>NC_091460.1:126191202-127504535 GCF_027789765.1 Dendropsophus ebraccatus | reverse complement strand
GAAAAATCAAAAGCCCTCACAGAAACCTTCCCCCTCCACTGCTTCTGCTACAATGCTGGTTGTAAAGGACCCATCCATCATCAAACCTGAGATGAAGCCCAAAGCAGATTCTGCAAACACATTCTTAGCTTTCAAAAGAACTGAAGTTAAGGTATAACAATATTTTACTGTAGTGCACTATAATGTATCTGCTCAGGAATGGAGAGGCCACAGCACCTTGCACTTTCAGGGTTTGTTTTTGAACATCATTGCTTTTAGCCCCATTAACCCCTTAAGGACGGGGCCCATTTTCGTTTTTGCGTTTTCGGTTTTTCCTCCTTGTGTTTAAAAGGCCACAGCACTTGCATTTTTCCACCTAGAAACCCAAATGAGCCCTTATTTTTTGCGCCACTAATTGTACTTTGCAATGGCAGACTGAATTTTTGCATTAAGTACACTACGAAACCAGAAAAAAATTCAAAGTGTGGTGAAATTGAAAAAAAAACAAAACGCATTTCTTTTATTTGGGGGAACTGTGTTTTTACGCCATTCGCCCTGGGGTAAAACTGACTTGTTATGCATGTTCCTCAAGTCGTTACGATTAAAACGATATATAACATGTATAACTTATATTGTATCTGATGGCCTGTAAAAAATTCAAACCATTGTTAACAAATATACGTTCCTTAAAATCGCTCCATTCCCAGGCTTATAGCGCTTTTATCCTTTGGTCTATGGGGCTGTATCAGGTGTCATTTTTTGCGCCATGAAGTGTTCTTTCTATCGGTACCTTGATTGCGCATATACAACTTTTTGATCGCTTTTTATTACATTTTTTCTGGATTTGATGCGACCAAAAATGCGCAATTTTGCACTTTGGGATTTTTTTGCGCTGACGCCGTTTAACGTGCGAGATCAGGAATGTGATTAATTAATAGTTCGGGCGATTACGCACGCGGCGATACCAAACGCAATGTTTATTTATTTATTTATTTGTTTACTTTTATTTAAAACCTGGGAAAAGGGGGGTGATTCTGACTTTTATTAGGGGAGGGGGCTTTTTACTATAAACAACACTTCTTTTTTTTTTTTTTTACACTTATACTAGAAGCCCCCATGGGGGGAAGGGGGCCATTCACAGACATAACATACATTACAAAGTTGTATAACTTTGTAATGTGTGTTATTCTGTGAATAATTTTTTACCGCCGCACTACCCCTTTAACTTTAATCATTTGCGGACACAATTTAGATCATATGTTTAGTGGCAGGTTCTCTTTTAGGCTGTGTTCACACACAGTATAACAACGGCCATTGTTATATTGTCTGAACAACAGTCTGTGTTTTCATGTTCCTGCATCCGTCAGAGCCCTGACAGCTAAAAGAAATTTATTTCCATATGGCCTATTCGGGGTGTGTATAGAAATCAATTAAACATTGATTTCCATACACAACACGGATGAAGAGACTGCATCCGTATGTGCATGGATGTTTAATAACGGCCGCTGTTCCACGGACAGCGACCGTTATTGGCATGATCTTTTTTTTTTTGGCACGGCAGCACCGAACAATGGCCATTGTCAGTGCGGGGTGTGTGCATGGAACGGGCGGCATTGCATTGATTTCAATGCAATGCTGCCCAGGCTGAAAAGAACGTCCGCTGTTTTCATTGAAAACGGTGGCCGTTCTTTGAAGAAAAAAAATTACATTGTGTGAACATAGCCTTAAACCTATTTACCCTTTATCTTTGTTTTTAAAGGAGTTATCCAGAAATAGAAAAACATGGCTGCTTTCTTCCAGACACAGCACCATTCTTGTCCTCAGTTTCAATAGAGCAGAATTGTAATACCACACATAACCTGGGGACAGATGTGGTGCTGGTTTTTCAAGAAAGTACTTTTGTTTCTCTAATGATATCCTTCTCTACTTCAAATATAAAATACAGCCTTCTCCCGAGATCATCAATACTTTTATGCCACATTAGTTCTCATGCTGGCTCCACTTAAGAATAAAGATCATGCAGACTACCATCTTAAAGCGACTCTGTACCCACAATCTGACCCCCCAAACCACTTGTACCTTTGGATAGCTGCTGTTAATCCAAGATCTGTCCTGGGGTCCGTTCAGCAGGTGATGCAGTTATTGTCCTAAAAAACAACTTAAACTTAAACTTGCAGCCCTGTGTCAAATTGGCATGGCCTAGAATATCTGCGCATTATGCTGCGTCTACACCGATCGATTATCGTGCGAATTCGCACGATAACGATCGAATTCGAACGATAATTGTACGTGTAAACGCTGCGAACGATCAAACAACGAACGAGAAGTCGTTGATTTTGATCTAACAACATGTTCTAAAATCGCAGTTCGTCGTTCGCAAAAAATTTGCAGATCGTTCCGTGTAAACAGTCGTTCGCCGATTTATCCAATGTGTGAGATAGGCTTAAGCGATCGCAAAACAAATTTCCGTACGATATATCGTACCGTCTAAACGCTGATCGTTATGAAAAAAAAATCATTACAACGGCATCGTTAATCGTACGATCGGGCCAATTATCGTTTCGTGTAAACGCAGCATAAGGCTTGCATCGCCTCTCTGTCCCTCCTCTCCGCCCTTCTCCTCATTAGGTATGCTCCAGGCAGATTTTCTACTATTCCTCACCTGTGTGACCTCGGTACATGGGCTGGATCTTTAAGGCACCTGAGCAGTGTTCACACAAGTGAGGAATAGAAGAAATTCTGCCAGGGCCATTCCTAATGAAAAGAGGGCGGGGAGGAGGGACGGAGAGGCGGTTCAGGCCTAGACACTCAATTGGACACAGGGCTGCAAGTTTAAAAGTTGATTTTTAGGACAATAACTGCATCACCTTCCGAACAGACCCCAGGACAGATCTTGGATTAGAAGCAGCTATCTGACGGTACAAGCGGTTTGGGGGGGGGGGGGGCAGATTGTGGGTACAGAGTCACTTTAAACCCACACACCATATACGCAGCAGATATGCAACAAATACGCAGCAGATTTGTTGGTACAGATTTGATGCTGTGTTCAGTTATTTAGATCTAATCTGCTGCGAGTTTGCTGCGTATCGCAGCAGTAAATACGCTGCATATACGGTGTGTGGGTTTATACCCTAAGCGTCACGTGTTTCCATGATGCAGCTCAAGGTGCGGTCAGTGCACAGACCATGTTTTTTTTTTCCTTTCCAGCTATTAATAATCCTCTTTCAAACACAAGTTATGAAAGGATCGGTGTGCCATCTGGCAGGCCATATTTTGTGTAGACAAGATAACAATGGGGAAAGGTTGACTCTGTGTACTGAGTAAACCCGTTTTTTATTTTCTTTGTTGCCCAGAGTGCTGCCTTATCTAAATCATAGTTGGACACATATGTTCATTGCTAAGGGGATATATGTGTGTACATGTGGTTGTATCTAAAAATACAGGAATTACCTGGAAATTGCAGGCCACTCTTGAGTATAACATATTTAAGATAGATAACATTTTGTTAAATTATACATAAATATTGTATGTCTATGGGGGGATTTATCAAGCATGGTGTAAAGTGAAACTGGCTCAGTTGCCCCTAGCAACCAATCAGATTCCACCTTTCATTTTCCAAAGAGTCTGTGAGGAATATAAAGTGGAATCTTATTGGTTGCCAGGGACAACTAAGCCAGTTTTGCTTTACGCCAGTTTGATAAATCTCCCCCTGTATGTTTTAAATCCTACTACTCCATTGAAGAAACACAGGAAATCTAAATAATGTTTATTGTATCATTGGAATCTCAATATTTAATTTCTTCTTTACATCTAAAGGCATCAGCATCTGGGAATTCCTCCAATTCTGGAACATCATCGTCTGCTGCGAGTGGTCTTACAGGGTGGGCAGCGTTTGTAACAAAAACTGCCTCTGCACCAATGGCATCCTCTAAGCTAGGTAACACAACACAGTCGGCTGGAGCAAAGCCACCCACACTGTCTGCAGGCCAAAAGCCTTTAGGTTCAAGTAGCCTGACACCCATAAAAACAGGATCAGCATCTAAGCCCGGATCTGGGAGCAGCAGTACAAGTTCCGTTCCATTAAAACCCTTGCCACCTCTGATATTGGGGAAGACAGGCCTTAGCCGTACCATGAGCAGTGAGAATGTCAGCAAAACAGGCCTTCCAAGCCCAAGCGTAAGTTCTTCTGGGAGCAGCATCGGCAGTCAGATGAGCGGCGGGAATGGAGGAGGCAACTCTGCAGGAAGCAGCGGAAGCTCCAGTAGTAAATCTCCTGTAGATCCAAGCTCTCAGCAGTCTGGTGCCAAAGGTCCCACGTCTCAAGAATCTCAGTTAAATGCAATGAAGCGACTCCAAATGGTGAAAAAGAAAGCTGCTCAGAAAAAACTGAAGAAATGACCCTTTTAGAAAAAAAAGACTAATGTCAGTGACTGTGTTGGTGGCATGAGATGTTACTGTACTGGTCTAACTTAATATGCCATTGTCATTTCCCTGCACAACTTGAATATAGTAAAATTACCGTCTTAGAAATGATTTATAGTGTTGCCTTTCACTTTATGGTCACAGTAAATAACTATTTAAAAAATAAGTAATGGAGAGATTATCAGTGGTATTGCACATAGAACCAACTTTATTATGCTGTATAAATTCCAGTGTGTGCACAATTCCTTTTTATCTTCACCCTTTTGTAATGTTTACAACATTGCCTTAGAAACTACTCAACTTTTAGACTTGTTATTCACACTGCCTTGCCAGACCTGGATAGCGCTTATCTACCTGCGTCAGCCTCATAGAGTTAAAGTAGAGATGAGCGAATTGCTTTGTTTGACCTGTGCTTTGCTCATCAAGCCGCGGGGCTGTCAGCGCTGCTCCACTCCCTACAGCTCCACCCTGGGTGCAGGGGAAAAGCTGGATCCAATGCTGGGAAACTGAGAGAAGTTGCCCAGAATTGGATCCAGCTTTTCCCAGCATCCTGGGAGGAGTGGCAGGGAGTGGAGCAGCGCTAGAAGGCAGGAGACTTGATGAGCGGAGCACAGATGTTGAAAGACAAACCACTATGATAGCAGCAATTTGCTACCATTGAACTCGGGAATTGGAGCGGCGGCAGCAGACCGCTGCTATCTTCTATGGCTTGCCCGGATGATCTTGTGATCACCCGGGCAACTTCCTGTGGCCCCCCATGTACATACCTGCTCTCGTTTGCTTCTCTCTGTCGCCCCGTGTAATAGGAACTTTACTTAAATAAAGCAGCAGGACACATGCCTAACCACTTTTCCATTCATATGGGGGCACGGATCCCCATTCTTGTGATCGGGGTCTCACTGGTTAGACACCCAATGATAAGACATATATCCTGTGCATAATCACTTTAATGCTTTGTCCCATCAATTTCATTTAGGGGCAGGGGATAAGTGTCAGATCACTGAGGGTCCAATCGCTGGGACCCCCGTGATCTCAAGAATGTGGGTCTGAGTCTTTGTTTTATATGGAGCAGAAAGACACTTCTGCGCTTGGATACCTCATTCTATAGAGCTGGTGGGGACTCGGGCCCCTTTCTCAAGATTGTGGAATAAGTGTTAGAATCTAAAGGGTGAAAGCCTGAGGCTGTGATGGATTTGATTGATGGAAAATGGTGTTCAGGAGATGCTTGTCCTTCTGATCCAGGATAAGGTCAGATGTCTTATCCTATGAAAATGGCATAAATGTCTTTGAAATACTACATTGACAAGGGAAAAGACCCACCTGTGTGGAGCGTCATATTGGGGCTGTCTCTGAGCCACAGGGTAGTTGGGAGATCGGGAGCTTCAGCACTGAACTATGCAAAAAGGAGGTAGCGTCACTTTTTTTGAAGGTTTGCGCAGTTCCCATAGAAGTCTTTAAGAGCTGCGATTTCCAAATATGACATATTGATGTTTTTCAATCAAAAATCTGTTGGAATCTGTTGTCACTTTCATTCTCTCTGAAGCACGAGTCATTGGAGCAGACCCCAGTGGCGCTCCCTGCCGCACCGGCCTTGATATTTTTTGTTTGTTTGGGCATAGGGAGAAATCGATCAGTCAAGGTCAGCGAGGTCTGCCCTGATGACTTGTACTTCAGGCACCAGAAAAGTGATGACAGGTTCCCTGAGGATTGCTCTTTTTTGGAAAGCTGCCACTGTAGTTTTTGAGCCACTTCTGGCTTTGGCTTTAAAACTGAAGTGGCGGTTTTCCAAAAAACATCTTGTTCAGTCGACAATGTATGTGTACATGGTTTCATCTGTGCGCAATGCTCGGCACTGTCCACCAACAATAACATGCATTTTTGAGGGGAGAGACCACCAAGAAATCCTTTAAGATATGAAAGGTATAGAATATAAGCTTAGATATAAGGATGGTGCTGAGAACTCCTTATATATAGAAAGGCCTTTTAGCGCTGCTTCACTTCCTGCCATTCCTCCCAGGATGCTGGGGAAAGCTGGATCCAAACCTAAAAAACTTCTCCCAGTTTCCCAGGATTGGATCCAGCTTTTTTCCTGAGCTGTAGGCCCCATCCCTCTTTGATGCCATCGGCACTTAGGATCCACCCCCTTTGTGGTTTCCAGATCAGAGGGGGCGGGGTCTAGCCCTCTAAGTAGGCCCATTCCGATGACACTGCACTGCCGCAGTTTGGAGGCCCATGGGAAAGCACAACAGGTAGGATCTTTTCTGCTCTCCAGATAACACCCTTTAAATCCTGTTTCAGGTCTGACCGGGAGCAATGTGTTTCAGAAGCTAGACGTCTTTTTACGAGACATTGGAATAGTTATAAATTGTATATAATATGCACAAACACGCACAGATCAGAATATAAACATTTATTATATATTAGCATCTATATATAAATCATTTCTTCAGTAAATTTCTATCTTTACATTTACAGCTGCATGTGTGACAAAATATACAAATCTTTTGCTGTCATACAGTTTGTTCAACCATCTAGCAGGGGCTTATTTATAGACAAGGGGGGGGAGATTTATCAAACATGGTGTAAAGTAAAACTGTCTTAGTTGCCCCTAGCAACCAATCAGATTCCACCTTTCATTTATATAGAGCCTGTGAGGAATGAAAAGTGGAATCTGATTGGTTGCTAGGGGCGACTGAGCGAGTTTCACTTTACACCATGTTTAATAAATCTGAATGTGAACTTTCACCTATAATATCTCTAAATAAATCTTTATTATAATTTCTCATAAGAATTTGTTCACAGTTCAGACAATAGTCCAAAACATGCTAAAAAGCCAAGGGTGACCCTCAGCTTTCTGCCACAGATACCACTGGGGCATGTACTAAGCTGCATGCAGTGGCCAATGGCTGCAGAATGTTGCTGGGCTCGCTGCATTGTACGGCCATTATATGTATGAATTTGTAAGCCCAGTCACAGAAGTACAATCTTATTACCGTAAACACACACACATAATGGTAAGGCTGGTTTCGTCCATCAGAGGACTCCCACTTTGTGCCATCCATCTCATGTTAAAAAAAAATGTATACAGTGTTGTATTTTTTTTTGACTGGATCCAGCTCAAGGGAATAATGTGGACGTCTGCACCATTCTATCTAGCAAACCCTAACGGATACCACCTGGACAGAGGCCAAAATTATACAGTTTGGGCTTTCATCGGGTTATGGGGGGGGGGGAGGATGGTGGTCTATTGAATCTGTTAAATGCATCCCTGATGCTCCAGTCCGAAATCAGCCTACGGCCTTATTCACATTTTCCATAAATTTATGGACAAATTTACGGCATTTTGATTTCTTTTGGGCTATTCATGCCCTCCATTGTTCTACAATTCCGCAAAAAAAATTAGATATGTCCTAGTACGGGCCGTAACTGTGGCAGAGATTTACCAATAGAAGTCTATGGGAACCTCGGTAATTGTTACAGAAGGAATGTCCCCCAAAAATAGGGATCACTTTAATGCAAATCTGTAGCCACAAAATGACCCCCCCAAACTGCTTGTACCTTCTGATAGCTGCTTTTCATCCAAGATCTGTCCTGGGGTCTGTTCAGCAGGTGATGCAGTTATTGTCCTAAAAAACAACTGGCAGCCCCACACCCAAGGGCCGTGGCCTAGAGCATGGGTCTCAAACTCGCGGCCCTCCAGCTGTTGCAAAACTACAATTCCCATCATGCCTGGGACAGCCAAAGCAAGCTTTGGCTGTCCCAGGCATGATGGGAATTGTAGTTTTGCAACAGCTGGAGGGCCGCGAGTTTGAGACCTCTGGCCTAGAGTGTATGCATTAGGCTGGCACACCCTCTCTGTCCCTCCTCCCTGCCCTCCTCATCATTAGGAATGCTCCAGGTAGATTGTCTCCTATTCATCACCTGTGGCAGCCCGGCACATGGGCTGGATCGTTAATCACCTTTGGGCTGGGTTCACACTACGTATATTTCAGTCAGTATTGTGGTCCTCATATTGCAACCAAAACCAGGAGTGGATTAAAAACACAGAAAGGCTCTGTCCGCACAATGTTGAAATTGAGTGAATGGCCGCCATATAAGAGTAAATAACGGCCATTATTTCAATATAACAGCCGTTGTTTTAAAATAACAGCAAATATTTGCCATTAAATGGCGGCCATCCACTCAATTTCACCATTATGTGAAAAGAGCCTTTCTGTGTTTTCAATCCACTCCTGGTTTGGTTGCAATATGAGGACCACAATACTGACTGAAATATACGTAGTGTGAACCCAGCCTTGCAGTGTTCAGACAGGAGAAAATGTTTTAGAGGCATTCCTAATGATGAAGAGGGTGGGGAGGAGGGACGGAGGGGTGGTGCAAAGTTAGGACACAGACACTGTAGGCCACGGCCGTTTGGCACGGGCTGCAAGTTTAAAAGCTGTTTTTTAGGACAATAACTGCATCACCTGCCGGTTGGACTCCAGGACACATCATGGATTAAAAGCAGCTATCCGAAGGTACAAGTGGTTTGGGGGGGGGGGGGGGGACAGATTGTGTGTACAGAACCGCTTTAATTCAATCTAAGGCTGGGTTCACAGTACGTTTATTTTATGTGTTTTAAAAAAAACAAACAAAAAAAAACACATTTGTGTGCATCTGTTTTCCATTGACTTCCTTAAAAAATAAACGGATCAAAACGCATCATTTTTTTTTTTAACATACACAAAAATGTAGCTGACCTTATTTCTGTGTACATTGAAAAAAAAAGGGTGCGTTTTGATCCGTTCTTTTAATAATGGAAGTCAATGGAAAATGGATGCACACAAATGTGCATCCGTTTTTTGCAAAAATGGGTAAAAAAAAAAGGAGTGTGAACCCAGCCTTACCCCCCCCCTCCCCTTTTTTTTTTTGTGGATCCTCCAAAAATATAGATTACCGATGCACTATGGTCAATTTTTTGGGCGGATTGTGGACAGAATATGAGGTCCTCAAAGAATGTGTGAATGAGTCCTTACAGGGGGAAAAAAAAAGGTCCGTCAGCAGCAACTTGCTGGCAATTTCCACGTAGGCACAGAAAATTTCTTCACATCAGAGTAAAAGCGAGAATACTTGCAAATGGAAACAGTAATAAAGATGGCAGATGACGCATGTGCTGACCATAGTAGTGAATGCCTGACATTTATAGATTCTCAATATTCTCAGCATATGGGCTGCACCTCCGCACACTGCACATATGCATTACAGCCTTCACAGTGTGCTTCATTCTGGCAGCTAAAGTGTTAACACTTGCATCTGCTCCTGTCTCACACATGAATAAGCTAAAAACATTGCATATTAATTATTAATCCCCCTACCACGACCGCGAGTCAGAAGTGCGTTCGGAGGCCTATTAGAAGGCCAAGAGTCTTGTAACAAAGCCGCCTCAGCTTCATGACTTTGCCTGAAGAGTTATTTTATAACCACACGGGCAAAACTCAGCGACACAGCGCAGCTTTACAAGTCATTAATGCCGAGCTCAATAGGTTGTTTGGCCTTTGCCTCTGCTGAAACCATGGCAACAGTGATAAATGGTGACCGGTCGCTTCTCAGACTGCGCTCTTAATCATGGGCCATACGTCTGAACAAGAAATTGTCAGAATGAACAAGAGTGACTACAAAATAAAGCGGGTCAAGCCGTGAATAAATAGGAAGCGGGCAGGAGGGGAAAACCGATCATGTAGGGACTCATCATCAAAGACTGCGTAAGCACGCCCGGGTGACCCACTCACGGATGACACTTTATGATTATAGCTGCCGTCTATTGTCACCACATAGGTGGTGGCATCATCAAGACAATGGTCATGAAGGGTTAACCACTATAGAGAAACGATAAGAGCCTTCATTATCTGGCGTCTCGTTCTCTGACATTTTATATAGTGCCTCATCCTGCTTGGCCTCGGTTTTTACATTCATGTTCAGGGAACGCAGCAAACCGCTCATAGCGCGTAGGGATCCATAGTCCTGCTATATGACATAGAGTGTCCCTTTTACCATATGTCAGAAATGGGGCTACTCTATTGTCGGGGAGCACGTTACAGTGATATAATTAAAGGGGTTGTCCAGGTCGATGCTGCAGTTTTTTGCGGCACCACTAGTAAAAGTATTGCGACTGCAAGGATTAGCGCGAACACCGATGAGGCTGCAGCGTTCACACGAGTAATGGCAACCCCTTCAAACATCAATAGGGGTGGAAGGGGTCGGACAGTCGGACCCTCACAAGTCTAATTTTGATGGCCTTAGAATTGGACATTAATTTTTACAGGTTCTATAACACCTTTACCTGAACTGCTGGGCTTTGTCTTAGAGATGAGCGCAACTCCGCTAGAGTCCGATCATTCGGCATTTAAATACCGGTGGCTGAAGAAGGTTGACGCAGCCCTAGGGAGTCTGAGAAAACATGAATAAGGCTATAGGCTGTTTCCTGGGCTCCCTAGGGCTGCATCCAACTTCTTCAGCCACCGGTATTTAAATGCTGAACAATTGGACTCTAGCATGCTCGAGTTGCGCTGATCTCTATTCTGATAACATTTTATTCCCTTCCATTTAGCATATACACTGAGAAAAGTGATAGATATGCTAAACTGAAGCTGTGACAGAGGCATGTGTCATCCATAGACTTACATAGGGTCTAACAGATACCTTGTGAGATTTTTTTTATGACCTATCCATTTAACAGTTGTTATTTGAGCTCAGAGATGCCACCGTTCAACACATATGTCCCCCACTGGCTATAGTGGCATCTATTTAAAGGGAACCTGTCACCAAGACAATACTATCTAATCTATTGCCATTATGTTATAGAGCAGGAAGAGCTGAGCAGATTGATATATATCTTTGTGGGATATAACTTGTAACATGTTGATTGAAATCCCTGCTCATTCTGTGGTAAGGAGTCCAGTGGGCGGTGTCACTAAATAGACTGGACTCTTTAGCATGGAAAGATCAGAGATTTCAATCAATAAATTACACATTATACTGAATCTTTTCCCATAAAGATATATATCAATCCGCTCAGCTCCTCCTGCTCTATAACATGGTGCTGATAGCTTAGGTAGCATTTTCATGGTGACAGGTTCCCTTTAACAGATACATTGTGAAACTTATGACATCGGCAGCGGCATCCATCACCCATAGCCTGATAGGTATCCGCTTATTGGATATGTTTCTTTTTTTAATAGGATTGGACGTAGTAGTATACTATACCACTCCATCCTCTCTATGCTCTTTTAACCTCTAACAATGGACCCCCATGGAAATGTTTAGCAGAGGGGGATAACTTGATGGGATCCAATTCTAAACTGTAAAACTATAGTAGTTTTTAATTCTTCCTCATGTCCATGCATAAAATACCCATAATATACATAATTTTGGATCAGTAGAGCACCATTTCATGAAATGTTATTATTACTGCCTATGAGCGCATTGTATTATATAGTGGATGATATGTTATAATATTATAATCCATAAAGGACATATTCATGGCAGGGATTGTATACTCCAGGATATGTGTGTAACGTTTATGTCTGAGGTTGGGAAATACTGTACTACTGTGCTCTCATTATCATATCTGTATATAACACTGCTCTAATATGTAACAGAGCACAACAGTATAAAACATAAAATGGAGGCTTCCAGGGTCACTTTGTGCACCCATGGGATTCCTGTTTTACACTATTTTTTTATAACTTTTATGCCTATGTATATTGCATTCTATTCTACCTTCGCCTAGGAAATATTTCCCTAAGTTTACTAGGTTAAGATCCACTAAGAAATATAGGAGGAGGAATTAAAGTGCCCATACACTTTATACTAAAGTCATCTAAACCTGCAGTATGGGGGCTTAACTCTCTACCCACAGATGATGTCAATGGAGAGAAGTGATGAATTTTACTGCCCGACCCATTTGTCTGGCTGCGGCTTACATCTTCCCTTGCCATAGAGAAGACATGAACATTCATTTATATTGTATATATTATTTATATGGGGAGGCTAGGAAAGATATCTGACAATCATTGAAGGTGTATAGGATGTTTAAAGGGAATCTGTCACTAGGTTTATGCTGCCTTAAATGAGGTCAGCATGAACTAGTTATATAAATGCTGAATAGAATGGTATATTACTTACATCACTTTGTTCAGCCGTTCTCCTAATATGCAGGAGAATAGGATTCTTGCCCCACCCCTCCCCCCGCCCTCCAGCTGCTGATTGACAGTTGACTGCCTATATACAGCAAGGATAGATAGCTGCCAATTCATGAGTGATCCAGGATCATTAAATCCTTCAATCTGGTCTCTGAATGCAATATTTTAAGGGTGCTCCTACACAGTGCATTACTGCATCATAAACGTGCAGTTTTTAGTTTATTTACGGACCCTGCCCACTGCAACACAATGGGTGGGACCAACACCCAATCTCAGCTTCATCACATCATCTAATTCAGTAAAACTAAACCTGCCTCATTCCAAACTCAGTCTTACGTAAGGCACGGACAACATTGTCAGATTGGTTTGCTAAGAGCCCAGCAGTACTACAGGAGAAATATAGGGTGACATGGGGAGAATTGAATTGAATGGGTTGTCCTTGTATTGCACGGAAATGCCAGATCCTCCATGTAGCGCTCTAGTCTGGCTGATAGTTGGCCGTCTTGACTCGAGACCCTCTGCACCTCCACCCTCCCAGCATTTTAAGCAGATGACCCGTTTAACTCTATATTACCTCTATAAACATTATGATCTGTAACTTTTTGGGGATTGGTTTCACCTTACTGAAGTGTGGCAGTGCTTATGTCTGGGTTGTGTAAAGTTCAGTACATTGCTCATACTTCATACACTTTGCACTACTGTACCATCACAGCCCATAATATACCATATTATACTGTCAATATAGACAACCAACATATAAGTGCTTTACATAAAACATATCATTGCTCTATAGAGCTTACAATCAGTTTAGCCTGTCAGCAGGTGCAATGACTTCAGTTACCGTCTCATATCACATTATTTTTTTCATATTTAGCAAACCTAAAATAAGTTCCTTCACATTGGATAAGAGGGGAGACTGAGGAGAGAGCAGATTTCTATGCATAGGTCATCTTCCCAAGATAATTTGCTGGCACGTAACCTCTTTGGCCATGTGCTTCTCCAAGCCACCACTCCTTATTTCCACTGAGGTCACAAAACTGAAGGATTCTGACTCTCTGGTGCTCTTCGAGGGTGAGTTCCTGTTGACTCCGAGCTTCAAAGGCATAGACAGCATAGAAAATCTGGAATACCCAAAAACAAAGAATCACATAAACTGTGAAGGTAAATTCACACAGTTACATGGTTAATAAGGTTGAAAAAAGACAAGAGTCCATCAAGTTCAACCTACAGAAACCCTAATGTGTTGATCCAGAGGAAGACAAAACCCCTCATGAAGCAAACATCATTTGCCCCATTACATGGAAGAAAAATTCCTTTCTGACTCCAATATGGCAATTAGAGATGAGCGAACCAGGACGAGGTTCGGGTTCGTATGAACAAGAACCATCGGCATTTGAATCCCGCTGTCTTCCTGATACATGGGGAAGGTGGAGACAGCCTACGACCTAGGCTGTATTCCTATTTTCCAGGGGGGACTTGGGCTGTCTCCACCTTCCCCATGGAACAAGAAGACTGCAGGATTCAAATGCCGATGGTTCTTGTTCGTACAAACCCGAACCTCGTCCCAGTTCGCTCATCTCTAATGGCAATCAGAATAATCCCTGGATCAACGTCCTATTACATCTAATGTAGTGGCTGAATTGCTGCAGATTCTACTAGGACTATACATTTTCATCTGTAGTGCCACAGCTAAATTATATCTAAGTTGCGAAATCAAAATATTTGAATGACATGTCTTTAACTTGCTGTTTGAAGATTTTATTGCCAAGCTCCGATTTAGCTTTGAAAAAATAGCCAAAAGGCAGAGAAGTTCTAAGAAGGTCGCTGTCACACACTACTTGCATTAAAGTCAAGCCAAAATTTTTATTAAAGTATTGTATTGCCCCCAAAATCCCCAATATACACTTATTATGGGAAATGCACATAAAGTACTTTTTCCCCTGCACTTACTACTGCATCAAGGCTTCACTTCCTGGATAACATGGTGATGTCACTTCCTGGATAACATGGTGATGTCACTTCCTTGATAACATGGTGATGTAATTTCCTGGATAACATGGTGATGTAACTTCCTGGATAACATGGTGGTGTCACTTCCTGGATAAAATGGTGATGTCACGACCCAACTCCCAGAGCTGTGCGGGCTGTGGCTGCTGGAGAGGATGATGGCAGGGGGACACTAAGGGACACAGGGCACTGGAGGAACACTGAGCATCCCTCTGCCATGATCCTCTCCAGCAGCCACAGCCCGCACAGCTCCGGGAGTCGGGTGGTGACATCGCCATTTTATCCAGGAAGTGACATCACCATTTTATCCAGGAAGTGACATCACCATGTTATCTAGGAAGTGACATCTCCATGTTATCCAGGAAGTGACATCACCATTTTATCCAGGAAGTGAAGCCTTGATGCAGTAGTAAGTGCAGGGAAAAAACTAATAATACAATACTTTAATAACAATTTTCGTCCCATGTTACTTACGACCCTCAAGAAAATGTTTTTTAATTTTGTGCTAGTTATTGTGCTAATTATTAAATGCAATTGTATTCTTCATGCTGCATGACCAAATTGCCTGGTGCTATTTAGAGTGAACACCTCAGTGGGTTTGGGGGAGAAAACTTTCCACTGCTTTGACCTGATCACTTGTGAAACAATATAATCTGTTGTTTTAGTTGTAATAGTCTTCTAAAACAAATGTCAATGCTACAGTCCTAGCTAAGATAATAAGATAAGATAATAAGAGATAATTACATGACAATTCTCGCTGTTTTGGCAGCTTTCTGTATCGGATTCGTTCATCTCATGTTTTTCATCATCTCCATTGGAGGACGGACTGCTGTCTCCCGCACTTCCCTGGGATGCACGACTGTTTCTGTCACGAGACGGCCGGGATGAGACAAACAGACTCAGGTCATCAAAATCTTCTTCACAGAAAGCGCTGTCTGCAGAATCAATCTGTTGCCTTCCTGGGTTGTAGGGTTTTAGGAAGGACGAGTAGACGTAGCCTTGTAGAACTGTAAAAAATAAATTAAAAAAAATAAGAGTACAATACAGTACAAGGTACCATCTTCACTCCACCAATAGTGTAATTCATGAGAACATTGTACAGGAAACATATTGAACACAGCATAAGCCCTACCATGCACATATCGCTCTGAGATTGGTAGGGCTCCTATACCACCTTGCCCAGTCACTGGTCAATTGGACCCATAACAAACTAAGACTAAAGATTTATCTAAAGATGAACAAATCGAATCTTAAAAACCAACATTTATTACTAACTTTGCAAATATTTTGGTTCAGTACCGAGCCCAACTTGCAGCTGAGTTCATAAAGAGTTGGTAAAGATGGCGGCCGCACAATTCTATACACATAAATGCTCACCTTTCCATGCTCCCTCGGTGTCCTGCTACAGGTTTCAGGTGTCTGCAGCCTGCTCAGCCCATCACTGACTGACTGAGATGGGAGAGTGCCACGGACAGTGACTGGCTGAGCAGGCTGTCACTCCCAAGAAGAGAGTGACAGCCTGCACAGCCAATCATTGTCTGCAGCACTGTCTCAATCAACGATTGGCTGAGCGGGCTGTCAATCCTGAGACAAGAGTGTCAGCTTACTTAGTCAATCCCTGATTGTCTGAGATGGGACAGCGCATCGACCAGTGTTAGGCTGAGCGGGCTGTCACGCTTGTTTCAGGAGTGACAGGCCGCTCAGTCGATCACTGGCTGTGGCGCTGACCCATCTTAGTCAGTGATTGGCTGAGCAGGCTGGAGGTAGCTGCGGGGAACACCAAATACCGGAGAAGGCGGACACTGGAGAAGCGTGGACAGGTAAGTATTGATGAGAAAACTCGCTGACCCCTTCAAGGTTCTGACAAACCTGTCACTTCAAAGTTCAGCAACCCTGCCGACCCGAACATTTGAAAAGTTCGCTCATCTCTAGATTTAACCAATAGACTACTATGACATTAGGAAGAGGGGGCCAATAAACTCAATATAAGTGCCAAGTCTTAGTAACATCATGACCTCTCTGTTTATGTGAAGGCACAGTGGTACTCCGAACTTAGAGATGAGGCTGAGGTGCCATATGCGGGGGGGATACTGCACCACTGGATAGTTGATAAAGGATTATTGTTTTTTCACATTTGCTTAGAACATCACACAGATAGATAAATGACACTGACGTTTTATATATTGTATAGATTATTTTATAGATTATTTTGGTATTATAGGTTGGTGGCACAACTGCAATTCTATAAAAACCATGACCAGCTATGAGCAGGATCCTTGGTACATATAAGGCGGTAACGTTACATATAGGCGACATGGCTTCGTGATTGAGGCCGAGCTGTTTGCCTTTGAAGTCATAAAAATAAATATTCAGAGAATGTGTAATGTTCTACATTCAGTAGGAACCAATTTTCTAGTTGCTTAGTAAGAAGGTAACCACTGCGCTCAGAGAAATGATTGCACAAAAGAAAGTCAATATTTGATTGAGTGTTCTTCTACTTACTTCCTGTATCCACAAACCACCTGCTAGTACTTCCTAAAGGGTCCTTGTGCTCCATAATAGCCACCAGCTCCCCCTCATACAGATCTATATCAAGGTCCTGGGAGGCGTTGCACTTGCGCTTTGCTTGGTAAATTTTATCCGCACCATAGGTAGACAATAGCTTGCACCTGTGGCTCTCGGTCTGTCGAGGTAGTTCAGGCTTAATGGAAAACAAACAGTGAGTTATTGACCGAGGGGTTTGCAAAAAAAAAAAAAAAAAATGCTAATGTAAAATAGAATATTTAATGGTCAGTTTATAAAGTGCTTTATTCTGGCTGGAGTGAGAGCTTAAAATAGTGTTAACTGTTCCATTACCAGAGAATGGAGCCATTGTGCGACACACACAAAAGTACATACCTAAAAAAATTAGAGTATTTGATTTGGTCTAGGCTCACGCAACATGTTTTTTTTATGACAAACGAATGAAGAACGGCCGTTCTTGTCATAAAAAAAATGTGTTGCATTGAAGACAAGGCAACCAACGACCATTGTTCACACAATGTACTGAACAATGGCCGTTGTTTACTATGGCTGTGGACATAATTGACAAGCAAATTATTTTCGGCCGTTCGACTTTGATTTTAAAGCTATTTTTAATGCAACAATGGCCGTTGTTTGACACTCGCTACAGCGGCTATTGTTTTTGAGCGCCAAGCAACGGCCGTTGTACATACCATGTGTAAACATAGCCTTAGCCTTTCATTACAATGACGGCTGTTGGTACATTATTCTAGTTTTTGGGTGTAGTTCTTTTTTTGAAGGTCCATTGAATTTAATAGTAAAGACAGTGAAAATAATGTCCATTGTTTTATAGTGTTTGCAAAAGACGTTCAGGAATAATTGTCATGAACATTAATTTGACGTCCGCCAAAACAACGTCCGTTATTTAATACACTATGTGCATTGATCATTCCATTCACGACAAAATGCACTAATAATGGACGTAATTATAAAAATGTATTTATTTAGGTTAAAAACGCCTTGTTATATTTGTATTTCTTATTAGGTCCCAATGTAAAAACATTTTCAAAGCTTAAAGGAGAAGTCCGGCCATTTTAAAAATCTGACAGCTGGCAGTGGCAGGGAGGAATTTGATCAGGAGTACGATCTTACCTCTCCCTGTGACTGCGGTGATCAGCGGGATTGGCCTCGGGACCCCGGTCGGGCTCCAGGATCTCCGGGTGTACACGTCATGACCTGGCTGATGGACCAGGACACCTCTCCAGTCAATGATTGGCTGAGCGGCCAGCCCATCAGCCAGGACGTCATCACAACTTGGGGAAAAATGACTACAAACGGGGTCCCAAGGCCGGTCCCGCCGCTCAATGCGGGCAAGGGGAGAGGTAAGTGCCTACTCCTGATCAAATACCCCCCTGCCCGTCCTGGCTGCCTGATTTCAAAATTCCCGGACTTCTCCTTTAAAGCCACTCTGTACCCACAATCTGACCCCCCCCCCAAACCGCTTGTACCTTCGGATAGCTGTTTTTAATCCAAGATCTGTCCTGGGGTCGATTCGGCAGGTGATGCAGTTATTGTGCTAAAAAACATCTTTTAAACTTGAAGCCCCATGCCCTACGGGAGTATCTGTGCCCTTACTTTGCACCACCCCTCCGTCCCTCGTCCCCACCCTCTTCATCATTAGGAATGCTCCAGGCAGATTGCCTCCTATTCCCCACCTGTGTCAGCCCGGCAATGGGATGGATCGTTAGGACCTGTGCAGTGTTCAGCATGGAGAAAATGTTTCAGTGGCATTCCTAATGCTGAAGAGGGTGGGGAGGAGGGACAGAGGGGTGGTGCAAAGTTAGGGCACAGATACTCCCGTAGGGCACAGGGCTTCAAGTTTAAAAGTATTTTTTAGGACAAGAACTGCATCACCTGCCGAACGGACCGCAAGATGGAACCTGGCCTTGGTTTTTCCCTTGACATTACATTGACTTATAGGGCCACTTAATATGGTGGTTTTGGTGGTTTCCCTACAGGAGCTGCCCCTTGGCTGGGTCCTTCCCGGAGGGATATCTGGCTAGTCCTGTGTTTCAAGACTCTTTGATGAGGCTCCACGGGCTCTTCTTTTGCATATTCATGTTTCCCAGGGGGCAATGCACCTAGGACTTCACTGCGCTGAGCGCTTTCATTAGCAGCCGGCAGTGTTGACGTTTTTGGCTGGTCTCCCTGAGATCAGCGATCTGTTTC
Source organism: Dendropsophus ebraccatus (assembly GCF_027789765.1). Classification (NCBI taxonomy): domain Eukaryota; kingdom Metazoa; phylum Chordata; class Amphibia; order Anura; family Hylidae; genus Dendropsophus; species Dendropsophus ebraccatus. The sequence continues at coordinate 127,485,216 of NC_091460.1, read as the reverse complement.
TCAAACGGACCCCAGGACAGATCTTGGATTAAAAGCAGCTATCCGAAGGTACAAGTGGTTTGGGGGGGTCAGATTGTGGGTACAGAGTCGCTTTAATGCTGAAGACCTGAGTAATTTGAGATAGCTCGTATGGGGTGTCTGATAATCTTTGATAGTGTATACCAGACAACCATTCAAGAGGCTCATGGGCTTATGTATTGATCATACTATTTATGTATTGATTATTGATGTATTAGTATTGATTGTAGTATTTATACGTTGGTTATTGATGTATTAGTCCTGATGTACTGATCACAGTATTTATATGTTGATTATTGATGTATTAGTATTGATCATAGTATTTATGTATTGGTTAATGTATTAGTATTGATCATAATATTTATGTATTGATTAAGGCTATGTTCACACTACGTAAAATAACGGCCGTTGTTTCACCGGCCGGACTTTTGCGACTGAAACTACGACCGTAGAAATACGAGTGTACGGGCTTCCTATGATGTTTTTAAGTGGGCTAAAACAGGTCATTCACTTTGAATACAGCGCCCAGCCCGAGAAACCACTATGAAATTTTTTTACATTAAAATCAAGTTTAATTTGGCAGATATAAGTTTTACGTTCGCGGCCGCATTGAAATCCACGGCCGTTGTTGCAGCATTACCGGACGGAAATAATTGACATGTTCATTTTTCACGGGGCCGTATATACAACGGCCGTTATCTGATACGTAGTGTGCATTCGACGGCCGTAGTTACATTGCACTGCAGTCATAATAGGGAACCTCAAAACAACGGACGTAGTTTTACGGCGAGGACTACGGCCGTTGTTTTACGTAGTGTGAACATAGCCTAATAATGTATTAGTATTGATGTATTGATCATAAAAATCTAACAACAAACTTAAGAATCAGAATCTTTAAAGGGGTTATCCAGGGCAACAAAAACATGGCCACTTTCTTTCAGAGACAACACGACTCTTGTCTCCAGTTCAGGTGCGGTTTGCAATTAAGCTCCATTTACTTCAATGGAACTGAGCTTCAAAACCCCACCCAAGCTGGAGACAACAGTAGGGGGAAAGTGGCCATGTTTTTGTAGCGCTGGATAACCCCTTTAACTATAAAAGTAACCTTGCGATGTTCTCTATGGCTAATAGAAAACATATTAGAGGTTACTGTGATGTCAGTGCTCTTAGTAGTGGTACCTATGTATGACCCTTAGGTGTCACTGCTGCTTTAGTCCTTTGTGAACAAATAGAGCAGGTATACGGCCATGTACCCTCTGGGACTGAAGCAGACTAAAGTACTGTCATTTTATACATCCATATATCACTTACTAGTGGGGATAATGCCTTCTTCCTCTCAAAGCTCAGCTTTCTCTCGATAAATGTGGCATTGTTATTTTCCTTCATGAAGTTGAGATTCTGAAGCTCGTCCATGATTCGCTGCTGAACTTCATTCACATTGGCAGCGAGAACCTGTGAGTAAGAACACATTACGTGAGGCTGTGTGTGTAAGCCCTATTAGGCCAATGTAATACAGCAAAACTCCTTTAATCCAGAAATTCTAATAATCCAGGTATTTCTTTTAATATGGAACTTCCAAAAAAATGCAAAATGCTAAATTTCCTTCCATTATAACCGCTGCTAGTGACATACTTTATGTTACCTTTCTGGGATGATCTTACTTGATCTTCTCTATGGATTTATCAAACATGATGTAAAGTGAAACTGACTCTTTGATGTTTGATAAATCACTCCCATGTGTTTATACTCTGTTATATGGCTGTACGACAATCCAGAGCCATTCATTTCTCCAATCATTTATTTAGATAAGGTGAAGGGGTATTCCGCTCAAAAGTAACTTTTGATATGTTGCTGCCTATGGGGATACCGAAACAAACAGTGTATTCTTACCTCTCCACGCTCCCCTGGTGTTCTCCTCAGAGACAATCCCGCCTCCTCTTACAAGACCCTGAGGCTGTATTCTTTCCAGTCTGGCACAATGCGTACTGTTACCTCCTCTGTCTGTGTCAGGTACTGTCCAGTGCTGGAGAGGTTTGCTATAGTGATTAAATACAGTTCTTGACACAGACAGAGGTGGCAGCAGAGAGCACCATGTCAGACTGGAAAGAATGCACCACTTCCTGCAGGACATACAGCAGCTGATCAAGACTGGAAGGTTTGCGTCTTTTAAATAGAAGTAATTTACAAACCTGTATAACTTTCTGCCAACAGTTGATTTGAATACCATTTTTTCCCCCAGTGTACCCCTTTAAGTAAGGCCTCTATACACATTAGTCAAATTTCATCCAAACCGGCCATTTTCGGTTGGAGTGGCCGACCATCTAATGTATATTGAGGCCTCTTGGTTCTCTCCCAGCAGATGACGTCAGTGGCAGAAAGGGTCATTTCATCTGCCAACCCTTTTGTTTTCAGGGGAAAAAATCTCCTGCCAGAACTGTCTGCCATACTCTTACCGTTCAGAACACATTTGGCTGAGCTGAATATTCTGTATGTGGGGATTAGGTGAAATATCCGTCATTCGGCTGGCAGGTATGGAAGGCGTATCACCAACTTTATTTGCACCATTTTGTATCACTGCCACTTTAAAGCGTATGTACGTCGCTATAATTTTTTCTTATATGAACAGACCAACAACGGTGTGGGGATTCCGGTGACGTTGTCCTTTTTTTGAACCACCGGCCTGTTCCTGCACATGGCGCCGGTCTGCACTTTATTTAAAGCAAATGTACCACTAGGTACATTGCTATCGTTTTTCTACATGAACGGACCGGTGCCGGTACAAGGATGCCGGTGGCGCGGTCCTTTTTTTGAACTAGTGCCCGTTTCCCGCACACGGCACGGGTCTATTCCTCAGCACCAGCCTGGCATGAAGCACTAGGGGTGGACCTGCTGGCCCTAATGTGACGATCTCCCCTCTGTGACACGGCTCAATTAGAATCAACAGACGTTACAGAGGGGGTTTTGTTACATTGGTGGCCCACAGGCCCGCACCTAGTGCTTCATGCCCGATCGGTGCTCAGTAATAGACCAGGGCTGTGTGCAGGAACCGGACAGTGGTTCAAAAAAAGGACAGTGGCACTGGCATCCCCGAGCCGGCGCCGGTCTTTTCATGTAAAAACTACATAGCGATGTACCTAGTGGTGCATTCACTTTAAAGAGGACCTGTCACCCCCCATGCCGGGGTGACAGACTCCCGACCCCCCGTTACAGCCCCCTATACTCACCTGATCCCGCCGGGTCCCGCTTCCTGATCCGGTCGGGTCACGGAGATATGAGTGCCCGAAGCCCGGCGTGTGCGCTCACAGGAGAGTCCGATGCCCATAGAGAATGACGGAGCATCGGACTCCCCATTCATTCTCTATGAGCGTCAGACTCTCCTGTGAGCGCGCGCCGGGCTTCGGGCACTCATATCTCCGTGACCCGACCGGATCAGGAAGCGGGACCTGGCAGGATCAGGTGACTATAGGGGGCTGTAACAGGGGGTCGGGAGCCTGTCACTCCTTTAAAGGAAAAGTCCAGCAAAAATTTTTTATTAAAGTATTGTATTGCACCCCAAAAGTTATACAAATCCCCAATATACACTTATTACGGGAAATGCTTATAAAGTGCTTTTTTCCCTGCACTTACTACTGCATCAAGGCTTCACTGGATAACATGGGGATGTCACTTCCTGGATAACATGGTGATGTCACTTCCTGGATAAAATGGTGATGTCACGACCCGACTCCCAGAGCTGTGCGGGCTGTGGCTGCTGGAGAGGATGATGGCAGGGGGACACTGAGGGACACAGGGCACTGGAGGGACACTGAGCATCCCTCTGCCATCATCCTCTCCAGCAGCCACAGCCCGCACAGCTCTGGGAGTCGGGTCGTGACATCACCATTTTATCCAGGAAGTGACATCACCATGTTATCCAGGAAGTGACATCACCATTTTATCCAGGAAGTGACATCACCATGTTATCCAGGAAGTGACATCACCATGTTATCCAGGAAGTGAAGCCTTGATGCAGTAGTAAGTGCAGGGAAAAAAAGCACTTTCTAAGCATCTCCCGTAATAAGTGTATATTGGTGATTTGTATAACTTTTTTTTTTTTTTTGGGGGGGGGGGGGGGGTTGGGGGCAATACAATACTTCAATAAAAATTTTCGACGGACTTCTCCTTTAAATATAGTGCAGTAAAAAGTAAAAAAATAAAATAAAATTATTTATATACAGAGCCATGGGTGAGGGTAAGGGAACTGCTTGTCTTGTCTTAGGATCATCTGTTCTACTTTTTACTATCGCCATGTATAGTGCCTTGCATGCAGTTCAGGCTGTATACACATTATACACACACACACATATATATAGTTTCAGAAAGATATTCTGCAAGTGGCTCCAAGTCTGTCTCCTGAAACTGATTTTCGTTTCTGGGATGATGATCTGCTATGAATAAATGTCAAGTAAAATAAAAGGATTCACGCTGCACGGCCAGAAGATATATGAGCGAGGTGATTGGCTGTGGCTGTGTGGATACAGAGGTGTTTGGAATTCAGCTCAGCTCTGTGGGGATTGAGCAGGATATAAACTGGAAGCTGATAAGCTTGAGGCAACACAGATAAGCTCCTTCTTTTTGTGGCTTATCAGTATACTAAGACCCATGTGACTGCTGATACCCCTTGCATCCTATTGTTTATCTCCCTTGCTAATACAAAGCCACAGAAGGCATTGTTGTGCTAATTATCATTCGCTGCCCAGGTTCTCTGGGATGCAGGGAGTTAATCCAAGCCTGGAACCCAACAGATGTGAACATACTGAAATGTGTTTGAGATGGCCAACATACTGGAGATGAGAAACACATGCTGGCTTGCTATATTGGTTTATTTCCATTATCACTGGAAACCTCACTCGCCAGGCTTAAAAGTGAGACTCACCAATGCCAGCGTGTATAAAATCCATTCCTATATTACATTTTGGGACCCCACAGTGATGGCGTATAAACATATTTTTAGAACTTGATCCTTTAAGGTGATACTCTTACTCATTTAGACGGGGGACGTAATATACAATCGCTAGAACTGGTTTCACAAAAAAAATGTAAAAAAATATTATATATATATATATATATATATATATATATATATATATATATATATACAGTGGTACCTTGGTTTAAGAGTAACTTGGTTTAAGAGCGTTTTGATATAAGAGCTCACAGTTTTTCAAAATTATGACTTGGTTTAAGAGCATTGCTTTGGTTTAAGAGCTCCCAGTACTGTGGGAGCGCGCATGGAGGAGGGGCATGGTCTGCAAAGCGGGGTCTACAGCACTGTACTCTGACCCAGGAAGTCTCCCTCACCTTCCAAATCATAGCAGATTCACTTCAGGCTGGGGCTTACATCAGGGGACAGGACTGTGGGGGTAATCTCTCCATAACTGTAACCCCTCTCTCCCCGGACAGAGAGTGCTGCATGTATGTGCCCACATCTGTCCTGCTCATTCCTTCCTGCTCCCTGCAGTCTCTGTCCGCCCTTGTGTTTCCCATCATCTCTATTACTGTACAGTAACCTATAATATCACATATTCTGCTGTTCCTGAATTTTTGTTTCATTAATTTTACATGTTATTCAGAATAATAAATCATTATTTTTGGAGTGTGGAACCAATCGTCTGCATTTCTGTGATTTCTTATGGGAAAATTTGCTTTGGTTTAAGAGTGGATTTGGATTACAAGCACGGTCCTGGAACCAATTATGCTCGTAATCCAAGGCACCACTGTGTGTATATATATATATATATATATATATATATATATATATATATACACATATATATCTCCTTTCTTTTCTATCACTAAACATTGTGTACAAATACATTTTTATCCTGGAGTGACTTGTGTAAGACTAGAGAATGCAGGGTTGCAACCAATCATTGAGCAATATAATGCTGCGATTACACGGAACGATAATTCGCCCAATCGTATGATTAACGATTTAGAAGTAACGATTTTTTTTTTTATAACGATCAGCGTTTAGACGGAACGATATATCGTACGGAAAAATCGTTTTGCGATCGCTTAAGTCTATCTCGTACATAGGTAAAATCGATGAACGACTGTTTACACGGAACGATTTGCGAATTTTTTGTGACTGACGATTTTAGAACATGTTGTAAGATCAAAAAGAATGATTTCTCGCTCGTCGTTTGATTGTTCGCTGCGTTAACACGTACGATTATCGTTCGAATTCCATGGTTATCGTGCAAATGCAAACGATAATTGTTCCGTGTTAACGCAGCATTAGGCTAACACATTGGCTGGTGATCCAGAAAACAAAACATTTGGCATTGCTATAATCATACTGATCTGCAGAGTAGATTGTTATTTTTTATTATGCCGTGAAAATGAAACCTCCCCAAAAATTGTTACATTTTTATATTTTTTTCCATCCCACCAATGATTAGTTCCGATTACTTAGTACATTACACGGTGCAATTAAAAATAACAACTTGTTAAAGTTACAGCTTCAGGAAGGTGAGGATGAAAAAACTAGAGCACTGTCACCAAAATGTGCGGGAAATGATTAAAGATAGACATTTAGGCCCAGATTTATCAAAGGGTGTAAAATATAGACTGGTGCTAACTGCCCACAGCAACCAATCACAGCTCGGCTTTTATTCTACCAGAGCTGAGCTGTGATTGGTTGCTGTGGGCAGGTTACACCAGTCTATATTTTACACCCTTTGATAAATCTCCCCCTTAAAGCGTAACTGTTATTTAAATGTCATTTTTAAGGTATCAAGTAGAAGAGTTTCCTTCTGTACTCAAAAGCTGTTTTGTAGCCTCATCCCTCACTTCAGAAGAAGCAGGATTTATGTGTCCATTATGGTCTATGGAGGGGCCAAGGGGGATGAGGGAGCACGTAGAGGAGAAAAGGCAGCCCTTCACAGAATATCATCCTGCAATCTACTCTCACCAAGTTCCCAGACCTGTACTCACACTTATGACCTGTGAAACCAGCGTTTTATGTGCCCAGACAGCCTCCAAACTGTACAGCTGCTTGTCTCCTCTTCCTGCTCACTCATCCCCCTCGGCCCCTCCCCCTCCATAGATTATAATGGACTCAGCAAACCCATCTTCAGTTTGCTCCCTTGTAATGAAGACGACTTTGACTGCTAATGAGCAGATAAGAAGTGTGTGTGTGGGGGTGGGTGGGGGTGGGGGGGGAGTACAGAAAGAGGCTTTTTTTGCCTAATAAACCCTATTACAAAGTTTCTTAAAATTGCTTGTACTATTGATTTCTGTAATAATATTTTAAATTGCTGATTATTTAAGGCATGATGAATATCTATGGACAGAGTTACAATAGCAAAAAAAAAAAAAAAAGCAGTATTCTTTGTAACTTACGCTAAAGCTGTCGGAAGCATGTGAGCATGAGTCCATTGCGGCAGCCATGATGTCTCTCACCAGAGTGATGAAGAAATACATGCAGTTGAACAAGATGCTTCTGGCTGCCTTGTTAAACACTTGTAGTTCTTCCACCAGCTGTGCATTAAGAGCTTCATAATCCTTCTTTGCCTGGTCTAGCTGAGAATCGGCTGATTTCTGGAGGTAGCTGTGGTAATCTAGGAGTTTGTCATAGCGTTTCTGTATCAGCTTCTGAGGCATCGGGAACATGGACTGCAAAGCACTAAGTGGTGCACAGACCAATCGCTCTAGTTTACTGGCCTGCAATACAAACATATTGTAAAGTTCAATTAGAAACCAGTTTTAAAGTTTTTTTTTTTCTTCAAATCAACTGGTGTCAGAAAGTTATATAAATTTGTAATTTACTTTTATTTAAAAATATTAAGTCTTCCCATACTTATCAGCTGCTGTATGTCCTGCAGGAAGTGGTGTAAGCTTTCCAGTCTGACACAGTGCTCTTTGCTGCCATCTCTGACCATGTCAGGAACTGTCCAGCAGTATCAAATCCCCATAGAAAACCTCTACTGCTCTGGACAGTTCTTGTCTCTGACAGAGGTGGCAGCAGAGAGCACTGTGTCAGACTGGAAAGCTTACACCACTTCCTGCAGGACATACAGCAGCAGATAAGTACTGGAAAGCATTTTTTTTTTAAACAGAAGTAATTTACAGCTCTGTATAACTTTCTGGTACTAGTTGTATTAAAAACAACAATAAATCTCTGGCGTACCCCTTTTACGTTCAGAATTAAAACCAATCAATGTTCTACAAACGCCTATGTTAAGTGTTTTTGTTCACATGTCCTAGAGACGTGCGTAGAAAAGAACTGGCCAGCACATGTAATAGAATTATTATAACTAGGTGGGCACGATAAAGTGACCTCAAGGGCATGGACCCTACACTAGCTGGGTGGGCTCCCAGCTTTAGAACCAGCACTAACACTGACTGACATGTTGTTTCTCACTGGTTCTTCATTGGTGGGCCCCCAGGATCATTTCCTCTGGTGGGTTGTAAAAACCCCAGGCCGACACTACCAAGATCACAGCCTATAAAGTATCTGCCATGATGGTTTGTGGGGTGCCTTTGATTGTTTTTACTTGAAGACTTTTCTTCTAAAATATAGGAAGCACAGGATGCCTCATACAGGATGGCTTTCATGTAGAACACATGCATTTGGTGCAGGAATTATACATCACAGGAAGCAGGGAAGAGCAGTGACCACTAGGGACCAGAAGCAGTTGGGATGCAAGCTGCAGGAGATTACAGCAGGTGAATATGATTTTTTTTAATTATTTATTTTACTTTTTTTTTTTAAACCAACCAAAATCCACTCTAATATCCTCTGTATGCTCAGAAAAACCCTTGAATAGAACCTTAAAGAGTCACTGTCGTATTTTTTTTTTTTTTGCAGAAATCAATAGTCCAGGCGATTTTAAGAAACTTTGTAATTGGGTTTATTAGCCAAATCTGCCATTATCTGCATGTAAAAAGCCTTTTCCCAGGTCCCCCCCTCCTTCCTCTTTTTCATCCACTCCAAAAAATCTGAAAATTGTGACTTGTTGCAGGAGACGTACCCTGTCTGCTCTAGGGAGAGGGGAGGGGGGAGGAGGAAGGAGGGAGTTAGCCGGCAGCAGAAAGCAGATAACAGAGGATTACAGGCACGGAGCTGGGTGACAGCTGTAATCTGAGCTCAGACAGGTCACTGGTGACTGTCATAGGAGATATCCCGTGAGGGATTTGTAGATTAACTTTTTGTTGTCCTGTTTTGGTCTTTTCTTTAGCTCTCTCCATAGGAGAACAATGAAGACAGGGGGGAGAGCTTCAAACTGCTTTTTCATGATAAAAATGCATTTTTCGGATAATAAACCCAATTACAAAGTTTCTTAAAATCGCCTGGACTATTGATTTCTGCAAAAAAAAAAATTCACGACAGTGACACTTTAAAATGATTTTACCAGGTCTTATCCGCACCTGTCTGAGCATGGGATGACTCCTTCAGCTACATTACTAGCCATTTAGGAGATATTTATGGCTATCTATGAGATAATAAAAGTCTCAGGGTCTTCTATCTGTCCATGAGTAAAAGCCCCCACATACCTTAGACTTACCACCGGCGGCAGATTTGGCCATAAATCTAAGGTGTATCGGGCCATCCTAAACAACCACTGACACATAGGGGGAGATTTATCAAAGGGTGTAAAATTTAAACTGGTGCAAACTGCCCACAGCAACCAATCACAGCTCAGCTTCCAGCTCTGGTGAAAGGAAAGCTGAGCTGTGATTGGTTGCAGTGGGCAGTTTGCACCAGTTTAAATTTTACGCCCTTTGATAAATCTCCCCCATAATGTCGGCGGTGATAGGGGTGGGTCATGATGAAAAACCACCACCCAACCCCTTTGTGCAAAGAGAGATAAGCCACAGCGAGAGCACTCTCCTCTCCTCCCCATAGACGATACAGGAACGTTCGGCCATCAGTTACTGAAGGTGTATGGCCACCTTAACTGAGCAAACAAGTAGGTCAAAACTTTATGGAAAATGTGACACTGTTAGAGATGAGTAAACCTCGAGCATGCTCGAGTCCATCTGAACCCGATCGTTCGGTATTTGATTAGCGGAGGCTGCTGAACTTGGATAAAGCTCTAAGGTTGTCGGGAAAACATGGATACAGCCAATGACTATATCCATGATTTCCACATAGCCTTAGGGCTTTATCCAAGTTCAGCAGCCACCGCTAATCAAATGCCGAAAGTTTGGGGTTCGGATGGACTGGAGCATGCTCCAGGTTCGCTCATCTCTAGACACTATTTACAGCTATTGCGACTGTAAGAAACACTTAGAATTACGGGATACAAGACACACTATGCTACTATTCCAAGTAAAGCACAGGTAAAGAAAATAGGACATTGAAATGCATTGTGAAATAAGGGAACCATAAAATATTGTAAATGCATTTATTTTACAGCGAATGAATAACTGAATTGGAGATGTCTGAAGCGCATTGAAAGTTCAATTGAGAACAAAAGGAAACTATCTAAGATATAGATGTCGCGGCTTGTGTCTTGCGAATGTTTTGTTGTGTGCTCAGCAATTTTGTGTCGATGTAATACTGACCACACGCCGAAGACAATAGCATTTATTTTCTATTGCAACATGCTGCATCTGATATAAACCGGCCGAAATTCAGTAATTCAGAGTGACTTTTCACATAAACGTAGGATAAACGGTCTCAGTATACTGGTTGGCCAATAACAGTATGATGGTAGTATGTATGTTATATGTATAATATAGTGATATCTCCTCCTTGGATACCAGTATTATTGGTAATATTGATCTCGGTATACTGGATTTGGTCAGTAAGGCTAGGTTAACACTGCGTTTTTTTCATCCGTTTTTTGCAAAAAAACGGATGTAAAAAAACGGATGCATTTGTGTGCATCCGTTTCGATCCGTTTTTCCATTGACTTCCATTGTAAAAAAAAAACGGATCCGTTTTTTTAACGGACGCAAAAGTAGTGTCAGCTACGTTTTTGTGTCCGTCAAGAAAAACAGATCTGTTTTTTTTTTACAATGGAAGTCAATGGAAAAACGGATCAAAACGGATGCACACAAATGCATCCGTTTTTTTCATCCTTTTTTTTGCAAAAAACGGATGAAAAAAACGGATTGCAAAAACGCAGTGTGAACCCAGCCTAAGACTATGATGATAATATGTATGCTATATGTATACTATAGTGATATCTCCTCCTTTTATGCCAGTATTATTGGTAGTATCGGTCTCAGTATACTGGATTGGGCCAGTAAGAGTATGGTGGTAATATGTATACTATATGTGTAATATAGCGAAATCTCCATCTTGTATACCGGTATTATTGGTAATATTGGTCTCGGTAGGCTGGTTGGCCAGTAACAGTATGATGGTAGTATGTATGTTATATGTATACTATAGTGATATCTCCTCCTTGTATACCGGTATTATTGGTAATATTGGTCCTGGTATACTGGATTTGGTCAGTAACAGTATGATGGTAGTATGTATGTTCTATGTATACTATAGTGATATCTCCTCCTTGTATACCGGTATTATTGGTAATATTGGTCCTGGTATACTGGATTTGGTCAGTAACAGTATGATGGTAATAGGTGTGGTGATAATATTTCCTTCTTGTATACTGGTATTATTGGTCTTGTTATACTGAATTTGGTCAGTAAGGGCCTTCTTATGCTGCGTTTACACAGAACGATTATTGTTCGAATTTTCACAATAACGATCGCATTTGAGCGATAATTGTTCCGTGTAAACACAGCAAACGATCAAGCGACGAGCGAAAAATCGTTCATTTTGATCTTTCAACATCTTCTCAAATCGTCGTTCATCGTTCGCAAAAAATTCGCAGATCGCTTTGTGTAAACAGTCTTTCAAAGATTCACCCTATGTGTGAGATGGGCTTAACCGATCTTAAAAACGATCGCAGTAACGATTTTTCTTACCAATTTTCTTACGATTTTTCTTACGATTTATTCGTCTAAACGCTGATCGTTATAAAAACCAAATCGTTGCTTCAAAATCGTTAAACGATCGATTGGGCGAATTATCGCTCTGTGTAAACGCAGCATTGCACGGAGTGATTGACTGCCGAATCAACTTCTGTTTTGCCTATTTTGTCTTTCAAAATTCAGATCCAAAACTATAATACTTATTTAAAGATCCTTCTCTGAGTAGTTAGATGATTTCCTTTACCTTACCCCTAATCTTATATTAGCATGTTCATTAAAATGTAGATCTCCGTGTAAATGTGATGGTGTGTATAGGTCACTAGTAATCACATTCATTTGGATAGGTCATTCTTAATCACATTCATCTGGAATTTGAGTTTGTCTGTGTTCTTCTGACTTGTCTGTATAATTATCTTCATTAATTCAGACGCCGATCTAGAAATCAGATCTGCCTTTTAATTAATCCGGCTATAATATTGTGGATAATAAGTGACCAATAAGATCAGGCAGAAGATTATGCATGTCTGTGGGTGATAAATAGTCAAATATCCAAACTCGGTGGCCTTCAAGTAACCAGACTGCCCAGTGGAAATAATCACTTTAAGGTAATATATAATATAATAATAATAATATAGAACATACAGTAAATTAATTAATTTAATAATTCCACAGTTGTAAGTAACAGTTACCATATATATATATATATATATATATATATACATATAAGATGGACCCTTACTATAACATTTAGGTTATGTTCACACAGTGTATTTTTTTAAAGACAAGAGCATCCGTTGTTAACGATTAAAACAACGGCCGTTCTAACCTGTATTGAACTCTATGGGGAACAACGGCCATTGTTTACAGCCTGTATTGAACAATGGCCATTTTTCCCCCTACGGCCACACAAATAATTAGTCACAGCCGCTAATGCAGGAACAGCGTCCGTCGTTCCCGCTCTGTCCACACATGGTATGACCATTCTGATGGCTGTACATTGCATGCCTGAACATAGCCTTATACTATAGGAGTATGTTCACATATCATGCAAATTTTGAGCATGTTTTTTGTACGCTAAAAAACATATGCGTTTTGATCCACTTTTTGATCATTTTTTTCTTATATGATGGAAGTCAATAAAAAAAAATGGATCAAAACATATGCACATACTTGCATCTGTTTTTTTCATCCGTGTTTTGCACGGACTGCGAAAATGCAGTGTGGCCCTAGCCTTACCTATTAAAGTTAATCTGAACAGAGTGCAGAAATCCTGCAGAAATTCCCCAACATGTAAACATACACTACAGCTAGATCACTAAATGAAATGTAGTGATTTTTTTTGGAAAGTTAACATACACAGTGACCAGCTAGCGATTTCTTATGAGCCACATATAAAGTCTATAATGGTAGAGGTGTAAGTGACCCACTTCTTAAAGGGAAACTATCAGCAGGTTAGTCGAATGGTACTTGCTGATATTTCTCTATTGCAAAGGAGACGCAGAGGAGGAAGGTATGTGTCTTACCTTCATCCTCGGCGCCGTTCCGGAGCAGTAAGAGCCCTATTCCACCGGACGATTATCGTTCAGATTATTGTTATATCGTTCGAATCTAAGCGATAATCGTTCGGTTGAAATGCACTTAACGATTAACGACCGAACGAGAAATCGCTGATCGCTTTATAAGACCTGGATCTATTTTTATCGTTGCTCGTTCGCAAATCGTTCGCATTGAATAAGACGTCGTTCGGTCGTTCGCAGTAGATACGAACGCAATAGCGAAGACAAAACGATCGCAAATACGATCATAAGTAACGATTATCGTTCCATGGAAATGAGTGAACGTTTTCAGGTCTTTCGCAATAGCGGTCGTTTGAGATCGTTAATCGTTAACGATTATGCGAACGATAATCGCCCGGTGGAATAAGGCCCTAAGTCGTGTGCTTTACAGTCCTGGGAGACCATTAGGAGCTATCATAGGGTCAATCTACCCCTGCCCGGCCCACCCCTTTCTAATGATAATGAATGGAGTGGGCCTGATCAGCGCTATAAGGCAGGCAGTGCTCCTAACGGCCCCTCCAGTGTACCTAACAGTCTTACTGGACCATGGAGCACACGACTAACTGACAAGGAGGAAGATAAGACACATACCCTCCTCCTTGGTGTCTCCTGTGCAATAGGGACATATCAGCAGGTTAGATTTGTCTAAACTGCTGATAGTTCCCCTTTAATGCTGAGAATTTTTCAAGGCACAAATGCCTTAGGCCCCGCCTCATTGACACTGTGCCAACGGAATAAAATGTTTTTAGCTCAAATACTGGCACCAGGAGATAAACAGACCCCGGGACCAGACATGCATTGAGAAAGACAACAGAACAGTATTATGGGTTAAGAGGGGCATTTTTGGTGGTACAGATTCGCTTTAAACGCTGCATTCAATATATTGTTAGTATAGTGCTGTCCTTTATCTAAGATCCTAAATGTTGTTGTTATATTATAAATAGGATCGGGAGACTCACCAGTTCCTCATACTGTATTCCCACAGTGCTTTGCAGGTTTAAATCTTGATTACTTTCTTGAGTATCATCACGCAATAGATCTTGTAGCCCAATAACGTTTTGGCCAGCCAAGGGCAAAGCATCCTGGGAAAATGCAATAGATGGTTCAGTTAGAATATACACTGAAATAGTCAGATGCCTGTAATAGCGACAGTACTTACCCATAATAAGGCTGGGTTCACACTACAGTTTTACACTCTCTTTTTTTGCAAAAAAAACGGATGAAAAACGGATAGAAAAAAACATCCGTTTTTCCATTGACTTCCATTATAAAAAAAACGGATCAAAACGGATCCGTTATTTTTGACGGACAAAAAAACGTGGTCGACCACGTTTTTTGTCCGTAAAAAAAAAAAGATGGATGTGTTTTTTTTATAATGGAAGTCAATGGAAAAACGGATGCACACACTTGCATCCGTTTTTTCTATCTGTTTTTCATCCGTTTTCTTGCAAAAACGCAGTGTGAACCCAGCCTTACATTAAAATGAATGTAGTGCTTCGCTGCAGAGTTTACCTGCATAAGCTGGAGTGTACAGGATATGTTCTTCAGGCAGGATCTGACAATCTTTTCCAAAGCTCGAAATGTTTTTTCTTCTTTGTCAAATATCTGATCTTTCACCTAAAAGTTGTTACAAGTTAAACTTGTTAAAAGACACATGAAAGAAAAAAAATCTGTGGCACAGTCTGAAATCTCAGCTGTCTAATAGAGCAAAATCTTAGGCCCCAATCATAAGACATTTAAAGGAGTACTCCGATGGGAAACATTTTCTTTCAAATCAACAGATGTCATAAAGTTATAGAGATTTGTAATTTACTTCTATTAATAAATCTCCAGTCTTCCCATACTTATCAGCTGATGTATGTGCTACAGGAAGTGGTGTATCCTTTCCAGTCTGACACAGTGCTCTCTGCTGCCACCTCTGTCCATGTCAGGAACTGTCCAGAGCAGGAGAGGTTTTCTATGGGGATTTGCTACTGCTCTGGACAGTTCCTGTCTCAGACAGAGGTGGCAGCAGAGAGCACTGTGTCACACTGAAAAGAATACACCACTTCCTGCAGGTCATCCAGCAGCTGATAAGTACTGGAAGACTTTAGATTTTTAAATAGAAGTAAATTGCAAATCTATACAACCTCCTGACACCAGTTAATTTGAAAGAAAAAAAGTGTATACCTTAAAGTGACTGTCCTGCCAGGTCCAGGCTGAAGCACTGGAGGCGGGCCAACCCACCCTTAGTGGGAGGAAACCCCAGCCCCTCTATGATAGGGTTCTATTGATTCTAATGGAATCATGTCATGGAGGGGCTGGGGTTTCTCCCCACTGGGGGTGGGTCGGCCCGCCTCCAGTGCTTCAGCCTGGACCTAGTGGTACAGTCACTTTAAGGTATACACTACCAGTACTTGTCAGGATTACGGCAAACCCACAAGCTTTAAAGGCGTATTCCACTCAAACATAACTTTTGATTAGGGATGGTCCCAACCTGCCGAGGTTCGGGTTCGTATGAACCCGAACGCTCGGCAGCAGATTCCCGCTGTCTGCCCGCTCCATGGAGCGGGCAGATACAGCGGGGGGGAACGCCTGGAAAACTGGGATACAGCCTATGGCTATGGCTGTATCCCAGTTTTTCAGGCGGTCCTCCCGCTGGATCCCCCCGCTGCACAGAGCGGGCAGACAGCGGGAATCATTACCAAGGGTTCGGGTTCGTACGACCCCGAACCGAACCGAACCGGACCATCCCTAGTTTTGATATGTTGCTGCCCATGGTAAGGCTAACAATTTATTCCATGCTTGTTATTATATATTCAGTCTCCTTCCCCCAGTTACTCTCCGTCCCCCCCCCTCCTCCCCCATCCCCAGACAGCTGATGTTAACATGTTCCTATCTGCAACTTTGTAATGCTGGAAGGTTTAATCACATTGGGGGAAATTTATCAAACATGGTGTAAAGTGAAACTGGCTCAGTTGCCCCTAGCAACCAATCAGATTCCACCTTTCATTTCTCACAGACGCTTTGGAAAATGAAAGGTGGAATCTGATTGGTTGCTAGGGGCAACTGAGACAGTTTCACTTTACACCATGTGTAATACATCTCCCCTACTGTGATTAAACCTCCTAGCATTTCAAAGAAGCTACAAAGTTGCAGATAAAGCCTGGCAGTTTTAGCTTTGGCTGTCCAGGCATGATGGGAGTTGTAGTTTTGCAACAACTGGAGATCCGAGGTTCCCTACCCCCCTGCTATAAGCGGTACGTGCCTGTTCTCTTCCAGTCAGTATCTTCAGGTGGCTGGTCACTCTCTTTGACTTCTTTGTAATCGAGTGAATACTGAGCTTGGAAAGTTTGTCTTTCAGAGATTCTTCTTCATCTACCCTCCTGTACTTCAGCACTGAAAGGAAAAAAAAAACAGATATCAAAAGGCATCAAATATTACTACCCGGACGTTAAAGGGCAAGCTGCTTCTGTAACGTTATATTGACAGAGACGTCCAAAAGCACCGAGCCAGGACTCAGAGGATGATTAATCAATTCCTAATGAAAGCTTCAGAGCAGAGGGAGCAGTGCCTGGCTGCAGACCTTAAAGGGGTTATCCAGCGCTACAAAAACATGGCCACTTTCCCCCTACTGTTGTCTCCAGTTTGGGTGGGGTTTTAAAACTCAGTTCCATTGAAATAAATGGAGCTTAATTGCAAACCGCACCTGAACTGGAGACAACAGTAGGGGGAAAAGTGGCCATGTTTTTGTAGCGCTGGATAACCCCTTTAAGCAGGAAGCTGCAGTACAATGGAGCTGGTGGTTTGGTTCTGCTGTGCTCAACAGACCTGAAGTCAAGGATACCAAGCTAGAATGCACTCATAATTCATAATTATTATGCACATAAAGCTAGAAACATAGAAAGTTATATATTATATATAGTCCTGGTTATTCAAGGTTAGCAGTCACCTGATTACATATAAAGACATGATATTTTAAGTATATATTACAGTTGAACAATGGGCGTAATAGGGGGTTAGGATAAATAATATATAAATATAAATAATACATGGTAGGTGGGGGACTCTTTATCTGTTCGTCTATTTGCAGCTTCTGCTGTCGAAACCTGCAACAGGTCCCTTTTCTCATCAATTCAGTCTGCCTGGCTTTCTGTCCTGTGCTGCCTTTAAAAGGGTATTCCACTTTTTAACTTTTGAAATGTTGCTGCCCATGGTGAGATTAACAATTCCTTCCATACTTGTTATTATCTATTCAGTCTCCTTCCCCCAGTTCTGAGCTGCTGCTTTCTGCTGAAGACACAAAAATCTGTGTGTGAGCTTTCACTCCTCCTCCCCCCTCACTTCTCGGACAGGTGATGTAAATAATCCCTGCCTGGCTTTATCTGCAACACTGTAGCTTCTTTGTAATGCTGGGAGGGTTAATCTGAGTTAAAGTTGCTAAGGAAACAAATGCTACAAAAAGCTACAATGTTGCAGATAAAGCCAGTCAGGGATTATTTACATCAGCTGTCTCAGAAGGGAGTGGGGAGGAGGGGGAGACAGAGAGAAAAGCTCACACACAGATTTTTGTGTCTTCAGCAGAATGAGTCTGTGTCTTCAGCAGCTCAGCTCTGGGGGAAGGAGACTGAATAGATAATAACAAGCATGGAATGAATTGTTAGTCTCACCATGGGCAGCAACATTTCAAAAGTTATGTTTGAGTGGAA
Organism: Dendropsophus ebraccatus; assembly: GCF_027789765.1. Lineage (NCBI taxonomy): Eukaryota > Metazoa > Chordata > Amphibia > Anura > Hylidae > Dendropsophus > Dendropsophus ebraccatus. The sequence continues at coordinate 127,467,017 of NC_091460.1, read as the reverse complement.
TACCCCTAAATATAAATATAAGAAAAATGCAGATAGGCCCTATTGCACAGACAGATTTATCTGACAGAGTACTGAAGCCAAAGCCAGGAACAGACTATAAACAGAGAACAGATCAGGAAAGGAAAGACTGAGATTTCTCTTTTCTTCCAATCCTTTCCTGGCTTTGGTTTCAATAATCTGTCAGATAAATCTGTGTGTAATCACACAGCACAAACGTAACTGGCATGTTTAGATCTTCTATATTGGCACAGGCAGAGGTTTTTTTACTATGGAAAAGATATACCAGCTGCTGCAGAACATCTTTGCAAATAAAATTAATGAATCAAATATTTGCAGTTTTTGGTTGTGCAAGAGGAGAGAGAGGAAAAAACAGAATGGGGTAAGGGAGTAATGACAGCAGGAATTAGGACATCCAGAGTGGGACCTGTCAGTGGAGTGGGCAGCAACCTACTGCACTGCCAAGTAAGCCTGGGTTCACACTACGTTTTTGCAATCCGTTTTTACCATCTGCTTTTTGCAAAAAACGGATGCAAGTGTGTGCATCCGTTTTGATCCGTTTTTCCATTGAATTCCATTATAAAAAAGAAGCGGCTCAAAACGGATCCGTTTTTTTTTTTTTAACGTACACAAAAATGTAGTCGACCTCATTTTTGTGTCTGTTTAAAAAAAAAAAAAAGATCCGTTTTTTTTTTTAAATAATGGAATTCAATGGAAAAACGGATCAAAAAGGATGCACGCGCATGCATCCAGTTTTCCATCCATGCAAAAAACGGATGGAAAAAAACAGATTGCAAAAACGTAGTGTGAACCCAGACTAACACAGTACAACTGGAGTACCTGTATATTTTTTTCTGTATGTAAAAAAACATAATATATTCTGTATTACTGTACCTAAATCCTTCCTTCTCTTGAGCTCATTGATGTTGCCGTTCATATCTTTGATGGCTGTAAAAGCTTCCTGCAATCTCCTGTAGTCTGGGTGACAGGAGGGAGTGGAGTTCAGCAGTTCACAAAGTAACAGGGGGTATTTCATTACCCTCTGGATAGGCTTAATCATCAGGGATCCCATGTCCAGCAGGTTCGGTTTACCTCTATGGGATGAAAATAGGGATATGTGTTACGCTGGGTTCACACTGCGTTTTTGCAATCCGTTTTTTCCATCCGTTTTTTAAAAAACAGATGAAAAACGGATTGCAAAAACGGATGCATTTGTGTGCATCCGTTTTGATCCGTCTTTCCATTAACTTCCATTATAAAAAAATAACGGATCAAAACGGATCCATTTTTTTTTTTACAGACACAAAAACGTTGCTGACACTATTTTTTTTTTTGTCCGTTAAAAAAAAACGGATCTGTTAAATGTATGCTAAAAACGCAGTGTGAACCGAGCCTTACAATGATCAGCACTAAACCTCAAAACAAGGAGAAAAAACAGAGAGCGGAGAGCTCCGCAGAGAAGGTACTCGTAACCGACTGCATTTATAGGGGGGATTTATCAAACATGGTGTAAAGTGAAACTGGCTCAGTTGCCCCTAGCAACCAATCAGATTCCACCTTTCATTTTCCAAAGAGTCTGTGAGGAATGAGAGATGGAATCTGATTGGTTGCTAGGGGCAACTAAGACAATTCTACTTTACACCAGTTTGCTAAATCTCCCCTATAGTGTATTGAATGACGGTCATTGTTTGCTTGGACTTCAAATAAATATTCATGACAATGAATTGACATGACAATATGTCACAGGCGTTATTTGGCAAACAACGGACATTATTTTTTAGTTGATCACTCACATTTTTTTCCCACCGTCCTTTTACCGTCTTTATTACTAAATCAGATAGATCTTCAAAAAAGAACCACACCCAAAAGGGCTTGAACTAGAATAATGTACCAATGGTCGTCATTCTAATGATGGGCACTAAAAACGCAAAATGACTAATGTCATTTAAAAAAAAAAAAACGAACAGAAAAAAACTTGTGTGAACAAAGCCTCACAACCCATTATGCAACCCTGAGCAAAATCTTTAAAAAAAATGAATGCCTGGAGTACCCCTTTAAGCGTGCTTTCACATAATGGTTTTAATGTACTGTCAACTCTGATAAAACCATAACGTTGTCTGTGACTACAGCTGAATACTGTCCTATGTAAAACATATTCTTAAAAGGTTGTAAAAAAAAAAGTACTTACTGTTCTTCATATATTTTTCTGAGAATAAAAAGAAAAAAAAAGATAGCATTAGCTAAAATAAGTGCAGTTTTCTATCAGCAAAAAAGTAGAATACATAATATCAGGATGTTGTGTGTACATATATATATACTGTATATATATATATATATATATATATATATATATACATATATATATATTTTTTTTTATTATTTTTTTTTTACTTTTAATGAAGGACCATACTGAACTGCTGGGCCACATTAGCACATAATATGCACACTAATAAATGCAAAAGACGTATAAACTGGTATAAACAAGAACTGGTATAAACAGGAACATGCAGTGGTCTATACACATTGTAAAAAAAATATATGAAAAATATAAATTAAAATAAAAACATAATTTTACATAATTAAAAATATATAAGAAATATAATTTTTTTTACAATGCTTGTACAGACTGACATTTTTCCATAGACTTTAATGTAGGACTCCAGTCATTAGGATTAGTCAGTAGGATTCCATTCAAAATACGGACATGTTTTAGTCCTATTTTACTGTTGTATTTTGCTTTTGCGTCGTCTCAGATATACATTTCAGTAATCTTACAGACATATCTAATAACGTAACCAAGTATATGATGGTCAGACTATTATATTGTTATTTATACTTGGCAAAATATTCACCAAAAATTAGTTAAAACATAAACTGTAGATTTAACCCATAGCTGTGGGGGCTGTGGCAGGGGGGTAAGATGATGGCAGGGGCACACTGAGGCACTGAAGGGACACTGAGCATCCCTCTGCCATCATCCTCTCCAGCAGCCACAGCCCGTACAGCTCTGGGAGTCAGGTCGTGACATCACCATTTTATCCAGGAAGTGACATCACCATGTTATCCAGGAAAAGACATCACCATTTTATCCCGGAAGTGACACCACCATTTTATCCAGGAAAAGACATCCCCATTTTATCCAGGAAGTGACATCACCATGTTATCCAGGAAGTGACATCACCATGTTATCCAGGAAAATACATCACCATTTTATCCAGGAAGTGACATCACCATGTTATCCAGGAAGTGAAGCCTTGATGCAGTAATAAGTGCAGGGAAAAAAGCACATTATGTGCATTTCCCGTAATAAGATTATATTGGTGATTTGTATAACTTTTGGGGGGGCAATACAATACTTTAATAGGTTCTCCTTTAATGGTTAATTCACAAATGCCCTATCAGGCCTTCCTGATGATATGTCCCATATGTACAATGATAACAACCAAGTTTACCACGTAAGTAAAAGCAGATGTGCTCATGTTCTGTGTAGATGGAAGGTAGGCCTAATAGTATAGGAATCCCAGTCCACTGCTGCTTGGAACTAGTCAACACTATGAACCATCCTTAAAGGTGTTGGCCACTTTATAGTAAAATAGTTCAGTGTGCAGTATTGGTAACTGTATTTATTGTATAAACTGACAGCAGCTTCCTGTATACCTCATAGAGCTAAAATCAGACTCCCCTCTTCCAGGTTTTGCTGCCCTGCTCTGTGGTGATTCTGTCCATAAGATGGTCCACATGGAGGAGCATGTGATCATGCCTCGCTTCCAGTGTCCTCAATAGGCATATACAGGCTCAGTGGTGGACACTGAGGGGTGGGGCATGGTCACATGCTCTTCCAAGTCAGCCATCTTATGGACAGAATCACCACAGAGCAGGACAGCACAGCCTGGAGGAGGGGAGTCTGATTTTAGCTCTATGAGGCACACAGAGAGCTGCTGTCAGTATATACAGTGTATACTTACTATTATTGAACACTGAACAATTTTACTATAAATTGGCCAACCCCTTTAACAGCCTAGCTGGACAAAGCACAATGCCCCCTGCTGCTCTGTATTCTGCAGCTATTCATCAGATTCCTGGATAATGGCTGAGGCAGACAATACACCACCACAGTATTGTCTGCTCATGTGAGCTTACTATTGAGAAGCCAGCAGAACACTTCATGCAGAATGACTATAAGACCTGATGTAACCCAAGATCAATAACTGATAGTAAAGCAGAGTAGCGGCAGATTTTCTGAGATTACTGTATAGAAGGATATAAACAGTGAAATATGTCTTTTACATAAGAACTGTATTTAGCATCATGCTTGAGAAGAGTGTATAAATCCTTATGGTTTATTTAAGAGAACAATAATAATCACAGGATAATAAATCTATAGCAGGGGTAGGGAACCATGGCTTTCTAGCTGTTGCAAAACTACAACTCCCATCATGCCTGGACAGCCAAAGCTTTAGCTTTGGCTGTCCAGGCATGATGGGAGTTGTAGTTTTGCAACAGCTGGAGGGCCAAGGTTCCCTATCACTGATCTTTAATTATAATTAATTGTGCATGGTGTGTACTGAACTACAGAGGTTTCAACTTTGCAAGACTGAACGTAGCCTTGTAGCCTGCACGTCATCCAGAAGAGGTCACTGTAAGCTGACCACAGAGAGAACACTGCAGCACGGCCTACAGTATGTAGGATTTACCTATAACAGTAAGGTTAAAAAATATTTCCCATAATGATTAACGCCTCTCGATCAATATCTTGCATTTCAATAACCACAATGGGTGAGTCACGTTGCTTTTCTGAAATCAAAACTTTTAGGGGAATTTTGCTGTATGACGGAGAACTTACTGGTAAACAGAGCTGATATTACCGCTGATAGTCTTTGACACTTACCACTAAAAGGCTATGGGGGAGGTTTATCAAACATGGTGTAAAGTGAAACTGGCTCAGTTGCCCCTAGCAACCAATCAGATTCCACATTTCATTTTCTAAAAAGTCTGTGAGGAATGAAAGGTGGAATCTGATTGGTTGCTAGGGGCAACTGAGCCAGTTTCACTTTACACCATGTTTGATAAATCCCCCACTATGTTCCTACTATAGGAACGTACCATAACGTACCATGCATTTATTGATAAGGACAATGTCATTATCAATAGATGGCCGCCTTTTTTCGCTAAATGAAGCCTGTGAAAGTAGCCTGAGGCTGTGTTCATACACTGTCAAAATGACGGACGTTTTTTAAAGGGGAACTAGCCCCCTATAACGCCTGGGATGCTGAAGAGGAAGGTATGCGTTCTACGTTCCTCCTCGGCACTGGTCTTGGGCTGTTAGTCGGGAGCCGGGAGCAGGACTGCCTCGCCCCCACAGCGTCATCCGGCCCACTCACTCCATTGATATCAATGATATTAAGATTCGTCTAACCTTATGATGTTTCCCCTTTAACAATAAATAACGGCCTTTATTTTATAACAATGACCGTTATTATATGAGTAACAAGCATTGTTATAAAATAACAGCCGTTATTTGTTGTTAAATGAAGGCTGTCCAATAAAGACATCAAAATGGAAAGCAAAAATGGGGGAGGGCACCACCTGAATAGATGATAGAAAGACTGGGGTGCTACTGATGTTAAAAATAATTTTGGAACAAAACATTAGAAAAAGCAAGCATCAAAGATAAGTGCGCACCTAGAAAATTATAATAAATTGGCTTTATTGAGGGCTAAGGGCTAAAGCATAAAAACATTTAAAATCAAGCAACTACCGGCCCAAACAATACTTAGGGAGGTAAAAACACACAAATAAGCTACATAGTAGGCAGGGACGAGGGGAAAAAAACAAGTATGGAAATAAAAAATAAACAGCCCATAGGAGCCTGCACAAAAAATAATAAACAATACCACCTGATTGGTGCCCAGTGCGCGTATCGTCAGGGCTCCTCAAAATTATTACCAATCCAAACCATGCAAATAACTGCAATATAGACAACTTATCAATGTCAACCAGAAAAAATACAGAAGTTGGTCTAATAGGGGCAGATGTAGTGATTTATAAAGGTTCTATATGAGAATTGTGTAAAGAGGCTGTCAGCGGTACCCCAATTGTATTCTAGAGGGGTAACTACTAATCTAGAGGCTGTGTAGATGCAAATTACCATCCAATCAATGTTCAAGGAATAGTTGTTAGGAAAGAGGTTTAGATATTGGGAATTGGACCTATACAATGCCCCATATAGTAAGGCTGGAGAAGCCGAGATGACAGGCACTAATAGCAGTCACAGGGACACAGGAGTGCAGGCCCTGCTTGAACCTCAATTAGTAATTTAAAAAAAAGTATTTTGTATAGTTATGAAGAAAGTTATCTATAATCATCAGTCATTTGTATTTTATCTGTATTCGTAACAGGACATTATTAGAAAAAAATATAATAAATATATTGGCTAGACCTCATGATGTAGTAACACTAGGTGCCTACAGGTGGTGCCCTGTTCCTTAGTAAGACCCTTCTATATATATGTGTATAACAACATATACACCAGCCACTATGCAGTTTCCAGACAACGATCACGTTGCAAAAACAACGATCACGATAACAGCGATATGCTGCCGTTGTCCTGTGGAACAAAAGCGGCAGTAGCAGACCACCGCTATCTTCTATGGGCTGCCTGGACAATCTAGCGATCACCCGGGCAGCCCCCTGCAGCTCCTCGGGGCCCTACTGGCTCTTACCCGCTCGCTGCTGGCGACTCTAATAGCACCGGTAGCGAGTAGGGAATGAGGAGCAAGTGAGCACTGACCTGACAGTGGTGGCTCCACAATGGTGGAGAGACCAGTGTAACTAGCGCTAACTGCACTGTAATGATGATGAAGCAACACACGAAATACGCGTCGGGGAGTTCTGCGGTGGCCATTGTACTAAGGACACGGTATATGGGTAATATGTATTGATGTATTCTTTTGTTTGTGTGATCTTTACCTACTCTTAAGCATGGTTATATATGTATAATATGCCCAGTGTCCAGTACTTTTGTGTGTAAATTGCTCGTGCTAATTTACTCCCATCTATACCTTGGGGATCTGTATAATGTGTCAGCTCCTTATTATGTGATCTTTTTTATCATCTTTGTGATGTTTTTATACATTTGGTATATTTCAATAAAGGATAATATATTTATGTCTAGTCCTGCATTGGTTTAGTGTATAGGTTTATGTGCATATGGACTCGATACTATTGAGTCATAAATACTGTAGGTGTACTGTCAGTCACCCCCGCACAGTGCGCTGACATGATGGGAGTTGTAGTTTTGCAACAGCTAGAGGGCCAAGGTTCCCTACCCCTGATCTATAATAATAATAACAAATTGTGCATGGTGTGTACTGAATCGATAATTCACCCAATTGAACGATTAACGATTTTGAAATAACAATGTGTTTTTTATAACGAACAGCATTTAGATGGAACGATATATCGTTTGGAAAAATCGTTATTGCGATCGTTTTAAGATCGCTTAAGCCCATCTCACACATAGGGTGAATCGGTGAAAGACTGTTTACCAGAATCGATCTGCGAATTTTTAGCGAATGACCCACGACGATTTGAGAACATCTTGAAAGATCTAAATGAACGATTTCTCGCTCATCGCTTGATCGTTCGCTGTGTTTACACAAGCCGATTATCGCTCAAATGTGATCGTTATATCAAAAATTCTAACGATAATCATGCAGTGTAAACGCAGCATGAGAGCTGTGACTAGTCGCACACCGCCTAGATAACTAGTTCACGGCTCTCCCCCTGCCTCGCACACGGGACATAAAGCTACAGAGCCAGCAACCCGCGACATGATAGGAAACCCGTCTGCGAGGTCTGTGCAACGTCCCTGGGAGCCTAATCTGCCCAAATAGGGCTTAATATTTCTCTTTAATTTTGCCATCTGTTCAATAGACTTAAATGCGTTCGTAACACCCCCCCCCACCCCCCATGCACCTGTGCATATAAAGTGCAAAAGCGAAAAGGAAAATGTCGTCTCATTATGTCATCAATCTCTAACAAAAGTACCAACATATTTTTATGACACTGTGCCTTTAAGTGTAAACAATTAAAAAAAAAAAGCTCTCAATAGGAACAGCAATCCCATATTCCTTGCAGTAAACCCCCTTTTTTCTGTGTCATTCAGTATGGGATAAAAGCGACATTCTGTGGTGAATAGCCATTTTGAGCTTCTATTTAACATTTTGCTCAATGCCTGCAATTCAACATAATTAGCTTTTTTTTTTTTCATATTCTTTGATTTCAATACCAGCCGGGGCTGTGGTGTCAGACGGAGGCGCATTTTACATTCTCAAAAGAGAAAGACATTATAAAACTATGTGAGGAAGTCCGGGCTGTTCCTGTGATGTGGTTGGAGCCAGCAGATTGTTTGCTTTAGGAAGACCCTCTGCAGGCCGCTGATCAATGTGCTCTGCGCAAAACTACAGCCGGGATGAGCATCAAACCAGACCAAGGTGTCTATAAGTTGTCTTTGTTGAAATATAAATACTCTATTGGCTTTGAAGAGCGGGTCATTGCCTAACCCCCCTCGGGCGCGCAGAGGAATCAATGGTTTCACAATTTAATTGAAATGGTAATTACGCTTCATTAGGAAGTATACACTTATGACTAATATCGACTATCACTAAAAAGAACAAAAAAATTAGATTGTGTGGTCAGGGAAATGGAGGCTAGTATCCCTGTCTGTACAAGGTATACTGTTATCCAAATCTGCATAGAAATAACTGAGCTTTGGGCTGGTATGGTGGGGTTATTTCCTGAGAATTTTTACCAGAAGATACCTCTTTCTACGGTTATGTGTTTCCCTATACTTCAGAGGCATATGTCATAGAAAATTATAACCCAAAAAAATTATATATATATATATATATATATATATATATATATATATTATAGACTATGTTCACCCGATGCCTTTTTTAGGCTAAATAACGGCCGTTATTTTATAATGACGGGCGTTAATAATAATCATGATCATTATAAAATAACAGCCGGTATTTAGCCTAAAAAGACGTTGGGTCAACATAGCCCATGTCTTAATTTTCCAGTATAATGAGCAGCAAGAAACCTGTGAAGCAGGTATAACACATGTGAATAGCCAAGTAAAAGCAGAAGCAGAAGAGCAGTGTATTAGGGGCCAGCCAAAGGAAATGATCTTGGGGGCCCACATATGAATAACCAGTGAAAACCGACATGTCAGTCAGCGTTTGTGCAGGTTCTAAAGCTGGGGGTCCACCGGAGGATTCTCCAGACCTCTGGTGGGCCAGTCCAACACTGCAGAAGAGGGCCCTAAAAGATGTTCTTGAAGAATCCCAAAGACAACTTCATTGATGTGTATTAGATGATCAGGTGACTGAAATTATTCATGATAATAGTAAGAAACTAATAATAAAAAACTAATAATAAAAATAATAAGTACAATAAAAGGGCAGACTAGATAGACCCAGTGGTCTTTTTCTGCCGACAATCTTCTATGTTTCTATGTTTCTTTCTCTTTAAAAATCTCAAGTCTTCCAGTACTCATCAGCTGCTGTATGTTTTCTTTTCAGTCTGACTGATGTGAGTGCTACTGTATAGCTTACATATTACTTAGTGGCTGAGGCCATCTCCTTAGAATTATTATACCTTTCAGTTTTGGTCATTGTCCTTTGCTAGCAGGCAGCCATACAAAACCATATCCTGTAATGTTCAGAAGAAAGGCCCCATTCCCACTGAGCAAATACGGCGAAATTCCGTGTCACTTGCTACTTCTATGAGTAGAGAGCGGCGGCAGCGGAGGAGCGCGCGCCCTCTCATTCACTCACAGCGGGACACTGAGCCGAGTTTGCTCAGTGTGAACGGGGCCAAGCTGCAGAAATATATTTGACCATGGTCTTACTTTAATGACTGTATACAGTGTCTTAAATACTCCTTCATTTCTTGGTTTTTCTCATAGGACTCCAGTAGAGTGTGAGCTTCATCGTGGTGATAACAGTAGATCTTGTACACCTCTTCTAGGGGACATTTAATCTCCAAAAACAATTCACCTACAAACGAGAACCAACAGGGTCATTATGTGCACATAATAAGCTATTGTCTGCTAGCTGGGTCAACAGAGAACTAGCCGGATTAAAGCAAACTACATGCAATAAATACATAAAAAGCAACATCCCCAGTACTTCCCCATTTTATGGCTTCCTTCTACTCACTGCAAACATCAATGGGAAAGGCTGGATACAGTATGTACAGATAACCCTCACTGCCAGCCTATTCTTTCTATCTATCTATCTATCTATCTATCTATCTATCTATCTATCTATCTATTTATCTATTCATATCTATCTATCTCTCCCATATCATCTATCTATCTATTCATATCTATCTATCTATCTATCTATCTATCTATCTATCTATCTATCTATCTATCTATCTCCTATCTATCTATCTATCTATCTATCTATCTATCTATCTATCTATCTATCTATCTCCTATCTATCTATCTATCTATCTATCTATCTATCTATCTATCACATACAGTACATGTCTCCCTTCCGTGCAGTCACGTACAGTACATGTATCCCACCTGTGCAGTCACATACAGTACATGTATCTCACCTGTGCAGTCACATACAGTACATGTATCTCACCTGTGCAGCCACATACAGTACATGTCTCCCACCTGTGCAGCCACATACAGTACATGTCTCCCACCTGTGCAGCCACATACAGTACATTTATCCTACCTGTGCAGCCACATACAGTACATGTAACCCACCTGTGCAGCCACATACAGTACATTTATCCTACCTGTGCAGCCACATACAGTACATGTAACCCACCTGTGCTTCAACAGTGATTAAGGGCCCATTTGTTCTATCCCCTATTAGTGCTGTTCTGGGGTCACCTTCACACTCTGAACTATGTCTTCTTATCCCCCGCACAGCATCCAGCGTACAATGAAGCAGAAAACTCAAGGGGTTGTCCCCTCGGAAACTACAACTCCCAGCATTCTCTGAGAGCTTCATAAGTGTAAGGCATTCTGAGAGTTGTAGGTATTTGTAGTTCCGGGAGTTGTGATCACAGATACATCAGTCCGGGACCGGGCAAGGTCAGCATGTCACTTCTGACGGGTTCTTTATTTGGGTGCCCCCCATTAACGGTTCTACTGGTTGGCCACAGGTACCCCAGTCCCACACTGGGGACTGCACAGACTACAGTACAATCCTTTAGTGGGCCCTGGGATCTGTACTGCACTGTAGGGCCCTCCCGAGAAAGAACGATTTGGTTGTGGGGGCCCAAACACATTTTTTGCACAGGGGCCCTTTGCAGTCTGTGTCTGCCCCTGATCAGCCAAAGACAAATCTTCAGAGGCATTCACATGTTTCGTCCACGGACCGAAATTCAGGACTCCCGCCTTCATTCATTATGATGTTGGGAGCTTAAAAAAATGTATATAGCCATGTTCACACATGGCAAAAAAATCAGCCGTTGTTTGACCCAGCCGGGTCAAACAACGTTAGATGACTGATGTGTTCAACTGGCCGTTACTGCAGTATCGGCCAGATGAACATCACTTTATTTAAATTGGAATGCGGGCACATTTGGGTGTGCCCGCACTCCAATTAGCCATAGATCACAATGGAAAGTACGTCCGGGAGCCATACCTTACACTGTGAGCACAGGCTATCTTGTACGGCCGCTGTTCACTGAATAGTGGCCGCACAAAATAGACCTTTCAGTAATTTTGTGTTGCTGCAGGGAACACCAGCCTTAATGTATACAGGGTGTATACACTATGGTCATTGTTCAATACACTAATGTAATTTCACATAAACAGCGGCCATTGTTGCAACCTGCAATAACGGCCAATGTCTATTGTAAATATACAGGGGGAGATTTATCAAACATGAAACTGGCTCAGTTGCCCCTAGCAACCAATCAGATTCCACCTTTCATTTCTCACAGACTCTTTGGAAAATGAAAGGTGGAATCTGATTGGTTGCTAGGGGCAACTGAGCAAGTTTCACTTTACATCATGTTTGATAAATCTCCCCCACAGCGTGTGAACATGGCCTTAATCTTGACGCTACTGTTCTGACATGCTGTATTAGTACAGTTTCTGAGCTCCTGGCATCATCATAATGATACCAGGAGCTCAGAAACTTTACTAATACAGCATGTCAGAACAGTAGCGCCAAGATTTAGGCCATGTTCACACGCTGTGGGGGAGATTTATCAAACATGGTGTAAAGTGAAACTGGCTCAGTTCAGAATTCCGGCCCGTAGCCCATCGTCCACGCATTGACCACAATTATGGAATGTTTGAATGCCCCTGTTGGGGGAGGTGAAGGGGCACAGTGATTTGCTATCACCACTAATGATCAGCAGGGTGACAAAGGTCAGACCCTGTAGCCATATCCTAACACTATACATACTATCAATGTGTATGCTAAGGGTCCATTTACACAGAATGATTATATGACAGATTATCTGCCAAAGATTTGAAGCCGAAGCCAGGAATGGATTTGAAAAGAGGAGAAATCTCAGGCTTTCCTTTATGACCTGATCCCTGTTTATAGTCTGTTTCTGGCTTTGGCTTCAAATCTTTGGCAGATAGTCTGTCAGACAATCTTTCTGTGTACATGGACCCTAATGGTGCGTTTACACAGAGAGAGTTATCTGACAGATCATTGAAGCCAAAGCCAGGAATGGATTTGAAAAGAGGAGAAATCTCAGGCTTTCCTTTATGACCTGCTCTCTGTTTATAGTCTGTTCCTGGCTTTGGCTTTAAAGATTTGTCAGATAAATCTCTCTGTGTAAACGCACCATTAGACAACCCGGTTAATGCAAATTATTGCTACCACCTGACACAATGAGCCAATATTGCATAAAGAGCGAGTGTCATACATATGTATGTTTCTTCCGTCCTCATACTTTCTGGGTAATAGCTGGAAGTTACCAGTAGTATCAATTATTGATGTAAATAAATGTGCATTTTTGACAATGTCTTATAAAGCTTTCATTAAACTGTATATTTCCACATCGTAAAAGGAGAACCTGCAGATCATCCATTATTATACATGAAGTCGTGAATTTAATGGCATTGAGTACTAGGGTTACAATGATCTCCCATAGCATAATAGGGTGTTTCACCATGCAGAGTTCCTTTGTCTAGTGAAAACTAGGAGCTGACATAGGATCAGTGCCGCATGGAAACAGATACCTACAGCATAGGAAAGAAAAGGAAAAGTGTCAATACCTATCACTTGCAGCTCGGGCTCCACATCTGTTGTGGCTTCTTCCAACAGGGACACCATTTTGGCCGAGATCTGGCAGACGGACTCGATGTTACTGAATAGTGCATCCACATCAAAGAGTTCTGACTGCGGAAGAAAAGGTTCATAAAGGAGGCTTATTAGGAGTATAATACACATTGTACTATGCCTGAATGTAGCCTGTGCTGAAGGTGCTGTAACACCTGGGTGGCATATGGTTAATGAAGGATAATATAATACTAGTGAGAATACAGATTAGATACAAGTTAAAGCGACTCTGTACCCACAATCTGACCCTCCCCCCCCCCCCAAACCACTTGTACCTTCAGATAGCTGCTTTTAATCCAAGATCTGTCCTGGGGTCCGTTTGGCAGGGGATGCAGTTATTGTCATAAAAACAACTTTTAATCCGGCAACGCTGTGTCTAACGTCCGGGGCTTAGATTAGTATATGCATTAGGCTGGCACCACCTCTCTGTGCTTCCTCCACCCCCTCCTCATCATTAGGAATGATCCAGGAACATTTCCTGCTGTTTGAGCTTTGCACAGGTGTATTAACGATCCAGCCCATGTTCATTATGTACACAGGTGGGGAATAGGAAGCAATCTGCTTGGAGCATTCCTAATGATGAGAAGGGTGGGGAGGAAGGACGGAGGGGTGGTGCCAGCCTAATGCATATACAAATGTAAGCCACGGCCGTTAGACACAGCGCTGCAGGATTAAAAGTTGTTTTTATGACAATAACTGCATCCCCTGCGAACGGACCCCAGGACAGATCTTGGATTAAAAGCAGCTATCCGAAGGTACAAGTGGTTTGGGGGGGGGGGGGAGGAGGTCAGCTTGTGGGTACAGAGTCGCTTTAAAGGGGTTATCCAGCGGTGCAAAACCATGGCCACTTTCTTCCAGAGACAACACGTCTCCAGTTCAGGTGTGGTTTGCAATTAAAGGAGAAGGCCGGCGAAAATTTATAAAAGTATTGTATTGCCCCCCAAAAGTTAAACAAATTCCCAATATACACTTATTACGGGAAATGCTTATAAAGTGCTTTTTCCCCTGCATTTACTACTGCATCAAGGCTTCACTTCCTGGATAACATGGTGATGTCACTTCCTGGATAACATAGTGATGTCACTTCCTGGATAAAATGGTGATGTCACGACCCGACTCCCAGAACTGTGCGGGTTGTGGCTGCTGGAGAGGATGATGGCAGAGGAATGCTCAGTGTCCCACCAGTGCCCTGTTTCCCTCAGTGTCCCCCTGCCATCATCCTCTCCAGCAGCCACAGCTCGCACAGTTCTGGGAGTCGGGTCATGACATCACGATTTTATCCAGGAAATGACATCATCATGTTATCCAGGAAGTGACATCACCATGTTATCCAGGAAGTGACGCCTTGATGCAGTAGTAAGTGCCGGGAAAAAAGCCCTTTATAAGCATTTCCTGTAATAAGTGTATAATGGTGATTTGTATAACTTTTGGGGGCAATACAATAAATGATAAAAATTTTCACTGTACTTTTCCTTTAATGTACCATCAGGTACAATCTCTTTAGGTGTTGCACATGAATAGAACGGTGCGGGCATGGGGAAGCCGGTGCCACTATCCTTTTTTGAACAAAGGTGCCAGTCTATTACCGAGCATCGGTCCAGGCTAAAGCACTGGAGGCAGGCCATCCCTCCCCCGGTGACATGGCTATTAGAATCCATTCTTTCAAATCAATTTGTTTCAGAACGTTATATAGATTTCTAATTTACTTCTATTTCAAAAATTTTAAAATTTCCCCATACTTATCAGCAGAGGTGGTGTATTCTTTCTTTTCAGTCTGACACAGTGCTCTCTGCTGACATCTCTGTCCAAGACAGGAACTGTCCAGAGCAGGAGAGGCTCTCTATGGGGATTTGCTGCTGCTCTGAACAGTTCCTGTCTGGAACAGAGATGACAGCAGAGAGCACTGTGTCAGACTAAAAAGAAAACACCACTTCCTGCAGGACATACAGCAGCTAATAAATACTGGAGGACTCAAGATTTTTAAAAAGAAGTAATTTAAAAATAAACATAACTTTTTAAAACCTGTTGATTTAAAAGATTTTTTTTTTTGCTGGAGTACCACTTTGGGTTCACACTATGTATATTTGAGGCTGTATTTGTGAGGCTGTATAGCAACCAAAACCAGGAGTGGATTGAAAATACAGAAAGGCTCTGTTCACATAATGTTGTAATTGAGTGGATGGCCGTCATTAAATGGCAAATTTTTGCTGTTATTTTAAAACAACGGCTGTTATATTGAAATAATGGCAGTTATTTACCGTTATATGACGGCCATCCACTCAATTTCAACATTGTAAGAACAGAGCCTTTCTGTGTTTTTAATCCACTCCTGGTTTTGGTTGCTATAAGGACCTGACTTGAGGACCAAATACTGCCTGAAATATACGTAGTGTGAACCCAGCCTTATAAGGCTGTAACTGAAGCTGACTATTTTAGATATCTGTAAGTGTCTTTCTAATTTTGTAAATATTATATATAAAAACAGCTATCTAGGCGGACTGGTATGGCGTCCACCTCTGGGACCCCTGCCAGTCCTCAGAATGAAGAGAACACGGATACTTGTGCTTTTGCCCCACTGACCAGGGAACTGCAAAACAGATTCATTAAAGGGAATGTTGCTGTATTTGATTCCCAGCAGCACTGTACAGGAAAAACTGTGGAGGAACGGCATCTCTGGGAATAAGTCCTGATCCCGGTAATGGAACCCTACATTGATTTCTTGCAGTTTAAAAACTCCTTGTAATTTGGCTTGTCATTGAAGGCCTTACAGTGGAACCCCAGCGATTTTCCATATAGAATTCACTGGACAACCATGTAATACAAGAGCACAATGGGCCCCAAGGGGTCAGAGATATTTTTCTAGCTGCTTTCTACACTGGATATAGGGTTCCTATATAGAGAGAGTTGTCCAGCATGTGGCAGCAACTTTGCTTGGTGAGAGAAGACTGCAGGATGTTGTGCTGTACAGGGCTGCCTTTTCTCCTCTCTGTGCTCACTCATCCCCTCGACCCCCCCCCCCTCTCCATACAGCATAAATCCTGCTTTTTCTGAAGTGAGTGGGGGAGGTAGGAAAACAGCTTTTCGTGTACAGAAGGAAACTCTTTTGCTTAATAAAACCTATTCCAGAGTTTCTTAAAGCGACTCTGTACCCACAATCTGACCCCCTCAAACCACTTGTACATTCGGATAGCTGCTTTTCATCCAAGATATGCCCTGGGGTCAGTTCGGCAGGTGATGCAGTTATTGTCCTAAAAAACAACTTTTAAACTGGCAGCCCTGTGTCAAACGGCCGCGGCCTAGATTGTGAATGCATTAGGCTGGCACAACCTCTCTGTCCCTCCTCCCCGCCCTCTTCATCATTTGGAATGCTCCAGACAGATTTTCTCCTATTCCTCAGCTGTGTCAGCACGGCACTGGGCTAGATTGTTAAAGCACCTGTGCCATGTTCAGAAAGGAGAAAATGTTCTAGGGGCATTCCTAATGATGAAGAGGGTGGGGAAGAGGGATGGAGCAAAGTTAGGGCACAGATATTCTAAGCCACGGCCGTTTGTAAAAGTTGTTTTTTAGGACAATTACTGCATCACCTGCCGAACGGACCCCAGGACAGATCTTGGATTAAAAGCAGCTATCTGAAGGTACAAGTGGTTTGGGGGGGTCAGATTGTGGGTACAGAGTCGCTTTAAAATCGCTTGATATTTATTGATTTCTAAAAAAAAAAAAATGCTTTAAGTGTACATTTAACTCAACAACTGATGATAGCAAAGTCTAATGTGAACATGTAAATAAAGGACGAAGAGAAACATTGATTACTCACATGGTGTTGTCTGAGCGGTTTGACAACTTCTCTGATACAGAGTTCCAGGTCAGTCAGATAATCTTTTTCTGTCTGTATAAGCTCAGCAATAATTTTGGCCCTCTTCTCCATCTTCCTTCTTTGAAGATCCTCTGGGTCTTGCATTGGTGAGGTGGGAGCCGATACTGGTATATTAGGTGCCATCTTTTCTGTACACAGTATAGAAAACACAGTCAGCAAATACAACGCTATTAACATATACATTAATCATTGGTATCAATTTATTTGGACCACAGTACTGTCAACTTTC
Source organism: Dendropsophus ebraccatus (assembly GCF_027789765.1). NCBI lineage: Eukaryota > Metazoa > Chordata > Amphibia > Anura > Hylidae > Dendropsophus > Dendropsophus ebraccatus. The sequence goes on along the minus strand of NC_091460.1, from coordinate 127,449,574 downwards.
ATGGTTCCCAAATAATGACATGTATGATATAGCAATTTCATATCTAATAAGTTTCAATGAAGGGGACTTGAGTGTTAAGAACCCCACGATCCTAACAAAGTTTTTACCGGCCAAATTGGCCAAATTTCCTTTACCATTTCCATCAGTGTCTATGGGGAATATGGAAACTCAGCCAGGGTGACTGTGGCCATTCAGTCTGCTCTTCACCATGAATTTGGAACCACCATCCCTAGGGCCCAATTACACCAACAGATTATCTGACAGATTTTTGCACCCAACGCCAGGAACAGACTGTAAACAGGGAACAGGTCATAAAGGAAAGACTGAGATTTCCCCTCCTCTCAAATCCATTCCTGGCTTTGGCTGTAAAAAATCTGTCAGATAATATGTTGGTGTAATAGGGCCCTTAGAACTGGAGGTTTACCTATTGGAGACAGACATTTTGCTGTAATTCCTGTTAGACATCCTAGTGCATATAGTGACAATCCGACTTTCCTCAGACTGTGAAAGCCGCCTATAGAAAATAATAGAGTGCACATTAGACGGTAAACAGGTTTTTCGGATCCTTCGACTTTCTAATTATACACATGAAAACCCCCATTAAAGAAAATCTGTATCTGAAATAACTGAGGGTGTCCTAATCACACATCTTTTTACAAATTCTTGATAGGCCCTTCGGTTTCCGAGATATGTGAATTTATAGTCTGTCTGACAAGTTAGTTATTAGTAAGATGGGCACGAACTAAATTTTAATAATGGGAGTCTTAAATTAGGCCCTGTCCCCTTTTCCATGGCCGTATTATTCACGGTCATGAGGCGCAGGTTCGGACACCCAGCTTACCAAATATACACTTGCTTCATCGTAAATCATGAAAAATGGGGTGCGGGAGGAGGCCACATCTACCCCCTTGACGCCTCCCCCCCCCCAGCCGCGATGCGCGACTTATAACAATAACTTTACCGCCCGCACAAAAGATCCAATCAGCTACTGAGTATGCGTTTTTTTGCAGTCCGGCAGTAAGCAATGTATCTAACGGACTCTGGTCGATACTTAAATCCATAGACGGTGGTGCTCACTAAATGGTATAGCAGGTCAAACCAAGTAAATGAAGATAAAAGAAAGTACAAGGTCACTCGCCGTTGTAGGAATAGTCTTTATTTCTTTATTAAAATGACACTATCAGTAGAGAGTGTTGGCGTCTATGATGTCCCCTTAGACCCGCAAAGATGTTCATGTTAATGAAAAAATAAAGACTATTCCTACTATGGCGAGCGATCTTGGACTTTCTGTTATCTTCATTTACTTTATTAAAGGGAAGGTATCACCTACATTTTCTTTTACCAATTAGAGTTGGATACTAAAAATTGTTGTTTTATTCTAATCTGTTTCTATTTTCTGACTGTAATTTTATTTTAATTTTACTTTTTGTACATTGGTACGGGAGTTGCCATCCTGCTTGGGCTGTTCCTAACAGCATTTAGCGACATGCTTTACAGCAAGACTCATGGACATAGACGGCAATAGACTGAGTCTGTTCCCTTGAGATAACTGTGAAACATTACTAAGCGCGCTCTGTGACCTGTGAAGAGCTCATTCCACAGGGAGCTGCTATTGTCTCCTCTAACTACCGGTGTCACATGTCGCTGTAATGCTGTTCAGATCACTTTACAGCAGCCTCCTCTTATCACCGCAGACACAACAGGAAGTCTCAGTATAATTTTAACCCCAGTGGTGAGAATGGAAACTGCAAGATCTCAAGATTATTTTCTAATATAGATTGGAAAATTAGAAAAAAAATCATGAAAAATATGTTTAACATAAAAACAATAAGTTATTTTCAGATGACACCTTCCCTTTAACGATAATCAGCCCACGTGAAAGGGCCTAAATAATGTATACCTACCGATAAAGATATTATAATATTGGTATCAAAGTTTGCATTAAGTTTTGTGCAGAGATATGAGATATCAGATTCCACCTTTCATTTTCCAAAGAGTCTGTGAGGAATGAAAAGTGGAATCTGATTGGTTGCTAGGGGCAATGAGACAATGTTAATGCTTCCCATAATTATATATAATAAAGCAAGAAATCTACGCTTCAGCTTAGAAAAGTCTCATGCGGAAATAGCGAGAGGTGTAATGCAGAAAGCTATGTCCTGAGGTGATATGAGCTCATGGTTTCCTACGCTGCATAGGTTTTAAACCCTCCTTTATTTAGTCATCCATCTGCCTAGTCACATCAATATATGTATCTTATGTTACATCTTAAATAAACAGCCCATAGAAATACAAAGGGGAGTGAAAACACATTAAATTATTGGGTCCTGATTTGCCCTTCTGATAAAAAACAAACAAGTGCTTATAGTTTACAGGTTAATGTAGTTGGTGCTATTCAACTTACTGAATGTACCATCAGAACATTCGCTTTAGGTTTTGCACATGGATAGAACTGCCCCGGGGCGGGGAAGCCGTTGCTGTGGTCCTTTTTTTGAACCGCGGCCTGGTTCCCATGTATGGCGCCGTTCTATTCCCAGGCACCTGCTGGGGATAAGCCCTGGAGGCCCGCCGGCCCCAGTGGGAGGAACCCCCCACCCCTCTATGACGCGCCTCTATTACAATCAATGGATCATAGAGGGGCGGGGGTTTTCTTCCACTGGAGGCGGGCCAGCCGGCCTCCAGTGCTTATCCCCCAGCCGGTGCCCGGGAATAGAACAGCACCATACGCTGGAATCGGGCCGCAGTTAAAAAAAAAAAAAAAAATTTTAATAGGGGACAATAATCTTTAGGTCCGGTAAATGACTTATTGGTGAATTATGGTTGTATTACACGGCCCAACATCAGCGGTAAGCAAGCTCCAATCTACTAGATCGGCACTTGGTTACCGAGTCTATTACAGGGCTGTATATAAATTGTTAGAAATATTTGTGCAACTCTTGCTGTGTATATAAGAAATAATAAAGTTATTCTTACCTGCCCACACACCTCTCTGTCCTCCTCCTGCTCACTGCAGCCGCTGACATATCTCTGCATTGACAGGCCACTCAACCAATCAATGACCGAGACAGGACAGAACCACAGCCAGTGATTGGCTGAGCAGCCTGTCACTTCAGAGATGGCCTCATATGCTTCTAGGAGAACACCAGGGAGCATGGACAGGTAAGTATTACTCGGAGAGTATGGAAAGGTAACTATTAATAATTTTTTATATACTGTTACATCGTCCGTTGGTCGCGCACCTCCTATGACATGGACCTGCTGAAAGATGACGATCAACCAATGATCAGATTACTCTGCTGATCGTTGTCTATATTACACAGGGCAATATGTGCCTGGTTGGGCAGATAATTGCCCCGTGTAATAGGGCACTTGCCTCCACAATATGCTATGTTGTTTACTCATAGAAGTGATTTGAAAAAAAATCTCTATACATTTCATTACTTTGTCTTATTGAGTTTGTATGGAAGAATAAAGCCAAGCACTGGACAACCTTATCTTATTTACTTACTAAAATAAAATGTCAGGATCTCATGCATGTTTGTCATTATCAGAGCAACCTAGATAACTGGATTCTGGGGGCCAATAGAAAAATACAAGAAGACTATTATAGGCTAAACAGTCATAGCATTAAAACCACTTACAGATGAAGCAGAGAACAATGATGAACTCATGACAATGGCACCTGTTAAGACTTAGCATATAATAGGCAGCAAATAAACAGCCACTTCTTGAAGCTGGTGTGTCTCGGAAGCAGGAAAATAAGCAAGAGTAATGCTACGTTTACACGGAGCGATAATTCGCCCAATCCATCGTTTAACGATTTTGAAGCAACGATTTGGTTTTTATAACGATCAGCGTTTAGACTAATAAATCGTTAGAAAAATCGTTATTGCGATCGTTAAGATCACTTAAGCCCATCTTTTACATAGGGTAAATCGGTGAAAGACTGTTTACACGAAGCGAACATGTTGAAAGATCAAAAGGAACCATTTCTCGCTCGTCGTTTGATCGTTTGCTGTGTTTACACGAAACAATTTTTGCTCAAATGCGATCGTTTATGCGAATATTAGAACGATAATCGTTCCGTGTAAACGCAGCATAAGGGCCCTATTCCACGTGCCGATTATCATTCAGATTATCGTTAAGTTGTTTGATTATCTAAGCGATAATCGTTCGGTTGAATAGCAGTTAACGATTAACGACCGAACGAGAAATCGCTGATCTCTTAATAAGACCTGGACCTATTTTCTATCTTTGTTTGTTCGTAAATTGTTCGCATTGAATAAGACGTCGTTCTGTCGTTTGCAGTAGTGACGAACGCAATAGCGACAACAAGACGACCGCAAGAACGATCATAAGTAACGATTATCGTTCCATGTAAATGGGTGAACGATTTCAGGTCTTTTGCAACAGCGGTCGTTTGAGATCGTTTATAGTTAACGATTATGCGAACGATAATCGTCCCGTGGAATAGGGCCCTAATGCTGCGTTTACACAGAACGGGGCATGAGGAGCTCCCGAAGATAGGCCATCAATAAATTTTGTCTGGACAACCCCTTTAAGAGAATAGGACTATACCACAAACAACTGTAAGAAATATGTGATGCAAATGTAGTATTAAGAAGCCTCCTAATTAGGTTACATTATTTCTATTGCTGTGGAAGAGAATACATGACTCATGCCGAAAACTAATGACATACATCTTATCAGGACAGAATATATTTCTTACATGCTGAAACAAATGCTCGATGCTTATGTCATTTCCTCTTATTCGAGATTTGTACAAGAAAAAAATTATAATTCACCATGATAAATTCATATGCATCATAATCCTTAAAATAAACGGAATAAACATTCTTTACCTAATAGAGCCAAGTAATAATTACAGAATGATGAGCAATTCACTTATCTGGTTCCATCAGACAACTTTCAACATTTACTGTTGTCCATGTCTCTTATGATTCTTGTTACATTGGGATCTTTGTTAGAATTATTTTATTCTTCTTATTAAATAAATATTATTTATATTATAAATATATCTATAATAAACTATATTCTTTCAGTCATGTATGCTTTGGTTAGAAAAACTTTTTGTTAAGCGGCTTATTTAAAGCGACTCTGTACCCACAATCTGACCCCCCCCCCCCCCCAAACCACTTGTACCTTCGGATAGCTGCTTTTATTCCAAGATCTGTCCTGGGATCCGTTCGGGAGGTGATGCAGTTATTGTCCTAAAAAACAACTTTTAAACTGGCTACCCTGTGCCCAACGCCCGTGGCCTAGACTGTGTATGCATTAGGCTAGCACAACCTCTCTGTCCCTTCTCCCCGCCCTCCTCATCATTAGGAATGCCACTGAACCATTTTCTCCTGTCTGAACATTGCACAGGTGCCTTAACAATCCAGCCCATGTGCCGGACTGACACAGGTGAGGAATAGGAGACAATCTGCCTGGAGCATTCCTAATGATGAGGAGGGCGGGGAGGAGGGACAGAGAGGGTGTGCCAGCCTAATGCATACACAATCTAGGCCACGCCCGTTGGGCACGGCTTGCCATTTTTAAAGTTGTTTTTTAAGACAATAACTGCATCACCTGCCGAACGGACCCCAGGACAGATCTTGGATTAAAAGCAGCTATCCGAAGGTACAAGTGGTTTGGGGGGTGGGGGGTGTCAGATTGTGGGTACAGAGTCACTTTAATCTAATTTACCTTTTTGGCTATGTTCCCACACAGTATTTTTCAACCAAAACCAGGAAAGGATTGGAAACACAGAAAGGCTATGTTTCCACACTGCTAAAATTGAGTGGATGGCCACCTTTAAAAGGCAAAACACGGGCGCAATTTGCAGTTAACTGTCGTCCATCTACTAAATTTTAGCAGTGTGTGAACATAGCCTTCTTGTGTCTTCAATCCACTCCTGGTTTTGGTTGGAAAATAATGAGCAAAATGCTGACCAAAATACTGAGCAAAAATACTGTGTGGGAACATACCCTTAAAACCAGTCAGTTTTTGTCAGTATTTTTTCAACCAAAATCAAGAGTAGAACTGAGAGGGCAAAATTACAATGGAAAGATTTGCACAGCTTCTGTGCTTTCAACCCACTCCTGGTTTTGGTTGAAAAAAGACTTACCAAAATACAGATGGAAATACTATGGGGGGGGCATTTATTTTTTGCGCTCGGCTTAAAAATTACCCCACAGTGCCAATGCTCACGGATTTATGCCAGCAGAGCGCTATTATCACTGCTACTTTTTCAAAATGTTGAAAAACAAGGATCAGCCATCGTGCATGTAGGCTGATCATTGCCTTTTAACTCTAGCTATTACACCAAGCAATTATTGTCCATAAACACGGCCATCGATTGGTATAATAGGGCCTTAAGGCTCTGTTCCCACAATGTAGAAATAAGAGCAAATAACGGCCGTGGTTTGCCCTTTTTTTTTACATTGTGGGAACATAGCCTAAACTATTGTTTACGTAAGGTCTAAACTCTATGGAAGAATCCCCATAAAAATGAAGTTGCTATAGCAATGTATCATATGAAAGCAGCTGAATGGAATACGGCGTCTAGAAATTATTGCCGACAATCTGCAATCACAGAAACACATCTTCCACGTAAGGAAATTGTCAGTTATTGTAGATAGATGGGATATGTAATACATATTTTAACATAATGTCTAGATAGATATCTTCATATATTGTTATGCAAAATCAGGCTCACAGTTGTGTCTCCTAAGCTCTGGTGAATGCTGGGAGGATTATTTTGGCAGACCAGGACCATTCCATTTGCTGGCAGTTTAGCCGACTTCTTTATGCAGCCAAAGTCGAAACAGCAAATTATTAATTTTTTTTTTTCCATGCTTGTTTTGCCTTGTCGGTTTACGTAGTTAAACCAGGAGGAAGGTAAAGTCTATGGACACCTTTAAAATGTTTTTTTTTTCTTCTTCTCTCTGCCCTTCCCCTTCCTTCTCTCTCTGTGTTAGGCCTCATTCACACGTCAGTATTTTTCATCAGTATTTGCTGATCAGCAAATACTGAATATCTTTGCAACCCATTAATTTCTATGGTGCTATTCATACATCCGGTAAATTTGCGGATCCGCAATATGCAACGCAAAAAATAGCACAGGTTGTAATGCGGTCCGCAACTCTGGAAGTTATTTTTAGCGACAGGCACGCTTTAAACGGGTACTCCGGTGAAAATATTTTTCTTTCTGGTTTCAGAAAGTTATATAGATTTTTAATTTAATTTAAAAGGAACCTGTCACCCAGGACACGGGCGCAGAGCCCGCCCGACCCCCCACTGCAGCCCCGGATACTTAACCTTTTCTGTAAGTCCCGCTCCTGGACCCGGTCCCGGGACTGAGATCTCGGCGCCGGAAGCTGAGCGCGCGCTGTATGCTAATCAGCAGAGATGAGTCCGATGCCCGTAGAGAATGAATGGAGCCGTCATTCTCTATGGGCATCGGACTCATCTCTGCAGCGCGCTCCGACGGGGATATCTTCGACCCGGGACCGGGTCCAGCTGCGGGACTTACAGGAAAGGGTAAGTATGCAGGGATGCACCGGGGGGTCGGGCGGGCTCTGTCCCGGATGAAAGGTTCCCTTTAAAAATCTCTAATTTTTCCTTACTTATCTAGTCTTCCAGTACTTATCAGCTGCTGTATGTCTTGCAGAAGTGGTGTATATTTTCCAGTCTGGCACAGTGCTCTCTGCTGACATCTCTGTCTGAGACAAGAAGTTTTCTGTAGGGATTTAATTTCCAAATCTATATGACTTTCTAAAACCAGTTGATTTTAAAGAGTTCCCCTTTAAGCACTCTTCTGCAGCATTGAACAGCATAGTAGGCTAAACTACTCAACACCTCAAATGTACCCAGACATACACCTGTGCTTAAACTGGTTCACGGACATGGCTTGTGTGTAAAATGTTATCTTGTGTTTGATCAGACAAATACATCAAACGTCTAAACAAATGTAGTAACATGAGATTAGCTCCAGCAAAGGACATCTAGATTAGATGGAGGTAAACAGCCCCTGCCTGGCTCGGATGGGTTATTGTCTGGGTCACGCATCTGTTTGCCCTGCGCAGAGCCTGTACTAGATTACTATGTCCTCCCCCTCGCCTAGCCAGTTTGAACACATTTGGATATATAGGTGGGCGGACGGACGGACGGCTTCCCACCAAACTCTGTTTACTGTGTGTTACTGACAGGACGGCTCATATAGCACGATGCAAATATACTCCCTAGGTACACACATTATAAACACAACAGGAACTACTCTGTTATTCCTACGCACTAAGCTCTGCAATAAATAACTATGGGTCCTATTACACCGAGCGATTTTTAACAATTAACGACTAACGATAGACGATCGCAAACAATATTGTTTATCGTAATGGTGCGTTTACACAGAGAGATTTATCTGACAGGTTTTATTTTTAAAGCTAAAGTCAGGAATGGATTTGAAAAGAGGAGAAATCTCAGTCTTTCCTTTATAACCTGTTTGTTTATAGTCCGTTCCTGGCTTTGGCTTCAAAGATCTGTCAGATAAATCTCTCTGTGTAAACACACCATTAGGCTATGTTCAGACGCAATATTAGACCGGCCGGATGATCTTTTTGGCCGCAGGGTTCTGATGTGGGCGCATCCGTGCGCGCCTGCATCTGAACTCCCCACTGCACACTATGGAGTGAGCGGGCGGAGCCACTTGCTCCATAGTGTGCACTGATAGGGTTTTCTACGCCCGCTATTCACTGAATAGCGGCAGCAGAAAACTGACATGTCAGTTGTTTGCAGCGCCACAAGGGATCCCGGCCGGAGCGTCTACTATGTACGCTCATAGACTAAGGGGTAACATATATTTCCCCCTTAAAATATATGTTGTGTGAACATAGCCTTAAACTGAAATCGTTCACCATATTACACAGAACGATGGTCGTTAGTTACGATCGTTATTGCGATCGTTACTATGATCGTTTACTCCTTCTGATCCCAGCAAAACAATGAATAATGTGCAATTACACTGAACGATTAGCGGAACTTGAGCGAACGAATGTGGAATTAAAGCGAACGATTAGCGATAATTTTAGGTTCAGATCTAAATCAACGATCAACGACAGAACGATTATCATTTAAATTTGCACAATATAACGATTTTTCGTACGATAACAGTCGTCCCGTGTAATAGGGCCCTATGTAATAGGAAATGACATCCGTACCGCACAAGCACATAAAAAATCATGATAACATTTGCCATAGCGGTGTCGTCCGGAAGGAACAGTAGTCTGAGATTGTGAAACGATAGATCTCTTCTTCCTCGCCATCATCTATATGTTTACATCCCCCCATCATTGTTCCATCATGAGGACACGGATAAGATACTATTGTCTCTCTTAAGATAAGCAGTGTCAGAGGTATAGGACAACTGAGACTCTTCCCAAGCTCCCCCAAAGCCGCCGGGTAATAAGATACTATAGACAGGTACCTGTGGCCTAGAGGCCCTCTTACATGTTAGGCATGTGTGGTTGTACCCACTAATTTCAGCAAGACTGGTCTGAATGGAGGCCTTCTGACTAAGGGCCCTATTGCAAGAAACGGTTATCGGACGTATTTGGACGATATCTGACGTTATGGATAATTGTCTTGTGTAATAGAAGCCGACATGAATGACCGCCGCTATCTTCTATGGGCTGCCTGGATGATCAAGCGATCACCCGGGCAGCCCCCCCAGCTTTTACCCGCTCGCTGCCGACGCTTGTAATAGCACCAGCTATAGGGGCTTAAGGGACACAGAGCAATAATCGGCTGAATCATCCCGATTCGGACGTTTATCGGTACATGTAAGAGACAAAATTCAGCCGATGAATTAATCAGAGCAAGCAGAGAACAGAAGATTGGGAGCGTGGAGAGGTAATGTATTAACCACTGTTGGGGAAAGGGCTGCACGGACATTGCTAACTATGTCCGTGCAGCCCTTGCTAAATGATTTCCGGGCTGTGTAATAGGCCCAGTAAGGCGCTCATTAACAATACTGATCAGGCCTTCATCCGCTCGTGTAATACTACCCTAACAGCTGATTTTACGGTTCCCATACACTTTGGGGGAGATTTATCAAATGTTGCGTAAAGTAAAACTGGCTCAGTTGCCCTTAGCAACCAATCAGATTCCACTTTTTATTCCTCACAGACTCTTTGGAAAATGAAAGGTGGAATCTGATTGGTTGCTAGGGGCAACTGAGCCAGTTTCACTTTACACCATGTTTGATAAGTCTCCTCCAAGGTGTATGGAAGCCTAAGTTTCCAACAACAGATGATGTTGTTGGAGATAAAAGTCGCGCATGATGGATTTTTACTGCCGACCTCTTCGTTCTCAGGTGGAAAAGCCGGCACCAGAGCTGTGTGGCAATGGCTTTCCCCACCGAATACTGAATCCATAAATGTTTTTATGTTCTGATGGATAAATATAATAAAGCTAACTCCCAATATGTTTCTGGCCAAAGTGGTTTCAGTACCAGGAAGGCAAGTATGTTAGTTCTGCCATAAAAGCCTAAAGGTGCGTTTACACGTAACGCAGCGAACGATCAAACGACGAAAGAGAAATCGTTCATTTTGATCTTTCAACATGTTATCAAATCGTCGTTCGCAAAAAATTCGCAGATCGTTCCGTGTAAACAGTCGTTCGCCGATTTAACCAATATGTGAGATAGGCTTAAGCGATCGCAAAACGAATTTTCCGTACGATATATCGTACCGTATAAACGCTGATCGTTATGAAAAAAAAAATCGTTACTCCGACATCGTTAATCGTACGATCGGGCCAATTATCGTTTCGTGTAAACACACCATAAGAGGGTCCTCAATAATAGCATAGAGCCAGGTAAGGATTTTCTCATGGTTACACCCATATAACAAATAATGCACACTCACTTCTTTCTTTTTAACTGTGCGATACTGTAAACCCATAAATCCTTGTGTAACTAAATACAGATAGAAAAGAAAGGGAAGAAACTTTACCCAACCTGGTTCCCTTTCAGGATCTTTTAGGAATAATAACTAGGATAGGGCAGAGCTATTTTTACATTTTTATTTGAAATAGGATAAGACCCTACAACATTCTATTAAACAGACAAAAACACATTTGACTTCAAGTTTCTTTACTAGATTTTTGCCTATAACTAAATGTACACAGGGATTCAGGGTCATAAGCAACCCGGATTGTACAGATCAGAAAACAATTGTGTTGAGAAAACATTCCCGCTGCAAACGTGAGGCCAAACATGTTAAAGTGGATCTGTCACAGGGTTGAAGGTGGTTAAACTAAGTTGTATAGGGCTTCTCAGACTGATTTCATGCATACCTTGCTTTTTTACAGATAGAGACCTTAAAGGGGTACTCCGGCGCTGATAAAAAAAAACCAATCATTGATAAACATAGTTTTCCCACTTACTATCCCTCCTGAGTCTGTCTCTGTTTGAATTTCCCGCTGTTTGTAGGTCCCTGAAGCTCCAGTTGGTGTCTTCATTTTTTCTTCACTTCCTGGTTTGGGCTTTCCCATGATGCACTTTGTCTCCTGTGATGTCTGACTGTAAAACTGGTAGATGGCTTACAGCTTGCTCATACAATCAGAGCTGAGCAACCTGAGTCATCTGCAAAGGGAGGCTGGCTTAACAGGGCTTAGACCCGCCTCCCTCTTGATGATGTCATTGTCACAAAATGGCTGCCACAGAGCAGCTTGGGGTCAACAGTCATTAGAATGAGTTTACTTCACTTCCTGGTGGGGGGTTGAGGGGGAAAATATAGGGAAGGGGGGCAGATAGGTGATTGATAGCATTAAAGCTATGTTCACACAACGTCACAGAATGGCCGGTGTCTTACGTTGTGTGAACATAGCCTATGGGCTTATGCCCACGTCCTATATTTTTCAGATGACTACAGTGCCGTGGAGATTCAAACAGTTTCCCTGCTTCCAGCATAATATTGGTACATGATGCCGGGTGGGGGAAAGGCTCCACTACAGGGCTTCCCCGTCCATAGCCTCCGTATAATACGGGACGTGGGAATAAGCCCTGAATCTTCAAGTATAGTAGCACAGATCATGTGTATCAGCTGGGAAGAGTGTAGAGTTTGTTTTTGAAACCACATGGAAACCAAATCCCCAATTCCCAAGCTAATTTGTAGGAAGCTTCGCAAAATCAATTAATTTCTAAGCGCCTTGGCCACACAAGACCTAAGCAAGGAGCATTATCATAGAACGCAGAGCTCATAAACTCTGGTATAGAAACAGAATTCATGGACAATGATATAGGCAGGAAGAGGAAACAAGGTGATGATTCGAAATAATGTACAGAGTATACATCAACAAGGGCACATATAACCCTTATCCTTGCTGGATCTGCTATATTTGTATGCTATACACAGTTTAGAGTTAAAGGGCAACTCCAGCAAAAATGTTTTTCCATCAGATCAACTGGTGTCAGAAAGTGCCAGAGATTTTAAGTCTTCCAGTACTTATCTGCTGCTGTGTGTCCTGCGTATCTATATGTATATCTATGTCTGTGACATACAACAGCTGACAAGTACTGGAATACTTGAGATTTTTTAATAAAAGTAAACTAAAAACCTATGGTGCCTTCTGACACCAGTTGATTTTAAAGAAAATTTTTTTGCTGGAGTTGCCCTTTAAAGCAGGGTAGAGTAGCCTATGGCCCTCCAGCTGTTGCAAAACTACCATTCCCATCATGCCTAGGCCACCAAACCTTCACTTAGTTTTGCAACTTTTTTCTGTCTTAAATGGATATTCTGGTATTAGAAAAGAGTACCTAAATAAAACTATCACCCCAAGCAACTGCTCAAAGGGGTACTTTGTATTAGCCGCTGTATGACCTGCAGGAAGTGGTGTATTCATTCCAGTCTGATACAGTGCTCTCTGCTGCCACCTCTGTCCATGTCAGGAACTGTGCAGAACAGCAGCAAATCCCATAGCAAACCTCTACAGCTCTCCCATATAGAAAGAATACATTCCTGCAGGACATACAGCAGCTGATAAGTACTTGAAGACTGGAGATTTTTTAATAGAAGTAAATTACAAACCTCTGGCACTTTCTGGCACCAGTTGATTTGAAAGAAAAAAAAATTGGGTGGATAACCCCTTCAAATGCTAATGTGCAATTAGAAGCCCCCTTCTGAAAGTGTTTAAAAAAAAAGTGAAAATGGTAAACTGTAGCACTGCTCCTGCCACCATTACCTAAGGTACAGGCAGCAGCACTGCCGAAAGAGCATCCCTCAAGTCCCTGAGGGCAAAACTCCATTGTGCAGCTGAATCTACAAATAAACATTGCAAAACATTAACTTTCAAGGTGACTTAACATAACGTAACTGAACTGTAGGTACAAATACATATAACCAATGGGGAAATTTCAGTAAATTCCATCATAAATACAAATAACCGATTGGACAACATGTAATTATTTTTTTTATTTTCAGAGAGACACGGAGATGTTGTCCAGTTACAGTACAGCTGCAGGGGCTATAAGGGCTGGTTGCGGGAGCTGATATTTAAAGTCAATGACAGACACCTGCAATAACGCTGATTTCCGCCATTAATTTCTTAAACGCCAAGATCTACAGCAAATATGGTGTTTTTTTGATAGAAATCAATAGTACAGGCGATTTTAAGAAACTTTGTAATTGGGCTTATTAGCCGAAAAATGCATTTTTATCATGAAAAAGCAGTTTGAAGCTCTCCCCCCTGTCTTCATGGTTTTCTATGGAGAGGGGAGGGGTGGGAGGGAGATGAGGCACCAACACAGGAAAACAAAGAGTTAATTTACAGCTACATCACCAGGCTATCTCCTCTGAGGTCAGCACTGACCTCTCTGACTTCTGAATAGTAGCTTTCCCACAGTTCCCGCTGTGTAATCCTTTGTTCTCTGCTCTCTGCTGGCGACTAATCTCCCTCCTCCCCCCTCCCCTCTCCATAGATTACACAGGGCTCTGATGTAAACCAGTCGAGATTTCCTGATAATGAGCAGTGAATGAGAGAGGGGGGGGGGGGATGGGGGGCTGGGGAAAGTCTTTTTGAGTGCAGATAATGGCATATTTACCTAATAAACCCAATTACAAATTCTCTTAAAATCGCCTGGACTATTGATTTCTGCAACAAAAATGAAATGACAGTGACACTTTAAAAAGCAATTAACTGTACAAGTAACCACAATTTAACCCGGAGCTATATGTGCAGGATGCATCCAACTAAGAGGAGGTTGTTTAATCTACCTGCAAGGGGAGAAGCAAGTAAAAATACAGAATACATAATAACCGTCACTAATTACCATCTGTTTGCACATGCCGTCATACGCATTACATACACCTTAATAATTGCAAAATACAGTACTTGTAACTATGTTAAAGGTGACTAATCAAATTACAGAATGCTTGAAATCATACATTGATGACCGAAATCTGATCCATCGAAAACCTTAGCTAAGTGTTTGGAGGAGGTTTTATACAGTACTTCCATTGTTGGCTTGTTGAACTAGTTCCCTGAGTCAAAAGCACTCTCTTGTCACCATGTGTTATGTCATCTCCTTGGATCTGTTACTAAGGAAGACAGAGTCTTGACTCGAGCTATGCACACAGCGGCGGTGGCGGCACACACCGGGAACTGATGTCTTACTGAGCAACAGGTTTATTGCACTCCTGGAGCCTGGAGCAATGAATCTCAAACACTGTGTGAATGGTTCCCAGACACTCATCACAATCAAAAACCAACCTATGTAATAATCATCCCCTATGACATCAGCATATCTCTCCTACAGTTGTATTCATGATTTAGTACTTTTCATTAAATTATGCCTTACCAGAAAGATCCACCTTAAATGTTTGCCCAAATTTTTTTTTCATATAAAGTAATTTCATTTTTGTATATTTTTTTTTTTAAAAAGGGGACGTTTTAATGTTTTTGCACTCACAGAAATGTCAAAATTTATCTCTCGGGGTCTCAGCCCCAATTTTTAGATTTGTCAGGGAGAAGCATGCTGCAGTGCACTTGGGACTTCCCTTTAAATCAGAGCAACGGTTTAAAGGAGTAGTGAGCTACCAATTATCAATTATAGGGAACTACAGTGTAAGGCTATGTTCACACTACGTATATTTTTGTAAAACTGCCGAGTGCAACAACAGCCGTGATTATTAGGAAAATATACGTTACATTGCCGTCTATGGAATCCCGGCCGCAGTGTATACACATAGTATACACTCCGGCTGGGATCCCTAGCGGTGCTGCGAGAAACTGACATGTCAGTTTTCTGCAAGAAAACCCTGTCAGTGCACACTATCAGCGCACACTATGGAGCGAGCGGCTCCGGCCGCACGCTCCATTGTGTGCAGAGGGGAGTTTTGATGCGGTGCTAAAGATCATCTGCCGGCGCTATTACACGTGCCGACAGTGAGCAACGAGGAGCGGGTCTGCTGCCGCCACTCCTATTACAGGGAGCAACGGCAGCAGATCGTTTCCAGGCTGATCGTTGGCGTCTTAGTCTGTTGAAAGACAAAGATTAGTCGACAAAAAACGAATATCGGGCGTAATGGCGATACTGCTGGCGTATAGATTTGCCCCTTTTCTGTGGCGTACATAGTTACATAGTTAACACGGTTGAAAAAAGACACATGTCCATCAAGTCCATGTCCGTTTTAATAAATGCTTCCCATTGGCTATGGGAGTGCTAAGCATAGCCAATTATAGTGCCTGACACTTATCCCCTGTCCTGTGGATAGAGGATAAAAGGGAGATTTCTCAAACATGGTGTAAAGTGAAACTGGCTCAGTTGCCCCTAGCAACCAATCAGATTCCACCTTTCATTTTCCAAGGAGTCTGTGAGGAATGAAAGGTGGAATCTGATTGGTTGCTAGGGGCAACTGAGCCAGTTTCACTTTACACCATGTTTGATAAATCTCTCCCTAAGTGTCTATAGTGGTAAAAACTCTAACTGTTAAGATTTTCACTGCCAATTGTGCAGAGACAATGGGGGAGATTTATCAAACATGGTGTAAAGTGAAACTGGCTCAGTTGCCCCTAGCAACCAATCAGATTCCACCTTTCGTTTTCCAAAGAGTCTGTGAGGAATGAAAGGTGGAATCGGATTGGTTGCTAGGGGCAACTGAACACCATGTTTGATAAATCTCCCCCAATGTTAGCAGTGTGTGCACCTGTATATTTGCACTAACTTATGTATTGTTGATGAATACAGTAAACACCTATTGTAAGGATACTGAATCCCATGCCGAGTAATCTAATGGCCGGGCCCCACAATGATCACCATATTGTTCATAAGGCCATTGAAATATACTGCTATCGGCCACACATCCCTTGTTTAGACAGGGAGATGTGCGGCCAATAGCAAGAAACTTTGCCACCGCACAGAAGATGCAATCAACTAATGATCAGGCTTTTTCCCACTCCTCGGCTGATCGCTGCCACTTTTACATGGGTCGATCATTGGCCAAAGGAGCATTTCTAGTAACGCTTTTTGCCGATAATCGACCTGTGTAAAAAGGGACTAAGGGTGAAGAATGTATATGGTTGCCAACTGATCTCAGTGGGCGCTGTGTAATCCTACCAAACATAGTTGCTGCAGGGGACGTGTATAACCGCCGGCTACCTAAGTTTTTTAATAACAAGTAAACAGCAGGGGTTCTGCAGACAGACCCCCGGAGATCAGCTCATGAGACAACCCCTTTAACCAGCACTTTTCCCATAAAGTAAGTCATTATACCTATGGAATGCTTTACTGTACATTAAAACTGATCACATTCACAACTAATGTGGTATATAAGGACATCCTAATGCAATGGGTAAGTATTTCATTGCACAAAGAAGACACTGCTGCAAACATGTAAGGGTGAACGTGAATGGGAACAGTCTAAAGCAGGGATGGGGAACCTTGGGCCCTCCAGCTGTTGCAAAACTACAACTCCCAACATGCCTGGACAGCCTTCGGCTGTCCAGGCATGATGGGAATTGTAGTTTTGCAACAGCTGAAGAGCCCAAGGTTCCCCATCCCTGGTCTAAACCCGTAAACATAACTGGAAGAAACCTGTAACTAATAGGACTTGTTTACGCCATCAATACTGCATTACGTGGCTGTAAGCAGTAATTATATCAAACAATATAAAGGTAGGCAAACAGCAAAGTGGGAAAAAAAAACAAGAAACCGAGAAAGGACATGCCAGAAAGCCAACACAATGGAGCAAGAGACAAAAGTTTAGATACCCCTGCTGTGTGCATACCAAGAAGTGACAGACACATCCATCCCCTCTGCAGTCATGAACATTGCAGATAAGGCAGTGCAGCAAGTTCATTAAATCTGTAGGGGCCCTATTACATGGGAAAATTATTGTGCGGAATCTCGTTATATCGTTCAAATTCAAATGATAATCGTTCTGTGTAATTGCGGGCAACGATCAAAAAATCGTTTGTGAGTCGTTGATCGTCCATTTAGATTTGACCCTAAAATAATTGTTAATTGTTTGCTAATCATTCAGTGTAAGGCTAGGTTCACACTACGTATATGTCCGGCCGCATATTTTTCGCGGCCGGACATATACGTATGAAACTCCGGCCGGGACTTTACGCAAGTTAATACGTACGGACCGCGAACTTACGCCCGTAGCGTACTTACGCTTCCCGAGCGCTCCTCGTAGCGATTTAACAGCGGTCTTTTACTTGGAAATCTTCGCCTAGCCCCGGACACCCCACAGAACCTTTTGGATCGAAACAAAAAACTGGCAAAATGAAGAAATCACCACTCCGTACGGGACCACATGTTACGCTACGGGCGTAAGTTACGGCATTTCCGTCCGGAAACAATGGTCTGGTTCATTTTTTACGGCGCGGCGTACGATACGGGCGTAAGTTCGTACGTAGTGTGAACTGTGCGGCCGTAGATCGTATACTTTACATTGTACGCAAACTACGTAAGTTTCCGGCCGCTTATTCACGGAACGCGCTACGGCCGGAAACTTAAGTAGTGTGAAGGTAGCCTAATGCTGCATTTACACGGAGCGATAATTCGCCCAATCGATCGTTTAACGATTTTGAAGCAAAGATTTGGTTTTTCTTAAGATCAGCGTTTAGACAAAAAAATCGTTAGAAAAATCGTAAGAAACTTCGTAAGAAAAATCGTTAATGCGATCGTTTTTAAGATCGCTTAAGCCCATCTTTTACATAGGGTAAATTGGTGAAAGACTGTTTACACGAAGCGATCTGCGAATTTTTAACGAACGACGATTTAAGAACATGTTGAAAGATCAAAATGAACGATTTCTCGCTCGTCGTTTGATCGTTTGCTGTGTTTACACAGTGCGATTATCGCTCAAATGCGATCGTTTATGCGAAAATTCGAACAACAATCGTTCCGTGTAAACGCAGCATAATTCAACCTCATTCATTCTTTTGCTGGGATCAGATGGAGTAAACTATTGTAGAAACGTCTATCGTTCTGTGTAACGGTGAACGATTTCAGGTTAACGATAAACAATCTCGTTTGCGATCTTTTATCGTTAAAAATTGCTTTGTCTAATAGGACCCTAACGCTGCCTATATATTTCATAGGGCTTTAGGATCTGTAATGCCAACGTTAGATACATGTTACGTCATTCAAATGATAAAATGTAATAGCAATAATCTATTTGATAGTTACGGATGGAGCAGAGCTGAACTGGTGGTTCATTATTTATGGGTTAAGATAAGGCTTCTAGTTTCGATAATACAGCAGGTGCACTAGGTAAACCAATGATGTCATACTTAGGCTACATTCACACGTCCGTAGTGCAGCCTGCGAAGATGGACCCACGACCGCGGACCACACTACGATTGTGCACCAGTAATTCTCCATGCTTCAAAGAGCACTACATTGAGATAGCCATCCGTGCTGCAAATCCCTGTCCGCACTACATGTCCTTTTTTTTTGCGTCCCCGTACATGCGTTTGAATGTGGCCAATAAAAAACATTGGACCTTTGTTCTGTCCGGAATTGCGTTTCCGCAACAGAACTACGGACGTGTGAATGATAAACTTAGTTCTGCTATAAATACTTTTGGTACAAACGAATGAAGTACATTGTGCGCCACTTACCTTTAAGTTTTTGGTTATACTCCGTCCTGTCGGACTGACTCCTGCGCAATGTGCCAGTATTTCCATGGTCCCCATTTACAGCCTGTTCCACAATCGTGTCGGTTTTCCTCCTCTCTAACATGTACAGTCTGCTCTTGAGAAATGTCAAGTTCTTCTTCTTGAACCCCCCGCCATCTTTCCCATTGGAGTCCTTGGTGTCCATGGCCGTTCATGTAAAGTGGATTTCCCGTTGCAATGGTTTTATTTCAGCAGCCCCTACTACTACTAGGCAGCGATGGAATGAGTCAGCGCAGCCAGAGATCAGCTGTACCAGTGCTAGTAACCTGTCTGAAGCAGACACCTGTACATCTCGTAGCTCCACCCCGATGAAGTCATGTTACAGTCTACCTGAGGGCTTGTCACCTGAGAGCCTTGCACTGCTAGCAGGCAAAGCAGCCCTGCCTGCTTCCTACCCTGGCAAAACTTAACCTCCCAAGGCAGAGGTGTGTGCCGTCTTCCCTTAACTCCTTGGCTGATCATGTGGCCTGGAATGATCACACATTGCTCGACCCTTTTAGCACTGAGGGGAGTCCAACCTCTGCATTCATTGCTTTTATTGTCCTTCCTCCATTGTGCCAGCCTTTCAGGACAAACACACAAGCTGCTTTAGAATGCATGTGACTATAGGGACACTTATTACACACCAGGAGAGGGATTCATGGATCATATTTGGGTCTCTTGTCCACTTTGTATGGTAATACAGGTCTCCGCACCTTGATATCTTTTAAGACTGCGTTATCTCTCTTAACTTACTCCAATTTCCTTCAATGATGAAAGAATTGCTAAGAAGTAAAGCTAACAAACCAAGCCCTCTCACATCCCCCACTCATCATTCTCCTTCCGGGTAAGAAAGTGTGTGTGCTATTGCCAACTCCCTTAGCATAGTCTCTAGTGTCCTGAATATGAAGCTCTGGAACACAGGGATAATAGAGCATAACATAACACTATGGTTTGATTTACATTGTGAGCTAAACGATTGTGAAAAAAACCTAAGGGCCCTATTAGACGAAGTGATTTATAACAATTAACGACTAACGATAAACGATCGCATACGAGATTGTTTATTGTTAACCTGAAATCGGTAACCATATTACACAGAATGATAGTCGTCAGTTACGATAGTTACTACGATCGTTCACTCCATCTGATTCCTGCAAAAGAAGGAACGATGTGCAATTACACTGAACGATTAGTGACCGGTTAACAATGATTTTAGGGTAGGATCTAAATCAACGATCAATGACACACGAACGATTTTTCGATCGTTGCTTGCAATTACACAGGATGATTATCGTTTAAATTCAAACGGTATAACTATTTTCCGCACGATAATCGTCCCGTGTAATCGGGCCCCTAATGTACAGTACTGTTTAGGTTTATGGCACGTGTGGAAGAAAATATTGCAAAGTAAAGGGAGGCGTCCAATTTCTTTACAAACATCCAGCCAGAGTCATTAAGAACTATCTTTAGTGATAATAGCCCTATTTCACGGAAAGATATTGTTCATAGACTCGCTCCAACGACCGCTCGTTAACGAGCACTTAACGATTTTTTTAAGCGAACAATAACACATAATACGTGTGGGAACGTGAATGATATCTGTAGTGTAACGATTTTTTTGCGGTCGTTACATCGTTACATGGTCGTTTAAAACGTGGGGAAATGTAGGTAGACATTTCAAGAACGACTGAAAGATTTTTTTATTCAACGAAAAGATTAGCGAATTATTGTTGAAAGACCAACGTTTTTTTTTCGACATGTTGAAAAAAAATAGTGAACGACTCAACGATGATTTCGCTGTTGTCGTTAGCTCGTTTACAGCTATTCCACAGAACGAATATCTTTAACGAGTGGTCGTTTGAACGATTTTATGAACGATAATTGTTCGAAAAAGTTCCGTGGGATAGGGCCTTAAGAGAAACAAGGGGTCCTGGAAGTGAAGTTATGGCCCCCGTAGAGCCCGGATCTATGTCAACATCATAAAGTCTGGCTGGGTTTACATTATGAGGCAGAAGGATTTGCGTAGTCGACATCCATCCAGACAGTTCCTTCAAAAACTTTATGCAAGTACCTAGAAGAATTGCTGCTGTGCAGAAGGCAAATATTGATGCAATTTAGATTACTCTTCGTTCATTCACTTTAAAATAAATGACAAAAACCCCTTTATGAGCGCTGCTAATAAACTCGTCGGCTGTTTGCATTTTATGTTTAGCTTCAAAATTTATATACTGAAATGGTCACATGAGCTATACAGTGATTGTTCGTGCAGCCCAGCCGCACCGCTCCGGCCGCACGCTCCATTGTGTGCAGTGATGAATTTGAATGCGGCCACACACAAAGTCACCAGAAATGAAGATCATCTGTCTGGTACTGCAGTACCTTCCGGTATGATCTTCAATAACACCAGCCGTTCTGTGACCAGCATTCACACATCGCGAAAATTACGGACCCTGCGGACAGGGAAGGCCAGTTCTGGACTGTTTCCCTGGCGGCATGATGTATCAATATATTAATATATTTCATACCCATTTCTTCACTAAAGATAAAAAAAAAAGTAGTAGTCAAGTGGGCAGTCCTAGTGACAGCTGTCTATGTATAAGTGTGCAGGTAGAGAGAGCTCAGTCACTAAGTAGCCCACATTGTCACATTCTTGTACATTACACATATTTGTGTATGTATAATCTTAGTTCATTATAAATTATTTATTTATATTTTTCTAACAAAAATATATGAAAGATTAGTTAAATAAATGTGGCAAGTAGTTCTTTTTTAAGTCTCCATAGCTGCAAAACAGAATGAGTTAGGGTTGTAAGTAAAGCTAAGCCAGCTGTCACATCTCACATAACTCTAGTACAATAGGGTCACCATGGTCCTCAGACTCCGTCTGTACACATGTCACCACTGGGTGGGGCAGATCGAGCCAAAGCTCAGGAAAAGAATTTAGCTGCTGGGATTGTGTGTGTGCAATGACACATTCTCTACCATTCAGCCTTCTCTTAGACTGGGGACATCCCTATCCCATTTCTAGACTCTACTCTAAAAATAAAGACAATGTAAAGTAAACTGAAGGCTGCAACTAAACGGGCAAGATAATTGGATAGTACCAACTATATGAGGCTGGGTTCCCTGTCAAAAAGTGTACCATGCCGTTTTTTCACAAATCAACTTTTTTTTAAGTTGATACTTAATGGGCATACGATTTTTAGTGATTTACCTGCAAAAACCCACAATGACCGCAATAAATCTATAATGAACCTTTAAATCTACTAGAATAACATCTAACTGCAGCACTAACATGGTTAAAGGGGAACTCAGGGATCCATAATTTTTATATATGTTGCTGGAAGGCTGGTGAAAAAAATTGATACTTACCTACCATAGACCCCTGCAGCTCCCATTCCAGTGACTGCTCCCCATTCATTGCCACTTCCAAAATGAGATATCTCAGCAGGACCTGCCTGCTCATGGCGGAAATCTACACCTGGTCAGAAGCAGGTGTAAATTTCTGAGCCACAGGCACAGGTCCTGCTGGATTTCTCTAAGAGGCGTGCGCCACTTAGTGAATTGGGTAATTGGGGACAGGGCTTAATTTACAAGCTCTTAATTTACAGGCTGTATTCACCTAGCCCACCCCTACTTCCTCCCAAACTGGGAGGTCATGTTTTCTATAATGTGGCTGGTGACTTGGTTTGCCAAAAAAAATCGCTCAATGAGTTAATGAGACACGGCCTAAGGCATCCATGCCCTAGGCTAGCTACACCTTTCCTTCCTTCTCTGCCCTTGCCATCTGGCACACAGCCACCAAGTAGTTATCATCATCATCCTCTTTGCGCATGCGCTGTGGCATCCAAAGCAGTGCAGGCACAGTGCCACACTTAGGCCTCTTGTTCTAGGCCACCCTGTCGGTGCGCCTGCGCCATCTTCACCCTGTTTTAGGGACTTCTCATTCATGCGGTGCAAGCACTGGGAGAGTGGTTGTATAGTGTAGCCCAAAACACTCACTGCGCTTGCGCCGCATGAATGAGAGGTCGAGAATGTTGGGTGAAGGCGGTGCGGGCACAATAACAAGGTAGCCTGGAACAACAAGAGGCTTGAGCACAGCACTGCATCTGTGTCGCTTCGGATGCCATGGCGCATGCACGATGAGGATAACGCTGATAACCACTTGATGGGAGCGTGTCAGATGACAAGGGTGGAAAAGGAAGGAAGGAGGGAAAGGCGTAGCTAGCCTAGGCACACCAAGTCACTGGCATTATAGAAGATATCACTGGGACGGACTTCAGCTGAGCAGATGAACGGTACCTCTGGTTTGGGGGGAAGGGGGGATGAATACAGTAGGTGAATACAGTAAGGGTCCTATTCCACGGGCCCAATCAATAATGTAAACTGCTAGATCAGCGATCGTTTACTGGGCCCGATAATTGTTAAGCAAGGGCTGCAGGGACACTGTTAAAGATGTCCTAGCAGCCCTTGTTGTTAAACACCATACATTACCTTACCAGGCTGCAGGGCTTCTCCTGCATTTCTTCTCCCGATCCCGCACACAGCAGCAGCTTTGGAGCGGTCTGTCTGAGCCGACAGACCGCTCAGCCAATCACTGCTCCCGGCCAGTCATTGGCTGAGCGGTCTGTCAGCTCAGACAGGCCGCTCCGAATCTGCTGCTGCGCGCGGGACCCGGGGAGAAGAAGCGCAGGAGAAGCTCTGCAGCCTGGTGAGGTAATATATGGTTTGTTATATCGTTGGTCATCCGCCACGCACCGCTATTCCACGTAGCGATGACCGATGATTTTAGGTTTGCATCTAAATAAACGATCAGCTGATGACCCGATCGGCTGATCGTTGTCTTTATTACACGGAGCGATAATCGGCCGAATCGGGCAATTATCGCTCTGTGCAATAGGCCCTTTAAACACTTTAATAGTTTTACACCAGCAAGAAAGAACTTTTATAGCTCGCTAAACACCTGAAGAAATTTTAGCACTGCAGTTAAAAATGCAAAAATGCTGATTATTCTATTTAATACGATTTCTACCATTTTCTATGCAATTTATTCCGTTCTTTTCATTTTTATTCTCTGATCCAAAATCAGTGGGAAGCGCTACTTCATTTAACTAACTACTTGATATCATCCAAAGATCAAAACAAACTCTCAGCGGCGCACTACCTTGTTACAAGACAATCCTGCGGAGAGGCTTAAAGACCTCAGACTTCTGTTTCCTTATAAACAGCATTAATAAGAAAGGATTAAATACTTTACATTTACAAGGATGCGTTTAACTCATTGGAGCAGAATAAACCTGTATATGTTCCCAAGTAATAAATACAGGAAAATTCTAATTATCCAGCACCTGGACAACAATCGGACACTAAAATTATCCCATGGGCAGCGATAGATTAATGCAAAGTGTGCTGGATTAAGATGCACCAAACTTTCTAAAGGGGTACTCCACTTAATTATTTTCTTTCAAATCAACTAGTGCCAGAAATTTGTAATCTCCAGTCTTCCAGTACTTATCAGCTGCTGTATGTTCTGTGCGAAGTGATGTATTGGCGCCAGATAGGTTATTTAGACATATTACAAAGTTATATAACTTTGTAATGTGTGTTAAATAAGCTAAAAAAAAAAAAAAAAACGCCGGAGTTGCCCTTTAACAAGGGCTGCAGGGACATAGTTACCGATGTCCTTGCAGCCCTTGCTTAACTTTATACATTACCTATTCAGGCTGCAGGGCTCCTCTTGTGGTCTTCTTCTCCCCGGGTCCCGCGCGCTCCAGCTTCAGAGCGGCCTGTCTGAGCTGACAAGCCGCTCAGCCAATCACTGACCGCAGCAGTCCCGGCCAGTGATTGGCTGAGCAGCCTGTCAGCTCAGACAGGCCGCTCTGAAGCTGGAGCGCGCGGGACCCGGGAAGAAGGAGACCGCAAGAGGAGCCCTGCAGCCTGGATAGGTAATGTAAATCATTAGCCGCAGACCGCGCACCGCTATTACACGTAGTGATGCGCGGTTGGCACCCGACAATTCTAGGTTCACACCTATATTAATGATCAGCCGATAATCGTTGTCATCAGCTGATCGTTGTATTTGTTACATGGAGCGATAATCGGCCATATCGTTCTGTGTAATAGTACCCTAAGTGTCACCCATCGAAATCAAGCTTTTCTCAATTTCTGGTGTAATTTATAGTTAATCTGTCAGGCTTAAGCTAACTATTGTCTAATTTTAGAAAGTTCTATGAGTTCTATGCTGTCCTAGAGCGTATCAAGCACTGTGACACACCCTTGATATGCGCCAGGAGCACTCTCCAGCACACCAATGCAATGTTGAAAAAGACCCTGGCTAGGGTCGAAACGTCATCAGTCGCCTTACAAAACTTCCATTATATAGTCACCAGTGTGGTGCTAAATGTTGTGTATATACCTGGCCTTGCCCTTTGCACGCTGTCAATAAACTTTTGCATGAAATAGAGTGCTATGCAGTCTTCTTTCAAATCCAGGAAGTACAAAACTAAGAACTCATCTCTAGTAAATACAGCTTCTTGGTTAAAGCGGGTTATCCAGCGCTACAGAAACATGGCCACTTTCTTTCAGAGACAGCACCGCTCTTGTCTCCAGTTTGGGTGCAGGTTTTGCAACTTAGTTCCATTGAAGTGAATGGAGCTTAATTGCAATCCACACCTAAACTGGAGACAAGAGCGGTGCTGTCTCTGGAAGAAAGTGGCCATGTTTTTGTAGCACTGGATCACCCCTTTAAGGCCCTATAACACAGAGCGATTATCTGCCATATTGGGCAGATACCAGCCCATGCAATAGAGACGGCAATCATTCAACAAGTCAGCAAGCTAACAATGTCCATGTAGCCCTGGCCGCACAATCGTTAAGTCGTGTAATAGGCTTGGTAAGCGATCGCTGATCCAACAACGCACAACGGGCTGTCTAATACGGCCTTTACAATCTGTTATAGTCACTAAAAAAAGGCAATATGCCTAATAATGCACCTCATGCCTAGGGAGAGGTCCTAATGCAGTTGCAATTTCCTTTCCCAAAGTTGCATTACTGTGTAAATGGCAGGGGCGTAACTAGAAATGGCTGGGCCCCATAGCAAACTTTTGATTGGGGCCCCCCTTCCTTCCTGACTGACCACTAAGCCATCAAGTCTAGTCATAACTGCTAGTGCTCATCAGGAGTGCTTGAAGTTAAAGGGACATTTGCAAAACCCGGGAGGCCCACTTGGCCACCTGGTGCTGCAAATGATCACTCAGGGGGCCCAGTGTATTGCAGGAGTGGGCCACGGGGCCCCTGATGCAGTGGGCCCCATAGCAGCCGCTATTGCAGCTACAGTGGTAGTTCCGACCCCGTTAAAAGGTACAGTTTCCAGAATGCAAGAACAAGCATCCTACAGACTTTAAAACAGCTAAGAATGGTGGGAGATTCCAGCTCTGAAGGTTTTGAAATTGTGACATTTGTAAATATTTTGAGTAATAATGTATAATATATTTAACAACCTAATCTACTTTCTACATAGACTGATTATCTGCGTAAACTTTGTCCATTTAGCCACATGCAATTTGCATGCAGTTATTTATACACAGTACTTCATACACAGATTTCCATACGTGCCCTTGAAAACAATAAAGGGAAAGATATTCATATTCCTAACATATAGAAAATGGGATTTTATAGTGCAATTTTTTAAAGTGGAAATGGAAAAATTAGTTTTCATCAGAAGCTCTTTCAGCTCTTCTATTTGTATGCAACAACTATGAACGGACTGTCAATATTTTCCTCTGCCTGGTATATTTAACTTGTTTTAGGAGACGTTATTTTCCCACACTTTTATCAGCATCCTTGGCGCTCAGAGGAATAAATCATTACTGAGCAGGGCCGCCGTATGGGCTGTAATATCACCTTATTGATTCTTACTGAGTGTTCATCATGATACTAGTACACACAATTACTGACCAGAATAATAAAACAATCACTGGCTCACTTTGTATTCTTAGTCTTAAAGAAAATGTACCGCTTAGATTTTCTTTTCCGGACTAAAGTTAGACACTGAAATGTTCTTTTTTCCCATTTGTTTCTATTTTCTGGTTGCATTTTTTGTACTTCGTTATGGGGACTGCCATCTTGCCTGAGTTGTTTTTAACCGCATTTAGTGACATGCGTTACAGCAAGCCTCATGGACATAGACGTCAACAGATAGGACTTGTCCCCTTGAGATAAATGTGAAGCATTACTGAGCATGCTCTGTGACCTTGGATGAGGTCATTCCTCAGGGACCTATTATCAGGGCTATTGTCTTATACTAACACTGTCATAGAAACATAAAAGATTACTATAAGAAAAAGACCACTTGGTTCATCTTGGCTGTCCTTTCAGTATTTCCTTTCTTATGGTGGTTTCACACTGCAGAATTCTCGCGGATTTTCAGCCGGATTCCGCGTCAAAATGTGCGCAGAATCCGCGCGGAATTCCGCCCGTAAAGAATGAACATTGTGAATGCACATTGGCTTTAATGGGCTTTCCGCTTATTTGTTCACACAACAGAATTTCCGCGCTGAAAATTCCGCCGCGGATCCGCTTTCCGCCTGAAGAATTGACATGTCAATTCTTTGGGTGGATTCCACTAGAGGAATCCTATAGGAGTCAATGGGGCTTCAATTCTGCTTGAATTCCGCTCAAATTCTGCTCCTATTGTGCCCGAGTTGAATAGGTGAGGAATTTCAAGCAGAAAACTTTCCTCTACAATTCCTTGAGAATTCCTCAGTGTGAACCCACCCTAATTGCATGGTTAAACTCAGTTACTGTAGGTTTACCACATTTAAATTTACACTATTTAGCATGTGATCAAATAACATAATAAATATATTCCCTGGGACACTACAATTAAAGTGATACCAAATTTATTTTTTAAATAAAAATTCATTTTGTATGAGAAATAAATGTAATTTTATTATTTGGTGGGTAGGCTGCAGGGATTTTTTTTTTAAATTATCACTCATCCAGCCCCAAACACACACGCACAAAAACACTAGAAAGAACAAAAAAAACAAGAAGCCCTGAACACACTGATTTCTTTATACGATTTTTTTAAACTTTAATCAAATTATCCAATCAAAAATGCTAGATTTGAATTTTTTGTCAAAAGTAAAAGAAATGTTTATTTTCGTTCAGACAATACATAAAAATAAATTACAAAATGTAAACATATAAAGTGGTATATACATACAGCAAAATAAACAAACATGGTAAATATTTTTGCAAATACATTTATTTAGCAAAATTGTCTCCTTCTCCTGATATGCTGCTCTTTCCCTCCTATTATCTATTATTGACAGCTCATTGTCCAGGTAACTGACCACTGCTCCTCTCTAAAAGCAGTGGCCTGCCTGGTGTATATATAGTTTTAGTATATATCAGTATATATACATGTACAATATATATATATATATATATATATATATATATATATATATATATATATATATACACCAGCCGGACCACTCACTCTAACAGACTGCATATAGACTTATATCCCTTGTAAAGTGCATTGGTACATATCTGGCCGACCATCTTGTACCAGAAAGTTGTTTAGTAACTGGTAGGCCTAAATCTTAATGCTTCTTTGCAAGCAGTCTCTATCTGGTAGATGATGATGAGAAAAAAAACAAATATGCTAGAACTAGGTTAATAGAGTGTGCGCCACATGGAATTAAAGTTGCATAAGGGCACTGCTCTCTGATGACAGTGTTGAAACCATTGTGCTTGCCACTCATGTTGGCTCCATTATCATAAGATTGATATTGACCATCTCTAACCTCTTAAAGTGACTGTACCACCAGGGCCAGGCTGAAGCACTGGAGGCGGGCCAACCCACCCTTAGTAGGAGGAAACCCCCGCCCCTCTATGATAGGGTTCCATTGATTCTAATAGAGTCATGTCATGGAGGGGCTGGGGTTTCTTCCCACTGGGGATGGGTCGGCCCGCCTCCAGTGCTTCAGCCTGGGTCTCATGGTACAGTCACTTTAAGGCACCTTGACATACCTTGAACATCATGGTGATGGTAAGGAAGTATAGAGAGGGCTCACGACGTGAGATGTCTCTATACACAGCTGATAATAGCCGAGAGCTGCTCCATTTAAATGCTGCTGTTGAAAGTGATGGTGGCATTTATTTGGCCCAGCCATTCATCATTGGTGGTGCAGTGATGCGGATCAACTCCCCACTTCGAGGTCGCGGGAGCCAATCTGTTCTATGGGCAGCCCAGGGCCTCTGCTAAGTCTCCTGGGCTGCCTGTACTTGGTGATTTCCAACGAGTGCCTAGATAATGGATCAATGTACTACATATGTACTGAATTGATCCCTATGAGCAATCAATGTATTGCTCATAGAAGTCCCCTAGAGGGACTATAGAACTGTAAAAATGTGTAAAAAAAAAAAAAAAAAAAAAAAAAAAGATATTAAGGTAATAAGATATTAAAAAAATCTAGCCCATAATGAAAGTTTAACTCACCCCCTATTTAAAAAAAAAAATAATAATAATATTAGACATATTTGGTATCACCTCAAGCAGAATCACCCAGCCTATTAAGTTATCACATCTTGCATGGTAAACAAGGTGAGCGCAAATGACCTCATAAATGTAAATTTGATGATTTTTGATCACATAACATCCCTGAAAAAAATCTTATAAAAAGTGATCAAAAAGTTGCATGTACACAAGTGTGGTACCTGATAAAAACTACAGAGCAAATGAAATCACATAAATTTAAGATTTAAGATAAAGTTAAGATTTTTTAAAGTAAACTTAAAAAAAAAAGTAAAATAAAATGTAAATAAATTTGGTATACTGACTTGAGGAATATAGATAGCATCTCAGTTTAACCATGTGGCAAATGGTGTAAAGAAAATGTGAAATTTTTTTTTTTTTAATTTATTTACTTAATTTTTTCTTGTTTTTGCAGCATATTTTATGAAAAAATTAAGCATGTTGTTACAAAGTACAAAAAGTAAGACATCATATTGGTTTGTAGGTGAAAAAATTAAAGAACTATGGCCTTTTAAACATACAGAGGAAAAAAATTGAAAAAATTGAAATGTGCCTGGTCAATATGGGGTTAATGTTAATTATGTGTATATCCAAATCATATACCACTTTAAAAAAAAGTATGGAATAGGCTTAGAAGCTAAGCTTGCAACATACATGGTGGGTGCCAGCTGCCATCTACAGCTAATGGTGTGTTTACACAAATAGATTAATCTGGCAAATTTTTGAAGCCAAAGCCAGGAATGTACTTAAAGCGACTCTGTACCCACAATCTGACCCCTCCAAACCACTTGTACCTTCAGATAGCTGATTTTAATCCAAGATCTGTCCTGGGGTCCGTTCAGCAGGGAATGCAGTTATTGTCATAAAAATAACTTTTAATCCAGCAGCGCTGTGTCTAATGGCCGGGGCTTACATTTGTATATGCATTAGGCTGGCACCACCTCTCTGTCCCTCCTCCCCACCCTCCTCAGCATTAGGAATGCTCCAGGCAGATTGCTCCCTATTCCCCACCTGTTTGTATAATGAACATGGGCTGGATCGTTAAGACACCTGTGCAAAGATCAAACAGCAGTAAATGTTCCTGGATCATTTCTAATGTTGAGGAGGGTGGAAAGGAAGGACAGAGAGGGTGTGCCAGCCTAATGCATATACAAATGTAAGCCCCGGCCGTTAGACACAGCGCTGCTGGATTAAAAGTTATTTTTATGACAATAACTGCATCCCCTGCCGAACGGACCCCAGGACAGATCTTGGATTAAAAGCAGCTATCCGAAGGTACAAGAGGTTTGGAGGGGTCAGATTGTGGGTAGGAGTCACTTTAAGAAGAGGTGAAATCTCAGTCTTTCCTTTATGACCTGTTCTCTGTTTATAGTCTGTTCCTGGCTTTGGCTTCAGAACTCTGACAGAAAAAATGTGTAAACGCACCCTTACACCCCCCCCCCCTTTACGTTAGCAGCTGGGATCATAAATAACTCCAACCCCAGGTGTTTAGATGTCAAGTATCCATGGTCAGTAGTAAATGTGGCATCTATGCGGTATTATTCTAACTACATTTCACTATGAAGTTTCAGAAATTTGTCATGGTTACCCCACCATAGAAAAAAATGTTATTTAACTCCCTAGAAGGAATACTCACCAGTTCTTTTTTATCAGGCAGCTTTAGTTTCCCCATTGCATGCTGATCCAGTCTGGTGTGACAGCCTTTTTCTCAGAGCAACTGCTGTGTAGACCAGAAGTCACTTTCTCTAGTCATCTTTATGCCTAGAGAAAGTGACACTGTGTGAATCGGACAGTAACGCGGGCAATCTGTGGCACCAAAAAGGAACAGTATTGTGCAACTATAGCCACATAGTAAGAGAAGAAACAGGGCAAATTTGAATGTTACTGACAGTGAAAAAAGAAAAATCTTTTTTTTTTTTTTTTTTTTTTTCTGGAGTGACCATGTAAAGGTACATTAAAGGGGAACTCCAGGTAGAGGTTAAAAAATGAAACTTCTGCAGAGGCATAAACCATTACTTACCTATCTATTCTATTTTTGAAACTACAAAAAATCCATTTGTTTTGGGGGGTTTTGTTCTGTTTAGTGTTTCTGCACTTTCTGGTTTATCAGTTGTACACAGTACTACAGGTTCCAGAATGCAATGCTTTCCCTCAGCTGTTCATCACAGTCCTCCACCCTGCCTATTCCCCGCCCAAAGTTGTTGCAGAAAATCTAGGCTGTGTTCACACATTGCAGTTTCATTGTGTTACTGAATTATTTGAAGTAATTTATGATTTCATTGTGGTCCCACCCACACAGCACGCTGTATTCTCTACCTGTAACACCACACAGCACGCTGTATTCTCTACCTGTAACACCACACAGCACGCTGTATTCTCTACCTGTAACAATACACAGCACGCTGTATTCTCTACCTGTAACACCACACAGCACGCTGTATTCTCTACCTGTAACACCACACAGCACGCTGTATTCTCTACCTGTAACACCACACAGCACGCTGTATTCTCTACCTGTAACACCACACAGCACGCTGTATTCTCTACCTGTAACACCACACAACACGCTGTATTCTCTACCTGTAACACCACACAACACGCTGTATTCTTTACCTGTAACACCACACAACACGCTGTATTCTCTACCTGTAACACCACACAGCATGCTGTATTCTCTACCTGTAACACCACACAGCACGCTGTATTCTCTACCTGTAACACCACACAGCACGCTGTATTCTCTACCTGTAACACCACACAGCACGCTGTATTCTCTACCTGTAACACCACACAACACGCTGTATTCTCTACCTGTAACACCACACAACACGCTGTATTCTCTACCTGTAACACCACACAGCACGCTGTATTCTCTACCTGTAACACCACACAGCACACTGTATTTTCTCCCTGTAACACCACACAGCACACTGTATTCTCTACCTGTAACACCACACAGCATGCTGTATTCTCTACCTGTAACACCACACAGCACACTGTATTCTCTACCTGTAACACCACACAGCACACTGTATTCTCTCCCTGTAACACCACACAGCACGCTGTATTCTATACCTGTAACGCTGATATTGGAATAAAGTAAAGTACTTTTTGAATTTTTTTTTTTCATTTCCATGCACATATTATGTTCAAGCATCTTTTATCTTTGAAGTTGATCCCCACAATAAGACTCTGATCCTCTCTGCCATTTAGCATCATTTACTTGTGTTACTGCATCATTTTTGTGAATACGCTGCAGTACTGCAATGACACTCCAACATGTGTGAACACAGCCCTTATTTCACTGCACACTTCTGCACAATTAGAGAAATCAGTGCAACACCTGCTTATGGCCGGTCAAAGATGGTGAATCACTCAGGGGATTGAGGGATCCAGCCAAGTCTCCTGTTACATCACGCCCTGTCCCCTGTCTGCATCATCAGCCTGATCTCAGCAAACACACACAATGTGAGACAGAAGCATGGAAGATTTGTCTCCTAAGATGGGAGAGCAGTGGGAGCAGGAGACAATGTGGATTTGCACAGAGGCCATTTTTTTTCACTTCCTGGATTTCTATTAGCTACCAGTGTGGCAGAGCCGCACAGATACAGTAATACATTGTTTAGACACATATATTTAACTTTTAATGTACTTTTAATAGAAAACAAGTTTTTCTTATCCAGAGTTCCCCTTTAAAGAGGACCTGTCACCTCCCGTGTCGGGGTGACAGGCTCCCAACCCCCCACTCCTGAGATGAGTCTGACGCTCATAGAGAATGAATGGAGCGTCAGACTCACCATTCATTCTCTATGGGCATCGGACTCATCTCAGGAGCGCCAGGGGGCTCTAGCGAGGGGTTGGGAGC
Organism: Dendropsophus ebraccatus; assembly: GCF_027789765.1. Lineage (NCBI taxonomy): Eukaryota > Metazoa > Chordata > Amphibia > Anura > Hylidae > Dendropsophus > Dendropsophus ebraccatus. The sequence goes on along the minus strand of NC_091460.1, from coordinate 127,415,993 downwards.
CTGTCACCACGGCACAGGGGGGGGTGACAGGTTCCCTTTAAGATGGTGGAAAAATGTTGTGGAATCTATGTCAGGAACCTAAAACATGCGCTCAGATGTCTGCTGTGGATTTGAGGCCTTCCTTGTCATATTATTGATGGCTCCAATTACCATAAAAACAATAGAATGCGGAATCCTTCTAAGAGTGAACAATCTACATTTCAATAGGGCCATACATATCTGTATATCGTTGTAAGCTCACTCCCTAATGCTGCATTTACACGGCGCGATAATTCACCCAATCAAATGATTAACGATTTCGAAGTAACAATGTTTTTTATAACGATTAACGTTTAGACGGAACGATAGATCGTTTGAAAAATTTGTTATTGCGATTGTTTTAAGAACGCTTAAGCCCATCTCACATATAGGGTGAATCGCTGAAAAACTGTTTACACAAAGTGATCTGCAAACTTTTAGTGAACGACCAGCAATGATTTGAAAACATGTTGAAAGATCAAAAAACGATTTCTCGCTGGTCACTTCATCGTTCACTGTGTTTACACGAGCCGATTATCGCTGAAATACGATCGTTATTGTGAAAATTCGAATGATGATCATCCATGTAAACGCACCATAATACTAAATAATCGACCAGGGAAGGATTCCCTCATAGTATAAAAAGGTACACTTAGCATCCATTCATTTAACTTATGATGTTCATTTTATTTAAAAAAAAAATTAAAAAAATCTACATATTGTTTTATTATCTGTGCAGACTAACAGGTCCAAACTATTCGTCCACATCACATGAAAGGTTACACAAGCTTTATGACTACATGGATGTACACCAGTTGCAACTATTACCTATAAACATCACCTAGAATAAAAGACCTTTAACTTACTTAGCAACTATTGCGATTGCACTAGTTGTTTAGCAACCCAGTCGTCTGACTGCAATAAAAGTCTTGCCGGCTTCTTCCGTGTAGAGAGTTCCGGGTGAAGTTTCCAGAGTAACCAATTAGAATTCTTTACAAGCTCCTCTGTGCACTCCTGAGGCCGGCACATCACAGTCAGTGGGCACCTGGGATCTATTCAAATTATGTGTGCATGGCATGGGAGACAAAAACGAGTCAATCGGGGGAATCTACCTCACCGCATTACAAGTTTTGGAAGCTAGTTCTATTTCTACTGTTTCTAGGCTTAATTGAAGCTATTTTTCCTCTCAGTCATTACAGTAAATATGTTGGTTATGCTGTTTTTAAATTAGTTTACATTTTTCTAGTTTAACAATAGAAATTATTCTGTTTTGTTCATTATTATTAAATGAAAAAAAAAAGGTTGATAAAAACAACATACTAAAACTTTATTCAAACTTGCATTAAAAGTATTAAAGAGAACCTGTCACCCCCCATACCGGGGCATTGCCTGGCCCCTCCGGTGCAGACCCATATACTTACGACTTCCATGAAGTCCTGTTCCCGGAGCATGTCCCAACGCTGAGAAATTACTGTCCGAAGCCGCGCACGCGCTCCCCAGAGATCCAACGTCCATAGAGAATGACTGGAGCTGCTTTTCTATATGGGCGTCGGACTCATCTCTGAGGAACGCGCGCTCGGCTTTGGACAGGGTCGGCCGGGCTCTTTCCCGGTACGGGGGGTGACGGGTTCCCTTTAAATTACCAGTGAACTACTTCTGTTGCTATAGGCAAGATTAGAACATCGCTAGATCATTATATAGGTAGCTTAAAATTAACATGTACCTACTTAGGCCATGTTCACACAACGTATGTTTTGCATAGATTTATGCAAAACATACGTTATATTTGAATGAATGGAATCCCAGCTGATTCCATCCGGCCGTACGAAAAACTGACATGTCAGTTTTGTACGGCCACTATTCATTAAATTGAGGCCGCACAGCTATGTCAGTTCACACAGCTGAAAGTCCGGCCCACTCTCCCTTGTGTGCAATGGTGAAATAGGATGCAGGCACATACGAATTTAACAGAAATGAAGATAATCAGGCTGGTACTGCAGTACTGGCCAGCATGATCTTCACTAACACCGCTATTCTGTGACCCGGCCGGGGTTTCACGTAGTATGCGCCCGGCCTTAAAGTGTACCTGTCAACATTATGTCTGCTGGTAGTTTGGGTCTCCATGAATATAAAAGTGTAATGAGATTGAAATGTGTGCAACCTCCATTCTGATCCAATGGGGTTGTGTGCATTACGTTTCATTGCATGTTTGTGTCCATGGAGACCCAAACTCTTGAAGAGAGGAATTTGCCACTGATCCGGCTAGGAGATCCATGTCGCAAGTCTCATGGACCAGAAAGCCTGTGGTCTGTTGGCTGCGAAGGTCAACGAGGGGATTAGGTGAGTCCCAGGGGCCGGTGGGCGACCTTAGTTTAGCCTTAGTTGATGGTAGGGGTGCCTTACTTTAGGCTAGTTGGTAGACTAGTTGGGGTGTCTTATTTTAGGGGAAACATGGTAATGATGAGCTTAAATGGCTTAAAGGGAACCAATCACACTAAAATTGGCCATAAAGCTAAGGAAACGTGCTGGTACATCAGCCAGCACGCTTCCTAAACATCCCCCTGTACCCTCTGTCCCATGTACATACAGCCTGCAAAGTTAGTTTAATAGTCTCCCGCGCTCTATGTAAATTACCAATGCTAGTAGTCACGGTGGGCAGGTGGCTGGTCAAATAGTCACGGTGGACGGGGGCTTCTTGAAGTAGTCACTGGGTCCTGGGCCGGCTCCGGCGCGGTAATCACGCCCCTCTACTACTACTACTTTACTATACTGCGCATGCGCAGTACAGTGGTTGAAGCCACTGCTGTACTACGCCGCGCAGGCACAGTACAGCAGCGTCTTATCCAGCTGCACTGCGCATGCAATGCCAGCCCCCCCGAGTGACGTCACCAGGCGCCGCTTTCCAACACGCCCAGAGGGGCGTGATTACAGCGCCGGAGCCGGCCCAGGACCCAGTGACTACTTGAAGAAGCCCCCGTCCACCGTGACTACTTGCATGGTAATTTGCATAGAGCGCGGGAGACTATTAAACTAAACTTTGCGGGCTGTATGTACATGGGACAGAGAGTACAGGGGGGTGTTTAGGAAGCGTGCTGGCTGATGTACCAGCACGTTTCCTTAGCTTTATGGCCAATTTTAGTGTAATTGGTTCCCTTTAAACCTCTAACTTGTAATAACAAGGAGATGACTGTTCATCCTGTCCAGTTTATACAGCAAACCTGAAATGTGAGCTGTAGAAAATGCTACTCTATTACTGAGTGCTCCAGTGACTAGGATATTTCCTTTTGGTAATGTAGTAGTAGTAGTAGTATATTGCAAAGTTTCACACAATAAAGTAAAAAAAAATAATAAGGAGACGACTCTGTTCATCCTGTCCCAGTTTATGCAGCACACATGAAATGTGAGCTGTAGAAAATGTCAGTCTATTACTGGGTGCCCCAGTGACTAGGATATTTCATATGCATAATGTAGTAGTAGTAGTAGTAGTATAGTGCAAAGTTTAACACAGTAAGTAAAAAAAATTCCTTTAAGACGGGTCTCCTTTAAGGGATGTAATTTTTTGAATTATGTATGGCATTCAATATATCAGACCACGTCTATCAATAGCACTGTACGACACAGGAAGTGTTGACACAACAGAGCATCTGATAGAAAAACCTGCAAGAACGTGCACAGACTAAGCAAGGAGCGTCAACCTTCTGTGCCATAAATATTTCTGTATAAACACTTAATGAACCCAGAGTTCTCCTGGTTGCTGTTATTCATTATAAAAAATGTGGTAAAAGACTGATGGATCATTAGAGGGGCCATCTATGCAGATTGCTTGCAACGCTGAGTAATAAACTAAGTATTATGATGCTGTGTAGTAACTATCTTGGTGATTTGCCACGCTTCTCTAAGCAAGACAAATAATACAGGTAAGCCATTTGGATGACTTCATGGAAAAACCCATTACACGATGCAAAACATGAATGAATACTGGGGCATGCGATATGACAGCGACAAGAAAGACGTTATAGTCTGGTTGGTATAGCGGCATTGTATGCAAACATGTGCAACTACATTAACATTTTGTATATCCTAGTTCTTGTATATTTCTTCTATTTTCTTGATCATATCCATAGTCATAGAAACCTAGGACTGTGGCAACTCCCTGACCCTTCATATCTGCATGTCATTGATCTTGGTAGAGGCACAATTAGAATTTTCCCTAATGGATTCTATGATGTTAAGCCAATGGATTAAAGGGGTCCTGTCCCCCATATTATACTGGCACAGTGATGGCAGTGTGACATGAGCCCCCAGTGATGATGTTGTTATGTTGGAGGATTGGCCGGTCACTTACTAGGTGGTTAGGTGTGACTCCACCCCGGAGGTGGTTGGCCGAGATACAGACGGACCTTGGAGTGTTATTTCGTGACGCCAGTGCCGGGTAGGCAAGGCGTCACGGCTGGTTGTACCTTTTTCCCCTGTGAACAGTGTCCTGCCGGGTTGCTACGGGGTCCCTTGGATTAGAGTGATCACGGATGGCCAGAGTGGTGTATTAACCCTCCCGGACTATAGGAACCGCCACCCACAGAGATAAGAATTTCCAAGACATCCCAGCATTGGTTAGGTTCTGTCAAAATGCCATATCAACAGGTACACTTCCCAAAAAAACCTACAGGCCAAAACAGGTCACCCTCCCCAAGCCCAGAAAAACCATTGATCTTTGGCTTCAAATCTTTGGCAGATAATCTTTCTGTGTAAATGGACCCTAACACTGATGTAAAGATATAGGCCAGGCTGTTGGCCCAAAGGCAGACCCCGCTACTGACATCCTTGATTGAGGACCAGACGGGTTTCATTCCTGGCTGCCAAACCTCCATTAACACGCGAAGCCTGTTCAATTACTACATCTTGGCAATTACTACAACACCGGCTTTGACCTCAGCACTGGACACCAAGAAGGTGTTTGATCGGTAGAACTGTTTGGTAGAAACACGCTGTGTTTGGAGGAGAAAGAATACCGAGTTGCATCTAAAGAACACCATGCCTACTGTGAAGCATAAGGGTGGAAACATCATGCTTTGGGGCTCTTTCTCTGCAAAGGGACCAGGACGACTGATCAGTGTACATGAATGAATGAAGGGGCCATGTACCGTGAGCTTCTATTAGCAAGAGCATTGAAAATGAAATGTGGCTGGGCATTTCAGCCTGACAATGATCGCAAGCTTACCACCAGGGCAATAAAGGAGTGGCTTCGTAAGAAGCATTTCAAGGTCCTGAAGTGGCCTAGCCAGTCTCCACAGTTACCACAGGAGTCAGCATTGGCTCCACTTGGAGGCCTGGATGCTGTTCTTAAAAATTACATTACAAAATTATTACAAGTTACGGGCAGTAGATTTATGTGATAGGACGCTGCTCTAGGGATTTATTCTGGGAAGGAATTTTTCTCCCTGTGATGGGGCAATTGACATCTCATGAGGGTTTTTGGGTTTTTTTCAACCTTAAAGGGATAGTTCAGCAAAATATTATTTCTTTCAAATTAACTGGTGTCAGAGATTTGTAATTTACTTCTTTAAAATCAAGTCTTTCAGTACTTATAAGGTGCTGTATGTCCTGCAGGAAGTGGTGTATTCTTTCAGTCTGGAGAGCAGGAGGTTTTCTATGGGGATTTTCTACTGCTCTGGACAGTCCCTGTCACAAACTGATGTGGCAGCAGAGAGCACTGTGTCAGAGTGGAAAGAATACACTCACATGTAAAGCACACCTATGGCATTTCCCGTGTACATGTCAGGTGTTTTAGATGGGTTTATCTCTTTAACCCCTTAATGCAGTGCTTTAAATGTCCACCTTTGTACAAGCACAACATTCTGTGTAACTGACACTGGCTGCTGCGCCAGTGTCATCTACGGCAGATCTGGGCTGTCGCTTATCGCTGGGCACCGGCTGCAACTGTCATGACCAAGAGTTGTGATCCAATCCTGACAGTTAACCTCTTAGATGCTGCTGTCATTGCTACCGCAGCATCTAACAGGATGACACTCTACCAGAAAAAAAACAGGCAAATCTGCTGGCAGCTTTTGGGCTTTTTAAAAGTCATGTTTGAAGGAATCCTTTCTGGCATTTTTACCCTCCTATAGAAGTCTATGGGGAAAACAATAAGATTTCAGTGGAAAAGCGCTCTACACATAGCCTGATGCTTTAAAGGAGAAGTCTGTCCAAAATACATTTTTGATATGTTGTTACTTATGAAAAGTTATACAAATTTCTAATGTACAATAATTATGGGAAATGCACATATAGGGCTATTTCCCCTTAATTTAGTAGATCAGGAAGTGTTAGAATTCTCTCAGATCCAGTGACGTCACGACGAAAGGTGTAATTCCTATGGAGTGTCCAGCAGGGGGCGCTCTCTATATAGAAGTCTATGGGACTTTATTGTTTCTATGGATTTCTATGTAATGTAATGTAGTGTAGTGTACAGTGCTTTATTGAATGAATACATCTATGGAATACTTTGGGGAGCAAGTGTCCCTGCTCCCCAAAGTATTGCATAAATGTATTCATTCAATATATTAGGATATCACAGTAAGCCCGCCGATCCGCAATTTATGCAATACTTTGGGGGAGCAGGGACACTTGCTCCCCAAAGTATTCCATAGATTTATTCATTCAATAAAGCACTGTACACTACACTACATTACATAGAAATCCATAGAAACAATAAAGTCCCATAGACTTCTATATAGAGAGCACCCCCTGCTGGACACGCCATAGGAATTACACCTTTCGTCGTGACGTCACTGGATCTGAGAGAACTCTAACACTTCCTGATCTACTAAATTAAGGGAAATAGCCCTATATGTGCATTTCCCATAATTAATGTACATTAGAAATTTGTATAACTTTTCATAAGTAACAACATATCAAAAATTAATTTTGGCCGGACTTCTCCTTTAATAAAACTAATAAACTAATAAAATTAAATTGTAAAACTACTCAGAAGAAATGTCATGAGTAGAGATGCGCAAATTTTTCCGAAGTATGGTTCGGCAGGAATTAGTAATTAGTGGTAACAGCGATCTCCGTGAACGCACAGGGCCAAAAACAGACAGGCGTAACATGTATTTACATATTACTTTCCCCGTAACAGGTTTGGCCACATTAGCCCTGGTGCAATAGACCCCACAGGGCCAAAGACAGACAGGCGTAACATGTACTTAGACCTTACTTTCCCCGTAATAAGTTGGGCCACATTAGCCATGGTGCAATAGACCTCACAGGGCCTTGGACAGAAAGTTGAAGGTGGCAAAACTAGCAGCATTTTCTTGGTCCCAGTAGAGCCTAGAACAACCAGTTGACAGTGGAAGTGTTAGCAGCACTCTCTTTGACCCAGTAATGCCTAGAACAACCAGTTGATAGTTGCCACAGATTTATGACTAATGGCTAGTATAGAGCTCAAACTCTATGTAGGCTGGCTGATCAAAACATTACTACTGGATCTCATAGGTAGCTGCAGCGTGTTGCCACACCTGCTAACGCCACTTGTGCCTCCACTACTAGCTCTGCCGTTGTCATTGGTCATACCTTGAGAAGCACCAGACGTTGTATGTTTGGCCATTTTGAATTTTTTAATAGCAAAATGAACAGTTGCTTCACAGGGTTAAATTAAACTGGGATAGTTGGATGTCTGCCATATAATCATAGTTTTTATCCTGCTAGACACAGTTTTAAAGGGGAACTCCAGGTAGAGGTAAAAAAAATGAACCTTCTGCAGAAGCAAATAGCATTACTTACCTGTCTATCCCAGCAAAAATCCATTTGTTTTGGGGGTCTTTGTTCTGTATTGTGTGGTTGTACTTCCTAGTTGAGCAGTTCTACACAGTACTACAGGTTCCAGAATGCAATGCTTTCTGTCAGCTGTTCATCACAGCCCCCACCCTACCCTTTCCCCGCCCAAATCTGTTGCAGAACATCTAGGCTGTGTTCACACATTGCAGTGTCATTGTGTTACTGAATTATTTGCAGTACTTTATCATTTCATTGTAGTCCCACCCACGCAGCACACTGTATTCTCTACCTGTAACGCCGATATTGGAATAAAGAACTTTTTGAAATTCTTTTTTTTTTTCCATCTCCACGCACATATTATGATCAAGCATCTTTTATGTTTGAAGTTGAGCCCCACAAATAATAACTTTCTCCAATATTATCTTACATGGGATATACTGTTTATTAATTGTTTTTTCTCAAGGTGGGATTGTCAGTGACGTCTCTGATTCTCTCTGCTGTTTAGCAAAATTTACTTGTGTTACTGCATTATTTTTATGAAGATGCTGCAGTACAACATGTGTAAACACAGCCCTAATTTCACTGCAGACTTTTGCACACTTAGTGAAGTTGCAGCAGCTGCTTCTGGCCGGTCAGAGATGGTGAATCACTCAGGGGATTGGGGGATCCAGCCAAGCCTCCTGTGACATCACACCCTGCCCCATCTGCATCATCAATCTGCGCTCAGCAAACACACACAATGTGAGACATAGGCATAGAAGATTTGTCTCCTGAGGTGGGATAGCAGAAGGAGCAGGAGACAATGTGGATTGGCACAGAGGCCATTTTTCTTCACTTCCTGGATTTCAATCAGCTACCAGTGTGGCAGAACCGTACAGATACGGTCATACATTATATAGACACATTTTTATAACTTTTAATAGAAAACTAATTTTCCTTATGTGGAGTTCCTCTTTAAGGAAACACTGAAGATGTCATCTGACAGGTGATTCAAAGGGCTAACATCACCCAGGAGAGCTGTGGACAGTGTAGTGGCACACAAAGTGACAGGAACAATTCCACAGCTACAAGGGTCCTATTACACTGAGCGATTTTTAACGATTAACGATCACAAACGAGATTGTTTATCGTTAACCTGAAATCGTTCACCGTATCACACAGAACGATGGTCGTTAGTTGCGATCGTTACTACGTATTCCTTCTGATCCCAGCAAAACAATGATCGATGTGCAATTACAATGATTAGTGACCAAATGCGGAACTTGAGCGAACGAATGTGGAATTACAGCGAACAATTAGCAAATGATTAACGATAATTTTAGGTCCAGATCTAAATCAACGATTAACGACATACGAACGATTTTCCGATTGTTGCCTGCAATTACACATTACGATTATCGTTAACCCTTAGAGGATCGGGCCAATTAGCATTTTTGCACTTCCGTTTTTTTCCTCCTTGTGCCTAAAAGGCCATAGCATCTGCATTTTTTCACCTAGAAACCCCCGAGCCCTTATTTTTTGTGCCACTAATTGTACTTTACAATGACAGGCTGAATTTTTGCATAAAGTACACTGCATAACCAGGAAAAAATTAAATGTGTGAAATTAAAAAAAAAAAACATTTTTTTTTTTATTTGGGGGGTAATTGTTTTTACGCTATTGGCCCTGGAGTAAAACTGACTGGTTATATATGTTCCTCACGTCGTTACGATTACAACGATATGTAACATGTATAACTTTTATTTTATCTGATGGCTTGTAAACAATTTAAACCATTGTTAACAAATATATATTCCTTAATGGTGCGTTCACACCTACAGGATCTGCAGCTGATTTTCTGCAGCAGATTTCAGTTAAATAACTGAACACAGCATCAGATTTGATGCTGTGTTCAGTTATTTAACTGAAATCTGCTGCAGAAAATCAGCTGCAGATCCTGTAGGTGTGAACGCACCCTCAGGGTACAAACACACACACTGTATAAGCAGCAGATACGCAGCAAATACGCAGCAGATTTGATGCTGTGTTGTTATTTCGATCTAATCTGCTGCGTATTTGCTGCGTATCGCAGCAGTAAATAGGCTGCGTATACGGTGTGTGTGTTTGTACCCTAAAATGGCTATATTACCATGCTTATAGCGCTTTTATCTTTGGTCTATGGGGCTGTGTGAGGTGTCATTTTTTGCGCCATGATGTGTTCTTTCAATCGGTACCTTGATTGCACATGCGACTTTTTGATCGCTTTTTATTACAATTTTTCTGGATTTGATGCGACGAAAAATGTGCAATTTAGCATTTTGGGATTTTTTGCGCTTACGCCATTTACCGTGCGAAATCAGGAATGTGATAAATTAATAGTTCGGGCGATTACGCGCGCGGCGATAACAAACATTTTTATTATTTTTTTTTTATTTATAACATGGGAAAAGGGGGGTGATTCAAACTTTTATTAGGGGAGGATTTTTTATTAATAACTTTTTTTGTTTATTTACACTTAGGGTACAAACACACACACACACACCGTATATGCAGCGTATTTACTGCTGTGATACGCAGCAGATTAGATCTAAATAACTGAACACAGCATCAAATCTGCTGCGTATCTGCTGCATATACGGTGTGTGTGTTTGTACCCTTATACTAGAAGTCCACCTGGGGTTAGGGTTATTCCCCCTGGGGGACTTCTAGTATAAGTACACTGATCTCTCATTCAGATCTATGCAGTATAGTTAGACTGCATAGATCAATAAGACAGGCGCTGGATTGCTTTCGGCTTCTGCAGCCAAAAGCAATCGAGTCCCCGCGCCATTGACCCCGGCCGGCGCCAGAAGGATCCCCTCTCCGTGACTATGTCGTGGGGGGGCGATCCACCCTAGACATCAGGGATGCAGCTGTCAACTTTGGCAGCTGCATCTGAAAACTTGATTAGCGGGCACGGCGATCAGACCGTGCCCGCTAAAAGCCGGGAGTGCGGCCCTGCTCTGAAGACCCCTAGGCGACCGCTGGACATACAGGTACGCCCAGTGTCGTCTAGGGGTTAAAATTTGAACGCTATAATGCACAATAATCGTCCCGTGTAATAGGGCCCTAAGTGTTTTGGTTCTCTTTTATCCCTCTAAAAAACACTATGTGGTAAACTTATACATAGCAGTTTTTGGGAAAATGGCCACCGCATGAGTTTTTTTTTTTTTTTCTCATAAAACCGTCTACTCTGTCTCCCCTCATAACGGGAGTGTGTGGCCCGTTTCCTCCCCTCCTCATCACCTCGGATCCGTGTGGCCCGTTCCTCCTCCTCATCCTCTCCCCTCACGTCCCCCCCGCCCCGCGCGCTGACAGATAACGGCTCGCACGCGCGCTCCCCAGGGCCGCCTCACGCGGCTCATTAGCGCTCAGCGGCCGGTCAGCCATTTTCTATGAAGCGCTTTGTTTTCCCAGCGGCCATGTTCTGGATAGGAGGTCTCCCTGCCCTGCCCTTGTCAGGCGTGTAGATGGCAGTGTCGGCCCGCCCGTGTGTGTGTGTGAGGGCCGGGGCCGCGCCTCGCTCTCAGAGGAGGGGATAAAACATGAGCGTTGTATGGCGCGGCGGCTTGCTCGGGCTTCATCGAGCCGCGTTTGCTTGTAGTCCCGGAAGGCCTCTGGTGTACCGCCGCTGGTTCAGCATGCAGCGTTACAGCACCGAGGAGCGGGGGCGGCCCAATACTGCCGAATACCGGCTTTACTTCAGTAAGTAGGCGCGGGACGTGCAGAGGGGTGTTCTGACCTAGAAGCCGGGCGCGCTGCTGTCACTGAGCTCTGGAACCCCCCTCTTCTGTATTAGCACGTGGACCTGGCGGCTGCTATAAGTAAGCTCTACCACAGCGCTGAGTGTCAGTGTGTCACCGGTCTGCTGCTGTTTAGTCAGTCGCTGCGTTTATTATAAAAGGGGGGAAAAGTGGCTATATGCCAAATATTCGTTATTTAAAGGTTTTACTGAGTTTCTTATGCTGTTTTCTATCATATTCGCTAACATTTACTCATCAGTTGGTGCAAAGCTACACCTCCTATCATTGCTGTGACTTTACAACAGCTGTAAGGCTACTGAATAGGGTAAACAGCATTTATATTCTGCTTCGGTACAAGGTCACGGCACCTGAGTGACCTCCAGTTCTGTTCATTGGAAAGAAAAGTCATCCATACACAGCTGCAGGGAATGGGAGCCCTGTGATGGCTGGAGGTCATGACCCATGTGGCATCACCTAGAGAAAAGCCTGCACTTCCTGTTTCTGACCAAGATATGCAGTGGTGCATTTACACGGAACGTTTATCGTTCGCATTTTCGCAATAACTATTGCATTTGAGTGATAATCGGCTAGTGTAAACACAGCGAACGATCAAGCGAAGAGCGAAAAATCGTTCATTGTTGTGATCTTTCAACATGTTCTCAAATCGTCGGTCGTCCGCTAAAAATTTGCAGATCGGTTCATGTAAACAGTCTTTCAAAGATTCACCCTATGGGCCCTATTCCACAGTAACGATAATCGGCCGGATAGGCCCCATTTGGCCTGATTCGGCCGATTATCGTTTGGTGAAAGAGAGAGAACGATCAGCCGATTGTGTCATCGGCTGATCGTTCATTTAGGGCTAGACCTAAAATTATCGTTCCCCCGCTGCGCATCGTTGCGGTTGAATAGCGGTGCGCGGCGGGCGACCGACGATTTGACAAGCAGCAGCATACATTACCTGTCCAGGCTTTTTTTTTCCACGCTGTCTTCATCCCCGGGTCCCGCGCTCTCTATCTTTAGAATGGCCGGTCAGCTGACGGAGCGCTCAGCCAATCACAGGCCGGGACCGCCGTGGCCTGTCAGCTGACAGGCCATTCTGAAGATAGAGAGCGCGGGACTCGGGGATGAAGACAGCGCAGAGAAGAAGCCTGGACAGGTAATGTATGATGCTGCAAGGATATCGGTAACAATGTCCTTGCAGCCCTCGCTCAACGATCATCGGGCCGTGAAAATCTTTCAAATCCACTGGTGTGAGAAAGTTTGTAATTTACTTCTATTAAAAAATCTCAAGTCTTCCCATACTTATGAGCTGCTGCATGTCATGCAGGAAAAGTTTTGTTTTTGGTCTGACACAGTGCTCCCTGCTGACATCTTCGGCCAAGACAGGAACTGTCCAGAGTAGGAGAGGTTTTTTTATGGGGATTTATAGAAACCCGAGACAGAGTTCCTGTCTCGGCCAGAGGTGGCAGCAGAGAGCACTGTCAGACTGAAAATAAAACACTTCCTGCATAAAATATAGAAGCTAATAAGTTTGGGAAGACTAGATTTTTTAATAGACGTAAATTACAAATCTATATAACTTTCTGATATCAGTTGATTTGAAAGAAAAAGATTTTTGCTGGAATTATCCAGCGCTAGCACATTATTTACATCTTGCTGCTATAAAGGAAAACAAACATTATGGCCCAGATTTATCAAAGGGTGTAAAATATAGACTGGTGTAAATTACCCACCACAACCAATCACAGCTCAGCTTTAATTTTACCAGAGCTGAAAGCTGAGCTGTGATTGGTTGCTGTGGGCAGCTTACACCAGTGTATATTTTACACCCTTAGATAAATCTGCCCCTATATACTTACCTCTCTGTGATCCCCTGGTGTCGCCAGTGTCCCCCGCTATCTGTAGCTGCCATTACTTCCGAGCAGGGTAACGCTGATTTTAAACATGTAACAGACAGCTATGTGCTTTCCTCCTATCTCTACAAATAAACTTTGTATCTCGCACTGTAAATGAACTTTAGCTAGGAATGTGGGCAGTCCTCAGCGCCAAACTACTGATGGCGTGTGCCAGTCGCCTGTGATCACACGTCTTTGGGAGTGTCTGCGTTCATGGACGGCCTCTGTGACGCACAGTCTCTGACATATCAAAAAAAATTTCTACTTTTAGGGCCAGTTCACACAGAGTAAAACTGGCCAGCCTCTGTGTCATACAGGCAGTCTATGGGAGGGATTGTGCCTCCTCTCTCCGCTCGAAAGAATTGACATGTCAATTCTTCCGCGGAGAGAGGAGGCACAATCCCTCTCATAGACTGCCTGTATGACACGGAGGCTGGTGGCATTCCGCCAGTTTTACTCCGTGTGAACTGGCCCTTAGTGTAAAAGTTTCTTCCCAGTACTGGAGTTTCCTTTCACACACTGCAAAACACAAACTGTTAGGTTTATTGGCTTCCTGTGGGTTTGGCCGTATGGTGTACGTATGCCCAATACAGGGAAATGAAATATAAGCTCTATTGGGGACATGGGTTGGTGTGAGAGGTGACAATCTCTGGACGGAATGTGTTAATGCTATATAAGCAACACAAATGGATCATAGGGACTGGCGTAGGGAATATATAACCATTCTGTGACATTGGAACCTCCACCCTCATACTGTATAGCTATTCTTGGCTTGGAACGTTGGCCTTGTCAGAGTCTGGAGATCAGTAGCTTCAGAAAGCTGCAGAAATGTACTTGGATCTGTATATTTTTGGCTTTGTCTCGGTATAATACAGTAGGCAGCACTATGTTTGACACTCAATGAGATCATTTGACCGGGTTGAACATGATGCTGCACACAAGTGTCAGTGCTCCAGTCTAGACCTGACTGAATTCTTTCTCAGCCATGTATTGTACGGCAGAGAAGACTATTCCTCATCAGTGTGGGTGTCCCACAGATTATAGCAAAAAAAGTTTCCTGGGCCCGTCAAGACAACCTAGAACCTGTTCGTAAAGGCTGGAGTATAGACGACTGTGGGTCCCCTGCATCAGTAGGGACCACACATGAGTTTGGAACCGGGTGCCTCAACTGCGGAGAACATCTGTATATGTTCCATTTCCTAGAAATATTAATGTAAAGGTGTAGTTCACAAAAAAATTCTTTCTAATCAAATGGTGCCAGAGAATTGTTATTCATGTCTATTAAAAAATCTCCGATCTTACAGTACTTATCAGCTGATGTATGTCCTGCAGGAAGTGGAGTATTCTTTCTAGTCTGAAGAGCAGGAGTGGTTTCCTATGGGGATTTGCTACTGCTCTGGACAGTTCCTGACATGGACAGAGGTGGCAGCAGCGAGCACGGTGTCAGATTGGAAAGAATACACTGCTTCCTGCAGGACATACAGCAGCTAAGTACTGAAAGACTTTAGATTTTTTTTTTTTTATAGAAGTCAATTACAAATCCGACACTTTCTGACACCAGTTGATTTAAAAGAAAACATTTTTAGTTAACTACCTCTTTAATGTGTACATTTGAAGCTGAACTCCCAGTCTTTAGGCGTGGAAGATAGCACTCCACTCTGGTTGTCAGGTTGCTGAGGCAAGCATTTAGTGCCCAGAAAGCTCCATGTGTGAGTCCTATTAATTAGAAATAGGCCGTTGTTTTTGTATGAAATCCTGTACTGGTGGCAGTGTACCGCCGCTCTGGTCCGCTCAGCCAGTCAGCGACCGAGGCGAGACCCCACTATGGTCGCTGACTGGCTGAGCAGATTGCACACGTCACGACCCGATTCTCTGCTCAGACCAGGAAGTGGCTGGGGACCGGAGCGGCAGTACACGGCCACCAGTGCTGGAGCAGGGGAGGTAAGAATACATTGGGGGAGATTTATCAAACATGGTGATTGGTTGCTAGGGGCAATTGAGCCAGTTTCACTTTACACCGTATTTCATAAATCTCCCCCATTATTTATTTTATCCGGTTCAGGGAAGAAAGAGTGCTGCACCTCACACCTATGGCTGATACCAGTGCCCCTAGGCTAAATAAAAAACACATCAGAATTTTGTGTATGAATTGATCAAGCCATACTGCCCCATGTACCATCGTGCACCATGTACCATCGAACCGCATTTTTTTTTATCCTCCTCCCCAGCACAAAAAAAAAAATCTATTCCCCCCCCCCCCCCCCCCCCGACTTCTCTTTTAAAGTAAAATCATCTTTTTATAAAACTATACGCAGTAAAGTACTCACAAATTTAAAACTGAAACCAAGAAAACACAATCCAGTCCTGATGTCTGAAGATACTCGAACAGAACCGCTTACATTGCAAAATAGGCTCTGTTCACACAGGTTTCCCTTCTTAGTAAATCTATGGTGAGATCCCAGGGGGTGTTTTCCCCAAGGGTCTGGGAACACTGGTAATTCTGGTATCTCTCATTTGTACAAGTTGTCACCGGTTTGGAATAGCGCTGCAGCAAGATGGTGCTGATCAGATGATGAAAATTCTTGATTCAGCAGGAAACCCGTCGGACATGTGACAATGTTGTGGAAAAGAAACGCCAAGCATCTGTAGTATAACCTTGGGGAGGTCAGGTAGGCTAGTCCTCAGCTAGTGTATTCCTGTCTTGATAACATGCTGGTATTATTACAGTGAATAGCATTAAGCATGCTGTTAGCATATGTAATTTTTTTTATTGTTATCTGAGATTGTAATGTTTTGTTCTCTTTATGGTTCACAGAGAATGAAGATGGTAAATTCATCTCGCCTTTTCATGACATCCCTCTGCATCCAGGGATTGAAGAGGTACACTCTAACACTTGTGTGATGCCGTGCCTATGCAAATCTAAATGCATACAAATAAAGGGAAGCCATATATTGATTGTAAATTAGATATCTGCCATCTTCATATCCGATTGGCAGTAAGTTAGGGTACTATTACACCAAGCAATTTTCCGACGACTAACGATAAACTATCTTAAACGACCGCTAAGGCAAACGACCCGAAATCGTTCGCCCAAGTACACGAAACGATGATCGTTATTTATGATCGTTCTTGCAGTCGTTTAGTCGTCGCTATTGCGTACGTTTCAACTGTGAATTCTTATTACACCGAACAATGAGCGAACGATCAAACGATAAAAATAGGTCCGGATCCTATTAAACGATCAACGATTTCTCGTTGGTCGTTTAATCTTTGCCTGCTATTACACGAATTTAATATCGTTCAAATCCGAACGATTAAACGATTTTTCGAACGATAATCGTTCCGTGTAATACCACCCTTACTCAGATATTCAGAGCAGACGTGATGTTGATTTGAAGCTTTAACCATGTTCTTGCTGCCACATCTGATGGCCGTGTAAATTGGGATTTCATGAGGCACTAAGGTGCTGCGTCTGACTTACTGGGATTTCCTGAAAATTACTGCGTAATGGCAGCTAAGTGACAAAGTGCTGTAGTCAGGGTATCTGAACATACCTGCCAATAGATTCCCTTTAACAACGTTTCCCAGTGTGAAGCTACTTAAAAGCGGTGCAAAAGCCTTGTTTTTCTGTTTTTCTACTGATCTTAGAGGTAATTTCGGGTGAAAACCAGGCTTTTCCCTGTGAAATCTCACCAGGTTTCAACTAATGATGCCGCTTTCTGCAGTGAAAGAACGGTGTGATTTTTTTTTTTTTAAATACAAGCAATATAGTAGCCGTACGTTGAGTTAAAAGCATAAAAGATTCTGGGAAAAAGTACACCCTTTTTTTCTTTCTTCTAGAACTCTTTAAGAATTTTTTTTTTTAAATTTCTCTATCCAGACTTGACTTTCAGAATTCTGCTGGTTATCAGTAAAACAGCGACTTGTTGGTGATACAACTTAGCTCTGTGTAAAAGTCCTATTACACGGAGTGATAATCTGCAGTATCGGGCCTATTATTGCTCCATGTAAAAAAAAAGAGACAACGAAGAGCCGATCATCGGCTGATCGTTATATTTCAACATTTTGGAAAAAAATTTGGCTGCCAACCGAACATCGCTACATGTAATAGGGACGCATGGCTGGCTGCTGATGACACCATAAAGGAAAATAATAAAGTTTATACTTGCGTGTCCATGGTTCTCCGGTGTCCTGCAGCCTTTACCCAGAGTTTTCGGGACCCCTCAGCTACTTCTGACACTTCTAGACCTATATCTGTACTGACAGGCCGTTCAGCCAATTACTATCTTGTCTCGGCCAGTGATTGGCTGAGCGGCCTGTCACTGAAGAGACGGGGCCAGAAGTGTCGTCGTCGGGATGCAGGAAAAAGGCACCAGGACACAGGGGAACATGGGTAAGTGTATAGCTTTATTATTTTCTATGAGAAAGCTAGGGCTGCACGGACATCACTATGTCTGTGCAGCCCTTGCTGCTCAATTGCCGAGCCGTGTAATAGGCTCAGTAAGCAAGTGCCGATCTAGCAGATCGGTGCTCGCTTGTGGTGCGTTTACACAGAGATTTATCTGATAGATTATGAAGGCAAAGGCACAGACTATAAACAGAGAACAGGTCATAAAGGATTTCTCCTCTTTTCAAATCAATTCCTGGCTTTGGCTTCCAAAACCTGTCAGAGAAACCTGTGAAAAATGCACCATTACACGTGTGTGTATTTATATGTGTGTATACATAAATATAATGTTGTGTGTGTGTGTGTATATGTATGTATGTGTATATATATATATATATATATATATATATATATATATATATATATGTGTGTGTGTGTGTGTGTGTGTGTTTTTTGTTTTTTAATTTATGATTTTTTTATTTTTATTTTTTTGCTTTAAGGACCATGATGTGCCAGCAAAAAAATCCAAGTCTAACTGGGCTAAGGTAATGATAACTTATGCTACAGGTTAGGAACACGAAGGCCGTTTCAACTAGTTTGCCTTATTCTGTGGTAAATGGGGACTGTGAAACTGTGAACAGTATTAACAGAATCTGCAGTTTTGTGCAGTCTCACATCAGTCCCTGAAAGTCAAATGCACTGTTTTACTGTAGTAGATGACTCTGGTCCTACAGATGGGCAGCCTTGTAATACGAAAGTCTTCTACAGGACGTGGTACCTTTCTTTGCTGTAGAGAACTGTCCTGAATGGGCCCTTACCGCGAGGAACAGAAGTTCCAACTATTATAAGGATATTAGTCGGTACACAGATTTCTGCGGTCCATTTAGGTGGGACAAATAAATGCAGTTCCTGTAGTTTTGTGGTGTGCAGTACTTTTGTAGACATCTTATAGTTTAGGCTGGGTTCACACTACGTATATTTCAGTCAGTATTGTGGTCCTCATATTGCAACCAAAACCAGGAGTGGATTAAAAACACAGAAAGGCTCTGTTCACACAATGTTGAAATTGAGTGGATGGCCGTCATATAACAGTAAATAACTGCCATTATTTCAATACAACAGCCGTTGTTTTAAAATAACAGCAAATATTTGCCATTAAATGGCGGCCATCCACTCAATTTCAACATTGTGTGAACAGAGCCTTTCTGTGTTTTTAATCCACTCCTGGTTTTGGTTGCAATATGAGGACCACAATACTGACTGAAATATATGTAGTGTGAACCCAGCCCTTAAGTGTATTCCTACATAAAGTTTTCAGCAGTAAGGGATGCAAATAAATGCTATGCAAATAAATATACGGACACGTAGATGCGTTTTTAGATACTTCTTGAATTGTATTAAATTTCTTGTCCTACACATCACAATTTACATTTCATCAAACCTTACATCCAAACCAAACCATCCAATAGATCGACACCCATGAGTGAAAACACTTTACAGGGGCTCCGTCTTCACGCCCAACATGGGTGTTGCTGAAGTCCAAGTATCCTTTAAAGGGAACCTGTCACCCGGCTTTACGGTGCAGAGCCCGCCCTACCCCCCGATGAAGCCCCGGATACTTACCCTTTTCCTGCAAGTCCCACTCCTGCACCCGGTCCCGGGATGGAGATCTCGCCTTCGGAAGCCGTGCGCGCGCTCTACAAAGATGAGTCTGACGGCCATAGAGAATGACGGCTCCAGTCATTCTCTATGGGCATCGGACTCATCTCTGGTAATTAGCATACAGCGCGCGCTTACCTTCCGGCGCCGATATCTCCGTCCGGGGACCAGGTCCAGGAGTGGGACTTGCAGAAAAGGGTAATTATCCAGGGCTGCACTGTGGGGGTTGGGGGGGCTCTGCGCTGTAATGCCGGGTAACAGGTTCCCTTTAAGCTGCAGAGACCTCCACTGCAGATGGGAGGCCAGCTGGTAGCGTCATTGCACATTGCTATCAGCTGGCACCCAGAATAAATCTAGTGTACTTTCTGATTTTTATTGACTGTCCCTCTGCTGACACAAGTAGCTGTGTGGGGAACTGCAGGGTGGCTTAAAGTGTACCTGTTATAACTTTCAAAATCTAAATCGACAGTAGATGTGATATACATTCATTATTTGTTTGCTGTTATCATGCTGTAAAACAAAGCTGTACTTACCAGAAATCCCAGTCCAGTCTCCTGAAGGCAGATTTTCTGACTTGTGCTGGGTGTAAAAAGCAGACTAAACACAGAAATTCCAGCCAGTACAGAGAGTCACGGCTCAATGTGTCCATCAGTCACATGACTGACTTCTCTCTGTGAGCGCTAAGATGGCCTGGGATACACAGGACTTCCTGTTTTCAGTTTCCTGTTTCTTCAGGGGAAAAAAAGTCAGAAAGCAGGAAGTGCTGTTTTCCATGATAACTAAAAAAAAAAAAAAAAAAAAAAAATAATGAATGTATATGGTAAACTTGCTTTATATCACTTTATATCTACTGTTAATTTAGATTTTGAAAGTTATAACCACACGTACACTTTAAGTCCTGTCTTAGCAGTTACTTAGCATGTCTCCAGCATGTTAGCATTAGACTTGAGGAAACCACTTATGCTGCTGTCCTGCCAGCCTGTAGCAGAGTGAGTGGTGATTGACTGTTCTCTCCGCTCGCTCTGCTACACCATGCTGCTGCCTCCCCAAGTTTAATGTCTATTCTAATGCTAACCTGTCATAGAATAGACATCCAGGCAGGATTCCTGAGATCAGTTTCGCAACAGTGTTAGTGACATGTAGCTGTCAGGATCAGGGCATGTGCAGCCCTGCAGTTCCCAACACAGCCATTCAGCTTCAGATGGGCTGTGTTCCTTCACTGCTGTCTTTCAGTGAAAAAAATAAAATAAAAAATTTGCTGGAATACCTCTTTTAAGTGTCAGACTGCTGCTAACAAGCTATGTCACCTCTGCAACAAGCTTTGCAATAGTCACATTTTAACTATCTGAACTATCATGTATTAACGATCTTAAAATTATTTTTCAGAATCTGTTTAACATGGTGGTTGAAGTTCCACGGTGGACAAATGCTAAAATGGAGGTAACTAGGTGTTTTTGAGATTTAAGAAATTAAAAGGGAGCCTGTTATACTGAGTGTGGTAAGTTCTGCATGCAGCATGTTTTCCCCATCGACATGACAGCACCACCAGAGAGAGGGACTCCGCCCCCCAGGGACAGGAAACCTAGAGAATAAAAGGAAAGGCCCTCCTCTCCACCCTCAGTGGTTTCCTGTCCCTGCAGGGAGCCTGGAGATGTAGCATGCTGGAGCTCCCTCTAATCCCTGGTGGCTCGGTGCGGCCGAGGGGGAGTCTCAAACGGGCCCTAGTTGGGTTCATAAGCCCACACTCACAGTCCTGGAGGCCGGCCGGACGCTCGTGCGCCTCATCGCAGGGCTGTGGAGCTTGATCCGGCCGGCGGGAGAATACCCGGAAGTGACGCGCGGTGACGCGTCACGGGATTCTCGGAGCGCGCGGCGGATGTGACGTCAGACGCCGGGCACCAGGAAGCGAGGCGGGGAATTCAAAAGCTGCACATCGTGCCGGAGTGAGTGGTGGCCAGCATCTCAGTGTTTGTTGTGTGCCAGCCAGCATGAGCGAGAGGAAGAAGGATGCTGCTGGGCCAGCAGAGAAATCCAGGGTAACAGACGGAGGCACAGAGTGGTGAGCAGTATCTGTCTGTATTTTTTGTTACATTACTGAATGAAATGTGTTTTGATAGGAGTCTAGGCCTGCAAAGAAGGAGTGTAGAATTTGCAAGGGGAGACTGCCTACAGATTATGACAGACCAACATGCGAATCCTGCATTGATAAGATGGTGGCTGCAGAAACACCTAATATATCCTCTATTCTATCATCCATGAAGTGAGACGGTTTCTTTTTTCCTGGTTTTCTCCTCTCTGTTTCTCTATTATGTTAAATAATATAATAAGGGCAGCTCTCTCAGGAATTATTTTTTTCTATTTTTAGGGATTTAATTAAAGAGGAAATCCAAAAATCCCTTGTGCAGGTATCTCCTGCGGTTGCACCTGTTTCTGCTCCTAACCCCGCTACTCCAAGTACCTCTCAGGAAGCAGTAGCCCTTGCAGACAATGAGTTTGAAGAGGGGGTTATTGATGAGATAGAGGCGGAGTATTCAGATGATGAACTTTCCGGGAAGCCTTTATTCTCAGTGGAAGATGTGGATACTCTAGTTAAGGAGGTACGCTCCACTATGGAGATTGAGGAGCAGAAGGAACAGAGATCCGTGCAGGATATCATGTTCAGTGGCTTAGAATCCAAGAAAAGAAGGGTGTTCCCGGTGCACAGAACCATATCAGCACTGATTAATAGAGAATGGGCAAAACCTGACCGTAAAGGCTTTATTCCTCGTGCCGTAAAACGGAAGTATCCGTTTGACGAAAAGGAGGTCCCATCTTGGGAAGGGCCCCCCAAGATAGACGCAGCTATTGCAAAGGTTTCAAAAAGGTCTCAGCTGCCTTTTGAAGACCTAGGCACGTTAAAAGACCCCATGGACAAAAAAGCGGATGGTTACCTTAAAAAAGCCTGGGAGTCTTCTACGGCTACGTTTAAACCTAATGTAGCTGGTACCTGTGTTGCCCGGTCAATGTTAGTCTGGTTAACACAACTGGAGGATGCAATTAAGGCCAAGGAGTCAGAAGAGACTATTCTATCCTCCTTGGCTCAACTTAAGAAGTCTACCTCTTTTTTGGCAGATGCCTCAGCCGATGCGCTCAGATTCTCAGCCAGGTCAGCAGCATCATCAAACTCAGCCAGAAGAGCTATTTGGCTTAAGAACTGGTCTGGCGATGCAGTTGCAAAAGCAAAAATTTGCAGTTTTCCGTGTGAAGGAGAATTTTTGTTTGGGTCAGAACTGGACAAATTATTGGAGAAGGCAGGAGATAAAAAGAAGGGGTTTCCCTCCTCCTTTCAACCAAACGCCTATAGATTTTTTCGTCCCCAAAGTAGGGGTGGATTCAGTAGAAGAGGATCGGACAGAGGAGGAAGAGGTAGAGGATACGGTAAATCTAGGGGCTACCTCTTCAACCAAAAATCCGATACCTATAAGAAGCCATCTACCCAGTAATACTGGGATCAGGGTGGGGGGTAGATTAAAATTTTTTGCCCAGGAGTGGAAGAAGATCTGTGGCAGCTCCTGGGTCCTGAGATACATTCAGGAAGGTGTGGACTTTGACTTTATCTCCCGACCCCCCACACGATTCGTAATAACGAAGAGCCAAATGGGAGAAGTAGGGGCTAAGACTCTAGAGAAAGAAGTTATTTCTCTTATTGATAAGGACGTGCTTGTCCCGGTGCCACACGGTGAAATAGAACAGGGGTTTTACTCTACACTCTTTTTAGTTCAAAAACCCGATTTATCCTTTAGGGTCATTATTAATTTAAAACCCCTTAACAGATTCCTAAAATATCAGAGATTTAAAATGGAATCCATTAAGTCCACAATAAATTTATTACAGAAAAATTGCTTTATGGCCTCCATTGATTTAAAAGATGCCTACCTGCATGTACCCATACACAAACAATATCAAAAATACTTGAGGATTGCTATACGGATTAATAATAACCTGTGTCACCTTCAATTCCAGGCCCTTCCCTTTGGAATTGCAATAGCCCCGAGAGTTTTCACCAAAATAATCGCAGAGATGGCAGCGCACATTCGGGAAGGTCCAGGTTTGTTCATTCCATACCTGGATGATTTTTTGCTGGTAGCTGAGTCAGAGCAGAAACTAAATACTCAAATAGTGAGAACCCTAGATATTCTAGATAAGCTAGGATGGATTGTAAATAATGAAAAATCCTTTCTATCCCCAGCCCAGCAGAAAAGATTCCTAGGAATAGACTTAGACTCATCTTCTCAAAAATCCTACCTACCAGAAGACAAAATTCGCAAACTAAGGGATACAGTAACCGCAGTACTACAAAACCCCAGAATAACCATAAGGAAGGGTATGTCTCTATTAGGTCTATTCACTGCAGCCATCCCAGCAGTACCTTGGGCCTTAATCCACAGTAGACCCTTACAAAGGCGCCTCTTGGAGGTGTGGGATGGGTCTCCCAAAGGGTTAGACAAAAAGACAGTCATTCCCCATGAAGTCACGGATAGTCTTTCCTGGTGGTTAGTAGAGAAAAATCTCACAATGGGTTTAGGTTGGAATATGTATTCTCCAATTTTGGTCACAACTGATGCTAGCCCTAGGGGGTGGGGAGCACACTTAGGGGAGTTGGACTTCCAGGGTAGTTGGGATGGATCTTTCAGGGATAGATCCTCAAACTATCGTGAGTTAGCAGCAATATTAGAAGCCCTAAAATCGGCAGAACATTATGTTAAAAACTCTAACGTGAAAATATTATCAGACAATTCCACCTCAGTGGCACTTGTAAACAAGCAAGGAACCACAAAAAGTACGGCTTTGCTGGACCTCTGTTACAAAATATTCTCCTTTGCAGAAAAAAATCTACTATCCTTATCAGCGGTTCACCTAAAAGGAACACAAAACATCAGGGCAGATTACCTCAGCCGGAATTCACTGCACCAGGGAGAATGGCAACTAAACCCGGAAGTTTTTCACATGATCACGGACTTATGGGGAATACCGGAGGTGGATCTATTCGCTACAAGAGCCAACCGGCAGGTGACAAAGTTCTGTTCGCTGTCTCCCCGGGATCAGCCTCTAGCAATAGACGCATTGTCACAGACTTGGAGGTGGAGGCTAATGTATGCCTTTCCGCCGTTACCTCTTCTTCCAAGGGTACTGAGGAAGATAAGGCAGGACAGGGCCAGGGTGATTCTAGTGGCTCCCTTTTGGCCCAGAAGAGCGTGGTTTTCCTGCCTAACTCAGATGTCCATATCAGACCCATGGGTTCTCCCGGACCGTCCGGATCTTCTTCTTCAGGGGCCAGTGCAGCATCCACAAGTGGACAAGCTCCACTTGACGGCCTGGCTCTTGAAAGGTTAATCCTGAAAGGTAAAGGGTTGTCGGATGCAGTCATCACGACATTGCAAAAAAGTAGAAAGCCTATAACATGTAAAATTTATTTTAGGATTTGGCAGGCATATTTTACTTTTATAGGCACCACGACAATAGACCTTGACAAACCGAACCTGGCTGCGATTCTGGACTTCCTGCAAAAAGGACTTGAGAAAGGACTAAAAGCAGCTACTCTTAAGGTACAGGTCTCGGCTCTAGGAGCATTATACAATCACCCGTTAGCAAAACACCCTTGGATTGTTAGATTCTTTAGGGCCTTAACTAGACTCTGTCCTAAGATTACTAATAGAGTGGCCCCTTGGGATCTTAATATAGTTCTCTCAGCCCTAATAAAAGCCCCTTTTGAGCCGCTAGCAGAGACGTCTCTAAAATTGCTAACTCTAAAAACTGTCCTGTTGGTAGCAATTACGTCGGCCAGGAGGGTAAGTGAGATGATTCACTTCTCGGCCTCGGAACCCTATACAAAGGTTCTAGAGGATAGAATTATACTTACCCCAGATCCAGCTTTCCTGCCGAAGGTTGCTTCAAGTTTTCACAGGTCCCAAGTAGTGGTTTTGCCTTCCTTTTTTGATAAGCCCACAAATGAGGAAGAGAGAGAGTATCATTGTCTAGATGTTAGGAGGGCAGTCCTTGCCTATTTAGACATCACTAGACCATTTAGGAAGTCAAAAAATTTATTTGTACAATTTTCTGGTCCCAATAAAGGGAACAAGGTGGCTAGAGGTACGCTAGCAAACTGGATCAGACAGGCCATAAGTTTATGTTATGTTTCCACTGGTCTTTCGCCTCCTCTCTCTCTTAAGGCTCACTCCACGCGTGCAGTGTCAACATCTTGGGCAGAGAAGGGAGATGTCTCTCTAGAGCAGATCTGTAAGGCTGCCACTTGGTCTTCTCCTCACACTTTTTTTCGTCACTACCGTTTGGATCTGTCTTCTACTTCTGATATTTCCTTTGGTAGAAGGGTCTTGCAAGCTGTAGTCCCACCCTGAATTCCTCTCTGGTATTCTCTCTGGTGGTGCTGTCATGTCGATGGGGAAAGCCGGAGTTACTCACCGGTAATGTAGTTTCCCCGAGTACATGACAGCACCATTACATTCCCACCCCTTAATACTCTATTTCTCACTGGGTGAACACCTAGGGGGTTCTGTTGACAGTTCATAGGTAAGGAGGTGTTTTCCTATTCTAAAAGCAAGATGGATAAATTTATGTTATGATTATATGTTTGTACACCGTGTATATGCATGATTAAAAATTATAAGGCTCTCTTCAGTCTCGGATATTCACTGAGGGTGGAGAGGAGGGCCTTTCCTTTTATTCTCTAGGTTTCCTGTCCCTGGGGGGCGGAGTCCCTCTCTCTGGTGGTGCTGTCATGTACTCGGGGAAACTACATTACCGGTGAGTAACTCCGGCTATCGGGCAGGAGGAGCTCAGCAGATTAATGTGAATGTACCACTACAAGCAATAAACAAATATCTTCATATGACCTAGACGGCGCCTCAGTGTATACTCTGATGGTACCATCCATTTTTCAAACCACCATCCATTTCCTGAGATCTGGCCGTCCTATTTTCTATATATATACTAATTAGTTTGGTACACTGAAGGTGGGCCGGGCACCCCTCCACAGTTCACGGACATCTCCCCTGGGTGATGTGCGCCTTCTGAATCAAGTCTGCCCTGCCTGACTCTGCCTCACACATCACCCAGAGGAGAAGATATCAGGGCACTGGGCCTGCCTCTAGTGCATCAGACTACTTCATTAACATGTATAGAAAACAGACCAGATCTTGGGAATCTGGCGTCAGCTTGAAAGATGAATGGCACCATCAGAATCTGGCGCCAACCAGGGCATAGAAAGATTTGTTTATTGCTTGTAGGGGTACCTTCACTTTAATTTATACTTTTACTGTTAATGTTCCAGTATTACTAGTTTATCTCTATGGGTATTACACAAAGCGATTTTTCAACGATTAATGATAAACAATCTCAAATGGCCGCTATTGCGAACAACCTGAAATCGTTCGCCCAATTACACGGAACGATGATCGTTACTTATGATCGTTCTTGTGGTCGTCTTTTCGTCACTATTATGTTCAGCTCTACTGCGAACTATGTCTTATTCCATGTGAACAATTTGTGAACGATCAACGATAAAAATCGGTCCAAACTCTATCAAATGACTAGCGATTTCTCGTTGGTCGTTTAATCGTTGTCTGCTATTAATCTGCTATTAACTAAACGATTATCGTTCAAATCTGAACGATCTAACAATTTTTCGAACAATAATCGTTCCGTGTAATACCACCCTAACTCTGCTCCTTGTGTAGTTAGGAATCATGTGGGTGTTCCTGCACAATGACAAGTCTGTCCTGTATACTTATGCATACAGAGATTAGGACCAACCCTCTGTACTCCTGGGCATAAAAACAGCAGAGATTTACATGACTAAATAACAAGAAAGGGTCTTATTAGATAAGCGGTCACAAACTATAGAGCTTCTGGGAATGACCTGAAATTGTTCACCATAACACACAGAACGATAGTCGTTAGTTACAAAGATCATTGCTACGATCGTTTACTCCTTCTGATCCCAGCAAAAGTACAAACTGTGTACATTTAACGAACGATTAAGGCCCCTATTACGCGGGACGATTATCGTACAGAAAATTGTTATATTGTTTGAATTTAAACGATAATTGTCCTGTGTAACAGCAGGCAACGATCGAAAAATCGTTCCTGTGTCGTTGATCGTTGATTTAGATCTGACCCTAAAATCATCGTTAATCACTCGCAAATTGTTCGCTGTAATTCCCTCATTCATTCACGAATTGCTCAGTGTTCCTCCTTTTGGCGGGATTAGATAGAGTAAACGCTCGGAACAATTGGAACTAGCAATTATCGTTCTGTGTAATGCTATGTTTACACGGTGCGATATGTCCAATCGATCGTTTAACGATTTTGAAGCAACGATTTGGTTCTTATAACGATCAGCGTTTAGACTGAACGATATATTGTTTGAAAAAAATCGTTATTGTGATCGCTTAAGCCTATCTCACCCATAGGGTGAATCATTGAAAGACTTTACACTAAGCGATCTGCGAATTTTCAGTAACTCACTAAAGATGATTTGAGAACTTGCTGAAAGATCACAATGAACGATTTATCGTTCGGCGCTTGATCGTTCGCTGTGTTTACATGAGCAGATTATCGCTCAAATGAGATCGTTATCGCGAAAATTCGAACAATCGTTCCTTTTAAACGCACCATTAGATAGTGAGCAACTTCAGGTTAACAATAAAAAAAATCTCATTTCCAATCGTTAATTGTTAAAAATTACTTTGCCTAATAGGGCCCTAACAATGATTTTATGGTCAGCTTAAAAGATGTGATCGCACAAACGATTTTTCGATCGTTGTCTGCGTACACCTGAAACGATTATCGTTTAAATTCAAATGATGTGTTTTTCACACAATAATCGTTCTATGTAATGGGGCCCTAACAGTGGAACTTTAATCGTAAAACTATGTCTGTTCAGCTTTGTGCTCTAGAACAAAATTGGACTGCGTTTTGGACATGACGAGATCACTTTAATCTATTTTACCGCCGCTATTTTCACGACCACTTGCTGTGCTGTTTTTATTCCATTCTCCTTTTTCGATGCATTACTTTTCCTTCACTAGATTGCAACAAAGGAGTCTTTAAATCCAATTAAACAAGATATAAAAAAAGGAAAACTTCGATATGTGTCAAATATCTTCCCTCACAAGGGATACATATGGAACTATGGCGCTTTACCTCAGGTAAAAAAAAAAATTGCTTTCTAAAGAAGTTCAGTTTTGACAAAGTTTTGACAAAGATGTTGTAAGATAATGTGTTCCATGAAAAATAGTTAAAAAAATTTATATTCTGCTGCTTTGATTTTTAGTATCACTAGTTTAATTTTATTATTTTTTTTTTTTTACTTGTTTAACAGACCTGGGAAGATCCTAGTCATAAAGACAAAGATACAAAATGCTGTGGAGATAATGATCCTATTGATGTCTGTGAAATTGGCTCAAAGGTAATCTTTGCTATGTAAACAGTTACCGCTTATTGTTTTAAGGCTTAAGGCCCTATTACCACGAGCAATAATTTATCTGATTAGGCCGATTCGGTAGATTATCGACAACTATTATCTAAAACTTTGAAACTGCTAATAGAAAACACACATATGCTAAGGGTGGGTTCACACGTAACGAAATTGCAGCGGACTGCAAGATGCGAGTTTGCAGCGAAATACGCTGTGAATCCCCTCCTGTTAGTTTCAATAGGATTACATATTCTCAGCAGAATTGTCATCCTGCTGCAAGTATGTAAGCGGTAGCCCCCTACACCCCCGACCATATGCCATTATCTGCATTCAAATAGACCTTCCCCAAGTCCCCCCCCCCCTCCTCTCTCTTTCACTGCTTATTATCAGGAAATCTTGACTCTTACATCAGTCGAGCTCTATGTAACCTATGGAGAGGGGAGGAGGGAGAAGGAGGATTAGTTGGCAGCAGAGAACTAAGAAATACATAGCGGGACCTGTGTGAAGCTGGTTTATTCAGAGGTCAGAGAGGTCAGTGCTGACTGTCAGAGGAGATAGCCAGGTTATGTAGCTATAAATTAACTCTTTGTTGTCCTGTTTTGGTGCCTCCTCTCCCCCCACACCTCCCCTCTCCATAGACAACCATGAAGACAGGGGGGAGAGCTTCAAACTGCTTTTTCATTATAAAAATGCATTTTTCGGCTATTAAACCTAACTACAAAGTTCGCCTGTACTATTGATTTCTATCAAAAAAATGTAAACGACAGTGACAAAGCCAAAAATGCAGGAAAAACTTCTAGCCTATCACAAATATTCTGGTCTATCAGACACCTTGAGCCACATGTGGGGGACCCCTGCTTTATGGCTTCTTACATTGGTACACACTTCATTCTAGTTCATAACTGAGAAAATGAACACATGCAAGATGCACACGGCCTCCCTCTGCCGCTCTGTGTAATCAATCAGGTGTATCTTTAAACCGTGATAGAAATAGGGAGGGGGAGGGAGGGACGTCTCCGTGACTGCATGCTGGGGAAAGATTAGATGATCAAATTAAAACCGTTCCGTAATAAAATCTTAATAGGGTGCATCGTGTGTTGCAGGTTTGCTCTAGGGGAGAAGTAATTCAAGTAAAACCGCTTGGAGTTCTAGCCTTGATAGATGAAGGAGAAATGGACTGGAAGATTATTGCAATCAATATCGAAGATCCTGAAGCCGACAAATTCAATGGTTGGTTAAATTCAGTAGAAGCGATTACTGCGCCATATGCTAGGTTGCATATAGTTTTTTTTTTTTTTTTCTTCTAAGTGTCCATAAACCAGATATTGGGAGAAAAATGGGGGTGTTGGTTCCACTGTGTTTGAAACATATGTAAACACAGGCTAATTATTTGTTTATAATAGGTCAGAAATAATGCAGTTTATTTTTTTTTATTTTTTTTTATTTTGCTGCAGCAACTATGTTAAAGGGGTACAGCGGGGGGGGGGGGGGGGGGGGGTTACTTTTTCTTGCTGGGACCTCCAGCGGCGGGTCCCGCATCGCGGCGCTCCTGTGCCTGGCTCCCGGCCGCTTCCGGGTGTCCGGCTGAAGAGGAGCACTGATTGGCTGAAGAGGAGCGGTTTGAAATTCCCGGCTCATCTCTTCAGCCAATCAGTGCGCTGAAGAGGGGAGCCGGGGATGTCCGAAGACCTGCTGCGCGGAGGAGGTAACGTATGCGGCTATCGTAGCGGCAGCGGGGGGGGGAGTGTGGGGGTAAAGCGATCGGAGCGGCGGGGGTGGCGATCGAGCTGGCGCAGGGGGCCGGGCTGTGAGCGGGGGGCAGGGGGGCGGGCGGCCGGACTATCGCACGACGACTGTTTACACGGAGCGAACGGCGATCAATGATTTATGAACATGTTAAAAGATCAAAATGAACGATTTTTCGATCGTTCGCCGTGTTTACACGTACGATTATCGTTCGAATTCGGTCGTTATCGCGAAAATTCGCCCGATAATAGTTTCGTGTAAACGTAGCATTAGGGTCAATTTAAACAGAAAGATTATCTGCCAAAGATTTGAAGCTGCTGGCTTTGGCTTTAAATCTTTGGCAGATAATCTGTCAGATAATCCTTCTGTGTAAATGGATCCATAGGGGGAGATTTATCAAACTGGTGTAAATTAGAAGTGGCTCAGTTGCCCCTAGCAACCAATCAGATTTCACCTTTCATTTTCCAAAGAGTCTGTGAGTAATGAAAGGTGGAATCTGATTGGTTGCTAGGGGCAACTGAGACAGTTTTACTTTACACCATGTTTGATAAATCTCCCCTATAGACTGCAAATATGAGAACACAGCCTTAGGGCCCTATTACACCAAACGATTATCGGCCAACCATTCTGGCCGATAATTGTTTGGTGCAATAGGTCATGTTCAAAGGCACTGATCAGCTGATACACACTGTCGGCTGATCGTTTTCTTAAAATATGACCTTTCAAAACGACAGTGACAGAGATATAGGAGCAGCAGGCCACCTCTTTCTTCAATGGGCCAACTGGATAAGCCCTTCTTGCTTCTCCCCAAGGCCCCAGGTTGGCACTTTCTTGTTCCTTAATACGGCCCTTAGGCTACATTTACAAACTCTGTAGTTTTATCCGTAAATACTGACAGAGTCAAGGTCCCATTAGTTTGTTGGACTGTTCACTGTCCATAGTTCTACAAATCCTTGAAAAATACTGACAAGTTCTAGTGTGGACCGTAAGGGCCCGTTCACACTACGGAAAAAAGGCTGAAATTCCGAGCAGAACCGCTGCCTGCGGACATGTCCATTCTTTCAGCGGAGAGGCGCACGAGGCATCCTATTGAAACACATAGCAGGCGGAATTCCGAGGCGGGGGTTCCGCTTAGAATTTCCGCCTGTTTTCACAGTGTCAATGGGCTCTAATTGCGACACAGCTTGTCTCATAGAGATCTATAGGAACATCTGTAATTTTTGCAGATCCTTCGTTTTTACAGAAAAAACTTCCCTAACATCGGACAATCCACAAAAATTAGAGTAATTATTTTAACCATTCCAACATATTTAACTATGACCTTCACCTTCTTTGCTATTGTTTAGAAAATATGGATTACCGATGCAATACAGATGAACCCGCAGAAATCATATATGGTCCTTAGGTTACAAACACAGATGTCTGACAGATTATTGAAACCAAAGCCAGGAATGGATTTGATAAGGAGAAATCCCACTCTTTCCTTTATGACCTGTTCTCTGTTTATAGTCTTTCTGGCTTTGGCTTAAAAATCTGTCCGACATCTGTGTGTGTAAAATGACCCTCATGGTTTACAAAGGCAGATTTATCTGACAGATTATTGAAGCCAAAGCCAGGAATAGATTTGAAAAGAGGAGAAATCTCAGTCTTTCCTTTATGACCAGTTCTCTGTTTATAGTGCGTTCCTAGCTTTGGCTTCAATAATCTGTCAGATAAACGTACCCAAAATCTTTTTATTGAAATGTCAAAGTAATCCTGTATTAGCAGCTGATGTTTAGCACTTGATTTTTTTTAAATGTGTTTATGTATTTTCTAATTAAAACATATCCAAATCCCTATCCAAAGAGGGAGTTTCTTACTTGTCCCCTATTCTATGAATAGGATACAAGTAAGTTTTAATTGGAAAACCCCTTTTAAGTTTGTGGTGGAACATTAAATGCCGTTGTCCTCAACAGAGTGCCCCTGTGTCAATATCCTTGTAATTCTGTATGTGAATAACGTTAAAACAATTACAATGCAGTTAATTTTATCATATTATAGAGAATTCTAGCATCCCTGGAAATTGCTTTGTCGTGCTGAGAGAAATCCCAAACCAAAAATCGTATATATTTTTTTTTCATTTTGCTGTAGACTATTGTTCAGGTTTCAGTGACTCGACCTTGCTTGACCTCCTATGTTCACTCAGTACAGCATCCTGCTTAAAAAAAAAAAAGCATTGAATGGAAGGACTGGAGAGGGGGAGGGCTTTGCTTTCAAATAGACAATGTGAAAAATAAGGCTTTTTATAAAACCAGATGTAGCAGTATTTTTGCTGAGATCCCTATCTTCCCGCAGTTCTGTGTGGAGCTCAGAGAAGGGATTTTTTCCATTTATTTTCATTGTGCATCACCCCCAAAAATAGTTTATTTAGAGTGTTTTCTAATTTTTTTTTCCCTTTAACTGATTTATTAATAAATTGATAAGCTGATAGTGTGGACTGAATGCAGCCGCCGTGTTCTGTCTCCATCTCTTATTTTTGTGTTTCAGACATTGAAGACGTCAGAAAGTACAAACCTGGCTATCTTGAGGCTACTGTTGAATGGCTGAAAACCTACAAAGTGCCCGACGGAAAACCGGAAAACCAGTTTGGCTTTAATGGGCATTTCAAAGATCAAGTAAGTCCGTAGACTGCTGGTTGCAAGAAATTATGATTTTTTTTTTTTACCCCTTTTTGTAAAATTATGGCACCGGTGGGTGGTAGTTTCTGCAGAATGTCGTAAATATGCGTCACTGCCGATCCTGTGATCCATAAGCGCCAGGACCAGGAAGTAAAAAAAATAAATAAAAAATCTAAACAAAAAAAAATCCTCCTTGGTAAAATGCAAAATATTATATATATCGCATATCTTTATTGAAAGCCACAAAGCAATTTTATTTCTATATTCTTATTGAAATATTATGGCACTGCCCAACTGTGCGACAGAACAATAATGTATATGGTGGCAACAGATGTTCTGCAGCACATGATTTGTCCAGTAATAACTATACCTCAATAGCCATGTAAACTTAAAATTTTAAAGTGTTTCAGATTTAGCAAACCATAGGGGAGATTTATCAAACATGGTGTAAAGTAAAACTGGCTCAGTTGCCCCTAGCAACCAATCAGATTCCACCTTTCATTTTCCAAAGAGTCTGTGAGAAATGAAAGGTGGAATCTGATTGGTTGCTAGGGGCAACTGAGCCAGTGTCACTTTACACCATGTTTAATAAATCTCCACCCATGTACCTATGGATCCTAATGCCTTGTAAAGTATCCACTATAAATGCCTGTTCTGAAGGATCCTTCTATCAGCATAGCTGCTACCCTGACAGCAGTGGTAAATGTTGCATCTTCCATTTTAATCAGGAATCTAATATACTATTGTGTATTTTTTAAGTACTTTTTAATTTGCCTTAAACCTAACTTTGTATTTGCATGTTCTTAGGCATTTGCGATTCAAATTATCAAAGAAACTCATGAACATTGGGTAAACATGGTCCATAAGAAATCTGACTGTGGTGAGATAGTATGGTAAGAGTTCTGTGTATTTCTTTGGTCTTGAACCTTTGTTTTCTGTACATGGAGGTCAATTTTTTGCAGAAACACATTTTAGCTGAGGAACATCTCTAATGACACATTCTCCTTAGATTTGTGGGATTTTCTTCTAAATGTCAGGGTGAGGTTATAGATATATATATATATATATAAAGTATATCAAAAACAGATGATCTAGGCACATTTGTGAAACGCACTATATGAGATTCTGAAATACGTTTGGTTCTCTCCTCCCATAGTAAAAACGTTCTGGTCAGTGATAGCCCATTCTGCTGTGGTGAGGAAGAAGCAGCCGCTGTAGTCCAGTCTGTGAGTAGCTCTTCTTATTATAGTATTGTGTTTATTTGTAAGGATACCATTTCCTCTTCATCATTCTTACAACCTGAACAGAACCCCTTGTGTGTATTTTTTTTCTCATCTGAAAACTGGTTGATCAAGTTTGCCGTTGCTTCCCCATCCAGCAGATGTCAAATCCCACACAGTATAGAAAGACTCCAACATCAAATCACTCTAAGCTGAGTCTTTCACACTCGTAATATTAAAGTGGACCTGTCGGCAGCTTTTTGCCGACAAAAGTAAAGGCAGTGTTCAATAAAGCTTCTTACTTAGAATCAGTAGGTATAACTCTTATCTCAGTCAGTTGCTCCAAGGCTGAGATATAAGCTTTAGGATACATTCACACGGATCGTATCACAGCTTATTTCAAACTACAAGTTTCGCGGCAAAATCCGCTGTGATACTCTGTACTGTTATGGTCTATGGCTTTGCATTCTCACAGCAGATTTTCTTTCCTTATGCCCAGTAAAAGCCAACTCTATCTAGACTGATGGGCTGAACTTTGCTGGCTTTATCTCTTAATTTCTGAGCGTAGGAGCGATGGATTGAAATAAGAGTTATGTCTAGCAGCTTTTAAATAATTTAATCTTACATTTTACAATAGTTTTTTTTTACCAATAACCTCTGAGCTATACAGTATGTCAAACATAATTATTTACTGCCATGACTTCATCTTTCTTCTTGCAGGCACCATTGCTGGGGGAATCAAGTCCATTGCCCCCTGAAGGTCAGTGTTGTACATTATTTTTACATCTCTTGACTTGAAGCTAAGCCCACATTATGTATATGTATATGTAGGTATGAAACGGCACTCAAGTGTAAAGTGAGTGAAAAACTGTTTTTATTCACCCATCAATGTGCAACGTTTCGATCTCAAGGAGAGATTGAAAAGTCGCACATTGATGGGTGAATAAAAACAGTTTTTCATTCACTTAACACCGGAGTGCCGCCTCATACCTACCTTTGCTGTGGATTTGGAAGCCTGGGTCTGGCTACCTGAGTTCGTGCACCCACCCGAGCCTTTGAGCCTACACAGTGCCATCCGGCAACTTTCTTTCTTCTGATATATATATATTTATAATTTTTTTTTTTTTGTAAAGTTTCTGCATGTTTTTAAACTTTGTTGGTTTATATAGGGGTCAATTTCCAATAGTGCCTATTGTGTTATCATTTTACCTTTTTACTGCCAGCTTAGCCGTGGTACTACTGCCATATAGGTGGCATGTCAGAAGAGCTTATTAAAAAGATCATTTAATATTTTTAGTTGTCATTGAATTGAATACAGTTTTTTTTTTACCTTTGCATGAGAAGCCAATACAAGTGTATTGTATAAGGGACTATTAACATCTGTGAGATTTTTTGAAGCCAAAGCCAGGAATGGATTTGAAAAGAGAAAAAATCGGTCTTTCCTTTAGTACATGTTCTCTGTTGTTAGTCTATTCCTGGCTTTGGCTTCAAAAATCTTAGATAATCTGTCAGATATCTGTATAAGGACCCTAAGGCGCAACAGACTTGTCAATATAAGTGGTCAGAGTAAAATAAAATACCTTCTAACGGTAAAGGAAAGTATAATGTAAACTATGTATATTTTACTTAAACAGCAGGTATGTGCAGCGGACACTAACAAGGCAGCTGATTGTAATGGCCTAAAGGCAGGAGAGGTTTAGAGGGAATTGCACCAGGCTCTCCAAACCTTCTGGAATATATTTTCAGTTTTCAAACACAATAGACTTAAAGGGAACATGTCACCTGTTTCACGCTGCCCAAACAACGGGCTGCATAATATTTGTAATGTACGCCAACAAAATCCGTAGACCATTCTCAGAGTACATAAATGTTCAGAAATTACTGAAATATGAAAATTAAGGGTCTACCCACAAAAGCTTACAATCTGAGGAATGGGGTTGAGACAAAAGGCAGAAGCTGCATGAAATAGATACAGGCAACGGGATTCCGAACAGCTGCCAGGACCCATGTAACTAGTAGTGGGTGTTCCAGGGGTCCATGTCCCTCAAGGCTGAAAGGGTGTCTGACAGGTTCTGGTTAGGTCAGGCAAACATATTTAGGAACTTTCAGGTGTGGGGTAAGATCACATGACTCAAGACCCAAAGCCTGGATCTACAGTACTGAGATTGATAAAGAATAGTGGCAGATGGTATAGCATAAATATATATGTCATA
The DNA here is from genome assembly GCF_027789765.1 of Dendropsophus ebraccatus. Classification (NCBI taxonomy): domain Eukaryota; kingdom Metazoa; phylum Chordata; class Amphibia; order Anura; family Hylidae; genus Dendropsophus; species Dendropsophus ebraccatus. Next base: position 127,379,185 of record NC_091460.1, on the reverse strand, counting down.
AACACCCTTTAAGGGCTCAAACTCCAAAAGGGGACTTGTCATTTCCTTACTAATGCAACATATGGCTTGAGGCTTCATATCTCTGTGTATGAAGTAGAGAAACATCAGTGAACATCCAGTATGTCTAGAAGATTAAGACTTATGTTTATTTTATAGTTTATTATACTATTTGTCATTCAATTTGAGAAACACCCTCGGCAAAGCATTGGTTCCGATGCAATCTGTATCCTATCACATTGTGTTTTATTTGGACTCACATGTGTTTAATGACACTACTTACACATTATGCTTGAAAAACACGAGGTTGCCAAAATGTTAGTGCAACTAGTGCATGTGTGTGTATATATATATATATATGTGTGTGTATATATATATATATATATATATATATATATATATATATATATATATATAATATGCGCGCACACACAGAGACACACACACACACAGAGACACACACACACACACACACCAGGGGTCGTCAGCTGGCGGACCGTGAAGGCCAGCTGTCAGGACCCCTGCTGCAGCGCAGTATACCTGTATACTGAGCTGCGCTGCTCCCCTCTGCACAGTTACTATGAGCGCTCATAACAAGTACTCATAGTTACCGTGCAGGAGCAGTACTGACAGAGAGGGAGCCATCGGCCCCCTCCCTGTCAGTCATTCTTGTGGCCGCAGCGGTCAAAAGACGCCCCTCTGTCCTGTCTCTGGTTTCGGCGCTCGAGTGACGTCACTGGAGCACCAACGCTCGCTGACCGCTGCAGTGTGGCCACAAGATGGGAAGAGAAGAGGAAACGCCCGGACCCAGGTGACTAAGTGTTTGTTGTTTTATGTTATATGCTATATGGAAGGGGGAGCACAAAGTGGGGGTCTATTTACAACTGGGGGAGCGGGAGCACACAGGGGGGCTATATACTACTGGGGAGCACAAAGCGGGAGTCTGTATACTACTGGGGGAGCACAGAGCTGGGGGGGGGCTATATACTACTGCGGAGAACAAAGCGGGGGTCTATATACTACTGGGGAGCACAAAGCGGGAGTCTATATACTACTGGGGGAGCACACAGCTGGGGGGGCTATATACTACTGCGGAGAACAAAGCGGGGGTCTATATACTACTGGGGGAGTGCACAGGGGGCCTATTAACTACTTGGGGAGTGCACAGGGGGCCTATTAACTACTTGGGGAGTGCACAGGGGGCCTATTAACTACTGGGGGAGTGCACAGGGGGGCTATATACTACTGGGGGAGCGCACAGGGGGGCTATATACTACTGTGGGAGCACACAGGGGTGTAAATATACTACTGGGGGAGCAACAGGGGGCTATATACTACTGGGAGAGCGCAACATGTTTACTAATGATGATCAGCTCGGACCTTCACCTGACAATTGACCCCGGTAAGTGGACTTTCACTAAAAGATGTTGAGTACCCCTGATCTATATATATATTAGGACATTTTTAGAGATATTTGAGATTTATCAAACATGGTGGCAACCAATCAGATTCCACCAATCCATCATTTTCCAAAGAGTCTGTGGAATGAAAAGTGAATTCTGATTGGTTGCTAGGGGCAACTAAGCCAGTTCTATTTTACACCAGTTTGATAAATCTCTCCCTATGTATAGCAGCAAGTAGCTGCCACCATGATTATTGCAGTAGTAGAGGAACAGCAGTGACCCTTTAGTTCTCTCAAGTTGTCTGAGAATTGCTAGTTTTACAATCTCAATTTTACAATCGTTGACTAAAGGCCCTCTAACACAGGTCGATTTCGAGTGTTCCTAGAAATGGATCATGGTGACCCAATGGCTTCTATATCATTCTTATACGATTATTCATGGCTTTTAGGGTTATTAAAAGCAAACTAATTTATGATTTTTTTTTCTTTAAAAAAAAAAAAAAAAAAATTACTAGTGATGACTCTCTTACTAATATGTAACTTTTTCTGTTGCAGTTGACATATGGCATTTCATTAAAAAGTGATCGGTAACTCCTAGCTATGTTTGAGCACATTGTCAAGAACCTTGGACGATGTATCTGTATATATTATTTTATTACATCATTGATTCTGATGACTGTGTAAATAAACACATTTTCTTTTGTTAGAGTTGGCTGGTTTTTCTTTCATCTTTGAATTCTTCAAATTCTCTTTATGCTCTTGTACTTAGTTTATACTTTCAACACAGACGCGTACCTGTTGACGAACGAATAGAGCCGCAGGTCATGTGCCGCACCTGCTGCTCTAATCATAACATAAAAGCCGGGGGCCGATACGGAGATCGCCGGGGGATTCGGAGGTCGGACATTACCCCCCCCCCCCCCCATGATCTTAGTTATTCCCTATCCTGTGGACATCCTATAGGATCATTTAATTTTTTTTTTTAATACCCCTTTAACTATAAATTTCCAATGCCCCTCAATCACAGCCACCTTGCTTTGCAGCCGATTAGGGTACTGAAATGTCGTCATAAAAGTTTTTACTGCAATAACACCAGAAAGCTGTCAGAATCAAACCTCCCCCTCAATGTTGCAACAAATCTATGTATGGATGACCACTAGGGTGAGTGCAGGTGTCTTCGTTCTGCTTTTGTATGCATACATGAAGAGCAATAGGGCTTTTGTTTATTAGGTGTTAGCCACACGGGGAGATTTATCAAACATGGTGTAAAGTGAAACTGGCTCAGTTGCCCCTAGCAACCAATCAGATTCCAACTTTCATTTTCCAAAGAGTCTGTGAGCAATGAAAGGTGGAATCTGATTGGTTGCTAGGGGCAACTGAGCCAGTTTCACTTTACACCATGTTTGATAAATCTCCCTCAAAGTGTTTACGGCAATTTACACAATCTTCCATATTCCAACGTACTTGATGCAGCTTTATATTGTGAAGAGTGATAATTGTCCCGTGTGACTAACCATTGGATACTCCGATTATTTTTGGTGTCCCTTTTTTATATGTGCACATGCTGAGAAAGTTGGGAATAAGGCCTCATTCACAAGTCCGCAAAGAGTCTCCGGATTGGCAGATTCGCAATTGTTGGCAAAGATAGATTACGTTTCCTTCAATAGGGCTACTCACACGTCCGCATTATTTGTCCCCGCACTTGGGTTCCGTAAAAATAGGACGTGTTGTAGTGCGGTCCACAATTGCAACTTGTTTCCCCATAGAAATCTATTAAAGCCTCCGCAAAACGTCAGCAAAGAATGCTGATTATAACATAACATAACTGATTAAAAACGCTGTACAATTTCTGGGTATGACCCAAAAAAAACAAAACATAAAAACATGAATGCTACAGATGTGCCCTATGGATGGTTTTTAGCAGATTGCGGATGCCAAAATGCAGACGCTAAATTCAGTCAGCAAAAATATACTGACGTGTGAATGAGGTCTAATAGTCCCAAGGATCTTTGGTAGGGGTTCCCCTTTACATTTTACAATTTTTTCACACTTACTTTACTGGATCCATATCACCAAGTAGTTTTTACTATGATCGTCCAAGAACTTTGGACAGTATCCAAAGTTCTTGGACGATCATAGTAAAAACTACTTGGTGATATGGATCCAGTAAAGTAGTGTGAAAAAATTGTAAAATGTAAAGGGGAACCCCTACCAAAGATCCTTGGGACTAGTGTTGGAAGAATAGCTCCCTGTGATAAAGTATACCTGTCATGACATTTAAGAAAAAAACCAATAGCAAATATATAAATTTGCATTGTGCATGTTGTCCTTTTTGGACCTGCAGTCCATTTAGTGCCCCATTGTGCTGCTCATGCATCTGCATTTCACTGGTGGGTGGGACTTTTTTTTTATCAGTTAGTTTACTTACCTGCAGCAGTGCACGTTTTTTTTTTCCTTGTTTGTTTTTTGCAGTTACTAAATACTTCTGTCGTCCATACCCCACCCCTTTTGTTCTGGGAGAGATAAGCAACAGCCACAGCTCTCTGGCTGCAGCTTAACCCTCCCCCTTGTGTCCAGTTCTGGAGAAAAAAAAAGGCTTATTGATAAAATAAAATGGGTCCAAGGACTGGCTACAAAATTGCTGAAGGGTGTGGGGCAAAAAACATATCAAGGACTTGAATCTGTATAGTCTGGATCGACACCTTTTAGTGTGTTAAAAAAAAAAAAAATTAACTAGAGGACACAGTGAGAGGTTAGTTGGGGAAAAAGATCAGAAGCAATGTGAGAAAATATTACTTTACTGAAAGAGTAAGATGCTTGGAACAAACTTCCAGCAGATGTGGTTGGTAAATCTACAATAACAGAATGTAAACCTGCCTGGGATATACATATATGTATCCTAAGTAGAGATGAGCAAACAGGGTTCGGGTTCGAGTCGATCCGAACCCGATCTTTCGGCATTTGATTAGCTGGGGCTGCTGAACTTTGATAAAGCTCTAAGGTTGTCTGGAAAACATGGATACAGCCAATGACTATATCCATCTTTTCCACATAGCCTTAGGGCTTTATCCAACTTCAGCAGCCACCGCTAATCAAATGCCGAATGCTCGGGTTCGGATGGACTCCAGCATGCTCCAGGTTCGCTCATCTCTAATCCTAAGATAATAATAAGAGAAATACTAAAAGGGCAGACTAGAGGGACCCAGTGGCCTTTTTCTGCCGAAAATCTTCTGTTTCTTTGTTTCCCCTCTCCATTGAGAACACAGGTGGGCGTGTGGGAAACATAACTGTCGAATAAACGATCTTTCGGCCATTAGTCATTGAAGGTGTGTGGCCACCTTCAGGACTACAGTGATGAATGTGCAGGATGAATTCACGTGAGGCAGAAATTTCATGCACGTGGCCCAGAAAAGGCGCCATTCCAGTGTAATGGCACAGATTTCCAGTCACAATTTCTGCAACAGAATCTGCTATGTGAGAACTTACCCTTAGGGTGCTTTTGCACAGAGATTTATCTGACAGATTTTTTAAGCCAAAGCCAGGAATCGATTTGAAAAGAGAAGTCTCAGGGGCCTATTCCACGGAGCGATAATCTGCTGAATTGGGCCGATTATCGCTCCATGGAATAGAGACAACGATCAGCCGATCGTGTTAACGGCTGATTGTTTATTTAGGTTCAAACCTAAAATTATCGGGCACCGACCGCACATTGCTGCGTGGAATAGCGATGCGCAGTGGGCGACCGACGATCTCATAAACACCATACATTACCTACACATGTTGCGGGGCTTCTCTTGTGCTCCTTCTTCCTCCCAGTCCCGCGCGCAGCAGCAGCTTCGGTGCGGCCTGTCTTAGCTGACAGCCCACTCGGCCAATCACTGGCCAGGACCGCCGCGCCCAGTGATTGACTAAGGGTCTGTCAGATCAGGCCGCACCGAGAAGCCCCGCAACATGTATGGGTAATGTATGGTGTTAAAACAAGGGCTGCAAGGACATCGGTAACAATGTCCCTGCAGCCCTTGCTAAACTATTATTGGGCTGTGTAATAGGCCCAGTAAACGAGAGCCGATCTAGCTAATCGGCGCTAGTTTACGTTATTGATCGGGCCCCCATCGGCTCGTGGAGTAGGACCCTCAGTCTTTCCTTTATGACCTGTTCTGTCTATAGTCTGTTCCTGGATTTGGCTTCAATGATCTGTCAGATAAATCTGTGTGTGTAAAGGCACCCTTATGCTGCGTTTACACAAAACGATAATTGGCCCGATCGTACGATTAACAATTTTTTTTTTCATAACGATCAGCGTTTAGACGGTACGATATATCATACGGAAAATTCGTTGTGCGATCTCACACATTGGTTAAATCGGAGAACTTTTCACACGGAACGATCTGCGATTTTTTTGCGAACGATCAACAACGATTTGAGAACATGTTCAAAGATCTAAATGAACGATCTCTCGCTCGTCGTTTGATCGTTCGCTGCGCTTACACGTACGATTAACGTTCGAATTCGATCGTTATCGCGAAAATGTGCACGATAATCTTTACGTGTAAAGACACCCTTAGAGTCCATGGTAGAATTCACTGTGATTTTTATTTGTCTCCGGTCCTGTTGTGGGGACAGAAGGACGAGAACGGTTAAAACCTAACGCAAACACAAGATGCGTATTTTCTTTGGCTTTGAATGTTTCCTGTGAGTATTCTTAAAGAGCTCATTGATTCTTTGCAGATGTTCTTTGAATGCTAGTAGTTTGAAATTCCATTCCCTAGAACCTTTCAGAATATTGGCATGGAGTCAAGTGCTTGGCTTTCTCTCTTTCCACTGACAGCATGCAATATATTGGCAAACTGTTTAAAGCATTTCTTGATTCATGCAATGTGTGAAGTAAAGATATTAAGACCCCCCCCCCCCCCCCATTACATTGACTGGTGATTTATTTAAGAGATTTCTGCATAGTCACATTGAGCTCAGACGCCACCGGTAAATCTATAGCAAATCTTCCCTCTAGCAGGTTCTACTGTCATTTCCATTGCTGTAAAGAAACAATGGGGTGAAATAAGCACAGCGACTGAGGTCATTTTTAGTGTGGTAAATGATCTGCTGGAGGGGTTCCAGTATAAACTTCATCCCAGACCGTAAAGGGCTGTTACAATGAGCAATGCATCTCTTACCATGATGTGCAAAACCAAATAAAGACACAAGATGTGATGACCTAATTGTGAGGTTGCCACGTTCCTCCATAGTATACTTATGGCATCCTATAGTCATTCATTAGTTATCCAAGGAGAACGGTGTTCCTTTTGAAGGGGTTGTCCAGCAAAAATCTTTTTCTTTCAATTCAACCGGTTTCAGAAAGTTATATAGATTTGTAATTTACTTCTATTTAAAAAAAACTCAAGTCTTCCCATACTTATCAGCTGCTGTATGTCCTGCAGGATTTTTTTTTATTTTCAGTCTGACACAGTGCTCTCTGCTGACATCATTGTCCGAGACAGGAACTGTCCAGAGCAGTAGCAAATCCCCATAGAAAACCTCTCCTGCTCTGGACAGTTCCTTTCTCGGACAGAGGTGGCAGCAGAGAGCACTGTGTCAGACTGAAAAGAAAACAACACATCCTGCAGGACATACAGCAGCTAAGTATGGGAAGACTGGAGATTTTTAAATAGAAGTAATACAAATTACAGATCTATATAACTTTCTGAAACCAGTTGATTTGAAAGAAAAAGCTTTTTGCTGGACAACCCCTTTAAGTCTGATATAAATTGCTTCCTTTTTCTACTGCTGTATTTTTCTTAGCTTATATAGCCTCAATGCAGTCCTATCAATTCTTGTACTCAGTGGGACTAACCTTGATTTCCATATCTCAGGTAGACACAATAAGGCTAGAAGCTATGAAATTTAGCCACCGGGGTGTTTCATAGGTTATATATAGGTCGGATTGGCTTTGAGTCAGCACCCAAATCCGATGACATTCAGTTCATGTAAATGTGGTGTCTCTAACCAATTCTCCTGTATCAGAAATTGTTTGTGTAGATTGTCATCATTGGGGTCGATCCATAGATTGCAATTGGATGGATACAAGGATGGTTGCACATTTAGGGACAGTTTACACTGAGTAAAACTGGCGGAATACCGCCAGCCCCCATGTCATACTGACAGGCTCACGTGCCTCCTCTCTCCACGCAGAAGAATTGACATGTCAATTCTTCCAAGTAAACTTCAGAATTCCTCAACAGAAAAACTTATCAGATTGTTATCCAGCATCTATGTAAGGATAGGTTCACACTAGCGTTATTCTTTCCGCCACAGTTTCACTTAGCTGTAATGTTTTTAAACAACATAAGTGGAATCTGACGTATCCATCTAACACCCCATTCATTTCCATGTAATTTTATTGCGCTGTTTGTTATAGTGGTGCTCAGTTTGCATGTATTCCGTCAGTGTCAGTGCATGCACCTTTTTTTTCCTATCCTCGAAAAAATGGAACACAAATGGAAAGTGCTATTCCGTGTTTTTTGTTTGTTTTTTTACATTATAGTCCGTGAGGACGGATCTAAACAGAAGGTCTTTCCGTTCACATCCAATTGCAAGTTATCGGTTTTCATCAATTTTTTTTCATTGAGCATGTGCAGAAGTGAGAAACCAAACCAGAAAAATAAACTGATATGCAAACAGATGCCGACGGATGCAAACAGATGTACAAAAGTCAGTTTTTTTTTAACCCTTAGGGGACACAGCCAGTTTTCATTTTTGCAATTTCATTTTTCCTCCTCGTGTATATAAGGCCATGGCACTTGTTTTTTTTCCATCTAGAGACCCAGATGAGCTTATTTTTTGCGCCACTATTTGTACTTTGCTATGGCGGTTGTAATTTTTGCCTAAAATATGGAAAAAGTTATATGTGTGGTGAAATAAAAAAAAAACTTTTTTTTTTTAAATTGTTGGGGGGGATGCCGTTCGCCCTAGGGTAAAACTGACTTGTTAAACATGTTCCTCAAGTTTTTACAATTACAACGATTAGCGCTTTTATCCTTTGTTCTATGGGGCTAAGTAAGGTGTAATTTTTTTTGCACCATGATGCACTCACCCGCCACTCTCTCCTGGCGGGGTGAGTGCTCCTGAACCGCCCCATCTAGCCGCCCTGTGTCTTGTAATAGCACTCACCCACCGCTATCTCCCTGCGGATACGGAGAAGGTGCAGGAACTCCTGCAAGGCACCGGCCGGCTGGATAGGGCGGTTCAGTAGCGCTCACCCCCCGAGAGAGCAGCAGGTGAACGCTATTACAAGGTAATGGGTGGCTAGCTGGGGCGGTTCAGGACAGCTCACCCAGCCGGGAGAGAGTGGCGGGTGAGCGCTCCTGCATAGGACAGGGCGGCTGGGTGGGCTCAGAGGTAGTTGGGGGAGCGCTGACCCTGCTGGTATCGGGCAGTGGGGTAAGTATCAGCCAGCACATGGAGGTAGAAGGCACTGATACATCTACATAGATGCATACATGCGCCCCCTGCTGGTGCATACACTTGAGACGTGACGTCACATTTTTTTAGAGGAAGTGAACCTTGCCTGATCTACTAATTGTGGGAAAATTGCACCATATGTGCATTTTCCATAATTTAGTGTATATTAGGGATTTGCATAACTTTCCTTATGTAATAACATATTAAAACTAAATTTTGGCCGGAGTACCCCTTTAATTAGCAGGTCCGATAGCCGTGGTCGCTAATAGCCGCGGTCCCGGGCTGCATATAGCACCCGGGATCGCGGCAGTTCAGAGCAGGGTTGCCGCGCAACCCCCCTCTGAACTCCCCTAGTGGCACCAGGACCTTCAGTAACGTCCTAGTGTAGCGAGGGGTTAAAGCCAAAATGCAAACGGACCATTAAAAAAATCAGTTTGCATCAGTCGGCTCATCAGTTTATACCTAATTGCTCAGTTAATATGGGCGAATCTATTAGCAAATAAGAAAAACACTAGTGCAAACCTAGCCGAACCCCTTAGAGCTGGGGAGGAAGTACGTAGAAGAAATACATGGAGAACAAACCTGAGCTGGCCATACACTCCAGAAATAGGAAATGCCACTGCCCAGTCTTTCTCTCACAAAATTCATTTAAGGGCTATGACATTGCAGCTCTTAGGTTAGGCCGCAAGCTGCAGTGTGCCGGAATGGAGTTATTAGAAAACCATTATAGTGACCACAGGTTTAGCAGAACAAATGGGATAGCACTTTCTGTTCCCAATTTTCTCTGTAGGGGGAATAAGTCCTACTAAGTTTGAATTTGCACATTTGCAAATGGTCTAAAAGCAAGTTGGATGGATGTTAGAAATTATTTTCTGTGCGCAAAATGCAGCACATACAATGAGTGTGACAGGTGTGTACCTGGAATTGCCTGCTCTGAGCTCGGTGTTGTTACAACAGAGCTGTGATTACAGCTCCGATACAGTGGAGTCTTAGGTAGTCGGAGACACGCCCCCTGTCTGATCATTGGTACAGACAGCAGTTTAGCCCCTTCAGATTTGCTGCTGTGTATAAACACAACCGGCTTATGTTCTCTAGGAAATCTGTATGTATAAAGCCATTGCCACCCATGAGAGAGTGATTGAATATCATGGGAATTCCTACATATATACTGCACTAAATGAGCTTTTATACATGGGATCCTGTCATTGAAAAGGAAACGTTCCATCAGAAAATTACCCATTGTTTAACCCCCTCAGTGCAGATTCACGTACATGTATGCCTGGGCTTGCTGCACTTTAGCACAACCCCATGTGTATATATGAGATATATTAACAGATTGTAAGGAGCCTTCTCATACATTCAGCTGTTTGCTGATATTTAGCACCGAAACTTTCTTATTTGCTTTCTGAAAAATAGCTTGATTCTATTAATGAGTAATGGAAAACTTCTTACATTAGATATGGTAAATTCCATGAAGGTATGGAAAGTATGACCTAGAGTAAGGATCAACAGCATGCTGTCTGTTGTAACGTTCCGAGTGACAAATGATTCTGTGTTCCTTTTTATCCTTCCCAATCTATGTCATTTAGGATATTTATATAGTAAGTCTTGCAATATGCCTTTGTGGTATACATCTGGCGACTTTTTTGGGGGGGAGGGGGGGTGTAATCCATTGGATAAAAAACTAATGGCACATAATTCATCGATACATATCTAATATTTATGCATAATTATGCCACACTGTGTGACGTCGCCAGTCACATGATCCATCATTTGCTTTTTTTATGGTGACAGTAACACTTTAAAGACTGAAGAATTATTATTTATTATTATTAATAATATTAATAATAATAATAATCCAACAAATTCCACCACACACACTTTTGGGGGTACATACATAGACAAAAATCAGACATTACACATGTAACCAACAAGTCAAACATGAGAAGAGCTTACAATCTATGAGGAAAGGGTTAAAGACAAAAGGCAGAGGGGCTACAGTCCTTTATTTCTACAATGGTCCGGCCACCTTCTGTAAATAGGACAGAGCAGGTAAAGGTGGGTGAACCAGTCTCTGTGAGTACAGGTCTAAGTGCTTGGAGTGCAGGGGGTGAACAATTATAGAGGATGGTAGTCGCAAGTCACTAGCAGAGCATAAAACACGAGTAGGGTGATAGACAGAAAGAGGGAGGAGATGAGACAGGGAGATGAGCCTGGCTATTGCATTTAGAATGGACAGTTCATGACACAGACAGGGGTGGCAGCAGAGAGCACTGTTAGGCTGGAAAGAACACTACTTCCTGTAGGGCATACAGCAGCTAATAAGTATGGGAAGATGAGTTTTTTTTTTTTTTTAAATAGAAGCAAATAACAAATCTGTATAACCTTTTGTATAACTGTAATAAAACAGATGGCACTGTAGAACTAGAGATGGTCATTGTGCATGATATAGGCAACACAAAAAAAACAAAACCAACTGCTGCTTCAGCTTTAGTCCAGTTGAAATGAATAGGACTAAAATAGAAAACTGTCACCTTTTTCTGTACACAGTTTTGACCTGTTTCTAGACGAAGCTGCCATCCTGTAATCCGGCAATCTGACTATTGTTTATTGCAGAAATTTCTCAATGAAAAGTGATGGAACCTTATGGCACAAGCACCATATGCAAATCGCCAAATATTAGTTGAGGCTCTGCTGAATTTTTTATTTCCCCTGACAAATGCAACGAGCTTAGTACAATTTCTGTAATTAGCCACGGGCTGTTTTTAATTTGAGGTTAATTGGAGCGCACTTTAGAGATCAGGTGAGGATGTAGAATGCAGAAGTGAACTGTGTAAAATGTTACCATGCCAAGAGAGCAATGTCGTAAATCGCTAAGGCTGGGTTCACATGATAAGTTTTTCTTGTCAGAAAAAAACAATAGGACATTCACTGGTCATGTTTTGGTGCACAATATGCATTAAAATACACGCCCTAAAGCGCTGTGGGGGGAAAAAAATTAAAAAAATGGGGTCAAAATATGAGAATAGCCAGATATCTCTCCTGGGAACGAAAACCATTACTAAGGAGTGCCCCCTAGTGAGGAGATCACCTTGATATGTAGCCCCTTAAAGGGGTTATTCAGCGCTACAAAAACATGGCCACTTTCTTCCAGAGACAACTCAACTCTTGTCTCCAGTTCAGGTGCGGTTTGCATTAAAGCTCCACTTACTTCAATAGAACTGAGTTACAGAATGATTCAGTGCGAAACGGCACCAAAGAGCAGCATTTCTTTTTCTGCATGGATAAAAGCTGATTTAAAAAAAACTGATAAAAAAATGTCTTTTTTTTCGCTATTCAACTGCCGTCTTTTTAGACGCCCATGATTTTGAAGCCAAATAACGGACATTATTTTGAACTAACGGACGTTATTAAAAAAAATAACAGACATTTGGCCTAAAAATGACGGACTCCCAAAAAGACGGTCGTCAAACGGCCAAAAAAAGACATTGTGTGAACCTAGCCAATAGGTGTATCTTCCGAAGCCATGTGATTTTTGCCAGAGTGAATAAACCATTACAGCTCTATACAACTTTGGAATGGAAACCTAAAAAAAAAAAATTTGTATACTCTATGGGGGACATTTATTAAGTCCGGCGTTTTTTACGCCGGACTTATAAATGTCCTCGCATCTCCGGCGCTACGGGGGTTTATGTAGAGGCGGATTGTCTCTACATAAATCCCGTGAGCTCTGGTGCGCACCGCCGAAAACCTACGCCAGCTGAGGACTGGAGTAGGTTTTTGGCGTATCTTTTTGCGGAACTGATGGTGAATCGCGCAGACTCTGAGTCCGCGCCCTCCGTTCCGCCCCCTTCACACACCCTCCCCGCCCCCGGCGTACCCGTCGGAAAGTGCCGATTTGCGAATATTTTATTCGCAAATCGGCCATTTGGGAATAAAATATTGCGCAAATTGGCAATTTCCGCCGAAAACCCCCGGACCGCTCGATGACACTTGTCCCCCTATAATTCTCTGTATATTTCTTACACTTTTGAGTAAAATATGACACAGTAGAAGAGCAAAGATATTGACATTGAGATGATTTTTTAATTTTTTTATGTGTATTTGTATTCCTTTAACCATTCACGGTCCACTCACCAGTCGTAGATCATAAACAGCACAATGCTGAACAAGCCCAATATGTTTAGAGAACAGAGTATAAAAATAACTTTTGCTACAGGTTAATATCACCCATAAGATTTTCCTAGCAGGCGATGTGTGTCACGCTTACTAATTGGCGCCTTGAACAGCAGAGGTTCGCAACCAGCAGCGAAAGTTTAATTACAAGGGGACCAACCCAGGGCAAAGTTTGCCAAGGTTTTCACGCAAGAGCAGATTGCAGATCTCAGCCTCTTTAACAAAGAACCAAATGAATTGGACATTAGGGAAATAAAAGGAGAAATCTGATTAAGCATCCATTGATTCTGAAAAAGAGCCACAGGGCCAACAAGCCATCGTTAGCATCGCCACATCTGCCACTTTGAGCTGCATTAATAGAGATTCACGAAGGAACCCAGAAGCGACTGCGCTGCCTATGTGCGCTGTCTCAGGATATTATCATGTCTCGGCAAAAACATCTGACTGATCCATCAAAGTTTGGTTAAAGGCTGTAAAAACTCGCATAGTTCAATTAACTCGGAGAGAAGTGATTCCTTCCAGACCTCGCTAACAATGAGTAGGCTAAAACCTATAACAGCTACTGTCATATGGCCGTATCATTGTTCATGTCAATGAAATGCAAACTGAGCGAGCCTGAATGGGTCCTAATACTAAGATCAGCAAAAATTCTTCATAGGAGTGCTATGAGTTAAGGCTCATACCCGAAGCGATTATCGGACGTATTTGGCCGAATTATGGACCATTATGGACGATAATCGCTTTGTGTAATAAAATGCAACGGTCAGCTGACATGCGCGATGTTGGCTGATCGTTGTCTTTTAACATGTTGAAAGGCAAACGACTTGAATAGCAACGATATGCTGCCGTCGCTTCGTGTAATAGGAGTGGCAGCAGCAGACTATCTCCTATGGGCTTTGCTGACGATCCACAGATCATCTGGGGAGCCCCCCCCACACACACACAGCTCCCCGAACCCCCCCCCACACACACACACACTTACCTGCTTGCTGCCGGCATTATTACATGCGCCAGCAGCAGGGAACGATAAGCAAGCGAGCACCGACCTGAAAGGTCGGCGCTCGCTTTTTCCCGGTGATCGCCTGTTTAATAGGGGCTCAAGGTTTAATTATGGAAACACGCCAGATGCTTGTATGTGTGTCACATATATCAAGAGTGTTAACCTTGGCACTCCCAACAGTCTAAACTAGACCTTAGAATCGGTGTGTACTACTCCGTCTCTTGCGACCACTTACCACCGGAGGTGCTCTCCCTAACAGACAGTCAATATCGATAGAAACTTCACTCAGAGGAGAAATAGCAGAGGCACTCACCGGTATTGGAAAAGTATAAATATCTCTTTTATTCCTTCATATGGCAACAAACACGAGTAGCGGATGAGCAATAGGCCTATTGCTCATCCACTACTCATGTTTGTTGCCATATGAAGGAATAAAAGAGATATTTATACTTTGCCAATACTGGTGAGTGCCTCTGCTATTTCTCCTCTGACTAAAGTTTTTGCTTGTATGCATGTGTATGCAGTTTCAGGGAACCTTTCTGCAGGTTAGACAAATTTAACCTGCTGATAGCCGCCTAATCCACACAGGGCACCAAGGAGGAAGGTATGTCTCTTACATTCTTCCTCAGCGCTGTTCCTGTGCAGTTAGTAGTTGAATCCTCGGTCTGGCGCACCATTTAGACAAAACTGTCCGAATCGCGACAAGTGGGCGGGCTGGATTGTTGCAATGGGAGCGAGGCAGTGCTCCTAACGTGTGCTCTAAGCCATGGATTCAACTACTAACGTCACGGGAACAGCGCAGAGGAGGAAGGTAAGACACAGGTAAGGTAAGGTACCTTCCTCCTCGGCACCCCGTGCGCATTAGGGGGTATCAGCAGGTTAGATTAGTCCAACCTACTGATAGTTCCCCTTTAACATGGATTAAATAAAGATCATTTTTGGACTTGAGCAAGAATCCGTGGTGATGGACTTATTTTTTTATTTTATTTTATAGCAAAGTAAAAGAAGCATATAAGAGGTATAAAAAAACCAAAAGTGTAGATGACAGTCATATAAAATTAGAATGAGGCAAAACATATGATTGCTGCTAAGGCACAAAAAGAGGAAGAGCAGGGCAAAAGGAAATACACCTTCTTTGGATCTGTTAGTGATGGAGACAACAAAAACTGCAGCATAAAAAAAAAATTGTAATGGGGAAAATAAATTGATGGGAATAGATCTGCAGCTGACCATTTATACAGATACTTTTGTTCAGCGTTTTCATAATATAGCCCTTAAAAACATAAAATGGGGTGGGGTGATATATAACTTCTTCCTGTAAGAGGACAGCACCAGTGTTCTAAGGGGCAGATGTTTCAGAAAAACCTTCTCCAACAGCTGACATACACATACATTAAGGGTACTATTACATGGGCCGATAGATAGTATTCCCCAGTTCAGGCTTCCCCCATAGATAAAACCCCACCAGACCCCATTAACCTAGTTAGGCCCAGCATGCCCCAGCATTCAGATTAAAATACTAGCAATGAGACATCCACTTTAAATTGCATTAAGGGGTGATATGCAAAGTGGATGGTATATACAATACATGGTGGAATCAAAAACCTGGTCTGGACAGTGAGGTGGTCATTTTTAAGTAGGGATCTTCTGGAGAGGTTTCAATGTGTGTAATACAGAGCCTGTGTTTTCTTGCATTTCTTGTTTTCACACACTGGCCAAGGTTTATCAATGCGTCAAATAGTGACCAATCAGAGCTCAGCTTCTATTTCTCAAAATTGGCTGTGATCTGTCCAGGACAAAAAATGTGTCCAATTTTTTTATTTATTTTTTTTGCAATAGACTGATAAATCTGGGCCATTGACTTGAATGCAAATCACTGGGCATTTGCTTAGGCTATGTTCACACAACGTCCAAATTACAGAAAAGGTAGCCGCTTTTGCTATTTAAAATAACGTCCATTTTTGCCGCGATTTAACAGACTGCAACGGCAGTGCATTGAAGTCATCGGAAAGACCGACGTCCAATGCACACAATGTATTGAAAAATTTGACGTTATTGCCACAGACGTCAAAATAATGTTCATGTTCATTATTTTGGGACGTCTTTTGCAAACGTTTTTCTTAAGTTGTGAAAAAATAGAAAAAGTTCACTTGGCACTACTCCACATCATATATACATATCTCCGCATACAATAAACTGCCTCCGTGACTCACCCTTAAGGTCGGTCTGTTCCAGCGTTTATCTTAGCGTGGTGCTCTGCAATCCAATGCGTAGAGTCCAATATATAGTAGATAGAAAATGATGATATTGCGGCACTCACTTGAATAACATCAAAAGTTTATTGATCGCTGGACAGGATACAGTGTAACCAAAAGTGCTCAAAGAAGGTTACATAGCAGGTACAGGTGCATTCCACTTAAAGCGACGGCCGTTTCGCGGTCAAACGCATCAACGGGCTTAGTGGTACGTCATAACGTTCTTACGTACTCTTTTTATAGTGTGAGACGTAAGGCGTTACTGCCAGAGAGTTGTAACCATTTAAAGTGACAAAACACCATTAAAATATTATAACAATATAAAAACATTATTTAAATGGAAGGAATTACTTATAAAAACACACTGAGATCGTTGCGGTCATTAAGACCCAGCGGTCCAAGTGCATCGGTCTGGATAATCCAGCGGGCTTCTCTTTGTAGCAGTATTCGCTGCCGATTCCCCCCTCTTCTGGGTGGTTCTACCTGTTCCAGACCTGCAAAGCGCAAGACATCCGCATTACCATTGTGGGCGCTGTTTATGTGATCTATTAACCTCGGAGATCCTATTCCTGTACGGATGGATCTACGATGTTCTCTGAATCTCACAAATAAGTTTCTAATAGTTTTACCTATATAGAACATGCCACACGGGCACATAATCACATAAACTATATATGAGCTCCTACATGTCATAAATTGTTTTATTATATGTTCATACCCTCCTATGCGGATAAATTTAGAGCACATATTATAACAACAAAAATTACAGTGTCCACATTTATGGTTGCCATTGGGAGCAGCTCCCTTTAACCAATTAGAGGATGCGGATTGGACCGCACTACTTGTCAAGTTATCTGCTAATGTTTTTCCCCTACGGTAGGAAAGGAGGGGCTTCCGAATGGCAATATCTCTCAGATCATGGTCTGACTCAATTAAATACCAATGCCTATTTATGGCAGTTTTTATTTTATTATCCATATTTGAATGTTTAAAAGAAAAATTAAATCTTTTTTCACTAATTTTTGCGGGCTTATTCACACTGGAATCATTTGCTTTTTTTCTAGTGTCTTTTAAAACATTCCAAGGATATCCTCTTTGTCTGAGCCTTCTATCTAAATCATCAACTTGTTTTATGTATGTATCATGGTGTTTATTTATTCTTTTTAAACGCATGTATTGGCCAAATGGAACCGCTCTTTTCACATGGTCAGGATGGAAACTCTGATAATGAAGTAAGGCATTGGTGGCCGTAGGTTTACGGTATCCCTCAGTAGTAAGTACGTCATTCTCCACCAGTACCTTAACATCAAGAAATTCCAGAGTTTGACCTCCCACCTTGTAGGTAAAATACATATTCATAGAATTAAATCCATTTAGGTACTGTATGAATTCACCAAATTCTTTTTCTGATCCCCCCCATATAACAAACACATCATCCACAAATCTGTGGTATGATCTGATGTATTTAGTATATGGGTTGGTTGTGGAATATATGTACGTTTTTTCAAAATAGGCAAGAAAAATGTTAGCGTAAGTACAGGATACAGGAGTGCCCATCGCCGTTTTTCTTAAGTTGTTCACACACAGTTTTTCTTTTATCACCGTTCTTTCTCCATTTTTACTATTAAATTCAATGAACTTTTTAATTAAGCCGCATCCAAAGGGCAATTAGTAACCAAACGAGAATAATGTGCAAACACCCGTCAGTGCACTAAGGGGAGGCCAGGCTGCTAAACAACGTCCGTTATTTTAGACTCAAAACATTTTAAACAGAGCTGAAAAGACGTTGTGTGAACATAGCCTTACAATGTTTTCATTTCAGAACAACACGTGGAATTGTTTCAGACATTGTAGGATACAAAGGAATAATGTATAGGATATCCTTCTATTCTTCCTGGAGTTTCTCTGGTCTTATTGCTTGACATGCACCACTATACTTTTTTTGCTATTATACACAGTACTTTTTACGTGGTGCCCTCATTGTCACAATACACGTAGTCATGTTATGACTTTGACTCATCATCATTCTGTATTGTAACATGCTGTCGTGTTGCAATGTACAACCATATTGCATTTTTTCCAGAAATATATGGTATCCCACTCATCTGCAATATGAGAATTTGCTCCACCATTTTGTGTTTTGGTTATTGCTATAGGAGAGATGCAGTTTTTTTTTTACTACCCCTCAATGTAGTGTCTGGATGAAGCTTTATTACTCACGGCATTGATTTTCATCCGTTTCATCTACTGATCCTACTACTACTACTACTAACCCAATAGACATCAATGTGCACTAACTTGGATACAGAAATACGGAAATTACGGGACGTGTGAAAAAGGCCTAAGACTACCCCTCTTCCAACACACACCAATTTTATAAAAAAACAGCAGCGAGATCTGAGAGGCAGAGAAGGAGGTACAGTAATACCGGTAGGATACAAGGGCGGGCCAGATGGGTAAAAGAGGTGTGTTTTTCTGGGCATAGCGCCCCTCTACCGTATATCTCTTTTTTCCATACCCCGGACAACTGAAGCTTGCTCTGCCCTTGACATGGTTGCAGCATACGGCGGGGATGCAGCTGTTTTCGAACTCCCCCCATCACATGCGGCGACCGCAGATTCTCCAGTCCAGTTCCAAAGTTTTTCAGCACCCCCCTATTAGACAACACCCAACGTATAAGACAACACCCGACTTTTGAATAGTCTTATACCCAGGAAAATACTGTATGTTGCTAATGGTTTGTGTATAAAATATCTTATTACGGTCTGTAAATAAGTAACAACTCAACGTGATCCATTTATTACCGAACCAGGAATAATGAAATAAGAAAGTCCTTTTTTTTTTTTTTTTTTTTTTAAATCATACATCCACAGTTAAACCAAATGCATTAAATAAATATAAATTTTATTAAAAACACCCACATCTCAGCATTATCAGGAATGATATAATAAACAGTTTTCAAATAGCCTGCGTTCATTACATTACAATACTTACAGTATTTATAGCCATCATTAGATTTTATACACGTAACAACATTTTATGGGAAAAAAAAAAAAACAACAAAAAAGAAAAAAAAAACTTATAGGATAAAAGTAGCCTCTATAAAGTACGCAGAGAAAATGCACACATGAAATCATTACTTTAGTGTCAAACTGCATGGTTTCCTATACACATTAACTATTAGCTTTAGAAGTGACCACACTACTGTGCACCTATTAAGATGAAAGGGTTCGTTCAAGTAAAGTTGACAACACTCAAAGCATTTTCAAGTATGGCTATAGTCAGCCTTGCAAATCCTATACTAGCGTTTCCATCGTGGTCGGGTCTGTACACCAAATTACAGATTTCATTTACACAATTTGCTGATCTTTTAAGCCAACCTTATTTTTTTCCTATATATAACTTTTTTTTTCTTTTTGTTACTTTTATAAGCAGTTTGGCAATTGGCGTGTGTGTGTGTCGCTGCTTTTCATTCATTCTTTTTTTTTTTTATACAAATAAAATAACAGTAATAAAAAAGTCACATGAATGATAACATAAGCATGTTCATCTCTTCCTGGGGCACAGCACTCTTTCTAGACTAGGTACAGGTAAAGAGTTTTTATACCTCATTTGGAAACACCGTAATTTTTTTTAAAATTTTTTTTTTACATGACAACAAAATCGACTTATCTAAATTAAACAGAACACAATATTACAAAAAAAAAAAAGTATTAAAGGTATTATAGTGTGCGCAGGCACAATGTTCATAAAAAATAATAATAATGTACATATATACAGTACGTGACTGGTTAAAAACAAGGATTCCCACTCTATCGTGATGGGAACTAGACATAAGCTAATTGAAGATGTATATTGCACAGTATGACAACTTGTGAAAAGGGATTTGGACTTTGAAGAATGATGGAGGAAGCCCGGTGATGCATGTATGCACGGTAACCGATCTGAAGTGATATACAGAAAACTGAGAATCAACACTAAAAGGGTGCCATGCACTGAATTACATTCTAGCAAGTTGCACCTCCAGTCTTAATTCTATGCTTGTTATCTAGATGAGGGGTAGAGAACCTGTTACTCCGCTGTACCTGCCATCTAAGCCCATCTGTGCGGCCTGCCAGGCGTCATATGCTGCCCCATATTTGATGGATATATCTATATGCCTAGCCATTATTGGCTGTGCAATATAATTTTTTTTAAACCCCTGCCTTATTTCCTGGTTCGATAAAGTTTCCTTTCCCAAACTAGATATTGACTATCCGTTCTTTAACAATTGTGTACATGCGTTTTGGTCTGTTTTTCCATTGACTTCCATGATAAAAAAGGATCAAAACACATCCGTATTTTTACATAAAAAACATACTTGACCTTATTTTTGTTTAGTTAAAAAAAGGATGCGTTTTGATCAGTTTTTATTATTTATTTTTTTTTAAATGGAAGTCAATGGAAAAAACATAAAAATGTATGCACACAAATGCATCCGTTTTCCTTCTGTTTTTTTTTGGATGAAAAAAAACGTAGTGTAAACCCAGCCTTTCTGCAACCTTAAAGTGTTAATCAACAGTATATGTTATATAAAGCAAGTTTGCAATTTACATTATGTTTCATTTTTTTTTTTTTTTTTGTTATCATGCTGTAAAACAAGGCTATACTTACTTGTATCCAGGTCCAGTTTCCTGAAGGCAGATTTTTTGTCTTGTGGTGGTTGAAAAAAAGAGACTAAACACATGTGTCCATCACTCACATGACTGCCTTCTCTCTGTGAGCGCTCAGATGACCTGGGAAACACAGGACTTCCTGTTTTCTGACTCTTTGGGGAAAAAAAGGCAGAACACAGGAAGTGCCGTGTTTTCCATGATAACTGAAAAAAAAATAATAAATGTAAATTGCAAACGTGCTTTATATGTCATCTACTGTTGATTTAGGTTTTAAAAGTTATAACGACAGGTACGATTTAAAGGGGAAGTGATCTTTTTTTTTTTACGCCAAGTAGCCAGGCTATGGCTAAGAAGCAGGGACCAGGAATCAGGATTTATTTAAGTTTTCATATGTTTATATAATAAATATAATACAATTACATATTAATCTTCCTACCTGCAATGTATTGATGGCATACTTTCTCCAATTAGGTCAGCGTGTGAGTCCTGACAGGTGCACTTTAAGGCCTAACAGATACAGGGTCACAGTGTATGTAACTCTTTTCTAGGTTAACATATTACAAGAACTCAGCACATCTTATTTCTCATTCATAAACAATGAGTTCCCAAGTGCTACAACGTGGCACACTCGCTAAAACCATGGCAACGGCAGTTATCAATGGAATTAACCAGTAATGCAACTTGGTGCATGAGCCCATAAGACTGTCACTTGCCAAACCCCTGCCTTACAATTTGTCCCTTTAATTTATCTCAGTGCATTCAACTTTCACTTAAAACATTCTAAACTTTACATATTTTACAGTCTGAAAAAAAAAAAGATAAAAAAAAAAAAAAATTATCCTGCACAATTTTACAAAATTAGGTTCAGTTATATGTGTCCGTACATAACACACATACAATGATAACTGGGATCAGAAGAGCCTTGCACCTGAAAACAGAAAATGATAGGATACAGCCTACTAGAGCCTTAAAGAAACGTGAGAGATTGGCGTGAAAAAAAAAAAGTTGAAATATCCCTGAATTTTTAGAAGAAAAAAAAAGACTGAAGTTCAAGTTATACTTGTTAAGTTATCAAGTACTTAGAAGAGTTTTCATGTAAGTTTCTTTGATTTAGTTTCACTCTAGGTGTTTAGGACACAATGATGATGATGGTATGCCATGCAACACTCTTCTACGCTCCGCTCAGTGCCCTAATGCCAAACTAGTGCTGAGGTAAATGACAAGTAGGACAAGCTCTCAGACCTATTATGTATCTTTAACTCACATTGTGAAAATTGGTAGCAGGTTGAATAGCACCATCATAAATAGCCTCAATTTTTACAACGTTCTTGATGTATCTTTAGTCTAAAAGAAAAAAAAAAAAAAAACAGTACTAAAAGCAAAAAAAATAAAAAATATTTATATATATATATACACGTTTATAATCCTTTTTTTTAATATAGGTCTTCTTTGTAAGTTTATTAGAACTTTCTTCTGCAAATTCTTTATTATACTAAGCCAGCTCCCTATGTGGTGTAGCTACAAATTAGAGGAGTGGCTACACAATGTGTGTTATCTCAGCTGCTCCCCAGAAACGGAGAGAGTGGACTGCAAGGCTAATAATTGTAAAATTGATAAAAAATGGTAGTGCCAGTCAAGTAAAACATGGCATCCAATAACTTCCAAGAAAATATTTCTCCACTTCTGCACGTAGAATTGTCAATGAGATAAGCACCAAGATTGATTTTCCTCCACTAATACAGATTATATCTCTCGGGTGTTCCATCTGTCACTTTAATTCCAGGTTATTATCATGTTTAGTGGGAGTATAAGTACCTGTTACCTGTTACCATATTGGAAGAGACAGGTTAAAATAAAAATAAATCATTCAGTATATGAGGACTGAATTGCCTGAGCAACACAAGGTGCAAAATGAGAATAAAAAGTTTTAGTTTTTTTTGTTTTATACAATTTATGATTTTGCTAAGGTGAAGTTTGCCGGAAAATCCATAGGCGTTTTTTTTTTTCTGCAAATTTTTCTACAGTGGGGTTTTCACCATTTCTATTTTAAGGCCATGTTCACACAACGTAAAAATAAGGGTTAAAAAACGGACGCTTTTGGATAAATACGACCTGAAATAATGAACATGACTTTGTTGCTATATTCGCTGCCGTTTTTGGGGTAGGTAAAATCTGCAGCATAGTCACAAATATGGGGCCCAACCTTATCCTGTTCTACCTCAACCCACGTAAGGTTATGTTCACACACAGTAAAATAAAACAGAAATACAGCCTTATTTTTACTATAATTCTAGGAAATATTGGCCGGTGGTGTGCACACTGTAAAGAATAATGGATGTATAGAGTATGACCATCCATATAATGAACATGCTTATTTTTTACCCCCTTCTTTTGCAAAATACAACCGTTTTTTTTTTTTTAATTTGTTTACATATTGTTTTACTTTTACTTTATGTGCATATTTAACTTTAATTTTATTGTGTGTGGAAATACCCTAAGGCTATGTTCACAAACAGTATTTTTGCTCAGTATTTTGCAACCAAAACCAGGAGAGGATTAAAAACACAGAAAGGCTATGTTCACACACTGTTGAAATTGAGTCGAAATTTGCCAAAACGACGGTCATCTACTCAATTTCAACTGTGTGTGAACATAGCCTTTCAGTTTTTTTTAATCAATCCTGTTTTTGGTTACAAAATACTGATCAAAAATACTGTGTGTGAATATAGCCTGATACAGCTCTTTGGCAACACTCACAGATATGTTTATTTTCAAACATAAGCGTAGACATTTTTTCAAGATTTTCTCCAAAAATCAGCACTTACATACACAGCTAGATAATCCCATTTTTAGATGTATATTGCCAATTTTAGCCTTTTTACGCACCTTTTCCTCCACAGCTGTGTAGTTCGGGAAGTCTAGATTAAAGTGTGTATAAATTACTTTTTTTTTTTTTTCCCGGAACTAGAATGTCCTAAGGGCACAGTAGGCCCATGATAATAGGAGGCCCTGGGGTTAGGGCATCTGCTGCAGAGGAAATTTACATATTTATGAGTGTTTATTCACATGTAAATGATGTGTATATGTATATCAATAAGGTACTCACAGAGGGAAATAGATGGAGGGAGATGAGCGCAGCAATGTTCGGCTTTATTGGGTATTACAGCTAAGCATTTGTGAGACATTTGAGAAAACAAATCTATATCTGTGAATGTTACTGTCTTCACTTTATTCTCCACAGCCCAGCTCAGGGAAGAAGGGAAACATTTAAATAAGTTTTGGGAATATTTCCCCCCCCAGCACCGGATTCCATCCTCATTTTTGTTAATGAAGGACAGACTAGAAAATAGAAGACGTTATCCATTCCGAAACATGAAGCTCTTATATTCTTATTTCTCATTTAAGGTAATTTACAAAGATGCAAAAAAAAATGTGGCAGACGCAACAAGTACTTTGTAAGGAAAAAGGCAAATTTAAAGGATTTTCCAGTAACTCCTAGAATAAGATCATAGATCTGCGGCTTTCAGAGTGGGGCTTTGAAAATTTTGAGATGAGATTCCAATTCCAATTCATATGTATATTGATAAATGTATAATAATAATAATGATCGTAGCAATAATAATAAAAATAGGAGGTGACTAAAGCAATGGCTGACAGTTAATAAAACCACCTGCCGGCGGTTCCATCAGGGAAGTGAACAGTAACCTCTCCACTACTGTATACCACCAGGAAAACAAGCATATTCGGAACCAGTACCATAGACCAACAAGGAAACAGACATTTTACCCACCCCCCAAAACCCCTTTCCACTGCCCGAGGTACGCAAAGACTAACACCCCCTCCACTACTATAGGCTATGAGGGAATCTTATATTTAAATGGGTTTCTGGGCAAAAATAATTAGTGGCTCATCCACAAGATAGGTCAAGAATAGTTCATTGACGGCACAGCTGCGGCACTAGAAATATACAATTTACAGAAGCCTCGGCTCTGTACATTGTTTGTAGTTGTAGTGCAGAGTGACTGCAACACAGCTTTAATTGACGCGAATGTGTATAAGCTATCAAAAATTTCTAGACAAAAATACCCTTTAATTATTTAAATACTTTCAGATTACCGGGGAATTTTTCAAATTTGATTTTGATTTTTCCCTCTAATTTTCTGGTCCATCTTACAGTTACATCTTTCATAGTGTTGCGTGGACTCGATAAACTGTTTGGGTCCAGCAGCGTTCTCACATCCTGTACGCGCAATATTTGACTCCCAACATCTGGGGAAGTTGGATGCTGCCCTAGGAAGTCCAAGAAAACATGGATACAGCCATAGGCCATGTTCACACAACGTATCTTTTGCATAAATCATGCATATTTATGCAGAAGATTTTTATGTGCATGAATGGAATCCTGGCGGGAGCATATACACATAGGATTCTAACCGCCTGCACGAAAAACTGACATGTCAGTTTTGTGCGGCCGCTATTCATTGAATACCGGACACACAAAGACATGTCAGTTTACACAATGGAGCGTGTGGCTCTGGCCGCACTCTCCATTGTGTGCAGCAGTGAATTAAGATGCCAATTCAACAGAAATGAAAATCATCCGTCTGGTACTCCAGTACCGGCTGGGATGATCTTCTCTGACACTGGCCGTTCTGGGACCCAGCCGGGTCACAGAACGGCCGGCCTCTTACTTTGCGTGAACATGGCCCTAGGCTGTATACATGTTGTTCTGACAAACCCTAGGGCAGCATCCAACTTCTTCAAATGGTGGAAGTCAAATGCCGAGCATTCAGATTTGAAGAATGTTGCTAAACCCAAACAGTTCGGCAACTCAGCTCAACACTAAGTTTGAAGTGACTATGAGCTATGGCGTTAATTATAACCTAAGAGAGTTGCATGGTGGTACAGGGGTTAGCAAACTCATTAAGAGTTTGTATGCTCTGTGTTTGCGTGGGAGATGACAAGAATATATTGGTGATATATTAATATTATAAGGGCCCATGTGTGCTCCTGGCTAAGACTTGAGATTTTTTTAATAGAAGTAAATTACAAATCTCTGGCGCTTTCTGGCATCGGTTGACTTGGCAAAAAAAAAATAATTTAGCTGGAGTTGCCCTTTAAAAAGCCACATATTTTGCAGTTGGTAAACCACCATAACGTCTAGGTATCTGTGTGTTAAAACTTGCAGCTATGATTTCTGTGCCAGTACTATCTGTGATAGCTTATTGTATCCATATGTAAACTGCGACATAAAACATCATTGCATAAATCAAACGTTATTCTCAGTAAAAAAACTTTGGTAGAAAAAATAGAAACTACCTATTAATATCTGAAAACATAAAAAGCTTACTATATCCTAAAATGCACCATTAGTTAGAGGAACACGTATTCTTCCGAGCAAGTCCAAGCTGCAGAATGCATCATATGATAAGAATATTGATACATCCATCCATTGTGTTTGATATCTAAATTTCCAGATCAGTTCCAGCAGGATTAATGAGCTATAATAGACATTAACCTTCATCGTTCAGATCCCGGATGGATTATGTACTGTCACAAACCACATTAATTATACATAGCTAGCGGTTACTCTACCATTGTATAAAATCTAAGCTCGCTTCACGCCATCCAAGATGGATCTGGATTTAAATTACAAATTATAAATGAAGCACTAATTGATTTTTTTTTGCGATTTCTTTGAAAAGTGATGTCGGCGCTGATTTGGCTCCTGTTTTCTACACGTGTCTCACAAGATTTATACAGTTAATATTTTATACATAGGCCTAAGAATGACAGCCAATTATTCCCACTGGAACACAATAAATAGAGATATTTACAAGCAGAAAGGAAAGTTATCTTTTGCGTAACACTTGAAGAATGATTAAATGTCTTGACGCACATGTGTCTTTTTTTCCCCAACCGTAGTATGGTTTAGTTGAACTGAAGTTAAAGGGGTTGTCTGGAAGCGTAAACGTAGAATTAAACAAATTCTCACCTCTGTGTTGTATCCAGAGTTAGGCCTAGTTCACACAACGTAAAAATAAGAACAAAATACGGCGTAATTTCAGGCCGTATTTTTACCCTTATTTTTACATTGTGTGAACTAGGCCTTAAAGGGGTTGGCTGCCATCACCAAAATATCTGCCCATTTGTCTATCAAACTCCTGTGTACCTAGGATTTGTGTGGACAGGATTACAGAAAACCAGAGAAGAAGTTTCCCAGCATGCTTCTTTGTGAGTTGTGTTCCTATGTGCAGTCAGCGCCCCCTGCAGTTTGCCACCTAAAGTGCTTCAGCAGCCCACGTTCCTCATATAAGTGCTGTAGCCCTGGTCTGTGATTGTCCCTGTGTTGGTATTGCACATGCCCATTTTTGTTCCATGGGTAAAAGTCATGAAACAAACTAAATAATGTTTTTTCTTACCTCCAAACAAATTGCGCTCTTTGCTATGCTATTACAGGAACGAGAAATGGAGCACCCGGGGAGCACAAACGATAACTGTATTGATTGTGCAGCTCTGGAAACTAACAGCACAGATATGTAAACATTTCTGTGCTGTCTGTTTCCAGATCACAAGCAGTCACTTAGCAGCCACACTGCTTGTGATCCGGCATCTGGATCTCTAGTCCTCGGGCCGCCCGCTGCATCTTCAGGCCCCGCCCTTTGGCTGTCTATCATTCCAACGTAGGTGTAGGCTTGAAGTTACAGTAGTGGCCAGAGTGGTTCGCAAGCAGCATGGCTGGTAAGTACAGACTGCTTGCGATCTGGAAACTGACAGCATGGATATATACATATCTGTGCTGTCAGTTTCCCTTTATCGCTATCAGCCGCACAAACCCCTGTTAACACAGGAAGATGTGTGTGCGACAAAGATAATTTTTAAAGCAGGTTCTAATGCCAGTAGCTTATCTGCCCAAATTCAAAAGAGCCACCATACACATTATAAAGTCAACCAGTCTCCCTAAAAACAGCAGGTTCAGCCGGCTGCACACAGTCTTAACACCCAGGGCTGACCTATCCTAGCCTCCTTATCAGGTACTTTGTGCATGCTTTTACATCCAGAAAGAAGCCAAAAAGAGTCTCCAGTGAGGGGTAACTTTATCTAGGCTTGTGCAGCTCTTGGGCACCCAGGAAACTAGCACATGTGCAGATTACCCAGGAACATGTCCTATCACCTGACTCTCCATTTCTGTAATTTTTTTGGGAGAAGATCAGTGGCTTTTCTATAAGCTGGGGATGGGGCTTTCAAGAATAAGAAAACAGCACAGGACATCCAATGAATGGAAAGGAATAGATATTCTATATTTTTGCCTCACATAAATATAAAAAGAGTACACATAAAGCGGCCAACCCCTTTAAAAAACAGCAAATGAGTGTGAACGGGAATACAGTGTAAGTGACAGCTAACCCTGTCCCCCATCCACAGTGGCATAATCCTGTGTTGGAGGATCATTGCAGACATCAATTTATATTGAATTTTAAATATTCTTAATACAAATTTCTGTACATTTTGCATGTGTGGAAGATAATGTTTTCCATTGCTGTGTGTAGAGATCTAGTACTTTGTACGGTATATTATTGTAAATGGGCATTTTTTTTTCTGTTACGCTGGGTTCACACGTTTTTGCAATCCGCTTTTTTTCATCCGCTTTTGCAAAAAAAAAAAAAAACATGGAAAAACGGATGCATTTGTGTGCATCCGTTTTCATGTTTTTTCATTTACTTCCTTTATTTAAAAAAAAAACTGATCAAAAAGCATCTTTTATTTTAAACATACATAAAAACATGGTCGACCACATTTTTGTGTACATTAAAAAGAAACGGATGCATTTTGATCCGTTTTTATGATTGAAGTCAATGGAAAAATGGATCAATATGGATGCACACAAATGCATCAGTTTTTTCATTTGTTTTTTTTTTTTTAAAGGATGAAAAAAATGTAGTGTAAACCCAGCGATACACTTTAGCTACTAGAATTCAGACAACCCCTTTAAACATGACTTTTTTGTAGACATTAGCACTATAGAGAAAGAAACAAACTTGGAAAAATCTAATGTGCATCGTAGGATAATGTTTTTGTTTGTTTTTTAAAGTAGTATATGGTTCAGTAATTTGAATTGATAGACAAAGCTACACCATGAATGTTGAATTGTTAAAGTGAACTCATATGAAGTGGATTTGTTTCAGAAATTTCCATACAAAACGCATGATTTTAGCCCCATGATTTTTTTCTGCAACAAATCTGCCATATTGGAATCTACCCTTATTAAAGGGAATGTGTCACCGATATTTCTTTCTACTGAATATTGCCAGAAACCAGAAACTAAAGAGTCTCTGTTTTCTGATTGCAAATTTTATTCAAATCTTAGTTCATTATTATAAAGGAGCCTGAGCTGTTTTGGACAACATTTAGAGACATTGGCAAGGGCACAATAGACTGGAGGAGACCATATCCCCTTCTATGGTGTTCTAGGCATGCTATGTAGGAGATACTATGGATAATACAGCGGAAAATAAAAAATTGCCTAAAATTCCAGAATTTAATGATGGTTCATTTTCTGGGGACACATTCCCTTTAAATTAGTACTTGATGTCCTGTGCTCAATATATCAGGTAAATTCTACCTATCTATCCTATATTATGCTTCATAGTAATTATGCAGTATAACCCAGGGAGAAATGGCATGACAGCATTGTTGAGCATCACTCTTCCTTATCAGCGGTTGCTGTAGGAAGTAAAGTTGGAGAATCTCAAGTCACAGAGCCAGTAGAGTTGGACTAAACTCATGGCAACAGGCAATTTACATTTAAAACTTAATTTGGGAAGATTTTTTTTTTCTGATAAACAGGTTTTAACAAATAAAAAATAAAACAAAACAATAGAACATGCCGAAAAAAGATAAAGTTTCTTTAATGCAAACTTAGAACCATGAAATTCAAAAGGAGCACTGAGTTCTTCTTGCAGCCATAATGGTTTTTAAGATTATTTGAATGGATCAGATTGATCAAAGTATGTGAAATAGAAACGGTTGTTAAAGAAAGATTCAACCCTGTTCAATCCCCACCTATAATCTAAGCTTGTTTGTAATAGGTTTCTATTATTTGAATTGATTTGTTTGTCTGCAGTACATCCTGACTGACACCTTGAAGCTGCTGAAAATCCTCACTTCCTGGTCCTTTTTGTCTCAACTCCTCTGTCTTCCCCTCCCTTCTGAGACAGAGGTCACATGATCTGTCTATTCTGTTGCCAGGCAAGCTGAAGCAGCTCATTTGTAACAACACCCACCAATTACATCACACAGTGATCACCTGGCCAATGACTGGAAACAACAACCTCTCCTGAGTAGTATAGGGGAAAGGAGACACTGTTGTTTCATCTCTCTCTCCATCTCTTATCTATGTAGATGACTAGATAGAGTGTTTACTGTGTTTACTGTACAAAGCAGAAGCAGATTGAGCCAGTGGGGGGAAGATACCATTAGACAGGGGCAGGTACCCATCAGTTAGTTATAAAGTGCATTGCATGCTGGGAGATGTAGTTTCCTAGGTGGGTACCATGATGTAAAACTGGGATCATTTGTAAAAGTTTGAATCTGGGGCTATTAGCAGCATAGACAAGTGGAAACGGTGTCCCAATTGGTGGGGGATCGGTAAGTGCACCTATATGCTTTGTGTGCATTTTTTTTTTATGGGATTGCTGGAGTTCCCCTTTAACTTCCCAAAGCAACCAATCACGTCTCAGCTTTCAGCTGTGGTAAAATAAAATTGTGATTGCTTACCATGGTTAGTCTACACCCGTTTCTATTTTACAGTTAGATAAATCTGGGCCTATATCTTTCACATTTTACTAATAACAAAAAATGCCTAAAAATAACAACTACTCTTAAATACGACATTTGTCCCGTTAAATAGATTCAAAATATTAAAATTATTCCGATTTTTTTTTAAACTGATGTTCATGTAAAATGTCATGCGTAATGGTCATCAATGGTTAAAATTCATTGGACAATCGTCTCCTATTATTAAATTACATTGAACCTATATGGACACAAGAAGAATCTTTTTTGATTTTTTTTTTTTCTACTGTGGCCAAGTTAACACCAAAGAATACTTTTTCAAGCAGTTTTGCTGTTGCAAAATGACAACTCCCATCATGTCCTGACACAAAATAGATATGCAATGCAGGGTATACAGTAGGCTCTTTGTGATCACTAAATGCTATGAGTTGTAAATGAGTCTGTAACAGAATGTATATAAAACAAACACTTAAAATTTACTTAAAAGTGTACTTTTTTTCTCTCTCGTGTTTAAAACTTTTTTAACTTATGTATAATCATTAAATGGTATTTATCGTTCAAGGCATTAAGTATTCATAAAGACGAAACATGATAGCACCAATTTGTCTAAATGTCCAAATATTTTCAGTGTTTCTTTTTAAAACTATGATCTGTGTATCTACATTACTTCAGTACACTGGAGGTCATTATTAAGCTATTATAGCGTAGGTTAAAAAAAAAAGTTGCAATTCCAGTATCATTTAGCACATTAAGAAGTCAGCACCGCAAGGTCTTTGTAAGATTCCTGATGTTGTAATACTACAGCAAGTTTATCTCTGGCTCCTACCTAGACATTTTCTTTTAATATAAAAGTGGTCACAGATGTACAATGTCGTATGGTCCTAGGTAAAAAATACTATTTTTTTTTCTTCATCCGATAAACCTGTTTTCTTATCTCTTGAACACCATTGCATAGGGTGAGTGTATTCTTTGATATATTCTGTGACCTGTTAGTCAAAGAAGAGCTATAGGATGGTGAAGATACCTTTTTCTTGGTTTTGCTGGTATTCTTTCCCCATAGATCACATTTTATGTGTCGTCAAATACTGTCCCCTCTCAGTCACGGCATTCCGCACACCCACATGAACAAGCCTATCGGAAAATGGTGCACCAATCTGAACGATGTGAGGTAACCCAACAGACTAGATGTATCTGTTGTAAGGACCTGTAACCCGTGTTAAGGCGTATGGAGATGTGGTGACTTGGGTGTCTGTGGTCATTGACATTGTCCTCTGGGTGAGCGATTTAATGAAACGTAGATAAGTCGGTTCAGCAGGCTCGTGGGTCGGTTCGACAGGTTCCCGTTTAGCCTTTTTATTGTAAGATTTTGGAGCAACGTAATCTGGACCATACCTTTCACAGTCCTCTTCTTTTTCCCTGGCTTTGCCTGCCATCTTTGCTTCCCACAATGCCAAGCCATGCTTTGGCTCATTCATGCTTTTATGTTGATAAAACACTAGGGATATCCTAGTAGGGTGATTCCTGTTGGGATTTTTTAAAGGGGTTGTAGCATGGAGCTCACGCTTTGCACATTCAATAAGGATCGAACCATGGGTTGGGGCGACCGCCACTCCTCCTATATCGGGATCTAGAAAGCTTTGCTCACTGTCTGACCACACTTCTTGTGGGTCTTCTTGGACAGTTGCTGAGGCCTGTGGTAGCTTTTCCTGAACATTAGCACCATTAGCTCTACTGAGACCTCCCATAGTAGTTCTGTCATGATTAAGACTTGGAAGCATTTCAGGTATCCCATTCATCACGTTTGAGTGCATGTCATTGTTTTTCCCATGAAGGTGCAGAGGGCCAGCTCTGCCTCCCATGGATGCATTGCTTTCATGAGCCCGGAAGGAGTGTGGAAGTGGGTAATCGCCATTCTTGCTCAAAGAACTGTAGTCCGTATTACGAAGGTTGGGGTTTGCCTTTAAGGCGGCTTCCATCAAGTGATTATCTCCTTGATGCACAGGGTAAGGGTTAAAAGATCCCATGGAGTTAGAGTTTGGTTTGAGATTGCAGCCATTAAAATCCTCAACTTGTGCACTTTGGTTTCCATAATTCATGTATTTAGGACCATAGGTCTTACTATTAGCAAACCTCTGCTGGTACAATGACTGAACTGGAGGCATGGTAAGATTACCTACTGGATCTTGGTTTTTATACCTGTAAAACATATGTTGTTGAGCTGAAGGATAATGACTGAGATATGGAGGGCAGTTGTCCATTGGAACATTGCCATTGCATGGATACGGGGGGCATGGATTATTTTGATTTAAGGATCCTTGGTAAGGGTTCATTGGAGCGGAGGCACAGGAAGCTGCTGAATTTGGAGGTGCGTGAAAAAGATCCATGTGGTTAGAGCTAGTAAAGTTGGAGGAGGCGTTCTGATAAGGATCGGCAGCCAGGTTAGGAATCCTTGGATAATGGTTATTTGGATCTGTTGGATTTAATGAATTCATGGGGTTGGTGTGGCCAATGTTAGGAAGGGAGCCCGGTTGCATGGCTTGTCCTGATAGTCGTAAAAGGTCTGCAATAAGAAGAAAATTAAAAGATGCATTTCTTGAGTAAAATAAGTAGATTTTCACATTACATTATTATACAGTAGGAACGGTGTTGAAGTGCAACTATCACTAGAGGTAAAGCCTCTATTACATGGGGCGATGGGGACAGGGCTGTCAGCGCTCGCTTGCTACTCATTCCCCTATAATAAGTGCAGGGGGGGCTGCCCAGGTGATTGTTAGATCGTCCTGGCAACCCATAGGAGATAGCAGCGGTCTGCTGCCGCCACTCCTTCTTGTCGGCTGATCGTTGTCTTCTATTACACCAGACGATTATCAACTGTAATGGCCGATATCGGCTGAATGTGCCCTATAATCGTTTAGTGTAATAGGGCCTTAACTTTCCAGGATGTGTGGTCCTAGAAAGTTACTATTTCTGGACATTCTATCTATAAAGCCCCCCACTCCATTTCTTTGTCTGTTTTTCTGCACTGGGCTAGCTTGTCCCCCTTGGCCCCTTCTCCCTTCCCACAGTTTGTATGGGCAGTGTAAGGCTATGTTCACACAATGTTTTTTCAGTTCCGTTTTAAATAACGTCCATGAGTCTAAAATAACGGACGTTATTTATCTGCCTCGCCTTCCCAGTGCAATGACTGGTGTTTGTACATTATTCTAGTTTGGTTACTAATTGGCCTTTGGATGTGGCTTAATTGAAAAGTCCATTGAATTTAATAGTAAAAACGGAGAAAGAACAATGACAAAAGAAAAACTGTGTGTGAACAACTAATAAAAAATGTCCGCTGTTTGCAAAAGACGTCCGAAAATAATAATCATGTTCATTATTTTGACGTCCGCGGTAAAAATGGCTGTTATTCAATGCATTGTGTGCATTCGAAGTCCGTCTTTCCATTGACTTCAGTGCATTGCCATTGCAGTCAGTTAAATCGCGGCAAAAACTGACTTTTTTTTTTTTATGTATATATATATATATATATATATATATATATATATATATCAAAATTGTCCGCCTTTTTGTTTATTTTTGACTTTGTGTGAACATAGCCTAAGCCTGTCTTTACTCTGCTGTTGACGGCTTTTCCTTTGTGATGAACACAGAAGGAAGCTCTTTTGCTTAATAAGATCTATTACATAGTATCTTATATCCGCTTGCACTATTGACAAAGTTGTTTTAAATGAGGGTTACACTTCAAGAACTGTACAGAAAGCATGCATAAGTGTGTCCACCAAAGAACCAATCACCAGTGTTGTCTGACAGTAGTGATTCCAATCTGCTGGACAAAGTGCTCAGTCTTGACATTGATAATTCTGAACTTACCAGAACTGCAGGATACAACAAACTAAAATGAAATAGATGTTTAAAATCATATACGGAAGAAAATTTTTGTGTTTTTTTATTTCTTGTTCATATGCGGAATGGCATTGGAGGTCAATCCCAGTATAAGCTAAATTCGGAAATGGCTTTCTTACCTGCAAGCTGTTTTTCATGGTTAGCCACTTCAGAATGTGCATTCTTGTAACGAGAAGATTTCTCTTTTTCACCTTTGCTTGGGCCATTTTCTGAGTTTGCCGAGTGTTTTTCTGCTGCTGCTTTCTTGGCTTCCATTTTCTTTTGCCGACAGGTTTTCACGGGTTCTGCCAGCATTCTCACTTGCCTGCGAAAAGAAGTCAGAACCTGGATAGCACCTGTTCTTTTCTTTTCTTCCTGTGCCTCTGAGCTGCCAAATTCATCCACATTGGAGACTTTATAAAGAGGTAAAACGTGCAGCTGCTCATCCTGGGGCCTTTTTCCAATGTCACGATTGTCTTCTCTGGTTAAAGTGCAAACCTGAAGGACAGTGGGAACACAACATTACTGAACCTGCTGGATTGATATTATATGAATTTTTTTGTAGAGTCATTTTTAGAACTATGTGGAAGGATGCTACTCATCATAAGATTAAATACAAGTTTGTAAAACGCCCAGACAAAATCCTATATAAATCTAGGTTTCCTATGTAAATTGGGATCCCATCACAAAGCCCAAAATTGTCCACTATTAGGCTATGTTCACACTACGTATATGTTCACAAAGCCCAAAATTGTCCACTATTAGGCTATGTTCACACTACGTATATGTCCGGCCGCATATTTTCGTGTACGTACGCCTGTAGTCTACTTACGCTTCCCGAGCGCCCTACGTAGCGATCTGACAGCGGTCTTTTACTTAGATATCTTCGCCTAGCCCCGGACACCCCACAGAACCTTTTGGATCGGCAAACAAAAATGCAAAAATTAAGAAATCACCACTACGTACGGGACCGCATGTTACGCTACGGGCGTAAGTTACGGCATTTTCGTCCTCAAACAATAATCTGGTAAATTTTTTACGGCGCCGCGTACGATCCTGACATAAGTTCTTACATAGTGTGAACTGTGCAGCCGTAGATCGTATACTTTTCATTGTACGCAAAGTACGTAAATCTCCGGCCGCTTATTCACGGAACGCGCTACGTCCGGAGACTTACGTAGTGTGAACATAGCCTTATTGTGCCAAATTTTGGATTCCTTGGGCCAAAGTCCCCAGGCCAATTTATTTGCTAACAATGCAGAGATTTTCGCACAGGCTACCACCACCCAGTAGCAAAGGGGATGGTACTAACAGAGCTGGACAGAAAAATTTCCACCCCATATGAGATTCTATGAAAAATTTCTGAGCATCGTTTGATTATATATACATTTATTGTTTGTTTTTTTTAAGTACAATTTTTTGTATTCTAAGTATATGTTAGACTGAAAATGACTATCATTCATGAAATTATCCAACATACAACCTTCAATTTATAATTTACTTATTTCCTATTAAATTTGTCCAGACATTAAACTCTCACTTACCAGTGTACTGCCATTTTGCATATTGTGCAGATCTCTGTGGGAATGAGCGCAAAAGTCCAAACAAGCAGTAACTCCTGAGAAAGGGCGACCTTCCTTCTTGCCAAGTCGGCAGTCTGGGGCTCTGTGCTCATGCTCAACCTGCAAGGCAATGAGAGAAAAGGTTCAGGTTAATAGATAACATCTTACTGAACCAGGTAACTATTAGTACTGTCAATGAGTTTTCTGTTCCCAACGAGTATTTAAAGTGTACACTGTAAGAATCTTAAAAACCTCCATGGTTTTATTACATTAAAAAGTGATAAAAATGTGATTTTTTTTTAAGCAGTTTTTAAGCCCCTGAGTGTGCCCTCCATGGTGAACATGGTGAATTTCTCGTTCTATCAATTTCAGGGGTAGATCCACTAATAATTTTTTTACCAGCAGTAGTGGCACTTATTTCTCTTGTCGATCATTGAACATCACCAGCTTACAAGCCCTCCTACAATGACATAGAGCTGGAAAAACAGCACTAGATTGAACAGGCTTGCGCTGTGCCGGAAGATGATTTATAGTGAAGTACTATTGATTGCACAGTCTGCTAGAGAATGGCTTTATGGGAAATAGTAAATTACTGGATTCAGTGCTCCAAGGGTCGGATTTGCAAGGTGCTACATGAGCTGAAAACTACAGCATTACAGCAGCTATGGGGTTACATGACAAATGTAGCCCTGGTCTAAGCAGTGAACTGCTGATAATGACTAAAAGAAGGATGGCGGATTACATTCAGGATGCAGCACTGTGCACAGTAGGAACACACATATTTACACTAGGGACAGCTGCCCAAAACTTTATGGGTTAATAAGTGGCAGAACTACTCTTTCTCTAGCATAACACTATCTAAGCCCTAAGGCTTAGATCTTAGATCACTATCTAAGGTCTGTCTTGGTGTCATTGCTGCTAGTGACAGAATTCCCCTAACAACAGGTTGTTGGAAAGTGAGATACCTAGTGGCTGAGACTTTAGGGACGTTTTTTTTTTTACTGGGGTAAGAAGTCATTTTTGATAAATGAAACAATTTACAAAAACAGCATGTAAAAAAAGACCATAGAGGGAAACAACAGTAAATGTGTAGTTCTAATATAATAATAATAATTAAATATCAACTCATCTGTAATCATATAATAAATACCTGGTTATTATAGGCATCAGGTGCAAGTTTCTTGTAGATTGGTGCCATCATTGTTGACAAGTACTGAAGACTGTCTTCCAATTTCTCTTCCTATATTAGAGGACATACAATAATAGCTGTTTATCTTTCCAAAGCAATTTTTCCAAGATTCACGATCTCCCCTCCTTGACGCAGCGCCATTAGAATCAATGGCGCCGCATTACAGAGGTGAGGGGGTTTCGTCACACCAGGGGCCGGCAGGCCTGCCCCCCAGTGCTTCGGGGCAGGCTGGTGAACACTGCTTTCTTTTTTATTTATTTATTTATTTTTTTAATAATTTTTATTATCACAAAATACATAAAAAACAATACAATATATCAATAGGCAAATATCCAATTTCGTATAGCGTAGAATCCAACCAATTGAACAATGCTTATTCAGTGGGTGCAGTAACTTTTAGGGCAGTTTATGGATGATGTATGCCTCCTAAGCATTACTGCCTATTTCGAGGATTTTTCTTATTTCTTTTTTTTTTTTACCATTTGTTGATATAGTAGAAATAGTGTGAATCAGGAAAAGAAGTTATAATAGTAGGGTTCTTATAGGAAACAAACAAGGATTAAACTAATTAGTAGTGTGGAAGTGTTAAGCCATCCCTGCCGGAGCCTGTCACTGTGATAGTGTCTGACTATAGCATGTAGACATAACAAGACAATACACCAACACTATAATTCTACAAGCTCCCAGATTACAAGCTGCAGGGAGCTAGCAACTTTAATTGTCATCAAAACCCTGAATATGCTGAACGGGCCCATAAATAGAGTGAAATGGCACCTGCTGTTTAGGTAGCACAGTTTAACACTAACAGTCAACCTGACACGTCGTCGAAGTAGGTTGCTCATTCCAAGTCACACAACCTATAATTGCAAATAGATAGGTACACCATATCTGGCAAATGCCTAATGCACTGTGAGTGTGAATATGTCATTTATAATAGACGGTCCACACAGTTTCTGTTTAACAGCACAGAAGCATATTTCAATGGAGGGCGCCAATCTCCTGACTCAAACTAGTGCCCTAGCTTGCTAATGGACATGGTCAAATATTCTATGCCCTAGTAAATATAGTAAATTATATAAAGATGCCTATGTAAGTTGAAGCCCCTCTGGCCCAATGCAAAAGCAAATTATAATACTGGTATCATCTTTTGTAGCACTGGGTCTTCTGTGACTGGTAGCTTTACACCAGTAGGGCAGTGGTGTCAAACCTGTGGCCCTCCAGCTCTTGCTAAACTACATTTCCAGCCAAAGATTTGATTTTAGTAGTATGTATAGAAGGAACTCGTCACTCACCAGATAAATATGAGCTTATTTATTCGGTGTAATATGCATCACGTTACATCAAGTACGCGTTTCAGCCAGCAAGCTGATGATCGCCATGCCTGGCCAAAATGGTTACTTCATGTAATGTGATGCAAATTGCACTGAATAAATAAGCTTATATTCATCTGGTGAGTGCCGGGTTTCTTCTACATATATTACTGGATCTCTCCACCTAGTGCACCACCGGCCAATGGAGTGCCGTCTTCCTACTCTGTACGAAGCTGATGAAGGCCATGCCTGGCCGAAACGTGTACTTGATGTAACGTGATGCATTTTGCACTGAATAAATAAGCTC
This sequence comes from Dendropsophus ebraccatus, assembly GCF_027789765.1. Classification (NCBI taxonomy): domain Eukaryota; kingdom Metazoa; phylum Chordata; class Amphibia; order Anura; family Hylidae; genus Dendropsophus; species Dendropsophus ebraccatus. The sequence continues at coordinate 127,340,203 of NC_091460.1, read as the reverse complement.
ATATTCATCTGGTGAGTGCCGGGTTCTTTTTATATACGCTACAGGATTTCTCAACCTCATTCACCACCAGCCAGCAGAGTGCCGTCTTCCTACTCTCTACAAAGCTTTCACTTTATCAGTATGTATAGAAGGAACCCAGCACTCACCAGATAAATATGAGCTTATTTATTCTGTGAAACATGCATCAAGTTACATCAAGTACGTGTTTCGGCTAGGCATGGCCTTCAACAGCAAGCTGATGAAGAGCATGCCTCCCCAAATGTGTATTTGATGTCACATGATACACATTGCACTGAATAAATAAGCTCATATTTATCTGGTGAGTGTCGAGTTCCTTCTATACATACTACTAGATCTCTCCACCTTGTGCACCACCGACCGTCTTAGTTCCGTCTTCCTACTCTCTACATAGCTTTGACTTTGGCTGTCCAGGCATGGTAGGAATTGTAGTTTTGCAACAGGAATGACACCTTAGGTATTAAGCAATGCCTTTGCCTGTGCCTAGTAAATCACTGACTATGAAGCCAGAAATAACGGTAGGAGACCACAGCAGAAGTAAAATTCTGTGAATGTAGTTATTTCCGTTACATTGAGGTTGCATTACAAGTGTAAACTGCTTGGCGGTGTAAAAGTTGGCTTTGTCCTGTCTGAATACTGTGAGCTCTTGTTATGCAGTACACAGGTTTCGAGGGTTATTTTTTTATAGGGTTGTGTGTAAACTATAAATATACTGTTGTGTAATGTGACAACTGTTTAAGGAAGACGTGATACAGATCAGCATCTACTATATGAGCTCCTAGGGTGACCACAAGGTTTGTCTAATATGTTCCATTTGAAGGGGCTATCCAGCAATAGAAAAACATGACCACTTTCTTCTAGAGACAGCACCGCTCTTGTCTCCAGTTTGGATGCAGGTTTTCCAACTCAGTTCTATTGAAGTGAATGGAGCTTAATTGCAAACCACACCTGGACTGGAGACAAGAGTTGTGCTGTCTCTGGCAGAAAGTGTTTGTTTTTTTTAACTCCTTTAATATACACCTATTAACTTACCTCTCTTGGATCATCACAAAGAAGTTTGAATTTCCTGGGGATTTTACTTCTAGCAAACTTGCACCCATTGTAGTACATACTCCAAGAGCACCCAAAAGAAAAAGAGGCACCGCAGGTATCGGGGTCCAGCCCCTGGCATGCACAGGTACGCCTGAATAAGATAGAATGTTTCTATTAGTGATCGTAAGAGATTACCACATCCATTAACGGCCTAACGGCTGAATACGGCCGATAATCGTTCCGTGGAATAGGGCCTTAAGTTGGTTTCTTTCTATTTAACATCTATCATTCCATCTAACTTACTCTTCATTGAGAGCGCAACGTCTGTTTGTCAAGGTTCCGTACTTCCGTAGCGTTTCAGTGAGCTCGGAGTACATCTTGTCTGCCAAGGTTGTTGATATTCCTTCCCAAACCAGGATCAAAATCACTATCACGGCAGTTTCGCAGGAGTGACCTGCTCTTTCTCGCACCAAACACAGCATTTTCTCCTCAGTTCCGCTTCGTCGAATGACCTGTTAACAAATTGCCAAGATTTATATGACCCGAAGGCGAACATGATGCAAATAACTGCAGATTTAATGGTACTGTGTTCTATATTTTATCAAAGCTGTACATGTAAATGTTAACAAGTAGCATTAATAGTACTATTACATATGAGTATAAATATAGCTGTACAACTAAATGGTATGAGTCATTAGACCAAATTTACTATACTAGTCATGGGTATCATATGAAGCATGGCCAGCTGAGTGACTACTATCTGATGAAAGTACACACTGTACACAATCTACCTATCCCTTTTGTTATATATCAGGGGTGGGGAACCTCCGGCCCGCGGGCCGCATCCGGCCCCTGAGACCTCCCGATGCGGCCCGCGGCCCGCGGCTCCCCTGTGACACGCGCTGCTCTGGAGGAAGGAAGGAGCCGGCGCACACAGCATCCTCTGTGACAGCTGCCGTGCTGTCTGTGTCGGCTCCTTCCTCCTCCAAAGCGGCGCGTGTCTTCAGTCTCCTGCGGGCCGCGCGCGATGACGTCATTTCATCGCGCGCCGCCTGCAGGAGAAGACCGGCACAGAGGACCTGGGAGAGAAGAGGACCTGGGCGGAGGTAAGGTGAGTGGGATGTTTATTTTTTTTTATTTGGGGGTTAAATAGGCTACCAGGGACATGACTGATGGGGGGGGGGATAACTAGGCTACTAGGGACAAGACTGTTGGGGGTTAACTGGTCCACCAGGGACATGACTGTTGGGGGGGGGGGGGATAACTAGGCCACCAGGGACAAGACTGTTGGGGGTTAACTGGTCCACCAGGGACATGACTGTTGGGGGTTAACTGGTCCACCAGGGACATGACTGTTGGGGGTTAACTAGGCTACCAGGGACATGAGTGTTGGGGGTTAACTAGGCTACCAGGGACATGACTGTTGGGGGTTAACTAGTCCACCAGGGACATGCCTGATGGGGGGGATAACTAGGCCACCAGGGACATGCCTGCTGGGGGTTAACTAGGCTACCCGGGACATGACTGTTGGGGGTTAACTGGTCCACCAGGGACATGCCTGATGGGGGTTAACTAGGCTACCCGGGACATGACTGTTGGGGGTTAACTGGTCCACCAGGGACATGCCTGATGGGGGTTAACTAGGCTACCAGGGACAGGCCTGATGGGTTAACTAGGCCACCAGGGACAGGCCTGATGGGGGTTAACTAGGCCACCAGGGACATGACTGTTGGGGGTTAACTAGGCCACCAGGGACATGACTGTTGGGGGTTAACTAGGCCACCAGGGACATGACTAATGGGGGTTAACTAGGCCACCAGGGACAGGCCTGATGGGGGGTTAACTAGGCTACCAGGGACATGCCTGATGGGGGGTTAACTAGGCTACCAGGGACATGACTGAGGGATTAACTAGGCTACCAGGGACATGCCTGATGGGGGTTAACTGGTCCACCAGGGACATGCCTGATGGGGGTTAACTAGGCTACCAGGGGCATGACTGGGGGGGTTAACTAGGCCACCAGGGACAGGCCTGATGGGGGTTAACTAGGCCACCAGGGACATGACTGTTGGGGGTTAACTAGGCCACCAGGGACATGACTAATGGGGGTTAACTAGGCTACCAGGGACAGGCCTGATGGGGGGTTAACTAGGCTACCAGGGACAGGCCTGATGGGGGTTAACTAGGCTACCAGGGACAGGCCTGATGGGGGTTAACTAGGCCACCAGGGACAGGCCTGATGGGGGGTTAACTAGGCCACCAGGGACATGCCTGATGGGGGTTAACTAGGCTACCAGGGACATGCCTGATGGGGGTTAACTAGGCTACCAGGGACATGCCTGATGGGGGTTAACTAGGCTACCAGGGACATGGCTGGGGGCGTTAACTAGGCTACCAGGGACATGGCTGGGGGTTAACTACAATAGCAGGGGCACTAGGCGAACAATACCTTGCCTTGCCCTGGGTGCTGCAAACCCACGCTACTAACTGCCGCGCACGGTATGCGGCCCTCGAATGATTTTGTTAATGCCCGACCGGCCCTCGACATGGAAAAGGTTCCCCACCCCTGTTATATATCATGGGGCATGAAGGTGTAAGACCCGTTATATGGTGTCCATGGCTGACCATCTAATGTGTATGAAGGTGTCCTGACTCTCCCATTCAGCATGCCCAGTGTTTTGTTCTCATGGGATGACATAAGTCACTACCAGAAGAATGGGACAATGTCTTATTCGTATGTCCTCTTTGAGAACAAGTCTGAACAATCAGAGAAACAGCTGTTTAAGGTATGGACACCTTTAGGCTATGTTCACACTACGTATATTTGAGGCTGTATTTGGTCCTCAAGTCAGATCCTCATAGCAACCAAAACCAGGAGTGGATTGAAAACACAGAAAGGCTCTGTTCACATAATGTTGTAATTAAGTGGATGGCCGTCATGTAATGGCAAATATTTGCTGTTATTTTAAAACAACGGCTGTTATATTGAAATAATGGCCGTTATTTACTGTTATATGATGGCCATCCACTCAGTTTCAACATTGTGTGAACAGATCCTTTCTGTGTTTTTAATCCACTCCTGGTTTTGGTTGCTATGAGGCCTGAAATATACAGCCTCAAATATACGTAGTGTGAACCCAGCCTTAGGGTGCGTGCACACTATGGAATCCGTGCGTATGACCCGCGGCGGATTCCGTCGCTCATACCCGCACGCGGTGGCGCGCATCTCCGCCCATGCCATAGACACTATTCTATGCACGGGCGGATTCCGCATTCCACTGAAAGAATTGACATGTCACTTCTTTCGGCTTATGGCGGAATCAAACGGGCCTTAGAATGGAGTCTATGGCACAGACGGAGATGGTCTCCGCCACGAGCAGGGATGAGTGACGGAGTCCGCAATGGGTTTTCCATGCGGATTCCGTAGTGTGCACGCACCCTTAGGGACCTATTACACTGGCCGATTGCAGCCCGATCAACACTGTAAACTAGCGCCGATCGTTTACTGGGCCTATTACATGTCCCGATAATTGTTTAGCAAGGACTGCACAGACATTGTTAGAGATGTCTGTGCAGCCTTTGCCTAAACAGTTTTTTCATTAATGTCAACTTTCCCAATCTCCACCTGCGCTCTGCGTGCTTCCTCCCCAGTGCCGTGCTCAACCAATCACTGGTCGGGACCACTGCGGCCAGTGATTTGCTTAGCGGCCTGTCAGCTGAGACAGGTTGCTCTAAAGTTGCAGTGAGCCGGACTGGTAAGAAACCATGCAGAGGAGGAGGAGACCGGGAACGTTGACAGGTAATGTAAAAACTTTTTGTTGAATGATCAGCCGCGCATCGCTACGTGTTATAGTAATGCGTGGTCGGCACCAGATGATTTTAGGTCAGGGCCTAAAGAAAAGATCAGCCGATGATCGTTTCATCTGCTGATCGTTGTCTCAATTACACCGAGCGAATGTTGGCAGAATTGGGCCGATTTGACCGACTCGCTTCATGTAATAGGACCCTTACTTTTGCAGAACAAAGTTTGGGAGTATCCCGTCAAATCGATGCCCAAGGACTGGTAAATTACACTTCTATTTCAGAATGTCATGTATACAGCTTGCGATTTTATTGGTCTGGTGCTTGGGGCAACAATGCCTGTAGTGGACCATAAGAGTTGGCGTAAAGGTAATGTTAACATTTTTTTCAATAGCATTATACTTGGAGTAATATAAATTAGACCAGTCAGTCAGTTTAAAGTTAGCTGTAGGGGAGATTTATCAAACATAATGTAAAGTAGAATTGTCTTGACTATCAACAGTTCTCTTGTAGAAGGCACATATATATGTTTACTAATGGGGATTTACATTCTTGCATGTAGTTGAGTCTCCCAGTATATCATGTGCTCCATTACGCACATCACTTACCCATTTTGCAATTGGACATCCCTGAGAGCTCTTCCCTTCTTTTCCTGTATAGACAACTCTTTCAATCCTGATGGCCTTGCCTTTCTCGCCAAACCTGGGAATGAAACCTCCAGTCAGGACAAGTACTCGCACATTTGGTATAGAAGATTTGTTAGAATACAGTATATAGCATAGTATGCTAAAGTTTAAATAAAATAACATATATTGAAAGAAAATGATAATCGGTGCACCTACAAAGAAAATATCAGTCTAGATGGATCCAGTATAGCTGCCATAGCTTCATGACAGTACAAAGAGAACTTTAGTGTCTCTTTATTCATATATGTTGGCCTATTTTTTACACTAAAAACTACTCACATCTCAGTTCTTCATCTTTATATGACATACAATACAGTACATGGTAGCAAAGGTGTTGATGCTTAAAGGGGTATTAAATTTTTTTTGCAATTGCTTCATTTACAAACTTGGATTCTCCTAATATGCTGCTCTTTCTCTCCCATTGTTGACAATGCCTGGAATGCCTTGAAGTCATGGAATGATGGCCGCTCAATATACTAGGGGGGACATTTATGAAGACTGGTGTAGTCATACACCGGTCTTAAATTTGGCCCCGCTCCCAATTGCCCTGCCAGAGTCACTAAGAGGTGCACTTCAATAGTGTACCAACAGCCGTCATAGCAATGACGGGCGCCGAAAATGCAAAATAACGGACGTCATTTTTACCCAAAATGAGATCATTTTGAGAGAAAACAAAATGGACAGAAAAAATGTCGTGAATATATCCTTGCACTGATACACTTATTGAATTGATCCCCATAAGCAATCAGTGTTTTGCTCATAGGAGTCTTTTAATAAACAAAATAAAATCCTTCACATATTAAGGCTATGTTCACACTGCGTATGAGTCCAGCCGCATTTCATACGCCGCCGTACATGTGCGGCTGAAACTACGGGCCTGGGAAAAATCGACATGCGGCCGGATGCGTACAAACCGCGAACATACGCCCATAGTATAGTTATGCTTCCCTAGCTTGTTTCGAAGTGATCTGAAACAGGTCATTTACTTGGAAATCTTCGCCCAGCCCAATAAAACTCACAGGACCTTTTGGATCGAAAAATCAAGTTCAATTTGGCTGAAATAAGTACTTCGTACGGGACCGCATGGAAATCCACGGCCGTGAGTTGGAACATTTCCGTCCTCAAACAATGGTCTTGTTCATTTTTCACGGCGCCGCATACGATCCGGCCGTAAGCTCATACGTAGTGTGCACTGTGCGGGCGTATATATCGTATACTTTCAAGCGAACGCATGAACCTCAAAACTACGTGCGTATATTCTCGGGTCGCACTACGGCCGGACTCATACGCAGTGTGAACATAGCCTAAAAGTTTAAGTCACCCCTCTTTTCCTATTTTACAAATAAATAAATAAACAAATACAAATAAACATATTTGCTATCACTGCGTGCAGAATTGCCTGAACTATTACATTATCAGGTTCCTGATTTTGCACGTAAACGTTAAGCGCTAGAAAAAACACCAAAGTGCAAAATTGTTGATTTTTGGTCAAATCACATCCAGAAAAATTAGAATTAAAAGTGATTAATAAGTCACATTTACGCAAGCAAGCTATTGGCGTAAAAATGACACCTAACATAGTCCCATGAACCAAAAAGCAAAAGCGTCATAAGGATGGTAATAGAGAAATCTTAAGCTATGTTCCCACTACGTATAAACAACACTCGTTATTTGGCACTCAAAACAATGTGTGTTGTTTTAAATTGAAACATTGCATTGATGTCTATGGACAACGGCCGGAAATAAATGACATGGACATTATTTTGATGACCATAGGCAACCGACGGCCATTGTTCAATACATTGTGTGAAACAACAGACATTGTTTGCCTTGACTTCAATAGAAATCATTGCATTATGAAAAGATGGACCGTTATTTTAATTGAAAACAATGGCCGTTCTATTCATAAAAAGTACAGTGAGTGAACGTAGCCTTAAACCCATTAATTTTTTTTTAAAAGGCTATCATTTTTTAAAAGCAGTCAAATAAAATAAAAGCTGTATAAGTTGCCAATAATTGTAATCGTACCGACTTGAGGAACATAGATAACATATCAGTTTTACCACAGGGCAAACAGAGTAAACCCACAACCCCCCAGAAGATTCCCCCCCCCCCCCCCGGTTTTGCAGCATATTTTATGGATAAATGAAATATGTTATTACAAGGTATAACTGGTGTCTCACAAAATAAGTGCTTGTGGGCAAGCGATGTGGCCTTTTAAACACAAGGAGCATGAAACTAAAGTGCAAAAATGAAAATTGGCTCTAAGGACTTAAAGGGGTTATCCAGCGCTACAAAACCATGGCCACTTTTCCCCCTACTGTTGTCTCCAGTTCAGGTGCAGTTTGCAATTTAGCTCCATTTACTTCAATGGAACGGAGTTTCAAAACCCCACCCAAACTGGAGACAACAGTAGGGGGAAAGTGGCCATGTTTATATAGCGCTGGATAACCCCTTTAAGGGCTTAGACATTTACATGTGCTATAACAATATATTTTGCTGCCTGGCTTTGGTGCAGGAAGTATTTCTATGCATCCTATAAAGAATGTTTTTTTGGCAGCCTACAATCAGGTCACAAGCGGCTCATAGAACAACATTGGAAGAACCTTCCCTCAATAACACAGATGCTTTGGCCGCTGTTGACTGTGGCATCTAAGATGTTAAATGGAAGGGAACAGAGTTACCGTCAATCCCGGCAGTAACCTGAAATATACAGTAAAAAAAATGCTGCAGGTGCATCTATAGCACCCAGTGCTATACTATACGTCAAATTTTTTTGGGTGCATAATTTATTGATTGTAAACAATCAGTCTTACATATAATAAATATGCTTTCTGTATTAGGTATAGATAAGACGGCACAATAAAATGTATGGGCCAGTAAAACGGAATAAATACAACAGAATATGAATGAAACATTAAAACCTAATATAAAAAAACATTCCAGTGAAAACTCTCAAGAACTTTAGGGGGAGATTTATCAAACATGGTGTAAAGTGAAACTAGCCCAGTTGCCCCTAGCAACCAATCAGATTCCACCTTTCATTTCTCACAGACTCTTTGGAAAATGAAAGATGGAATCTGATTGGTTGCTAGGGGCAACTGAGCCAGTTTCACTTTACACCATGTTTGATAAATCTTCCCCTTAGTGTTTTAAAATGAAGCGATTACCTCTCTTCCATGATCTCTCTAATAGCTGCCACATTCGGTCCAGCACCAAGGTGTGTATAATAAGGTCCTTCATCTTTCTCTATGATTTGATCTGTTTGGAGAAAAAAAAAATACAACAGTAAATTTTCTTCAATTTTGAGTTGGGGCGTATGTAAATTATGGAAACTATGCAAATCAAGATCTGAGAAAACGACTAAATTCCCTGGTCTACATATGCATCATGGCTTCCATTCATAATTAATACAGTGGATACTAATAACACCTGAAAGATCTCATTGACACATAACAGGGTTCCATCATGCTTTCTGCCATTTTGGTGGCCAGAATAGTGGTGCTATTGCCAACTGGTTTTGCCAAATGCAAAGCAGAGTAGTCCATAGTAAATTGGAAAATCAAGGCACGTTTATCAGGTGCACAATAACTTTTGTGATTACGCACTTTTTATGTGCTACGCAAAAATCTCCGGTTCATGTACAAAAATTATAATTCTTAGGAGCATGGCCTTGATAGATTTTGTGCAATGTTTGCGCTTTTTTTGTGTGTGTGTGTGGGGGGGGGCTAACAGCTTGGCCAAAAAAAACTACGCCAGAGTACTGCTGCACACTTTTTTACATGAAAAAAAAAAATTGCACATGATAAATGAAAAAAGTAGCTACCTTAAACCACGCCTTCTCCATGTAAAAATATTCAAAAATGCTGCAGCTGGCATAAACGGTTTAAAACAGTGCAAACACCTTGCTAAACGTTGCTTTCAAAATTAGGTTGTGCGCAAAAACACCAAATAGTCAAAACAATAGCCTAAATTATGGGTCAAAGACAATGATGCCCCAAAGTTCCTATGCCTCTTCTACCCCAGTGTTTTTGCATTCATGGGCTATCTTTGTTAGGCTATGTTCACACAACATATATTTTCGTAAAATCACGGCCGTTGTACAACGGCTGTAATTATTACGAGAATATACGTTGCATTGCTGTTTATGGGATCCTGGCCGGAGCGTATACACATATCAGCGTATATACACTCCACAGTGGAGTGAGCGGCTCCGGACGCCCCGGATTGCCCCATCCCCACTGTTTGGGGCGACCACTAAAAAAAAAAACAACATTTAACTCACCTAGGGCCCGTTCCCGGCCTCTGCGCGCCTCTGGTACCGTTCCCGGCACAGGCAGTGTGACGTACACTACCGGAGACGGAGATCTCTAAACCTCTCCCCAGCAGCCGAGCGTCTCATCGGAGAGGCTCGGAGACGCTCGGCTGCCGGGAGAATGAGGGAGACACCAGAAGTTCCCGAAGCCTCTCTCATTCTCCCGAAGCTCTCCCAGCAGCCGAGTGTCTCCAATCCTCTCCGATGAGACGCTCTGCTGCCGGGGAGAAGTTCGGCGATCTCCAGCGCAGGTAGTGTACATCCCGGTACCGAAGGCGCGCGGAAGCCGTGAATGGGCCCTAGGTGAGTTAAATGTTTTTTTTTTTTTTTATTTAGTTGCGGTCAGGCAGGGGTTTTCCGGCGTATAAGGCGAACCGCTGACAATCTGCCTAAAAGTCAGGGGTCGTCTTATACGTCCAGTCGCCGGAAAATACGGTACTATGCAGTTGAATGGATTACTGGTTGAAGGGGATGTCGCCATTCAGTATTTTATTTTATATATATACTGCTGCTGGTACATATAAAACAATAAACATCCTATGCCTAACTGTCCGTGCTTCCCCAGTGTCTTCTGGTGTCATCGGTGTCCCCTGCTGACTGTAGAGCCTCCACTTCTAAAAACAAACTCGTCTTGAGAGTGACAGCCCGCTCAGCCAATCATTGACTTAGTAGTCACAGCCCCGTGTGATTGGCTGAGCGTGCTGTTACTCCCGAGACAAGTTTGTTTATTGTTTTATATACACCAGCAGCAGTATATTAAAAAATACCAAATGTCGGACAACCCCTTTAACGCAAACTCTAATTATATACATAAAAATAGCATTAGGTTTCACTTTAGTAGAGTAATACGACACTTACCCACACAGCTACATGACGGAAAATCATACTGAGTTTTCACAGGAGTATCCAACAGGTTTTTGATAGGGGTACTTAGAAGTTTCGAAGGAGATTCTAAAAAATTACTAAGAGCAGATCCTGCCGTTCTTTTTGTCGGGGTCTTTTCGTGTGGATGGACAATCTGTTGGTCTAGTGTTGAAGAGTTAGTGTGCGTAGATAAAATTGTAACAGGACCCGAAGACTCCACCTTCATGTGCCTGGGAGATTTAATGGTAGACACGTGTTGGTGAAACAATGATTTATTAGGAAACTGTTTCATTTGTTGCTCCATTGTTTCGAGAATACTCCTTTGTTTTAGGTGTTCTGGGCTAAAATGCTGAATTTCTGCTTTGATTGTTTTTTTCACCGTTCTGCTTTCATTGGGCGTCCGCATGCAGACAGACTGCGAGCTGTTCTCCACTTTGACAGCTCTGCGTGCAGAGGAACTTTCATGTTTGGTTTGCTCCCTGCGCTGAAGTAAATGATGTCTTAGAGCAGCATGCTTTGGAATACAGTTCATTTGATTTGCAAACGAAGGATGGTATCCTGTTTGATCCTGCAAATGCTGAGTGCCAGAATTGCCGTGCGGTAAGTATCTATTTTGGTTTACTGTACCTTGTGGGGTCGACCTATCCTGGTTCTGTGTCGTGTGGTTGGGGTTCAACATGGGAAGATTGCTGCCGATTTTCTGCTCTTGGTAACTATGCTGGTCATGCTGCTGGGGTCTACTAGTTTGATAGTACTTATCAATAGACTCTGTTTTAATTTGTACACGCTCTTTACTGGCCTCCATATTGTCCGCCATATACTGGTCCTTTCTATGTGAGCTAGTCTGGCCTTGATTGAAATTGTTTGAACTATGTCTCAGTTGGCCCTCCACATTTGGAGCAGAGAGATGGTACTGATGCATATTCTGGTACTGGCTTACTGCTTGAGAGTTTTCCTCCAGTTTTAAGTGATTTTGCGGACTTGCCCTATGTGGTGCCGTACCATAGAGCGACTGAGGATGAAAGTGGGGTAGCTGCTCTTTGACCATGTTAAAATCTTGATTTTGCCTTTGCTGGAAATGAGAGTTTGGATGAAACTGTGAATTCTCGGCCTGTTTTGAATGCATAACCTGTTGGTGTAACGACTGATGCATGTTACGCGGAAACCGTTCGCCCTCCGATGTCGGTAGGTTTAAGTGCCGTTTTAACGTTTGGTCAAATGCTTGCTCCGTTTCTGAATGAGGCTGCTGGAAAATGTTAGAACTGGGTTTTAGTTCATAGGACTGCAGTTGAGTATCTGGGCCCACTCCTTGGGATAAGTGCTTTTGGAAATTTAGCTCCTGCCCATGAGTTTGAGGTGATAAAGTTCCCCCTAACTCCTGGCCAGCATGTCCCCGATTCATGTTACCCTGTTTTCTTGTATATTGCTTAAGCTTCTTTTGACTTTCTGACTGAGAATGCACAAGTAACCTTAGCAAGTCCTCCGATGACTTTGAATTGTCCTCCTTCAGACAGTGATTTCGGGGGAAATCTCTGTAGTTTGACTTAAGAAAGGGTCTTCGTTGCTCCACCATAACCATAGGTTCTCTTTCCATCCCATTGCAATGATCTTTGACTTTTTGCTCTTTTAGCTTTTCCGAGTAGTTGTCAACTCCACAGTTAGGCTGCCCATTGTGTTCTTGGGGTGGAGCTGTTCCTGCTGAACAGTGTAAAGAAGGTAGACCTGCATTGGGTAATGTCTTGCTGTTCTGCGACTCCAAGAAAGCTGACTGTGAAATGGATCTTGGATCAAACGACTGACACGATTCATTATTTTGTGAGTTTAAGTAATTATCACCGCACATGTTTTGGGTGGCTCTGTAGGTGTCAGTTTCTTGGGCGTACAGTAACTTATTCAACTGCATCAACGTAAAGTGATCTTTGTTGAAAGCTTCGGAGAAGCTGTCATTGGGTCTGTTATTGAGACCGTGGTACGACGGGCTTGGGGGAACATTAACTTGTTCTGAGCACATTGGTCGCTCAGTCTCACGTACGTCACAGTTTCTTTCATTTATATCCTGGGAATTATAATTGGGCTCCTCTTGTGGAAGTGGTTTCTGTTCCGGTACGTGAAGTGAATAGCTTCCTGGTTTCACAGCTGGCTCGCTGCAGTTGTCATCATTGCGGGCCTCAATGGCCATAGCACCTGGCCCTTGAGACAGCACCAAGTTCAAGGATTGTTGGGAAGTAATCTGCCCTGAGGTATGTGGTGAATGATTTGCCTGGGGAGGCACATCATTGCTAGCATCATTTAGAGTGTTAATGGCAACTGTGTGAGGTGTGGTATTCTGCACTGAAAGGGAAACCTTTTCCGGATAATATTGAGAACACGTTTTCTCCAATAATTCACTGTGCGTCAAGGAAGAGGCAAAAACAGTAGCACCAGTAGCACCATTAGACAATGGAAACGCCTCGTCTTTCTGACATAAGACATTGTCATTGTGAGGATTAAGGTCTTTGTTCTGCTTATTGGGAACCTGAACGTCTTCATCTTCCGTTCTCACAGCTTTGTCTTTGCTACACAACTCAGGGACGTCAGTTTGGACATGTTGTCCATTAATTTCGTTTTCGTTTTCTCCATTCAGCTCTCCGACCGTTCTGACTTTTTTCTGCTGAAGACTCTCTGACAGTAAAGGTTCGCTAAGTGTGCGCTTTATTGCACCGTTATGTAAATTTGGGAATACTCTGTTTTCATGTATGAGGTCAGAGCAGTCCTGGTTTCCCTTCATGTGTGTGCCATAGCTGTCTCCGTTGATTTGGGGTTGGGCTGTTTCACTTGGCAGGCTCCCATTTTGTAGCTTTGCTGGATTGTTTTGGCAAGCAGGTGATGGATGTGTTAGGAACTGACTCAATCTACTGCCCTCATCATGGTGGCTTCTTTCCTCTTCCATCGGGCCTGCTCCGGGGCCATCCACAAGGCTGCCCTGCAAACACGTCTAGAAGAGAATTAAAATAAAAATGTAAATTTTCATCCTATAATAAATATACAACATAATTAGGTATATATGTTTATTTATTTTTTTATTTTTTTAGTCCATAACTACAACTACTATATGTCAAAATAATTCGATTCACATACATTATACAATGATATTTTACATTGGTATTCATTCATTGGCGTATATGCATATTTCCTTTGACTGTTAAAGGAGAAGTTTGGCGGATTATAAAAGCCAGCAGGGGCAGGGGGTAAATTTATTAAGTACTAACTTACCTCTCCCCGTGCCCATGGTGAGCGGCCGCAAGACCCACGCCAGAAGGCATTTTTCCCCCGAGTAGTGACATCATCACAGCCCTGTCTCGACTGATGGACTGGCCGCTCAGCCAATCAGTGACTGGAGCAGCCTCCCACCCCAGTCACTGACTGGCTGAGTGGCCAGTCCATTAGCTGGGTCGTGACGTGTCAGTGCTGGAGATCCTGAAGCCCAGTGGGGTCCCGTGGCCGGTCCCGCCACTTATCATGGGGCACGGGGACAGGTAAGTTAGTACCTGTAATCAATTTCCCCCCTGTCTGCTGCTGACTTTTATAAGCCGCCAGACTTTTCCTTTAACAACTTTGAAATGTATTTGTAAATTGTACATAATGAAAGAATATTTTATATAAGTGAAGATTTGTCTGTCTTTGCAACATTACTACTTTGTAATGTATTACTAAATTGGTAGTAAAATAAAATGGTTGTGATCACCACATTCAGCTGATTGCGGATTCGTAATCATGGTTCAACTTATATTTATATTGGGCCATTCACGAATTTTGTTTAAATTTTGATTTGTAATCCGTTCCATAAAAAAAGGACATGCTCTAGCGAGGATTGTGATTGCGTTACGGTTTACCAATAGAGGTCTTTGGGATCCGTATTTCTTACGGACGTCACGTCCGTGACGTCTATTAAAAACACGGATCAAATTTATGCAAACAAGTACTATGCACATTTTACAGAAACAGATGCAAATACAAATGATTTTCCACGGATCACAGAGAAAAAAAAGCAGGAGGTTTTTCGGCCCAGAGAAATCACTGAACATGTGACTGAGGCCTAAGACTATTTTCATATAGTATATTAAAAAAGACTAACAGACATACTGTACTAGATGTTCGAATAACGTCAAAAAAAGAGAAAAGACGTCCGCTTTTTCTATTTAAAAAGATGTCAGTTATTGCCGCGATTTAATTGACTTCAATGCAATGTTTAGAAGTCAATGGGATGACGGACGTTCAATGCTCATATTGTATAAAATGACGGACATTGTCTGCGCGGATGTCAAAATAGGGATCATGACAATTATTTTCGGACGTCTTTTGCAAACAGACGATGTTATTTTTTAGTTGTTCACACATAATTTTTCTTTTTTCACCGTCCTTTCACTCTTTTTACTATTAAATTCAATGGACTTTACTATTACAGACACATGTAAAGGCCGATTAGTCCACATAAACTAGAATAATGTACCAACAGCTGTTATTGTGGCAAAAGAGCTAAATGATGGACGTCATTTTTTATTTTCACAGAGAGAAAAAAACATAGTGGGAACATAGCCCAAGACTGACGGAAATACTATGTGTGAACAAAGAGCCTCCCAGAGTCAAGGGTGTCCTGATCTTATGTTGGTTTAGCAATCTGCCATCTATAAACAGACATTTACTCTGACTTCTTGACCTTTATATTTACTTCCCACACTTCTACCCAAATACATTTAAAATTTAAAAAGTGAGAACAATTTCAAAAGAAGGAACAGATTTCAGAGCGCATGAACACCTATAAAACAACCCCCACCCAAAATTATACTCTACACAACATAATAGCTATAAAACTTTATTATAGACATGTTGTCCAACATAAAACATTAAAATGAATGAAAAAAATGGAGTGCGTTGTCTAAAACCCTGCCAGTGGACACTATGGAGCGAGTGGATCTGGCCGCACGCTCCATAATGTGCAGTGGAAAGTTCTGATGCGGGCGCGCAGAGATGCACCCGCATCAGAACACTGCGGCCCGAAAGATCATACGACCGGTACTGCAGGATCTTTTCAGAGACCGGAGGTTCCTTGACCCGTCCGGGTCACGGAACGGCCGGTCTCTTACGCTATGTGAACATAGCTGTAAACTGTAAAAATTGCCCAGGTATGTGCTGTAAGAAAAACAGGACAACGGTGCCAATAAAGCCTCCCGAAATGCAGAGGGTCTATTACATGGGCTCTTTGAGGGTCTATTACATGGGGTTATTGTTGGCTAAATAGGCTGATATAGCCCTATGTAATTGGCTCAGCAAGTGAACAGTCCAACCTTCTAGACTAGAATGTCTCTGCAATATGAATATTTATAAATATTTTGGGAAGCCCTTTCCTGTTATATCTTCATGGACATCTTCTGAACCCTTGTTTCAGCCATGTGATCTACTCCAAGTGAATTATTTATTGGAACCTCTGCCGGTCTCTTGGTGGTGCTTACACTACAAGGGTTATAGAGAAAAGCCATGGCAACACTTCTAACTGGATTCCAAAAGACTTTTCAAATGAGCATTCTATCCTCCACAGACGTTATTAAAGAAAATATTATCGTATGATAGATGAACTCTGACAATATTATATTTATGTACAGTATACAACCAGGGAAATGGGATATAATGTACTATGGAAGCGTAAGAAAACATTGGATGAAGATTTAACCCCTTTTCTGACCCCCAAATTGCGATTTTTGGCTTATGTTTTCTTTTTTACTACTTTATAGATTACCTTAGAGGGTTCATGTTGGCTGATCATTGCCTATTACACAGGACGATTATCGGCCGTAACGGCCAAATACATCCGATAATCGTTCCATGTAATAGGGCCTTTAGTTTTTCACTGACATAGTCATATGGGGGCTTATTGTTTGTATGTATAACTATAATAGTATCAAGCTACCAATGTGGATTTACTAACTTTAATGGGGTTATCCAGCGCTAAAACATGGCCACTTTTCCCCCTCTCTTGTCTCCAGTTCAGGTGTGGTTTGCAGTTAAACTCCATTTACTTCAATGGAACTGAGTTTCAAACCCCACCAAATCTGGAGACAAGAGCGGTGCAAAAGTGATAATGTATTTGTAGTGCTGGATAACCCCTTTAAAATCAGAATGGACATTTCCCAATCTGGTATGGGGAAAAATACCAATTCCTAGCCAAGCTCCTATCCCCTAATTTTCTAGATTTTCTAGATCATCAACACTACAATGAAGGTGACAATAGAAGTAGTGGTATATCTGGGGCTATCTTTTCCCCCAAGCAGTTAGCACATCCGAAAGGGCAGCAGAACCCATTACCCATACTGGGCATGGCAGTGATAGCTTTGGAGATGTCCACAGCCTTAAAGCTTGTTGATTGGCTACTCAGCAACCTTTCAAAAAGCTTTATTTAGTAGCCGAAAGCCGTACCTGAACACAGACTTCCACAATGAAGCCTGTGTTCACTTCCGGGTACCACAGCACTCAGTTTCGGGCCTGGATCCACTCTTTGTTGTCCATGTTCACTCATCACTAATTACAAAGCCATAAAAAAGGTCACCATATGGTAAAACTAAATTTATTATACATATCAGTATGAATGAAACATCACCAAATTTGGCTAGTTTTTAAAAAAAAATTACTATAGAAGAAAATAAAAAGCCCCCCAGAAAAAAATCTGTTTATTACCATGTTCTGAACCCTATAACTTTTTATTTTTTATTTTTTTCACCTATGGAGGTGGGTGGGAGCTAATTTTTTGTGGCAGTTTATGTTGGTACTCTTTTTTTTTTTATAAGTTTCTACTACATTTTTTCTGTACTGTGACCAGAAAAAAAACATAATATATATTTCTAGGATTGAATGTACGTGATCAGTAATGGTATAAGTAGAGATGAGCAAATTGCTCATCCAAATCAATGATCCCATGGATGATATTGTTACTCTGGGGGCTTGCGGGTGCATTGTGCTGGGACGTTTCTCGGGAACAGACTGACGCTGAGTGGCGGTTCAAAAAAAGGACAACACAACCAGCATCCCTGTGCTTGCGCTGGTCTGTTAATGTAAAAAGCCCAAAACAATGTACCTGGTTGTACATTCACTTTAAGTAAAGCATTTTCTTCTGTGGCATTATACTGTAGGTTACAATGTTTTCAATTGACTTTAAATGTGACTTGTTCACTTTAGGATCACCGGCCCTAAATATACGCCGGATGGTGCTATTTCTTAACTCACACTGTGGAGCCCTGTGTACACATGACGGACTGCTGTAATACAAAGAAGCCGCTAATAACCCCCCCTTAAGCCCTTACAATGACTATAACATGAGCCCGAGTTGCATGTAAAAATCTTTTCCAGTCTCTAAGGATCAGACTGTAAAAAATAAAAAATAAGTTTAAAAATGTTCTATAAAAATGTAAAAAGGTCACAAATAAAGTTCTATCAACAAATAAAAAATGTATATATAAACTAACTAAAAATAACTAAGTCTGGTCCTCAAGGCCCAAAAGTCCTCTGGCAATGAATCAGTTAACTTTGTAATCCAAAACTCTACTTGGCTCTAAAATTCTTCCCAAGTGAGGTAAAAAAATGTTGAAGTAATGGCTCTCAAGATTAGCTCTAATCCTATTATTTGATTTTAAGGTGCCAGATTTTTCTTTTCTTATATTAGTAAGATTATTGACACAGTATCCATAAGGCGTAATTTTGTTATTTTTCTATATTCAGAAGCAAACGAAGGTCACGGAAGACACAAATTGACCAATCTTTCAATTTCTTTTTGCACAATTAGCTCAATATTTTATACTTCTATATTTGATAGACTATGATAAACTAGTGGCAAATAAAGGTCAAGGAGTTTAGTTACCTTTTGCAACCAGTTACGTGTCAGGTCTAATTTTTCATAGGATCTTTAAAAAAACAAATGACAAAAGAGATTAGTTGCTGTGTATGATTCTTGTACCTTTTACTTGTTCTCCTTGCCTAACACAACCTAACAGACCTCAGGGTAAGCTTCGAGGGAGTCAAGAGATGAGTAAGTTTTTATGGTGTTTTATTACATTTAAAGGGAACCTGTCACCAAGACATAACTATCTAATCTATGATCAGCATGTTATAAAGCAGAAGGAGCTGAGCAGATTGATATATATCTTTGTGGGAAAAGATTCTGCATAACACGTAAAATGATTATTGAAATCCCTGCTCA
The DNA here is from genome assembly GCF_027789765.1 of Dendropsophus ebraccatus. NCBI lineage: Eukaryota > Metazoa > Chordata > Amphibia > Anura > Hylidae > Dendropsophus > Dendropsophus ebraccatus. Next base: position 127,321,263 of record NC_091460.1, on the reverse strand, counting down.
TTCTGTGTTAAGGAGTCCTGTGGACAGTGTCACTCAATGGACTGGACTCTTAGGCATGGAAACATCAGAGATTTTAAGTAGTAAATTACAAGTTATCCTGAATCTTTTTCCATAAAGATATATATCAATCTGCTCAGCTCTTTCTGCTCTATAGCATGATACCGATAGCTTAGGAGGTATTTTCATGGTGACAAGTTCCCTTTAAGGGTTTAAAGGGTTACGCCAGCGCAAATCTTTTTCTTACAAATCAACTGGTTTCAGAAAGTTTAAAAGATTTGTAATTTACTTCTATTTTAAATCTCAAGTCTTCCCATACTTATCAGCTACTGTATGTCCTGCAGGAAATGGTGTTTTGTTTCCAGTCTGACACAGTGCTCTCTGCTGCCATCTCTGTCCATGCCAGGAACTGTCCAGAACAGTAGCAAATCCCTATAGAAAACCTGTTCTGCTCTGGACAGTTCCTGACATGGATAGAGGTGGCAGCAGAGAGCACTGTGTCAGAGTGGAAAGAATACACCACTTCCTGCAGGACATACAGCAGCTGATGAGTATAGGAAGACTTGAGATTTTTAAAGAGAAGAAAATTACAAATCTATATAACAAATCTTATGTAACAGTAAGAATTGCTATTAAGGCTAATAGACACTAAAATAATAACCTATTTGTTGTGTTGCATTCCACAGAGAATGGATTATATAAATGGTTCTCTGTGTGATACTGAATTGGAGGGAGAACACATTTCATGGTTTGCCTGGTAACTCACAATTCTACAAGAAACTATAGTTACTTGTTCAAGACAGTTTAGTCACAAGCTCGGCATGTGATGAGAACACTCGAACCCAAGCTTCCTAAAACAGTAGGAAGATGTAAAAGATAGAAAGAGTAAAAGAGCAAATTTGGGTTATCAGGGATAGGTTTATTTTCTTGGTATGGTATACAAATAATCCAGAAAGCATATAGTGGGTACAGTTTGGGGCATTTATGTTAAAGAGGATGTTCCACCAGGTACATCCTCTTTAAGCTGAACCCACAGATTGAACGGCGCCGTCACTGTGCTGCGGTCCATTCCCGTGCACGACGCCGTACTATGCACCGGAACCGGCTGGTGCTCAAGCACTGGAGGCGGACCGGGCCGCCCCCAGTAGGAGGGAATTCCCTCCCCTGTATGACGCGGCTCCATTCATTCTAAGGGAGCAGCGTCATACAGGGGAGGAAATTCCCTCCCACTGGGGGCGGCCCAGTCCGCCTCCAGTGCTTGAGCACTGTCCGGTGTCTCTGCATAGTACGGCGCTGTGCACGGGAACCGGGCTGCGGTCGGAAAAACTCGGCACCGGCTTCCCTGTGAAGGCGCCGTTCGATCCGTGGGTTCAGAATAAAGAGGATGTACCTGGTGGTACATCCTCTTTAAAGAAACACGGAGCTCATTGAAGCGGGTGCAGAGGAGGGCAATGGGGGGTATTAAGGGAATCAACGACTAATGAACTACAGTACAAAAACAGGTCACCAAACTTAGGCCTTATTCACACATTGGCTATGTTCACACAACGTTTTTTCAGCTCAATTTAAAATGACGTCCGTTATTTTAAGTCTAAAAAAAATGAACGTCATTTAGCAGTCTGGCCTCCCCTTAGTGCAATGACGGCTGTTGGAACATTATTCTGGTTTGGTTACTAATTGGCCTTTGGGTGCGGCTTAATTGAAAAGTCCATTGAATTTAATAGTAAAAATGGAGAAAGAACGGTGACAAAAGAAAAACTATGTGAGTAATAATAAAAAACGTCCGCTGTTTGCAAAAGAAGTCCGAAAATAATGACATATTCATTATTTTGACGTCCGTGGTAAAAAGACGGAGCAGACTTCAAAGCCCGCAGCCTGACGAGCAGAATGCAGATAGGAACAAAGGGCTACACTTTGTTCCCACTGCAAATTCGCTCATCTCTACCTGTAACCAAGGGGGCATCCTCTACGTCAGGGATGTCGTAGGAACTATTGTTGCCTATCCAGCGTGTGATCCTTTGGCCATCCCCCCTCTGGTATAAGTAGTGCTGCGGGGTTGCTGGGCGATCTATTTGCAGGGAAGGAAAGGAATCTTCTCTCCTGTCTCGCACCTGTCACCTCAGTACAGCAGGTGGAACAGAAAAGATTCCCCGCACATAGAATGCCGCAGCACCACTTACACCAGAGAGGGGATGGCCAGAGGATTACAAGCTGGATAGGCAACAGGAGTTATCGATTATAGAGGAGGAGCGGGGGGGGGGGGGGGTATTGTCAGGCAGTGGTGGTCATTACAGTGGGTTGCGGGGGGGGGGGGGGTGCACCAGAGGGTGTATTGCCTCCCTGAACCACTGGACCACCAATGACCAGCGACAGGGCACACTCATGCCTACCACCCGCAGCACATACATACACTATATCTGCTGCGGACGGTTGCTCTACATGTGCCGCAGGTGGGCCAGCTATGTGATAAATAAAATAGCCAAATAAAATGGCTCCAGCCCAAGGGTCGGAGTTTGACATGTCTACTCTACATCTAGAGGAAAGAAAGTTTCACCACCAGAACAAACAGCAATTCTTTACTGTAAAATTCGTAGCCTCTCTGGCCCAGTTATGACCTTTTTGAACTACTAGTTTTCATATTTTGCATTATGTAGTCAATCAGATATTGTATAATGTGACATTTCAATTATTATACACCATCCAAAAAATCTGAAAACTCTAAAGATCTTGCTTTACACAACCCACAAGTAAAGTTTTTAAGCTCATAATAACACCTATCTATACATTGCAGAGTGTGAAAGGTCAGGGGGATGGAAATTCAGGTTAATAAGGTATAAAGAAAAGTTGACATTACAAAAAAGGAGAAAATAATGTAAAGGAATCATCTAATCTATGAGTATGACACTGCCCTTGAAGCAAACACATAGGGGGAGATATATCAAACATGGTGTAAAGTGAAACTGGCTCAGTTGCCCCTAGCAACCAATCAGATTCCACCTTTCATTTTCCAAAGAGTCTGTGAGGAATGAAAGGTGGAATCTGATTGGTTGCTAGGGGCAACTGAGCCAGTTTCACTTTACACCAGTTTGATAAATCTCCCCGATAGGGCTTCCCCTGAAATCAATGGTTCGGGCCATGGTCTGTTTTTAGTATATGGTAATATGGTTTCCAGCAAAAGCATCGTCTGAACTAATCCCTTGTTTTAGTATTGGGGAAATGAGCGTTCCTGGGATAGCTTGCTCCCGATAATCGGTTTGTGTAAAAGAGCCAGCTCGTAATTGAGCAATCATTAACATATCTTTTTGCTGGTACCCCAACATTATACTGGGAAGGTACAGCCCAAATATTGTGTGAATCCAGAATAAATGTTATTTCTAAATTTTTATTTTTGTCATAGAAAGCAATCAAAAATTATTGACTCTCTTTAGGTAAAGTATAGTTGTGAATGGCTCTAGGAATATAAAAAACAACAACATATCATATACAGTGCCTACAGTCGCACAGTAGACAAGGGATATAGGTGCTCAGTAACACAATGGCAGGCATTAGCTCAATAGCTTTAGCAGGCCCTCTCATTGACAGATGATGGTGGTGAGGTAGGCAGCTGTAGGGAATTAAGTCTTGAAATTCCTGATTCCTAGTAGTTTTTTCCCCCCACCCAGTTAATTGAAAGGTTGGTGTACAATGGTACAACTAGTTATTAGGCTATTGTTGCATAAAACACTATTATTCCATACAGATGCTATATACAGAGCATCGGTGTGGCCACTCTGTATTTTTCAAGGGGAGTTTTAGGCTATGTTCACATGATGTTTTTTTCTGTCCTTTTTTTATTTTTTAAAATGATGTCCATCATTGTGAGTTCCAAATGACGTCAGTCATTTCCCGCCATTACAATGATGGTCCATTGAAGGTCCATTGAATTTAGTAGTAAAGATGTCGGAAGGACAGTGCAAAAAAAAGTTGTGAACAACTAAAATTAACATCTGTTGTTTGCAAAAAAATGTCCTTGAATAATTGTCAGGAATATTAATTTGACTTCCAGGCAAACAACGTCCGTTATTTAGTACACTGTGCACTGGGCTGCCGTCATTCCATTGATTTCAGTGCATTCAATTGACGTCAATTAAAGTACAGTAATAATGGACATTATTTTAAAAAGAAAAAGCAGACACCTTTTTATTTTATTTTTTACTTATTGTGAACATAGCCCTAGTCTGTTATGCAACTAGAAAAAATGATACACCCCCACATTCACTTCAATCTATTACAAAAAAATTCCTTTTGCTTCTGCATTGTATGTCTAGTGCTTGATTTATAGACATGAGCCTTATAGGGAACTTATATATTAGTGTAACTCTCATTTAATTTTTTCTTTTGCAGAAATCCAAAGTACAAGCGATTTTAAGAAAAAAGAGGCAAAAAAAGCCTCTTTCTGTACTCAAAAAGCTCTTTTCCAGCCTCCCCCCTCGCTTCTTATTTGCTCATTATCAGGCAAGGCTTCATAACACAGGAGCAAAGCGAAGACGGGTTTGCTGAGTCCATTATAACCTATGAAGGGGAAGAATTGAGGGGGATGAGTGAGCAGGAAGAGAAGACAAGCAGTTGTACAGTTTGGAGACTGTCTGGGCACATAAAACGATGGATTCAGATGTCAGAAAGATCAGTGCTTATCTGGGAGCTTGATGAGATAAGATTGCAGAATGTAGTGCTTTGCAGGGCTGACTTTTCTCCTCTCCGTGCTCACTCACCCTTTTGGTCCCTCCCATCGCCATAAATTATAATGGGCACATAAATCCGGCTTCTTCTGAAGTGGGGTGAGGCTGTAAAACAGCTTTTTATATGCAGAAGGAAACACTTTTGCTTAATAAAACCTATTACAGAGTTTCTTAAAATCGCTTGTACTATTGATATTTATTGATTTCTGAAAAGTGACATTTAAATGACAGTTACACGTTAACATCTTAACACCATGGATGAAGAACAGTTGTTTAAAGATGAGTCTCTAGAAGGGATATTCCTGCCATCAAAGGTTACCCCCTATCCTGAGGCGTAGCTGATTGGTGATGGTCCTGAGAATGGAGGTCAAATGTCATCCAAATAAATAAAGCAGGAGTGCACAGTAATAACTTGTCTATGGGGCTTCCAAACACCTGCAATTTCAGCAATGTTCGGAAGCCTCATAGAGAATACCATACACATGTGCACTGCCATTTCATCCATTAAGAGAACATTTGATTTCTGTTTTTGGCATCAGTGGGGTCCCAGTGGTCTGACCCCCTACTATTAGGGCATAATGTTTAATGATGGAATAACCTCTTTAACCCCTTAAGGACACAGGGCGTAAATGTACGCCCTGCCATCCCTAGGGGCGTTTAGAGGGGGACCGCTCGGAAACTCCGCTCTGAACCACCGCAATCCCGGGTGCTATCTGAAGCCCAGGATCGCGGTAATAGAGGGCATGGTCCGATCGCCCTCTAAATAGCTATTTAAATGCAGCTGTCATAGTTGACAGCTGCATTTAAAATGCTATTTACCCCCATACCTGGTGGTCTAGTGGGGGGATCACCCCCCCCCCCCCATGATGCGATCCGGAAGAGCGATCCCCATATCTGTACCGTCCGAGTGCCTGCGCCGTAATGGCGCTGATCCTGGCTCAGCAATCTGTTGCTCTCGGCTGCAGCAGCCAAGAGCAATAGAACACAGATCTCATTGATCTATGCAGTATATCTATAGTACGTAGCTCTCAATGAGAGATCAGAGTAGTGATACTAGAAGTCTCCCAGGGGGATTAACCCTAACCCCAGGGGGACTTCTAGTTAGTGTGTAAAAAAATGATTTTTTTTGTTAATAAAAAAATCCCCTCCCCTAATTAAAGTCTGGATCACCCTCCTTTCCTCATTTTATAAATAAAAATAAATAAACAAACAAATTTGGTATCGCCGCATGCGTAATCACCCAAACTATTAATTTATTTCATTCCTGATCTCGCACGGTAAATGGCGTAAGCGCCAAAAAATTCCAAAGAGCAACATTGTGCATTTTTGGTCCATCAAATCCAGAAAAATTGTAATAAAAAGTCGTATATAAGCAAACAAGGTAAAGTACAGATCATGGCGCAAAAATTACACCTCACACAGCCCCATACACCAAAGGATAAAAGCGCAGAAAAATTCAACAGCTAACCGCAATGGCAAGATACAGACCCACTACAAACATGAAAATAGTTAAAAGAAGCCCCCCAACTGCTAAAAAAAATCCCACAAAAATAATGAGGCTCATGGTTACCATTTGCAAACAGTCTAAACCACCCCACCCAAAGGATAAAAGCGCTATAAACATGGCAATAGAGCAATTTTAAGGAATATATATATATTGTTTTTTAAAAAGGTGTTTATTTTTTAAAAGCCATCAAATAAAATAAAAGTCATGCAAGTTACATATTGTTGTAATCGTACTAACTTGAGGAACATGTATAAAAAGTCACCACACATTTTTTTCTGATTTCGCAGCGTATTTTATGCAAAAATTAAGCCCGCCATTGCAAAGTACAATTAGTACGCAAAAAATAAGGGCTCATGTGGGTCTCTAGGTGAAAAAATGCAACTGCTATGGCCTTTTAAGCACAAGGAGGAAAAAACGAAAGCGCAAAAGTTGAAATTGGTTCTGTCCTTACGGGGTTAAGCAGGTGTCCCATCTTCTAATGACAGATGTCAGGGGAAAGAAGAATCAGCCAAATGGATTTTAAAATATCCAACTCTTTTGTTCTCAAGGAAGATAAGCCGAGGTGTTCCCTTTTCTTTTTGTATTGAAAGCTCATGCATGCCGAGCCACTACACAATGGATAGTGCAAGCTGTTGATGTGAATCAGGTCTTCTTCAGACATAGGACCCCTATACAAAGAATGACTCTTCAACAACTGGCTAATGATCAGTTTGAAAAGTCATAACCCCATGGTGTGATATATTTTCCATATGGGAAAACCCTTACGGCTAATGGGTGCAAACACATTCCTTAAGCCTCAGTGTTGTCTATTGACAATTATCACTGTAAATTTACAATTGTGCTGCCGATAGTGACGATTACAATGGCAGCAAGTTCAATCAATATCAATGGAAATCATTAGAGATGAGCGAATCGGGTTCGAGTCAATCCGAACCCGAACGTTCGGTATTTGATTAGCAGTGGCTGCTGAACTTGGATAAAGCTCTAAGGTTGTCTGGAAAACATGGATACAGCCAATGACTATATCCATGTTTTCCACATAGCCTTAGGGCTTTATCCAACTTCAGCAGCCACCGCTAATCAAATGCCGAAAGTTCAGGTTCGCTCATCTCTAGTAATCATTAAAGCCCTCTAACATGGGCCGTTTATCTGTCAGGCGCATTACCGGAAACGCTCCATCATCACATAATCGGCCCGTGTAAAAGCGACAGCGATCAACCGAGAAGCAGGATATTGTCTGTTCGTTGGCTGTTTGCAACTTTTTTGCAGGTTTTAAAATCTATCGCTATTGTTTGCACCCTTGCCTGTGTAAAGGCCCTACTACATGGGCTGATCTGGAGGAGCAAGCAAGTGCCAACCCGTCAGATCAGCACTTGCTTGCTCCTTGTTTCCCGTTTGCTGCCAGCGCTATTACATGGGGGGGGGGGGGCAGTGAGCACATAGGGGCAGCGGTTCCTTTTTTTTTTTTTTAGTGTTTTAACTTCTCTTTTCTAAATTCTTTGTTTCTTAGAAATAGTTAAGTCCAGAACAAACATATACAGAGCTGAGAGACATAATGTCTATATAAGGCAACAATAATGGGAGCAACAGAAAAGATTGCTTAGTATTATGCAGAACGTAAACAGTGTAATATATATGGCAAAATCAATGGGGTACACAAAAAAAAATTATCTTCATGAGTGGGAGGGAGAGAAGGAATTGTGTGGATATGTGATGAATTCAGGGCAGTTAATATTTGACGACCTGCTGACATGAGATGTAGGAAGGGACATACCAGATAGGGGCTTGACGCACTCAATGTGGATGAGAATTTCAGGTCTGTGCATAAATAGATACCATTCATAAAGGCCTTTATTAGAGAAGTCCAGCGGATTATAAAAGCCGGCAGGGGCAGAGGGTAAATTGATTACGAGTACTAACTTACCTCTCCACGTGGCCGCAGTGAGCAGCAGGACCCGTGCCGGAAGGCATTTTCCCCCGAACTGCGATAACCTCATGGCTGGGGGTAAAAGACCTGTTTCAACTGATGGACTTGCTGAGTCCATCAGCCGGGTCGTGATGTGTCAGCTCTGGAGATAGTAAGATAGTACTTGTAAGATAGTACTTGTAATCAATTTACCCCCTACTCCTGCCTGTTGCTGGCTTTTATAATCCGCTGGACTACTCCTTTAAGGCCCTTTTACATGAGTCACTAATCTGATAGTCGGCTCATTCGATTTTTTTATGCGGCCAGGAAAATCATTGTTATCGGCCTCACATCTCTATGTGTAAATAGGCGATGTGCGGCCGATAACAATGAATTTATAAGGCAATGTGGCATTTTTATATGAAATTTATATGTTTATATTTATATGTTAATTGTGTAAAGGCCCTGCAAGCGAGCACTGATCTCACTAAACGGCGCTTGTTTGCAGCCTTGCTTGGCCACATATTGGCTTGTGTAAAAGGACCATTACATAGGCTGATTGTTGCCGTGTAAAAGTCACAACTACCAGCCAACAAACAAACAAATGTAAACTCCAGAAGATAGAGGCAATGGGGCACTTGCTTGTCTTTCCACGTATTCACAGACGACAATACAAAAGGTACAAAGTAGGCAACGAAGTTTCACGCTTAATCGCGCTTCATCAAAGCTTTGATGAAGTGCGATTAAGCATGAAACGTTCGTTGCCTACTTTGTACCTTTTGTATTGTCGTCTGTGAATATGGCTTAATAAAGAGTATGTGGAAAGACAAGCCAGTGCCGCATTTCCTCTATCTTCTGGAGTTTATATGGACAATATTTCGCTGAGGGGTGCAGAGCACTGCTTACACCACGATAGTGTCCAGAGAGACTTGTATCAGCTGAGATCTCCTACATATTGGTGAGTGGAGAGTGCCGATACCCACTTCTTTGAACTGCATTGTTTAAACAAACAAATGTTCCTTCACCGACTAATCGCCTAGATAGAAATTTCAACCTATGGTTTCTGCATTGATCATGAATGTAAATGTATGTTAACCAAGCACTGGTGTTCTGCAAAAAAACAATAAGGGGGTAATTTAAATGTAATGTAAATGTAAATGGATTTGCGTGTATAAGGTCTTTACAAGAACATGCGTACCATGTCAAATTTATCAAGGAGGTGCACGGACCTTTATAAATTTGGGTCCTCTGAGAAGTTTATGAATGTTAGTGTTCCACCGAGCCAACAGATATAACCATTAATAAACGTGCCGTGAGGTTGAAAGACAACTGTACCTAGACAAATAAGTCACACCTCAAAAAACCCTCAAAAAGTCACACATTTTCACGCAATAAAGCAATTTTACATCAGTCCACAGACGTACGGTAATGGTGAATTCCTCTCTATATGCTAACACAGTCACTTTTTGAATATGTCAAATAAAACACTGTCATCCTATCGATTGAAAAAACCCTGAATAATTTCATCTTCAAATTATCTGCTAATCCTTAAAGTGTACCTGCTATTAGAAAAAATATTTGAGATCGATCGGGGTTTGAGTGTTCAGACCATGACCGGTCAGGAGAACTAGTTTGTGTGCAGCGCATTCTCTCCTGTCTGCGCGTTATGAGACTCGGATGGCGGCACAATGTAAGTCTATAGAGCCATCCAGATTGGAGGGACACAGAGCAGGATGATGAGCGTATGGCAGCGTAGTCTTCTCCCCGCTCGTTCTAAGGATTGGTCAGGGTCTGTTTTTTTTTTTGTAAACAGATACTGTTTAAGGCTATGTTCACACAACGTATTTTTTCGTATTTCTACAGCAGTTGTTGCCGATAGCAACAATAGCCGTAGTTAATACAAAAAAATACGTTAGACGGGTGTTTATGGGATCCCAGCCGGAGCGTATACTCATAGTATACGCTCTGGCCGGGATCCCTAGGGGCGCCGCAAACAACTGACATGTCAGTTTTCTGCGGCCGCTTTTCAGTAAATAGCGGCCGCAGAAAGCCCTGTCAGTGCACACTATGGAACTAAAAAAGAAATGAAACTGCAACATGTGTGAACGCAGCCTAAAGGCCCTATTAATCGAAGCCATTATTGCCCGTATTTGGCCGATTATCGGCCATTACAGCCGACAATCGTTTTGTGTAATGAAAGGAAACATTTGTTGTTTTTCAACACGTTGAAAGACAAACGATTGAAAGACAACAATCTGCTGCCGTCGTTCTGTGTAATAGGAGTGGTAGCAGCACACCGCCGCTATCTCTTATGGGCTCCCCGGACCTCAAGACGATCTAAATATCATCCATAGAGTATCCTACCGCAGCTCCCCCTCCTCACTGTCCCCCCCGGCAGCGAGTAGGGAACAAGGAGCAAGCGAGCGCCGACCTGTCAGGTCAGCTGATCACCCTGTGTAATAGGGGCTTAAGATTCACATACTTTTGCCACTTAGGGCCCTATTCCACTGGACGATTATCGTTCAGATTATCGTTAAATCGTTCGAATCTAAACGATAATCGTTCGGTTGAAATGCAGTTAACGATTAACGACCGAACGAGAAATCGTTGATCGCTTAATAAGACCTGGACCTATTTTTATCGTTGCTCGTTCGCAAAACGTTCGCAAATCGTTCGCATTGAATAAGACGTTGTTCGGTCGTTGGCAATAGATACGAACGCAATAGCGAAGAAAAACGATCGCAATTACGATCATAAGTAACGATTATCGTTCCATGGAAGTGAGTGAACGTTTTCAGGTCTTTCGCAATAGCGGTCGTTTGAGATCGTTAATCGTTAACGATTATGCAAGCGATAATCGTCTGGTGGAATAGGGCCCTTACACCTCTATGATATTAGATACTGGAACTGGAACTTTTTCCTTAATAAATAAAAGATCCTGTCTGATATTTTTATTTCATTTGTGTTGTTTCTGTTCTTTTCATCTACTTTTAGCAAAATCTAAAGCAGAAATATGCAAATTCCGAATACAAACCTTACTTTTAAATATAGTCGTTTTGATGTGATGCAAAAAGCTCACCCTTGTTCTTAGGACATAGGTGTGTGTATGTTTTATGGTCACGTCTGTAATCGGACTCCTCGGTTTGTTTACAGTAAGGCATGGCAAAGGAAGCAGGAATAGTATACAAACATGCCTTACTGTTAACCCGATGGCTGCTGGATCCTCGTCTAGCACACAGCCCAGAACATTAAAAAATATTATTTACAATGAAAACACTATAAGAGATTTTTATGAAATACATCAACGAGCCAGATGAACAGTAAGTGGATGGACAGCGGGGCTTGAAAGTTTGTAAACCCTTCAGAATTTCTATTTTTATTTCATACTGGCGGACTGCTGGCTCATCTCACATTCATACTTTTTTATCCATGTCATGTTGCAATGTCAAATATTCATAGAATTTAAAACAGTTACTATATGTATGCTGGAAGTCGTAGAGAGAAGGATGGAAAATGCTTGCATACCATATGTGGCACTGTTATGGTGCAGCTGGGGAGCTCTTAGCATTCTCAAGACTAAGCATCTTATTTAGAAGTAGATGTTTCCAGTGTCGGACTGGCCCACCAGAGGAACGGAGAATCCTCCGGTGGGCCCCCAGCTTTAGAACCTGCTTTAACACTGACTGACGTGGTTTCTCACTGGTTCTTCATTGGTGGGCACCCAGGATCATTTCCTCTGGTGGGCTCCAGATACCCCAGTCCGACACTGGATGTTTCTTTATTTCTTATAATAGAAAATGTCAGTCTCCTCAACTGTGCCTCCATAGATGAGTGACATGGTGATTGGCAGTGGTTTGCACTTTATGGAGTCCTGCATTCAAATCCTACGAAGGGCAACATCTGTTATCCTGTTATGCAGCAGCCATGTTGTGATTGGCCGGCTGCATCAGGTGACCTGGGTGTATATAGACCCAGGTCACCTGATGCTGGATTCACTTGCATTCTGTTACCTGAGAGGGAGAGCTGCTGGAGCAGGGACAGAGGTATTGTAGGGCTTAGATTTAGTAGTTAGTTAGGCAACTAGCTAATAAGCAACCAAAATCCTTTCCAGGACTAGTAATCTCACAGTGTGACACCAAAAATAAATCTATATTACATAAAATATACCAGTACTATACGGTATACTGATAGTGATAGTGGCACAATATACTGGTACTGGTATATAGCTATTATACGCAGTTGTATACTGTACTACAGATTGTCTTATTGGGGTACATAGTAGGAGTACTAGCATTAATCTGCAACTACCCAGAAGTGCCTTTTAGGACTAATGATATCCTATGTGACACAGAAAAAAATACATCTGACATACAGTATACACAAACAGAGATATAGCAGATCTCCCCTACACTACAGCCTATACGTGTGTTTATAGGTGTGACATACAATATAGTATACCAGTATTAGATGTCTACTCAGTGTGATAGTGGTCCAGTATACAGCTAGTACAGCGACCTGTCAGTCTAAGATGCATCCATGCATGCTCTGTCGACTGTTTCCGTTCCATTTCTGAATTATTTCCATCACTTTCTGAGGTTTTTAGGTGCCCCAACACTCTCCCCTCTGCCAAGTAGGGGCTCCTGGAAAAAATGCCCTAATCTCCTATTGACTTTAATAAGGGTTTGTTACACAATTGAGCATTCGAGTAAAATACTCTAAACGAATTTAGAGCAATGGATTATTTTAGTGCTCGCTCATCTCTAATGACAATCTCTGTACTGTACTACACTACAGAACATGCTGGCAATATATAAATTAAGCAATTATTATTATTATATAATCATAACTTAACGTATATTACAATATACTAAAAAAAAACTTTCCATGCCTTCTTATGACGTTTAGAGGGGTACTGCTGAGTACGCAATGGTTCCATGGACGCCATATTACAGCTCTATATAACTGCTAGGTGGCTATGCTGCTCATGTCTATGAGGTCTTATCTTGACCTCTTAGAAATTTGACTTAAAATCAATGTTATGAAAAGTCATAAACTCTTCTTTTTTCGCGATTACATATGATCCTCATAAACGCCACATCTGTGTAGAACTGTAACTAGTAGTACACCTAGCCATAGTAATGCCCCCTACAGGCGGCGTATATATTTGAAATAAAGACAATGACACCTCTGGTCCTGCTTATTTATCACTGAGTAATATAAATGACTTGCTGGTCATGTTAGCTGGAAATACAACTGATGGCCTTCAACCTTGGAGGCAGGGTCCCTTTCAGTATATACACTTTACATTCCAGGCTATCTGGCCCCGGTGCTTTGTTTATACTCAGTGTGACCTAGTAGTCTTAAACAAACACAGAGGTTGACAGAAGATGAGAAGCGTTCAGCCCTCCTCCTCCTCCTCCTCGCCTCCTCTTTCTTCACACCCTGTTTGATAAGCCAGCAAGCCATAACTCATTCCCTGTCTACCATCCTTCATTAGTGATTTAATCGGAACGGCTACCATTCTGCAAGTGACGCTCATCTATGTGTTCTTCATCGAAATCCCCAGATTGGGCCCATATGGCACAGAGGCAACCTCTGGAGTCATCCATATATGCGATGACATCAATATGTCGCGTGAAAACCGAGCAGCTTCATGGTTTAGTGAGAATCAACTGCTTGAAAGGCGACTGTTCATCTGTACAGCCTGAGAACTGCAGCTCCGGCTCCAGCATTCAGCAATGAGCCAGTCCGGAGATTACAGCACTCCTGGCTGCTGCTGATGTCACTTGTGCAACACCCATGTTTCTTTTAGGCTCCCCTCCTCCCTCCTCAGCATTGCAGAAACAAGACAACTGATGGGATCTTTTCTTACTAGCCTTTCACTGGCAGAAACAGCACTACAGCACAAGCCTTGTAAAAGACCGGGCGTTACGTTGAAAGAAAAGAAGTTATACGTTCTTCTCAATCGTTTGAAAAATATTTTAAAAAAAAATTCCAATGATAAAAAATTGAACAATTATACATTACATTTTACAATACATGTGCTACATGGAATCTAATTTAGGCTATGTTCACACTACGTAAAACTACGGCCGTAGTCCGAACCGCAAAACTACGGCCGTAGTTTTGAGGTTTATGCCTTGGCTGCAATATATACGAACTACGGTCGTACAATGCACACTACGTATCAGACAACGGCCGTTAATTTACGTAGTGTGAACATAGCCTTAGGATGTAAAGTGGTCATACTCTGTGGAAATGTCATTTTAGGGGTCTCAATGCAGCATGATCATTTTGCATTGTGTTTAGCTCCATTTAGTAATATGTGTGTACTATCTACAGCGCTGCTGTTTTGGACATGTTAAAGGGATTGTAACAGGTTTTGACTACGTTGTGTTGGAACTGGATTTGAAAAAATTGCAGAACTGTTTGGGTTTGGTCCAAACCTAACCCAGCTGTATCTATGTTTTCCCTAGGGTGGCTACTAATCCAGCGTTCCATGCCAATATGCAACAATGACATGAAATACATAATACGATTGACCCTTCAGCCAGTCATGGTCTTAGGCTATGTTCACACTTAGTAAGAGACCGGCCATTCTATGACCTGGCTGAGTCATGGAACGGCTGGTCTCTGAAAAGATCATCCCGGCCGGTACTTCTTTAGTGCCGCTTAGTTCTTATGCGGGCCCATCCGTGTGCGCCTGCATCAGAACTCTCCACTGCCCACTATGGAGCGTGCAGCCAGAGCCGCTCACTCTATTGTGTGAACTGACAGGGTTTTCTGCGGCTGCTATTCACTGAATAGCGTCCACAGAAAACTGACAGCAGCACTACGTAAGTGTCGCAGGAATCATTCCGCGGCACTTATGTAGTGTGAACATAGCCTTAGGCTACATTCACACATCCCATAAAATTGTCCTAATGCGGATCGTGGCACGGATCCCCCCCCTTGCCCCTGACTGCCTTCACGCAGAAAGGAGCGCAAAAGACAACGACTCGCCTACTCCCCCGGTGTTGGTGAATATGCGGCCGTCCCATAGACAAAGAATTGACATGTCAATTGGTGGAATCTGCTTGAAGTCTCTGTGTGTATTCATAGTGGGAACAAACCCTTACCTAGAAATGGCATTCATCTGTGGCATTCATTTAAAGAGGTATTTACCTGTAGGACCCCTTATTTACCTGTAGGACCCCTTATTTACCTGTAGGACCCCCTCTAGCTGGCTTGCAGCCTCCCGAGGTGGTTAAAAAGACGAAAAACAGCTGAGCGCTCTGTGTTATGCAGTTTACATACCTGTCATTGAGGTTAATGGGAGTTGTGTGTAAATAATGTAGCATCCCAAACTATGCTGTTTCCATAACTCAGGACTTACAGAGACAACATAACTTGGGCTGCTACGCTGTTTACTCAACTATAATCAATGACAATAAGGGTCCTATTACACGGAGCGATTTTTAACGATTAACGACTAACGATAAACGATCGCAAACGAGATTGTTTATCGTTAACCTGAAATCGTTCACCATATTACACAGAACGATGGTCGTTAGTTACAATCGTTACTATGATCGTTTATTCCTTCTGATCTCAGGCAAACAATGGGCAATGAGCAATTACACTGAACGATTAGTGAACAAATGTGGAACTTGAGCGAACGAACGGAGAATTACAGCGAATGATTAACGATAATTTTAGGTTTAGATCTAAATCAACGGTCAACGACATACGAACGATTTTTCGATCGTTGCCTGCAATTACGCAGAACGATTATCGTTTAAATTCGAACGATATAACGATTTTTCACATGATAATCGTCTCGTGTAATAGGGCCCTAAGAGTCCTTGTACATTAAACAATCTTCAGCTATCCGCGGCCACAAACAAAGGCCGATCAGCAAGACTAGCGCTTGTTTGCGGTGCCTTTACATTGTACAACTAATCGAGTGGCTGGGCGGCACAAACAATCCCTGTATTATCCATGCGGCACATTGGCCGCACATCCCCTGGTAAAGATCCTTTTAGACCTAACAATCTTCGGCCACAATGATTGCTGGCCACTTGTTTGCAGTGCCTTTAAAAGGCACAATGAATTGAGCGGCCAGGCCATAAGAACGATATCTCTATTGTTTGTGTGACCGACCATCTTCTTATCATTCAGCTGAGGATTGGGTGCTTTCCCAGTCTTCGGGTATCATTGTCACATTACTGATCAACAGCTGAAGGAGTGTTTTTAGCAATGCTAGACCAGCCCTGGAGAGAGTCACGGGGCCCTCACTGCAAGATGGCTCCCCCCAGAAGTGAGACCCACATCTGTCAGGGATTTATGACATAATATCCCAGAGGAAAATGGCCCCTTTAAATGAACAGATAAACATAATTTCGGTTTCATAGTGCTGGGGGAGATTGAGGATTTATAAAGTTGATCCCCCATGACTACAGTCTATGGCTCAGACTCCCAGCAATGGGACTTCCTGTGATCCTCTGATCTCTAAGGGATTTGTAGGCCCTGTTCACATCATGTTCTGATCTAAATTTAGCGTTTACTTTTAATGCAGACACTGCAAATGTGGACAAACGTAAACCAATTGTATGCTTTGTTCTGTTTGTCTGTTTATGTATGTTTCTAGTTAGCAGATATATACTTCAAACTGTTCTAACTTGTTCTTTTTTTCTTTTCTTTAACCAGAAAAGATCAATATAAGCATAAAACCTTATATTTGCATAACTCACCATTTGACTATAATATAAAAAATGATGCTGCATATACATATACATATGTTCTTTAAAGGACATCATAGCACGGTAGATCGTGCTGTTCTGTCATCCAAAAAAGCCAGTATATGCCAGTGCAAAAGAGGTCAAAATTAGTTCAAAGTATACTCTTTTAGAAAAAATCTTGGCCCGTTAAAGTCAATGGTTACTCATGAATACAAGCTGTGGAGAGCACAAATCCTGGCCTCAACACATGTCTGTAACACGTCCGAATGTGTGTATAGGGCCATAGTAATGAACTGGAACAGCCAAGCATTACGCTACCGCTCTAGCCTTTCGGGAGATCCTTATATCATAATAAACTATGATGCAGGGAATCCAGTTAAAGGGGTACTCCAGCGGGGGGGGGGGGGGGGTTCCGATCTGGCCGGGGAGGAGGTGGCTGAGGGCAACGACGTCCACTCACCTCCCCGGTTCCAGCGGCGGGTCCCGTATTGCGGCGCTCCGGTCCCCGCTGCCCGGCCGCTTCCTCAAGTCCGCTCAGCCAGTTAGTGGCGGAGCTGTGATCCCGCATCTGCCACTGACTGGCTGAGTGGACTTGAAACGTCACGTCTCGAGCCCGCATCAGAGACCAGGAAGCGGCCGGGCAGCGGGGACCGGAGCGCCGCGATACGGGACCCGCCGGTACCGGGGAGGAGAGTGGACGTTGTTGCCCTCCACCACCTCCTCCCCGGCCAGATCAGAAAAAAAGCCCCCCTGCTGGAGTACCCCTTTAAAGATAAAGTGATATATAACCAGCATACGGACCGTATATCACGGACTGCATATGGATGTGCAAATCCAGTCTTAATTGCAAATTCAGTCAAGTTTGTAAGAAAAGAGAATTACACTTTGCTATTTTGTCCATACAATAATACACCCTAGTGGAATACACCCTAGTAGATACGTATTCCCAAAACTATCCATGCCTTTCCATTCATAGGGGCTCGAGAAGATACAGTACCTGATATTCTGGATAAATGAGCATATTACAGCGAACTGCTAGATTGGCGCTGCTTACTGAACCTATTACACAACCCGATAATCGCACAGCAAGAGTTGCATGGACATCATTGGCGATTTCTGTGCAGCCCTTGCATTAAGTGTAAAACTATAAACTTTATACATACCTCTCCACACTTGCTTCTGCCCGCTCCCCGAAGCCGCCGCTGGAACGTCTGAGACGGTTTCTGAAATGACAGGCCGCTGAGCCAATCACTGACCTTGGCAATGTGGAGTCTCGGCCAGTGATTGGCTGAGCAGCCCGTCACTTCAGAGGTGGGGCCAGAAGTGTCAGAGACGGCTGCGGGGAACAGGCAGAAGGAAGAAGAACACTGGGGAGTGGGGACAGGTATATATAATTGTTATTGGAATACATTACTTTAGTCCACAACTTGGAGACTAACCAGCGGATTCTAGTTGTTTTGTACAAACGCAGAACCGTGCTAATACAAGTTGTGCTTTACAACATTTTTTTCTTCAGAAAGCAGAACAAAGCAGCAGTGCAGCTATACGGGCAGAAATGTAGAATTTTATGACACTAATACAATATCTAAAAACTGGAAAGTGTTATATATGCTTAATGGATAAAATCCACAATGCTCTTCAGCTTTCATAAAATCCTAAACTTTAATTCATATTCATCATAAAATAGCCTTATTATATATTATATATGGTTCTAGGTTGCATAGTATGATTATATACAGTAGAGAGGGAAGTATGTGGCTACTAAACAGAGGGCCATGTATAGCTTTTGTACTAGGACCAAAAAATCCAAGTTACTCATATGCTGAATGTTTCATCATTACAACAGTACATGATCCAGTGGGGAAATCTTACTAATAGAGATGAGCGAACCTTGAGCATGCTCGAGTTGATCCGAACCCGAACTTTCGGCATTTGATTAGCGGTGGCTGCTGAAGTTGGATAAAGCCCTAAGGCTATGTGGAAATCATGGATATAGTCATTGGCTGTATCCATGTTTTCCAGACAACCTTAGAGCTTTATCCAAGTTCAGCAACCCCCGCTAATCAAATGCCGAACGTTCGGGTTCGGATGGACTCGAACCTGAACCCGGTTCACTCATCTCTACTTACTAACATACAAAAAACTATATTAGACACCCTACACAGGGCGTAACTAAAAAGAGCTGGGCCCCATGGCACACTTTTCATTGCCCCACCCCCTCTTCTCCCCATCCCACCTGTAATCACCGGTAATCCCCCTGTTTGTTAGTCCTCTGCCCAGTAGATAGAATATGTTAGGAATCTCCCCTAGTATCTCCCTCAGTAGACAGTGCCCCACCCCCATAGTAAACATCTCCCCTTGTGTTTCCAATGGTAGGCATCTCCCCTAGAGTACTCTGTGGTAGGCATCTTACCTTGTATCCCCTCCCATACATAGTGTCCCCCAAAATAGACATCTCCCTTATTACCCCCCCCCCCCTCCAGTATATAGTGTTTCCCATGGTAGGCAGGAGGCCCAGTGTATTGCAGGGATGGGCCCCCTCAAGTGGTGGGCCCCATAGCGGCCGCTATGGCTGTTATGATGGTAGTTACGTCCCTGACCCTACATTTATCCTGCAGAGGGCCAAGTATGACGAAACATTCACACACATTGCTGGTATAAAGTGTGAATGTATTCCATCAGAACAGGGTTGTGTGTCAATACTAGTGACGTCCCCGCCGATAACTATGGTTATGTCATTTATACATTACCATGAATTCTTACTGTATTTAGAAACAACAACAAAAAATCTGCACTGTGAGCTTTAAGTTAGAACAGTATGTGACCAGTCAGAATGGGGCATGTCTACTATGAAAATACTTGTGCATCCCCGGAATAGTTGTGGTTGAGCACTTTATCTATAAACATCTGTTAAGCTGATCAACTTGTTAGTTGTGCGAGCGGCTTCATGTAATACCACTGTAAAACGATATTATCTAGCATAAAAAGTCACGATAACAAACATGAGGACATGGCGGACTCCACTTGCCCATGGTCTTATGACTACATTAGGGCTGTGTTCATGGAGCCTGTATGGCCGTACAACGGTCTATGTCATAGGAACTGTAGGCCGCTGTATGGTGCCTCCCTGTAACCCCATATTCACCCCTAGAAGGGATGGTTCCGTGGGAAAAAGAGGTAGGGAACTTTTAACTAAGATCGCGTGTAGCATCTGTTCTCATGTGTTACCTAGGGCTGTTTTACATGGTCCGAGACGCTGAGAAAACAGGTTTGTTTACAAAGTCTATTACGTGGCTCTGTAATCATGAGGCCAGAGCTGCAGAAACGATTGTTAGATAATTTGTAGGGCCGTTTGCTGCAATGATCAGTTGGTTGGGAATCTCCTATTATACAGGGAGATGTATGGCAGACGGCCAATGACTTTTTTTAAGGGGTTAAAACGGCCCGATCAACCGAAAAACAAGCATTTGTAATTGACACGTGTAACAGGGTCCTTACTTTGGAAATGAACAGGTACCATATGGACTTGCGTGTAGGCAGGTTGATCCAATGACTATGTGGAGGTTATCTGGGGCCTCTTTATCAAAGTCATTAGGTTAGGTATTATATAAGGCTGAGTTGAAAAACACCTTAGGGCCCGTTCACACTACGGAATCAGCGCCGAAATTCTGTGGGGAACTCGGTGACGAATCCTGCCTGCTATCTGTTTGAATGGGAGGGCTTGCGTGCCTCCGCTATCCGTGCCTATTCGATCAAAGCATTGACATGTCAATTCTTTGAGCGGAAAGGCTCAAAGAGCGCAGGCATGTGAACCCTCCCATTCAAACAGATAGCAGGCAGGATTCGGCGCCGGTTCTGCATGGAATTTCGGCGCCAATTCCATAGTGTGAACGACCCTTAGGATGGAAAGCTACTTGACAATGGACTTGAACAAGCCCTTAATTTCTTTTACAGTATTTTAGGTTGTACAAAAAAGAGATGGGGCCTAGCTGTCAGCAGGGGCATAGCTAAGATTCATGGGGCCCCATAGCAAACTTATGTGAGCTTAGCAACTGATCCAGAATATAAAGCAGAGAATCCAAAGCCACATTTCATTCTGAAATAGATCTTTTTTTTTTTTTTTAGGCTATGTTCACACTGTGTATGACTCCGGCTGCATTTTGTACGCCGCCGTACATGTGCGGCTGAAACTACGGGCGTGGGAAAAATTGACATGCGGCCGGATGCGTACGAAATGAAAACATACGCCCGTAGTACAGTTATGCTTCCCTAGCTTGTTTTGAAGCGATCTGAAGCAGGTCATTTACTTGGAAATCTTCGCCCAGCCCAATAAAACTCACAGAACCTTTTGGATTGAAAAATCAAGTTCAATTTGGCTGAAATAAGTACTTTGCACGGGACCTCATGGAAATCCACGGCCATGAGTTGGAACATTTCCGTCCTCAAACAATGGTCTTGTTCATTTTTCACGGCGCCGCATACGATCCGGCCGTAAGCTCATACGTAGTGTGCACTGTGCGGGCGTATATCGTATACTTTCAAGCGAACGCATCAACCTCAAAACTACGTGCGTATATTCGCGGTTCGCACTACGGCCGGACTCATACGCAGTGTGAACATAGCCTAATAGCACCACATCTTCTTCCATGCCAAGGGTTTATTCAGGAAGGTAGGTTTAAGAACCTGTTTTAATGATCTTCATGACATAACGGGATAAGCAGAAGGACACAGGATGGCTCTTACCTTCTCCCCAGGCCCCCCCTCCGACACAGGCCCCATAGCAGTTGCCTACCCTGCCTCTATGGTAGCTACGCCTCTGGCTATCAGGATCCTCACCAGCCTGTAACCATCGCTCCTTCTCAGGGAGAACCTTTGACTTTTGGTTCCTGGTCCCACATAATGAAATGTATACTGTTATACAAAAGTAGATGCAGTCACAGCTAGGCCCCAAAGACACAGATTTGTCTGTGGTCCACTTTTTCTATAACACTACTTAACACAATATCAAAGGATGTACCCAAGACCAAAGACCTCCAGAATCTCTGCGTATTCCAGACTAGTGTAGTGATCCAGAAATGATTTCACGCTAGATTGCAATTTTTATACAGCTTTAAGGAAAGTGTACAAAGCAAGCAGATTATAAATATTCCGTTCTCCTCTATATTTAATCTATAAATGTGCATGCCAAGGAGTAATTTGTAAATTAACTTATTATGCCATATTCCTATTATAGGCTTTCCAGCTGAAATCATTTTTCATTTCAGACAAATCTCAAATTTGTAAAAGCCATGCTCAATCTGTTCCGCGACCTAGTGGTCCCTACAACATACCACTTTCTAACCTTTAAAACACCTTGCCGCCTCCTTAATGGCCTGTCTCCCGATCCTGGTATTTAGTTGAAAAAATGACTTTCATTCATGTGGCCCAGTGGGGAGGGCAGTTAAAGGGGTTATCCAGTGCTACAAAAACATGGCCACTTTTCCCCCTCTCTTGTCTCCAGATTGGGTGGGGGTTTCAAACTCAGTTCCATTGAAGTAAATGGAGCTTAATTGCAAACCACACCTGAACTGGAGACAAGAGAGGGGAAAAGTGGCCATGATTTTGTAGCGCTGGATAACCCCTTTAAAACTGGCATAGCCTAGAGAATGTCTCCCCGCCTCTATCCAGCCCAGGGGTGTTCTGAAAGTGAAGGGAGGTAAGGTGAGAGGCGCCACATGCCTAAGGCACTGATGCTGTAGGCCACACCAGTTTGACTGCCCGCCCTGCCGCATTGATAAAATGTTTTTTTTTCTTCTAAACACCGTCAACGGGAGACAGGCTGACCCCCGTGCACGGCTTGAGGAGCTCTACAATGCAGTGCCGGTACTTTGGGGGCGGCAAGGTGCTAGTACAGAGTCACTTTAAGCCAGGAATGGACATACACATAGGGTATGTTCACACACGGTACGGACAAAGGCCGTTGTTTGGCACTCAAAGACAACAGCTGTTGTAGTGAGTGTCAAACAACTGTTGTTGCATTGAAATTTGCACTGAAATCAATGCACAACGTGTCAATTATTTCCACGGCCGTTGCAAACAACAACCATTGATCAATACTTTGTGTGAGCAATGGCTGTTGTTTGCATTGACTCTATCGATTCTATGACAAGAACGGTCGTTGTTTTAATTAAAAACAACGTCCGTTCTTTTCATTAAAAATACATTGTGTAAACATTTTATTACTGCCAAAATAATGAGGGGGGGGGGGGGGATTGACTTATGTGGGCTCAGCAACTGATCCAAAATATAAAGCAGAGAATCCAAAGCAACATTTCATTCTGAAATAGATCATATTTTTTTTACACTATAATAGCACCACATCTTCTGCCATGCCGAGGGTTTATTTAGGAAGGTAGGTTTGAGAACCTGTTTTAATGATCTCCATGCCAAATGGGCACCGTATCACGTCTGGCAAAACATTCTTGCTCAAAACTGAATCATTATTACAGCACTTGGGCATGAAGCCAAGAGAGGCAAAGCGTGTCTGAGTCACTCATTAAAGGGAATAGGGCCAGATAGTCAATGTCATGCATAACTGGGATTATCAAGGTCTAGGGATCGGCTAATTTAGCTTGACTAACCCAAAAAAGGAAAAAGTCATGCCAAGAGGGTGGGCTCCATAATCCTGTATCAGTGCCCTCTCCTGTGCAAATAGAACATTGAAGACTGTGCAATGCATCCCAGTACATTCAAGGCGTCTTGTGACCATTCTCACTATAACATTATTACTAAAGGGAGCAAACATTTTGGGGGAGATTTATCAAACATGGTGTAAAGTGAAACTGGCTCAGTTGCCTCTAGCAACCAATCAGATTCCACCTTTCATTTTCCAAATAGTCTGTGAGGGATAAAAGGTGGAATCTGATTGGTTGCTAGGGGCAACTGAGCTAGTTTCACTGTACACCATGTTTGATAAATCTCCCCCTTCATCTTTAGGCCGGGTTTACACTACGTAAGACACCGGCCGTTCTGTGACTTGGCCGTGTCACAGAACAGCCAGTGTCAGTAGATGAACCTCATTTTCTGTTAAGATGGGATGCGGGTGTATTCGGGTCCGCCCGCATCCCAATTCACCATAGCACACAATGGAAAGTGCGACCGGTGCCGCACTTTCCATTGTGTGAACTGTCAGCTCTGTGCGGCCGCTATTCAATGAATAGCAATCGCAAAAAAATGACGTCAGTTTTTTCTGTGGCCGCTTGCAATCCCGGCCGCTGCGTATACTAAGTGTATACACTTTTGCTGGGATACCATTAATTCAATGGAACTTATCTTTTGAATTAATCATGGCCGTTGTTGCAAAGTGCACGGCCATTGTGTGAACATAGCCTAAAACTACATATGAGAACTAATAAAATGAGAACTTTATATATAGGAAAATTATATATGTATGTTGACTACCAGATGATTGGTGGAGAAACACCATCTACAATTATTATGGTGCACAATACAACACGTTCCTCACCGGCAATGCGATTCTAGAGAAGTGATGTGTAAGAAAAAAAAAAACAGGCTGACATTATGCTAGGTGCGGAATGTATTTCCATGCAGCGGGATGAGGCCGTAGCTTTGCCGAGTTCAAATAGGGACAGACTTTACAGTAGCGGTACTGTGATAAATGAATGAACTAATGACTTATTAGAATGTGGGTCAAAGGGTAGACGTACAGCGCTATCCATTCAAAGTCATTAATGTCACAAGGCCTTCTCAGGAAGCATGTTTACCACAAGATAATGGGAAATATATCACTTAACACCTTCCTTTCCAGTCACCTGTGTAAAAGTAATTTTCGTATCAATGTATTATGTTATACTATGTTAAATTAGCAGTACGTCTTAGATAGCTGTCAGATGAATGCATCTCTAATGTGCATGCTTAGCTAGGTAGGCACATGTTCTTAATATGCAGGAGGAAATAAGCTGCTGCCACACATCTCTGCTTGTGGCTTAAAGGAGAAGTCCGGCAATTTTTAAAATCCGGCAGCTGGCAGGGGCAGGGGGGAAATTGATTACAAGTAGGAACCTACCTCTCCTTGTGCCCGCCATGAGTTGTGGGACCGGCCTCGGGACCCCCACCAGAAGGCATTTTCCCCCAAGTTGTCATGACATCACGACTCTGGGGAAAAAGGCTGATGATGGACTGGTGGCTCAGCCAATCAGCAACTGGAGCGGCATCCCACCCCAGTCACTGACTGGCTGAGCGGCCAGTCCATCAGCCGGGTCGTGACGTGCCAGTGCCGGAGATCCCCGAGCTTGGCCAGGGTCCTGAGGCAGGTCTTACCGGGTACCGCGGGCACGGGGAGAGGTAAGTTAGCACTTGTTATCAAACTCTTTCCTGCCCCTGCCGGCTGCTGAATTTTATACATCGCTAGACTTCCCCTTTAACTCCTGTGAAAGCAAAGGGTTGGGGCAAAGAATTAGAGCAAAGTCGAGACACCTTCCTACACATTAGGTGGTTGGCTGGTCCTGCTGAAATTAGTGGGTTTAAGTGAATGGTCAACTAAATGGCCATCATTCTACTGAAATTACATATATAGACCCATGTTGCCCGTAAACTAAAATTCCAAATAAGCATTCTGTAGGTTTGGGCTTAATATTATCTATGCATTTTAGTCGTCATGGAAAAAAAAAGATCATTTTATAACTAGGTCTGTAACCATAACAAGGGGCATCTGCTACGTCTAGAGCGAAGAAGGTTTCACCAACATCACAGATCGGGATTCTTTACTGTAAAAGCTGTAAGATTCTGAAACTATCTGCTACATGATGTTGTAATGGGCGACTTACTAAATAAGTTCAAGCGGGGCCTGGATGCCTTTCTTAAATAATATATTTTTAATTATGGGTACTAGATTTCTGGCGGTGGGACATTGATCCTGAGAATTATTCTGTCATATATGGAGTGGAATATTTCTCTAATATTAGGTGATCGCCATCTCCCTAGAATCTTATGTTGTTCTCTTTGAGCACTTGATAGCTCTGTGTTTTATTAACTATAAGGCTGGGTTCACACTACGTATATTTCAGTCAGTATTGTGGTCCTCATATTGCAACCAAAACTAGGAGTGGATTAAAAACACAGAAAGGACCTGTTCACATAATGTTGTAATTGAGTGGATGGTCGCCATTTAATGGCAAATATTTGCTGTTATTTTAAAACAACGGCTGCTATATTGAAATAATGGCCGTTATTTACTGTTATATGGCGGCCATCCACTCAATTTCAACATTGTGTGAACAGATCCTTTCTGTGTTTTTAATCCACTCCTGGTTTTGGTTGTAATATGAGGACCACAATACTGATTGAAATATATGTAGTGTGAACCCAGACTAAAAGTGTGTACATCCACGCATATTGACTTAAGACCACAACAAAAGAAGAAAACCCTGTATACTATAACTATATATATAATTATTGGCCGATATTGATTACTTTAATGTCTGATCAAAAGTTCTGATTAGCTGAAAAAGCAAGCATTTGCCTGTTCGACGGCTAATCCCTCGCCCGGTAGTCCTGTGCATTTCACCTTCAGAGAAGCAAGAACTTAGAGTTTTTATGTATAGTATTTTTGTCATCTATACACCTGGTATCTCAACACAGATACACTTTTCCCAACTACAATATAGAAGCAGATGGCAATTATTGTCATAGGGTTCCTGTTCAATAAGCTGCTATACGTAACCCTAACGCCATAAGGCTTTGTTCACACTACGTATATTTTTGTAAAACTACGGCTGTTGTTGCCGATTGCAACAACGGCCATGATTAATCCGAAAATAGTATACACACATAGTATACACTGGGATCCCCAGCGGCGCCACGAGAAACTGACACGTCAGTTTTCTGCGGCCCCTGTTCATTGAATAGCAGCCGCAGAAAACCGTCAGTGCACACCGTGGAGCGAGCGGCTCCGGCTGCACGCTCCATAGTGTGCAGTGGAGAGTTCTCATGCGGGCGCACACGGACTGCAGTACCGGCCAGGATGATCTTTTCAGAGACCGGCCGTTCTGGGACCTGGCCGAGTCACGGAACGTCCGGTCTCTTACAAGGTCTGAACATGGCCTAATACTCAATATCCTTCATCAATTAAAAGCTAACCACTATGATGCCATTCCACATGCTGTGCACAGTTTCTGGGGATATGGTTGCAGAGACAGCCACCCTGCGCCCTGAAGAGTTTCATGCAAAAATAGTTCTTGTGTTCATGACTTCCCTGGCGTGAGCTGCATTTTTCCAACTCCCATTGAATCTTGACTGTGACCCTATAATGCTTCATTCCACTCCTATCCTAAACTAAAGAATTTACACATCCTATTCCCCAGTTCCAATAAAACTAACATTTGGCTTACTTTTTTATGGGCTTTGGACCCTGTAGAGCAACGTTAGTGTCATTAGTCACCAGTAATTTTCTTTTACGTGATATAATAGCGGCTCTGTATAAGAGTCCCATACATGAAATCTTTTGGACAATACCGAAATAAGAACAATGGACGCAGCGCAATGTTTTTGTCTTTGATGTGATGGAGGAAAACATTTTTATATTTGTTTTTGTTTGGTTTTGGATGTCACCTCTTTCAATAATCGGCACAATGAAAACATCCTAAATGTTTACACAAAGCCACTTGTATGATTACAAAATATGCTATCCTTCTTTCAGTTTTATTTTTGAAATTCTTGGTTACGTTATGGTCAGCCAATGTATTTTTCACATGTACTTTCCTTCAAAAATACACAAAAATTGCCTATAATATGCGTTTAATTGTTTTCATTGGGAATATGCACTATAGTTCACAACAAAGATATTTATCTTGGCAATTTGAAATCAGATAATTCAGGTTACCGGGACACAGATCAGCCCAATTCAACGGAGCTAGTCAGCGCCCAACACTGGGTCAAAATCCAAGGCAAGAGTGAAATAGTAGATATGCAAGGGTATGCATCAATCTTCTGCTCACCTCAGATTCCTGGTGGATTTTTATTGTTTGAAAAATCTGCCACATGAACTTTTCACGTAACACAAGTGGCCAAGTGAAAAATAATGTGATTTTTAGGGAGTGAATCCAAACGTGAGCATGAGCTCGCATTTAGGGCAATTATTGGCCGATTATCATTCTGTGTAATAGAGATAATGATCAGCCGATAAAACGATCATCGGCTGATCATTTTTTTTAGGTCCAGAACTAAAATCATCGGGCTTTGGGCCTGCATCGCTACATGTAATAGCAATGTGCGGCCGATGGCTTACGATGCAGTAAACTGTTCATACATTACCACTTCGCGTTCCCGGTCTTCTCCTGAACTCTGCTTGCTTCCCTGCACAGTACGCTGAAGCTTCTCTCAACTGACAGCCGCTCAGCCAATCACTGTCCGGGACTGCTTCGGCCAGTGATTAGCTGAGCAGCCTGTCAGCTCAGAGAAGCAGCATTGCAGTGGGGAGACTGGAACCATGGAGAGGTAAAGTATGAACAATTCAGACCAAAGGCTGCATGGACATCGCTAACGATGTCCGTAAAGCCCTTGCTTAAAGGGGTTGTCCGGCGAAAAAAATTATTCACAGAATAACACACATTAAAAAGTTATACAACTTTGTAATGTATGTTATGTCTGTGAATGGCCCCCTTCCCCGTGTTTCCCCCCACCCACGCTAGACCCGGAAGTGTGGTGCATTATACTCACCGCATGTCGTGTCGTCCACGGTCTCCGATCGTCAGCAGTGACGTCTTCTTCGTAAGTTCGGCGGATCTTCCCGAGTGCCGGCCGCCCTCTGCAGCGTCATCCGAAGCTCAGCCGCGATTGGCTGAGCATAACTGTGCTCAGCCAATCGCGGCTGAGCAGCTGATGACGTGGCCGCGTCATCAGCCGCTCAGCCGCGATTGGCTGAGCACAGTTATGCTCAGCCAATCGCGGCTGAGCGGCTGATGACGCGGCCACGTCATCAGCTGCTCAGCCGCGATTGGCTGAGCACAGTTATGCTCAGCCAATCGCGGCTGAGCTTCGGATGACGCTGCAGAGGGCGGCCGGCACTCGGGAAGATCCGCTGGCCTCCCGAAGAAGACGTCACTGCTGAGGATCGGAGACCGTGGTCGGCACGTGACAGGTAATGTATAGCGCACCACACTTCCGGGTACACGGGTGGGGGTGGTGGGACACGGGGAAGGGGGCCATTCACAGACATAACATACATTACAAAGTTGTATAACTTTGTAATGTGTGTTATTCTGTGAATAATTTTTTTCGCCGGACAACCCCTTTAAATGATAATAGAGGTTCATAATATATAAGATAATACATAAGATAATAGGTTCAATAAGCATGGGTTGACACTACGGAATCCGTTGGAATCCGCCTGACCATAGAATGGAGCCTATAGGACTAGTGCAACTTCAAGCGGGAGTGCGGAGGGGGCAGGTAGAAGCGTCTGGATCCGTGGCAAGTTATCCATGTAATTTCCGTATTGTTCGAGGATCCTTACAAGCACCGATCTAGCAGATCGTTGCTCATTTACATTATTGATTAGGCCGTCAATAGGACCCTAAGCTATGCTTTGGATGACCATGTTTCTAATATTGCACATGAACTTTGGCATAAGGTAAAACAAGCATTCATACTCCAGAAGAACAACACTCATAATATCAAAACTTTAAAAAGGGCAAGGCAAGCTAGGTGTGTCTTTGGTTTAACTTGCTAAGCAGGATTTTCAGTGTTGAGGTGACCAATCCTTGACAGCACTTGTACATAATTGTTCTTTGGAGTTAGTATTTGCATGTGCTGACAGCACTGCAGGCAACAGGCAGGTCACCTTGTCCTCAGGAGACTGAACACAACCTCTGTATGTCTCTTTAAATTACTCCTTTATGACTAGTGTAAAGATTACGAAAATTCAACGACTATCAGAGAAACCACTAATCAAGTCCGTGACCTTTTACCTTCCATGCCAGTGCTTATAGATAGATAGATAGAAAATGTAAACAGAATGTAAAACAGATATTCTCATGGCTCCTATATGTAATGACACATGGTGCTTAGAGGCTTACACAGATTGGGAAACAGGGGCGGGGTCGTGACAAACAAGTCTTATTCTTTAAATATGGGGGGGGGGTTGATTTTTTTACATCTACAGAAATATTTATGAACAAATCATGAGAACCCAACTTTTAGGTTTAATGTGATTATTGTGATTGATGTAGCTGATTTAGTATTGGGAAAGAGAATCAAAATGCATCTAATGTATTCTTAGCTACTAAGGGCCTGTTTACACTGAGAAAAAATGGCAGAATTTCGAATGGAGCCAGAGCCGTGGACGCCACTTGAGATTCCACCTGTCTGATTCATTCAGTGGGATTTCTCGCGCGCCTCCGCTCTCCGACCAAAGAAATGTCAATTCTTGACATCCCACTGAAAAAATGGAACAGGCGGAATTTCAAGTGACGTCCTCAGCTTGGGTTCCACTTGAAATTCCGCCACTTTTGCTCAGTGTGAACAGCCCCTAACAGTAAGGACCTTTTTACACGGCCGTATACTCAGGCGTGTATGGATGCAAACGAGCTTGCACGCAATTAGGCTGGGTTCACACTATGTTTTTGCAATCCGTTTAACGCATACGTTTTATGGAAAAAACGGATGCAATTGTCTGTCATCCGTTTGGATCTGTTTTTCCATTGACTTTCTTTATAAAAAAACAAACAAACTGGATCGAAACGGATGCGTTTTCCTTAACGGACACAAAAGTAGTGTTGACTACATTTTTTTTGTCCGTTAAAAGTAATCAATTAAAAACGGATATGTTGAACGGATTGTTAAAGGTGTTGGGTTCTATAGATTTATAAGCCTGGCAGCGAGATGCAATCAGATGGATGGAGTGCTGCTGCCCTGTCTTTCTCACTGCAATGTCTGGGGGTAAATTTAGCAAATTCCCAAAGACAAACATTGCATCTTTATTCGTCAGCATTCAGTTATTCCCGTAATATCTTGTATAAATGTCCAGGCTAATGCAGTAGCCAGAGCTTAAAACTGACATGTTAAGGTAAAGCATTAGAAATAGAGATGAGTGAATATCGAGCATTAGAGATGAGCGAACCTGGAGCATGCTCGAGTTCATCCAAACCCGATCGTTCGGCATTTGATTAGCGGTGGCTGCTGAAGTTAGATAAAGCCCTAAGGCTATCTGAAGAACATGGATATAGTCATTGGCTGTATCCATGCTTTCCAGACAACCTTAGGGCTTTATCCAACTTCAGCAGCCCCAGCTAATCAAATGCCGAACAATCGGGTTCGGACGAACTCGAGCATGCTCAATATTGGCTCATCTCTAATTAAAAACTACTAATATGGGCTTTAACCCTTAAAGAAGTAAAGATAATCAGGAACCCCCCACCAATGGAGAGTGGGAGTAAATTGTCCCCTTAGAGAATGAATCAGCAGCGCTCATTCGCCGCTAGGACTTTGTGAGCACTAAACTATGTTACAAAGTCCTTACACAGTAAATGAAGCGGTGGCTGAGCGTATGTGCTGTGGACAAGTGACCTTAGTTCCCATAAGCAATAGGAGTCCCAATGGCTGTAGGCCCACTGATCAGCTAGTTATCCCATAAATTGTGGACAGGGGATAACTTTAAATCTTGGGATAACCCAGTTTCACGCGGTTCTATTCATTCCTATGGAGCCGACGGAAAGAGCCAAGCACAGCACTTTTCCAGCGTACTCGGCTCTTTCCGTCGCTACATAGAAATAAATAGAGCCGTGGGTCGCAGATTAATAATACAGAAGCCGTAGCCCAATACGAAGATCGGCAAGGTGTACAGAGGTCGGACCCCCCCTCCCCCACAATCTCCTCTTTTTTCCTGGAATACCCCTTTAAAGGGGTTATGCAGCGCTACAAAAACATGGCCACTTTCTTCCAGAGACAGCCCCACTCTTGTCTCCAACTTGGGTGGGGGTTTTCTGCTCAGTTCCATTGAAGTGAATGGAGCTTAATTGCAAACTGCACCTGAACTGGAGACAAGAGTCGTGTTGTCTCTGAAAGAAAGTGGCCATGTTTTTGTAGCACTGGAAACCCCCTTTAACTCCAATAAGGTACAAAAGGCCATTAAAAAGTTATGCAAAAATATTTTTTTGTAATAGTAACCTTAAAAAAAAAAATTCTGAAAAAAACAATGACTAAATCCAAGCTGTAATGTTGCTCGGTAGTTTTGCATGTCTGAAAAGACTCCCAGATGTTTTCAACTCTAAGGTTTAGATGCATGCAGACCTTTTTGGCAGAAAGCTCCCAAGATGAAAGCCTGTATTATTTTCCTAAGTAAGGCAGGCTGATACCTTTCCATAATCACAAGTTACTCTAACCACAGAGACAGGGGCATGTAAGGATATCAAAGGAATAGGGATACTTGCTGTTTAGGCTTTAGTTCAAGAGGATTTTTTTGAAACTGTAAAAATATTCTTTTTAACATTTTTGAGCTAGTCATTGAGGTAATACAATACGCCATGGATAAAGTCAAAGCACCGGGTACTAACAATGCCAAACTGCTAAACTCTAGTATAATGTTCTAAACCAAGCCAATGGAACCAGGTTATTGCTGTAGCCTCCACTACCTATGTTTGAATTTCCATGTTGACTATGGCTGTAGACTACTTTCTAGATCAGTCGATCAGTCTTTTTGTCTCCTCCAAAAACATGCCCTAATTTTTTTGGGGGGAGGCAAGCATAATCGAAATTTGATCAAAATTTTCCCTTGAAAGGAGACTTTGGGGGACAACAGACCTGTACCCATAGACATTAGATTGGTGGGCTATTTCCTTGAAAATCAATAGAATTTGGCAAGGTTTTTAAGGGACAATAACCAATATTTCTGACAGTTATGTAGCCATTTTACGCAATTTTAGAGTATGTATTGTATTCTGGGTGTTCCAATAATGAAGCCTCTATTAAACTGTTTAATAAATGAGCACAGATTGATAGTTATTTTATTATCTTGCCGTGGTTTCAACTGCCTGACTTTCTGTCAAGTGTACCTACTGTTACAGACTTCCTGTTCCTGCTGTACACCTTAGCTGCAGTTTCAGCCAGCACTGTTTACCTATCACTATACCATCTTGACTTAATTTTTTTCCCACTACACTCTCAAGAGCCCACCACATAGTGGGAGGGAAATAGAGTTGGCCTGGTTCTTAGATAGGGTAGGTATTCATTACAGGATTTACAGTAGACAGGCAGTGGGGTAATGGAGACAACAGAGCAGGCAGTTTGTATTAGAAGCATACGGAAAGCATAATGACCACAAAGGGAGGTAAAATAGTAATAGGTAAAAAAAAAAAAAACCTTTACAGTACACAACCGAAGAAGTCATTTGTAAGTCACTAGCCTTTGATTGTGTTTAGTGGTGCAGTCGTTTTCCAATTTAGGAAAGTTCCCAGTGAAAAATCATTCATCCTTTGCCCAAGGTCATTGATCATGTATAGAGAGTTTGAACGACTGTAAAAGCTATTATGGGCTACAACGTGTATGATAGTTTTAAGATGTTTTACCAAATAAGGGCCCGTTCACACTATGGATTCGGCGCAGAGATTCCGCTTGGAGCCTCAGTCTGCGGACTCCGCGCTTAATCACTCCTGCTATGTCTTTGAGCAAGAAGGCTTGCGCGACTCTGCTCTCCGCACCTCTCCGCTCAAAAAATTGACATGAGCCCTCCCATTCAAAGACATAGGAGGAATTTGGAGTGTGAACGGGCCCTAATAGTTTGTTTAAAAGTTGTATAACCTTTACACTTGGTCACCATATGCAATGTGATATGTTTTATGTATATTATCTCCTCTATTTTAACAAATTAAAAATCTCCTAACTGAACCAACAAGTGCAATATGAAGGGGCCCACAAAAATAAATACAATAATACTAATACTATTACTACTAATAATAAAAGCTATTTATGAACCCTAAAAGTATAATGTGGCTGGGGGCTGGAGGTAGAGCTACCTCACTACAAAATCATGCAACTGGAACTGGTTTTCAAGCAGGTAATTTAAGCAATCTGTCTCTAGGCACACAGAAAAGACTCATTGTATGATGTTACTCCTTATACTTTATTTCCTAGTGTCCCAGAGTGACCTTCTCAAGGCATGCGTAATGTTTTTTTTTTTTCTTTTACATCCTGCAAATCCTATGACCAGAGATTCTAAACAGAACAGTTAATTTACTTCCTTGTATCCTCAGGACAAAAAAAGAAAAAAAAATAATTAAAAAACACTCCTGCTCATCGGAGCCGTGAATGGTTCTTACTGTACGTTTCTAGATCCAAAAATACAACACAGCAAAATTTATGTAGTTACCATTTACCGACTAGTTGGTAACGCACTGATTAATCTCTCTTCCGTGATTGTTCTCGGCAGGTCGGCTTCGTTTGTTAATAATATTGGCTACTATTTATAAGTGTTTAAACTAGGTTTACTCTTGCCTTCAGTTGCTTTTCGGCAGTAGGAACTGCACATTGCAGATATTGTCATCAAACTATTTTTGCCAGAATATAATACGATAAGTTGCCCATTTCCGATGACAAGGGATTGAGAAGGATGTCCGATTCTGTTTTCTATCTCGGTCTGGTCTAGACTTTTTCGGCACCTGTGACACTTAATAGGAATGACACGCCCTTCAATTTCCCCCTAGTATTTCTGGAATCGTGTTTGTAAACATTGTAGCCATGTGCGCATCACCACGTGAGAAGGCGTCACAGTGACCTGGAATCTCCTATTCGTGGAGTCACCTCTGGCACCAATCTTGATGTAACATCGCCAGAAATCTTTAACTCACTCCGTCCTTGTCTATTCCTACACTGGAGTCTAAAGGGTGGCAGAAGGTCTGTTAACGTTAAGGAGGAACCTCGGCCACTTTGTCAGCTGAGCGCTGGCCTCTATTGTTTTAGAGATCCTGTTGAAAACTCAGCTGTATCAATCTTATGACTCAGCAAAATGGTAAGATCATCTGAACGGCATCTAGACTCAGTTACTACTTCACAATCTGAAATACCCTTGACGGCATCGTGCACGTCTTACGTATATTCCTACTTCTGTGATGACCCCATTGACAGATTTTTTTTTTATTGTGCCATAACTCATCACTAATTTGTACCTAACAGTGACTGGCTTAGTATACGTGTAAGTTGCCTTTTTATGCTTGATGATCTTTTAGGAGCAAAGAGCGAAGGCTATGTCAGTTGACGGTAGCTCGTGTCAGCAGCGTATAAGAGGGCATATCAGGACACAGCAGTAAAGCTCCTTTATGGACACAAAAACCAAGGTTAAAAAGTTACCAATAATCTCTGCACTTCTATTCTAACAAACTAATGGCAGCATAAAAAATGGTACAACGCAGTTCAAGGCGAGAAATGTTTAACTCTTCCAATGCTGCAAGTATACCTAACGTAACGAGTGGAAATGCTTGAAACGTCAGCCTATGGTGATTATATACCAGTACTCACTCTCCTTTTTGATCTCCGAACCCTGCCTCTATTATATTTATATATAGAAAAACACTCCCGGGAAAGTAATTATTTGCATGGAAAGAGCACCAGAAACATTTTGCTATAACATTGGCTTCAGACGAGGCAAACAAACCCCTCGCAACAATTGTGTTTCATGGTGAGTATTTTGTTTACAGACTCGAAAATGTTTCTATGCCTTCCAATTCCCTTACAGCGCAGCCAAAAATTATTTATAGGCTCCAGGCAGAAAGGTTTTGTATCGCCAATGCGTAGCGCAACAGCCACCAGACCTGTGTTTGTGAGACTTGTTCAAATCTATTTTTGGCTCACCGCAGATGACCTCTCTCTCTAAGTCACGGTGCTTGATATCGCTCACATGATTGTATAAAAAGAGAATAAAGCTAAATTTGCGTCGGCTAAACCTAACCAGAAGAGCATGTTGGTCACAGAGACCAGGTATTCTACGAGCTCCTACAAGCAGTATAATGTTTTTGAATTCTTCTACCTAGAAACAGCTACGTAAATGTCCCTGGGAATTCTGGGTCGTCTTTTTGTAAACAGTGCAGACATGTGCGCGGATCGCCCACGTGTCTCCCGGTAACACATCACATTAACTCTTCCTTCCTCCATAGAACGGTGTTAAGAAATGGAGTCAGTGACAAAAAACTTTTTCAGGCACCGATGGGCAACTTTTTGCGGGTAGTCTAATTTAGATTTGACATGTATGGCCTGTAGTTATTTGTTTGCTTTTCAGTATAGGAAATCACCAACGGGATGCATCAGGCTTTGTGGCTCATGTTTACAGAAATGATGCATACAACGTTTTTATAGCATTGGCAAGTCACAACACCCAAAAATCCATGTTCAAGGCCAAGTCTCAGCTCACAGTAGCCCTGCACAATCTGGCCTATTTGGTGAAACATTATTAATTTAAAGCTACAGTCCCACATCTTCCTAATGAAAACATCCCAAGATCCTATACTTTAAAGACTTGGGGGAGATTTCTCAAACTGGTGTACAGTAGAATTGTCTTAGTTGCTCCTAGCAACCAATCAGATTCCACCTCTCAAAGAGTCTGTGAGGAATGAAAAGTGGAATCTGATTGGTTGCTGGGGCAATTGTGACAATTCAGCTTGAGAAATCTGATTGGTTGCTGGGGCAACTGTGACAATTCAGCTTGAGAAATCTCCCCCTTGGTGTTCTTTGGGCCCACCTGAGCAAAATATTCTAAGGGATCACCCTATATTTTGTGAGTCTACTTTAAAATAATAATTGCACCCAGGACTGGGGGGGGGGGGGGGGGGGGTAATAGGATATCTGATTACTTATTCGCTCAAAATAATGTTCTCATCTGTTAGGCCTTATATTAGGGGTACATTATAGAGCCAAAGCTTTGGCCCATCTGAGGATCCTGTGCTACTCTGGTGGATCAGCCCTTCACCTGCACCAGTTTGTATGACTGCTAAGTTCGACGCAAATTCCTGATTATGCAAATTTGTGGGTAAATGCTCATAACAGTCGGATAAAAACTTAGACCAAAAATGGTCGAAAATTGCAATTATTTACCTAAAAATATAGAAATAGGCGCAAAGCCCATAATAAATTTCCCCCATAGTGTTTAAACATTGAAATTATATTATCTGATATATTTTGAAGGGGTGACCCTTTCCAAAAAGTCCACCAAATAGAATTGTGTTTGTTTTGCGGGATTATGCCATAGAAAAATATAAATATTTGTCTAATTACTTCATTAAATATTGTAATTAAAGTCACGCCCTGAGTAAAACTAATATTACATAAGTCATTTTAGGAATTACAGTATTACGTAATACCAGTCAAGCAGCATTTAAAGAGCCACACATGGAATTCCAACTCTTGCTACTAACACAATACACTGGCAGAAAGACGCCCATTTACAATAACCATTACAATTAGTCCAGCTGTGCCAATGTACGTTTTGCATTGACTATATGTGCATACAGTATATAGTATGTTTAGAGTCACATCTGAAAGGGGCCTTCACTACTAGATGGCAATAAATTTGGGATGACTTGTTTTTTAAACTTGATGACTAATCCTTACTTGATCTAAGGATTCTACTCCTGGACAACCCCTTCAACACTCATTTGGGTAATTCCCTTCAACGTCTTTGTAAATGTGCACTTTTAGTCCCTTGTGAGAAACGCACATTACAAATGTTTGTTGTTGATGATGTCAGTTAACCATGCATGGTAGTGGAAAGGACCCAGAACTCACCAAGTAGTTCTGCTAATTTATTATAGTACAGTAGACATCAGGTCCAGTACGGATGTGTTTTGGCCAAGCATGGTCTTCATCAGTTTAAGGAGTACTCATTAAGCTGATGAAGGCCATGCTTGGCCGAAATGCCAACTATATCATTACAAGATGAACACAACCATAAACACTGCACAAGTACAGTTCCAATCCCAGTACCTTGACCACAGAAGAGGAAAAAAAATCAAATTTCACAGCTTTACATTATGACATTTACATTATTATTGCTAAGTTTAATGTTTTTTTCTAAACCATGTAGACTATAGAGCTCATGCTTATGTTTGCTCTCATTGGCTTCTGGGAACAGACAGGGTATCTTTAAAGTAAATGTACAATCAGGTACATCACTTTGGTTTTCTTACCTTAACAGACCGGCGCCGGAGCGGGGATGTTGATGGCGTGGTCCTTTTTTTGAACCGGCACAGTGTGTGGGAACCTGGTGCCGGTTCAAAAAAGGACCACACCACCAACATCTCCACTCCGCGGGAATCAGGCAGAGGTTAAAAAAAAAAGGACTGCTCCACCGGCATCCCGGCACCAGCACCGATCTATTAATGTAAAAAACCCAAAGGTACATTCGTCAACCCTGATGGTACATTGGCTTTAAGTTTGGAAGCGCATGTAGACCAGACAAGTAAACAAGCCTCAAAAAAAGTCTAATGGAATAATGACAATCACAGAAAGGTACTGTTTGCTGTAGATGGACAACAATCTGTTTAAATATCATTCAGCAATATTTTTACCCAAAAAAAAGCATATAGGTACAAAAAAACATGGCAAACACATTTACATGTTTCTGGCTGCTGTGGCCCTAATCATTGCCAAGAGAACGAAGCAAATCAAATTATACTCTTCCATAGAAAGTATATAACATACTATAATGTTCATACAATTTATAAACATACTAATGATCAAGGTCTACGGGCACCATATCAAGTGACTGTGTGTAGTAGCGCCACCCTACTCATGGAATAGTCCCTAGATAACACTATCACATGGGGGTCAAATAACACTGTTATACAGTACTCTCTAATTATATCATCATAAAGGCCCCAATTATTGGATCAAGAGAAACTTTAAGGCAGAATTTGAGAATCCTGACGATAGGTTATCATTGTCACATCTGTCTACTACACCTCAAGAACGGTTATACGTTTTTTTCACACCCAACTACAATGTTGTCAATCATTGGCCAATTCTTACGCTTATAGAATAGATTCTTTATACTAGCACACGCCTGTCCAAGTTAACTTTGTCCCATTTTATGCCTTTTTATGGCCTACAAGGTACATTTCTGGCGAGCTGTGGTTTGTGGATGGTAGAAAAACTCCTCTGGATGTATGCCCTTCATGTGATTATACACCACAATGAGACGTAGGGATACTGTGAATCTAACTAAACAATTTGTGGTAATGTTTTGCAGAATTATTTCCAAAGATAACCACTGACATTCCTGTTGACTTGGCAGCTCTCTCCCGTGAACATAAGGCTCTCTACACTTTTGAGTGACTTTTCCGAAATCAACTGAGGATACAGTTAACCGTAAAATAATCACAAAAACAGCAAAAATAAGAATTTACATTTCATTTTAGGGAATCTTTAAGGGTTGGTGCTGTCTATCCAATGGAGAACATAAAGGAGTATCATGAGTCAGCCTCATGTGGTTAAAGAGGTTCAAGTCAAAAAGATTTAATAAAGTTATATGTTCACATTTTGGTACGCATTAAAGTAGATTAATAAAACAATGCACTTGCCATATCAATGTTACCTAGGGCAGTGTTTCTCAAACCCAGTCCTCAAGGACCCCCAAGAGGTCGTGTTTTCAATTATAGTAGTATCTCAGGCATCACCACAAATATTCTCTATCTTCAAATCGGGACCTGTTGGGGGTCTCAGAAAACTGGGTTTTAGACACACTAACATAATACAACCTAAAATCTTACAAACAACAATCCAAGCTACCTCCTTGGTGACAAGCTTTGAACCGGCGCATGTTGCCTGCTCTTTAAACAATGTTGACATGCCAGAGTCCAAGACCATTTCATTACCCTGGCAAAGTGCCAAGAGTCATAGAAACAATGCCAATACTACATCTCGTGAACAAAAAAAAGAAAAACAATGAAAACTTTCCAACCAGATATCAAGAGCGGATTTAAATGCTAAGACCATGGTTACGTCCAATACAAATGTCACTGTTCACTATAACTCCAAAAACTCTGGTCACAACCCACAACTTTGCATCATACATCAATTGAAAAAAAAAAAAAAAGTAGAACGAGAAGTATTCTGAGTCATCTACATTCAGTTTTTCCAATGCAAGCTAAACTGATAAGATATATTATAGTTCACCAAATACATTACATATAATGGCTAAGATATACTGCACATTATCATTTCAAAAGCCGACGCAAACAAGCTGCTAACTACCCATCTGCAGGCACATTAGCTATACCTGATTGTAAACACTGATACCGCTTACACACCTTTCCATGGCTATTGTCCTGC
The DNA here is from genome assembly GCF_027789765.1 of Dendropsophus ebraccatus. NCBI lineage: Eukaryota > Metazoa > Chordata > Amphibia > Anura > Hylidae > Dendropsophus > Dendropsophus ebraccatus. The sequence continues at coordinate 127,281,108 of NC_091460.1, read as the reverse complement.
CATTAAGGATTAACTTTCCCAACATGTTACCAGATCCCACATGGTTGCCTCAGTCCATTCAGATGATAAGCAATGGTTTATTATTGTCCCCCTTTTATCCCAGTCCTTGCAGTACCAAATGAAAGTCCTATGTTGCAATACACATGTAAATATACAATTGAATCTACATAGTTCCTCCCCACTATGCAGCACTGCAGACAGCCATTAAGATGCAAATGGACCAGCCTCCATTAGCTGGCAACAGGAAACAGATCTTTTAATCCCAGGGAATGGAGAAAACCCAGTGTTGGGAGATGAACTGGGGATGTAGTTTTTCTGAATGAATCTCGGCTGTGCCTTACCTCACATTTTATATGGTTCAGCCAAAGTGTGACGAAACCAACTGCATTGAAGAATTTCCTTTGGTGTCACAATGAACATTTTCATGGTTCTGGAGGTTCCCTTATCCTTCTTTTATTCACTTAAAATGGCACAGGCCAACTTCATCTCTAAATAGCCTGATTTAATTTCGGTACGATTGTATGACCATTAAGCATCCCAATAGCATGCAATAGGTAGAATTATCTATAATGGACTCTAAGGGAGCATGTACAGTTATCTGACCCGTACTGTCCTTAAAGGTGCCAAATACTGCTCTATAATAAAATCTTACAAAACACAACAACAAATCCCATTGGTATTCTTAATGAACGTTATATCTATCTATAGACATTAGAAATTCTATGACAAAAAAAGAAACATAAAAACACAAACTCCAATTTCCTTAAAGGGATAAATACGTTTTTTCTTTATCCTGACAATTAAGAAAATTGACAAAATGATGTATGTTTATGGCTCTTATGTCTATGTCCTTTTGACTGCGCCTGCCTTTGTGTCTGCTTGTCATTCACCAGCTATGTAAAGGAAAGCTGATTCACCAGCAGCACAAAGGCAGAATGCAGCCTTAAAAAAAATGTCCAAGGTATGCTGAAAGACACAGACACATGCCGGGCGACAGAAAGAAAAATAGAGCTCTAAAAGTCTGCTCCTATCTAGTCACATGGCATGTAGGCTGACCATATAAAATGTATGGGTTTAGTCTCATAGTACAAAAAAAAGAAAAAATAACTTACAAGATAAAAGCAAAACAATAAAACAAAATTCTTCCTAAAGAATGAAACAAAAGACAAAGCCGTAACAATTCACACGAAAACCTGGAACCGTAAATGAGAAGTGGATTACAGCAGAGTTTAATACTGTTTTAGCCCTTTACTTTTTCAGACACAGAACAGGAAACGTTAAGAAAAACCATACGAACACACCGAAAAAAACTTACAGGATATAAATAGCAAGCTAAAGGCAAAAAGCACACAAAGCAGATTGCAGAAAGCATTCTGGAAAGACAGGAAAAAGCAGGGAAAGAAAAGGCTCTTTATTATTTAAAAAAAAAAAAAAAAAACTACACTTGTCAGCCATGTTGGAGAAGGATCAGTATTTTCTCCTCTTTATTCTTGCACACACTGAACAAATAAAGGTGTCTCTAAGACTGTGAGAAAGAAACAGGGAAGAGAGAGATAGGGAAGGACGTATGGGCATAAATATAGCACTCTGACCTCTTAAATGTCCCTCTGCCTTGCAGAAATCCAGCAAACACAGTCTGGTCTCCTTTCTAACAAATCCTAAAGGGCAGCCATCTTGCTTCCTTCTGCTCCTCTACGAAAGCAGACTAGCCTCCACATCAATATTCATGGGGCAGTTTGACGTCTGCTCTCATCACTTGATGAAGCCCCGGTGTTGCTGTTCACTGTTCCAAAGGGTGGACGTGACTGGCATGTGAACCAACCCCAAAGTAGTGTCTGCTGACAAGGAGCTCTGCCTGACTGCTAGCTTGGGTAATGTAAATCAGTTCCCTACTCAGGGCTTCCCACATAAAGCCTCACATTTTTTTGGCTGTACAATAGTAAGCAGAAGCCTGGGTTGGATGGAAGCTGCGGAGTGGATCAGGCTGCTATTCCGGCTCATTCTTTGCTTCATAGACACTGCCTCCAGCTACAACACAGCAAACTGCCTTCTGTCATGCAGAGTAAGGGGGGGGGGGGGGGGGGGGGGGGGGGGGGAGGAATTTGCAGGCAAGATTAGATAGCTGCTTTTCGGAATATCACATTACAGTACAGTGCTCTTGCTCTAGTTCCTCCTTTGCATCTCCCCCTTTCGGCTCCTCTTACACACACATTTCGACATTTCCTTCCAGCCGCTGTACTGCAAATATTACCAAAGTCCACCTCTTAGTATTTGCATTCATTTTCTTTTCGGTTTCCTACAACACAGTGCTCGTCAAAGTCAATTCAAACTGGTCAACCTCTTGTTGACACTGACCATGTGAACTGCAAAGTGCTTGACACATGCTCCGTAAGTCTTCCCATGCAGCCATCTCGATGACACAACAGCTGACGCACCACTGTGACAACGTTTGTTTTCCGATATTGTGCGATGACACACTTTCTATTATGGTGCCGTGAATGGGCTAAATAGCTTTTTTCCATGGCAATCTTTTAGTCATTCTCCACCATCTCATATGCATATTCTCATGATGAGAGAAAGAACAAATACTACTCCATACAAAGCACCGTTAAGAGACTCTTCAATAACATCCATAAAGCAATCGCTTCTCCGCATTGGACGATGTGGTTGTGCCATAGTATCGTTCCACCACTACAGCCTCCGAACTCCAAACTTGTGTTTCTATACTCAACGGATTCCCACGGAGGATGGTGGGTGCTGGAGTGTACTATTTACTACTCCGAAACTTGATCCTGCCCATTTATCTTACAAATGGACTAACACCCCTGAACTTTGACCAAACCAGAAGAGGAAGCAAGGAAATGGAGGCACTGAAAGTGTTAATTCACATATTGCCGCTGTTTTAGATAGTACCTTGCTAAGTTAAGGGCATAACAGAAGATTGTCTGTAAAGCAGGTAGGGGGCAGTGGACTAACAACCATCCTATACATAGCCTATATTAGGAATTAACATTACAGTATATTCATGTTTGAAGCATCAAAGGCCTTTGTCAGTTAATCAATAGGAACACATGTGGTTATCATGCTTCTTCCTGGTAGCAGAACTTTCCAGATGACTTTACTCAGATAGTAAAGGGTAAGACCGAATGCTCATATTTCCTCTATGGGGAGGGGTAAGGGTCCTATTCCACGGGCCGAGCAGGGCCCGATCAACGATATAAACGAGCGCTGATCTGCTAGATCGGCGCTCGTTTACTGGGCCTATTCCATGGCCTGACAATTGTTAGCAAGGGCTGCAGGGACATCGCTACCGATGTCCTTGCAGCCCTTGTTTCATACATTACCTGTCAGCTCAGACAGGCCGCTCCGAAGCTGATGCTACCGCGCGGGACAAAGAGAAGGAGAAGACCTGCAGCCTGGACAGGTAAAGTATGATGTTTGTGAAATCGTTGGTCACCCACCGCGCCCGCTATTCCACGTTACGATGCGCCGATGATCGTTTTCTCTATTCCACGGAGTGATAATCGTCCGAATCGGGTCGATTCGGCTGATTATCACTCCGTGGAATAGGCCCCTAAGTCTCAGTTAGACAGATCGACCAATGCTCTTAACCCTTCTCTCTGGCGACAGCCGGGAACCCCTGAAGCAAGCCGGAGCATGAAGCATGTAATGTATACTCTGGCGGGAAATAAGGGGGCTGTCACTTACGTACTTGCAGCGGGATGTCAATTCTACCAATGTATGTCTTGTAAAAACATTTTAGTGCAAACATTTAGTAAAAGTATTTTTATATGTTTAAAAAAGGAATGACAACACCACTTCTGCAATATACAATAAAATGATTTCTAAGAGCGCATAAGGTAAATTGGACCTCTTAACAGCTAAACTAGAGCAAAAATATACCCTTGGCTACATAGGGCTTCTCATCAGAACTCTAAGCATAACTTTTTATCTCAATAGTCTTTTCCAGCAATGAGATATAAGACATTTTGTTAAATTGTGAATAAGGCACAAATGCCCAGAGGGTGTTTCCTAGCAAGAGCCAAGGTTTAGCCAGACTTTTACTTCTTATCCTTCACCTCCATGCCTGCTTGGTTATGCCCACCCATACAGATATTTAGTTGTATGGGGAGTACATTTTAGAATATGTAAGATATTGCTATAGTCTGCTTGTCTCCAGTTTACACATAGAGATATGCGGCCAATACTGATACATTTTCTGTCGCTTTAACACAGGCCGGTTATCGCCGAATGAGCATTTCTAGGGACGCTCATTGCTGATAACTGCCCTGACTAAAAGGGCCTATACTTTCTGGTAAATTCCCTGAAATTCTGCATATTACACTTCAGCTTGAAATATCTGGGTTGTTGCTTTTCATCCAACATGAGAAATAAAGTTTGGTTTGCAAAAAAACATGAAAAAAAAACAAGACTTAAAATCCTGGCTGTTAAGCCAGTGTCCATTCAATCCAGTCTCTAGGTGTTGTGAAGCCAGGTTTCATTCAAATCAGTCTGTGAATGTTGTGAAGCCAGTGTCCATTCAAACCAGTCTGTGGGTGCTGTTAAGCCAGTGTCCATTCAAACCAGTCTGTGGGTGCTGTTAAGCCAGTGTCCATTCAAACCAGTCTGTGGGTGCTGTGGAACCCAGTGTTCCTGCTAAGTGGATTTCCTGTTTAGTCAGATTAATGGATAGCCAGCTCATGTAAATCTTCACTGTACTGTAAAACAAGCATGACAAAAATATTACAATACACATTCAAATCCCCATCAAACCCCTTACAACCCCTTCCATTCCATATTACCCCCCCCCATTAGATTAAATCCATGGCCTGTCCTATCTATTGAGGCACCAGTGGTAGCACTACCCCCCATATAAATAATTTATTTAGCTCCCTCATTATTTCATGTGTGAATTCACACTAAATAAGGCAGGGTAACCTGCCTTCTAGCAACAGATTGCTGCTGGTAGTAGCTTTAGAAGATTGTTATATCACTTTTACTGTAGCCCATCACGAAATCTTCCTATAGCCTTATACCACTCAAGAAACCATGAGAGCTGTTAACACCTAACACAATAAGTTCCTTTTCCTGAACCATTGCGCAACATCTAACTACCATGGTGAAATTATTAAAACCCTAAAAACACTTATCAGCCAGTCACCATGCATGTCTGTAAAAACAGGTGATGGAGGCAGACAATGAGGTCCTTGAATGATGTCTATCCAGAAATCTAAGAGATAGCGGTGTGACTTCCATTTCCTGCTGCTGCTGCAGCAGCTTTACCAGTTGGACTGTTATTCAGTGGGTAGTCGCAGACATGTACTGCCCTGGCCATAGCTGGAACTCTAGACATCTACACTTAGGTGCACCCAATGCTAGATAGAGAACCGCAAGGAGTTGCAAGCCTGTTGTAAATTATAATTTTTTTTTCGGGTGGACCAACGAGCTGTGGGTGGGACCTTACGCTGGCTCGGTGGGACAAATACATCTTCATCCCCTGAAGATGTTGATGACGTCTGAGGACTGAGATTCCACATGTGGTCTTTGACATCATCTTCAAAGTCTGGGACAAAGTTTTCCTCTCCTAAGCTCTCTTCTTCCAGTGGCTTGTGATACGACCACAAACTTTTGTCATAGGCTGCTTCTCCCTTGTTCTCCTGACTGCTTTGTGGCCTAGAAACCCCTGGAGTCTCAATGCTGCCTTCCAATTGCTGACTTTCCTGATATTCCCCCAAAGGATCTTCAGACTACAGTGGCTGAGACTTTGGGGGGAGTGCTAGGCTTCACAGAAGCTCTCTTGCCAATGGTCATCCAAAGCTGACTTGCGGCCCAAAACACGATAGGAGATGGGACAGAGGAAACGTCCTGCCCTTGGCATGGACTGGTATTGGCACTGCTTCGTGAGGAGCAGCTGAACCACCAACATCCACTGCTGTCCAGAGCAAAAATGGACATTTTTAAAAATTTTACATTTTCCAATTTTTGACACTGTAATAATAGCTGTTGAACCAAATATATTACTCTACAATAGTCCCATTACTGTAGCTACAATGGTTTGGCTGTTTGATTGAGATTCATTTGCATGCGATTCGCGAATACTCAACCGAATCCGACCAAATATTCGTCAACCTGGTGAAACAGATTTTTTACTGATTCGCTATTGGTTACCAAATACCAAAATTATTAAATTCACAACCTTTCAAAGTTGCTATATATGAACGTAATATAAAATAGTTAAAGAGAACAGAAAGTGGGAGGAAAGAGGCAAACTTTCATTTCAGTAACCATCTGAGAATTGCTGAATATGTCATCAGCTTTATTTGTTGTAAGCTATTGTAACTAGTGTGCGGGCACTTTGATATGAAATCATATCACAAACTATGAAAACTTACAGAACAGTGGTACATGAAACAGAGGCAGATAGACATAAGAGAAAAAACATGCCAAGTGTTTTCTGGTTCAACCTTCTACCTTACTACAATGGTTTAGTGTAGTTAATTAGAATCAAAGATGATGATTGTTATTGTGCTTTATAGTAGTGGACACATATTTCCCTCCATTTGACAATTAATTACCATAATTCCTGAAAGATTCTGATTCTCCTTGTGGAGATTTTCTGGTAGAGATGCTCTCTGAGAAGTCACCTACAAGCAGCTACCATGTCAGCCAATGTCTAACCCCTTATAAAGACAACGAAAAGTTAGGTTCTATCGAACTCGAACCTTGTCGAACCTTCTGCATTTGATTCCCGATGCCTTCCCGGTCCGTGGGGAAGGAGGAGACAGCCCGGGTACTGCCTAGGTAATAGGCTGTATCCCGGAATACTAGGCGGTACCCGGGTTGTCTCCTCCTTCCCCGTGGAACAGGAAAACATCATGAATCAAATGCGGAAGGTTCGACAAGGTTCGAGTTCGATAGAACCTAACTTTTTGTCCGGTGTTCGATCATCTCTAGTTATTAAAGGGATACTCCAGCGTGGGGGCTATTTTTGGATCTGGCCAGGGAGGATGTGGCTGAAAGAAAAGACGTCCACTCATCTCCCCGGTTCCAGAACCGGTTCCCTGCCGCTTCCGGGTGTCTGACGCGGGCCCGAGACGTGACGTCTCAGGTCCGCTCAGCCACTCAGTGAAGGAGGCGGGATCTGAGCGGACTTGAAACGGATCCCAAGACGTCACGTCTTGGGCCCGCGTCAGACACCTGGAAGCGGCCGGGCAGCGGAGCGCCGCGATGCAGGACCCACCGCTGGAACCGGGGAGGTGAGTGGACGTCTTTTCTTTCAACCACCTCCTCCCCGGCCAGATCCAAAAATAGCCCCCACGCTGGAGTACCCCTTTAATCAAAACAAGGTTGGCCCCTCTGTGAACGGCACTGTTTCAGAGTTTATGTTTCTCACCAGTACAGGGTAGGGTTCTTGCATCATACAATAGCAAAGACAATGCTATTAATCAGATTCATCCATTGCAAAATTTTATCATGCAAAAGTTTATAATTGCAGCAGTTTTTTGAAATATCTATTTTATTTTATTTTTTTATTTCTATTTTTTTATATCTATTTTATTTTTTTAATTATATTTATTCTTTATTTTATCAGATAAAAAATAGTCATATACATAAATTACATATATTATATACATATATCTATTTTATTTTAGTTTTCTTTTAAATATATTTTCTTTTTTTGTGAAAAAAATGTTCGACTCCTCGTCATTTTTCTAGCTGTTGAGTAACCAGATTTTCGACAATAGCTGATGCTGTGTAACCTGTGGGAACTATAAGCTGTCACATCGTATTTGACGTAAACTTGCAGCATCAGTCAGTATGAAATATACTGGTTTCATTCGTGATAAAAGGTTAGAGCACTGGCACAACGTGTAAAAAGACAATAAACAAACTAGTCAACATATTTTATCATATGCATTTCAATTCAAATAGACAAGTTAACATCATTAGGTGTGGGTTGTCATTCTCATAGATGCAAAGTGACTTAGATTACACATTGTAAATTGACTTTTCATTGACTTACAATATAAAAAAAAAGGATCCAAAAGGATCCTTTTTTTTTTAGCGTACACAAAAACGTGGTCGGCATTTCTGTACGTTAAAAACACATATGTTAAATGGAAAGGAAAAACACAGCGTGAACCTAGCCTAAAAGACACTGCAAGAGACTGCAACTAAATTTTTTTCTCTTAAATAGGCTGGCCCAATTTCATCCATCTAATATACCAGAACCCTCGGCTGAAAAACTTCAGGTGCCAATACACATAAGAGCAAAGTTAGCCAAACCTGTTGATTTAATTGGTACTCTTAATTTGATAATTTTATGTGTATAGGGATTTATCTCCTATGACAGCAGATGTTGGCGGCAAGATCTGACATGCTTAATTTTAAAAAATAATGCTTGCTGACAGCTATGAATGGTGTTTGGAAAGCTTTATTTGGTTATAGGCTTATGATATTTATCTAAATATTTTGGTGCAATAATAATTATTAATAATATTATTGTTATTATTATTATTATTATTATCAACAAGGAGCACCAAATGTTCCAAATTTTGAACCATCTCAGCCGGGGGGGGGGGGGGGGGATGGCAAAAGCTCAAAACACATAAGCACTTGCCTTGAGCAATATGTTCACCCATGGAGGGGCTATTTAACAATAGAAAAAAGTTTTTGGGTGGCATACACCTTAAATGATCTGCAGAATACTAGGATACCACCCTGCACTGTTTAGAGAGGTTAACGGCGTGGGCTGGGGTGATCTCTGACTTGCTCTCCTGTAGGGGTTTAACACTGCATAGTGTTTGTAGTTATACTTTTTTAGAAGTAAAAGTCTCTGGGTTCTCCATACACGTCTGTCTCTGACCAACTCTGACTAACACACTGGACTGTCCCAAACAGGGAACCTGGCGAAGCCAGGCCCTGACTAAGTTCAGCAGGGATGTCTGTTCTGTGTTTGTCCTACTCTTCAGAGAATCAAAGGGAAACTACACAGACGTTACACTTCCTCTCCCCGAGTGACTACTTCTTACAGGGTATGTAAGAGTCCCTATGAGTGGTGGAGAACAGAGTGTGTATAGAAAGAAGCATAGGCATAGTTAAGAGAAGAAAGCAGTATCTCCACTGGTCCACAGGATCACATAATACAAAGAAACAGTAACCTGTAGTGACTACAGCTGTACAACATATATACAAGTTTAGATATAGAACACTGACATCTGGTGGCGAAACTTACAAACACCTTCATCACCACCTTACATTGAGGCTTGTGCCACAGGTGCCAGACAAGAAACACCCGTGGTGGGACACCACATTATTGTCACATTTTCATTTTTCCACTTTTTTTTTTCCTCCTAGTGTTTAAAGGGAAACTATCAGCAGGTTAGCCCCATATAGTGCCTTGGGCACTGAAGAGGAAGGTATGTGTCTTACCTTCCTCCTCTGCACCAGTCTCGCCGGGTCACAGAATGGCCGGTCTCTGCCCGGATCATCGCGGCCGGTACTTAAGCATGGGCTCCCGGACGGAGCGTATACGATGTGTGTATGCTCCGGCCGGGATCCCATTTATCAATAGGCATTGTTCCACCCCGCAAAACTACGGCCGTAGTTCTGCGGCGAGAACTATGGCCGTAGTTGTACGTTGTGTGAACATAGCCTTAGTCTGCATAATCTTTAGCTGGGAGCACTTTTAGGAGCACTGTCCTGCCCCCACAGCATCATCTGGCCCGCCCGCTCCATTGATTATCACAAATGATTGGCTCCCTTTAAATGTCTGTCAGTTTTGACAATGGCATTAAAATACAACAAACACAAGCTTAAAATATTTTATTTCTCTGTATGGAATGATCTCCGCTTAGGTCGGTGTTGGTTGTATAGCCTAACCGTAGCAGGGTGAAAAGACTTCCGATAGCGCTCCTTCTTGCACTTTGGGTGAAGCAGTCGGTCACTGACAGTACTGCCCAGTGCTATCACGGTCTTGTGCATGGGATGGGATTCATTCTCCAGCATGGACCTGACCACTGACAAAATCCTCCTGTCCCCCACCACCTGCATTGGGTCCAGGTAGCTTTCAAGGACAGAGCTGGCCCTTCTAGTCAGCTTGTCCAGTTTGTTCCTATTCCTGGTTGATATGCCGCTCCCCTAGCAGGCCACTCCGAAAAAGATGGCTAATGTCATTACTGAGTTAAAAAAGGTCCTAAGAAGTGTCCCCTGGACTCCAAAGGCTCTCAAACTGCTGAGCAGGTAGAGCCTGCTGTGGCCCTTTCTGTTCAGTGCATCCTCATGATCAGCTCATATTTATAGGTGTTCACTGTCTTAATGTCCGTCCCCTGGATGTCCACTGGTTTTGGAGGAAATTTGCGTTTGCGGAAATCTACCACCATCTCCTTGGTCTTCCCAGCATTGATCCTAAGGTGGTTCCGCTGGCACCAATCAACAAAATCCTTGTTCGTTTCTCTGTTCCAATATCCAACAAGTGCTCATTGTCCCATTTTTTGTACACTTTTTAAGTACTCCTAGGAAATTTTTATAAGCAATTATAACATTGCTGATACTGTTCCAAACGCATTGAACTGATCAGTTAGATTGGTGTTCTGCTAGCTGGCTGAGCCAGACTATTAGCAGAGACACTTCGGTAAAGACCTCTGCAGAAGAGACTGCAGCCAGAAATGACATATTGTACTTTATGTTAGCGATACATTTTAGTTATTACATTCTGCAATTATTTATGAAAAACTCCCAAATTTTGTGACAATTTGGAAAAGTTTGAATTTTTTGACATTTGAAATTCTTTGCATAAAGGAAGGTAAGCAAACTGCTTAAAATAGTTAATAATTCACATTTATAATATGTCAACTATTTTGGCATTTGCCAAGTGTTTGTTAACCTTTTTAGAATGTTAGAGGGCCTAGTATTTTACCAACAAATTATTCCATTTAAAACGGTGGATTTGAGAAACTCACATAAAGCATGCCATTTTAAAAACTGTACCCTTCAAACAATTCACAACATCATTAAGGAACTCTATTAATCCTTTAGGTGGTTCACACAAATTAAAGCAAAGGTGAAATTTAAAACATTTTTGCAACATATTTTTGTAATGTTTACACTGCATTTTTGCTATCTGTTTAACATTATTGTCCGCTAATTATCCATTAACATTATTGCCCGCTAATTATCCATTAACACTATTGCCCGCTAATTATCCATTTAAATGCAGCTGTCAAAACTGACAGCTGCAGTTAAATAGCATTGCACATCAGAGCACAGTACTAAATTAGGTTGGGAATCTCAAGACTAACTCCTCTCCACTACTCCTAACTCTCACAACCTACTCTTCTCCACTATTCTGAACTTATTCTACTTCTCCAAGCACGCAACCAAGTCAGCACTACTATTCGACCTTTAAAGCTCTCAGCACAGATTCTGTCCAGTCAAGTGAAAAGTCTATTAGCAGCTGGTGTAAGTGTTTCTTCAGTAAAGAAGAGTTTAGTTGTGGTTATTGCTCAAGTACCTACACATAGTTACATAGTCCTTGGGTCGTTTCTCCGTTCTGTGGGTGGCAGTACCGACGGTCCGGGTGGGTCACAAGTCCACTCCGGACCACCGTGATAAGCGCCCAAGGGACCCCCTCACAGCCCAGTAGGTCACCGACCACAGGGGAAAGGGTATAGCCAGCCATCCTGAACTAAAAGCAGGTGTGCCTCATACCTGTGTGCCCAACCGGCACTGGCGTCACAACAGTACAACCAGAGGCTAAGCTATACTCTGACTAACCACCACAATAGTGGCGTCACATAGTACCATCTAGCAAGTGACCGGTTGACAACACACCACATGTGCAGTCCCGAGATCCTGGAGCTCGGTGGGGGTCCCAAGGCTGGTCCTGCCGCTCACCGCAGGCACAGGGGAAGCTAAGTTTCTATGTGTCATCAAATTCCCGTCTGAGGGATTTTAAAAATGGCCAGACTTCCCCTTCAAATAAAACTTTTGACCTGTCACACAAACATGTTAACGTTTCAAAGGGTTTTATTGAGAGTTTTTCAATAATTTTTTTAAACATACAGAGAATAAGATGCATACAAGACACAAATGCAATACTATAAACAAAGTCACAAATGCAGGTGGTGCAAAGAATATTACAAACTTAAGTCTCTGTGACTAATGAACAGGCTAACCTAGGAAAACATTAGATGCATGCACAAAAACAAGAACCTAAGAAAGAAAGGAACAGAACTAAGAAGACAGTGTCATGAGTGTGACCCTAAACATACAGGAGCTAAAATAGAGACTGCACGGGCATCCAAATGGCACAGTGTAATAGTAGGTTGAGCATAGCTGATAGAACTACAGCGCTAATTAGTATGTAACGGAGATGAGCAAGATGCACATGGCTATGCTATCAGTGTAAACGCTGCACAGGTGGTAGCTTAGTGGGAGCACTCGAGTGTATGTAGGGCAGGGAGAAGCACTAAGACTATGAAGTAGCAAGGCTCCACCAATATGTATCAAAGAGAAGGAGCTAGCAGGCTACAGTGAGGATGCCAACAAACAATGGTATCACACTCACAAAAGAAAACAACACACAAGACAGACAGGCAACACAACAAAACAAACACACAAGCGCCACATCGGCGCAGAACAGGACAGCTAACCCGTTGTTTAATGAGTTAGCGGTATGGGGCACATAATCCAATTAGGAACCAAGGAGCAGAGGATAATAATTGCTGCAACTAAAGTCCGCTGAGCCTACGAGGTGGAGAACATGGCGTTAGGTGTGTAAAAGTCTCAGTCAGCAGGTCCTCTACTACTAGAGGGTATTGTAGAAGCTTGTTGCGGGCCAGGGGAAATGTTCCAGTCGCGCAAGAGATCCATTCCCATCTGCAAATCGTGAACCACAATCAGTTCCCTTAGACACCGTCAAGCGCGCTGGGGAACTCCACTTGTACGCGATGGCATTGCCCCTTAAGGCGGTGGTAAATGGGGCCATCGATCGGCGCCAGGCAAGGGTGGTAGCTGACAGGTCCGGGTACATAGATATGGCTTCCTTCTCTCTGAGAAAACTGTTGCGCTGCCGAGCAGCTGCGAGCAAAGCCTGCTTTGTGTGGATATCACGGAAATGAACGATGGTGTCCCTGGGTACTGCAGCGGGTAGATGTTGAAGCCTGGGCACGCGACGCAGCCACTCAAAAGCAAGCTCACTAGGTGAGCGGTCTGGTAATAGGTCAGTAATAAGACTCCGAGTATAGGCTGGAAGCTCCGGGGCTGATTCAGATTCCGGGATGCCCCGGATTTTAATGTTATAGGATCTGGAGCGGTCATCTATCTGCGCCAATTTGGTGTGCAAGTGGCATATCTCAGCATCCAGAGCCCAATGTGAATCCACAAGATCATTATATTCACCAATAAATTCCGATACTGTATCCTGCAGTCTCTGAACTCGTGATTCTGTTGCCTGAATAGAATCTCTGATAGCAGCAATGGTGTGCTCGAAGCCGGCATTTATAGCGCTAACCAGAGCCAGGAGTATGTCCTTTAGTGATGAAGGTGTTAATGGAGCAGTAGAATCAGACAGTCCATTCAAATGTGCACTCACAGACTTATCAAGAGCTGCTGCAAAGTGATAAGAGGCTGGGGAACGCTGTCTGCTATCAGGCACGGGAGAAGGACGACCAGGGCTGCTAGCTGACAAGGACCCGGGATTTGAAGGGACACTGGAGCTTGCCTGTGTTGCAGAGCAGGGAGACTTTCGTTTCCTTCTGCGGCGTCTAGAGGAAGCCAAAGTGTTAGGAGTTAACCTCTGCTTGCGGTGCTCAGGTTTGGGATCGCAGCGACTCTTACCCATGTCGTGGGAACTCTGTGGCGAGAGAGCCCCAGGGGGGGCCGACTGTGCCTCCCCCGGATTCCTAACAGTATGAATTTGTGAGGCTGGAGAAGCCTGCCACGCCGCTCCAGTCACTGCAGTATAGAAGTCCATAAACGGAGCCGGGGAACCGACGCCATTTTGTAGAGACGATGGCGCAGACAGGGAGGATTGAATTCTTCTCCGAGCTGCCGCTGTAGCCCTCCGAGAAGTCACAGCCATAGTTCATAAGATGCAGAAAAGCTGGCTCAGTCAGGTTGCAAAAGGAACGTGGGCTCCGTGGGCTAAATTAGTCGCTGGTGTAGGTTAAAGCCGGAGCGCTGCAGAGACACGTCCTCTCTCCTCGGCTGCCAAGCCATGCCCCCCCCCCACACACATGTTAAATGTTCTGATCAGTAAGGGTTTCAGAGCTGAGACCCCATCAATCTCTAGATATAGCTGGGAGATGCGCATGTCCAGGGGCATAACTAGAAATGGCTGGGCCCCATATTTTAGATTAGCCTCCCGACTGACACTAAGCTGTCAAGTCTAGTTATAACTGCATGCGCTCGTCAGGAGTTCTTGCCATTAAAGGGACATTTGCAGGACCTTGGAGGCCCGCTTGGCCACCTGGTGCTCCAAATGATGAAAACTCAGGGGGCTCAGCATATTGGAGATAGCTCAGGGGGTTCAGCATATTGCAAGAGTAGGCAATGGGGGCCTCTGATGTGGTAGGCCCCATAGCAGCCGCTATGGCTGCTACAGTGGTAGTTACGCCTCTGCGAATGTCTATGTGGTTCTCTTCTCTGCTCATCATTCAATACAACCTATTGCAGGAGCCATGATCTCTTGTATTTCTATGAAACCTGTCTCTTGCAATAAGTTGCATTGAATGGTAAGCCAGGGAAGGAAGTACACAGCCATGTGCTTCTCCTATCTATATATATATCTAGTGATCTGTAGGACTGATCAAAACTTTTCACATGTGTAAAGTGACAGTCACACTTTAATATAGAAAACACATATGATAGAATACCATCAATATAAAGCAATACTATTATTGGACAACTGACATTTACCTAAAGAGGCAGCAATCCGTCTTGTACAATATGTTACAGAGAGCATTGTATGATGAGCAGAACTTGTCTGTTCCGTCTGCAGACACTGGCATCTATGGTGTATAAAGCCTATGTAATCTACCCTCTTCACATGACAACCTGAAGAATTCCATATGTCGAAATAAGTCTGTCTATAACCATTGCTGCCTATTAGTTCACACAAAAGCTATGATTGTGCAATAAACCGAAGACTATGTAAATAGCTATACAAGGTGTGTCACTCTATACGGAAAAAAAACAAACAAAACCAACCAGGAGAATGGGTTAGGACAGTCATAACATGTAGTAATGACATTACCATTCAGAGGTGTTTTCTGGCTTCGGAGATACGTGTAGAGGTAGAGAGCTTCTTCTTCTTCCATGATGCTCTTCACTTGTACATACATGGTCCGGTTTAGCATGTCCTTACTGCAATCTAAGCGTTCTCTTGTATATTTGCCTGTGAATGTCATCAAGTTATTAGTAGCAAACGAGTCGACGGATCTTTAACTCGGGCTGCAGTCACATTCGGAGCTGCTCGGTGAAGTGCTCCGCTGTAATTAGGCTCTTCGAGGAAATGAAAATCTTTAGCTGATGCAGAGAAAATCAGTTTTCATCTTAGTCCTTCAGTGGTTGAGGTGCCACAAATCCTGTTGGCAGTCTTACTGTGTCTGTGTGTTAAATATTCAATTATTTTTTTATTGTAAAGAAACTATGGCTTTATTATCAGGGTCAGACTAGGAAAAAATGTACACAGGTAAGGAATAGTGATGAGCGAGCATGCTCGTCTGAGCTTGGTACTCGGTCGAGTATTAGGGTACTTGATGGTACTCGTTACTCGGACGAGCATCTTGCGATACTCAAGGAAATCTCATCATCCGTTTCCTGTCAGTTTGGGCGCTATTTCTCAGCCAATAAACATGCAGGAGACTCTTTGGTACATCCTACGATCACGTGGGACCCATACATGTCGATAGCAGCGATTGGTTGGCCAGATCAGATGACCCTGCCATATAAAACACACAGCCGGCAGTGCTCGCTTCAGACGCATGCTGTGAGAGATCAGGGACAGAGCTGCTGCTTCTCAGGGAGAGTTTCAGTGTAGGATTTAGCCTTCCAGTAGGCAGGGAATGCTAGCAATACAAACAAACAGTATTACTACAGACTGCTGGCTGGGACTTGCAGTGCTGCTACCACGATTTAACCAACACACTGTGGTGATCAGCTGCTGGCAGAAAGGGGGCATTAGGTGTTGCATACACACCCCTAAGAAGTGCTCAGTGTACTCTTTTTTGATTTTGGGGCTGCTGGTCCTGGTGTACTACATTGGATTGCTGGGATTTGTAGTACACCTGCATAGAATCTCACTGCTCATTGGATGGGGGTATCACAGCGTGTATCTAGGTCCAGTTCAATCACATCACAACTGCTTTCAGTTGAAATGGTGTGTCAGAGAGTGTGTCTAGGTCCAGCCACCACCAGATTGTACCGTACAGCCCCCCCTAAACTTATGGGAGCACAAGTATTTTTCTTGATTTTTGTATTTCATACGCAAGACCTATCTAATTTCAATCATATCACAACTGCTTTCACAGAGTAAATGGTGTGTCAGAGAGTGTGTCTAGGTCCAGCCACTACCAGATTGTACCATACAGCCCCCCCTAAACTAGTGGGTACTACACTGTATTGCTGGGATTTGTAGGACACCTGAATAAAACTTCACTGCTCATTGTAAGGGGGTATCCCAGCGTGTGTCTAGGTCCAGCCACTACTGCTGTGCCTGCCCTTGCCTCCATGTTGGCTACTGCTGGGCCTTAACTGGCATCCATGTTGACTACTGCTGGGCCTTTACTGGCATCCATGTTGACTACTGCTGGGCATTTACTGGCATCCATGTTGACTACTGCTGGGCCTTTACTGGCATCCATGTTGACTACTGCTGGGCCTTCACTGGCATCCATGTTGACTACTGCTGTGCCTGCCCTTACCTTCCTTGACTTGTCCATTTCAAACTATATTATCTGTGGATGTCATCTTATTGTCAGGAATGTGACTTTGCGCTCCTCGGTCCGTACTGGGCGACCGAGGAAGCGCTGAGCCTCTGGTTGTTTTTTGTTTGCAGTCCTGTCTGAATGCTGTCTTAGTTTCCCAGCCACACCCGCATTGCCTGTTACACTCTGGCAGTGCAGGGGTTACTCCTTATAGACCTGTCCAGCTGAGCTGGGTGCTGGGTTCAGGGCTGATCCAATCAAGTGCTGGACCCAGTCCCTGATTCCAGATAAAATAGCAGCAGGCTCTTCATTTCCCTGCTGGCTATTGAGTGTTACTCAGCTAAGCGCTTCAGCTCTCCTGGTTCTGTTACTTCTGTTGCCTGACCTATTGCTTGATCTTCCAACCTGCTTTGTCTGCTGCCTGCCCTGACCTCCTTGTCTGTCTCTGACTCTTCTTCTGCCTTACGTTTTTGTACCTCGCTGACCACCGTTGCTGACCCGGACCGTAGACTTTGCATTATTGTGTTTGTTTCGTCTGTCTTGTTTTGTGTATCACCTGGTGTAGGACAGGGACTGACACCGTGGTTGTCCACGGCCATTTAGGGCCGTTGAGGCAAGTAGGTAGGGTCAGAAGGTGGGTTCTAGTGGTTAGGGCTCACTGTCTTGTTCTGTTCCCCACCTACGTCCGGCGAGTTTGTGACAGAATAGCCAGCCAGAAAGAAGATTTTTGGGTCACCTGCATCATGGACCCTATGAACACCCTGGTGACCCAGATGCAGGGTCTGAATACGTTGGTTCAGACCCTTGCTGAGCGTGTGCAGGAACAAGAGTCCTTGCCCAGGCAGATGTGTCTGACCCCCCCGCAGGCTCCTGAACCCCCAGTGCAGCTCCCTGAGAAATTTAAGGGGGACAGGAAAAATTTCCGGACCTTTCGGGAGGGGTGCAGATTATTTTTTCGGCTACGTCCCCGCTCCTCCGGAGATGAGACCCAGAGGGTGGGCATTATTATGTCCCTCCTGCAGGGCCCACCCCAAGAATGGGCATTCTCACTACCTTCTGACTCCCCTGATTTAATGACCGTTGACAGATTTTTTTCAGCCTTGGGCCTTCTGTATGATGACCCAGACCGAGCAGCAGAGGCAGAGCGCCAATTGACGACACTCAGACAGGGTAAGAGACCAGTGGAAGAATACTGTGCTGACTTTAGGCAGTGGTGTGTACCCTCTACTTGGAATGACCCAGCTCTGCGTTTCCAGTTTCGTGCGGGCTTGTCTGACCAACTGAAGGACTTGTTAGTAGCCTATCCTAATCCTGAGACTCTGGAGGAAACTATGACCTTAGCCATACGGGTAGATAGGCGTATGCGGGACAGACGCAAAGAGAGAGAAACGTCTAAATTCCCTTCTGGTTCATGTCCTTTGACCTTACCTCCTAAACCTTCTTCTTCCTCTCCTGTGTCCCCTCCGCAAGACGAACCTATGCAGATCGGGTCAACTGACGCCAAGGCCAGACGTGCATATCGCCTCCAGAACCATCTGTGTCTCTACTGTGGCAAAGCGGGGCATCAAGTACGACAATGTACCGCTAGACCTGGTTCACCGCCGGAAAACTTCAGCGCCTGAATGATTATCGAGGGGGTCATTCAGGTGCACAGGTAACCTTCGACAAGAAAAAGAAGTTGTTGTTGCCTATTTCTTTGACTTTGGGAGATAAATTTATCTCGGGATATGCCCAGGTTGACTCTGGGGCTTCTGCTAACTTTATTAATACTGTTTTCTGGTCTGGTCTGGGGGCATGTCCACTTCAGCTTAAATGTCCGTTGAATGTGACTGGAGCGGACTCTGCCCCTTTTGCTCAGGGTAATATACGCTACATTACCCCCCATCTTGAGGTAAAGGTGGGATCAGTTCATTTTGAAAAGCTTGACTTTTTGCTTATGGAAAATTTGTCTGCTGATATCATTCTGGGGTTACCCTGGTTGGACCAGCATAACCCCGTGTTTGACTGGCCCAACAGGGAACTGGTTCGATGGGGACCAGAGTGTGCTCCTCATTGTATTTCTTTGTCGCTTGCTGAATGTTCTTCTGATGATGGGGAGATTCCGGAGTTTCTGCTTGATTATGCTGATGTGTTTGATGAGAGATCGGTGGATGGATTACCTCCCCATCGTCCCTATGATTGCACTATTGACTTGATACCAGGGTCTAAGTACCCTAAGGGTAGAATATTTAATTTGTCCTGTCCAGAAAGAGAGGCTATGCGAGATTATATCAAGGATAGCTTGCGTAAAGGTCACATCCGTCCCTCCTCTTCTCCCATGGGGGCGGGATTCTTTTTTGTGGGTAAAAAAGATGGTGGTCTACGCCCCTGTATTGATTATCGAGAATTGAATAAGATCACTGTGAAAAATCAACACCCTCTGCCTCTCATTCCAGACTTGTTTAACCAAATTGTGGGAGCCAAATGGTTCTCTAAGATTGATTTGCGGGGAGCATACAACCTAATAAGAGTAAAGGAGGGAGAGGAGTGGAAGACTGCCTTTAATACTCCTGAGGGACATTTCGAATACCTCGTTATGCCCTTTGGATTATGTAATGCTCCGGCAGTCTTCCAACATTTTGTTAATGACGTGTTCCGTGAACATCTGGGTCGTTTTTTGGTGGTATATCTAGATGATATTTTGATATTTTCTCCTGATTGGTGCTCTCATGTTCAGCATGTTCGTACTGTGTTAGAATTGCTAAGGCAAAATCACCTCTGCGCCAAGCTGTCAAAATGCCAGTTTGGGATACAGGAGGTCTCATTCTTAGGGTATAAGATCACCTCCAACTCATTTTGTATGGACCCCCTTAAAGTGACAGCCATTGAAAATTGGGAGCGACCCAGTAGCCTTAAGGCCCTGCTCCTCTGGTCATCCAGGGGGAGCTGGAGTTTGAAGTGGACAGGATATTGGACTCTCGTCAAATTCAAAATTCCATCCAATATCTTGTCCAGTGGAAGGGATATGGTCCTGAAGAAAATACGTGGGTTGCCAGTAAGGATATACATGCCCCACGTCTCATCCGGAAGTTTCATGACCATAACCCCTCTAAACCGGGTCCTTTAAATAAGGGTCCTGAGGCCCCTCATAAGAGGAGGGGTACTGTCAGGAATGTGACTTTGCGCTCCTCGGTCCGTACTGGGCGACCGAGGAAGCGCTGAGCCTCTGGTTGTTTTTTGTTTGCAGTCCTGTCTGAATGCTGTCTTAGTTTCCCAGCCACACCCGCATTGCCTGTTACACTCTGGCAGTGCAGGGGTTACTCCTTATAGACCTGTCCAGCTGAGCTGGGTGCTGGGTTCAGGGCTGATCCAATCAAGTGCTGGACCCAGTCCCTGATTCCAGATAAAATAGCAGCAGGCTCTTCATTTCCCTGCTGGCTATTGAGTGTTACTCAGCTAAGCGCTTCAGCTCTCCTGGTTCTGTTACTTCTGTTGCCTGACCTATTGCTTGATCTTCCAACCTGCTTTGTCTGCTGCCTGCCCTGACCTCCTTGTCTGTCTCTGACTCTTCTTCTGCCTTACGTTTTTGTACCTCGCTGACCACCGTTGCTGACCCGGACCGTAGACTTTGCATTATTGTGTTTGTTTCGTCTGTCTTGTTTTGTGTATCACCTGGTGTAGGACAGGGACTGACACCGTGGTTGTCCACGGCCATTTAGGGCCGTTGAGGCAAGTAGGTAGGGTCAGAAGGTGGGTTCTAGTGGTTAGGGCTCACTGTCTTGTTCTGTTCCCCACCTACGTCCGGCGAGTTTGTGACACTTATCTTACGGGTGTCCTGTGCCATTCTTTCACCAGTACCTTCTACCTTTTTTCAATGTTGTAGCCGTTTTTAAGGCAGGATTGACCAAAGCAGTAATGGACATCCATGTTGACTACTGCTGTGCCTGCCATTGCCTCCATGTTGGCTACTGCTGGGCCTTAACTTGCATCCATGTTGACTACTGCTGGGCCTTTACTGGCATCCATGTTGACTACTGGTGTGCCTGCCCTTGCCTGCTTGTTGCTGGGCCTTAACTGGCATCCATGTTGACTACTGGTGTGCCTGCCCTTGCCTCCTTGTTGCTGGGCCTTAACTGGCATCCATGTTGACTACTGGTGTGCCTGCCCTTGCCTCCTTGTTGCTGGGCCTTAACTGGCATCCATGTTGACTACTGGTGTGCCTGCCCTTGCCTCCTTGTTGCTGGGCCTTAACTGGCATCCATGTTGACTACTGGGGTGCCTGCCCTTGCCTCCTTGTTGCTGGGCCTTAACTGGCATCCATGTTGACTACTGGTGTGCCTGCCCCTGCATACTTGTTGCTGGGCCTTAACTGGCACCCTTGTTGACTACTGGTGTGTCTGCCCTTGCCTCCATGTTGGCTACTGCTGGGCCTTCACTGGCATCTATGTTGACTACTGCTGTGCCTGCCCTTACCTTCCTTGTCTTGTCCATTTCAAACCATATTATCTGTGGATGTCATCTTATCTTATAGGTGTCCTATGCTATTCTTTTACCAGTACCTTCAACCTTTTTTCAATGTTGTAGCCGTTTTTAAGGCAGGATTGACCACAGCAGTAATGGACATCTATGTTGACTACTGCTGTGCCTGCCCTTGCCTCCATGTTGGCTATTGCTGGGCCTTCACTGGCATCCATGTTGACTACTGCTGGGCCTTTACTGGCATCCATGTTGACTACTGGTGTGCCTGCCCTTGCCTCCATGTTGGCTACTGCTGGGCCTTAACTGGCATCCATGTTGACTACTGGTGTTCCTGCCCTTGCCTCCATGTTGTCTACTGCTGGGCCTTAACTAGCATCCCGGGTTTGTGTGTAATTAGCAGTGAGCTTGGTTGCGTGTGACAATGGGCGGAACCTGGTGGCGGCTCTGCTACTCGGCAGCCTCACACATGTATCATGCCTGGCCAACATCTTCAACCTAGTGTTGCTGCGGTTCCTTAAAACTTACCCCAATGTGGCTGACTTGCTCACCAAGGTGCACCGCATCTGTGCGCATTTCCGCAAGTCAACCAGTTAAACTAACCCCAACTGCTACAGTCAAATTCAAAGTCAAATTCAAACTCAAAACAACGGTGGGGGGAGAAGTGGGGAGTCACATGATGCAGGGAATGTTACCCCAACTGCTAGAGTCAAATTCATAGTCAAATTCTATTTACCTTCCTTGTCTTGTCCATTTCAAACCATATTATCTGTGGATGTCATCTTATCTTAGGGGTGTCCTCTGCCATCCTTTCACCAGTACCTTCTACCTTTTTTCGATGTTGTAGCCGTTTTGAAGGCAGGATTGACCAGGTCTTTTTCATAGACACTTGCCCTCTCTTAGAGACTCTTTAAAGGATTAAAAGTGTATTCATTGGTTCAAATCAAATTCAGGGGCCTCTTAAGAAGACTGTATTGTTATTCTTCGTCCCTACCTCCAAAGATATGCCTCTCATGCACAACTGCATGTGGGTGTGAGGCTAAATCTAGCCATAACTGTATTGTCCATCTTGGTCTGGGTCTGTAGTGTCAGGCTAAGTTTTTGGGTGGTCCATATGCTACCGGTGTTTGAATGGTTCCATGTGTTCTCACCAGCCAGCTGTTTTATTTTTTTATTATTTGTCTAGCCGTGGACTCACCACCCCTGGTCGAGAGGCATCAGGTGTACCCTTGATGGCCCCTGGACTCACTCCAATTTTTGGGTGGGCTCACTTGCTTTCTCACTCACTTTTAATGGTTCTCTGTGTGCTCAATACCATGCTGTGTCTGGCCTGTATGCTCCGGGCCGGGCCTGCGGGCGTTAAAGGGGCTTGGTTACATATCCGCTACGGAATGAAAATTTTGCTGGAAAACCGCAGTGTGAAATCCGCTGCAGAGCCGATACGTGTAAATGCACCCATAAAGTAGAATTTTCTTAGTTGCCCCTAGCAACCTGTCAGATTCCACTTTCCATTCCTCACAGATTCTTTGAAAATGAAAGGAGTAATCTGGTTGGTTGCTAGGGGCAACTAAGACAAATTCTACTTTACACCCCTTTAATAAATCTCCCCCTAGGTCTCTAGCATAGCTCCCAACCGTCCCGGATTTCGCGGGACAGTCCCGTTTCCGGGGTGCGGTCCCGGAACGGCACCCAGTGTCCCGCATTATACGTGGCCCCACCAAAAAAACAATAAACCAGTAACTCACCTGTCCGCCGGTCCCAGCAGCTCCTCTCCCGTCATCCTCCGGGGCGGGCAGCAGGGTAAACAGACACTGACTGTACCGGAAGTGACCTGCAGCCTCTGTCATGAATCACTTCCGGCACAGTCAGTGTCTCTGTACCCCACTGCCCGCCCCGGAGGATGACGGGAGGGCGCGCTCTGCCGGGAGAGGAGCTGCTGGGACCGGCGGACAGGTGAGTTACTGGTTTATTGTTTTTCTGGTCGGGCCACACTAATGGGGGGATTGGCTACTATGTGGGGCGCTATATGGGGGATTGGCTACTATATGGGGGGATTGGCTACTATGTGGGCACTATATGGGGGATTGGATACTATGTGTGGCGCTATATGGGGCATTGGCTACTATGTGGGGCGCTATATGGGGGATTGGCTACTATGTGGGGCATATATGGGGGCATTGGCTACTATGTGGGCATTATATGGGGCATTGGCTACTATGTGGGCACTATATGGGGCATTGGCTAATATGTGGGGCACTCTATGGGGCATTGGCTACTATGTGGGGCACTATATGGGGATTGGCTACTATGTGGGGCACTATATGGGGGGATTGGCTACTATGTGGGGCACTATATGGGGATTGGCTACTATGTGGGGCACTATATGGGGGCATTGGCTACTATGTGGGGCACTATATGGGGGCATTGGCTACTATGTGGGGCACTATATGGCGGCATTGGCTACTATGTGGGGCACTATATGGGGGCATTGGCTACTATGTGGGGCACTATATGGGGGGATTGGCTACTATGTGGGCGCTATATGGGGATTGGCTACTATGTGGGGCACTATATGAGGCATTGGCTACTATGTGGGGCACTATATGGGGGCATTGGATACTATGTGGGGCACTATATGGAGGCATTGGATACTATGTGGGGCACTATACGGGGGGATTGGCTATTATGTGGGGCACTATATGGGGGATTGGATACTATGTGGGGCACTATATGGGGGATTGGATACTATGTGTGGCACTATATAGGGGGATTGGATACTATGTGGGCACTATATGGGGCATTGGCTACTATGTGGGGCACTCTATGGGGGATTGGCTACTATGTGGGGCACTATATAGGGGGATTGGATACTATGTGTGGCACTATGTGGGGGATTGGATACTATGTGGGGCACTATATAGGGGGATTGGATACTATGTGGGGCACTATATAGGGGGATTGGATACTATGTGGGCACTATTGGGGGGATTGGATACTATGTGGGGCACTAGAATGGGGGATTGGATACTATATAGGGCATATTTGGGGGGATTGGATACTATATCGGGCACTATTCAGTCAGCAGCATGTGGTGACTGTAGGGGAGTTGCTATGGGGGCGTGGCTATGGAGGGTCGTTATGGGGGCGTGGCTATGGAGGGTTGCTATGGGGGCGTGGCTATGGGGACCGCGGCGCACATGTCCCTCTTTGCAAAAGTTGGGAGGTATGCTCTAGTGATGCATTATGTTAAATGAATCATATTCGAAATCTACAAGTTTTTTTTTTAAATGAGATATACAGTAGGGGGAGATTTATCAAACATGGTGTAAAGTGAAACTGGCTCGGTTGCCCCTAGCAACCAACCAGATTCCACCTTTCATTTTCCAAAGGGTCTGTAAGAAAAGGTGAAATCTGATTGGTTGCTAGGGGCAACTGCGCCAGCTTCACTTTACACAATGTTTGATAAATCTCCCCCCTTGACTCAATAATTCCCCCATTTTTATAACCCGTGGGTAATGGCCCACCAGGCATCCACGTTCACATGATCTGTCTAATTAGTTCTGGCAGTTGTTTTTTTACTTTGCATACAACAAAGGGGATTGTGGGAAAGTGTCTGCACTGTTGCATGGCAACTGCAGGGTTACAGGTCAGAGAGGAAACCAGGAAGTAATCAGATACATAGGAATGAAAAATAATACAGTGATTTACTTGACTAAAAACAGTAGCATCTGATTATACCTTCACATAGTAGAAAATTTTGAAAAACAGATGGCACACTATAAAACCTGTAGCTTTATTGAGGAAAAAACATTAAAACGCCATGCAAGGTAAAGCTGGTGGCGAGGACGCCAGTAACTCAAAGCCGCATTACTGGCGTCTTCGCTGTATGCTTTACCCTGCATGGCGTTTTTGGCAATAAGGCTGGGTTCACACTATGTTTCTGCATTTGTTTAACATATCCGTTTTATGGAGAAAAATGGATGCAAAAATAGATGAAACTGTGCGCACCCGTTTGGATCTGTTTTTGTATTGAGTTCCATTATAGGAAAAAAAAAAAGGAATTGAAATGGATTTGTTTTTTTTTTTTTTACTGTATACAAAAACGAGCTTGATCACATTTTTCCTGTACATTATAGGTAACTATTTAGAAATAGATCCTTTAAACGGACAGCAAAACATGTGAACCGAAGGGCCCTATTCCACCGGACGATTATCGTTCAGATTATCGTTAAATCGTTCGAATCTAAACGATAATCGTTCGGTTGAAATGCAGTTAACGATTAACGACCGAACGAGAAATCGTTGATCGCTTTATAAGACCTGGACCTATTTTTATCGTTGCTCGTTCGCAAAACGTTCGCATTGAATAAGACATCGTTCGGTCGTTCGCAATAGATACGAACGCAATAGCGAATAAATAGCGAAGAAAAACGATCGCAATTACGATCATAAGTAACGATTATCGTTCCATGGAAATGAGTGACGTTTTCAGGTCTTTCGCAATAGCGGTCGTTTGAGATCGTTGATCGTTAACGATTATGCAAACGATAATCGTCCGGTGGAATAGGGCCCTAAGGCATAGAACCAATACTGCTGTCTCAGTCAGAGATGGCAGCAGAGAGCACCGTGTCAGATTGATAAGAATACACCATTTCCTGCAGGACATACAGCAGCTGATAAGTACTCGAAGACTTGATATTTTTAAACAGAATTAAATTACAAATCTATATAACTTTCTGCACCCAGTTGATATGAAAGAAAAAGATTTTTTCCGGAGAAACCCTTTAAACAATCTTTGTATGCTGCCCAGTGTTTTAGATCTGGCATATAAATTTATAACTAATGTGGTAACTTTTCCTAGTGATAGTGAGATTGTGTTTTTGGTGGAACCTCATACTTTATTTTCCCGTTAAATGTTGGTTATCATTTTTTGTGTTCATAAAAACATATTAATTTACAGATTTTTTTTTTTTTTGTACGATATGACTATTTTAAGA
Source organism: Dendropsophus ebraccatus (assembly GCF_027789765.1). Lineage (NCBI taxonomy): Eukaryota > Metazoa > Chordata > Amphibia > Anura > Hylidae > Dendropsophus > Dendropsophus ebraccatus. Next base: position 127,254,728 of record NC_091460.1, on the reverse strand, counting down.
TTATCTATCACAAAATAGTTATTACACTCAAACCTCTGTTCTCGAACTCAATGAGGGAGATTGATCAAACATGGTGTAAAGTGAAGCTGGCTCAGTTGCCCGTAGCAACCAATCAGATTCCACCTTTCATTCCTCACAGACTCTTTGGAAAATGAAAGGTGGAATCTGATTGGTTGCTAGGAACAACTGAGCCAGTTTCACTTTACACCATGTTTGATAAATCTCCCCCTCTGTGTTCCGGAAGGCAGTTTGGGAACCGAGCCGTGTTCTCCCATAGAAAATAATGTAAACGTGTTTAATTGTTTCCAGTACTCTCCAATTGTTAACTAACTAGGTAGATTGGTCATAGTTGTAGGGACACTGTCACAGCCGATCCGTGCCACCAGGAATACTGTATTGTGCATTGTATGTAATCTTAAAGTAAAAAAAACAAACAATATTACACATACAGCACTGTACACTACTGCACCAACTCCTCACTCATCCTTTGGCTGTCAGCACCTGCCCTTGTTCAAACACAGAGCAACAGTCTGAGTGCCGAATGTAAAGGCCCTATTCCACGGAACGATTATCGTTCGTATTTGGCCGATATCGGCCGCTATGGACGATAATCGTCCCGTGGAATAGAGTGCAACGATCAGCCGACATTGTTCATATCGGCTGATCGTTGCAGTCGCTTGTTTTTCAACATGTTGAAAAACAAGCGATTGATATAGCAGCGATCTGCTGCCGTCGCTCCGTTGAATAGGAGCGTCGGCAGCAGATGGTGCTATATCCTATGGGCTGCCCGGACAATCTAGCGATCCCCCGGGCAGCCCCCCCGCAGCTCCCCGCCGCCCCCTCCCGCACTCGCCTGCTCGCTGAAGCCGCATTGAATAGCGGCGGCAGCGAGCGGGGAACGAGGAGCAAACGAGCGCTGAGAGCGCTCGTTTGTTCCTCTGACGATCAGTGGAATAGGGGCATAAGGCTGCATTCACACGTTCCGGGAAGTTGTCCGTGCTCACAGACAATTTTACAGCCCATTGCTTTCTATTGGGCTATTCAGATGTTCCATGATTTCACGGATCCGTGATCCGTTCCGTTAAAGGATAGGACATGTCATTACTCTGAACGGATGTACGGAAAGGATTCCCCATAGAAATCAATGAGATCTGTGTTTTTCACGGATGTACACGGATGTGACATCCGTGAAAAACACGGATGTGATGTAATCAATGTAATTTGAAATGCTTTAACACAGATCCATGAAAAAAACGGACACGGATACAAAACGGATGAAAAACGGATGAAAAACGGACTGTTTCGCACGGATCACGGAGGTAGCTGCCGGACCACAATCACGGACCGGGAAAAACACTGAACGTGTGAATGCAGCCTAAATTCTGGTAAAATTTGATGATGAACAGCACAGACACGTATTTCTTGACAAAAAGTTTTGATACATGAGGCTCGAATTGTCAAAGTCTAAAAAACACTGTTCTCATCTATTGTAAATATTTAGTATTTCTGCCTTTTTTGTAAATTTAAATGATCAATTTATAGCTTAAAAAAATGTAATTAAACCAGTAGCTGAAGATCGCCCCCTGCTGGTATAAGGTATCAAACTGAATTTTTTTTCTTTATTATAAAGTAATAGTGACCGAAAGATATGAATGGTGCTCTTTAAGCTTGTGGCAGCAGTAAATGGGGTGTTATCACCTAAAACTATATGCTAATATTATTCCTTTCTAAACTATTTTTACGTTCAAATTTTTTTATTGTATTTTTTTGTACATGACAATTTCATTAGCATGTCTCTTTTTTAGATGACCCAGTGCCCTTCCAATAGTGAAACAGTTACTATAGTTATAGCACTTGTTTCACAACAATGACTTTTTCATACATAAATGTGCCCTGCCTTCTCTCTGACCAATTACGGATCTGTATCGTATCTATTGATTTTTGTGGCCGCATGTATACACCAGTATTTGTTACTAAACCGAACTGGGGCTGTGATATGTGCCATAAAAAATATTGACATGCTTACAGATTGACATGCATAAGCATGTGCAATTGTTTGTGAATCCACAAATACAAAGGTAATAATAATAACAATAATAATAATAATAATAATATTTATTTGTATAGCACCAAAAGATTCCACAGCGCTTTTTTTTTTTACATTTACATATAATAAAATTAAATTAGAATAAATAAAAATACATCATAAATACGAGACCTGCTCGCAAGAGTGTACATACTACGAGCTGGGGGTGACACGAGGCACAAGTGCTTTATTTGCCCCTGGCCCAGCCATTGTACATAGAAGGAACTGGACAAGTCAGTTACACCCCAATGTCTTCAAAGAGGTAAAACATATAAAGTGTATGGAACTGTCGAAGATTAGTTGAAAGTGAGGAGACAACAGAAGGGGGAACAAGATTAGGGAATGTTATAAGCAAGCCTGAAGAGATGAGTCTTCAGGGCATGCTTGAAACTGTGGATGTTAGTTATGAGTCTGAGGTCTTTGGGTAAGGCATTCCAGAGAACTGGTGCAGCACGAGAGAAGTCTTGGAGGCGGGAATGTGATTATGGAAGTTAGTTTAAGGTCACTAGCAGAGCATCTAGCATGGGAAGGATGGTAGGTGGAGATGAGGGAGGAGATGTATGGAGGGGCAGAGTTGTGGAGAGCTTTATGGGTGATGGTGAGGAGTTTGAACTGAATTCTGGATTTAATGGGTAACCAGTGCAGTGACTGGCACAGGGGGGAGACATAAATATAACGGCTGGAGAGGAAGATGAGTCTGGCTGCTGCGTTCAGAATAGACTGTAGAGGGGAGAGCTTAGAGAAAGGAAGACCGATTAGTAGGGAGTTACAGTAGTAAAGACGGGAATGGATCAGGGCGACAGTCAGAGTCTGAGCAGTGTCAGTGGTGAGAAATGGGCGGATTCTGGAGATGTTTTTGAGATGTAGGTGACAGGAGCGTGTAAGAGCTTGGATATAGGGAGTGAAGGATAGATCCGAGTCTAGCATAACCCCCAGACATCGAGCTTAATGCACAGGAGTTATGCTGGTACCACAGACTGAGAGTGAGATGTCGGGTTTGGGACTGATCCCTGGGAAACCCCAACAGTAAGAGTCAAGGGAGAAGATGTAGAGCCCAAGAAGGATACACTGAAGAAGGGGTCAGTGAGGTAGGAAGAAAACCAGGAGAGAACAGAGTCCATGAGGCCAAGGGAGTGCAGCATGGAGAGGAGGAGCTGGTGGTCTACATTGTCCAACGCTGCTGAGAGATCCAGGAGAATCAGCAAGGAGTAGCTTCCTTGTGATTTGGCGATATGGATGCATTGTGGATAACTTTTTTGTGGATTTGTTTGTTCTAATATTTGAACACCAATCTGCATGTAGTCTACACTCTAAATATAACTCAATTATTATAATGACCATTTATTTTAAGAAGACCACTCCTCTAGATTACCCATTTTCTAGACACAAGGACATTTTACAGCTGATGAAGGACCCTGGATAAAAACTTTTTTGTGGGTGCCTCATACTTTTCAAACTCCCCCATGTTGAGGCCTCTATGCAGTTGTATCTTCCCTGGACCTGGGGATAATAACACCCCCCTCCCCCTATTGAGTAAACATTTACAGTGCAGGGAGGAAAAAGTAAGTGAACTAAAAGGAGAAGTCCGGCCAAAATTATTTTTTTTATATGTTATTACTTATGAAAAGTTATACAATTTTCTAATGTACATTAATTATGGGAAATGCTGATATACTGCCATTTCCCTTAATTTAGTGTATCAGGAAGTGTTAGAATTATCTCAGAAGCAGTGACGTCACAACGAAAGGTGTAATTCCTATGGAGTGTCCAGCAGGGGGCGCTCTTTATATAGAAGTCAATTAGTACCATTGACTTCTATATATAGTGCGCCCCTGCTGGACACTCCATAGGAATTACAGTGTATGTAATGTTATGTTATGCACTGTACTTTTGGGGACTTCATGAATACATTTATAGAATACTTTGGGGAGCAAGTGTCCTTGCTCCCCAAAGTATCCCATAAATGTATTCAATGAATAGATTTGCAGGGCACCGGGCAGGGAGGGAGAGAAGTGCCATCTACCTCCCCCCTCCCTGCTCGGTGCTGGGAACATATACAAAGTACTACTCCCCCATGATCTGCAGATAATGGGGAAGTAGTACCTGTGCTATGCTGGTGTCCCCGGCCGGGGTGGGGGCGGGCTTACGCGTCCGGCATGCATGAGCAGAGAGTGGCGGCCAGATAGTGTGAGGAGCGGTGAGGAACGGGGCGTGCGGGCGGGAGTCAGGGATAGTGAGGAGCGGTGCGGCCGGCCGGATAGTGAGTAGCGGCGCGGGCAGGAGTCAGGGATAGAGAGGAGCGGCGCGGCCGGCCGGATAGTGAGTAGCGGCGCGAGCGGGTGGGAGTGAGCGGCACTCAGAGGCAGCCCCTGTGTGAGTGGCGGCGGCGGTGATAGGCATAGCACAGGTACTACTCCCCCATTATCTGCAGATAATGGGGGAGTAGTACTTTGTATATGTTCCCAGCACCGAGCAGGGAGGGAGGGGGGAGGTAGATGGCACTTCTCTCCCTCCCTGCTCGGTGCCCTGCAAATCTATTCATTGAATACATTTATAGGATACTTTGGGGAGCAAGGACACTTGCTCCCCAAAGTATTCTATAAATGTATTCATGAAGTCCCCAAAAGTACAGTGCATAACATTACATTACATACACTGTAATTCCTATAGAGTGTCCAGCAGGGGCGCACTATATATAGAAATCAATGGTACTCATTGACTTCTATATAAAGAGCACCCCCTGCTGGACACTCCATAGGAATTACACCTTTTGTCGTGACGTCACTGCTTCTGAGATAATTCTAACACCTCCTGATACACTAAATTAAGGGAAATAGCAGTATATCAGCATTTCCCATAATTAATGTACATTAGAAAATTGTATAACTTTTCATAAGTAATAACATATAAAAAAATAATTTTGGCAGGACTTCTCCTTTAATAACTTCTTCAAAAGCCAATTGTGAAAAGATGTTTCAGTGGCAGAGACGGAATTTCTGTATTTCATAGGTGCTTTGCTCATTAAATAAACACACACAAAGGCTTTGTTTACACAATGTTTTTTCAGCTCCCTTTAAAATAACGTCCGTCATTTTGGGGCTAAAATAACGGACGTTATTTAGCTGCCTAGTCTTAGTGCAATGACTGGTGTTTGTACATTATTCTAGTTTGAGGTTACTAATTGCCCTTTGGCTGCGGCTTAATTGAAAAGTCCATTGAATTTAATAGTAAAAACGGACAAAGAGCGGTGAAAGTGAAAAACTGTGTGCGAACAATTTATAAAAAATGTCCGCTGTTTGCAAAAGACGTCCGAAAATAATGATTATGTTCATTATTTTGACGTCCGCTGTAAAAACGTCCATTATCCAATACACTGTGTGCATTGGACGTCCGTCTTCCCATTGATTTCAATGCATTGCCATTGCAGTCAGTTAAATTGCAGCAAAAACTGACATTTTTTAAATAGCGAAAGCGGCCGCCTTTTCTCTATTTTTGATGTTGTGTGAACATAGCCAAAGACTGGTTACTGACATATGTGATCTTACCAAAAAAGATGGAGAATGGATATGATATTTAGAAGCAAGTGAGCGCTCGTCTGCTCCTCATTCCCTGCTCACTGTTGGTGCTGCTACATGCCCCAACAGCGAGTGGAGAGGAGCGGGGGAGGGGGGGATGTTGGGTAAGCGGGGAGCTTCGGGAGGGGATGCCTGGACGATCTTTATATGGTCCAGGTAGCCCATAGGAAGTCAGTGGTGGTCTGCTGCCGCCGCTACTGTTGCTCGGTGCGGCAATCAGCAGACCGTCCCTATGGTTATCTAGATTTTGGTTCATGCAGAAAGACAATGATCAGCTAACATTGTGCATGTGTTATTACATGAAACAATTGTCGTCCAGAAATGCTGGTAATCGGCCAGCTGTGTAATAGTACCCTAGGGTCATATATATCATATGGACAAAAGATGTGCATAGAAATGTGTGATGTGTTGTCCTACAATAAAGTATCCATCATTTAAAGATAGAAACATTGCAGGGAGGAACGGTCTAAAACCCCTCCTTAGGGGACATTCACATGTACAGGATCTGCTCCAGATTTAAAGCTGCTGATTAGATGTATATCATGTTTATCAGTAACTAACATATCATACTGATGAAAAAGGCTGTGCACGGAAATACATAATGTTTTGCCCTACAATAAAGTACCTAGAGCATTTTAACCATATATGTGATCTAGGATTGATCTCATTTGGAGCAGTAGCACTGATTCCGGGTTTTTTCTTCTATGTTTCCTTAGATTTCTGGATGACAGTGGAGGGTAGGTGGCTGTATTCCTATATATTCCTGTATTAGTGATGTGCCTCATACAGCAGCTGCCTTGATCTCCATCTAATGCATTATGCTTATTAGTTGTGTCTATTACAGAACAGCACAAGGAGATCATGCATATTTTGGCCTTTAGAACATTTGGTTCAATCACAAATGGACTAACCTATGTGAAGCGCTGTTTGTTATTAACCCGTTCTCGTCAGCAATAGGTATATATACGTTCCTGCTGCACATATGCCGTGCAGTAGGAATGTGTATATACGTTCCTGACTTTTAGAGGGGTTTGATGTGTGCAGGACCGCTGCAGTTAGAGCGGTCCCGCACACATCAGTGTCCTAGGAGCTCAGCATAATGACAGGCAGCTGCGATCCCGCAGCTGCCTGTCATTAACCCCTTAAACGATGCGGTGCACAGCGATCTTGGCGTTTAAGGAAGTCAGTAACAGGTTAAACACCTGTCACTGTCTGATCGGGACCCCCGCAACCATGCTGTGGGGGTCCCAATTGCTTGTACTGACAGGCAGTGTCGGACTGGAGTGCTTGGGCCCACCAGGGGAAATCATTCATGGGGCCCACCCTTCAGCCACTATACTTATCTATGGTAACATTAATAAGGGTCCATTAACACGGTGTGATATGGGGCAGCGTAGGGCTGCAAACGATTGCTAATCAGCAGGGCAGTAATACACAGAGATGTGCGGCCAACAACAATGATTTATACAGCTGCACAAAAGATCAAATCAGCCGACTAGCGGGCATTTGCGCGTCAGCTGATCTCTGACACTTTTACATGGGGCTTCCTAGGAGCTTTTGTTACCTATAATTGCCCTGTGCAATTGGCTATAAGACAGGTTTCTTTGCATGATAACACTTTATACAGATACAAAAGTCATACAGCTACCAATAACACCAGTATATAAAGAGCAAATATCCCCACACATATTACCGCCATACTGTTACTGACCAGATCCTGTATACCAAGACTGATATTACCAATAATACCAGTATATAGGAGGGAAATAGTATCACCATACATATTACTGCTATACTGGTGCTGACCAAATCCTGTATACTATGACCAATATTACCAGTATACAAGGGGGAAATATTACCGCCACTACTACTGACTAGTACCACCACATACTGACTTACACCGTCACCGCTGCTACTGAATAAAATCCTCTGTACACAGACCACTATCACCTCATACAGTCATATAGAGGCAGACCCAGCTCTACACAGGCTCTATACACCATATACATTACACTGCAGTTACATCAGGTGACTCACAGGAGATGTCTTCTCTGATCGGAGTTCTTCGCTTTTCATTTTCTTCTCCATCTGCCCTGGGCCATTAGAACTTCTCCAAGCCACGAATCCACAGAATCTGCCAGACAGACATATTAGGCTCCACACTCTGACACCATCTCCATCTCTCTACACACTGCACATCTGTATTGGCCCCTTTACTGGTCCCTTGTTCAGTCTTCCATATAGATGGCCCCATGTGCATCTACTATAGTAGAAATCCCCCTATGCGCAGTCCCCCTATAGTAGATGACAACCTCTGTGCATCCCCTATACAAGGGGTAGGGAACCTTGGCCCTCCAGCTGTTGCAAAACTACAACTCCCATCATGCCTGGACAGCCACAGCTAAAGCTTTAGTTTTGCATTAGCTGGAGAGCCAAGGTTCCCTATCACTGCCCAATAGTATATGACCCCCTCTGTGCATGCCCTATTATATACATCCCCCCTGTGTTGTCTCACCTATAAATGGCTCCCCTATGTTGTCCCCCTTATAAATGGCTCCCGTGTTATCCATCCCGCATATACTGTAGACAGCCCCCTTATGTTGTCCATCCCCCTATATAGCCCCTTATGTTGTCAATCCCCCTATACAGCCCCTTATGTTGTCCATCCTCCTATATGGCCCCCTTATGTTGTCCATCGCCCCAAAACAGCCCCCTTTTGTTGTCCATCCCCCTATACAGCCCCCTTTTGTTGTTCACCCCCCCCTATATAGCCCCCTTCTGTTGTCCATCCCCCTATATAGCCCCTTCTGTTGTTTACCCCCCTATATAGCCCCCTTCTGTTGTCCATCCCCCTATATAGCCCCCTTCTGTTGTCCATCCCCCTATATAGCCCCCTTCTGTTGTCCATCCCCCTATATAGCCCCCTTCTGTTGTCCATCCCCCTATATAGCCCCCTTCTGTTGTCCATCCCCCTATATAGCCCCCTTCTGTTGTCCATCCCCCTATATAGCCCCCTTCTGTTGTTCACCCCCCTATTTAGCCCCCTTCTGTTGCCCCCCCATTTAGCCCCCTTCTGTTGTTCACCCCCTATATAGCCCCCTTCTGTTGTTCACCCCCTATATAGCCCCCTTCTGTTGTTCACCCCCCTATATAGCCCCCTTCTGTTGTTCACCCCCCTAAATAGCCCCCTTCTGTTTTTAATCCCTCTATATAGCCCCCCTTCTGTTGTTAATCCCCCATATAGCCCCCTTCTGTTGTTAATCCCTCTATATAGCCCCCTTCTGTTGTTAATCCCCCATATAGCCCCCTTCTGTTGTTCACCTCCTATATAGCCCCCTTCTGTTTTTCACCCCCCTATATAGCCCCCGTCTGTTGTCCATCCCCCTATACAGCCCCCTTTCGTTGTCTATCCCTCATATAGCCCCCTTCTGTTGTCCACCCCCTATATAGCCCCCTTCTGTTGTCCACCCCCTATATAGCGCCCCTTCTGTTGTCCATCCCCCATATAGCCCCCCTTCTGTTGTCCATCCCCCATATAGCCCCCCTTCTGTTGTTAATCCCCCATATAGCCCCCTTCTGTTTTTCACCCCCCTATATAGCCCCCTTCTGTTGTTCACCCCCCTATATAGCCCCCTTCTGTTGTTCACCCCCCTAAATAGCCCCCTTCTGTTTTTAATCCCTCTATATAGCCCCCCTTCTGTTGTTAATCCCCCATATAGCCCCCTTCTGTTGTTAATCCCTCTATATAGCCCCCTTCTGTTGTTCACCCCCTATATAGCCCCCTTCTGTTGTTCACCCCCCTATATAGCCCCCTTCTGTTGTTCACCCCCTATATAGCCCCCTTCTGTTGTTCACCCCCCTATATAGCCCCCTTCTGTTGTTCACCCCCCTAAATAGCCCCCTTCTGTTTTTAATCCCTCTATATAGCCCCCCTTCTGTTGTTAATCCCCCATATAGCCCCCTTCTGTTGTTAATCCCTCTATATAGCCCCCTTCTGTTGTTAATCCCCCATATAGCCCCCTTCTGTTGTTCACCTCCTATATAGCCCCCTTCTGTTGTTCACCCCCCTATATAGCCCCCGTCTGTTGTCCATCCCCCTATACAGCCCCCTTTCGTTGTCTATCCCTCATATAGCCCCCTTCTGTTGTCCACCCCCTATATAGCCCCCTTCTGTTGTCCACCCCCTATATAGCCCCCCTTCTGTTGTCCATCCCCCATATAGCCCCCCTTCTGTTGTCCATCCCCCATATAGCCCCCCTTCTGTTGTTAATCCCCCATATAGCCCCCTTCTGTTTTTCACCCCCCTATATAGCCCCCTTCTGTTTTTCACCCCCCTATATAGCCCCCGTCTGTTGTCCATCCCCCTATACAGCCCCCTTTCGTTGTCTATCCCCCATATAGCCCCCTTCTGTTGTCCACCCCCTATATAGCCCCCTTCTGTTGTCCATCCCCCATATAGCCCCCCTTCTGTTGTCCATCCCCCATATAGCCCCCCTTCTGTTGTCCATCCCCCATATAGCCCCCCTTCTGTTGTCCATCCCCCATATAGCCCCCCTTCTGTTGTCCATCCCCCTATATAGCCCCCTTCTGTTGTCCATCCCCCATATAGCCCCCCTTCTGTTGTCCATCCCCCATATAGCCCCCTTCTGTTGTCCATCCCCCATATAGCCCCCCTTCTGTTGTCCATCCCCCATATAGCCCCCCTTCTGTTGTCCATCCCCCATATAGCCCCCCTTCTGTTGTCCATCCCCCATATAGCCCCCCTTCTGTTGTCCATCCCCCTATATAGCCCCCTTCTGTTGTCCATCCCCCATATAGCCCCCCTTCTGTTGTCCATCCCCCATATAGCCCCCCTTCTGTTGTCCATCCCCCATATAGCCCCCTTCTGTTGTCCATCCCCCATATAGCCCCCCTTCTGTTGTCCATCCCCCATATAGCCCCCCTTCTGTTGTCCACCCCAATATAGCCCCCCCTTCTGTTGTCCATCCCCCTATATAGCCCCCTTATGTTGTCCATCCCCCATATAGCCCCCCTTCTGTTGTCCACCCCAATATAGCCCCCTTCTGTTGTCCATCCCCCATATAGCCCCCCTTCTGTTGTTCACCCCAATATAGCCCCCTTCTGTTGTCCATCCCCCATATAGCCCTCTCCTAATGTCCCCCTAAAAATAAACAAAAACAACTCACCTTACAACACGCTCCCCCGTCGGTCGCGGGTGTCTTCTTCTCTCTTCACGACAGATCAGCCGCATCCTGTTGAAGTCCCGGGCAGCACGTCGCCTCTGAGCTCTGTGTGCGCCGCGGCGGCTGAGACTTCCGGTACACGCTCCCAGCCGGAAGTCCCAGCCGCCGCAGCGCACACTGAGCTCAGAAGCGACGTGCTGCCCGGGACTTCCCCAGGATGCTGCGGATCTGTCGGGGGCGGAGGTAACACTGACACTCTTGTGATCGCAAGCAAACGCTGCTTGCGGTCACAAGAGTGATTGACAGGGCGGGAAGCCTATGGCTTCTCGCGCTGTCAATCAGCACACTACATTTAACTGGAAGCGATTGTTGCGATCGCTTCCAGTTAAAAAGATAGGTGCCGCACCCGAGTGGGCCCCCCGGGAGCACGGGGCCCCGGCTGGGCTTGCTGGCTGGAGACCACATGGCTGCAGTCTCCAGCCCTGTGTCCCCTGACAGGGGGCGGGGCCCACTCCAGCTCGGGGCCCACCGGGGGTTTCCCCGGCCCCCCGGTGGCCCAGTCCGAGCCTGCTGACAGGTGGGGGTAAATTATTTACCTGCATCCTGTCGGATTGTCCATCTGTGCATAGAGTCTGCTCTCAGGCAGGCTCTATGTACAAATTGCCGATAACACTGATCTATGCTATACTATGGCAGTACAGTATATTCAATCTAAAGATTGCATGTTTTACACTAAAATAAGTGGGGTTTTTTTAAGTTTTAAAAGTATTATAAAAAAAACCTTATAAACCCCCTCCCAATAAAAGTTTAAAATACCCCCATAATAAAAAAAACATAATAAAAATCAAAATATGTAAAATAGATAAACATATTATATATTGTAGCGTGCGGAATTGTCTGATCTATTAAAATATAACATTATTGTTCCCACACGGTGAACGACATTAATAAAAAAAAACGGAATTGCTGATTTTTTAAAATTATATATTAAAAAAAAAATAATAAAAAGCGATCAAAATTTTTCTCTTACACCAATATGATACCAATAAAAACTAGAGATCATGGGGCAAAAAATGACTCTGCAACCAGCCCTGTAGTTGGAGAAATAAAAGCGATATGGCTCTTAGAAGACGGGGAGAAACATTGCACTAATTTGACCCGGACATCTGGGCGTGTTGGGTAAGACCTGGATGCTTCAAATCCTTTGCAGATCCTGTACATGTGAATATACCCTGAATGTGTGTAAACTGTAGCTGCAGTTATAGAGAGCGAGAGATGGAAGATATTGCTGCTATAGAGAGATTTAGCACTCAGTGTGCTCAATGAAAGACATTAACAGTACAAGACTATGTTCACAGACTTTCACAGTCCGACTAATGTCTGTTTTTTTATAATGACGACCGTGATTGTACAAATAACGGCCATCATTAAAAAATAACGTCCGTCCTAAAACGTCTGTCAAATGGCCACATTTTATTAGTAATCAATGCAGTTATTAATGCTTTATTCCGTTAATTTTACATTGTACGGTGCCTAGAGTAAATATGTCCAGCAACACTCTATTGGTGAGGGAACGTTAATTTTTTAGTAAAAGACAGTTTTACGTCAGTCATAGATTCATTCTTTAAAGGGGTTTTCTAGTGAAAATCTTTTTCTTTCACAAACACTGGTATTACAAAGTTATGTAGATTTATTATTTACTTCTATTTAAAAATCTCAAGTCTTCCCATACTTATCAGCTTTTGTATGTCCTGCAGGAAATGTTGTTTACTTTTGTGTCTGACACAGGGCTCTCTGCTGCCACCTCTGTCTGGGACAGGAACTGTCTAGAGCAGAAGAGGTTTCTTATGAGAATTTGCTACTGCTCAGACGATGATGTCATCAGGGATCACTGTGTCAGACTGAAAAGAAAACACCACTTCCTACAGGACATACAGCAGCTGATAAGTACTGGAAGACTGGTGATTTTTTGAAGTAAAATACAAATCTATATAACTTTCTGAATTGCGCATATGCGACTTTTTGATCGCTTTTTATTACAATTTTTCTGGATGCGCAATTTTGCACTTTGGGATTTTTGTGCACTAACACCGTTTACCGTGCGAGATCAGGAATGTGATAAATTAATAGTTCAGGCCATTACACACGCTGTGATAATAAACATGTTTATTTATTTATTTTTATTTATAACATGGGATAAGGGGGCGATTCGAACTTTTATTAGGGGAGGGAGCTTTTTATTAATAATTTTTTTTTTACACTTATACTAGAAGCCCCCCTTGGGGTTAGGGTTATTCCCTCTGGGGTTAGGGTTATTTCCCCTGAGGTTAGGGTTTTTCTAGACTTCTAGTATAAGCACACTGATCTCTCATTGAGAGCTATGCTGCATAGTTATACAGCATAGATCAATGAGATAGGCACTCAGCACAGTTGTCCCTAGCAACCAATCAGATTCCACCTTTCATTTTCCAAAGAGTCTGTGAGGAATGAGAAGTGGAATCTGATTGGTTGCTAGGGGCAACTGAGCCAGTTTCACTTTACACCATGTTTGATAAATCTCCCCCATTATATAGTTTATCTTGTGGACCCAGTTATGTAAGTCCCATCTAATGTGGTCCCTGAGATCTGGGTTCAAATCGGTACATTACAAAATGTCATGCCTTTTGGTGCTAAAGCTAGCAGGGGAAATGTTTATATCCTAAGCAATCTATTTAATATTCTTACACACAGTGCATTAAGCAATGTCACTCAGCCTGATAATCTTAAACTTGGCAAAAATACATGTTTTTTTTGTCCACACCTTAAATGTTCTGCAATGCTGACATACCATCAAGTCATATTATATTTCTCTGATACATTGGGCAAGAACAAAAGAGAGACTGGTTCCAACTAAAATGTATGTTTTATATTTTACCTGTTTATATTATGTATAAAGAGCCATAGCTCTTTGACCGTAGACTTTGTAAACATCACTGGAAATGGGAACATGTATAAGTGTATTCTCTTTAAAGGCTGTACAGGACACTATATGTAAAGTGTCACTGTCGTTTAATTTTTTTTTTTTTTTTGCATAAATCAATAGTACAGGAGATTTTAAGAAACTTTGTAATTGGGTTATTAGCTGAAAAAGGCATTTTTATCATGAAAAAGCAGTTTGAAGCTCTCCCCCCTGTCTTCATGGTTTTATATGGAGAGGGGAGGGGTGGAGGGAGATGAGGCACCAAAACAGGACAACAAAGAGTTAATTTACAGCTACATCACCGGGGTATCTCCTCTGAAGTCAGCACTGACCTCTCTGACCTCTGAATACTGACTTTCACACAGCTTCCACTGTTTAATTATTTGTTCTCTGCTCTCTGCTGTTGACTAATCTCCCTCCTCCCCCCTCCCCTCTCCATAGGTTACACAGGGCACGACTGATGTAAACTAGTCGAGATTTCCTGATAGCAGTGAATGAGATAGAGCAGGGGGAGGGGACCTGGGGAAAGTCTTTTTGAATGCAGATAATACCATATTTGCCTAATAAACCCAATTACAAAATCTTAAAATCGCCTATACTATTGATTTCTGCAAAAAATTAAAAAACGACAGTGACACTTTAAAGCGAAAGTGACATCAGGTAACTGGTGCCGCGGTCCTTTTTTTTTTTAACCATGGCCCCGTTCTATTCCTACTCCAGCCAGGGGTGAAGCACTGGAGGTGGGCCGGCCTACCCACAATGGGAGGAAACCCCTGCCCCTCTATGACGCAGCTCCATTAAAGCCTCCAGTGCTTCACCCCCAGCCTGGTACCCGTGAATAGAATGGCGCCCTATGGCCTTTAAGGCCTCATTCACACGTTCAGTAGTTTTTTCAGGACTGTATGCTATGTCCACAATCTTTGCACACAGTCCGTAAAAAAAAAAATAGTGTGGACTGTATCCACAGGGGGAGATTTATCAAACATGGTGTAAAGTAAAACTGGCTCAGTTGCCCTTAGCAACCAATCAGATTCCATCTTTCATTTTCCAAAGACTCTGTGAGGAATTAAAGATGGAATCTGATTGGTTGCTAGGGGCAACTGAGCCAGTTCCACTTTACACCATGTTTGATAAATCTCCCCCATTATTCGTATATGTTCAGATCCGCAAAAAAATGTGAACGTGATTGTTAACCCTTTAACCCATTTTGACATCCAGGGAATGGCTATCAGCAGCCGGGGACCGCATCTATTAGCTATGCTCAGCTAATTAACCATTTGACAGCGGCATTTAAATGGCTTGAAAAAACTATCACCTAGGGTCTAGTGGTGGGATTGCCCCCCTCGCCCTCCGTGATGCAATTGCTGCTTCTGCCCAGGGTCATCGCAGCAATGACACTTTTATTAGGAGAGGGGGCTTTTTATTAATAACAACATTTTTTTTACACTTATACTAGAAGCCTCCTTGGGGTTGGGGTTATTCCTTCTGGGGTTTGGGTTATTTTCCCTGAGGTTAGGGTTTTTCCCCAGGGGGACTTCTAGTATAAGCACGCTGATCTCTCATTGAGATCTATGCTGTATAGTGATCCCGACTCAGCAGTCATTTACTATGGGCTCCAGCAGATCTCTATGAGTGCAGTAATCATAGAGGTCCCCCAGGGGGACTTCAAGTTAACCCCTTAAGGACAGAGCCCAAAATGGCCTTAAGGACGGCGACAATTTACATTTTTGCATTTTAAATTTTTCCTTCTCACCTTCTAAAAGCTATATCTCTTTTATTTCTTCATCTTTAGGGCCATGTGAATTTTTTTGTAATGCAGCCTTTAAATCTACCATAAAATAAATGACGAAACCCCCAAAATATCATTTATGGGGTGAATTTGGGACAAATAATGCAATTAGGCAAAGTTGGGGGGGGGGGGGTCCATGTTTACGTAATGCACTATATGGTAAAACTGACATTTTATCTTTGTACTATAGGTCAGTATGAATACAGCGATATGCATGTTTACTTAGCTTTTTTAATATTTCATTCTTATTATTATTAACAGTAAAACTTTTTTTTTCAAATAGGTATATTTGAAATGGCCCTATTGTGACTCCTATAGCGCATTTATTTTTTCACCTGTGAGGCTGTATGCGGCGTCCTTTTTTGCACCATTAGTAACATATTTATTTAGATTGAATGCATTGATCAGTTTGTTTGTTTTTTATATAGAAAATGTAATAAAAAATCAGCAATCCTGGCATTTTTTTTTACAGCTTTTGGTTCACACCGTTAACCGTGAGGGAATAATAATATTGTTTTATTTCAATAGAGCGGACAGTTACGCATGTTACGACATATAATGTTTATTTATTTTATTACTTTTATGTGTTTTATTTATAAAATGAGAAAGTGCGGTGATTTAGACTTTTATTGGGGGAGGGGCTTCGGGGCATTTTGTCATGTGTTGCTATGGTCACATGATCAAAATCACAGGTCTTGCAAAGGTCATGCATTCCAAATCACAAGTCTCGTGACAATAATCAGAGCTTGCACATTACTTATCCAATACATATTAAGCATTACTTATCCAATACATATGATATTGCTACATAAATAGCGATTTAAAATAGGCACATCAAAAATATCCAACTGCTGCGTATATATTGTATTATGTGGAGACATGTTGCAAGTCTTCAGTCTTGCCATACCGTTCAATATATACTGTACACATGTGCACTACCAGACAACTGCATACATATTGCCAGATACATAGTGAAGTAAAATAAGCACACAATAAATGTCCATCCTCATTATAAATATTAATAACACAATGTATTCACAGAATCACATGTCACGACCCAGGTCCCTGCTCAGACCAGTAAGCGGCTGGGGACTCGGGGACCGGAGTATCAAGGCTGGTGCGGGGGAAGTTAGAGCATGTTATCTCATTTATCCTCCCCCTCTCCAGCACTTGTTAAAAATGGGTCTGGCAGGACTTCTCCTTTAAAGGGGTTTTCCAGCGAAATTTTTTTTCTTTCAAATCAACTGGTGTCACAAAGTTATATAGATTTGTAATTTACTTTTATTAAAAAATCTCAAGTCTTCCCCTACTTACAAACTGTTGTATGTCCTGCAGGAAATGTTGTTTTATTTACAATCAGAAACAGTGCTCTCTGCTGACATCTCTGGCAGAGTCAGGAACTGTCCTGAGCAGTAGCAAATCCCCATAGAAAACCTCTCCTGCTCAGGACAGTTCCTGACTCGGCCAGAGATGTCAGCAGAGAGCACTGTGTCTGTGAATGTAAATAAAACACACTTCCTGCAGGATATACAGCAGCTTATAAGTATGGGAAGACTTGAGATTTATAAATAGAAGTAAATTACAAATCGATATAACTTTCTGACACCAGTTGATTTGAAAGAAAAAAAATTTCACTGGAAAACCCCTTTAAGAATAAATGATACTCGGATTGTAAAATGCATAACAAGCTGGTGATATACTGCGCATGTGCAAAGCTAAAGTAAGATATTATCTGAATTACAACCTATGCGAGTAAAGCATGTGAGTCAAGTATAATAAACATTTCTTATATTGTGTATTATTTGACTTTAAAAGAAATATAATCATGCATGAACCCTGGGATATACATATAAAACCATAATATTATGACTGACAGTTATAATGGATTCAACATGAGCAAATAAATTGAACATA
The DNA here is from genome assembly GCF_027789765.1 of Dendropsophus ebraccatus. Classification (NCBI taxonomy): domain Eukaryota; kingdom Metazoa; phylum Chordata; class Amphibia; order Anura; family Hylidae; genus Dendropsophus; species Dendropsophus ebraccatus. Next base: position 127,237,222 of record NC_091460.1, on the reverse strand, counting down.
CTGTATATAGATCTCTTATAGCAAAAAATCCTATAATGAATTAATACTAAAAGTGAACCGATGATTCAGTACAATTTGTAAGAATATTCATTGTTAGGCTGGGTTCACACTGCGTTTTTGCAATCCGTTTTTTTTTTTATCCGTTTTTTAAAAAAATGGATGAAAATGGATGAAAAAACGGATGCATTTTTGTGCATCCGTTGTGATCAGTTTTTCCATTGACTTCCATTTTTAAAAAAAACGGATCCGTTTTTTTTTAACGGACACAAAAGTAGTGTCAGCTACGTTTTTGTGTCCGTAAAAAAAAAAACGGATCCGTTTTGATCCGTTTTTTTTTACAATGGAAGTCAATGGAAAAACGGATCAAAACGGATGCACACAAATGCATCCGTTTTTTTTTTTTTTTGCAAAAAACGGATTGCAAAAACGCAATGTGAACCCAGCCTTACACAGTATCATATACCTACAGTATGCCAAGTTAAAATAACAATGGGAATTAACAATGAATAAGAGATCACGAAAAGTATATGCTCATGTAATGTCTGATGCTGGCCTACATATGCTGGCCTAAGATAAAGAGTCCGGAATACAGGCAAACTAATAGTAAATTTAACATTGTCACAAGACATTTGACTATGATAGATGGCTACTGATCATGTAGTCCATAATTGTAATGATATGATGGCTACTAAGTCAAAAAGTCCGCAGTAATAAGTGTCCAAGATTAATATTGAGGGATGGTTACTATGGTTCCTTAGTAGGCCAAGTTCCAACTGACATATATTTGTCCCAAGCGACATGAACAGTTTAACTATTGCTGATGGAAAGATGTTTAAAGGAGTTGGCCTTTTTATAGTAAAATTATTCAGTGTACAGTATTAGTAAGTGTACTTAATACATATACTCCCTGTGTACTTTATAAAGCTAAAATCAGATTCCCATCCTCCATGCTGTGCTGTCCTGCTCTGTGGTGAGTCTGTCCATAAGATGGCCAACATGGAGGAGCATGTGACCATGCCCTGCCCTAAGTGTTCAACAATGAGCCTGTTTATGCCTATGGTGGACACTGGCGGGCGGAACATGGTCACATGAACCTCCACGTCGGCCATCTTATAAACAGACTCACCATAGAGCAGGACAGCCCAGCCTGGAGGAGGGGAGTCTGATTTTAGCTCCATGGAGTACACAGAGAACTGCTGTCAGTATATACTATGAGTACAGTTACTACTACTGTATCCTGAACAATTTTACTATAAAGTGGCCAAACCCTTTAAGAAAAGACAAACAATGAGGCTATAAAAAGATGTAGTCCCATCATGTATTTAGTGTTAATCCACACAATACATTCGACTGTACATGGAAACCACTGCCATATCATGTTGTGTAATAAGCAGGAAGATCTATGTTTAGCAAAATGTTTGTTTATATGGGCATAGTCAGTTTAGTTCTTACAAATATCGGTGCAAGGTAAGTAAGGGCCAGTTCACATGGAGCAAAGCGGTGGAATTCCACAGCAGAACTCTCCGCCACGGAATCCCGCCTGCATCAGTGTTCCACAGTGTCTGTATGGGAGGGCTCGCACAACCCCGCTTCCGTCGCTCTCCGCTCAAAGAACTGACGTGTCCATTGCGGAATTCTGCCGCTTTTGCTCCGTGTGAACTGGCCCTAAGATGGAATACAATAAATTTCAAAAACAGTTCTTGCTCACTTCAGCCAGGGTAAGCAACTGCAGTACCTATCACAGATGGAGTGTAGCCTCCTTGCTGAAGAGCCAAAATAAGTAGAACAGGGATAATATTGGACCAATGTATTATATTCCCAGGGTATGTAGAGATGATAGATGAGAAATACTAATCTGTATCTAGGATGAAGTAATAAATAAAAATAGATAAATAAATAAATAAATAAATAAATATATATATATATAGATAGATATATAGATATAGATATATATATATATATATATATATATATATATATATATATATATATATATATTTGCATGTCTGCTTTTTGTATTATGGTTTATAGTTTAAATGTAAGCTGTTGCCTATAGGAGTTACCTATGTAATGGATATTGCGAGGTGAGCACAAAGTAACTAGAGCTATATAATAAATATGACATAAAAAGTGTGGTTTCTATCCATTGGTGTATTTGCCAGGTGTATAGATCAGGACTAGTGTTAAATATGTAATGGAGTCAAGAGAAAAGTATCTCATAGGGGGAGATTTATCAAACATGGTGTAAAGTGAAACTGGCTCAGTTGCCCCTAGCAACCAATCAGATTCCACCTTTCATTTTCCAAAGAGTCTGTGAGGAATGAAAAGTGGAATCAGATTTTTCCGACCACTGTCTTAATTTTTTTTAATCCCCTGGACATATCCTGTCGTGTATATCCTCTTAAGGGCCTAGTACACAGACGATAATCTGCCCAATCAGGCCGATTACCTCTTTATGTAATAAAGACAAAGATCAACCGATGAAACGATCATCGACTGATCGCTGTCTTTCAACATTTAAAAAAAAAAATCATCGCCTGCTGACCAGCCATTGATTTTCAGTCTAGAGAAGTGACCAACAGGTATATCAGATGCGGATAAAGGCTTTTGAAATAGGGCAAACTGTTAGTCGAAGTGGCTTTGTGAAACAGGCTGGTGGTGGTTTTTCTTTGTTTTTGCCTGATGCATAAGTCTAAAAAGCCAACCTCCACTGAGGTAAGTTGTTCACGAGGTAAGTGTTAACGACGAATGTGTCCAAGAATTGTTGACACTGCTCCTTTAACCCTTTGAGGACCAGGCCCAAAATGACCCAGTGGACCGCGCAAATTTTCATTTTTGTGTTCTAATTTTTTCCTCCTCCCCTTCTAAGAGCTCTAGCACTTTCAGTTTTCTATCTACAGGGCCATGTAAGGGCTTGATTTTTACAGGAGTAGTTGTATTTTGTAATGGCGTCTTTCATTCTATAATAACAAGTATGATGGAACCTCCAAATTATTATTTATGAAGATATAAATTGGTGAAATCGTAAAAAAAAAAAAAAAGCAATATGGTTCCTGTGTCTATGTAATGCACTATATGGTAAAAATGACATAATACTATTATTCTATAGGTCAGCCCGAATACAACCATATGGAGGTTTACACATATTTTCTAATGTTATATTTTTTTTATTAATGAAATCCTTTTTTTTTTGCAATTAATTATTAATAAAATGGGCCTATTGTGACGCTTATAATGGTTTTATTTTTTCACCTACGGGGCTTTATGGTGTGTCATTTTTTCCCCAATGATCTCTAGTTTGTATAATACCATATTTGTGAAGATCAGACGTTTTGATCACTTATTAATTTATTTTTATATATAATGTAACAACAAAATCGGTAATCCTGGCGCTTTTTTCCCTCTTTTTATTTACGCCGTTAGTAATGACACTTGTTATATTTTAATAAATTGGAAAATTATGCAAAGCTACGGTATATTATATGTTTATTTATTTATTTTTATATGTTTTATTTGTACAATGGGAAAGGGGGTGATTTAAACTTTTATTGGGGGAGGGGCTTTGGGGTACTTATAAATACATTTTTAGTTTATTTCTTTACACATTTTAAGCCCCCTTGTGGGACTTTTACATTCAACACTTAGAATATTCACACTAATCATTGCTATGCCATAGGCATAGCATTGATCAGTGTGATAGGTGCTCTGCTGAGCAGACTGGCAGATTTAATCAACAGAGTGCCACCATTAAACCGCACGGAGGAAGGTGAGAGATCTCTGGCTCTCCGTTAAAACGATTGGGACCCCCACAGTCACACTGCGGGGGTCCCGATCGGTAAGTGACTGGGGACTGCCCCTGTCACTTACACTTAAACAATCGTGGTGTTTAAGGGGTTAATGACACGCTGCAGCACGATCACTGCAGTCTGTCATTAACGGTGAGGGCCGGGCTGCTCACTGCTGCTGGCCCCCACCTCCTATGAAGCGCGCTCCGCTACATGAGACATGAATGACGGGTGAACACTGGTGCCCTCCCACCAACCCAAAAAGAGGTTTGCGTAGGAGGGCGCACCCATCGCGGTACCCAATACCGGCCAGTAAAAAACTCTGTCAGAAACTAAATAATTGTGAATTACTAAAAAACTCGAAAGATCCTTTAGAATTTAATTAAGGATCAAGTTCGTATAGTCCTAAAGTTAAAGAAATTATTTGTTTTTAAAAGCCAAATTGGGATCCGAGGGCGGTGAAACATAACAGTTGGAGTTGGCCAGTTGTCGTTTGACTTTCCACAGGTACCTAGATAGGCTATAAAAAATCTGGTGTATTGGTGTAACAGATTAAAGGAAACTGTCAGCAGAAACTTACCTTCATCCTCAGCGTCCCGTGGGCTACAGGGAGATATATCAGCAGGTTAGATTCTTCTAATATGCTGATAGTTCAAGATTAAACAAGATTTGTAGGATGCATGAATATAAATAGTACCCTGCCATAATATTTGATGCGCCATCAGCCGCTCAGCCGCGATTAGCTGAGCATAACTGTGCTCAGCCAATCGCGGCTGAGCACAGTTGTGACGCGGCGGAGGGGGGACGGGCGGCAACGACTCGGCCATCCGTCCGAAGATGACGTTTGGCATAAAATGGTGGACGGCCCTCGACATGGATCAGGTAATGTATAATGCACCAACACTTCCGGGTACACGGGTGGGGGTGATGGGACACGGGGAAGGGGGCTATTCACAGACATAACATACATTACAAAGTTGTATAACTTTGTAATGTGTGTTATTCTGTGAATAATTTTTTAGCGCCGCACTACCCCTTTAATATGCTTAAAATTGTTCTGTTCTGACTCCTATAACTTTTTTATTTTTCCATATTCCTCATTTTTCCTGTATGATAACTTATTTTCCATACTATCATCTGTTGTTTTTATAGGTACCATGTTAAAATAGGATGTGACCAAAAATCTGTAATTTTGGCTTTTGGCTTTTTTTTTTTCTATGCGGTTTACAGGATTGATAACATTATATTTTAGTAGTTCATACAATTTCACACACTGTGATACTATATACAGTGTTGCCTTGGATTACGAGCATAATTCGTTCCGGGACCGTGCTTGTAATTCAAATCACTCTTAAACCAAAGCATAAGAAATCATTGAAATACAGACAATTGGTTCCACACCCCAAAAATAACGATTTTTTTTAAAATTCTTAATGACAAGTAAAACAAATAAAACAAACATTTAGAAACAGCTGAATATATCATATTATAAGTTACTGTACAGTATAGCAATCAGCATGTGGAATATAATGTATAGTAAGGGCATAAACCTTAAAAAAATAGCAGCAGTTTGTAGATACAGAATGGAGCTGCAGATCCCCATAATGCAGTAGGCTAGAATAGAGAAGCAGGGCTGCTGTCAGAGGTCTGTGTGGTCACATGACAGCAATGGGGAAGAGGTGTGTGTTCAGCATGGACCAATTAGGAAGTGAGAATCATAGAGCTGTGCAGGACAGTGACATAAACATTTCTATACAGCAGTCTGAGTGTAAGTGCAGGCACATTATAGCAGCAGTGTGTATAGCTGAGTGTGAGTACAGGCACATTATAGCAGGAATGAAGAGGATGGGAAACACAAAGGCTGAGAGAGACTGCAGGGAGCATGAAGGAATGAGCAGGGCATATGTGGGCACATACATGCAGCACTCTCTTTCCGGGGAGAGAGGGGTTACAGCTAGGGATGGTCCGAACCTGTCGAGGTTCGGGTTCGTACGAACCCGGACTCTCGGCAATGATTCCCGCTGTCTTCCACCTCCGTGGAGAGGGTGGATAAAGTGGGAGGACCGCCTGGAAAATTGAGAGAAAGCCTATGGCTGTGGCTGTATCCCGGTTTTCCAGGCAGTCCTCCCGCTGTATCCACCCTCTCCACGGAGGTTTAAGACAGCGGGAATCATTGCCGAGGGTCCGGGTTCGTATGAACCCGAACCTCGGCAGGTTCGGACCATCCCTAGTTACAACTATGGAGAGATTACCTCCATAGTCCTGTCTCCTGATGCAAGCCCCAGCCTGAAGTGGATCTGATATGATTTTGAAGGTGAGGGAGACTTCCTGGGTAACTGTACAGGGCTGTAGACCACACTATGCAGACCATGCCCCTAACCATCTCCCCCTACCACCCAGTACAGGAAGCTCTTAAACCAAAGCAATGCTCTTAAACCAAGTTACAATTTTGAAAAACTGTGAGCTCTTCAAGATGCTCTCAATCCAAGTTACTTTCAAACCAAGGCACCAATGTATGTGCATTTTTATTTTTCCTTTTTTCATTTAAACTTTTTTTTATTTTTATTTAAAGAATGGATATATATATATATATATATATATATATATTTATGTGTATGCATGTGTGTGTGTGTATATATATATATATATATATATATATATATATATATATATATATATATATATATATATATATATATATTATTTTCTTTTTCAAATGTTTTAAAAAAACTTTGAAGTACCCCTAGATAACTTTCCTACATAATCACTAGATTGCTACTTCTGTTGCTATGGTATTGCATGGATCAATTAGATCAGTATTCTTCTAGCAGAGTCTGGCTCAGCAAACTCACTCGTGTTGATTGGAACCGATTAGACAGGCGCAGCACCCATCATTTGGACACTTAGATGCCTGGATCGCTTCTGATCATGGCATTTTTAGGGTTAAATGACTGACATCAGCGGGATCTCTTGAGCCCGCTCCATACATCTCCCCATGACCCCTGATATATATATACAGAGAACAGCCGTGCATAGATCAACCATATATATAATATCAAATATTACGGACATGTAGTCTATAATAATATAATATTATTATATTATATAATATTATATATATATAATATAAAATAATATAATTAATGGTTCCAATATTTTTTTTTAGAATTTGGAGAGTCCAATTGCAGGTCCAGTATGACTGTGTGTGGAATTACCTTAGCTTTATAGATAGTGTATGTACTAATCTGATTCTATCTGCTGATATTGATACTGGCCTTGAATTGTGTGGAGCTTTAAGATACACAATCCTATTCCCCGGTAGGCACACCGCACCTGCTGCTGGCAACATGAGACCTCTACAGTGAATTGCAACAATGGTAGGGAGTGCTGAAAGATTTTTTTTTTATACACTAATCAGCACTACACTCTCCAGTGATGCTGATTCCTTTCTCTCCTGTCACTATGTTCTTTCTATCCAGCAGTGGGCAATGTATGCAAGTCAGCTTCCTCCCGGGTCTCTAAGTTCTCAAGCTGTGCCATTGTGTCAGGAAAGACATGAGATGTTGCTGTGGAGACAGAATTGAACTGTTCTAATGAGATGTTCAGGACCTCTAATACATGAGCACAAGAGCAGCCGTCATTACCAGACAGCTGAAAAACCTCAGCAACTGCCGCTGCTCATAATGTGTGCCTAATTCAGCTTTCACCTGCTTTTTTTTTCGCCGCATCACAAAGGCACTCTCTAAAAACAAATGCACCGCTGTAATTATCAAGGTTAATGACCAGCAGTGAATGGATAATTTGAGGCTGGCATAGTGAACCACAACACGAGGATGTAATTGCATAGTGGTCACAGACTATTAGTCATCTCTGCGCAGCTTTCAACCTGAGGCACGAATTAACACCTTTGGTACCAAAACAATGTGTCACAAGTGAATTTGCATCAAAGAGGTAAAAAAAAAAAAAAAAAAAAAAAAAGATGGTGACATTTGGCAAAAAAAGAAAAAAAACCTAACATTCACTAGTGTGGTGCATGCCACATTGTGTCATCTGGTGCCTATTGTGGGATTAGTAGGATAAAAAAAAAATTCTCTTATTTTGGACAGGGTCATCCATGACTACAAGCATTTCTCCAAAATTCTTACCCCAAATGACTTACCCCAAAAATAAAAAAAGGAAAAAACTGGCAGCTGCTTGTGGCTTAGGTACAGACAAAAATACAAAAAGTGCAACAGCAACCCACAGGTGCAAGCGCTTACCATATATACTCCTCCCAGTGTACACACAATAAAAACCTGCCCCGTAGATATTGAAAAATTGATATTTTTCAATATCTATGGGGCAGGTTTTTATCGTATCTACACTGGGAGGAGTATATATGGTGAGATCTTGCACCTGTGAGTTGCTGTTGCACTTTTTGTATTTTTGTCTTTACTTTACCCCCCCAAAAAACCTAGCTTGATTTTGCAGGCGGCTTGAAATATAAGCCCTACTCCAAAGATAACCCTTAGTAAAGTCAGCTGACCAGATCCCTGACACTGGGTGGAAGGACATCAGCCAATCAATGCAAGACTTGTTATGCTCCGCCCCTACTTGCTTATCACTAGCTGCAGGCGAGGCAGGAGTGTTAAAAAGTAGGGAATATTGAATAAGCTGGGACAGAGGGTACATGGGCCAACTACAGAGAGGGGGGAGAAGGTATAAAATATGGGGACTACATTAAAAGGGGGTATGTATATAGTATGGGGGAGAAAACTACAGGCAGGAGGTACACAGTCTGGGGGGACTACCTGCAGACAAGGGATATATATTGTATAGGGGAAGAACTAGAGAGGGGGAGGCAGGTATACAGTATAAAGGCCTAACTACATGCGATCTTACAGTATAGGAGCCTAACAACAGCTGGACATACAATATGGCAGCTAACTATTATATAAAGTAAGGCTACGGCATAGGGGTGTACTGTAATTTTCACCAGAAAATAAGACCTAGCTCTTTTTTGAGGGGAAAAAAAAAAGATGGTCTTATTTTCAGATACAATCATCTGTATAAGGGTATGTGGGAATACGTGAGGAAAATAAGAGGAAAGTTTTCTGCTTGAAATTCCTCGCCTAGTCATCTCTGGCAGAATAGGAGCAGAATTTAAGCAGAAGTCAAACAGAATTCAAGCGGAATTTAAGCCCCATTGACTTCTATAGGATTCCTCTAGTGGAATCTGCAGATCTGCAGAAAGCAGATCCACAGCAGAAAATTCTGCTGTGTGAACAACAGACCGGAAATTAAGAGAGGATTCCGCTTCAATTTTCTCACCTCAATAGACTTTGAAATGAACAAAGAAAGACTGATACTCTGTATCTTTGGTGCAGGGACTGAGGAGGTGGTGCATAACAGATATGAAGCTTAAAGCGTAACTGTCATTTCAGGGTCATTTTTCTGAAAACATTAAATATCAACAGTACAAGCGATTTTAAGAAACTCTGTAATAGGTTTTATGTACTAAAAAAGTTTCCTTCTGTACTGAAAAAGCAATCTCCCAGCCTCCCCCCTCACATCAAATGAAGCAGGATTTCTGTGTCCATTATGTGGCTATGGAGAGGGGAGGGGCTGTTAGGAGTGACTGAGCACGGAGCAGTCCTGCACAGCACAACACCCTGCAATCTTCTCTCAGTAAGTTCATAGATAAGCACTGACCTTTCTGACCCCAGAATCCAGCGTTTTAGGTGCCCAGAGAGTCTACAAACAGCTGACCTTCATGTCACCTCTTCCTGCTCCCTCATCTCCCTCGGCCCCTCCCCCCTTCATAGGCTTACAATGGAGAGAGCAGAGCCCGTCTTCACTGGCTTCTCTGTAATGAAGACGTGTTTGCCTGATAATGCACAGATAAGAAGTCAGGGGGGGAGGCTGGGAGATTGCTTCTTGAGTACAGAAAGAGGCTTTTTTGGCTGATAAAACCTATAACAGAGTTTTTTAAAATCGCTTATACTACTGATTTCTGCAATAAAAAAAAAAACATGACAGTTACGCTTTCAAGAGATGCTGTCAAGCTGAAAACCTCCATAATCTTCCATAGTCAGTAAGTAGCCCCAACTTGATGCTTGAGAGCCACATATGGCCCACAAGCCCTTGCTGTATGGCCCATGGCAGTCTGCTAGAGGGGAGCTGCGACCTAGCAGAAAGCCAAAAACCTATTTGTTGGTAGAAAGTTTGAGGCAGCATTACAGGACACATCCCTTTTGATGCCTCCTCTTCCTGTGTGTGATGTAGGCTACAAGCACACTCCAGTCTTATGCTATTTTTACACGGAACGATAATCGTTCGAATTTTCACGATAACGATCGCATTAGAGCGAATATCAGCTGGTGTAAACACAGCAAACGATCAAGCGACAAGCGAGAAATCGTTCATTTTGATCTTTTAACATGTTCTCAAATCATCATTGGTCGTTCGCTGAAAACTCGCAGATCGCTTCGTGTAAACAGTCTTTCACCAATTGACTCTATGTGTGAGATGGGCTTAAGCGATCTTAAAACGATCGCAATAACGATTTTTTCAAACTGATTCCAACAAAATAAGGAACGATTTGGAATTACACTAAACGATTAGTGAACGAACGTGGAATTAGAGCGAACGAGTAACGATGATTTTAAGGTCAGATCTAAATTAACAATCATAGACACACAAACGATTTTCCGATCGTTGCCTTCTGTTACACAGGGCGATTATCGTTTAAATTCTAACGATTTAACTATTTTCTGTGCAATAATCATCACGTGTATTAGGACCCTTAGGGCATTTGCACACGACAGAATCCGGGCGGATAAGCACCTCGGATTCCGCCGCTTGCCCCTGCTCCTGCCCATGTGCATCTTCATCCATGGCATGGACTCCATTCTATGCACAGACGGATTCCGCCGTCCGCCCAAAGAATGAACCGGTGCTGCTGACGTTATGAAGGCATCCTCCTCCTTCCCATTGATGACAGAAATACTTGGCGCACTGGGAAGATGGCAGCATGTTAACTGCTCTCACACTCGTCTGCTTCTGCTCACTCCCATTATCAGACTGCCACCTCGAAGGAAAGCAAGTCCCCCATAACCTGGGGCTGAAAAAGATGGTGGGCGTAATCCATTAATGACCCGTTACTATGTTCCAGGTGCTGGCTCTGGGTAACCTCTAATCAAGAGCTTACAAGTATTTCCTATACAGCGGTACCTTGGTTTAAGAGTAACTTGGATAAAAGCGTTTTGCAAAAAGAGCTCACAATTTCAAAAAATTGTAATTTGGTTTAAGCATTGCTTTGGGTTAGGATCTTCCTGTCCTGGGTGGGAGGGGGAGTGGGGGAGGGGCATGGTCTGCATAGCGTGCTCTACAGCCCTGTGTTCTGACCCAGGAAGTCTCCCTTACCTTTCAAATCATAGCAGATCCACTTCAGGCTGGGGCTTGCATCAGGGGACAGGACTGTGGACATAATCTCATCATAGCTGTAACCCCTCTCTCCCTTGACAGAGAGCACTGCATGTATGTGCCTACATCTGCCCTGCTCATTCCTTCATGCTCCCTGCAGTCCCTGTCAGCCCTTGTGTTTCCCATCCTCTCAATTCCTGCTATAATTTGCCTGCACTCACACTCAGCTATACACACTGCTGCTATAATGTGCCTGTGCTTACACTCAGCTATACACACTGCTGCTATAATCTGCCTGCACCTACACTCAGCCATTCACACTGCTGTATAGAAAAGTTTCTGTCACTGTCCTCCTGCACAGTGATTCTCCCTTCCTGATTGCTGCTGTTTTTCAGGGTTATGCACTTACTATACATTATACACCAGTATGGCTGATTGCTATACTGCACAGTAACTTATAATATCACATATTCAGCTGTTTCTAAATGTTAATTTAATTTGTTTTACATGTTATTCCGAATAAAAAAAAATCATTATTTTGGGGTGTGGAACCAATTGTCTGCATTTTAATGATTTTTTTATGGGAAAATTTGCTTTGGTTTAAGAGTGATTTGGATTACAAGCACAGTCCCGGAACGAATTATGCTCAAAATTCAAGGCACCACTGTATACAGTTTATCACACATCTGTCGGCACTTCAATGAATAGTGAAAAAGTGAAAAATTTATTACCAACAGTCATAGTGCATCAATTGCAATATGTTTGTTGGTAAATAAATCACTTTTTCATCCATTTATCCATTTTATGTGAAAAACATATTAACCAGAGGCATCTTCTGTGGTCCAGCCAGTAGTGAATTATAATAGGGGCGTTTTGGGCGGCAGCCCGGGGCCCTGAGCTCCTGGGGGGCCCATGACCACCCAAAAAGACTAAAATACTTTCACTGTTGTACTGTCTCCTGGCTACACTTCCGCCATGATTTGCAAAAAAAATCACTGTTTTTTATGGCAATTTTGCACAAATCAGGACAACATGACATTATCTATCCTGTACTATGAATGCCAGGCTAGTGCTGCCATAGTTACAGTGGGGTGGGGGGGGCCCAGGCTTGGTGAACAGCCCGGGGCCTATGGTAAAGTTAATCCGCCCCTGGGTCCAGCCATGGATAAGGCCCATCAGTGCTGCAATTCCTCTTTGACATATCTATCCACACATATAGCCAGTGCCAACTTTATAATACATCTGTTTCAGATCGCAATATGCTATCAGCAGTGGCATAGCTACCACGGTCGCAGCGGTCGCCGCCACGATCGGGCCGCTACCAAGGGGGGGCCCGCGAGGCCCCCCTTGCCACTGTACTGCTCCCCTCCCACTCCCTCTTGTGACCGCAAGCGATGTTTTGCCTGCGATCACAAGAGGCAGGCTGGGACGGGCCCCCGGCTGACTTGCGGGGCTGGGAGCATCTTGTGGGCAAAAAAACAGGTTCCACGAAGCTCCGCCCCCCACCGCGGGAAGCCCGCCAGCGCGCGTGACAAGAAGAGGAACCATTTAGGTGAGTAAAGATTTTTTTTGTTAAAGGGCATGATGGGGGGTGTAGTGGTATGATGAAGAAACAAGAGGATGATGAGGGGTGTAGTGGTATGATGGAACAAGAGGATGATGGGGGTGTAGTGGTATGATGATGGAACAAGAGGATGATGGGGGTGTAGTGGTATGATGATTAAGGAACAAGAGGATGATGAAGGGTGTAGTGGTATGATGATGAAAGGGCAGGAGGATGAAGGAGTAGTAGTATGATGATGGAGGGCAGGAGGCCATCTATAAGGGGGAAACATTGGGGGCCATCTATAAAGGTGGACTACATGGGGGGTGTATACAATAGGGCTTACTCAGGGTATGTGCACACTATGGAATACGTACAGAGACTTCAAGCAGATTCCGCTTGAAGTTCCACCCATCCCATAGACTTAATATTCCGCCGTCCACCCAAAAAATTGATTCGTCAATTGAAGTCTCTGCGCATATTCTGTAGTGGGCACATACCCTAATCTGGTGAGAAATTGGTTTCCTCTTCAAGGAAAGAGGTGCACCAGATTGCATAGGTATTGTATTGTATAAACTGGCGCATCTTCCGCTCCTGAACAAGTTTCCTGCATTGTTATTTGGCTTTTCTATTTTTTCCTGTTTTACATCAGTTATATGGTATTGCCCATGAACATCCCACAGTGCTGAAAGTGGCTCTCAAAGTAAGAAAGGTTAGGGATCACTGTCTTAAAGGGGTACACCGGGCTGCGGGGTATTTTTGAGGATTGCCGGGGAGGGGGTGGAAATTAAAGCCAGAGGTCACTTACCTCTCCCGTTCCAGCGCTGGTGCCCGGATCGCACTGCCCGGTACTCCCGTTCCACGGCCGCTTCCTGATCAGACCTGCCGCATGAGACATGATGTCTCAAAGCAACTCTGCCATTCAGCGGCCGAGGTGGTACTCCGCTACGGCCGCTGCTTGGCAGAGCTGCCTTGTGACAGGAACTCTCCAGAGCAGTAGAGGTTTTCTATAGGGATTTGCTGCTGTTTTGGACAGTTTCTGTCTCGGATAGAGATGGCAGCGGCGTGAGCTGGTAAGTATAAGAAGACTTGAGATTAATAAATAGAAGTACATTGCAAACCTGTATAACTTTCTGAAACCAGTAGATTTGAAAGAAAAAGATTTTCGCTACATTTATTATTCTTGGGATCCTTTTTCTTTAGTTGGGTTTCATGACCCTTTGGAAAATACATGTGTTTCTGTGCTCTCAAGAACCTCTTGTATGATTAAACTACATAGTTTTCCACAATTTTATAATGAAGAAGATGACATTTCATCCTTCCTACCTAAGGCTATGTTCACACTACGTATATTTTCGTAAAACTACGGCCAATGTTGCACATTGCAACAAGGGCTGTGATTATTACGAAAATATACGTTACGTTGCAGTCTATGGGATCCCGGCCGGAGCGTATACACATGGTATATGCTCCGGCCGGAATACCTAGCTGCGCCGTAGAAAACTGACATGTCAGTGCACACTATGGAGCGAGCGGCTCCGGCTGCACGCTCTATAGTGTGCAGTGGAGAGTTCTGATGCGGGTGCGCACGGATGCGCCCGCATCAGAATTCAGCGGCGCTAAAGATCATTCGCCACCAACAGCCATGAACTACGAGTAATGGCATTGTGACACTGGAATTGTGTTGGATGAATTAACTGGGAATAAGCAACGTGCCACCTTTTTTTTTAAAGCAGAGGTTTATGTGGTTTTACTTAGCACGCCGGATCAATATAAGTTTTTGAAAGATGCTGTTCTGATGCATGATGGGATTGATAGTAATGCACATAGGGAGAGAAAGCAGGATAAAATCTGAAAGTCAAGATGATCGCTGATCAGGAACGAAAAGAAGGTTGGAATACACCGAAGAGTCTCATATACATAGAGGAAGCCTGGAATGTGGTCGACAGTGATAGAAAATGTGTTTTCTATAAACTGAGGGGGACATTTAAATGTCCCCGCAGCTCCGACACTACTGAGATTTGTGTAGAGGTGCACTGCCTCTACATAAATCCCGTGTGCACCAGTGTGTGCGCCAGGAAACCTACGCCAGCTCGGACCTGGCGTCGGTTTCCTGATCATTTTTCTGCAAGAAAAATTATGAATTAAGCGGACCCAGAGTCCGCGCCCCCCGTTCCGCCCCCTCCACACCCCCTCCCTGCCCCACCTGGCGTACCAGGCGGAAAATGGCCAGATGCGAATATTTATTCACAAAATGGCAAATAAATTTGGCCCTTTTCCGCTGAAAAAAATGCCTTTTTAGCTTGATAAATGTACCCCTGAGTCTTTGATATGATGATTCTGCACATTTGTGTTTGCTGTATAGCTACAGACAGCCATGTGCTGCATTGTATATTACAGGTGTCAAATTCAGGCCCTTCAGCTGTTTCAAAACTACTATTCCCATCATGCCTGGACAGAATGGGAATGGGAGTTTTGCTACAGCTGAAGGGCCTGAGTTTGACACCCCTGTTCTATATAATAGAGATATACAGTAGATATAACAGGGCGGAATCCTTGTTCATTAACATGCAATTTTAGACCTCAGAGATTCAAGCATTGTACAAGCACCCTGGTGGATGTGGCAGCAATCAGCAGTTTTCTTCTACTGACAGTTGCGCTGTGTTTCAAGTGGATCTGTGTATAAGGATGTTTAAGAAGAACACAATGGTGGCAGCACTTCCAGTAAAGTTTTCTATTCTAGAACTGGTGTGTATTAAAGGGGAAGTCCCACAAGAGGGAAAAAATCTGGACAGGCAGAGGGGTGGGGGAAAATAATAAACATTGTTAACTTACCCCTTCTTGTGCCCCATAGCGCTGCTCCGGGGACCTGTTCATAGCTGCGGAGTGATTGCCTGCTCAGCCAATCAGTGACTGGCACAATAACAACTACCAGTTCCTATGTAATCTGTCCTGATCAAAGATGGCTCACCCGCACCCCCCAGTGTGCTGCGGCGCCGGCCCCCGTATCGGCACTTATTGTAAGCAGCTGTTCTCAGCTGACAGGCGCTGTGTGTGTGTGTGTGAGGCAGGAGAGAGTTCATGCTTGCGCTGTGTACGGAGAAAGCATGAACTCTCTCCTGCCTCACACACACACACACAGCGCCTGTCAGCTGAGAACAGCTGCTTACAATAAGTGCCGATACGGGGGCCGGCGCCGCAGCACACTGGGGGGGGTGCGGGTGAGCTATCTTTGATCAGGACAGATTACATAGGAAGGAGAAGGCCAGGAGGATCGGGCTTATAGCACAGGGAGGGGGCCGGGGGGATCGCTGTAATGATAGAGAAGGAGGGGGCCGGGGGGATCAGAACGCGGCTAACTTCGTACAGCAGGAGCACTAA
This sequence comes from Dendropsophus ebraccatus, assembly GCF_027789765.1. Classification (NCBI taxonomy): domain Eukaryota; kingdom Metazoa; phylum Chordata; class Amphibia; order Anura; family Hylidae; genus Dendropsophus; species Dendropsophus ebraccatus. The sequence continues at coordinate 127,221,109 of NC_091460.1, read as the reverse complement.
ACCCTGATTGGCTACACAGTACAAGTCAGTCAGGGTTCAGTGCTCTGCTGCTAATAAGAAAGAGTCAGTCGCCGGCCGGGTGGTGACGTCACCGAACCGGAAGAAGAGGATCTGCGAGTCACAGCTTGGACCATCACGTGACCGGACGGGAGATCTCCTTGGGGGGCCAAAAACGGACAGGTAAGTATATTAGGAAAGGGTTAACCTTGGTTAACCCTTTCCATTGCTAAATTATTGATTTTTCCTGGAATACCCCTTTAAGGTCAAAGGCAATTTTCGTTTTTTGCGATTTTGCTTTTTCCACTTTATGGAAGGCTGCAGGCCAGTGCAATGTATTGCCGAGCCGGGATCAGCGTCATTGCGACGCTGAGTTCCGGCCCTGCCAGAAGAACGGATCTCCCCCACGCGATGCAATAGACACCAGGGACACCAGGAGCCCAGCACCTAAATGCAGCTGTCAGGTTTGACAGCTGCATTTAGATGCTTAATTAGCCGACGCGGCAACAAGACAGTCGGGGGCAGCGCCATCCAGAGCGGGGTCCCGGTGTGACCCCTCTCTGAACTCCCTCCGCGTCACCATGATGTATCAGATACATCATGGGACGCTAAGGGGTTAATCTTCACAGGGCCCTAAGATCATTTCTCTGCATGAAAGAATTTCAGCCCCTTATTATGCCTACAATATTTCTGCCATATTTCGTGAAGCAGAAGTAGATCGGAACAGCGATGAGCACATACTACAAGACAAGGCGATACTTGGCAGTTGGCTCTCAGCAATGCATGCTGGGGGATGTAGTTTCCTGGTCGGCGCCATCTTGAATATAGACTGGCTTTTAGAAAAACTTGCAACTCAGGAATGGCGGCAGCTAGAAACATGGGAGATGGCTCAAAATACTCAGGGGGACTCGTGAGTAAGACCAGCTAGGTTTGGAAGCATCTTTTAGCTCCTGGGTGGAATACCCCTTTAACCCTCTCCCTGATGTCATCCAGCGATGCTGGCCACTTCAACTTTGTTTTATAAGACGCACTAACTTTTTTCTACCACTTTGGGAGGGAAAAAGTATGTCTTATAAAGCAAAAAATATGGTACATGTATAGTGCAAAAAAAAAAAAAAATCAATCAATTAAAGCTTATTAGTGTAAAAGGAATTAACTCCAAAAAATACAGGTTATTCTAAAGTTGCAAACCAAGGCAAGGAATTGGAAATGCTGAATAGCTCTGAATTTTTGGCTGTTTTCAGGTAGTACACCAGGCAGTAAACATCTGCCACAGTGATTAAGTGCTGTAGTGCAGTAGATCTGAGCTGTTTAATCAGCCATGAAAGCCGTTTATATTCCTTAGAAACAGGTTTTATGGCTATTATACATCAGGATTTATTTTGAAATATGTATATAAATTATAACCAGGAATGCTTTACTCGCCAGAAAGGTGAGCTTCTCACTATGGGGCCTGAAAATGGCTGAGCTGCTCTAAAAAAGTAAGGTAGTTTCCAATTAATAGTCAAAAATTTGCTTGAAGGACGGTGGTTAACTTATATAAATAAAAAGTTATAACTGTATAATGATTAGCTAGGAACTTTATCATATAAATATTTAGATTTTTTTTCAGTTTTGCAAAATCACTGCCTCTTGTTAAATGGCATGTGTCATCAGTGTATGATATATTATTTAAATCAAGATTTTATAACCAAGATGCCTTTTACTCTTTTCTATAAAAAAAATACTTTTTGTTGTTCCAATATACTTTTACAAGTTGTGCTCAAAAATCTACATACCCCCCCCCCCCTCCCCCGCAGAATTTTTGCTTTCTTGTCCTTTTTTCGGAAAATATAAATGATAACACAGAACATTTTTTCCACTCATGGTTAGTGGTTGGGTGAAGCCATTTATTGTAAACTACTGTGTTTTCTCTATAATGTATAATGACAACTAAAAACATCCAAATGACCCTAAATGAAAGTTCACATAGCCCAGTTCTTAATATCATGTACTGATCCCTCTAACATAAATGACAGCTTGAAGTCTTTGCATGAACTGCGTGCTTGATATTTTCCCAGAGTGGCTCAATGATAGTAAGGTAAGGATGGCCACTCCAGAACCTTCACTTTGTTCTGCTGTAGACAGTGACAGGTAGACTTGGCCTTGTGTTTTGGATCCTTGTTTTGTCGGAACGTCCAAGTAGGTCCCATGTGCAGCTTCCGGGCTGGTGAGTGAAAATTTCCCTCCAGTATTTGCTAACGTGCTGCATTCATCTTTCCTTCAACTTTAACCAAATTTCCTGTGCCTCTGTAGCTCACACATCCCCAAAACATCAGCGATCCACCTCTGTGCTTTACAGTAGGAATGGTGTTCCTTTCATCATAGGCCTTGTTGACTCCTCTCCAAATGTAACGTTTAGGGTTATGGCCTCACTCCAAATTACCTTATTCTAGAAATTTTGAGGCTTGTCTATTTGCTGTTTGGTGTATTGTAGGCGAGATACTTTGAGGCTTCTTCTGGTGACTCAACCATGCAGCCCATTTTTCTTCAAGTGCCTTCTTATTGTGCAATGTACATCTTGAAACAACCAGACCGCTAATTTTCAGAGAGTCCTGGATTTTAGCTCATGTTATTTATAGGTTTTCTTTGAATCCCAAACAATTTTCCTGGCAGTTGTGCCGAAATTTTTGTTGGTCTACCTGACGCTGGTTTGGTTTGTACAGAGACCCTGATTTTCCATTTGTTAATCACAGTTTGAACACTGCTTACTAGAGATAAACGAGTAGTGAAATATTCGACTTTCGAGAATTCGAATCGAATAGGCACCGATATTCGACTATTCGAACGAGTATTCAATCCCATTATAGTCTATTGGGAAATAATTTGCGGCACTTGGAAATCAAAATTCAACCACTTGGAGGTCACCAAGTCCCCCATGAAACCTTCCTAAACGATGCAAACACCCCGGAATGACACTGGGACATTAGGGGGAACATGCCTAGGTGCACCCAACACCCCAAAATCGCACTATAATGCCACTCTCTGCAGTTGCGAAGGAAATGCTTTACGAACATTTATGGCAATGTTCCCACATTTCGTTCGTATTTCTTGTGCAGTGTTACATACATGATTCCAATGTGCGTCCGCAGAGCATCATGTTATTCGCGCGTATCACTCGTAATGCTGTACGAACGTTACTGGAACAGTATGTATGACGTGCCTTTTTCTGGGCTATTGCAACAATATGTATCACGTGCCTTTTACTGGGCTACTGGAAAAATATGTATAACATGCCCTTAGTGGTGTGAAACAGGGACACTATAAGTCACTTGTACACACAGGGTACTGGAATGAATACACCTGCTGATGCTGCTGCTGATGTTATATCATCTATTTCTTAGCACTGAGAAGCGCTTTGGATTCAGAGATGACTTTTTCGCTTGATCTTAGCCCTGAAAAGGACTTTTGGGTTCTGTAGTACGCCTGCCTAACCAAAACGCTGCTAAAACCTCTCTCTCCCTGCTGTAAGATCTTTCCCTGACTAGGTTGAAAGCTCATCTGCGGTCGAGAAGCGGGAGCCAAGTATTTAAGATTCGAGGTCATGTGGTTCAGCTATCCAATGAGGGTAGACCCCGGTTTCGCGCTGCGTGCATACTCCCAGGGTCCCTCTCGGCCTCCCTGCATGGGCTGGGTGAAGATTTCCAAGTAACTGACCTGTTTCAGATCGTTTCGAAACAAGCTAGGAAGCATAACTGTACTACGGGCGTATGTTCGCAGTTCGCCCGCATGTTCGCAATCCGGCCGCATGTCTATTTTTCCCACCGCCGTAGTTTCAGCCGCACATGTCCGGCCGCGTACGAACTACGGCCGGACATATGCATAGTGTGAAAATAGTCTAAGGGTATGTGCACACTACGGAATATGCATGGAGACTTCAAGCGGATTCTGCTGTGCAGCCTCCACTTGAAGTTCCACCTGTCCCATAGACTCGTCCCATAGATATTCGCCAGCGAATTCCGCTGGCTGCCCAAAGAATTGATATGTTGGAATCTGCATGGAATCCACTTGAAGTCTCCTCCCGTATTCCGTAGTGTGCACATACCCTTAGTAGCCATTCAAACCCACCTGTGGATGTTATCAAGCCAAAATCACCATGGTATGTGAAACTTTGATCAGGGTCATTTGGATGTTTTTGGTTGTCATTATGAATTAAAAAGAGACAACACAGAAGTGTAACAATAAAATGGCTTCAGCCAACCACTTACCATGATTGGAAAAATTTTTGTATCATCTTTCATATTCTCATATGAAAAAAAGGAAAAGAAAGCAAAAATTCGATCGGGGTATGTGAACTTTTGAGCATTACTGTAGCTGTATAAAATAAAAGTATCTTGTACTATATCCGCTATATGCTCGGACAGAATGAAAAAAAAGTGATTTCATTATCATACAGGTCAAGTTACAGGTCAGGGGAGTGAAGAGCTCCTACAGCAGTTGCTAAGTGACCTTATTAGAAGATCTTGTAGAAAGAGCTTGAGCTTTTGTTACTTGACTATAAGAGTCAGAGAGGCTTTTCGGCCTGCTTCACACCATGAAGAAAAATCTGTCTGGATTTCTTATCAGGAATTTCTCTTGGGATTTCCTGACCCATAAGGTTGTATTGGGCATTGACACCCTTCAGGATTTTTCTTGAAGGGTGTAATGTCAGGAAAATAGGTCAGTATTTTCATTAGCGTTTCGTCAGCATTTCCTAAACGGATGCCCCCATAGAAGTCTATGGGAGCATCACAAATGACTGACACTTTGAACATGTTCATAAATGTTCACATAAATGTTGATAAATTCATAAATAAAGTTCATAAATGTTCGGTAACGGAATGGTTATAACGATAATTTTAGAACATTTTTGAACATGTGAATGTATGCAACTTCGTAAGTTTCCTCCCACCAATTTGAAAGAGCCAATGAACATGTGGGAAAGAAAGGGCACATCAGGTAATGTAGTAGCCATGTTCACTACTGGCATTTGCATTGGTATAAGAGTGATTTGGATAACAAGTGCGGTCCTGGAACAAATTATACTCATAATCCTCCAAGGCACCACTGTATACATACATATAGATAGATAGATCTATATATAAATCTCTGGATATTTAAAGGGGTAACCTACTTAAGAAAGATTTAACCCTGTTCAGTACCCACCCATAATCTAAGCTTGTTTGTAATTAGTTTCTATTACATGAATTGGACCGTTTGTCTGCAGCACATCCTAACTTACACCCTGAGGCTATGTTCACACTACGTAAAAAACACGGCCGAATTTCATAACAACGGATGTTACTTCACAAATAACGGCAGTTGTTTGCGCAATTACGGCCGTTGTTATGAAACACGGACGTGTTTTTTTACATAGTGTGAACCTGGCCTGATGCTGACTCTGCCTCAGTTCCTCTGTTCTCTCCCTCCCTTCCAAACCCACATGATCTCTGTCTCTTCTGTTGCTAGGCAAGTTGCAAAACCTTATCTGTAACACCGCCCACCACTGACATCACACCAATCAGTGAGCATCTGTCTAAGGGGCGGAGAAACAACAAAACAGTGACAGCCTCCTGAGCAGTATAGGGGAAAGGAAATATAGTTGCTTCATTTCTCTTTCTGATCTATATATGTTGATGAATAGATATAAATGAAAGATATGCTAATGCTATGTAATTGCTTCGCTTTTACGCATTTTATGCTTTGCACCCTATAATCTTACTCATTTGCGTTATGTTCATGAATATTCGGCAAACATGAACCCATCACGATAATTTTTTTTATGTTCGAGATCTGAACCGAACATCGGGATGATCGCTCATCACTACTCCCTAGTCTGCTGCACAAATAATTTTTTGTGCTTAGGTTCCCTTAGTCTGTTATAAGCAGAATGCCTTTTGTATGTTTTTTAGAGATGAGCAAACCTCGAGCATGCTCGAGTCGATCCGAACCCGAACTTTCGGCATTTGATTAGCGGTGGCTGCTGAAGTTGGATAAAGCCCTAAGGCTATGTGGAAAACATGGATACAGTCATTGGCTGTATCCATGTTTTCCAGACAACCTTAGAGCTTTATCCAAGTTCAGCAGCCCCCGCTAATCAAATGCTGATCGTTCGGGTTTGGATCGACTCGAACCCGAACCCGGTTCGCTCATCTCTAATGTTTTTGTAGCCATTGGTTATACCAAACAGGGTAGGTTAAACTTGGACTAATTATGGGAATATTGGCCTGAGCTCTTCATTCACGTGCCCCCATACCTGGATAAGGAACACTTTCTTATAAGGCCTTCCCATTTTTTTCATGTATTTAGCTGATTATGCCCATGTGCATTTCTGTTGAAAGAGAAACCTCAGATGTTTTGTCCAGGACATTAGTGTAGAAAAGCTTACAGGAAAAGAGCTGAGCGCATGATGCTGACTAATATGGGAGTAATAGAATGAGATATCAAACCATTTCACTTTACTGGTAAAAAGTTTCCATAGCTGGAATGAGCTCATTTGCAGAAGCCGATGTCTAATTATACTGTTTTGTCCAATACCATACTATATCTCCCAGACTACCTGGCTCCTATAGTATTTCAAATACTAGATCATTTATCCCCAAACATATCATGTTGATGTGATTGCTGGATTCTTTATGCTCTCTTGGGTTTAGATTTATCGGAAAAAAGTTACATACATTAGGATAATTTTGGAGATGATCTATAGTAATATATTGTCATGTGATAATTTAATCTAGGACTTTTGGTTGGGGCGTACCCACATCTTGTAACTAAAACAAATCCAAGAACATAAGTGGATTCAGAGAAGAACCTCTATAAAATGTAATATTAAAGAAAAAATGTCTGCTAAGAACCGTTACATAGCTACGATAGCAGTGAGGGGCTACTCCAGTGAAAATCAACTGGTTGCAGAAAATTATATAGATTTGTAATTTAATTCTATTTAAAAATCTCAAGTCTTCCAGTACTTGTCAGCTGCTGTATGTCCTGCAGGAAATGTTTTTTATTTTTAGCTGACAGAGTGCTCTCTGCTGACATCTCTGGCCAAGACAGGAACTGTCCAGAGCAGCAGCAAATCCTTATAGAAAACCTTTCCTGCTCTGGACAGTTCCTTTCACGGACAGAGGTGGTAGCAGGGAGCACTCTGTCAGGCTGAAAATAAAACATTTCCTGCAGGACATACAGCAGCTGATAAGTACTGGAAAACTAGAAGTAAATTAGAAATCTATATCATTTTAAATGGAGTACCCCTTAAGGCTGGGTTCACACACAGTATATTTCAGGCAGTATTTGGTCCTCTTGTCAGGTCCTCATAGCAACCAAAACCAGGAGTGGATTGAAATCACAGAAGGGCTATGTTCACACAATGTTGTAATTGAGTGGATGGCCGCCATATAACAGTAAATAACTGCCATTATTTCAATACAACAGCCGTTGTTTTAAGATAACAGCAAATATTTGCCATTAAATGACGGCCATCCACTCAATTACAACATAATGTGGACATAGCCTTTCTGTGCTTTCAATCCACTCCTGGTTTTGGTTGCTATGAGGACCTGACATGAGGACCAAATACTGCCTGAAATATACTGTGTGTGAACCCAGCCTAAGGGTGCGTTCACACATACAGGATCCGCAGCAGAAAATCTGCTGCGGATCCGGTACGTGTGGACGTACCCTTAACCCACGGATCCTAAATGCACCTCTGAGTTCACTCGTCTCATCAAAATTATGACAACATCTGTGTAGTAAGAGTGTATCACATTAACTCTTCATGCTTGAAAATGATTTTTAAATCATTTGAAAAAATTTTTGATAGAATAAACTTTTTTTGCATTGGAAACTTTGAATTGGACACTTTTTATTTCTACTCTGAAATGTCATAGAGGCGTGGTCTGGGAATGTCAGTGCACTGGCCATGCCTCTATGACACTTTAGAGGGGCAATATTGTAGCCCTTAAGAACTACAATAAATCTATGGGTTATCTAATACTCTGTTTTTCTAGCTGACAGTTTGCCTTAAGGGTGGGTTCATACATAGCGGAATCGCAGCGGATTTCACGATGCGTGTTCACAGTGTTCGCAGCAAAATCCGTTGCGATTCCTAGCACTATCAGTTTGAATAGGTTTACATACTCGCAGCAGAAATTTCATCCTGCTGGGAGTATGTAAATGCAATCCCCCTTAACCCATTACAGCCCGGAGGATACTTTACCAGTTCGTGTTCCAGCCTCCTTCTTCTAACGGCTGCCTGATGTCCTGCTCAATCAGTGGCTGCAACAGAACAGTGCGCTGATTGGCTGAGCAGGATGTCAGGGAGCCGGGAGCCACAGAAGCAGGCCGGAGTGTGGATCAGTAAAGTATTCACCGAGCCACGATGGGTTAAAAGGGGCGGCGTTTACAGACTCGCAGCAGGATGAAATTTCTGCTGCAAGTATGTGAACCTATTCGAACTGAGAGTGCTGCGATTCCACTATGTGTGAACGCACCCTAAACAAATAAAACCTCAGAAAGCATTATTCTCTAACACTATTCTTGTTTGACTAAATTTGACTGAAAGTAAGATTTAACTGAACTGAACTTCTCATATAGGAAAACATTCATGTAGAGCTCTAGGCACTGCCATTTAAAACAACTTCTCTTTGTCTTATAGCTAATGTCATTTCTAACATTTTTATATCTAGGGATTGTAGATTGTATATATGTGATTGGTGACACAGACAATTAATATGTAGAATATTTGGGTGTGTTACCTCATAGATACGATATTAACTGGTTCTGGGAGGACCCTATGTCAAAACCATTGTTGAGACCATGACTCTATGGAAAACTGGTAATCGGTTCTGAAGCCCCGATGAACGGAGTAAGATGGGTGATAGCTCAATAGATAGATAGGTAATAGATGTGACATATATTATACATACATACATACAAATCATACGTAATCCACATACAGATAAGGCCTACAAAAAGTCAGATATCTACAATTGCATGCAATCCTTAGACTGACTTACATTAGGGTTTAAAGGGATTATCAAACGCTTGCACATCTTTTACATCTTGCTGTGTTAGAAGAGAACATAACAAACATTATCTGCTTACTAATTTGGTGTCGCTGGTGTCCCCTGCTGTCTGTAGCTTCTATTACTTCTGAGATGAGCTCTTCTCGGAAGTAACATCCTGCTCAACCAATCACTGACTGAGTCGGGACAGTACCGTTGCCAGTGATTGGCTGAGCGGGCTGAAGCTCTTGAGACAAGCTCATCTCGGAAGTAATGGAGGCTACAGACAATGGGGGCACCAAGGAGTTTAGAGCTTGTATTACTGCATATTATACCTTTAATACTGTTTCACCACTAAGGGTCTCCCTTATGCTGAGTTGCAATATGTTCATCGTCCGTGTACTACTTTATCCATACAATATCTTCCTGTGGTTACCCCTTTCCCTAATAAATCTGTTAATCTGTTTCTCAGTTTCTGGAGTAAGTGTACTTGAGGTAGGCAGGGGTTTCCTAAGTCGACCCTTGGCAGTAAAGGAAAACCCTGCTGCATTCCTGAAAAGCTGCAATCAAGATTTGGGTGGAGACACTGCGCCACATTGAGGTGAGAATTGCATTACCACATATCATACCTACAGAGGAGCGCACAAAGGGGTATTAGACTAGTCAGAGTTAAACAAAAAAGTAATATAGTCTAATTTTTTTTATCCTAATTAACAATTGCACATCCTGACCCAACCAGAATACTATTGGTTTGGATTAGTAGACCTTTTAGTCAAAGGTTTGTTATGGCTATATGAGCACACAAAAAAAAAACTTACATCACACATATAGCTTCTCATGCTAGTTTTTGCTGCAGTTTTTTAGTCAAAGTCAGGATTGGGTCTAAGAAGAAGAGAAATGATAAAGAAACAAATGTTTAAAAAAGAATGTGAATGACTGAGATGCTGCTGTATCAAATTAGTGTTTATTACAGTTTACAGCTATGAAGTTTAAGGTGTTGAGGTACTTGTTTACCTGGATGAATTGTAACTCATCTATCATACGTGTATACTCCATAAGTTGAGATGATCTTGGAAGGATTAAGCGGAGAGATTTGCTTTAATGAGACACCATTATTCCTAGGTAATTTATGTTGTTGTCAAACATGTATGCCATTGCTAATTGCCTATTACATTTAGGTACTTTGGAACAGTTGGTGTAATCAAGGTACGTATTAAAGATCTTTACCTCAACCTTATTATGGCTGGTATAATTGCAACTTTTGCACGTACTATGAGATAGCATTCCATTTCTAAGAACATGAAAGAAGAGCAAATGAATTAAAAATAGTCTGTAGGTCAGGGTCGAGCAGAAGAGGAGGGGAATGCTGAACAATTACCCTGCCATTAATAGTAGATGAAAGAAAATGATGAAGTCTAGAAAAAAAGAGAGGAACAGAACGTATTACAGTCATTAAGTATGAAAATACCAATCAGAGGTGCCATAGTTGTCATGAACAGCTTTAAGGAACTCCCATTCTTAGGCTATGTTCACACAACGTAAGAGACCTGCCAGTCTCTGTAACAATGGCACAGATCAAGGTACACTATTGTGAATTTGGTGAAATACTCCATGGTGTGTTTTAGAGAGTTTAAGTTCACTGCAGGTCTTTGCACTCTAACATGAGGAAGTCAGACTAATGAAGCATTCAACAAAGTGCAAACCAAAATGTTTCACCACCAGCATCTAAAGCAGTTCTTCTCAAACTTTTTCTACTGGAGCCTCACCAAATAAGTACAAAATGAGTCAATAATGTTCCTAAAGCAGAGATTGTTGCAGTCAGGTAAAGGACTGTGCAACTTATGGTAAATTTTATGAGAACTGCCTCCCATGCCGCGCCTCACTAGGGGGCGCCTCACTGGTGAGGCCCGCCTCACAGTTTGAGAAGCACTGATCTAAAGGAGTAGGTAAGTAATCATTTCTCATGTCTGAAATCGGGTCTGACAATAAACGTCAATATAATAGATACTATTATAGTAAGCATTAAAGGACAACTCCAATCCCCACTCGATGATGATACCGACACAAAATGGTGGTGGGAGAAGAGGCCATGGTTGACAGTTATCAGGTAAGTATGGACTTCTTTCACTTTTTTTTTTTTTGGGGGGGGGGGGGGGGGGTAAGATGTTGAGCAGGGCCAGAAGCTTAATTAACACAATCTACAAAGTTATATAACTTAATATACAGTTTTACACATACATGTATATGGTTGCATATTTCATATATTATTGACACTATGTACTGTAGGTAGGAAATAGCCTGAGAAGAGGTGGAGAGGACACAGACAATGAGCCCTAATCTGTTCCCACCACCTGACCTTGCCTACTTGCTTCAACAGTCCTAGGCGACTGTGGACAACAAAGAAGACGGTCCCTTCCTGCAATAAAGGTAATAAGACTCAACAAGGACAAGAAAAACCTGCTACTTGCCTCAACAGTCCTAGGCGACTTCGGACAACCTTGAAGATGGTCCCTTCCTGCAATAAAGGTTATAACACTCAACAAGGACAAAAAAACTTACAAGGGGTAGTCAACAGACCGGGGTCAAAACAAAGTACAGCAAAGTACAAAAAACAGACTTCAAGAGAATAGTCGGGTAACAGAGCCGAGGTCAGGATTAGAGATGATCGAACATCGGAAAATCGTAGGTTCGATCGAACTCGAACATTCTCGAACCTACCTATTACCTAGGCTGAATTCTGGAATTCCAGGCGGTCCCTGGGCACGCTTCTTCTTCCGCACGGATCGGTAAGGCATCAACAATCAAATGCGGCAGGTTCGAGAATGTTCGAGTTCGATCAAACCTACGATTTTTCGATGTTCGATCATCTCTAGTCAAGATGAGCCAGGTAACAATACAAGGAAGATATATATATATATATATATATATACATAGATGCTTGGCACGCTTGAAACAAAAGCTAATAGACAGCGAGGACTATGGGAACTAGAGAAAGTTATATAGGAGGTCAGGGGTCTGGTCCAGAACGTGATTGGACCAGTCCTCTGATCCTCATCACAAACATATGCAAGGAAACTGATTTGATTGGCGGGAGACCTGTCAGTCACACAAAACTATGAAGCACAGCTGCTGAGATTTGGGTTCTCCCACCAATGGCGCGGACCCACGGCGTCCCAATTTGCTAGGGACACGGTCAGGTATCTGTGACATCCTCCAGCTGAGAGCAAGATACAGAAGGTTCGGAGCATGTTTCTGGATGGTTCTTCAGCCATGCACAATGCTGGAGCATGGCCAAGGAAGTACCTTACAGTTATATGTTATATTATACATGACACGTGAATCTTACATAGCAAATGTATGCCCCAACCCCAGTGTGAACAATGCTTTTTCTATATAAGCTTAATATTGCTTATCAACCAGGTCCATTTGTATTAAAGCTTCTAATACAAACATTCAGTTCAATGTACAAATCTTCTAATGACAGTTTCATATAAAACTAACACAACTCTAAGAATTGTGCTGTTAATGTTCCAAATTATTCCGCTGTGTCCAATTCTGACTGGTGAGAAATAAAAGAAATCTTTATGAGCACACTGTTTTAATAAACCCCATTTGTTGCTCGGCTGTATAGGGGAGAGCAAATGCACTTAACATCTGCCTAAGCCTAGGAGACTAACAAATTCACTGTTCGTTGTGTCTGTGCTGGCACAAACACTCTACTGTACAGCTATCTTTAGTGCTCTTAAGCTTTTTGCCAAGACAAATGGCTCGCCTAATAGTATCCCAGCTGTCAAAAGGAGCATGTGAGGATTGTTACATGCTGCATGCACTTCTACTTCAGGATTTACATAACAGTAGCCTGCATGCTTCATCTTATCACAAAGATTCCAACAGAATATAAAGGGACTTGTGTGATTGAGAGGAATTCATGCTTTCTTGCAATTCTGGATGTTAATTTTTCCAGTGATTTTCCTATTCACTAATAAAAATCCCCAACCGTTTGGAAGTTGAAAAAAAAATATAAAAAAATCTATATAATATTTGGGAATGTGAGTTCGGCTAGAAGGAACTACTGTACATAGTTTGCAAAAGGGAAGTGTCTTTGCATTCATGTCAATAATATCTATGCTAGTGGTATAGCTACGATAAAGGCAGACCATGCCACTGCTATGGGGCCTGTGCACTAAAGGGACCTCACAGGTACAGGATTCATTGGTGGTGAACCATTGTTTGTGGGTTACATAATAAAAGCACGCTTGGTCTGCTCTTTCTGCTGCTAATGTTGATGATAAGGACAAGCTACAAAGGGACAGTTGCTTAGAGCCCTATAGGTTGCTAGCGATAAGAGGAAATCCTTGATTTACCTTTCAGGCATAGAATGGACCCTTTAGAACACAGCATGGAGTTGGAGTCTGACTCAGCTTGTGTTCATACAGTCCATGATCTCTCCTGACTACAGCATAAGCTAAGCCCCACCCCCACTTCCTGCTTTCTATTTTGTTGTCTCTGCTGCTACAGATGGACAGCAGTTGCTGCATTATTTAAAAGAGAAGTCCAGTGACATTTTTTATTAAATTATTGTATTGCCACCCAAAAGTTATACAAATTACCAATATACACTTATTACAGGAAATGCTTATAAAGTGCTTTTTTCCTGCACTTACTACTGCATCAAGGCTTCACTTCCTTAATAAAATGGTGATGTCACGGCCCGACTCCCAGAGCTGTGCGGGCTGTGGCTGCTGGAGAGGATGATGGCCGGGGAACACTGAGGGACACAGGGCACTGGAAAAACACTGAGCATCCTTCTGCCATCATCCTCTCCAGCAGCCACAGCCCGTACAGCTCTAGGAGTCGGGTCGTGACATCGCCATTTTATCCAGGAAGTGACATCACCATTTTATCCAGGAAGTGACATCACCATGTTATCCAGGAAGTGACATCACCATGTTATCCAGGAAGTGAAGCCTTGATGCAGTAGTAAGTGCAGGGAAAAAAGCACTTTATAAGCATTTCCCGTAATAAGTGTATATTGATGATTTGTATACATTTTGGGGGGCAATACAATACTTTAATAAATATTTTCACCAGACTTCTCCTTTAACTGTAAGCACTTGTTATCAGTGCTTACAGTTAAAGGGCTAGGCGCAGCACTTGATGGCGCCAGTCCTGCCACCCTCTTCTTTAAGGCTCCGCTTGAGGCAGTCACTACAAGTGGCCTTATGACAGAAGCACCCCAGCATGGTTGACCTGCCTGTAACTCAAGACTGAAGAGGGCTTTGTAACAGAGTGAAGCATTACAGCTCGGGGCACTCTTGTACCCCAGCTTTGTCTCTTGTAATCTAAAGATGGACAATCAAAGCTATTTTGTCTTGCCTTAGCCATGGACATAAACTATAAAGGTACCATTACTCGCTATGTCATTATAGATATGCATTTCAGTCTGCAGTTGCATCGCTGTTTCTGAATTTGAAAACTTTTTTTTTCGAACAATTTATTGCTTTGTCTAAACGCTGATCGGCATAAAAACCAAATCGTTGCTGCAAACTCATTAAACGATCGATTGGGCGATTTATTGCTCCGGGTGAAAGGACCATAAGTCTTCCGTTCCAAGGTCTGATCAGTTTATTTTGGCTTTTGGAGCTCATTTTATAGCATCATTTGCAAAGCATTTAGCAGGTGCCCAAATGTTTACACTGACTCAAAAATAGGCAACATACAGGCCTATTTTTAAGCAGACTTATTAAGCCCACACATCTTCACTTTTTTCAGCATTTAGATGAATGAACACAAAAAAAGAGCATTTTCCACCAACCGGTATGAAACATTTTATGATATTCTGGTAAAACTGACATTCTGCTGCCTCATTCTGCTGTATAAGGGGATAACCAGTATGTGAGCTAATGTGTTTTCTGGATACACTGCAGGGCCTAAAATAGAAAAAGATACATTTGGGAGCCAAGTATTTCAAATACAAACTTCCGGGAACAATGTTATCTTGGCAGGGACCTGCATGAGAATATAATATTAGAACAACCTCTGAAAATTATTTTAGTAGCTGGAAAAAAAGTGTAATAAAAAAAAATGGTGCTGCAGCTACCACACTTACAATTCCCAAAACTGCACTACTGTTATATATTGTTTTTCTCATTTTTTATTTTATTTTACTGTGAACAATAAATAGTCATAATATTGTACATATTAATTATCTGTGCTTTTTTTGCACTTATAATTTGTCAGAAAAGTGGTAAACTTTGTTATTTAATAGGAAAGTTTACAAAACCCCCTCCCCTCTGTGACGCAGCTCCGTTAAAATCATTGGAGCGCATCACAGAGGGGAGGGGAGATCATCACTATGGGGGCCGGCAGGCCTGCCCCCAGTGCTTCAGGGCAGGCCGGGGCTTGGGAATAGACCAGTGCCGTGCGCAGAAACCAGGCAGCGGTTCAAAAAAAGGACTGTGCCACTGTTATCCCCACACCGACGCAAGTCTGTTAATGTAAAAAAACCAAAGTGATGTACCTGGTGGTACATTCGTTTTAAGGATTTGGGTGATTTATAACAGTCGCTCAGGATGTTTGATAAATTTGGCAAATACTTAGACTGTTTGGTCTCAGTTTTAGGATCTGGGAGCCTTCAAGTAAGTCACTGGTGTTAGGCTAGCCGGGATCACTATTTCAACAACAGACAACTTATTACAGTTATTTAAAGAATATACCAAGGATGGTGCGGCCAAGGAAAAACATCCAACAAAATCCTAGAAGCCTGGCATGTTTGGCCGACAGTATAAGGTACATGAGAACCTCCCAAGTTTCCACCAACAGATGCTTTCAGTGGAGATAAGGTTTGGAGTGATATATATTCACTGATCAGCCTGTTTGTTTATGAACATTTGGCCATGCTGAACACTCGTGTGTATAGGAAGGATGGGACGGATAACAGTCGATTGAAGCCTGGAAGTCACGCTCTCCCATGGAGAATGCATTGGAGAGCATGACTTCTAGCCTTCAATTGACAGTAGACAGAAGAGGGGTCACAGAAGCGGTGACGTGAACGCGCGTGGGATCTGAATGGTGTCGCAAGACTGGAACAAAGCTGCTCCGCGGGACACCGATCATGGTTGGTGAGTATATGTGCCAGGGCGCAGCACGCAGGGGGAGGGGGGAGCGAATAAAAAAAAATTGTGAACTGCTACTTTAACGTTATATCTTAATTGCAATAATGTCTTCCCATATATTAATAAGATTAAGCTGTAAATCCTATAGTCTCATGCACACACATTACAGCTCAATGCATAACTCTTATATTTAGAGCCAAGTACTGGATTTATTCAATCTTATAAACGCAGGAAATCCTAAACCCATCATTGGCTAGCTCTGCATCATAGCCATTATCATAGCCATTGCACTACTTATTCTGGAAGGTGTATCAGTGACCAGATTAGAGATGAGCGAATCTTTTAAAAATTCTAATTTTTTACCACATCTTTACCCGTCTGCGCTTCCCTGGTATCCTCTTGAGTGTCTTTGGCCGCCTTCAGCTCACTCAGGCAATTACTGATTGAAGGACAGCACCACAGCCAGTGATTGACTGAGCGGGCTGTCACTCTCGAGACACAATAGTGATAGCCCGCTCAGCTCACTGGCAGCAGCGCTGTCCCTTTTCATTACCTTCTGACTCCTGACGGAGCTGCGAGGCGGCAGCGCAACGTGTGCATAAAACATAGAACTAATGCAGTTAGTGCATCAACATAATCAAAATACCCAGTCAATTAATTAGTACAAAAAAAGGTGGGAAAAGACTTAAAACTTAACATTTATTGGTTACCTCTAAAATTTACCAACTATAGTGAACCCTTCATCTATATAGGTAAGCCTATATTGTAGATAGCACGCCTAGCCTATACATTAAAAAAGAGTCTATAATACCATAGGTAGTATTATTGCCACCTTAGGTGGCAAGAGACACAAAAGTACTAGTGTTACTGCAATACACCAATATTACAGGCATGCCAGTTGCATAGCAAAATCCTACAACAGGCCTCCCAACGCGTTTTTCCCACAGTAGCGTGACGTCATCAGGGGAGAGCTTAACACTGCGGCAAATTATTAAGCAACCAGATGATGACAAAAAGATGATTTATGTGTCATCTCTCAAAGTAGCCTTAAAGGGAACCAATCACAAAAAAAAAACGTCCATAAAGCTAAGGAAACGTGCTGGTACATCAGCCAGCACGCTTCCTAAACATCCCCCTGTACCCCCCGTGATCCCCTCTATTAGTCAGTATTCGTACTTTGCTTAAGTCCCGCGCTGTATGTAAATCTCCGCCAAGTAGTCACGGTGGGCGGATTTAGTCATTGTCCTGGGCGGCAGGAGGCACTGTAATCACGCCCACAGGGGCGTGATTGAAAGTCGTGCGTTCCACTTACGTCAGCCGGGGCCTGCGTTCCATGTCGGCGGCGTGCTGACGTCTTCAGGAAGCCGCGCATGCGCAGTACGTCGGTCCCGTCTCCCTCCGTACTGCGCATGCGCAGCGTCCTGCCGTACTTCTTCTTTAAGAGACTTATTAAAGGGAACCAATCACGAAAAAAAGGTCCATAAAGCTAAGGAAACGTGCTGGTACAGTTTCCTTGGCTTTATAGACGTTTTTTCCGTGATTGGTTCCCTTTAAGTCTCTTAAAGAAGAAAAATTATTTATTAAAGTATTGTATTGGCCCCCAAAAGTTATGCAAATCACCAATATACACTTATTATGGGAAATGCTTATAAAGTGCTTTTTTTCTCTGCACTTACTACTGCATCAAGACTTCACTTCCTGGATAACATGGTGATGTCACTTCCTGGATAACATGGTGATGTCACTTCCTGGATAACATGGTGATGTCAAGGCCTGACTCCCAGAGCTGTGCGGGCTGTGGCTGCTGGAGAGGATGATGGCAGGGGGACACAGGGTACTGGAGGGACACTGAGCATCCCTCTGCCATCATCCTCTCCAGCAGCCACAGCCCGCACAGCTCTGGGAGTCGGGTGGTGACATCAGTATTTTATCTAGGAAGTGACATCACCATGTTATCCAGGAAGTGACATCACCATGTTATCCAGGAAGTGAAGCCTTGATGCTGTAGTAAGTGCAGGTAACAAAGCACTTTATAAGCTTTTCCCGTAATAAGTGTATATTGGGGGTTTATATAACTTTTGGGGGGCAATACAATACTTTAATAAATAATTTTTACCGGCTTTAATAAGTAACACCATATAAAAGTGAACATTGCTAGGGTGTAATATTGGTGTATTGCAGTAACACTAGTACTTTTGTGTCTTTTGCCACCTACTGTTTTATAGATGCTTTTATAGACGTATGGGCTAGGTGTGCTATTTACAATATAGCCTTACCTATATGGGTGAAGGGTTCACTATAGTTGGTGAATTTTAGAGGTAACCAATAAATGTTACGTTTTAAAGGACAACTCCCGCGGGACCCCCCCCCCCCAAAAAAAAAAACACAGACACCATACTCACCATCCCTCCGGTGACGATCGCCACTCCATTCGCCAGCCGTCCGCCTCACCGTCACCGCCGTCCAGCGATGTCTCTGATTTCCGGGTCCTGGGGATGGAAAAGGCTGCCACTGCGCTTGCGCACCGGCAGCCTTTTCATTGGCTGGAGCGCATCACATGGCTTCCAGCAACCTCAGCCAATCAGGGCTGACGAAGCTGGAAGCCATGTGATGCGCTCCAGCCAATGAAAAGGCTGCTGGTGCGCATGTGCACCAGCAGCCTTTTCCGTCCCATTCACTCTCTATGAAGACGCCGAGGAGGAAGAAGACCCAGACTGCCCCCCGGCTCTGACGTCGTCATCACCAGATGCCGCCCGGGAGAAGAGGACCGTGACGATCGTAATAGGTAATGTATATATTCTTTAACTTCCGGGCGGGGGGTCGGGGATCCGAAAGTGGGGGAAGGGGGCCAGACCGGGTATTTAACCACATTACAAAGTTATATAACTTTGTAATGTGTGTTAAATAAGCTAAAAAAAATTTTGTGGGAGTTGTCCTTTAAGTCTTTTCCCACCCTTTTTTGTTAACAAATTTTGTTAACAAACTTAGCAAAAATTACGCAGTCCTCTAAGTGCATTCAAATACTGACGACTCTTCTACAGACACCCAATGCAATCTGCTCTGATTTCCTCAAATTGTCTACATCCTTTCTGTATAATCATCAAATATTTCTGCCACATGCTGATAGAAATGGACTACTTACCAAAATATGTGACCCAACAAACCTGGCTTCCATTCAGGGTACAATAGATAGTTTTAAAAGGCTTTGATTCTTTTAGGTGTAAGCAGCAAAGATAAGGTATTGCCATAATGCAAAGGTCAGTGATCTGTAAGAACAAAATACTCGATCTCTAGGAATAATGACAACATAGAAATGAGAACTAAAAATTGTTCAGCTAGTTATCTCATACTTCTTTCCAATATTTCAAGGGTTTTCGGTTACATGCTGGGGGGGCCTCTGGAGCTGACCATAGACTTTAGATAATCCCATACTAAACAGATGAATGTCACTATAGGTACCATCTACCTATGGGCTGCTGACAATTAGAGATGATCAAACAGCGGAAAGTCTTAGGTTCTATAGAGCTTGGACCCTGCCGAACTTTCCACATTTGATTCTCAATGCCTTCCCGGTCCGTGGGGAAGGAGGAGACAGCCCAGGTACCGCCTGGAATTCCGGGATTCAGCCTAGGTAATAGGCTGAATCCCGGAATTCCAGGCGGTACCCGGGCTGTCTCCTCCTTCCCCACGGACCGGGAAGGCATTGAGAATCAAATGCAGAAGGTTCGGCAAGGTTCGAGTTCTATAGAACCTAAGATTTTCCGCTGTTCGATCATCTCTATGACTATATGGCTATGTTGGACATTTTTGGCTGACACTTTGTTGTCTTGTGAAGTTTCTGGTTGTGAGCCTGTGGCCATTAGACCATTACATGCTTTTCTGACTTGACCTGCCTCCATGCTTAGTATGCATATTTCTTTACCTGCCACAGACAATACAACTTTCAATGAAGAAACATCAATGGAGAAACAATTCAACAGCATCCATGGATAGTGCAAATCTTCAGAAAGGTTTATTTACATAGTCAAGTACACAATGCAACGTTTCAACCCAGCAGGGTCTTTATCAGTCATGCTTGATAACCACCCTGCTGGGTCGAAACGTCACATTTATGTCTATGAGGATTTGCCCTATCCATAGATGCTGTCAGATCATTTTGCCATTGATGTTACAAGGCCTCTATTTGGGATTGGCGGCCTTCTGGCATGCATCCACATTCAACATATGGCAGAATACACTATATTTTTGGTGCTGTTGGACCCTCACACTGTCAGTTATTCCACAGATACATTTCAAAATCTTTTATTGGTTAGTGTTCAGACCATGAGAGATCGAGAGATCGGAGAGCGAGTGAGGAAAGACGGGAAAGAATGCCCTTCTTATTGTTCTGTGTCTACGTGAGCAAGATGGCTGATAGACTTTTTTTTTTGTGGTGACGCATTTACCTCTCTTTCTGCCAGGGTTTGCCTGTGCATAATATAAAATGTGTGTAGTAGTATTAGAGTACGTTCACAGGTAGCAGATTTGTTACAAATATTTCTGGATAAAAATCAGTTTCTTTCATCTAAACTTTTTTTTCCCCCAGCAATTAAAACTAAAGTCATGTTATGTTAAGCAGCCGGTGTGTTACTGCACTATAATCTGGGATAAGCATTGATCACAATTTAAACTGGAGGCATTAGGGCCTACTTGATATGCTTATCGGACAGTAAATGAGCTTAGCACAAAGCTTTAGGTGAGATTATTGTAATACTATATGTGTCATTTGGACAGTTTAAAAACACAATGATCTGACAGGTTCAGGATTTTTTGCAACACAAAAAGTCACAAAAATGCATTTTCTTTCGCCCACATGATGCAGTTTATGTGGTGTTTTTCCACAAAAAGGCCCCGTTCCCACTGAGCAAAACTAGCGGAATTTCGCGGCGGAATGCCGTTAGCCTCCTGCTCATAATGGGAGTCTATGGTATAGCATTGATATATATATATATATATATATATATATATATATATAAATTTAATGACAAACCATTTCAACACATCTGTCATAACTAGAGATGAGCGAACCTGGAGCTTGCTCGAGTCCATCCGAACCCGAACTTTCGGCATTTGATTAGCGGTGGCTGCTGAAGTTGGATAAAGCCCTAAGGCTATGTGGAAAACATGGATATAGTCATTGGCTGTATCCATGTTTTCCAGACAACCTTAGAGCTTTATCCAACTTCAGCAGCCCCCGCTAATCAAATACCGAAAGTTCGGGTTCGGATGGAGGTGAAAGAAGGACGACAGCCAGGAAATAGCCTAAATTACCAAATAACTTGACTCAGGTATAAAGTTGGTAAGTAATAGTTAGCCATATCACCTATTTTTGCCTTAAAGTCATACTTACCTTCCTCACTGCACTGCCTCATGTTTGTAACTGAGCCCTGCTCCCTGGTGTACCTCCCTTCCTACTGGTTAGCATGAGACATTCTGTGTCCTGGCTTAGTCACTGACAAACTGGTGAGCGTGTCTCGTCCCGACCACTAACCAGAAAGTACAGCTCTTACAGCTGTATGGCATGGCAGCAAGGATAGTAAGTATGATCTCCCTACTTCCCTCCTGACCTGCCTGAGCACAATTTGGAAAACTAGCTTACAGGTTGAAAAACCTCTTTGAAGAATAACCCTAGCATCTCTTTACATCTCTTTTTTTATTTACAGTGTTAACTATTTCAAATATTTTAATGTTGATGATTATGGAGAAAATCCTAGATTTAATATACCAGACGTGCAAGAACATATTTGTGCAGACCAATGTAGAAAATAATGCCCCACATCCAAACATTCAGATCCCATAAGCTTGCTAAGATGAAACTGAATGATTTGGACAAGTATAATGATGACAGTAGATTCCAAGTCTTTATAATTGCTCAATTGGCAGGCCTATGGCATCAGCCAATGTTCCCAAAAATTCACTTCAATTGAACTGAGTTGCAAAAACTGCACCCAAACTAGAGACAAGAGCGGTGCTGTAAAGTGGTTATGTTTTTCTAACACTGGACAACCCCTTTAATGCTAAAATTAACCAAGCTTTTTTAAAAAATTGCTGTACACTAAAGTTTTTTCAGCATAAGACTAGTGGCCTGGTAAAGTTAACTGATGCAATGTGGGTGGTTGACATGTCTTTAGGACTTCTAGTATCACGCCTCATTGCCACTTTTTTCAGCTTTTAACTACCTGCCTGGGTGCAAACCAAGGTACCGGGAGGTTGTTATCTTTACTTTAGCTTTTTGATGTCGCTATTTGCTTTGTCTTTCTCTCTGGAGCGGATAATAGATTTTTGGCTCACAGATTTTTATGTCTCTACACTACATGAAATAAGTATTTGATCACCTTCCCACCAGCAAGAATTCTGGCTTTCACAGACCTGTTGTTTTTTCTTTAAGAAGCCCTCCTAATCCAACCTCTTTTCCATGGCCAAATACAAAGGACACAATATAGACAAAACTGTAGACCTGCACAAGGCTGGGATGGGCTACAGGACAATAAGCAAGCAGCTTAGTGAGAAGGTAACAACTGTTTGACAGTTATTAGTCAATCTACATTAGTCTGGTTCTCCATCCAAGATCTTACCTGCTGGGGTAAGGATCATTCTGAAAAAGGTCAGGAAGAAGCCCAAAACTTCACAGGAGGACCTGATCAATGACCTCAAGAGATTTGTGACCACAGTCTTAAAGATTTTTTTTTGTGGTATTAGCTCCACTTAGCGTGTCTGGAGGAAGAAGGATGAGTACAGCCGCAAGAACACAGTCGTAAATGTGAAGCATAGTGGGGAAAACAGCATTTTTTGTTGGACTTTTCTGCAAAGGGTACAGGACAACTGCATTGTATTGAATGGGGGATGGATGGGGCCATGTATTGCGAGATTTTGGCCAACAACCTCTTTTTCTCAGTAAGAGCATTGAAGATGAGTTATGGCTTGGTCTTCCAGCATGACAATGACCCAAAACACACAGCCAGGTCAACTAAGGAGTAAAAAAGCACTTCAAGGTCGTGGAGTGGTCTAGTCAGTCTCCAGAACTGAACTCGATAAAAAAATCTTTGGAGGAAGGTGAAACTCAGTGATGCCCAGTGACAGCTCTGAACCCTGAAAGATCTAGAGAAGACCTGTACGGAGGAGCGGGACACAATGCCTGCTGCAGTGTCTGCAAACCTGCAAATAGGTATTGTTTTTCTATTGTATCAAATACTTATTTCATGCAGTAAAATGCAACATGATTACTTAAAAATCAATGGAATTTTCTGGAATTTTCTTTATGGATTCTATCTTACGTGAGAAATTACAGACCTATCCATTCTTTGTAGGTGGGAAAACTTGCAAAATTGTCAGTGTATCAAATAATTATTTTCCCTAATATATATATATATATATATATGTATATATTAGTGCTTAATGTTACTGTTACTGTTTAACATTGTTATTTTTGAATGTTTACTGATGTTTGAAATATATGATTATGATGATACATAAAATGAAAAGATTTTTGTCTACAAATGTGTCCAACTCGGAATAAAAGCAGTGAAAACCAGAGTCTGATAGAGCGTAGATCTATATCTGGGATATAGATTTCCACTTTTTTTGCTATAGGAACACTGCCTCATGGTTGGGCTGGCCCAACTGAGTACCAAAGCATCCTAAGGTGGACCAAGGCTCTAATCAGAGGCCCAGCTAGGAATTAAGCCTAGCAGGGGAGAGTAGGGGGGCTAGTAAGGGTAAAGCGCTAAAGAAGTTTTTAACATGTGAAGCTACAGCCTAGAGACGAGCATGCTCTGGTGTGTCCAAATAGAACCCTGCTTACTCCTACAATGCAATACACAATGTGCCTTCTGAAAACTATTATAATACATGTGCCCTGCAAATAGATTAATTATCCATATATAAATTAATAATATACTGTGCCTTAATATATGAATTACACACCTTCTCTATATATGAATCATTAATATTCTGTGCTCCAATATGTGAATTAATATCCTGTTCCATATCTGAACTATGCACTGTGTCACTATGATCCGATTAATATCACACTGTACTGTGCATCTCTATATAACATACTCGTCTCATGCTCGCTCCTGTGCCTTCCTTACTAGGCGTTAGCCAGGCCTGGCACCTTGATATGGATAAAGGCACTGGTATTAGGCTTGCTATGACTTATTGATTCACTTATAAATACATTGATATGGGGATCCTGCTCCTTCCTAGTTCACTAAACCATCTGGTTTGCTGAACGCAGCTGTTATCTTTAGGACCTGTAAACTAGGAGCAACTAGCTGAATGCCACCACCAGCAGGTGCCCCCTTAGGCCCCTAAGCTATGCTTCTGGCTCTAATACACATAAGCCATAACAATAGTATGGTCCTCAACCGGTCACCTGTTGAGTTGTTATGGTTGACACCACTTCTATGGTGGTTGGTCGGTGGAATATAGATCAGCCGGTGATAGTTCTGTTGTGACGCCAGTGCTAACTCAGCACACAGGTGTAATGGTATTCCTGCTTTTAGTGACTGTGTGGCTGGCAATACTGTTCACCTGTAATGGTCGGTGACCTGCTGGGCTGTGATGGGTCCCTTGGGCGCTTATCACAGTGGTGATATGGAGTGGAGATATGACCCACCCGGACTGTCGGTACCGCCACCCACAGAAAGGGGAAAATTACCCAAGGATGGTGTAGCTTTTGTATATGGGTGCTGGTGCAATTATTACATAGTCCCAGTTGAATAAATAAACTGATCTTTACTGACAAGTCTCTGGTAATACAGGATAATCGAACGATACGTGACTGATACAGACTTGCTTTCACTGGATCTGTACTGAGAGTTGCTGGAGTGCTAGTTTGGTTAAGTAAAGTAGAGAGTTCAGAAGAGTAGAGAGGAGTTTGTCGGTAGAGTTTCAACCCAATGTAGTAGTGTGCTCTGCTGGAACTTTAGTAGAAGAGATACTTGGACTAAATACTTGAAAGAAGAATACTTGTGCCCATGTTTCGACCTATGTCACTATAAACACCTTCTGCTCTGCAGTGTTGGGGTACCCGTCCTACATAGGTGACACAAGCCCCAGTCTTGGTTACCTGAGTTGACCAAAGTGTCCATGCGTGTCCTGGTGTCACTTGCACTGTGAGATAGAGTATGTAGGCCTTCACTATGGCTGCTTTGCTCTATCCAGATCAGTTCCTCAATCTAAGATATTGTCCTGTACTGTGTAGATATGTTCACGGCATGGGTTGAAGTGTTCTCTGACTTTTCCTCCCTTTAGTGTTTACTGCATCTTGAATATGTGTCATTTTAGGAAACAAAGTCTCTGCGTTCTCCATACGTGTGTCCTAACATCACAGCTGGTCTGTCCCGGACAGGGAACCTGGCAGAGCCAGGCTCCTGGCTAAGTTCAGCAGGGATGCCTGATCTGTGTGTCTTGCTTTACTGAGAATCAGAGAGGAACTAACCAACAAGGACCTACACTTCCTCTCCCCATTTAACTACTTCCTACAGGGTGTAGATAACAGCTCCTTTAAGTGGTGGAGAAGAGAGTGCATAAAAGAGAAGAGAATAGAGATAGGTAGGAAGAGAAGAGAATCTCTCATTGGTGTACAGAATCACAAAATACAACAATAACCCTTGGCTTACTACAGCTGTGCAACATACATAAATATATATATATATATATATATACAGTGACATCTATACAGTGGTAAAACTTGAGATTGCACCTTCATTACCACTTTACTATGAAGTACAGGGCTTTTACGACAGGTGTCCAAACTAGAAACACCCATGGTGGGGCATCACAATAGCATGGTGCTTGCACCCTCAATTCTTTACTAGATATCTGAACCTATAGAAAGCCAGAAACCTATAGTATGCTGCTACATGTTTCAGTTTATTGACTGAGTAGGGTTGTTTAGGACACTTTCTGGCAATGTTATAGGGGCTCTTTTCAGTAGTGTACAGTGTTAAGGGGGTATTTCAATACCAAATTACTTATCCCCTAACTGTACAATATGGTGTGGCAACCTGGAGAGAAGGGATCTCAGGGAGGATAGAGGTTATGATGAATAAATGAAGATATATCCTGTCACAGGTAATAACTCTCTCCCTTTTTCTGAGGTAAATGCTGCCACAGAGGTTAAAGAGAGGGACTGCACCTAGGTTTTTGGTGATGATGGTACTTGTAGTTCCCCCAGGGGCTTCTCTGTTACTGCTGCCTGAGGTGAAAATGGAAAAGCCCTTGATGGTGATGAGGTGCAGAGAAAATCAGACAACAGGGAGTCGAGGCAGTGAGGTACAACAGTGACTTTTAGGCTGGGTTCACACTGCGTTTTTGCAATGTTTTTCTCATCCGTTTTTTGAAAAAAAACGGATGAAAAACGTATTGCAAAAACGGATGCATTTGTATGCATCCGTTTTGATCCGTTTTTGCATTGACTTCCATTATTAAAAAAACGGATCAAAACGGATCTGTTTTTTTTTGACGGACACAAAAACGTTGTTGACACTATTTTTTTTGTCTGTAAAAACCCCCGGATCCGTTAAACGTATGCTAAAAACACAGTGTGAACCCAGCCTTACTTGCATAAGAAGTATATAACTTGAACAGTTTCCTTATAATATGTGTCAACATGCCAGACTGCCAGAGATGGGTCACTGTTGTTACAAGGGAGATTGTTGGTGCATACGGATTTACCCCTTTTTGTGGCAGTGAACCACTATCCAGTGGGATGAGAGTCCTTAAGGGTAGCTTCACACGCTGCGTATTTATCGCTGCGTTTTTGGTGCGATTTTTACATGCAAGTTTTTATTTTCACATGAAAATCATGTGAAAATCAAAACTCGCATGTAAAAATCGCACCAAAAATGCAGCGATAAAAACGCAGCGATACGGTACTTGTGGTCCCCTCTGTTCATGATGTTACTCCTACCTTAGCTGTACTCGTTTGACCAACTTCCTGTACCAACTTCCTCTTGAGGGGAGCTCATAAGAATAGCTCCGCCCTCTTTCTGGACCTTTCCCCTAGCTCGTGCAGTACACTAAGGAGGCAGCTGTTGTTGCTATGGTAACTCCCTGAGTGTGGTGTGTAGATGAATAGCTATAATAACCCATCTCTAGCATGGCTCCTCTCTATAATACAATAAAGAACAACCAATATATTAATAAATGTATATAAATGAAATATAGGGTCCATTCTGTGCCCAACCTTAGGCTGGGTTCACACTATGTTTTTGCAATCCGGTTTTTCCAAAAATGGATGAAAAACAGATGCAACTGTGTGCATCTGTTTTTCCATTGACTTCCATTCGTAAAAAATAAACGGATCAAAAAGTATCCGTTTTTTTTTTTACGGACACAAAAACGTGGTGTGAACCCAGCAAAACCCCAACTCCTGTACACTACAATGGGACCTGGGTCTCCTGGCTAAATAGAGTGGTAATATTCTTTCCATTCAGCTGGGAGAGTCGGATTCCCATTCGGGAGAATGGATGTGGTGGTGGTCCTAGCAGTCAGACCTCCCCCTCTTCCCCATCATTACCTATCCTGCTCACCTGCTCATAAGGTATGAATTATCGGATGCTGGAATACCCCTTTAGGGTGCCTTCACACACACCGGATCAGCAGCGGATTTCATGCTGCGCATTCGCAGCGAAATCTGATGCTGATCCATTGTCAGTTCTTTCCTATGAGAATACATACTCGCAGCAGGATTGACATCCCACTGCAAGTATGTATGTTAACCCCCCGGCAGCCGGAGCATACATCACCTCCTCCCTGCTCTGACTTGCTTTGGAGGTTCCCAGCGTCTGCTCGTCCCGCTCAACCAATCAGTGCGCTGCCCCGCCGCAGCCACTGATTGGCTGAGCGGGACGTCCAGCTGAGAACCCCCGAAGCAAGCCGGAGCTTACATCGGGTGTGTGTGAAGGCACTATAAGGGTACAAACACACACACCAGATCCGCAGCGGATTTCACACTGCGACCTCGCAGCGAAATCCGCTGCGGATCCATTGCCAGTTCTTTCCTATGAGAATACATACTCGCAGCAGGATTGACATCCCGCTGCAAGTATGTAAATTAACCCCCCGCCGACCAGAGCAGGCATCACCTGCTCCACACTCCGGTTTTCTTTGGGGGTTCCCGACTGGACGCCCCGATCAGCCGATCAGTGGCTGCAGCGGGGCAGCGCACTGATTGGCTGAGGAGGATGTGCAGATGCCAGGAGCACCCAAAGCAAACCAGAGCGTGGAACAGGTGATGTATGCTCCGGTCGGCGGGGGGTTAACTTACATACTCGCAGCGGGATGTCAATACTGCTGCGAGTATGTATTCTCATAGGAAACTGACAATGTATCCTTAGCGGATTTCGCTGCAAATTCGCAGTGTTAAATCCGCTGCAGATCCACTGTGTGTTCATTTAACCCTTAAACTTTGTGTATTACGGCACACTATAGGGAGAAGGTGTCTAAAACAAAAGGGCAAAATCAATCTATAGGTCCGAATTATCCCAAACTTTTTAATTCACTGGTAGAATTATCTTTAATTTCCCTGTAATCTATCTTCAGATTTTTCCCTAGAGACCCAGATTTCAACTATACGAATAGTTTCCTGGGAGAAAAAAGAGTTGCAAGAGTTAAAATCCTGCAGTTTTAATCCAGCCGAGGTTACTACAGCAATAAGTCACACATAGTAATTGGATGATAAAATGCCACATGAGCTAACATGAGATTTATAAGCGCTTGCTTTATATTGCAGCTCCTGATAAACTGTGCTCATATTTTTGTGCAGAGAAGCAGAGGAAACATTTACAGCTGGTTATCATGTGGGGATCAGATTACATTATCATAGCCATTTTGCCAGCCAGCAGTCAAATGAACTTTTTGCAAAAACAGCATGTTTAACTTTCGAGCCATCAACGTTTTAAATACTAATTTCTCGATATAACAAAAAAAAAAACCCTACCTGGTGTTATAATATAATTACAACAATAAAAATATAATAAAATATAAAATGATTCTTTATAATAAAATTAATCCGAAAGAAAATTGTTTCTTCGACGCTGTGATGTCTCTTTTGTTAAAAAATTTGCAAATAAAACCCATGTGCCTGCACGGTAAATCTTTCTTCTGGCCAGCAGGGGGCAGCGTTTTTTCAGCTATTTAAGACCTAAAAGCTCAGTGAACAAGAAGAGAAAATGTTGATCCTAATTGGAGCAGACAGAGGGATCCTCTATAATCCATCAACATCCTTTTCAAATTATGATTCTTAGGTGGGTGGTGTCTGAAATGCCAGTGCAGGCTTCTCTGTAATAGAGCCAAACAATTGTCAATTCTCTCTGCTGAATACACACTTGCTCTAAGACAGGCATCTGAACATGCTAGGCTTTCATTTCTTTTCTAATTTGTTAATGGACAATAGTAGATGGGGACAATGTTCGGTATCAATACGGTTTCCTATCAGCAGCTTTTTAATTTTTTTGGGTGATTTTATATAATGCATTTGCATGATGCAGTAAAAATAGTGAAAAAAAACACAAAAAACACAAACATGCAATATAGATATTAAATTGCACAGATTGTGTATGTCTCATTGCTTATATAGAATCACCTGGCTTTGTAGCATGTAATTCCTATCTGAGGTATAAGAAGATGAACTGGAAACAAGGCAGGATGTGAAGGCATAGGTATAGAATACATATAGATGGCTGTAGTACAAATGATGGGTAACTCTGCAAAGCCTTTCCGGGTGATGGACTGTGTTCCATACACTGTGTGAACAGCGGCCAATGCTTTATATGGCCGTTGCATAAAAAATACATTGTGTGAACATAGCCTTAGACCAAATGTGAAGTCATCATTGTATCATAAAATAGGTTGTCTTATGACATATCTCTAGGTTTGCCAACAATATTTGACCAGAGGGTCCTAATGATGTGACCTCTGTCCATCACTAGAACAAAGTGGCACCAGATAGACGTTTGCTCTTTTGAACAGCTCCATGGCTGGCCATTGACTATAATGGACCGACTATGCTGCCTCCAACAAGTGATAAAGTTGCACTTTGTTTAGTGGATGGTAGAGGTCCCAGTGGTTAGACCTACCCAATTTGTACTGATTGTTAAGAAAATGACAATCACTCTTTATTTAGGTTGCACTGGTATATTAGATGTAACGCAGCCAAAAAATATCATGTATAACCTGTATATCTGGGTATGTTTTATTTGTTTTCCTGTGTCCTGTATTTTTTTCTCGGTTGTTTTGGTTCTTGTGCAGTCATCTTTGGGCAATCCTTTGCATCTCCTTTGCAGGGCCGTATTACCAGCTGCTGCTGCCCTAGGCACTAAACCAGCAGACGCCGCATCTTCTCTCACCAATTAGCATCATGATTTTCTGGTTTCTGAACATCGTCTTGATATCTGATCAGTTTTAGGCCGTGTTCCCACATTTACTGTACGTCAACACATGCAGCCGAAACCACACCCTCATGTGGTAACCAATAGGCGTATGGCCAATAATCCTGGTAACAGCACATGACTACTGGGGAAGAAATAGGAGCTTGGTTTGAATCACATTTTTCATGGTTTTTAACAGCTTAGAACATAAAGAAATTTCCACACTGAATCAGTGATTACAGCGGTCTGCATATTGTCTGAAGGAATTCTCACCACAGGATTGGTAGGTAATAGCTCCAAGCATCACATTTACCACTGCCACACCAGACCTGACCAACACCACCATACTGTGACTGGATAACACCGCCATACCAGACCTGACCAATACCCCCATACTGTGATTGGATAACACCGCCATACCAGACCTGACCAATACCACCATACTGTGACTGAATAACACCACCATACCAGACCTGACCAATACCACCATACTGTGACTGGATAACACCGCCATACCAGACCTGACCAATACCGCCATACTGTGACTGGATAACACCACCACACCAGACCTGACCAATACCACCATACTGTGACTGGATAACACCACCACACCAGACCTGACCAATACCACCATACTGTGAATGGATAACACCGCCACACCAGACCTGACCAATACCACCATACTGTGACTGGATAACACTGACACACCAGACCTGACCAATACCACCATACTGTGACTGGATAACACCGCCGTACCAGACCTGACCAATACCACCTTACTGTTACTGGATAACACCGCCACACCAGACCTGACCAATACCACCATACCCCACCCGCCCTTCTGGCAAGTCTAAACGGGAGGTGGGAGACTAAAAAATAAAAACAAAGTTGTTTCCTTCCCCCTGCTCCCTGGTGCTGCCCCCCTGCAAGGTGCTGCCCTAGGCACCAGGCCACGGGGGCCTAGTGGTAAATACAGCCCTGTTCCTTTGACCTACCCACAATATAATAATTAGAAATCTATACGGCACCAAAATATTCTATAAAATATTCTGTAGAACTTTCCAAAGCTTGTTATTATGGCTTACAATCTCATCTTTTGTGGAGTGTGGGAAGAAACACACACAAACATGGGAAGAACATACAAACTCCATGCATATGTTGTCCTTAATTTGAAGCCCAGACCAGTGGCGTAGCTACTAGGGACGAGCGAAGCGCTTCATTTGATCCACGCTCTGCTCATCAAGTTGGCTGCCTGTCAGCGCTGCTCCGCTCCCTGCCACTCCTCCCAGGATGGTGGAAAAAGCTGGATCCAATCCTGGGAAACTTCTCCCAGTTCCGTGCAACTGAGAGCTGCTCCAAAGACCTGCGCCAGGGGGTAGCTGTTGCTGTGAGAATTACTTTGAGAAGCCATGCCCCAGGTGTCTGGGGGGAAGGGGGGCATACACCACCCCCTAGACAGTAGGATCCATAGGGCCCATTCTGCATTTTACTATTGGGCCCCATGAATCCTAGTTTCGCCCCTGGCCAAGAACCCTGTTAAATTTTAACCCTGGACCCCAGCACTGGAAGGCAAGAATGCTAACCACTGAGCCACCCAGTGCAGTCTCCTACTGAAGGGGAAGTACTGCAGTGGTATCCAGTACTAGCATAGGTTGCCAGCATGTTTTGTGCCCCCAATCCAATGTAGCTATTGTAAAGTGAGAGGCAATGCATACAATGTATACTATTTTGTGAACTGAGCAGCCATACGTGTCCTGATGCCGTCAACATTGTATAGAGCGGGCTCAAGACTACTAATAGCAGCTGGGGGCTGCCACTAATAGCCAGCAGCAAGGGATCGTCTGTGGCGGCTATTTAAAATTTTATATGATGCTGTCAAAAACAACAGCTACATTTAAATGTTCTTAAAGGGGTTGTTCACCAACAATTGTTTTCTATATAACTTAACCTTCACCTTTCTATATACCATCATCTGTTCAAGTATATAGAACTTATAATATTTATATATTTTTTTCTCCTGCCTTGTATACCATCTGATGTATGTGTTGTATGGATTTCTGCTCCCCTTTTTTAATATGGTTTTAAAATATATTTTCTGTATGTAACAATAAAGTATTTTTTGACAAATTTAGTATCTTGTCCAGCATCTTTTAGTTGTAGGTTATATGTATTGTTCTGATGCGTAGGGATATTGGTTAGAAGAGGTCCTTTTTTGGCTAACAATTGTTTTCTTTCAAATCAAGTGGTGCCTAAAGGTGTCAGAGATTTGTAATTTACTTCTTAAAAATCTTAAATCTTCTAGTTCTTATCAGCTGCTGTATGTCCTGCAGGAAGTAGTGTATTCTTTCCATTCGGGAGAGCAGGAGAGGTTTTCTATTGGGATTTGCTGCTGCTCTGAACATTTCCTGACATGGACAGAGGTGGCAGCAGAGAGCACTGTGTCAGACTAGAGAGAATACACCACTTCCTGCAAGACTGATATGTACTGGAAGACTTGAGATTTTTTAATATTACAAATCTCTGCCACTTTCTGGCACCAGTTTATTTAAAGAAAAGATTTTTTGGTGAACAATTCCTTCAGTGGGGTTCAGAGGTGCTAATGGTGGTGGTACAGCAAAAACGCGGGGAGCCACTCCATTGTCAGCTCAGCCTGAGGCCTATGTGTGGCCTACCGGCTGAAGCAATCATGTGAAGAAATGAGTATGAGCACCACATGCAGAAATGAACAGGCATACAGTACATGGTTTGGCATTTTATTAATGAGGTTTTTGATGGTTGTTTTGCTACCATGTTTTGCCATGCTGAATGCACTTGGGCACGCAAATGATCAAGATCCGCTGCTGGCAGCTCTCTTTGCAACCGCC
The DNA here is from genome assembly GCF_027789765.1 of Dendropsophus ebraccatus. Taxonomy (NCBI): domain Eukaryota; kingdom Metazoa; phylum Chordata; class Amphibia; order Anura; family Hylidae; genus Dendropsophus; species Dendropsophus ebraccatus. The sequence goes on along the minus strand of NC_091460.1, from coordinate 127,187,699 downwards.
GACCAATGACATCCTAGATGTGCTCGATGGTAGACGAACTTGGAGGTGCTGCAGGTCATTTCTATCTGATATACCTAACGATCAGGTCCCAGCATCAGTACCAGCATTGAGATCTGTACTGAGCAAAACTTTTGACATGTATATTTGTAATATACCAAAATATATATATCTTTTTTGAAGGGACAGTAACACCACACCACAGCATCATGCTGAGCGGACTGAATACAAATGTACCCAATACTTTCCAGATTTTTATTTTTAAAACATTTTACTGTCGGACACACATCAGTCTCCCCAAATTTTTACTCATCTTTGCTTTTTCTCCCCCATAGTGCCCCAAACAGTAATAATTGCTCCTCTTTGCAGATACTAGTAGTCAATTACCCCCAGTTGCCCCTAGTTGCCTTCCAGTAGGTATATAGTTGCCCCCACTGTACAGAAGATAGGTGCCCCCCAGTTAAGATGACCCCTAAGGTATATAGACCCGAGGTATATGAATGTCTCCAGTAGGTAGTTTCCCCCAATATATAGATAAGTGCCCCTAGTTGGTAGTTACCCCTAAGTACTGAGAAGAATGTATATAGTTGTCCTGCAGTATAGGTAGGTGTCCCCTAGGAGGTTGATACTTGCCATCCCCCCAGGTTTAGATAGATGCCCCCCAGAGGCAGCTGGGTAACTCCCTCATCAAATATAAAAAAAATGCTTCATACTTACCAGCCCTATGCTCCTTCACCTGCAGGGTCTGTGCTTTTCTCATCATTATGCATGGGCCTGGGCACAGAGGTCCTACATTGCTCCTGACACTCTGTAGACTGCAGGCCCTGTGTCCTGTGTTTGCAGATAAAAGTTGTAGCCTAGCAACCACCAGATATTGCTTCCCCTCTGGGTAGAGGTTGGCATCCTCGGCAGGTACCTTGTCCAGGCCCATAGTAGTAAAACAAAAAGATTTGGTATTTCCATAATAATTCTGTGTCACAGAAAAGAAAAGAAGAAAGCTGGCGGAAAAATTATTTATGTTACAAAGTGAACTATGAAAAAAATAAAATTTTTATTTTCGTATCTTCTGTATACAGTATATTTGAAAAAAACAAACATACATACTAGTTTTTCCAGGGTTTTGCATATATTCTTCTTATGGACGTCATTTAATCATCTGGGAAAGCATTAGGAAATGAGGTGATAAAATGATTGATATCGGGAGCTTCCCAAGGTTGTAACCCACACGATTATACACTGAGAGGACAGGGAGCAGAGTCACGGCAGACAACTAATTACCAGGATGGGGAGGGCCACAGACCTTTCCCGAGATGCTTGGAATCTTCATACAATTTAAAGAGACAGTGCTTTTTCCTTCTACATATCTCTTGATACTGAATGGTAAAATTATACCTATTGTTATAAAACTGTTGGTCATTCTACTTAAAGAGGTTGGCCACTTTGTAGTATAATTGTTCAGAGAACAGTATTAGGCTATGTTCACACGCTGTATGAGACCGGGTCACGGAACGGCCGGTCTCAAAAAAGATCATCCCGGATGATCTTTAGCACATCTCCACTGCACACAATGGAGCGTGTGGCCAGAGCCGCTTGCTCCACTCTGTACACTGACAGGGTTTTCTGTGGCTGCTATTCAATGAATAGCGGCCGCAGAAAACTGACATGTCTTTGTGTATACACTCCGGCGGGGATTCCCTCAGCCTGCAGCACAACGTAAGTCCTGTACTAATCACGGCCGTTGCAACAACGGCCGTGATTACTGCAGAACGTACGTTGTGTGAACATGGCCTTAGTAGGTGTAGTCACTGCACTTACTGACAGCAGCTCCCTGTGGACCTCATAGAGCTAAAATCAGACTTCTCTCCTCCAGGCTGTGGTGCCCGGCTCTGTGGTGTTTCTGTCCATAAGATGGCTGACATGGAGGAGCATGTTCTATTCTATTCTGATCCCTATAACAATTTTATATTTTGGGCTATAGGGCTGTGTAAGTCGTAATTTTTTGCACCATGATCTGTAGTTTTTATCATTACCATACTTGAGTAGGTTCAACTTTTTGATCACTTTTATTCAAATTATTCTGGGATGTGACCAAAAATCAGCAATTCGCAGAGGGGCGATCCCCGCATCCCCCCTGCCGAGGTCTGCGCCGTAATGGCGCTGATCCTGGCTCGGCATTCTATTGCTTTCAGCTGCAGCAGCCGAAAGTGATAGAACATAAATCTTATTGATCTATGCAGTATATCTATACTGCATAGATCTCAGTGAGAGATCAGAGCAGTCATACTAGAAGTCCCCCAGGGGGAATAAACCCAACTCCAGAGGACTTCTAGTATGTGTTTAAAAAAATAAATATTTTTTTTTTATTAATTAAAAAAAAAACCTCCCCTAATAAAAGTCAGAATCACCCCCCTTTCCCCATTTTAGAAATAAAAATAAATAAATAAACATGTTTGGTATTGCCGCGTGCGTAATCGACTGAATTATTAAATTATCACATTCCCGATCTCGCACGGTAAACGGTGTAAGCGCAAAAAAATTCCAAAGTGCAAAATTGTGCATTTTTGGTCACATCAAATCTAGAAAATTGTAATAAAAAGCATTCAAAACGTCGCATATGCGCAATCAAGGTACCGAAAGAAAGTACAGATGGTGCATGGTGCAAAAAAATGACACCTCACACAGTCCCATAGACCAAAGGATAAAAGCAAAAATTTTTAAAAGCCATCAAATAAAATAAAAGTTTCACAAGTTATGATTGTAATCGTACTAACTTGACATTTATAACAAGTCAGTTTTACCCCTGGGTGAACGGCGTAAAAACAATCCCCCCTCCCCCCCAATAAAAAAAATTTAGTTTCTTTTCAATTTCACCACTTATATAATTTTTTTCTGGTTTCACGGCATATTTAAGGCAAAAATTACATCTGCCATTGCAAAGTACAATTATTGGCGCAAAAAATAAGGGCTCATCTGGGTCTCTAGGTGGAAAAATGGCCTTACATACACAATGAGGAAAAATTAAAGGGTTAACTTTTATTATGGGATGATTTTTTTTTATATTTAAAAAACTTTTTTTTTTTTTTTTTACACACTTTTGTGCCCCACCCCCTTAGGGAAATAATATGAGCAATACCACGATTGCTCATAGGGATGAATGCAGAATTGATCTGCATAGAATCTGCACCAGATTGTCAGATGCTGCTGAAGACAACCTTTAACAATCGCTGAATACAGGCAGCTGCTTTGAAGGCATAGTAGAGGACCCGGGCTGCCTGTAGAACAGATAAGCCCCCCACAATCTGACTGTGGGGAGCCGATCTGGCCACTTCCTATCTTCTACTGTGGCTCATATTTTAACATTTGTGCTGTATGCCGAGAATCCTCGGGCTGCCTACTAATCCTCTCCTTTTGGGTGCTATTTTAAATGATTGTCATTTTTATGGATCTGTATAGCAATTCCATGCAAAGTTGATAACACTGTTGATAACATCATAGCACGTCCTAGAGATATATCATAACACATTCATGTGAATATCCCTTTAAGACCAGCAATTATGACATTCCAGGGTGAGCATAAATCTTGCACAAACCTACATCAATTTGACAGAGCAGGAGGGACGACAATATAGTATCTACATTTCTGAAGCATCTGTGCATTACAAGGAAAGGCCATATACAACATTGGGAACTGTGTAATACATTATTTATCCTTTGATGGTGTTAGGAAGGAGTTAAACACTTTCAATAGGATTTTCTTGCGAATTACAGCCTGATTTTTTTGGGCACTGTTAGGGATGTTCCGAACCTGCCGAGGTTTGGGTTTGTACGAACCCGAACTCTCTGCAATGATTCCCACTGTCTTAAACGTCCGTGGAGAGGGTGGATAAAACGGGAGGACCGCCTGGAAAACTGGGATACAGCCTATGGCTGTGGCTCTATCCCGGTTTTCCAGGCGGTCCTCCGGCTGTATCCACCCTCTCCACGGAGGTTTAAGACAGCAGGAATCATTGCCGAGAGTCCGGGTTCGTACGAACCCGAACCTCGGCAGGTTCGGACCATCCCTACTAATTGTAATCAGTTTTTTAAGTGATCTTTTTAACAAAAAATGATTGTAAAAAGCAGGTAGCCCCTTTAAGTTAGTTTCCTGTGGACTCTCACAGGATTACATTCCTACCTCATTAGAATGAAGTATAATTTTTACCCTAGAGTGTCTCTGGTCTGAAAAACTTTTATATAATATTTTAAATGAATTAGAACGAGAATTCAAAAACATATTTTAATCGTACATGTAGATCATTATACTCTAGTGATTAAATATACAGGTTAATGCCACTCATGGTGCTTTGTTGCACTAACCTTCTATGATATCTATGCAAATTAGTGCAATAGAGTAACAGTAGTATTACCCACAGCGGCCAAACAGCATCCCGCTATCACCTCTCCAGCGCAGTTTAAAAATTAACAGGAAACTCCTAATTGGATTCTATGGGAATAGGTTTATATGGGTGAAAAGTAAGAATATTTAATAGATAAGATAATATAGCTAAAGTTACAAAACCTAAACCACATCAGCAATGATATTGTATAGGGATAAAATTATATTTAAATTATATTTATTTTAAAGTATAGAAATAAAGCTACAAAATATAATACACATAGTAAACTAATATTATCCTATACGTCACTCAATGATGTAGTTTATTAAGAGAACAATAATCATCTGGGCTTCTTTGGAATTGTAGCTTTAAAACACATCTTCAGCTTCTTGGTGTCCATAAGGGTTGAGGGAACACTTAAATGGTCGAGTGCTTGTAATGGTGCTTTTAGACGACGCGATTATCGGTGAACGATTTGCGATGACAATCGCATTTGAGCGATAATCGTCTCGTGTAAACACAGCGAACGATCAAGCGACGAGTGAGAAATCGTTCATTGTGATCTTTCAACATGTTCTCAAACCGTCGTTGGTCGTTCGCTGAAAATTCGCAGATCGCTTGGTCTAAACAGTCTTTCAAAGATTCACCCTATGTGTGAGATGGGTTTATGAGATCTTAAAACGATCGCGATAACGATTTTTCAAACAATTTAAACTGATTGTTATAAAAACCAAATCGGTGCCTCAAAATCGTTAAACAACCGATTGGGCGAATTATCGCTCCGAGTAAAAGGACCATTACTGAAATGTTTTACAATGCTCCAGTAACGAACCCCAATTAAAATCAATGGGAGACTCGAGCATTTAACCGGCTGCCCCCTGATCGGCAGAGTGGAGGGTGCCTGGTTCACCTTCAAGAGAAGTGTAAACAAAATGTACAAAAATTCGAACGCCAAAATGCAATATGTTACTGCAAGACATATTAGAACTCCGGCGGTATGCCGTCAATTGTGTCTTGCAGTAACCCGAGCACCATGAGAGTCGCTTTGGGCCAGTTTCACGCGTAAAGGATCCGCAGCGGATTTTATGCAGCAAATTAGCAGTGAAATCCGCTGCGGATCCCTTGCACTGATTGGTTGAGTGGGACGTCCAGCTGGGACCCCTCAAAGCAAGCCGGAGCATGGAGTGTGTAAGCATATACCGGCCGGCGGGGGGTTACAGGGGCTGTCACTTACATACTCGCAGCCGGATGTCAATCCCGCTGCGAGTATGTATTCTGATCAAAAATAACAGGCAGCGGATTTTGCTCCAAATTCGTAGCATGAAATCTTCTGCGGATCCGGTGTGTGTGAATCTAGCCTTAAAGAGAATAATCTTGACACACTTTACTAGTAGAGTTAAGCATGTCAGATGTCATATGCAGCGAGCACACTGATATGGCTTTGCCATGATAAATCTGACCTTTAGAATAGAACACAAGAGATACATTTTCGTATGAATTGCATGTCACTTTCAGAACACATATGCATATTCTCACTGGAGCATGAAGCATAACTAAGCTAAGAGTAGAAATATGATCAGGCCGTAGAACGTACAGATCCTAATTTTAGCACGCTTTAATTCAAGGGGAAGGAATATGTTAATTGGCGATCACTAATGAAATCCAACGTTGCAATAAAATGGAAAGCTGAGCATTGGCAAAGAGGAGCCCCTTTGTGTTTTTTTTTTTCTTTCCAAAGGGTTGAAATGGTTACAGAGTCATGAAGCTAAGTAATAACCATAATTACTGCAACACAATAGCGCATGTGTTACAGGAAAAGCAGCATTCCACTGACTTGCAGCTAATGTGTCTGACATTGGATAAAAAAATTATTTCGACTATCCTACCACCACAAAAAATCAGACCTACATATGCCGTATTTGCTGTTATTTAGATTTTGTCACAGTAATAGGAAGATGCACTGTGTTAGAGGAATTCCACCTTAATTTATCTTCTGATATCTTATTAATATCAGTAAGGATTTGAGTGAAGCTCTGAGATTTCACACAAGCCTGAGATTGTGGATCCCATCAATGTTATCTACTAAAGCTTCTATTACCTGTTTACATTATACACTAAGGGGGATGTTTATCAATACCGACTATTGGTACGCCGATCTTAATTTAGGCCCCGCCCCCTTACAAATTCACTAAGTCATAATATTTTACTTGTCTTGACTTTTTTTGGACAATGCCAATTATGTTTTTTTTTTTAATTGTTTAAATTTTTTTTTAAATGGGAAATGTATGTTGAATATTCTTCAATAGATTTTTTTAAAATTTCACTTATATGTATAATTCTGTATTGCAATATATTGTGGTTTAACCAATCCCCTATCACACCTTGCCTTTGGAGCACTATCATGGCAGGCCTGAAGGCATCCACTAGGCCCCCAGCTTTTATGAAAACCCAATGGAAATCTAAAATTGCTTCCTGGGGGGGCTGATCAAGTGACATTGGGGGCCCCAGCCCTCTGTGTAACTCCTTAGATGCATGATCGAAACAGACCACAGCATCCGATTAAAGGGGTTGTCCAGCAAAAATCTATTTCTTTCAAATCAACTGGTTTCAGAAAGTGATATAGATTTGTAATTTACTTCTATTTAAAATTCTCAAGTGTTCCCATACTTATCAGCTGCTATATGTCCTGCAGGAAAGGTTGTTTTCTTTCTGTATGACACAGTGCTCTCTGTTTGAGACAGGAACTGCCCAGAGCAGCAGCAAATCTCCATAGAAAACCTCTACTTCTCTGGACAGCTCCTGTCTCAGACAGAGGTGGCAGCAGAGAGCGCTGTTTCAGACTGAAAAGAAAACAACATTTCCTGCAGGACATACAGCAGCTGATAAGTATGGGAAGACTTGAAATTTTTAAATAAAAGTACATTACAAATCTATATAACTTTCTGAAACCAGTTGATTTGAAAGAAAAACATTTTCGCTGGATAACCCCTTTAATTTGGTAGGATCATGGTTAGCCCCATTCACTGCCGGCACGTGTCATCTATATTAAACAGACAGCTCATATACCATATTTCCCAAGTGCCCATTCACCGTATCACTTAGATGTAGCTAAGAGGTTACATTCTGGTTGACTTAGAATAAAAAACAACATACACTTAAACATACATCAATTGTTAGATACAACTAAATAAATTTATTTATTCTTTTAAATTAATTAATTGTTATTTTTATATCGCCAAATTGTCCTAACTAAAATAATGGTTATGTTAAAATACACTGTTTTCCATATACAGAATTTACCTAGTCGCATTACTTGCTATCAAGATTTTTTATACACGTCAAATTTGATAGAATTTTATTTAAATGTTAAAATAAATTGTGCCACCCAAAGGCAGAAGTACAAAGTATCGTATGTAAAGAGCATTCATTAGCTAAAGTAACTAAATAATTAACAGATTTAGACTGGGGCTTCAATAAATTGGTACTAATTGGACAATGTAACACTTAATATAATTTGGAAATGACTAGTTAAGTGTTCTAAATAATTAAACAATTGTGGCTCTTTGGGTAATTTGCCCGACTTCCAGCATCACCATCCATGTAATTAATGGTGGGCTCTAAATAATGGGGTAACCACGCAAAGTAAAAAATCCCTTTGATTTCTCCTTCGATGCCGCATCTGAATGATTACAACAAAACTCCATCTATTTCATACGCCATATTTCTATTTTTACAATTATTTATCTGGAGAGGATTACAGACGGGTGGATTTCTAGGGGTGTCGGATACTCAAGGCTCAATACTAAATTCTATAAAATGACAAATGCAGCGCCGCCAATTGTGGTAAAATCATAAAGATTTCTCTAAACAGAGTAGGTTGAGAGGTCCAAATGGTAAAGAGTCTGTCTAATAGGAGAAGATATTGTTGGACAATACTGTTGGATTCTGGAGATATGGGTGGGCTCTATCAGACATTCGTGGCATAGGGTATGTTCACACTAAGATAAAATATGAACATTTCTATTTTCTATAATGGCCTTTCTGTTCATTTGTGCACAGGGGAATTTTCGTCAGAAAACTTTTGTCCAGATTTGAGTTCCACCTAACATGTCAATTCTTTGGGCGGATTCCGCTAGAGGAATCCTATAGAAGTCAATGGGGCATGAATTGTGCTTGAATTTCACTTGCATTCCACTCTAAGGGCTGGTTCAGACTACGGAATTCTGGTGGATAAATTCCGCCGAATTCCATTGCCTGTACGTGCTCATGGCTGCACGCGTCAATTCTTTGGGCGGATAGCGGAATCAGCCGGCCCATATAATTGTGTCTATGGAGCCGGTGGAAAGGCGCGCGTTCTAGCGACGGAATTCGGCGGAATCTATCCGCGAGAATTCCGTAGTCTGAACCCGCCCTAATTCATCTTGCATTCTGCTCCTATTCTGCCAAAGCTGAATAGGCGAGGAATTTCAAGCAGAATGCTTTCGTCTTTCTGGACGCGTTCAGACTACGGAATCCACACAGAGAACATCCCATGGATTCCGCTGCTCGCCCCTGCATGCTTCCGCTTGACTCTCCGCCAGTCCCATAGACTCCATTCTAGGCTCAGGCAGATTCCGCCGTCCACCCAAAGAATTAACATGTCAATTCTTTGGGCGGACGGCGGAATCTGCCCAGGCATAGAATGGAGTCTATGGCACAGGTGGAGAGTCGAGCGAGATCACACGGGGGCGAGCACCAGAATCCGCGGGATTTCGTAGTCTGATCGTGCCCTAATTCCTCGCCTTTCTTGCGGATTTCTATGGGTATGTTTACACTGAGAACATACCCATAGTCTGTGAATATGTCCTAAATGTCAAAGATGGAAATAACCCTATAAGAGTACTCTGAACATGAGAAAGCGCTTCGGCGTGAAACTGTTGTTAGCGGATACGCTCTCGCACCTGTTCCATCTCTACCCCTCCCTGTGTTTGATGTGTTAAATAAACCGCTGAAGACTGCAATATCGGTGAGTGCTTCAGATTTCTTTTGCTTACCGCTTGTGCCAGATACAGTCTATATTTTCACCGTAGCACCCCGATTCATAGTCCAGCGCAATCACAACATATTGGTCCTAGCGGTAACCGACAATACAGCCTAGTCCAGTTTAGGCTCTATCTTCTACTGTACACAATCCCTATAAGATTACCAGTGTCTTCAATAAACTATCCAGATATTGGAAAAACTACAGCATTTTAGAAAGTTCCGTTTTGAATCTCTAAAAGTAGTTATCCAGTCAGTCTATGCAAACATGAGGGGGGGGGGTGTACTTGATATGTATTGTTGAGTCTAATAGCTGCGATTTTTCTTATTATTTTTAGCCATTTGTGTTTCTCCTTGTGCTTGGTGAATTTATAAAGAATTGTGAACGGCTTGATAAAATTGTGCACAGTATTTTTTGTATAACAAACAAATAGCCATGCATTGACATGGTCTGGACCAAATGTAGACCTGTGCCAGTAGATGCAAATTTTAATTTTTTGTGCACATGATAAATCTTAAATTATGCAAAAATTTAGGCAAATACACAAAACAGATTATAAAAAATTCCACCTAATTATTATTTTCACTTCGGAAACTGGTTCATAAATACCACTTAGACCAGAAAATGGGATCAACCAACACTCATTCACAGAAAAATAGGTGCCAAACCCTTGATAAATGTCCCCCTGTGTGTGATTGGAAAATTTTTTCCTGTGAATGGACTGGTTGATATAGCATTAAAACTCTTCCACCCACAGCAGCACTACATCATACAAAACAGCTGGTTTTCTTTAGAAATTAGTTTTTTTGTATTGTGAATGTGATTAATGCAGATTTAATCAGTTATTTTTTGCATATCTTGTGACCAAATGACATCCGCAGCATAATATTTTTCTGCGGAAACATTCTTACATTTCCGTTTTTAATTGTTACAAGGCATTATATATAACCCAGCACTTCTTCATTTCAATGCATATTCACAGCAGTAAAGAAATGTATGTAATTAATATTATTTTAATGTAACTGTGGGTAGGAATTCATAAATATCCTACATTTGTATTTTACACTAATGTGATTGCACAGAGGGGGGTTAAGACACAAGGCCAAGTAATAGAGGTTCCGGATGAAGGAATGCCTGGGGAGGTGACTGTGAAATTGATGACTGAGGAGGAGTTCATGGATAAACACAAGCTTCGATTTTACAATATAATCTCCAGAGGTATATTGCATTCCAAGACAAGAAGTTTTTTCTTGTCTTTTTTTTAGCGGAATTTCTCAGCATAAAGGTGAGCATCACATCCTGTTGCCTGAGGCAAAATGCAGAAGAGTTATATACCTAAAAAACCCAATAGCCTTTCACTGACATGTCACTGAATAGCGGCTAGATAAGCCTGAGAGGTCACACAATGGAGAGTGCGGCTCCGGCCACACTCTTTATTGTGTTCAATGGTGAATTGGGATGCGGGTGCAAACAGATGCTCAAGCATCCCAATTCAATCAATGTGAAGTATATCCGGGATAAACTTCACTGATGCCGGCCATTCTGTGACACGCCCGGGTCACAGAACGGCCTGTGTCGTACGTAGTGTGAACTCGGCCTGAAGGTGAATAATTATTACCTAGGATTGAAGGTGGCATAAAGTTCATCGGACATGTACAGTAGGGATGAACGAACCGAATTGTAATGAACCAGATTCATCACGAACTTTGCAAAAAGTTCCGTTCGGCACCGAACCGAACTTTGGGAAAGTTTGTTACGAATTTGGTAAAAATAACAACAGCGACGCAAAATTGTACTTTTTTCACAGAATAGACCAGGATACAAGGGATTATTACTCATATAATCCCTTGTATCCTGGTTTACTGTGAATATTAAGATGTGTGACGTCACCCCTGTTAGGGTGAGACCTTAAATTAGTCTCCTCAGTGATACCTGGGTGCTGTCTAACCAAAAATGTAATGTGACAGCTGTCTGTGAGTATTAACCAAGACACATGAAAGCAACTTCAGTGTTCAAGCTTATCGAATTTATTAAGGGAAAATCAATTCATATCTTTACAATAAGGTTAAAAAAATAAAAGAACCCTGTTTAGCCGCAACAACAAAAAGTTTTTTTTTTAAAAAAAAGAAGTTCAAAAAAAAGTACCATCACTGTCCAAGAAACAAAAAAAGTCCAACTGGCTGTCCCATCACTGCACAGTTGTGTTGAAAAATGTTGGCGACTCATTGGGATTCTTGGTGTCCAGAAAGTTAGCCCATTCCTGCCATTTTCACCTCCCCGGTGCTTTAGGGGGCCAGTTCTTCACAAGTTCTGCCTCCACCAGCTTGCAACCATCCACCGCTTTGACTGCAGTCCAACCTGCTCCGTTGTCTTACCAACAATGTCAGGCCCGGCACTCTCAGGCTGTCCTCCATTTTGTGAGCCTGGGTGAACGGAGCCACAGTGGGCAGGAGCTCCTCCGGACCATCAGGGAGGAGATATATGAATGGCTGACCCAAGGTTAACTAACAGTAGGAAGTGTAGTAGCCCACAAAGGGAGGAACCTTTTCTCTGCAGTGCAGCAGGGAGAGCTACGTCATACACCTTGTATGGCACATGTGATAAACCTCATAATGCAAAGGTTTCTTCGAACATGTCCTGCCAATTGTTTATCCCTTTTGAGGACGCGACTCTGTGAGCAGGCATCAACGACATCATGCCACTTGTCCGTGTTCTTGAAAGTGCGGTGAACAACATAATCAGCGAGGATTCCCAGGCCACCACTCCAATGCTGAACATCCTCCTCCTCCATAAAAAGTCTGTTCTCAATCATACTGGCCTGGGTGCAATCAGGTACTGCCTCCTCCTCCTCCTCAAGTAGTCTGTTCTTTATCATACTGGGCTGGGTGCAATCAAGTGGTGCCGCCTCCTCCAATAGTCTCTTTTCAACCATACTGGGCTGGGTGCAATCAAGTGCTGCTGCTGCTGCCTCCTCCTCCTCTGTCAATTGTCTGTTCTCCACCACACTGGGTCCAATACAGTACTATTACTGCTGCTGGTTCCACTGTCAAATGTCTGTTTTCCACCCTACTGGGTCCAAGGAACTTTGTGTCCTATGTCCCGTGTAATCACTTACACCTTGGCTAATTTTTTTTCATAATTTTTGCACTTAGATTTTTTTTACTTTTTTCAATGTAATAGCAACTGCAACTAAACGAAACTATACCCTATCAGACTCCCACTATTGGAGCTGCAATTATTCAGCAGTTATAGCAAAGTTCGTTTTAGTTTCGGTTCGTACAAATCCGAACTTCACGAAAGTTAGCCGGATCGAATCGAACCGAATTTTTCAAAAGTTCGCTCATCCTTAATGTACAGTAATGCTTCTTTAAAGGGGTTATCCCATGAAATGGAAAAATAAATTAAGCCACTTATTTTTTCCCTTTCCCGCCTAATAATACTAGCCTGCTACCACGCCAGACCAGGACTGCTATTTTTGTCCCCCTGATACTGCTGGTACCTAGCTCTTTTCAATATCCCAGTGGTGGTGTGTACTGGGGTAATAATGTTGGGGTTAGTTCTAGCCATTTCACAGGGTAACACAAACTCCTGGCTTCATAATGGCCACCGTCTATCAGACAGCTTCCACTAATAAGCCTGTAAACAAACTAAAAAATCCTAGTCGATTATTGTAGTCACAAAATATAAAAATCTGCCAGTCTTTCGCACAGTCCACCGAATCATGTAGCCCTTTGGATATGGGTATCTGTGCTAGGGGCTGTAGGTAATGCATGTGGCTAGGAACTGCAGACAGGACTTGGACTTGCAAGTCTGGGACCTGCCTGTAATTCACAATTACCTATGCTAGCTAAGCTGGCTAGCATAGTGGGAAAAAGTACCTACAAGTGCTGAAAGGCTATGTTCCCACATTGTGTTTTTAACATAAATGCTATATAGCAAACAACCTAACATTTACCTCTCCCTGATGCCGAACTTATCCTATCTTCCTCTCCACTGCAGCCTCTAGTGGTCACCTGACCATCACTCAGGGCCGTCTTACCCATTGGGCAGGGTAGGCAGCTGCCCGGGGGCCCTTGCTTCCTAGGGGGCCCCCTGCCCTCTGTGACCTGTATTTTTTGCTTTATAAGACGCACTTATAAAACTAAGTGCGTCTTATAAAGCGAAGACGGCTTCCAAGCAGTGCTGAGCACCGCAAGGAAGCCGTCCTGCCCGCCCCCTGTATTGCCGCTCACTATGCATATGCATAGTGAGCGGCCCTGAGCCACCCCCTCCGCCCGCCCCTTCTATCGCTTCTCAGCTGACAGCCGATCAGAAGCCCAGGAAAGTGCAATGAGCAGCACTTTCCTGGGCTTCTGATCGGCTCAGCTAAGTGGCGATAGAAGGGGCGGGCAGTCCAGGAACTCACCCGTCCGCCGGCCCCAGCAGCTGATGTCTCCTGTCAGCGCGCTCCCGACATCCTCCGGCACAGGCAGCGGGGTACAGAGACGCTGCCTGTGTCCTGGATGTGTCATGCAGCAGGTCACTTCCGGCACAGGCAGTCTCTCTGTACCCCGCTGCCTGTGCCCGGAGGATGTCGGGAGTGCGCGCTCTGCCGGGAGAGGAGCTGCTGGGGCCGCCGGACAGATGAGTAACTGGTTTGTTGTTTTGGGGGTCACTGGCTACTATGGGGGGCACTGGCTACTATGGGGGGCACTGGCTACTATGGGGGCACTGGCTACTATGGGGGGCACTGGCTACTATGGGGGGCACTGGCTACTATAGGGGTGCTGGCTACTATGGGGGGCACTGGATACTATGGGGGCACTGGCTACTATGGGGGGCACTGGCTACTATGGGGGCACTGGCTACTATGGGGGGCACTGGCTACTATGGGGGGCACTGGCTACTATAGGGGTACTGGCTACTATGGGGGGCACTGGCTACTATGGGGGCACTGGCTACTATGGGGGACACTGGCTACTATGGGGGGCACTGGCTACTATAGGGGTGCTGGCTACTATGGGGGCACTGGCTACTACAGGGGTACTGGCTACTATGGGGGGCACTGGCTACTATGGGGGGCACTGGCTACTATAGGGGTACTGGCTACTATGGGGGGCACTGGCTACTATGGGGGGCACTGGCTACTATAGGGGTACTGGCTACTATGGGGGGCACTGGCTACTATGGGGGGCACTGGCTACTATGGGGGGTACTGGCTACTATGGGGGTACTGGCTACTATGGGGGGTACTGGCTACTATGGGGGGCACTGGCTACTATGGGGGGCACTATATGGGGGAATTGGCTACTATGGGGGGCACTATATGCAAAGATGGGGGGGATTTGATGGCGGCGGTTGGGGGGGGGGCCCAATTCGCACCTCTGCCCAGGGGCCCATAATGCTGTTAAGACGGCCCTGCCATCACTAAAGGCTGCAGTGCAGCTTAAGACACATCCAAGAGCAGGGATAAGTGCTTCTCTACTGAGGGGGAGAACACTAGTCATTTTGACAAATAGCTTGATGGAATACAGTGTGAACCCAGCTTGAGAAAAATTTGATGGTCAACCAATAAGTAAACGAGTGCAAGTACCTGTCACTAAAAACAACTTTTGACATGTCATCAGACATTTATTCTATATATATATATATATATATATATATATATATATATATATAATATATATATATATATATATATATATATATATATATATATATATTTATTTATTTTTTTCCCCCTATATTAATGATGAGATAGCTGATGATACTTTAAATGCTGTAAGACACAGAGGTTTGTATTTAAGTGTGATTTTGGCACTCTGTTACTATGCTTGAGAAAGGCTAAGTGATATAGTGACTGCTGCCGCAACCACTTTTGAGGCAAACTCATCTGAGCAGTAGAAACCACTGATTGAGATGGGACAACACCACAGCCAGTGATTGGCTGAATGGGTTGTCACTGCTGAAGGCCCTATTCCACGGAACGATTATCGTCCGTATTCGGCCGATATCAGCCGCTACGGACGATAATCGTCCCGTGGAATAGAGTGCAACGATCAGCCGACATCGTTCATGTCGGCTGATCGTTGCAGTCGCTTGTTTTTCAACATGTTGAAAAACAAGCGACTGATATAGCAGCGATCTGCTGCCGTCGCTCTGTTGAATAGGAGCGTCGGCAGCAGACGCTGCTATATCCTATGGGCTGCCCGGACGATCAGCGATCACCTGGGCAGCCCCCCCGCAGGTCCCAGCCGCTCCCTCCCGCACTCACCCGCTCGCTGCAGCCGCGTTGAATAGCGGCGGCAGCGAGCGGGGAACGAGGAGCAAACGAGCGCTGAGAGCGCTCGTTTGCTCCTCTGACGACCCGTGTAATAGGCCCTTGAGATTAGGTCGTTTTAGGGTCCATTTACACAGAAAGATTATTTGCCAAAGATTTGAAGCCAAAACCAGAAATGGATTTGAAAAGAGGAGAAATCTCAGGCTTTCCTTTTTGACCTGATCTTTGTTTATAGTCTGTTTCTGGCTTTGGCTTCAAATCTTTGGCAGATAATCTGTCAGATAATCTTTCTGTGTAAATGAAAGATTAGAAGTAGCAGTGGCAGAGGGGGACCCAGAGAAGCTGCAGAAGGACACGAGGAGGTAAGAATAAAATATTTATTATGTTTTATATAAGGGCAGCATTATACAAAATGTTTTTGGGTGCCTGAGTACCCCTTTAAGGTATTTAGATGCCACATTTAGAAAAATACACAGAAATTGTGCACAGCGCTGCATGATTCAAGAAACTTTACAGGTACACTTTCCATAGTTTGGACAAGCAGCAATACCAAGTATGTTTAATTAATTAGTTAATTATTTTTTTATTTTTTTTTAAAGACATTTGTTGTTTTTTAATATTTCTAAAAACTTTTTTTTAAAAATTACTATTATATTTTGATTCTAGGAGTCATCAAGGGTCTAAGTATAAAATAGTCCACCCCCCCCCCTCTAAAAAAACAAAAAACATGATTTAGGCCCCCAATCAAATCCCTAAATTGAGACGTTAACCTCAAAATTTTCTTAGACCAAGAGCCCCTCCCCTTCCTCGCATACTACTCCCATGGTTCTCCTCTTTCTCATTGGTTGCTCATTTGGGTCCCTTCCCTTACCTCAGACTGGTCACCCTGCCACCTCCACCCCAGAATGGTCACCTGATCACCCTGCTACTTCCCTCACTCTAAACTGGTAACCCTGCCCCCCCCCCCCCTTACTCCAGCCTGGTCTATGTGGGTATTGTCTTCCCAACCTAAGACTTTTCACTCTGAATCCACCCCTCCCAACCCAGACTGTCCCCTTTCCTCCTCACCTACATGTACAGCTCTTCCATAATTTTCTGCAGACTTTGCAGGACCTGCAGTGACATCATAGTCACATGTCTAAGGTTCTTTATAGTCTGCATGAACATTGCTGAATGGCTTTCTTGCTGCAGTTCTGCTGTCACTTGTGCAAAATTCTGCCGTTTTGCCACAATTTGGTACAAATCACAATTGCCTGAAGGCCATACAGAACATAAAGTTTATGTCCATTTTGGGTTGTCATAGACCCCCAAGAGCTGAGGGCCCAGAGCGGCTGCCTAAAATGGACATATTAAATTATGCCATTGCTTAATGCCCTAAATTCCCCTAAGTTTTATCATTGTATTCTGGTGGCATGACAATGTTGAAATCATTGCAGGCTTTTCTCCTGTATAGCTTCTGAAATTCTCAGTTCAATTTTTAGTTTTGACTCCAATAATTCACCCATCATCCAGCCATTCATTCATCATTCAACCACCACCCACCCATCCATTCATCTTGTATTAAAGAGTAGGGATATATATATATATATATATATATATATATATATATATATATATATATATATATATATATTAAAATCCCTTCTCTATGCTCAGTAAAGTATTTTTGATGGCAATGTTATCTAATAACAATTTATTTTTACAAGCTCTTTCTGACCTTGGGAAACCTCAGGCAAACATGGCATATTACACAGCCCTAAGCGGTTTATCCAGGGTCACTGAAGATAAGTGATAATAAATCATTTATAGAGTATATCACATAAATTTCATTTATTGGACTATCATGCTGCAGTTCAGTTATTTTTTTTTTTTTTTTTAGGAATACATAAATATAAAACAAGAACACCTCTGCATTGTCCTAACATTGTTATACAAGGTAAGACAATGTAATATTTGGTAGTCATCTGGCATATACTGCCCATTGTGTGGGCCAAAAATAAATAAATAATGAAATACACCATACTGTTACCACATAGGTCAATAGGGTTGTTTTATGGCATGGCAAAGCAAGCAACTGCATATGATCTTAAAGGTCAACTCCGGCCAAAATGTATTTTTTTAATATGTTATTACATAAGCAAAGTTAGACAAATTCCTAATGTACACTAATTATGGGAAATGCACATATAGTGCTATTTCCCTCAATTTAGTAGATCAGATAGGCTTAACCCCTTAGCGACCCATGACGTATCTGATACGTCATGGCGTTGCGGGGGGTGTTCAGAGCGGGGTTCCGCCGGGACCCCGCTCTGAACGGCGCTGATCCCGGCTGACACGTGCAGCCGGGCAGTGCCTCTATTAGCCGGCGCGGGTCCCGTTGCCGCGCCAGCTAATTAAGCACTTCAATGCAGCTGTCAAACCTGACAGCTGCATTGAAGTGCTTTATGCACAACATCCCTGGTGTCTAGTGGGTCGGATCTCCCCCCCGCGATGCGATCGCGGGGGGGAGATCCGTTCTTCTGGCCGTGCCGGGCCTCAGCGTCGGAATGACACTGATCCCGGCTCGGCAGTAGATTGCTATGGCCTGCAGCAGGCCATAGCAATCTATGACCGATCTCATGGATCTTTGCTGTGTATATACACAGCATTGATCTCTATGAGAGATCATTGCTATGTATATACAAGCCCCCCAGGGGGGCTTCTAGTCCATGTGAAAATAAAAGTAAAAAAGTGTTTTTATTAATAAAAAATCCCCTCCCCTAATAAAAGTCCAAATCACCCCCCTTTTCCCATTTTATAAATATAAATTAATAAATAAATAAATAAACATATTTAGTATCGCCGCGCGCGTAATCGCCCGAACTATTAATTAATCACATTACTCATCTCGCACGGTAAACGGCGTCAGCGCAAAAAAATCCCAAAGTGCAAAATTGCGCATTTTTGGTCGCATCAAATCCAGAAAAAATTTAATAAAAAGCGATCAAAAAGTCGTATATGCGCAATCAAGGCACCGGTAGAAAGAACGCATCATGGCGCAAAAACTGACACCTCACACAGCCCCATAGACCAAAGGAGAAAAAGCGCTATAAGCCTGGGAATGGAGCGGTTTTAAGTGACATATATTTGTTAACAATGGTTTGAATTTTTTACAGGCCATCCGATACAATATAAGTTATACATGTTATATATCATAGTAATCGTAACGACTTGAGGAACATGCATAACAAGTCAGTTTTACCCAAGGGCGAACGGCGTAAATGCAAATCTCCCCGAAATCAAAACAAATTCGTTTTTTTTTTCAATTTGACAGCGCAAATGATTTTTTTCCGGTTTCACAACATATTTTATGGAAAAATTATGCCTGTAATTGCAAAGTACAATTGGTTTCGCAAAAAATAAGCACTCATATAAGTCTCTAGGTGAAAAAATGCAAGCGCTATGGACTTTTAAACATAAAATGGAAAAAGCAAAAGCGCAAAAACGAAAATTGGCTTGGACCTTAAGGGGTTAAAGAGTCACTGTCCTGAAATTTTTTTTGGCAGAAATCAATAGTCCAGGCGATTTTCAGAAACTTTGTAATTGGGTTTATTAGCCGAAAATGAATTTTAATCATGGAAAAAGCAGTTTGAAGCTCTTCCCCTGTCTTTATTGTTCTCCTATGGAGAGAGGGAAAAGAGAAACCAAAACAGGATAACAAAGTTTTAATTAAAAGCTACATTACCCTCTGTCCTCTCTCCTCTGATGTCACCATGGACCTCTCTGACCTCTGAATAGCCTCTGAATAGCTCCCCCTCAGTAATCCTTTGTTCTCTGTTTTCTGCTGCCGACATTTCTGCTCCCTCTCTTTTCCCCCCTCCCCTCTTCATAGAACAGACAAGACGCGTCTGATTGAGATTTCCTGATTCTGAGCAGTGGATGACAGAAAGGAGAGGAGGGGGGACCTGGGAAAAGGCTTTTTAAATACTTGCCTAATATTTGCCTAATAAACCCAATTACAAAGTTTCTTAAAATCGCCTGGACTATTGATTTTTTTTTTTTTTTAAAAGTGATGTCACGACCCGGTCTATACCTGAAGGGTCCAGCAGGGGGCGCAGTATATGTAGTAATTACATGTTAAAAATTATAATTTATCATTTTTTACATGTAATTTCTACAAATACTGTGCCCCCTGCTGGACCTTTCAGATATAGACTGGATCGTGACATCACATTTTTTTTAAAAAATTGAAGCCTGCCTTACTTAATTAAGGGAAATAGCACTATATGTGCATTTCCCATAATAAGTGTACATTAGGAATTTGTCTAACTTAGCTTGTGTAATAACATATTAAAAAATAAATTTTGGCCGGGGTGGTCCTTTAATTAATATCCGCTTTACCTTCTAACCACACTTTTAGGCTTGAAAATATGCTGGAGATACCCTAGCTGTTTGGTCTTAAGTTGAATTTAAACTCATTTAGGCGTTCACGATTGACCGAGCTACAGGATTAGCCTATGTTGTGACCTCTACTGATGTAAACATCAAAACCTGCTAACCATCAAATGTGGATCTAGCTCTATTTGCAGCAGGCATGTTTCCGTGCTGATGCATGGATCAAGTCAGTCTGATTATTTTAGATTTACAAGCAGATTTTCAGTGTGACTTGAGTGAAATGCAAATAGTATTAAACATCAGCACCGAACAAATGTTTGTAGATCTCTGTTTAGTATTTGAATTTACAGTGTTAACACAATTTCTTAGTAAAAAGTTAGTGAGTCGAGAAAAAAGAAACAACTGTAAAGAAATCCTTATAAATGTACTCTAGTCAACCTCTTAATTAGAGATGAGCAAATCTACAGTAGGAAGGAAGCAAATCTCTCCGTTCCTATCTGCATTCGGCTAATCGGGCTGCAGGCTGTGAAGTCTGCTCCGCTCTGTGCCGCTCCTCTTCCGCTGCTGTAAAAATCTGGATCCAGTCCTGGGAACCTGGGAGAAGTTTCCCAGGACTGGATCCATCTTTTCCCAGCACCTGGGAAGGATCGGCATGGAGCGGAGCAGACTTTAAAGCTCGCAGCCTGATTAGCCGAATGCAGATAGGAACGGAGAGATTTGCTTTCTTCCTACTGTAGATTCGTTTATCTGTACCCTTAATGATGAAGCCTATTTTGGCCTTTTCCGTCGGCAATAATGCAATATTTGGGGGGTAATTTTTGCACAATGAACTTTACAGTAAAACTGTAAAGTTCGATTGTGTTAAATTGTCGTGGTCTGACCCCATAATTTTTTTTATTTTTTAATTAACGGGGCTGTTTGAGCGGTCTTTATAACCTTAATTTTTAACCCGTTAACTCCAATGGACGTAAATGTATGCCACTAAGGTAGTGGCCCAAAACACACATGGCATATTGTCTAGGGGCACTTTGAAGCGAGCTCGGGAGCTGAGCCCACTTCAAAGAGAGTGAGGACTAGTTCTACGAGCAGCTGGGACCTCACTGTTAATGACGGGCCACCGCAATCCCATGGCCACAAGTCATAAACCCTTTCAATGCCGCGATCGCTGCATTTAAATGTCAGTGACAGGAGCTGTGCTCCTGTCACTGTCCGGTCAGTATCCCCTTAGTGTAATGCGGGGGTCCCAGGTCTCTTACCTCTTCCCCGGCAGTCAGATCGGCTATCCCTGCATTGAGCCTGTCGCAGGCATTCTCAGCGCAGTGATCGCAGATAACACTGATCATTGCTATGCCTATACATAGTAATGTAATATATGTAAGTTATAGTCCCCTAGGGGGACTTAAAAAGTGTAAAAAGATAAAAAAAAGTTTTTAAAAATGTACCCAAGTCCCTCCCCCAATGACAGTTGAAATTCCCCCCTTTCCTATTTTATAAATAAAACACATAAAAATAATAAAATAAACATATAATATACCGTAGCGTGCATAATTGTCTGATCTATTAAAATAAAGCAATATTGTTCCTGCACGGTGAACGGCGTTTACAAAACACGGTAAAAAAACATCAGGATTGCTGATTTTTTTACTACATTTTATATTTAAAAATAATCATAAAAGGCGATCAATACTTCCGATCTACACAAATATGGTACAAATATAAACTAGAGATCATGGCGCAAAAAATGATGCCCCATACAGCCCCGTAGGTAAAACAATAAAAGCGCTATAAGAGTCACAATAGGGCCATTTTAAATATATCTATTTGCAAAGAAGAATTTTTTACTGTTAATAAAATAGTAAAATATTAGAAAAGCTATATAAACTGCATATCGCTGTATTCAGACTGTGTGGGTTTTACTGTAAAATTACGTAAAATGAAAACCCCACCAAAATTTGCAGAATTACATTTTTCCCCAATTTCACCCCTTAAAGGGATAGTGTCGCTTTTTTTTTTCTTTACAAAAAAAATTTAACTATAAAAGATAAGTGGTTTAGTATTATTATTTTTTTTTTTGCATGTGTCAACAGTGTTTTAAAACACTGTGATACTTGCACAGGGGGCTGCCATGTTGAGGAGCATCTGTGTATGACGTCATTTTACGACACCTACACAGATGCTGTACGGCATACACACAGCATTGAAGTGAACGGGACGGCCTCTTATCTGTCCCGCTCTGCTGGGGGGGCTAGCAGAGGAGCTCCGGAAGCTGTCTGGAGGATGGAGAGGTCACATGTGCAGGGGGATGGGGAGACTGATGGACAGGCTAACTATGTAAGAAGTTCTGTACAGGAGCCGGCCTCTTATCTGTCCCGCTGCCTTGCTCTGCTGTATCAGGGGGGGAGGGGCGGCTGTTAGCAGGGGAGCTCTGGGAGCTGACAGGAGAGGTGGTATAATCACTGTGGAGGATAGTGCATGTACTTTCAGCTTATCTGGCTGGGACCCCACAATAACTAACAGTACATACATCAGATACATGCATTATCCGCCACAGTGATTATAGCTATAGAGGAATACACCAAACTATCGGCTCCCAGGACAGGAGCAACTCATACAGCTGTAGGGGCTCCTAATGTAACCAGTCACTGACCCAGCATAGGAGCCCCAGTCACTTATCACCATCAGCTCCTGCTGTCTCACTGAGGTGGCTGCACATAGCAGAGCACAGGCCTTTTTCCAAATCTCTGAATTGGTACAATTAGCCCCTATATACACTCACCATAGCCTGTATTCTCCTGTATTATATACCACTCTCCATGTGTGACACTAGTGACACCAGAGAGCAATAGCCTGTACTCTCATATATATATATATATATATATATATATATATATATATATATATATACAGTGGTGCCTTGGATTACGAGCATAATTCGTTCCGGGACCGCGCTTGTAATCCAAATCCACTCTTAAACCAAAGCAAATTTTCCCATAAGAAATCATAGAAATGCAGACAATTGGTTCCACGCCCCAAAAATAATGATTTATTATTCTGAATAACAAGTAAAACAAATGAAACAAACATTCAGAAACAGCAGAATATGTGATATTATAAGTTACTGTACAGTAATGGAGAGGATGGGAAACACCAGGGCGGACAGAGACTGCAGGGAGCAGGAAGGAATGAGCAGGGCAGATGTGGGCACAGTATAGTAGCACTATCTGTCCGGGGAGAGAGGGGTTACAGCTATGGAGAGATTACCCCCACAGTCCTGTCCCCTGATGTAAGTCCCAGCCTGAAGTGGATCTGCTATGATTTGGAAGGTGAGGGAGACTTCCTGGGTCAGAGTACAGTGCTGTAGACCCCGCTTTGCAGACCATGCCCCTACCCCACTCACGCTCCCACCCAGTACAAGGAGCTCTTAAACCAAAGCAATGCTCTTAAACCAAGTCACAATTTTGAAAAACTGTGAGCTCTTAAACCAAAACGCTCTTAAACCAAGTTACTCTTAAACCAAGGTACCACTGTATATATATACCTCCTACCTGCGTAACATGTGACACTGCTGATACCAGAGAACAATAGCCTGTACTCTCCTTTATATATACCTCCTACCTGTGTAACGTGACACTGCGGACACCAGAGAACAATAGCCTGTACTCTCCTGTATTATATATATACCTCCTACCTGTGTAACATGTGACACTGCGGACACCAGAGAACAATAGCCTGTACTCTCCTGTATTATATATATATATATATACCTCCTACCTGTGTAACGTGACACTGCGGACACCAGAGAACAATAGCCTGTACTCTCCTGTATATATATATATATATATATATATATATATACCTCCTACCTGTGTATCTTATACCTGTGTAATGTGTAACACTGCTGATACCAGAGAACAAAAGCCTGTACTCTCCTGTATTATATACCTCCTCTACCTGTGTAACATGTGACACTGCGGTGTACTATGAAAGGCTAGGGACACGCTTGTTGTAGGTGTACTTCTGTGCAGACAACAACAAAATGGCGCTGCCCAGCAGTACACATATTATCACCTTTCCCCTCTTTGTTCTCCTGTGAAAAGAGGGGAAGGTGATGATGTCACAGCAGTTGAGCAGAGACTGCCTCTTTTTCCAGGTAAGTACTGGAAGACTTGAGATTTAAATTACACATCTATATAACTTTCTGACACCAGTTGATTTGAAAATAAAAATAAATAAATAAATAAAACATTTTGCCGGGTATCCTTTCAGGCCCCCT
Organism: Dendropsophus ebraccatus; assembly: GCF_027789765.1. Classification (NCBI taxonomy): domain Eukaryota; kingdom Metazoa; phylum Chordata; class Amphibia; order Anura; family Hylidae; genus Dendropsophus; species Dendropsophus ebraccatus. The sequence continues at coordinate 127,163,400 of NC_091460.1, read as the reverse complement.
TCACACGTCCGGAAAATCTGTCCGGATTTCCTATCAGGAAATCCGGACGGATTTCCGGACTCATAGGCTAACATTAGACACGGACACCCTTCCGGATTTTTTCAGAAGGGTGTCTGTTCCGGAAAATAGGACCGGATTTTTTAGATCCTGTCCTATTTTCGTCCGGAAATCCGGCACGGACGCCTCCATAGAAGTCTATGGGAGCGCTGGAATCACGGGCATTTTCCTGATGTATATCAGGAAAGTGCCCGTGATTCCGGAATGGTAGAGAGCCAGGACCTCACCACGGGGCCGATTACCGGGGCCGACCACCCGCACCGCACACTGTGCCCGGTACTGCAGGGCTGGCCAGCCCGCCCGCTCCGCTCGCTCCGCTTGCCCACCCGCTTCGCTCGCCCGCCAGGACAGGTGAGATTACCCCTTTAGGACTACTACTCCCACCATGCTCTGCTGGCAGGCCATGATGGGAGTTGTAGTTCTGCAGCCTGTGGCCATCCAGGTTGCAGAAGTACAACTCCCATCATGGCTCTGTTGACAGGCCATGATGGGAGTTGTAGTTCTGCAGCCTGTGGCCATCCAGGTACACTAGGGGCTGTGTGGGTACCTGTGATTTATTTTGGCATACTAGACCATATTATCTCATCAGGAAATCCTGAAGGTTTTTCCTGATGGTAAAAACGGATTACTGTCAGGAAATCCTGATACTTTCCTGATGACATTTGAGGTCTCCTGATCAGGATTTCCTGACAGTAAAAACTGACACGGACGTGTGAATGGGGCCTCAAAGGCACAATAATAATTAAATACAAAACAAAACGTACTCACCGGTTTACAGCAATGCACCTCCTCTCTCTGCTCTGCAAGTGATGTCAGAGAGAGAGAGAGAGACCAGAAGCATAATGCTGCCTGTAGCCACAAGGGTGGTTGGCAGGACAGCAAGCCAATAGTTTCTTGTTATGTCAGTCACACGTGCTTCTGCCTAGTGTGAATGGTGTTCCAGGAGAGCTGACCAAATTTGTCTTTTTTTCTGTGTTCCACATGGGGGAGTGGCTGCCTCTACTTGGTCGTGCACTCCACCTATCCCACCCAGGTGGTGTAATTACTTTTGCTGGTATAAGATGGATCCTGCATGCCCAGAGCATAGGCGTATTACATGCCATGGAGAGGCCATAATACAGTGTAGGGTCTGCCCTGAGCATGAGGCCACCTTATCGTGGTGGGGTGGTTTACACTGTTTGCAAATGGTAACCAAGAGCCCCATTATTTTTGTGGGAATTTTTTTTTGGGCAGTTGGGGGGGGCTGCTTTTAACTATTTTCTTATCTGTAGTGGGTCTGTATCTTGCCATTGCGGTGAGCTGTTGCATTTTTTTGTGTTTGCAATTTCAGCCATAGCAGCGTGCTCCTGCCCAGTGTGAATGGTGTTCTAGGAGAGCTGACCAAATTTGTCTTTTTTACAGTGCCACTTTTACCTGCACGCTCTCATCGTAAGAGCATAAAATTAAAGGTCCAATTACAGCATCCAGCTCCTGGGAAGGCCCATTTGGCTGCTGGATGCTGTTAGTGACGACATGGCTGGGTGCCTACCTAGGGATTCCCCAGAAGGGTCAGTCCGAACCTGGTGGAACCCTCCACCACTATGGGCCCTTGTAGAACCTAACTAGCTGTACAGGTTATATAATCGCCTCTAGAGTAATGGACTGTTTGAGTAACATTTCCTTTATGTACTTTCATAAGCAATTTGTTGGCCTTGGTTGCGTTCATATTATGGTGTCCACGTGTTCAGTTCAACCGCAGCCTCCTTATCTCTGTCCTCGAAGTCTTGTCAGTCAGTGTCCATTGCAGGGTTAGGCGTGTGTATGTTGCATGGCTGCAGTTCACAGAGGAACCCCGGAAGTAATCAGAACAAATATTATTTTACCTAAAAAATTGCATATTTGTACTCCTTTACATTATGTGTGAGAAAACCCATTTATTGCTACGTAATGGTAACACATACGTGCAATAAGGTAAGAATTTTTTTCTTTATGATATTGAGCAGCTGGCAACTGCCTCCTTGGGGCTTTTTATCCTTGCTCTGAATCAAAACTTGTTTTTGTTGCATTTGAGAATTATAGCATTGTGATAATACAGATTGTGTTAGAGAAAGGAAAGCAAAACATATATTATTAAGAAACTATTTCTCCCAGAATCCTGCTTTTAATTAAGAGAAATGAAGGGAATTATAGGATAGTATGCACTGAAATGATTTGTTTGACAGAAAGATTTAGATTGTCTACCCAGTCCAGCAGAACTTATAATTACATGCAACAAATTCTGATAATTGTACAAAGTGTTCAGCTCTAATGGTTCCTAATTAAATAGTAATGTGTTTATGACATTGCATTGGTACCTCGGCCACATTAAGCAAAAACACATTGGGGGACATGTATTATCCGGCGAAATGTGGTTTTTCGGCGGAAAGTGCCGATTCGCGAATGATTTTAAGTGCAAATGGGCGATTTGCGAATAAAATATTCGCAAATCGGCACTTTCCGACGGGTACGCTGGGGGGGGGGGGCAGGGAGGGGGTGTGGAGGGGCTGAACGGGGGCGCGGACTCATAGTCCGCACGATTCATCATTTTTGTATCTTAAAGATACGCCGAAAACCTACTCCAGTCCTCAGCTGGCGTAGGTTTTCGGCCGTGCGCACCGTAGCGCACGGGATTTATGTAGAGGCAGTCCGCCTCTACATAAATCCCCGTAGTGCCGGAGATGCGGGGACATTTTTAAGTCCGGCGTAAAAAATGTAATGTCCCCCATTGAATACATTGAAATAAGGCATCTTGTAATTCCTCAAGCTAGCTGTCAATCAAATAACATGTGATCTATATAGCATATATGGCCATAAAAAAACAAACAAAAAAAACAAATATTTGGGTAAATTATGCAATTGTAATTGCAATTTTTCGTGAACATATTGCTAAATCCTAGGAAGGCGGCAACTATGTCAAATGAGACATGTCAATAGTTTTGATTGGTTGGGAGTTAAGACTGCGACCACTTGGGAGAACTAATTCCACATATTAGAAGTCTAAGGGTCCTATTACACGGGGTGAGTATCGTGCCGAAAATCGTTATATTGTTTGAATTTAAATGATAATCGTTGAGAAATCGTTCGTGTGCCATTGATTTAGATCTGACTCTAAAATCATTGTTAATCATTCTTGAATCGTTCACTATAATTCCGCATTTGTTCACTAATAGTTCAGTAGAATTCCAAATCGTTCACTAACGATTAACGTTTTAACGATCGTAGCTAACGACTATCGTTCTGTGTAATATAGTGAACAATTTCAGGTAAAGAATAAACAATCTCATTTGCAATTGTTATTTGTTAAAAATTGCTTTGTCTAATAGAACCCTAAGGGGCATGTATCTTTACACTGACAGAGCGCGGAGAGGACCTGGCAGCAGCACGGTCGTCTCCCCGCTCATTCCTCTGACTAAACAGGGTCAGAACACTCGATGCCTAACTGATGAAAACTATATAAGAGCTTTTTTGGCTGTAATAATTGTACTTTGTAGAAACACATTTCATTATACCATAAAATATAGAACAAAGCAAAATAAATTATTTGAGGGGTAAAATTGAAAAAAATTTAGGTCTCAGCTTTGTTTAGCTTCACTGCTTCGAAAAAAGTTAACCTTTTTTTTATTATTGCAAAATAAAAATCCTTAAAGCTGCCCTATTCTGACATTCTCATCTGTAATGATCTATCATGTTTGTTTTTTTTTTTTGTCTATTTGCCTAGTCATCTCTGGTTTTGGTACAATTTTGGCATAAATTGGCTTTTGATCCTTTTTTATGATTTTTTTGTATGGAATTCTGTGACAAAAATCAGCAATTCAGATATTTTTATGTTATCTTTATGTCACTGATCATGCAGGATCAGTAAAATTGTATTTTTTTTTTTATTAATTTTCAAAGCTTTACAACAACGGCCACAAAGTAGACTAAATAAAGGTAAAAAAGTAACAAAAACTTGTGTATACATGCCTTCAATGCCAGAGCTTAAACATGAACATGTTTACTTAAAGTAAGCTGAAGTAGTTCATGCCAATGTTGGGGTATCTTCTTGTCGGATAATAAAGCACTGGTCTGATAATGTCAGTTAAAGTCTGGCGAAATATTTTTTATTAAAGTATTGTATTGCCCCCCAAAAGTTATACAAATCACCAATATACACTTATTACGGGAAATGCTTATAAAGCTTTTTTCCCTGCACTTACTACTGCATCAAGGCTTCACTTCCTGGATAACATGGGGATGTCACTTCCTGGATAACATGGTGATGTCACTTCTTGGATAAAATGGTGATGTCACTTCCTGGATAAAATGGTGATGTCACGACCCGACTCCCAGAGCTGTGCGGGCTGTGGCTGCTGGAGAGGATGATGGCAGGGGGATGATCAGTGTCCCTCCAGTGCCCTGTGTCCCTCAGTGTCCCCCTGCCATCATCCTCTCCAGCAGCCACAGCCGCACAGCTCTGGGAGTCGGGTTGTAACACCATGTTATCCAGGAAGTGACATCACCATGTTTTCCAGGAAGTGACATCACCATGTTATCAAGGAAGTGAAGTAGTAAGTGCAGGGAAAATAACACTTTATGTGCATAATAAGTGTATATGAGTGATTTGTATAACTTTTGGGGCGCAATACAATACTTTAATAAAATTTTTCGCCTGACTTCTTCTTTAACAGAGGAGGAGTGGGCAACTTCCAGGCCTGTGCCAAGGACAGTCTGACAGCAATCAGAATATGATGAGCAGTTCTGAATGAAACGGAAAATGTATCCAAGTGGATATCCAGGATTGCAAGCAAGGGATCTTTTGTGCATGGAGTTAAGTTTACTTCTGAGATATGATCAAAAACCTTATGCATATATTGTTTTATTGCCGAGTGGTTGGGTTCAGATGAACATTGCAGAACCTAAACTTTTGTTAGGTTTGCTCATCACCACTAGAGAGGAGCGAACCACATACAAACGGAATTTTATCAAAACAGGCAGACTATAGTAGCTACAATAATGGGACTATTACAGAGTAGCATTTTTTTCAACAGCTGTTACTTTGACAGTGTCAAAATTGGAATATGTAAAAATTTTTTTAGAAATGTCAATCAGCTTGTCAATCATTCAATTTCCACCATGGATAGTAGTGGACGTTTGTGGATCAGCAGCATAATATCAATTTTCTCCCAGGACAGCAGTGGATATTGCTAAAAAAGAACCCAGTGAGTTAGTAAGATGTGTTCACTGTGACTTCCAGCGCCCAGTAATTTGGTATAATGAACAACAGTCACCCAGTTACTTGGTATACTGAACAATGGCTTCACTGCTCCCACAAAAAAACACCCACAATCACCCCTCCTCTACTCTCTGTCCCTATCTCTCTGTATTTCTCTCCCTGCTCTAACTGCCCGCTGCAACCTGCTCTCCACTATATACAGCCGACTGGCCGCCTCCAGGAAGCCAATCACCTTATATATAGAGGGTGAGGTTCTGATATCACAGCAGGGATTGCAGTTCATTGGACAGGCGCTAAGTATTATGCATAATGGTTCCCGCCAAAACACAGTTCTGCAAGCTAACATGTGCGGCTGCCATGTTCAGCGAATTTGCAAAGCGAATCTGGCGAATTTGCGAATCACTACAAAGTGAATTTAATGCCCAATTGGCTGCAAATCTGAATTCGTTAGATTTGCTTTGCTCATCTCTAATCACCACCCATAAAGTGATCACTGTGGAGAAATCCTCCACCTGAAATCCTTGTTGTTAGAATCTTAGTGTCATGTAGATCCTGATAATTATATACTGACCTGACATTTCATGTAAATGTCCACTGCGCTATTTATTTAGATGGAAATCATTTGCACTGTTTATTTCGGAATGTTGTCTCTGGGGACACGAGCTGTGAATTATTAGCATCAATGGTTTAATTGCTGAAGTCCAAGTCGCTCAGAACGCTTGACATTAGTGTTAAAGGAAATTAACAGTGTTACTCTAACATGATATTAATAGAATGATACTATCCTTGATACTTCCTTCCAGTACACGTTTGCTTAGGTTGTTTTATACCCAGTGCTTCACTATTAGGAAAAAAAAGTCTAGCATGATTTTGCATAGTTGTTGCATGGGAGGTCAAGAGCTGCTCAGTACTCTGCAGATATTGAAATAATGAATAGCATCCATTATAGCTCGTACCCTTTCTCTTCTTCACTATTCACAAGAGTTTTTTTGTTTTCTTGAGGAAGCCTAATAGCAGAACATTAAAAATAGCAGCCAGTGCCAGAAACTTCCCATTTAGATGTGTTTTTAGTCTCCTGGTTTCTATGTATTACTTTAGGAAACAAAAAAAAAACAAAAAAATAAGATGCTGTAACATAGCAAGTAAACTGTATCTAGACGGTAGCACAGACTTATGTTCCTTAACCATTTATTTTTTTAAGTGAATGTACCAGCAGGTACATCGCTTTAAGATTTTTACATCAATAGATGCCGGTGGTGCAGTCCTTTTTTTGAAAGCGGCCTGGTTCCTGCGCACGGCATTGGTCTATTCTATATAGTGTGACTTTCTGCTCTTCCCTCTGTGACACGGCTCCAGTGCCTCAGTCGGGGCCGGTGATCGGGAACCAGGCCTCGGTTCAAAAAAAGGACCACGGCAGCAGCATCCCCACGCCAGCCTCGGTCTATTGATATAAAAATCTTAAAGCGATGTACCTGCTGGTACATTCGCTTTAAATACTGCCAGGCGCAGAAAAAAAAAATAAAAAAAAGAAGTCATACTCATCTTCCCTGATCTCCCACCTCTGAGATTTAGACTTTTAGTCCCCACCCTTCTCTATTCTTCCTGCTTTCCTTTACATTATATTCCTGAAGGGAATGCCCGCTAAAGCAATCAATGGCCACATTGGTGACCAGTGATTGGCTGAGCTGGCACTTTCTGAACAAGTGATATGCAGGACAGCTTTTCACATTGGGCAGGATAGGCGGCAGGGTAGGGCCCATCTCTGAGCATTTTCACAACTGATCCTCCCTCCCTGTAGAGGCAGCACCCATGTCTCCCCCAGCCCGCTCCTCTCTCCCTGTATCAGCAGTCTGTACATATAAGCCATGTTGTTACCCCTCTATAGCTATGTATGAGCCAAGTTGTTGCCCCTGGTTAAGGGGGGGGGGGGGATTGTTCACAGTTTGGTTAAGGAAGGGGGGCAGTTCACGGTTTGGTTAAGGGGAGAGACCAGTTCAAATCTCTGCCAAGGGGCCCATAATGCAGTTAAGATGGCCCTGGTGATACGTCATGATTAGAGATGAGCGAACCTGGAGCATGCTCGAGTCCATCTGAACCCGATCTTTCGGCATTTGATTAGCGGTGGCTGCTGAAGTTGGATAAAGTCCTAAGGCTATGTGGAAATCATGGATATAGTCATTGGCTGTGTCCATGTTTTCCAGACAACCTTAGGGCTTTATCCAAGTTCAGCAGCCCCCGCTAATCAAATGCCGATCGTTCGGGTTCGGATGGACTCGAACCCGAACTTGGTTCGCTCATCTCTAGTCATGATCATTACTTGCACCCGCCAATATTATGAGCTGGCTGCCTTTCCCAGCTCTGATCCTGTAGTGGGAACACAGCCTAAGAAACAAATTAAAATAGCTTCCGTGTAAAAGTAATCAATTGCAAGCATGGTATATTTATCCGTTCAGCTTTTCTGGAGAACATTTTTTTTTGCTTCAAACTCTTTGCTGCTCTTCAGAATCAGAATGCACTTGAATGAACCTAAATGTCCTCAGCTAAAGGCTGTATTAGAATGTTACCCTTAACTGCATGTGATCCTTAAAGCGACTCTGTACCCACAATCTGACCCCCCCAAACCACTTGTACCTTTGGATAGCTGCTTTTAATCCAAGATCTGTCCTGTGGTCCGTTCGGCAGGTGATGCAGTTATTGTCCTAAAAAACAACTTTTAAACTTGCAGCCCGTGCCAAACGGGAGTATCTGTGCCCTAACTTTGCACCACCCCTCCGTCCCTCCTCCCCACCCTTCTAATCATTAGCAATGCTCCAGACAGATTGCCTCCTATTCCTCACCTGTGTCAGCCCGGCACATGGGCTGGATCGTTAAGCACCTGTGCAATGTTCAGCATGCAGAAAATGTTCCAGTGGCATTCCTAATTATGAAGAGGGTGGGGAGGAGGGGCGGAGGGGTGGTGCAAAGTTAAGGCACAGATACTCCCGTTCGGCACGGGCTGCAAGTTTAAAAGTTGTTTTTATAGGACAATACCTGCATCACCTGCCGAACGGACCCCAGGACAGATCTTGGATTTAAAGCAGCTATCCAAAGGTACAAGTGGTTTTGGGGGTCGGATTGCGGTTACAGACCCTTTTTTTGAACCACCGACCTGTTCCCTTGCACCAGCCTGGCATGAAGCACTGGGGGCTTACCTAATGTGCTATATTGAAGGTTAAGAGTAATTAAAGTGACACAGTCACCCCTTTTTTGCATTCTGACTCCTCTACACAGGTGTAAAGGGTCAAATTTAAAGGGCAGTTTTTATACCTATGTCATGGTGCTTGTTCCGGTAAAAAGTGATCTTTTATCATCTGCGGATTATGCTTCATCACCACCGTAGACTTACCCCTCCGATATGTCATGTGCACATAGGCCTCATCCCCTCTATGGCTATTGGTATGGGCCGACCTAGAGTGGGTGGGGCCTAGACTTTAAGGCCAGCCTGTTCCAATGGCCGTCAAGGAGGCAGGGCCTAGACTGCTATGACATCACAGAGGGTGGGTGGGGCTAATTGGTGCTTTGGTCGAGAAGCCCCGCCCAGGTGGCACAATCCACAGATGATAAAAAAAAAATCACTTTTACCTGGAACAACCACCATGACGTATGATAAAATAAGGTATGAAAACTGCACAATTACCCCTTTACACCTGTGTAGAGAAGTCATAATGCAAAAAGGGGGACAGTGTCACTTTAACTGTCACACACAGTAGAAAAAACGGCCATAACTGAGTACAAGCAAAATATAAACATGCTAATTATTTATGATCTGTTTCGCAAGAAACACCTGTTCACACATTGCTTTATTTTCACTCAGAATTAAGTCCATATTTTGGTATTATTTTTCTGTGTATTTGCATTTTGTTCAGCATTTTCTGAATCAAAACCAGGAGCGGGTTGAAAACACAGAAACTGTGCACATCTTTCAGTTATAGTTTTTCTTTGTGGGTTTTACTCCTGATTTTGGTTACAAATACTGACCAAAATACTGACAAAAACACTGGCCAAAATACTATGTGTGAACATAGGCTAAAGGTATGATGCAATGGAAAAAAACAGCGTCACTCGCCTCTTTTTTTGGCAGTTTGACAGCCTTTTTTTGTGTACCCTATTATTACCTTGATTTTAAAACAGTGGCTATTTGTGAAATAACAGCCTTTATTGTAAAATCACATAAGTTATTTGGGCATTAAATTATAAACTATAAATGTACACCTGCTGGAAGCATTGGCGTACGCCTCTTGGTGAAGCCAGCAGGGGAAAAGGGGGCGGGGCCTAAGTTAAGACCGGTATACGAGTATGCCAGCCTTCATAAATTCCCCCTCCCCCCAATGTTTATTTTAGAGGCCTAGTCAAGACCATTTAGTCTACGGTCCCATCTAAAGAGGTTGCATTATTTGGGCAGATAGCTCACACAAGCTGATCAATGTGTTCACTAAGAACCTCAATGCATAATAATCCATATATTCACTGTTTTATATATCATAGTGCCTACTGTATCTACTTTGACTGGCAGCTACCTGTCATATCTCCCAGAAGAAGTTAATGTGGAACACATCAGCATTCTGGCAGAGGTATTTCCCCACAGAAGTCACATTTGTCTGACAGTGAATGACACTACGTTTGATATACTGCACGTTGCGATACTAAATGTTCACTGTCAGCTTTGTTGTATAGTGCATGGTTATGTTTTTATTGTGTTTGGATGTATATTATTACTTTACTCTGATGATGCCACAATATTGTCCTGGTGCAGAACTAAAATTAAATTCTTAAAGTGCTTTTAGTCTGTATATGCATATTTTCCTTACAGACCATACAGCAATTATTTGTATCTTATTTCTTGGATATAATGGGGAGATTTATCAAACATGGTGTAAAGTAAAACTGGCTCAGTTGCTCCTAGCAACCAATCAGATTCCACCTTTCATTTTCCAAAGAGTCTGTAAGGGGCGGGGAACCTCCGACCCGCGGGCCACATCCGGCCCCTGAGACCTCCCGATGCGGCCCGCGGCTCTGGTGGGAAAGGAGCCAGCATACACGGCATCCTCCTGTCTCTGTGACAGCTGCCAGACACAGGAGGATGCTGTCTGTGCTGGGCTCCTTCCCCAATAGAGCGGCGCACATCTTCCTTCTCCAGGGACAAGACTGGGGGGTTAACTAGGCTACCAGGGCTATGACTGGGGGGTTAACAAGGCTACCAGGGACATGACTGGGGGGTTAACTAGGCCTACCAGAGGCATCACTGGGGGTTAATTAGACTACCAGAGGCATCACTGGGGGTTAACTAGACTACCAGAGGCATCACTGGGGGTTAACTAGACTACCAGAGGCATCACTGGGGGTTAACTAGACTACAAGGGGCATCACTGGGGGTTAACTAGACTACCAGGGACATCAGTATCGGGTTAACTACAGCTACCAGGGGTATCACTGGTGGTTAACTCTGGCTACAGGGCATCACTAAGGATTCACATCAGGTACAAGGGGCATCACAGAGGGTTAACTACGATAGCAGGGGCACTAGGGGAACAATACTTTGCCTTGCCCCGGGTGCTGCAAACAAACGCTTGGGTCAAATTACACAGCAGGCACTTCTGCAGCCTTTGCACTTCCCTATAGTCACAGTGCACGGGCCCCGTAGCAGTTGCATGGTCTGCCTTTATGGAAAGCTACACCACTGCTCCAGGACATGACTGATCCTGGAGAAAAACTGATGGGTGGATGAGACCTACATGTAGATGGTTTTACTCAGTAATTGAAATTCCTCTCAACATACACAGTTATACAGTTGTGTAGTAACACTGCCTTCTTGACTACTTGAGAGATTACCATGCATAAATCATGCAAATTATACTAAAACATTTGCAAAACTATATATTAATCTGCTCAGCTCTGTCTGCTCTATAACATGATGCCATAGGATTGAATTGCATTTTCATGTGATGGGTTCCCCTTAAAATGGCAATCAAGCTCAATAATGAAATCATGTTTTACTGTCAACTCAGCTAACACATATATACAGTATTTGTCAACTGACTACCCTTGTTGAGGAGAGAAGAATCGGGGGCAATACAATACTTTAATAAAAATTTTTTTACCGGACTTCTCCTTTAAGTGTTTAACCCTTTTGTTTCTTGAAACCTAAGATGTTACCAGAAGAGTCAGGCAGCAGTCTTCATTAGGACCGAATAAATGTTTGCTCAAGTCACATGTATAGGGAGAATGAGACAGATAGCTGTCAGTTGAATGAATGTAAATGTATATCAGGAGTGTTCTTTATTGAGGGGCATTGACATATCGCCTATATAAAGTTTACTGTAGGACACACACACTGCTGATAGATCCAGATGTCCTCAAACTATGCCACTGCTGCCTAATTTATCTCCTTATTTTGGAGTTGTGCAGCCAGGGGCGGATTAACTTTACCATAGGCCCCGGGCTGTTCACCAAACCTGCCCCCCCCCCCCCCACCCCACTGTTACTATGGCAGCACTAGCCTGGCGTTCATAGTACAGGATAGATAATGTCATGATGTCCTGATTTGTGCAAAATTGCCATTAAAAAACAATGATTTTCTGCAAATCATGGCGGATGTGTAGCCAGGAGACAGTACACCAGTGAAAGTATAAGTCTTTTTGGGTGGTCATGGGCCCCCGGGCTGCCGCCCAAAACGCCCCTATTATAATCCACTACTGTGTGCAGCGTCTGCTAAAACCAATTTGTTAAAGGACAACTCCAGCAGTAAAAAAAAAACCACAGACACACCCACACTTTATACTCACCATCCCTCCGATCACGATTGCTGATTGATCCTCCCGCCGGCCAAGTTTCCATCAGCTACGGACGGCGGCTTCAGATCTCCCTCACTTCCTGGTTCCGTTGAAGTGAATGGGATAGAAAAGGCTGCTGGCACATCGCACAGGCAGCCTTTTTGCATCTCATGGCTTCCAGCTTGCTCAGCCAAACGGAGGGGGGAGGGGGAGAATTGGGCCAGATAGCTGATAAACATACATTACTCCGCTGGGCTCCGGGATCTCCGGGATCTGACACGTCACAACCAAGCTGATGGACTGGCCGCTCAGCCACTCAGTGACTGGTGCGGGACACTGCTCCAGTCACTGATTGGCTGAGCGGCCAGTCCACCATGACGTCATCACAACTCGAGGGAAAATGCCTTCCGGCGGGGGTTCCGGGGCTGGTCCCACAGCTCATCACGGGCACGGGGAGAGGTACGTTCGTACTCCTGATAAAATCCCCTGGATTTTAAAAATTTCTGGACTTCTCCTTTAAATTGCAAAGGGGAGAAATCAATTTAGTTTCTCAGTTTTGTAGGGTGAAGAAAAGTGCTGTTGTAAAAGTCTTATCCAGTTCACTTTTATTTATTTATTTTTGTTAATTATTTGCGGTGTTCATGGAGTTTTAAATAAAACGAAGCAGAATGTGTTGATCTGCAGAACTCGCTGATAACATTAATCAGCCATTTATCGCTAAAACCCCCAAATTATAACCTGCACATTTTCATTAAGTGTAAATTAAATGTTAAATGCAGATTGTATTGATTCTTGACACTTTGCGCATTGGCAATTATCTCTCTTGACCTTTTTTTTTTTTTTTTTTTTTTTTGGTAGCAAGAGAAAAAATGAGAATATAACAGAATCTGGAATCATAGAATGAATGAGAAGAGACAACACAGTAAATATATATTATCATATGCCCTGAGCGCTGAGCCCTGAGCTAAGGCATGACCTGTTTTTACCCAAGAGCATTCTAAAAGTAATTAAAGGTCATTTTAAACCATTAAAACATTCTATGATTCTTTTAAAGTACCTTCTCATCTTCTCTCTTGCCTTCCGTTTCCCCCTCATCTCTGCCGTGAATGAGCAGTGCTGTGGATGGACAGAAGAGGCAGGATATGTGACTGCAGTTTAGTAGCTTCATACTACAATTATCATGATGCATTGCCAGTTTCTCCGCTCCTCCCCCCCCCTTCTCCTCCTTCTGCCTCGTCACAGCATTACTGTCTCCTTTCGGTCTCACATATTACCCCTAGAGATTTGCCTTAGCTTCTAGTAACGGTTCAATGGTACATACATGCTAGGCTGTCACCCAGAACAATACTGTAAAATGGTATTCAGTGCATTTTCATCAGTAGCGTATTATAATAGGTCAGTTTCGGGCGGTAGCCCGGGGCCCTTAGCTCCTGGGGGCCCATGGCCACCCACAAAGGCTTTTACTTTCAGTAGAGTATTGTCTCCTGGATACAGTTCTGCCATGATTTGCAAAAAATTGCTGCTTTTTTTATAGCAATTTTGCACAAATCAGGGCATCATGACATTATCTATCCTGTACTATAAACACCAGGCTAGTGCTGCCATAGTTACAGTAAGATGGAGGGGCCCAGGCTTAATGAACAGCCTGGGGCCTATGGTAAAGTTTGATTTGATTTTCATCACTTCAAAGTTATGTTGTAATTTCTTACAAAATTGACAGTTAGGGTTCTATTAGACAAAGAGATTCTTACAGATTAACGATAAACGATTGCAAATTAGATTGTTTATCATTAGCCAAATTACACAGAACGATAGTCGTTAGTTACGATCATTATAACGATTGGTACTATGATTGTTTACTCCATCTTATCCCAGCAAAAGAAGGAACAATGTGCAATTACACTGAACGATTAGCGAACAAATGCGGAATCACAGCAAACGATTAGCGATGATTTTAGGGTCAGATCTAAATTAACGATCAATGACACAAAAAATTATTTTCGAGTTGTTGCCTGCAATTACACAGAACGATTATGGTTTAAATTTGAACGATATGATGATTTTTCCTCAAGATAATTGTCCCGTGTAATAGGACCCTTATGTTCCTTTTACACGGAACGATTATTGTTCGAATTTTTCAGATAACCATCGCATTTGAGCGATAATCGGCTCGTGTAAACACAGCCAGCGATCAAGCGACGAGCGAGAAATCGTTCATTTTGATCTTTCTACATGTTCTCAAATCATCATTGGTCGTTTGATGAAAATTCGCAGATCGCTTCATGTAAACAGTCTTTCACAGATTGACCCTATGTGTGAGATGGGCTTAAGCGATCCTAAAACGATCGCAATAACAATTGTTTCAAATGATTTATCTCATCTAAATGCTGATCGTTATAAAAAGAAAATCGTTGCCTCAAAATCTGAAAACAATTGATTGGGCGAATTATCGCTCCGTGTAACATGACCATTAGGGTTCTATTAGAGATTTTTAGTTTTCTCCGTCTGTGAGGAATGAAAGGTGGAACCTGATTGGTTGCTAGGGACAACTGAGCCAGTTTCACTTTACACCATGTTTGATAAATCTCCCCCTGAGTGTACATACACCGAAAGATTTGCTAATGATTAACGATTTTATGGTTAGCTCAAAGGATGCGATCAACGATATTCAAACCAATTTTCCATAGTCATTTGATGGTTGCCTGCATACACACTGAAAGATTATCAGTCACTTAAAAAAAAAACGGATGTTTGCATCCGTTTTTCCATTGACTTCCTTTATTTATATATATATATATATATATATATATATATATATATAAACGGATCAGGTTTTTTTTACCGTAAACAAAAATATGGTTGACCACGTTTTTGTGTATTTAAAAAACAAACAAATGAGTTTTGATTTTTTATATTTTTTTATTATGGAAGTCAATGGAAAAAGCGGATCAAAACGCATGCACACAAATGCATCTGTTTTTCCATCCTTTTTTTTGTAAAAATGTAAGAAAAAAATGGATTGCAAAAATGTAATGTGAATTTGAAGAATATAACGATTTTTCACACGATGAACATTCTGTGTAATAGGGCCCAAAATCAATGCACAGCTTTGTCATCAAAGTACCTAAGGATTTAGCTTAAAATATTTACTAAGATTCACATATGTCTCCACTGGCTCATTGCTGTTACATATATCAAAGTGTAAATGCCACATAAAGAAAAAAAATGCTTCTGACTAGGGATGGTCCGAACCTGGTTCGGACGGGGTTCGTATGAACCCGAACCCTCCGCAATGATTTCCGCTGTCTGCCCGCTCCATGCAGCGGGCAAATCCAGCGGGAGGAACGCCTGGAAAACTGGGATACGGCCATAGCCATAGGCTGTATCCCAGTTTTCCAGGCGTTCCTCCCGCTGTATCCACCCGCTGCACGGAGCGGGCAGACAGTGGGAATCCGATGACGAGCGTTCGGGTTCAGCCGAACCCGAACCTCAGCGGGTTCGGACCATCCCTACTTCTGACATGTCACAGAAATATGTCAAAGGTTTCTATCCGTCATGGTTTGAGGGTTCATCCCAGACCAAGCAGGAGAACAAATGGGGAAACGGGGTGCCACGTGCCTCTCTCCCTCACTTCCTGTCTATGGGTAAGTTCACACTGAGTAAAAGCGGCAGAATCCTGCCTGCCTCATTGTCCCACAGTATGTCTATGGGAGGGCTTGCGTGCCTCTTCTCCTGCCACTCTCTGTGCAAAGAATTGACATGGAACTCCACCGCTTTTACTCAGTGTGAACATACCCTTAGTGAGCGAGCCCACCCAATAAAGTTGGTCATGTGACACACAGTCAGGAGATAACAGGCTAAGCATGGACTTCTCCCAGCTCATCATTCTGATCAGTCAGGGTCTGAGTGTTCTGATATATCAGATTTATTTATGACAGTACTCATTTAACCTAGCTATACTTCAGGAACACCAAGAGACACTATTTAAGACAAATAAGGGCTCTAATTGCTTTATATAGGATTATTATTATTGACATTATTAATTAGCATTTTAGGCTATGTTCACACTACGTAAGTTTCGGAATAATCACGGCCGTTGTTGCCGATTTGCAAAAAACTGGCATGTCAGTTTTCTGACAGAAAACCTGTCAGTGCACACAATGGAGTGTGCGGCTCAGGCCGCACATTCCATTGTATGCAGCGGTGAATTGGGATGTGGACGCACACGGATGCGCCCGCATCCCAATTCATCAGGAGTGAAGACCTGGCCGGGTCACAGAACGGCTGGTGTCTTATGCACCGGGAACATGGCCTTAATGTGGTAAAACCCATTTAAGCATGAAGAAAACCACTGCAAAGCATTCAAAGAGTTACTCAGAAGCTTTAGATAAATGCAGAATTCTAGTTCTGACACTATTCAGCCTAGAAAACTTTCAAGCTTAAGAAAGATTTCAGTCAAGGTAAGCATTTCCCAAAAATTTTTTACCGACTGCCTAAAGGCTACAAAAATAGAGAAAAGACGTGGCGTGAGACAGAGTAATGTATGACAAGAATGGGTTATTTTATTATTGGATCTTTACATATGATCTATATAATGTATGTTATGTATCTGTAGCGGCAGTAGATCCTCTGTATTACTAAGTTCAATAGCTAGACCAGATGTATAAAATGTATAGATGCATCAAAGATTAAAGTGATGGCGTAGCAGAAATAGTGGTGGTAAGCGTACATTATATACACAAAAAAAATTGCAGGAATGTTTCTTTAAAGCGACTCTGTTCCCCTTCCAACCCCTTTTACTGTCAGATAGCTGCTTTTAATCCAAGATCTGTCCTGGTGTCCGTTTGGCAGATGATTCAGTTATTGTCCTAAAAAAGTACTTTTAAACTTGAAGCCCTGTGTCAAATTGGCGTGGCCTAAAGTACCCATGCCCTAATAGCCCTATTTCACGGAACGATTATCGTTCATAGACTCGCTCCAACGACCGCTCGTTAACGAACACCTAACGATTTTTTTAAGCGAACGATAACACAAAATATGAGTGGAAATGTGAACGATAACTGTAGTGTAACAATTTTTTTTGCGGTCGTTACATCGTTACATGGTCGTTTAGACATTTCAAGAACAACTGAAAGATTTTTATTCATCGAAAAGATTAGCGAATTATTGTTGAAAGACCAACGATTTTTTTTTCGACATGTTGAAAAAAAATAGTGAACGACTCAACGACGATTTCGCTGTTGTCGTTCGCTCGTTTACAGCTATTCCACAGAACGAATATCGTTAACGAGCGGTTGTTTGAACGATTTTATGAACGATAATCGTTCGAAAAAGTTCTGTGGAATAGGGCCTTAAGCCTCCTTTGACTCCCTACTCCCTGCCCTCTTCATCATTAGGAATGTCCCTGGCAGGATTTCTCCTAATCATCACTTGTCTGAACACTGCACCTGGGCCTAAATTATCCTGTACATGTGCAGTCTTCAGAGAGTCACAGAGTCACTTTAAGCAGTAGAATAGTCAAGACAATCCAAAGGTCAGGCCAACCTCATGGATAGTCTGCAGTGAGAGGGGAGTAAGCAGAGTGGGAGGACTATGATGGAGAGCTGGAAGAAAGCAACGCAGTCTTCTCAACCAGGACGTACCATCTTGAAATACAAAAATAAGACCCACACAACAAATAGATTTGGTTTCAGAACTGGGGTAAGCAGGTAAGTAATGCTATATGCTTGTGCAACAAGTTTTTGCACCTGACGTTGAAGTACCCCTTCAAAGGCTGCTATTACTATCAGGTGTCTCTAGAGATGAGCAAACCTGGAGCATGCTCGAGTCGATCCGAACCCGAACTTTCGGCATTTGATTAGCGGTGGCTGCTGAACCTGGATAAAGCCCTAAGGCTATGTGGAAAACATGGATATAGTCATTGGCTGTATCCATGTTTTCCAGACAACCTTAGAGCTTTATCCAAGTTCAGCAGCCCCAGCTAATCAAATACCGAACGTTCGGGTTCGGATCGACTCGAACCCGAACCCGGTTTGCTCATCTCTAGGTGTCTCTGATCCTAGATTTAGGTTATTTCACACATAGTATTTTTGTCAGTCTTTTGGTGAGTCTTTTCTTTAACCAAAACCAGGAGTGGAACTTACAGGGCACAATTATAATGATTAGATTTGCAGTTTATTGTGTTTTTAATCCACTCCTGGTTTTGGTTGAAAAAAGACTGACCAAAAGGCTGATGGAAATATTATGTGTGAACATAGCCATTAGGTCAAAGAGTTTTTATGTGTTTTTTTAGCATTTGTTTCATAAAGTTATATAATTTTGTAAAATAAATTTATGTAAAAACACACACACACACATACACACACACAAAAACATTACATTGAGTGGGAGCAGCCTCTTTTTTGCTACCAATAACAGTGTTTTTGAACTGTAGAGCTTTGGAGGGGCCCTGGTCCCAGCAAAGCAACATAACGCCACTTTATTCAAACAGCTGCATCGAGACCCCCGATCTTGTGATCAATGGGGTCCCACTGCTGGAAACCACCTCCTGTGGATAGATGATAAGTTGTAATCATTGGTATAAGTGTTTTATTGTGCAAAAATTGTAAAATTATTAAAAAAGCTGTTAATATATAAAGAAAAAACTATAGGGAAATTTATCATTGAATCTAATATTTTTTTGTTTTCTGTGAGCACTTGCTTTTTACAGTGTTTTTTCTTTAGTGAAATTCATCTATTATGCTCAAAAACCTTTGTGTATTTTGCACAATAAATCTTCAAACACGAGTCCTGGTCAGGAGGTGGCAATTTTTTAAATCTTTGCATTAAACAACTTCATCTAGTAGAGTACATGCAAAAAAAATTCTTCTAGTTCAGTTACACACATAAAAAAAATCACACAACCCATTTTAGCATGCACATTTTTCTTTATAAATACTGAGTAACAGGAAAAAGATGTGAAAACAAAGATTATTAGTGGGAAAAAAGTGCAAAAAACTTCAAAAACATTTATATATCTTCCCCTATATGTTTTGTACTGCCATATTTGTATTTGCAGAGAGAACCCAAAAACCTGTTGAATTGCTGTTTAATTTTTCTCTCTGCAAAAAAATAACAAAAGTTTTAAAAAAATACAACTTATTCAACAAAAATAAGCCTTCATAGTTCTACATCAATGCAAAAAATAAAAAGTTATGGCCCTTAGAATGCACTTTACACTATACAGTATAATCCACTTTACACCCTCTGATGAGCATTAAACCCCTGGTTATGGTGTCAAATGCTCACTAGACCCCTAGATAATTTCCTTGAGGGATAAAAGTTCCATAATGGGGCCACTTTTCAGGGGTTCACACTGTACTAGTAACTCAGGAGTTGTGCATATGTGACATGACACCCTATAAAAATGGTGCTCCTTCTCTTCAAAGCCCGGCAGTGTGCCCAAACATCAGTATATGGTCACATATGAAGTTCTGCATTCTCAGAGTTTTTCAGGCACATCGTATGTGCTCCGGCCGGGATCCCATGCGTCGCCGGAAAAAACTGACTTCAGTGAATTCCAACCGCAGAAAGCCCTGTCAGTTCACACAGTGAAGCGAGCGGCTCCGGCCGCTCACTTCACTGTGCGCTATGGGAAACTTTTATGCGGGCGCGCGCTGATGCGCCCGCATCAGAGCTCTGCGGCCAGACGGATCATCCAGCCGGTACGTAAGTACCGGCTGTGAAGATCCGGGCAAAGACCGGCCGTTCCGTGACCCGGCCCGGGTCACGGAACGGCCGGTCTGTTACATAGTGTGAACATAGCCTAACTGCGCGTGGAATGGCATCAGTAAATAGTGTATGGAGAAAATTAGAATTTTTCATGATGTTTTAAGTTTTTTCATGACTTAATGAGCTTGGTCATTAAGGCCCAAACTAGCTATAGCACAAAGGGGTTAAATAAACGTAGTATTGTTAAAAATACTGCGTTTAGTCTCATATGGCCACTGTCTCTCACTGCCAGCTGGATGAATACTTTGATGGCTTTCAGTGGAGGGTATGTAACATACACATTACTCTGGTTCCTCCATAGAGGTAGATTGCGTCCAGGAAAAAGACACAAACGCAGTGGAGGAGGTAAGATGACGTGTATATTAGATGCCCCCCCCCATTGAAAGCCATCTTATGAATGGAACAGCCATCCAGCTGCCAGCGAGGAGATAGACCTTCAGTATACAACATAGCGGTGCTGAAATAACAGTAGGACATGTCCTTTTTTTTTCAGAATTGGTTTCCGTCCTTGTAATCTACTGATCGAATGAATAGCCCAATACACATCAATGTACACATCGAGTACGGAAATACGGATCCATAGATTATGGGACGTGTGAATAAGGCCTGTGTCTTACGTGATTAAATGACAGCAAGCAGATATTGTGCAAACTGCGAACTAATAAAAAAAAAAAACTTACTTGATAATTACATAAATTATTTGAGGAATCATTTCTTTTTGCTAGAACCGTAATACTGCTTTAACCTCTATGGGGGGGATTTTTAAAACATGGTGTAAAGTGAAACTGTCTCAGTTGCCCCTAGCAACCAATCAGATTCCACCTTTCATTTTCCAAAGAGTCTGTGAGGAATGAAAGGTGGAATCTGATTGGTTGCTAGGGGCAACTGAGCCAGTTTCACTTTACACCATGTTTGATAAATCTCCCCCTTAGTCTTCTAACTTTACACCATGTTTGATAAATCTCCCCCTATGTTTACTAAGATGTTCAAAATTGAACAGTATTCGAAGGGGTGCAAAAACAAAAACTACAGATTATTTTTAACAAAACAAAAAATAATACCAGACCATTGTTATATACTTCGATTACTTTATACTTTTAACTGTATTTTTTTTTTTTATTGAAGATGAAGGTAAATCTTGAGTGTTATGAGACAGCCATTATGATCACACATCTTTCCGGCTCCTTTGAGTTGATTATCGAGTGGCAGCGCTGTGCAACCAATTCTGCACATGCACATGTTGGAGCCGCGGTTTTATGCCTTCAGAGATTGATGCCATAGGCTGATTAACGCGGCCTGAGGGAGCAGAATAGGAAAGAAACTGTCCTATCTGTCCTATTGCTCACTGCCAGTCAGAGAGATGGGCCGGAGAAATAGATGTGGATTTCTGGCAATAAGAAGTAATGTGGAGAGGAGATTAATTGCCATGGTTTCCAATCAAACCCCTATCAAGATAAAATATTTGTGGGAGCAGAGTTCAGTGTTTAGATAGGAAATAGTCTTGTTTCTTCAGTGCTTAACAGTTTGATAAAAAGCAAATATCAGTGTTGAGCAATTTAAGCTAAATTGTACTGTTTAAGGCATAACCAGGAGCTGTCATCCTGTGTGTTTAACAAATTCAGAGACATCAGGCGCCACAGCGGAAGGGCTTTGGGAATTAGAACTGTCATTGGTAAAAAAAAGGAATTAAAAAAAAAAAAGGTTTATGCCTCGGACTATAGGCAGATTATTTGCCCATTGCACATGCATATTCCTCTGTATAAAAAATAGGCAACCCTTTGATTTCGGGGTGTTTATGGCTTCTATATGTTGTAAAACCCAAGATACCGTACAACTGTAACATCAGAACTTTTTCATATAAATAATTTAAAGGTTATGGTCACACCATACTGGGTATATTCAATGTGTTTGGTGAAACATGGGGGACATTTATCAAGCCAAAAAGGCGTATTTTTTGGCGGAAAATTGCCAGAAGTTAATAAATTTATTCACAAATGACCGTTTTGCAAATAAATATTCGCATATGCCCATTTTCTGCCCGGTACGCAAGGGGGGCGGGAAGGGGGTGTGGAGGGGGCGGAACGGGGGCTTGGACTCAGGGTCCGCTTAATTTATCATTTTTCTTGCAGAAAAATGATCGGGAAACCGACGCCAGCTCTGAGCAGTGCAGTGCGCCTCGACATAAATCTCTGTACTAGGGATGGTCCGAACCTGCCGAGGTTCGGGTTCGTATGGACCTGAACTCTCGGCAATGATTCCCGCTGTCTGCCCACTCCATGCAGCGGGTGAATACAGCCGGAGGACCGCCTGGAAAACTGGGATAAAGCCATAACCATAGGCTGTATCCCAGTTTTCCAGGCGGTCCTCCGGCTGTATCCACCCTCTCCACGGAGCGGGCAGACAGCAGGAATCATTGCCAAGAGTTCAGGTTCGTACGAACCCAAACCTTGGCAGGTTCGGACCATCCCTACTCTGTACTGTCGGAGCAGCGGGAACATTTTTAAGCCAGGCGCAGAAAACGCCAGACTTAATAAATGTCCCCCTATGTTTTTGCAATCCGTTTTTCCAAAAAAACTGATGAAAACGGATGGAAAAACGGATGCATTTGTGTGTATCCATTTTGATCCGTTTTTCCATTGACTTCCATTATATAAAAAAAGGATCAAAATGGATCTGTTTTTTTTTTAACAGACACAAAAACATAGTCAACTGATTTTGGAAAAATGGACCAAAACAGATGCGCACAAATGCATCCGTTTTTTTTTTTTTTTGGGGGGGGGGGGGGGGGGGGGGGCTCGGGGAATGGACAGGAATAATGTAGTGTGAACCCAGCCTTACTGCTGTCGATTTAATGTTTTTTGTTTTTTTTTTGCCACTTTTGTCAGAATAACTTCTACTTGCTAATATACTCAAAGGAGAGGTAAAAAAAATGCAAACACTGTGGCCTTTTAAACACAGGGAAGAAAAAACAAAAGTGCAAAAAAACGAAAATTTAGGCTGGTCCTAAAGGGGATAAAAATGTAGTGTATTTACTGAGTGCACAAAATCTAAAAAATTGAAAGTCAGAGTAATATAGGGAGCATCATAGTCGGTTAGAAGTGGAGAAACAGAGCACATGGTCTGGATTCACAGATAAACAGAAGTATGATCATGGTTTGACTGGGAGTCACCCCATGGCAACAGGTTTTCCTTCCTTGGAGGGATATCTGGCTATTCCCGTGAGATTCGCAACTAAGGTTCCACAGACCCTTTTTTTGCATATTCAAATTTTATAGGGGGCAATGTATCAATGGAGACTCTTTATGAGTACGCATTTGAATTTTTATCTGAACTCTGTGATTGCTGTGATTTGGTTATTTTTCATTGCCCCCGTTAGCCAGAATCCTGCTCCACAGTGATGAGGGGCAAATACCCCAAAACAGTGTGGCTGTGGATGGACTATAAGAGGCACCCCTTGAAAAGTACCTTTCATTTGGAACGGATGGCAGGATATGCAAAAAATCTTGTCAACGGGCTCTCTGTTCGAGAGCACGCAGGAGATGGATTTCTTCAGGCTTGGAATTTGCCTGTATTATAAGTGCATGCAGCCAAAGGCGGAGCTGAAAGAACTCCATCTCCTGCACGCGCCCATCAACAGGATTTTTGCGGCAATTCAAATTATAGGTACCCTTTAAGGTAAGAAAAATAATATTTTATTATTTGCGTGCGTTCACACCTACAGGATCCGCAGCAGATTTAATGGTGCAGATTTGATGCTGTGTTCAGTTAAATGAAATTTGCTGCGGATCTGCTGCGGATCCGCAGCAGAAAATCAGCTGCGGATCCGGTAAGTGTGAACGTACCCTTAGAGTATTTTTTTTACCATGGTATGGTATATTCACAGCTCTGCAGCACACACACACAGCTACACATACACACACAGCCCTGCCACATCAGCATACACACAGCTCTGCTACATTCATCCATATTTGAGAAATAAGGCTATCAGCCCGTGAGTCATAGGCTCTCCTCCTGATGATGTCCATGACGGGGGAACCTAGTTAGCATAGCAGCATTTGTTTTAATATCCCCCCCATCATTAGATCATTAGTCTTCAGAAATATCTATCCATCTATCTATTGAGTAGGCTGCATTTATTTATTATTAGACTATACCCAATATGGGTTATCTACAATGTTTCTGACCACTGACTATGGTGGAGTGTAATTATAGTGCTTGAAAAAGCATTATATTGTAATCCGTATTCTTTTTTTCTTCTTCTTCCAGCCATTGTTCTTCAATTAATACAGCCCGAACCACTTTGCGCACAGACTTTGTTCAAACTGCGTTTCGTAGCCCTCGGCAGTGACAGGTGTGCTATCTATTTTTGGTTTTAATCGGATTTGTCGTTTTTAACAAATTTACGTTTAAAGACCCCTAATTTACCACAGAAAATAATGGCCCTCTGGAAATAATGGCCACACTCCTAACGCTAACAGCCAATCACAGCACATATGCAAATAGCTGAAAAATAGCAGCCAATAGAAATTCTAAGGTCTTGTCAGTCAATGCCTCACAACAACCACACAGTCACATGTACACTATTGGCCAATAGAAGATGTAGAAGATGGAAGGTCCTTAGCAATTTTGTCTCCCTGACATGAGCAAGATTGTCATGGTAACCAAGCAATGATTTTTACCATTATAAGTAGCAGAGGTCAGTCAGTGATGTAGTAGAGCTGATACCCGCATGGCGTAGCAGAAGTCAGTCAGTAAAGTAGCAAAGCAGAGGGGACAGTACCCAAGTCACTCTTAAAGGGACTGTACCAAAGTTGCTCTGAAATAGGCTGTACCAGTTACTCTTTGATGATCATCAGTGATGTCAACGATGATGTTGTCTATAAAGTTATCATTGTTGTCAATGATTGTTATCAGTAATCATTGATGATGTCATTGATGATGTTATTGATGATGTCATCAGTAATGTCATTGTTGATTTCATCGATGTCATCGGTGTTGTCATCGGTGTTGTCATCGATGTTGTCATTGATGATGTCATCAGTGATGTCATTGATGACGTCATCGATGTTGTCATCAATGTTGTCATCGATGATGTCATCCGTGATGTCCTCAGTGATGTAATTGATGTTGTCAAAGATGTCATCAATGATGTCATCACTATTTGATTGTCATTGATGATGTCATCAGTGATGTCAACAATAATGTTGTCGATAAAGTTATCATTTTTGTCAATCATTGTCATCAGTAATGTCATTGATGATGTCATGAGTGATATAATTGATGTTGTCATCAGTGATGTCATTGATGATGTCATCAGTGATGTCATAGATGATGTCATCAGTGATGTCATCGATGATGTCATCAGTGATGTAATTGATGATGTAATTGATGATGTCATGGATGATGTCTTCATAGATGTCATCACTATTCAATTATGTCAACGATGATGTTGTCGATAAAGTTATTGTTGTCAATCATTGTCCTCAGTAATGTCATTGATGATGTCATCAGTGATGTCATTGATGATGTCATTGATTATGTCATCGAAGATATCATCGATGATGTCATCAGTTGTTGTCGCTAAAGTTATTGTTTTCAATCATTGTCATCAGTGATGTCATCGATGATGTCGTCGATGTTGTCATTGATGATGTCATCCGTGATGTCATCAGTGATGTAATTGATGATGTCATAGATGTCATCGATGATATCATCGAAGATGTCATCGATGACGTCATCACTATTTGATGATGTCATCAGTGATTTTAACAATGATGTTGTCGATAAAGTTGTCATTGTTGTCGATCATTGTCATCAGTAATGTCATTGATGATGTCATCAGTGATGTAATTGATGATGTCATCAGTGATGTAATTGAGGATGCCATCAGTGATGTCATTGATGATGTCATCAGTGATGTCATTGATGATGTCATCAGTGATGTCATTGATGATGTAATCGATGATGTCATGGATGTCGTCTTCCTAGATGTCATCACTATTCAATGATGTCAACGATGATGTTGTCAATAAGTTATCATTGTTGTCAATCATTGTCATCAGTAATGTCATTGATGATGCCATTGATGATGTCATCGATTATGTCATTGATGATGTCATCAGTTTTCGATGATGTCATTGATTATGTCAATGATAATGTTGTCGATAAAGTTATCATTGTTTTTAATCATTGTCATCAGTGATGTCATCGATAATGTAATTGATGATGTCAATGATGATGTAATCGATGATGTCATCATTACTTAATGATGTCATCAATTATGTCAACGGTGATGTTTTCGATAAAGTTTTTGTTGTCAATGATTGTTATCAGTGATGTCGTCAAGGATGTCAACGATTATACAATTAATGATGTAATTATAGTGCTTGAAAAAGCACTATATTGTAATCCGTATTCTTCTTCTTCCAGCCATTGCTCTGCAATTATTCAGCCAGAAGAGCTGTGCGCACAAACTCCGTTCAAACTGCGCTTTGAAGCCCTCGGTCCTGACAGGTGTGCTATCTATTTTTGGTTTTAATTTGATTTGACATTTTTACCAAATTTACATGTCATTACTATTTGATGATGTCATTGATGATGTCATCAGTGATGTCAACAATGATGTCGTCGGTAAAGTTATCATTGTTGTCAATCATTGTCATTAGTGATTAGGTCATTGATGATGTAATCGATGATGTCATTGATGATGTCATTGATGATGTAATCGATGATGTCATTAGTGATGTCATCCATGATGTCATTAGTGATGCAATTTATGACGTCATCGATGATGTCATCACTATTCGATGATGTTTGTCAATCATTGTCATCAGTGACTGATGATGTCATTGGTGATGTCATCGATGATGTCTTCAGTTATGTCATTGATGATGTCATCAGTGATGTCATTGATGATGTTATCAATGATGTAATTGAAGATGTCATTGATGATGTCATCACCATTCGATGATGTCACTGATGTCAACAATGATGTTGTCAATAAAGTTATCATTGTTGTCAATCATTGTCATCAGTGGTGTCATCAGTGATGTCATCGATGATGTCATCGATGATGTGATCGTTAATATCATCGTTGATGTCATCAATGATGTCATCACTATTCGATGATGTTGTTGATAAAGTTATCATTGTTGCCAATCATTGTCACCAGTGATGTCATCGATGATGTCATCAGTGATATAATTGATGTTGTCATCAGTGATGTCATTGATGATGTCATCAGTGATGTCATAGATGATGTCATCAGTGATGTCATCGATGATGTCATCAGTGATGTAATTGATGATGTAATTGATGATGTCATGGATGATGTCTTCATAGATGTCATCACTATTCAATTATGTCAACGATGATGTTGTCGATAAAGTTATTGTTGTCAATCATTGTCCTCAGTAATGTCATTGATGATGTCATCAGTGATGTCATTGATGATGTCATTGATTATGTCATCGAAGATATCATCGATGATGTCATCAGTTGTTGTCGCTAAAGTTATTGTTTTCAATCATTGTCATCAGTGATGTCATCGATGATGTCGTCGATGTTGTCATTGATGATGTCATCCGTGATGTCATCAGTGATGTAATTGATGATGTCATAGATGTCATCGATCATCGAAGATGTCATCGATGACGTCATCACTATTTGATGATGTCATCAGTGATTTTAACAATGATGTTGTCGATAAAGTTGTCATTGTTGTCGATCATTGTCATCAGTAATGTCATTGATGATGTCATCAGTAATGTCATTGATGATGTCATCAGTGATGTAATTGATGATGCCATCAGTGATGTAATTGAGGATGCCATCAGTGATGTCATTGATGATGTCATCAGTGATGTCATTGATGATGTCATCAGTGATGTCATGGATGTCGTCTTCCTAGATGTCATCACTATTCAATGATGTCAACGATGATGTTGTCAATAAGTTATCATTGTTGTCAATCATTGTCATCAGTAATGTCATTGATGATGCCATTGATGATGTCATCGATTATGTCATTGATGATGTCATCAGTTTTCGATGATGTCATTGATTATGTCAATGATAATGTTGTCGATAAAGTTATCATTGTTTTTAATCATTGTCATCAGTGATGTCATCGATAATGTAATTGATGATGTCAATGATGATGTAATCGATGATGTCATCATTACTTAATGATGTCATCAATTATGTCAACGGTGATGTTTTCGATAAAGTTTTTGTTGTCAATGATTGTTATCAGTGATGTCGTCAATGATGTCAACGATTATACAATTAATGATGTAATTATAGTGCTTGAAAAAGCACTATATTGTAATCCATATTCTTCTTCTTCCAGCCATTGCTCTGCAATTATTCAGCCAGAACAGCTGTGCGCACAAACTCCGTTCAAACTGCGCTTTGAAGCCCTCGGTCCTGACAGGTGTGCTATCTATTTTTGGTTTTAATTTGATTTGACATTTTTACCAAATTTACATGTCATTACTATTTGATGATGTCATTGATGATGTCATCAGTGATGTCAACAATGATGTCGTCGGTAAAGTTATCATTGTTGTCAATCATTGTCATTAGTGATTAGGTCATTGATGATGTAATCGATGATGTCATTGATGATGTAATCGATGATGTCATTAGTGATGTCATCCATGATGTCATTAGTGATGCAATTTATGACGTCATCGATGATGTCATTGATGATTTTATCAATGATGTCATCGAAGATGTCACCGATGATGTCATCACTATTCGATGATGTTTGTCAATCATTGTCATCAGTGACTGATGATGTCATTGGTGATGTCATCGATGATGTCTTCAGTTATGTCATTGATGATGTCATCAGTGATGTCATTGATGATGTTATCAATGATGTAATTGAAGATGTCATTGATGATGTCATCACCATTCGATGATGTCACTGATGATGTCAACAATGATGTTGTCAATAAAGTTATCATTGTTGTCAATCATTGTCATCAGTGGTGTCATCAGTGATGTCATCGATGATGTCATCGATGATCTGATCGTTAATATCATCGTTGATGTCATCAATGATGTCATCACTATTCGATGATGTTGTTGATAAAGTTATCATTGTTGCCAATCATTGTCACCAGTGATGTAATCGATGATGACATCAGTGATGTCATTCAATGATGTCAACGATGATGTTGTAGATAAAGTTAGCATTGTTGCCCCATAGACCAAAAAATAAAAGTGGTATAAGCATAGGAACAGAGCAATTTTAAGGAACATATATTTGTTAACAATGGTTTGAATTTTTTACAAGCCATCACATAATATAAAAGTTATACATGTTACATATCGTTGTAACATATCGTATGTAACATATCGTTGTAATCGTAACGACTTGAGGAACATATATAACAAGTCAGTTTTACCCCAGGGCAAACGGCGTAAAAACTAAAATTCTCCAAATAAAAGAAATGCGTTTTTTTTTTCAATTTCACCACACATTGAATTTTTTTTAACAGTGTTTTTTTTGAAAATCAGCCTGTCATTGCAAAGTACAATTAGTGGCGCAACAAAATAGGGCTCATGTGGATCTCTAGGTGAAAAAATGCAACTGCTATGGCCTTTTAAGCACAAGAAGGAAAAAACGAAAAAGCAAAAATTGAAATTGACTTATTCCTTTAAGGGTTAATGATGTCCTTATAGTGCTTGAAAAAGCACTATATTGTAATCCGTATTCTTCTTTTTCTTCCAGCCATTGTTCTGTGATTAATTCAGCCTGAACTGCTTTACACACAGACTCCGTTAAAACTGCGCTTCAAAGCCCTCGGTGGTGACAGGTGTGCTATCTATTTTTGGTTTTGATTGGATTTGTCGTTTTTAACAAATTTACGTGTCATCACTATTTGATGATGTCATCAGTGATGTCAACGATGATCTCGTCGATAAAGTTACCATTGTTGTCAATCATTGTCATCAGTGATTTCATTGATTATGCCATTGATGATGTCATCGATGATGCCATCAGTGATGTCATTGATGATGTCATCGAAGATGTCATCACTATTCGATGATGTCAATGATGATGTTGTCGAAAAAATTATCATTGTTGTCAATCATTGTCATCTGTGATATTATCAATGATGTCTACGATTATACTATTAATGATGTCATTATAGTGCTTGAAAAAGCACTATATTGTAATCTGTATTCTTCTTCTTTCAGACATTGTTCTGCGATTAATTCAGCCCGTTCAAACTGCGCTTCGAAGCCCTCAGCGGTGACAGGTGTTCTATCTATTTTTGGTTTCGAGCGCATTTGTCTTTTTTAACAAATTTACGTTTAAAGACCCCTAATTTACCATAGAAAATAATGGCAGTTGTCAGTCAATGCCTCACAACAACCACACAGTCACATGTCCACTATTGGCCAATAGAAGATGTAGAAGATGGAAGGTCCTTAACAATTTTGTCTCACTGACATGAATAAGATTGTCATGGTAACCGAGGAATGATCTTTACTATTATAAGTAGCAGAGGTCAGTCAGTGATGTAGTAGAGCCGATACACATGAAGTAGCAGAAGTCAGTCAGTAAAGTAGCAAAGCAGAGGGTACAGTCACCCGAGTCACTTTTAAAGGGACTGTAATAAAGTTGCTCTCAAAGGGACTGTACCAAAGTTACTCTTTGATGATCATCAGTGATGTCAACAATGATGTTGTCGCTAAAGTTATCATTGTTGTCAAAAATTGTCATCAGTGGTGTCATCAGTGATATCATTAATGATGTAATCAGTGATGTCATCAATGATGTGATCGATAATGTCATTGTTGATGTCATCACTATTCGATGATGTCATAGATGTCATCAGTGATGTCAACAATGAGGTTGTTGATAAAGTTATCATTGTTGTCAATCATTGTCACCAGTGATGTCATTGATGATGTCATCGATGATGTCATCAGTGATGTCATCGATAATGTCATCAGTGATGTCATTGATGATGTCATCTATGATGTCATTGATAATTTCATCGGTCAACGATGATGTCATTGATGATGTCATCGGCCATCAAAGTTTTCATCGAAGATGTCATCAATGATGTCATCACTACTCAATGTCATCAATGATGTCAACGATGATGTCATCGATAAAGTTATCATTGTTGTCAATCATTGTCATCAGTAATGTCATCGATGATGTTATCAAAGATGTCATCACTACTCGATGATGTCATCAGTGATGTCAACGGTGATGTTGCCGATAAAGTTATTGTTGTCAATGATTGTTATCAGTGATGTTGTCAATGATGTCTACGATTATACTATTAATGATGTTATTATAGTGCTTGAAAAAGCACTATATTGTAATCCGTATTCTTCTTCTTCCAGCCATTGTTCTGCGATTAAATCAGCCAGAACCGCTTTGCGCACAGACTTCGTTCAAACTGCGCTTAGAAGCCCTTAGCGGTGACAGGTGTGCTATCTATTTTTGGTTTTGATTGGATTTGTCGTTTTTAACAAGTTTACGTGTCAACACTATTCGATGATGTCATCAGTGATGTCATCTATAATTTCAGTGATGTCATTGATGATGTAATCGATGATGTCATCGATGATGTCTTCAAAGATGTCATCATTTTTCGATGATGTCATCAGTGATGTCATCAATGATGTTGTCGATAAAGTTATCATTGTTGTCAATCATTGTCATCAGTGATGTTATCATTGTTGTCCCATAGACCAAAAAATAAAAGTGGTATAAGCATGGGGACAGAGCAATTTTAAGGAACATATATTTGTTAACAATGGTTTGAATTTTTTACAAGCCATCACATAATATAAAAGTTATACATGTTACATATCGTTGTAATCGTAACGACTTGAGGATTTTACCCCAGGGCAAATGGCGTAAAAGCAAAAACCCTCCAAATAAAAGAAATGCATTTTTTTTTTCAATTTCACCACATATTGAATTTTTTTCTAGTTTTTGCAGTGTACTTTATGAAAAAAATCAGCCTGTCATTGCAAAGTACAATTAGTGGCGCAAAAAAAGGCCTCATGTGGATCTCTAGGTGAAAAAATGCAACTGCTATGGCCTTTTAAGCATAAGGAGGAAAAAACGAAAACGCTAAAATTTTAATTGGCCAGGTCCTTTAAGGGTTAATGATGTCATTATAGTGCTTGAAAAAGCACTATATTGTAATCCGTATTCTTCTTCTTCCAGCCATTGTTCTGCGATTAATTCAGCCTGAGCTGCTTTGCGGACAGACTCTGTTCAAACTGTCATCGATGATGTTATCACTATTCGATGATGTCAACGAAGATGTCATTATCATTGTCAGTTATCATTGTTGTCAATCATTGTCATCAGTGATGTCATTGATGATGTCATCAGTGATGTAATTGATGATGTAATCAATGATGTCATCGAAGATGGTATTGATGATGTCATCACTATTCGATTATGTCATCGATGATGCCAAGGATGATGTTGTCGATAAAGTTATCATTGTCAATCATTGTTATCAGTGATGTCATCAATGTTGTCTACGATTATACTATTAATGATGTCATTATAGTGCTTGAAAAAGCACTATATTGTAATCCGTATTCTTTTTCTTATTCTTCTTCCAGCCACTGTTCTTCGATTGATACAGCCCGAACGGCTTTGCGCACAGACTCCGTTCAAACTGCAGTTCGAAGCCCTCGACGGTGACAGGTGTACTATCTATTTTTTGTTCCGATTTGATTTGTCGTTTTTAACAAATTTACGTTTAAAGATCCCTAATTTACCATAGAAAATAATGGCCTATTGGAAATAATGGCAACACTGTATACACTAAGAGCTAATCACAGCACATATGCAAACAGCTGAAATATGGAAGCCAATAGAAATTCTAAGGTCTTGTCAGTCAATGCCTCATAACATCCACACAGTCACATGTCCACTATTGGTCAATAGAAGATGTAGAAGATGGAAGGTCCTTAACAATTTTGTCTCACTGACATGAGTAAGATTGTCATGATAACCGAGTAATGATCTTTACCATTATAAGTAGCAGAGGTCAGTCAGTGATGTAGTAGAGCCGATACCCAAATGACGTTGCAGAGGTCAGTCAGTAAAGTAGCAAAGCAGAGGGGACAGTACCCAAGTCTCTTTTAAAGGGACTGTACCAAAGTTATGTTTTAAAGCCCTTGACGGTGACAGGTGTGCTATCTATTTTTGGTTCCGATCGGATGTGTAGTTTTTAAGAAATTTACCTTGGAGGGCGTTTCGGCGACAAGCCTTCTGCAACTGACAGTTGAGGAAGACTTGATGCTGAAACGTCCTGTTGCCGTGGTATATTTCTGATGGATTTTTTTCTACAATAAAAATTTATGAAGCATGACGGTGAGTGCCGAGAATGAACTTTTATAAAAATTGTCAGATGTCTTGCAGAGGGAAGCGTGATCACCGAACAATCATGCATTTCATGGCAAATAGCCAACAGGGTCGCAAGCAGCGTGTTAAAAAAAAAGGTGCCAAATAACTGCCAAGATGCCATTAGCCACCAGTTTTGCCACATATCAGAGCTGCAGTGTTACTGGAGTATCAAAAAGCACAAGGTGTGCGATACTCAGGGACATGGCCGAGGTAAGGAAGGCTGAAAAACGAGAAACATAAGATAAAACATCAAGGCTGGGCCAAGAAATATCTTAAGACTTTTGATTTTTCTAAGGTTTTATTGACTGATGAAATGAGAGTGACTCTTAATAGGCCAGATGGCTGGACCCGAGGCTGGATCAGTAAAGGGCAGAGAGCTCCACTCCTACTTAGACGCCAGCAAGGTGGAAGTGGGTTACTGGTATGGGCTGGTATCATTAAAGATGAACTTGTGGGACCTTTTCAAGTTGAGGATGAAGTGAAGCTCAACTCCCAGGCCTACTTCCAGATTCTGGAACACACCTTCTTCAAGCAGTAGTACAGGAAGAAGTCAAGAAAAACATGATTTTCATGCAGCACAATGCTCC
Organism: Dendropsophus ebraccatus; assembly: GCF_027789765.1. Classification (NCBI taxonomy): domain Eukaryota; kingdom Metazoa; phylum Chordata; class Amphibia; order Anura; family Hylidae; genus Dendropsophus; species Dendropsophus ebraccatus. Next base: position 127,129,536 of record NC_091460.1, on the reverse strand, counting down.
ATCACATGCATCCAAATACTCCACAGCTTGGCTGGCCAGTAAAGGCCTAAAAGAAGAAAAAATAATGTCATGGCCCCCTTGCTCACATGATCTGAACCCCATAGAGAACCTGTGGTCCTTCATAAAATGTGAAATCTACATGCAGGAAAAACATTCCACCTCTCTGAACAGTATCTGGGAGGCTGTGGTGGCTGCTGCACGCAACGCTGATTCTAAACAGATCAAGCAACTGACAGAATCTATGGATGGAAGGCTTCTGAGTGTCAGCGTAAAGAAAGGGGGCTAGATTGGTCACTGATTTGTTTTTGGTTTTCTTTTTGAATGTCAGAAATGCTTATTTCAAAATTTTCTGTTGCTATATTGGTTTACCTGGTGAAAAGAAACAAGTGAGATGGGCATATGTTTGGTTTTTATTAAGTTGCCTAATAATTCTACACAGTTATAGTTACCTGCACAACAGATATCCTCCTAAGATAGCCCAATAAAAAAAAAAAATCAATCCAACTTCCAAAAATATTAAGCTTTGATATTTATGAGTCTGTTGGGATGATTGAGAACATAGGGGGAAATTTATCAAACATGGTGTAAAGTAGAATTGTCTCAATTGCCCCTAGCAACCAATCAGATTACACCTTTCATTTTTCAAAGAGTCTGTGAGGAATAAAAGGTGGAATCTGATTGGTTGCTAGGGGCAACTGAGACAGTTTTACTTTACACCATGTTTGATAAATCTTCCCCATAGGTTCTTGTTCAATAATAAAAAAAAGAATCCTCTAAAATACAACTTGCCTAATAATTCTGCACACACTGTACATTTTATTGCAGTCAAGTCCCTAGTACAGCAAGTAGATGTCTTCTGTTTAAACTTACTCAGAAAGGGACATGAAGGTCAGTGTCATGTGATTAATGCAAGACTACTGAGTAAGTTTGAACATAGGACCTTTACTTATTTTGGGAAGCTGGATGCGATTTGCCCATTACATCAAGCTTCCTGTCTGGCACCCATTACACAGATTACAACCAGACAGCAGGAAGAAGAAAGAGGGTACAGAAGAGTTCAGCAGTGAATGGTTGCACGGTTGGTTCTGTGGTCGGGCATAGCGCTGAATGGGGACATGGAGATAAAGGAGCTGCTGCACCTCACACCTATGGCTGACACTAATGCCTCTCAGCTGCATTTAAAAACTAACGCCAGGATGTTGGTCTATAATTTGATCAAACCATTTGCCTCATGTACCACGTGCAGGTCCCCTGGCCCACATGAGTCCCTACAATAAAACAACACTGTGTCAGTCAGCGACCACCAACCCCGCAAAATGAGTGCAAGCAGGGAAGGGAGGCCATAGAATGGCCCTACAACCCCACTGTCACAGGACCAAACCCCAAGGGCCCCCCAAAAACCCAGCAGGCGTCACCTGTGGAGAAAGTGGCCACCAAGCAACACAAGTGTGAACAATGTCTTACTACTCACCACTGCACCAAAGGTAGAATGGGAGAACTAGGAAGTACTTACCATGTGTGCACAGGTGCTTCCTGCTAATTGGGGTCACATGGGTCTTACCAGGAGGAGTGCTAGCCACTCAGGAAAGGGAGAAAAGTAAAAAATGGACATGGAGAGAAAGGAGCTGCTGCACCTCACACCTATGGCTGACACTAATGCCTCTCGGCTACATTTAAAAACCAATGCCAGGATGTTGGTATATAATTTGATCGAACCATATTGCCCCATGTACCATTTGCAGGTCCCCTGACCCACATGAGTCCCTAGTGCTGAATGGGTGCCTTCCCCAATCACTAGGGTAGTGGTCAGGGTGGTCTGAAACTGTTGGGCTGACCTAACATCAGATGAGTCCAAATAATACAATATATTTTAGCCAGGAAAAAACAGGATTAAAATGGTAAAATGTAGAGTAATAGTGCAATCTGATGCTCATGTCTACAAGAAACATAGAGTAAAAGGTTGGAATTAGTAAGCTTTATTAGGAAATAGATCCAAGCTGTTAAGTGGAATGCACAGAAATTCAATCGGTGGAATTTATTATTGCATTTAAGCACTTTTATAGAGCTGAAAAGGCGCAAACTACGGCACATTATATATTTTCACAATAATTTGCAACTAGCAGGATTTAGCGCTAAGGTGAAACTTCAGTGGCAGTCCAACAAATGTAGGTTCTAAATGAGAAAATGCCTTATAGCGGGTATAGATTCAATTTTCTGTCTTAGGGGTTATCCAGTGAAAGGGGTTATCCAGTGAAAATCTTTTTCTTTCAAATCAACTGGTTTCAGAAAGTTATATAGATTTGTAATTTATTTAAAAATCTCATGTCTTCCCATACTCTTCAGCTGCTGTCTGTCCAGCAGGAAGTGGTGTTTTCTTTTCTGTGTAACACAGTGCTCTCTGCTTAGCTGTCTAGGTGGTTTTGTACTAAATAGTGAGAACAGGGTTTATAAAAATCTTAACTGGGTGTTCACACTGTATTGTATTAAACGTGTGCAGGCTGTAACTGTGTACATCAATCCGTGACTGTGAAATTCGCCTGACCGCTCCATAAGAATGACCTTTTAACTGGCAATTTTAACTACTAAAAATCATGTGACTATCGTGCACTGCAAAGAACATAGATTTTGGGACTACACATGAACTTCTCCAGTGAGGGCTGGGAGCTCGGCAACATAACCATACCTGACAGGTGTCCTGATTCTGTCAGGGCAGTGACCCACAGGAGGATTCGGCAAAATTGTGTGCAATTATAGTGTGTCTGGGTGGATTGTTTGGTATAAAAAATAGTTCCTGGTTTGGAGTTTCTAGTAATAAAATTATTTATTTTATGATTTTTTTTCATTGTATATGTCCAATATTCAGATTGTAAAGTAAGGTCATTACATTATCATAAATTTTCGTTCTATCACAAGACGGAAGATGACTACAGTTATAAAGCAGCCAAAGCAGATATTCTGTATTTCAGTGCATGCTTGCATCCTTCTCACGACTGATACTAAAAGGTGCGCTGATTAAACTTGGTGCCAGGATTACATCTCTTCTCACGCTGTGATTTACACAGACTACAGCGGCTTTCTCCACTAATCACCTAGCAACCTCTGCTCTGGATAGGTGCGTCTAGGCCTTCTTCTTTTATGCATGAGCCATATAAAAAATTCCTCTCCTGGCCACAGGATCTGAAATCTGTTTTCAGCGTCGCTACTATATATAAGTTTTGAAATCTTTTTAGATTTTGATGGAATTTGGGCTACAATTGTGCACATAGAAGGAGGAGGTGAAGGGCTTGAAAGCTCACATGTGAACAGTCATCATTCGGATTGGCAACATTTTATTGAGATAAAATTGTAAAGTTACAAATCATTGATTTATTTTTTAAAAGGCAATGATAAATATTAATGTTAGCAAATGTATGTAGTAAAATACAGAATTTATATAAAAAACAAAACAAAACACACAGTTGAGTCACATTATTATGACTAGAGATGAGCGAAGCGAATCTGGTGAATCAAGATTTGTCTGGTGAATCAATTTGTCAATTCCTGCCAATTTGTTATGGAAATTCGCAAAAAAAAAAAATATGGCGGCCGCACATGCTGTCTGGAGCATCACTGGGTGGGAGAAAAGGATTAACCATAATCCCTAGCTCCCGTCCAATCAGCTGCAGGCCCCTCTGTGATGTCAGCAACTCCCCCTCTCCACATTTACAACAACATGCTTTAACAAATTTGCCCTTCTGTAATAGTCCCAGTATTGTAGCTACTATAGTTTTGGCTGTTTTAATGAAATTTTGACCTAAAATTTGCGAAGCTTGCAAAAGGAATTTCCGTCTGCTTCACTCATCTCTAATAATGACCACTAACCAATACCAGTAGTAACCACCATGTGCAGCATGGACAGCAGCTAAACGGAAATTAGCGGTGATCAGTACATAGAGTCTGCCTGAGAGCAGATTCTATGCACAGATCACCAATCCGACAGGATGGAGGTAAGTGGCTTACCCCTGCCTGCTGGCAGCAAGCCATGCTGCAGGGGTCTTGATCAGTCAGTGACAGGTGCTTGTCCTGTCACTGTCTACCTTAAATTCAGCTATCACTGTGCATTGAGAGGTTTACGGGGGTTAAAGACAGGCAGCTGCGGGACTGCGGCTGCCTGTCATTATGCCCAGGTCTAGGGACAGTAATGGGTTCAGGGCCGATTGCATGGAAACAGCCCTGCACACATTAAAACCCCTTCACTGTCAGGAATGGTTATTTAAGTTCCTGCTGCACGGTGCATGTGCAGCAGGAACATATATAGCCGTATGGCTGACGTGAAGGGGTTAAAGTAGGATGTCATCATAATAATGTGACTTGACTGCATTTCTACATATAACAAAAGTAAAAGAACAATCATAAGGGGAATTTCTTTGTAAATGCTGAATAATAAATATAATAAGATAACAATATATATAAAACTGATATTTTGGCCTAAATATAGATTTGGACTATCATACCAAGAATCGATTACCTGACGTTATTTATAGTCAATGTCCAAGTAAACTAAAGCCTCAAAGAATAAAATAAATGGGAAAGAGTTTGAAGAAGGTTCTCCATCATCTACAGAATACTTAAAAGCCATCAAAAGTTTATCAGCGGACTGGATCGGTGAGTCTTGCATTAAAAGGTTTTGTATGGCTAAATTGTGATTGCAGTTTGCCATTTGATTGCAGCCTTTTGATTCACTTATTTTTTCCTCTGATGAAGCAATCTCTTCACTATGTCTGAAAAACTGAAAATGTTACAATCCACACTGACTAGTTTGTCTAGCAAATACTGTACTGCATGGCTGGTTTCATTTTTGAGGTGATGTGCGGGCATGACATCAAACACCAAGAAGAGGAAAATGTCATTTGTTAGCCATAGGAATACTTTGACCATAGCAGCCAATCAGATATGAAATTAGGTTTAGCTTTATAGCTATAGTATACATACTGTATATATCCATATAATACAGTATGTATACACTGTGGGCGACATTTATTATCAGGCTAATACAGTGGTGCCTTGGATTACGAGCATAATTCTTTCTGGGACCGTGCTTGTAATCCAAATCCAATCTTAAATCAAAGCAAATCATTAAAATGCAGAAAATTGGTTCCACACCCCAAAGTAATTTTTTATTCTGAATAACAGAACCCTGTGGCCAAAAGATCATCCAGCCGGTACAAGCACTTCTAGAATTACAATTTCTTTAACCCCTAGATGACCAAGGACGTACCGGTATGCCCTGTAAGCCTGTCCCCAGACGACCCTGGGCGTACTGGTACATCCTGAGCTATGAAGCGCGCTCCGGAGCGGAGTGCGCTTCATAGGAGGTGGGGGCCGGCTGCAGCTGGGCCCTCACCGTTAATGACTGGCTGCAGCGATCGCACTGCAGTGTGTCATTAACACCTTAAAGGCTGCGATCACTGCGAAGGCTGTTTAAGTGTAAGTGACGGGGCAGTCCCCTGTCACTTACTGATCGGGACCCCAGCAGTGTGATGGACCGCCTGAGGTCTCTCACCTCCCTCCATGCAGTCCGATCGACTCTCTGAGGATTAAAGGGGTAGTGCACCAACAAAAATTTTTCTTTCAAATCAACTGCTGCCATGAAGTGCCAGAGATTTGTAATTTACTTCTATTAAAAAATCTCAATCCTTCCAGTAATTATCAGCTGCTGTGTGTCCAGCAGGAAGTGGTGTTTTCTTTCCTGTTTGACACAGTGCTCTCTGTTGCCTCCTCTGTCCATGTCAGGAACTGTGCAGAGAAGGAGCAAATCCCCATAGAAAACCTCTCCTGCTCTCCAGACAGGAAATAATACCACTTCCTGCTGGGCATACAGCAGCTGATAAGTACTGGAAGGCTTGAGATTTTTTAATAGAAGTAAATTACACATCTCTGGCACTTCAAGGCAGCAGTTGATTTGAAAGAAATTTTTTTTTTGGTGCACTACCCCTTTAAGTCTGCCACAAGCAGGCTTAATCAGCAGAGCGCCTATCACACTGATCAATGCTAAGCCTATGGCCTAGCAATTATCAGTGTGTGTAATATAAAAATTGTATATAAAAGTCCCCCAAGGGGACTTAAAATGTGTGTAAATAAAAAAATGTTTTTACAAACAGCCCAAAGCCCCTCCCCCAATAAGTTTAAATCACCCACCTTTCCCATTATATAAATAAAACATATAAAAATAAACATATAATATACCTTAGCGTGCGTAATTGTCCGATCTATTAAAATATAACAATCTTCAGTGCGAGCGGCGTAAAGGAAAAGAGGGAAAAAAGTGCGCAGATTGCCGATTTTTTTTTTACATTATATATATATATATATATATATATATATATATATATATATATATATATATATATAAAAGTGATCAAAACTTCCGATCTTCACAAATATGGTATAAATAAAAACTAGAGATCATAGCGGAAAAAATGACACCCCATACAACCCCATAGGTGAAAAAATAAAACCGTTATAAGTGTCAAAATAGGGCTGTTTTATTAATAATTAATAGCAAAAAAAAGGATTTCATAAATAAAAAAATATATAACATTAGAGAATCTGTGTAAGGCTGGGTTCACACTACGTATATTTCAGTCAGTATTGTGGTCCTCATATTGCAACCAAAACCAGGAGTGGATTAAAAACACAGAAAGGCTCTGTTCACACAATGTTGAAATTGAGTCGATGGCCACCATATAACAGTAAATAACGGCCATTATTTCAATATAACAGCCGTTGTTTTAAAATAACAGCAAATATTTGCCATTAACCCCTTAAGGACAGAGCCTGAAATGGCCTTAAGGACCGGAGCAAATTTTATGAATATGACCTGTGTCACTTTATTCATTAATAACTTCGGGATGCTTTTACCTATCCGGACGATTCTGAGATTGTTTTCTCGTGACATATTGTACTTCACATTTCTAGTAAATTGGAGTCGATACTAATAACGAATCTTTATGAAAAAAAACAAAATAGCGTGAAAAATTGTGAAAACATGCATTTTTCCAACTTTAAAACTTTTCTGCTTATACAGAAAGTGGTTATACCACATTAATTATATATTAAATAGCATTAGCAACATGTCTACTTTATGTTGGCGGCATTTATTAAACTATCTTTTTAATTTTTTTTTAGACAATAGAAAGCGTACAACATTAGCAGCAAATTTCCAAATTTTCAGTAAAATTTCAAAATCAGATATTTTTAGGGACCTGTTCAGGTTTAAAGTGTATTTGAGGGGACTGTATGTTAGAAAGCCCCACAAAGCACCCCATTTCAGAGATTGCACCCCCCAAACTCTGCAAAAGAACATCCAGAAAGTTTTTTAACCCTTTAGGGGAGTCACAGAAATAAAAGCTAAGTGTGTAAGACATTTGAAAATTTTAATTTTCTGTGCAGAGATTTTATTGTAATCCAATATTTTTCATAATTATGAACCTATTACCAGAGAAATGCACCCCAATAATTATTGCCCCGTTTCTGCAGTTTATAGAAATACCCCATATGTGGCCCTATTGCGCTATTTGACGCAACCACAAGCCTCAGATATATGTTTCGTGTCAGAGGCAATAATAGCGTATGCATCTGATACCGAAAACACGCCGAGGACCACTTTTATATAGGGATTATACCCCACGGAAATACTCCACATGTGGACATAAAGTGCCAAGCGGGCGCAGGACGAGCCTCCAAAGGGAAGGAGCGCCAATTGGATTTTGGAAGCTGGATTTCACTTGAATGGATTTCAAGGGAAATGCATTTACAGAGCCCTCGTGCTGCCAAAACACTGGAACCCCCCCACAAGGGACCCCATTCTGGAAACTACACACCTCAAGGAATCTAACAAGGGGTGCAATGAGGATATGGACCCCACTGGTGACGTGCACAAATGTGGAACAATGTGACGTGAAAGTGAAAAATTTTATTTTTTAACTTTCACGGCACAAATGTGCCCATCATCAAGGGGTCCATATCCTCACTGCACCCCTTGTTAGATTCCCTGAGGGGTGCAGTTTCCAGAATGGGGTCACTTGTGGGGGGTTTCCAGTGTTTTGGCAGCACGAGGGCTCTGTAAATGCGACATGGCGTTCATCATCCATTCTAGCCAAATCCAACCTCCAAAATCCAAATGGCGCTCCTTCCCTTTGGAGGCTTGCCCTGCGCCCACATGGCGCTTTATGGCCACATGTGGGGTATTTACGGACTCGGGGGAAATTGCTCTACACATTTTGTGTTTTTTTTTCTCTTTTAACCCCTTGTGAAAATGATAAATTCAAGGCTAAACCAACATTATATTGTAAAAAATGTAATATTTCATTTTCACGCCACATTGTTCCACATTTGTGCCCGTCACCAGTGGGGTCCATATGCTCACTACACCCCTTGTTACATTCCTTGAGGGGTGTAGTTTCCATAATGGGGTCACTTGTGGGGGGTTTCAACTGTCTTGGCAACACAGGGGCCTTTTAAATGCAACATGGCCCCTCAAAATCCATTCCAGCCAAATCCAGCCTCAAAAAACCAAATGGCGCTCCTTCTCTTTGGAGGCTTACCCTGCACCCGCATGGCGCTTTATGTCCACATGTGGGGTATTTCCGTACTCAGGGGAAATTGCTCTACACATTTTGTGTTTTTTTTATCTTTTAGCCCCTTGTGAAAATGAAAAAATCATGACAAGATCAATGATTTAGAGTAAAAAAAATTACACTAAATGTTGGTCTAGCCTTCATTTTTTTCCATTTCCACAAGGGGTTAAAAAAGAAAATAAATGCAAAACGTGTAGGGTAATTTCCCCTGAGTACGAAAATACCCCACATGTGGACATAATGTGCCATATGGGCACATGGCAAGCCACCAAAGGGACAGAGCGCCATTTAGAGGCTGGAATGGAGGATGGAGGCCATGTCGCAATTACAAAGCTCCTGTGCTGCCGGGACAGTAGAAACCCCCCACAAGTGACCCCATTCTGGAAATTACACCCCATAAGGAATCTAACGAGGGGTACAGTGAGCATATGGACCCCACTGGTGACGGGCACATGTGTAGAACATGTGCTGTTAAAATAAAAAATAAAATTTTTTTCATTTTCATGTCCCAAATGTGGCCGTCACCAGGGGGCCATATACCCGCTGCCCCCCTTGTTAGATTCCTTATGGGGTGTAGTTTCCAGAATGGGGTCACTTGTGGGGGGTTTCTACTGTCCTGGCCGCACAGAGGCTTTGTAATTGCATCATGGCGTCCTCTAATGGGAATGGCGGCCATACCTATTTAGCTGGGGAAAAGGGACAATTCTAATTTATTTGGGGGTATTGGGCCAATTATTAGTTTATAAGGTTGAAAGTGACAGAAGTCCATCAAACTCAACCTGTGTTGATCCAGAGGAAGGCAAAAAACCCTCGTGAGGCAGACGACAGTAGCCGCATCACAGGGGAAAAATTCCTTCCTGACTCCATAATGGCAATCAGAATAATCCCTGGATCAACGTGACCCCTGAAATAGGAATAAGGGAAGGAATTTAGATAATGTAGAACTCCAGTGACGTGTGGTGCGCCTTGAAGCGATCCAGTATGCAGAGGCCGGGGTGATCAGGACAGGTGTCACACTGGAAAATGGTGTCCCTCCTGATCCCCCTGTTACGCCACACTCTGCACTTCTTCTGGGGTCTCCTGTTTTCCAGTGTGGGGGACGTCACCTGGAAAATGTTGTCCTGGTGCGATCCGGGGTCTTTCATATCCAGAAGTGCTGGGTCCGCTCCATGGCTGCTAAATATTAGGGCTCTATTACTGCTTCTGATATTTTCTGATCGTGCCGCAAGCTACAGTAGCTCGGGCAGTGAGGGACTGGAAGAGGGGGCGCTGGTATAAAAGTTATCCCCGTACAGGTGGTAACCTTTATCCAGCAGTGGGAAGATCAGTTCCCCAATGATCTCCCCACTAACTCCGAGGATGGGGGAAGGGAGGCATCTGGGGGCTGGATTCGGGTGTCCCTTCCTTCATACACTCTAAGGGTACGTGCACACTGCGGAATGGCGAAGGATAACCCTTTGTGCACTCCGCAGCTGGCACCCACCGGCGGACTGATGCGGGCGCGCGTCTCCGTCCGTGTCATAGACTCCATTCTATGCACGGGCGGATTCCGCTCTCCGTCCAACGTATTCATTCTTTGGACGGACGATGGAATCCGCCCGTGCATAGAATGGAGTCTATGACACGGGTGGAGACACTCGCCTGCATCAGTCCGCCGGCGGGTGCCAGCTGCGGAATGCACAAAGGGTTATCCTTCGCCATTCCGCAGTGTGCACGTACCCTATATCTGTAAGTGTACCCTGAGGTACTCTCACAGAGTTAGTAGAATTTCACGCCATACCGTCATCTCTTATTGGGATGGTACTGGCGGAAAAGATGTGTCTGGGAGGCAGCGTACGCTACGCTACCCCCAGATACGTCATTGGAGGATGAGCATGAGGATGAATGGAGGAAAGAAGGATCCCCCCATTCATCCTCACTGGCTGTTTCGGTGTCGGAGGCAATAATAGCATATGCATCTGATACCGAAAACACGCCGAGGACCACTTTTATATAGGGATTGGTATATGGGGTATGTAGTGGAGTAGTCGGGTCACCGATGGCCCGGAAAGGTTCCGATCGCCGCTATTGGCTGATCTGAACTGATAAGCCAATAGCGGCGATCGTCGGCATGGGGGGGGGGTTAACAACCCCCCATGCCGACAGGGAGAGATGGTCTGCAGTGTATTTATGCAGGCCATCTCTCCCGATCGCATGCGGCCGGTCCGCAGCGCCCTCTTAAAGGACCCGCGTACCGGTACGTCATGGGTCCTTAAGTGACAGTGATCCATGACGTACCGGTACGTCATGGGTCCTTAAGAGGTTAAATGGCGGCCATCCACTCAATTTCAACATTGTGTGAACAGAGCCTTTCTGTGTTTTTAATCCACTCCTCGTTTTGGTTGCAATATGAGGACCACAATACTGACTGAAATATACGTAGTGTGAACCCAGCCTTAACCAGCATGTGGTTGTGTTCGTACTGACCTATAGAATAATGGTATCATGTCGCTTTTACCATATAGTGCATTAAGTAGACACAGGAACCCCCCAAAAGTTACCATATTGCATTCTTTTTTACGATTTCACCAATTTATATTTTTATAAATGATAATTATGGGGTTCCATCATACATATTATGGTAGAATGAAAGACGCCAATACAAAGTACAGTCATATAACAATAGATACAAAAGATGATTGGAGGGCACTCACCATAAAACTTGACTTTTATTTTCAATTCATTAAAAGCATTCCACTCCAAACAAGCGACTCGGACGCCAGCACCATGTGGTAAACGTATGTGACAGCTGTTTCGCGTCCATCAGAACGCTTCTTCAGACGTCATCTGAACCAGCTGTCATGTACATTTACCACATGGTGCTGGCGTCTGAGTCGCTTGTTTGGACTGGAATGCTTTTAATGAATTGAAAATAAAAGTCAAGTTTTATGGTGAGTTCCCTCCAATAATCTTTTGTATCCATTGTTATATGACTGGAACCTTACATCGTGGAGAGGAGCACCCCAGCTATTAATTAATGGCAAAATTCAACGGGGCACATTAGTAGGACTGTATTGCGATAGTGCCGATCGCTTTTTCTAATACAAAGTACAACTATTCCTGCAAAAAACAACAAACCCTCACATGGCCCTGTAGATAGAAAACTGAAAGTGCTAGAGCTCTTAGAAGGGGAGGAGGAAAAAAACAAAAACACAAAAATGAAAATTTGCACGGTCCACTGGGTCATTTTGGCCTTGGTCCTAAAAGGGTTAACTATTCTTTTGTTTATATTTTATTTAAAAAACACAACTCAACTGCAGCGTAAAAACACAGCCTGGATGAAATAGCGATGGCACCTGATGGTGTTCCGATACTGATATTTCCTGTTTCAGGACTTTCTTTTTTTCCCGCATACCCCTGGGCTGGATTATTATCATCGGCATGCTATGGATTCAGCCCAGGGGTGTGCCAAACAAGAGGAAACTCGGGGAGACAGGCACTGTAGGCTCAGGGCATGGATGCCGTAGGCCCCACCTTATTGACACTGCACTGGGCTGCCAGAATTAAAGTTGTTTTTAGCCTAAATACGGGCCCCAGAAGACAGGAAGACGACGTCAAAAAAAGATAAAGGGCTTCATGCTTTTCTATTTAAAAAGGTGTCCGTTGTTGCCGTGCAGACGTCAGTTAATGCATTGAAGTCAATGGAATGATGGACGTTCAATGAACACAATGTATAGAATCACGGACGTTGTCTGCGCGGACGTCAAAATAATGATCATGATAATTATTTTCGGACGTCTTTTGCAAACAGCAAACTATATTTTTTTGTTTGTTGTTAACACAGTTTTTCTCTTTTCACTGTTCTTTCACCGGGCGGCCAAACAGCAAAATGACAGGGGTCATTTTAAAGTCAAAATGATAGACATTATTTTTTCGTTTCAAAAATGGAGAGGGAAAAACGTTGTGTGAACATAGCCATACTCTGAAAAACAAATGATAAAATAAATGAAGATATCAATGAAATGTGGATTAATTACAGATACAGCAATATTTTAATACTTCTCCATAGACTTCAATAGTCGTTTTTCATCTGCAAAACAGATCAAAGTAGTATTTGTACATGCTGTATTTTATACTGCCATTCAAATAGTCTTGTAGATTAAAGGGGTAGTGCGGCGCTAAGAAATTATTCACAGAATAACACACATTACAAAGTTATACAACTTTGTAATGTCTGTGAATCGCCCCCTTCCGGAAGTGTTGGTGCATTATACATTACCTGATTCATGTCGCGCATGTCCGCCATCTTCTGCCAAACGTCATCTTCGGACGGACGGCTGAATCGCTGCCGCTGTCCCTGATGCCGTCCCCCCTCTGCCGCGTCATAACTGTGCTCAGCCGCGATTGGCTGAGCACAGTTATGCTCAGCCAATCGCGGCTGAGCATCTGATGACGCTGCAGAAGGCGGCCGGCACTAGGGACGGTCGGAGCGGTTTGTCCGTCCGAAGATGACGTCCTGGCACAAGATGGCGGACATGCGCGACACGGATCTGGTAATGTATAATGCTCCAACACTTCCGGGTACCCGTGCGGGGGTGGTGGGACACGGGAAGGGGGCGATTCACAGACATAACATACATTACAAAGTTGTATAACTTTGTAATGTGTGTTATTCTGTGAATAATTTCTTAGCGCCGCACTACCCCTTTAACATTAGCTCCATATTACCGATTGCAAAATACAAATATTATAGGTATAATAAATACATCTTTGTGAAGCCAGCCTTAATGACTTATTTTCTATTGACTAAAATTGAACACATTACAATGAAATTGGCCAATTTTTAACCATTAAATTGGCGTTATGTTCAAACAGTTAAATAATACCAAAATATCGCCGTAATTTTAAGTGAAAATAAAACAATAAATAAACAAGTGAGAAAATAGTCATTTTTTGTAAAATTGGGTAAGCAAAAAGTACTCCTAAAATTTCTGCTGTTAACTTGCATTTAAAAAAAAAATATTTGCCACTTTTACACTATGTTCCCACAATGTCTTTTTAGGCAAAATAACAGACGTTGTTTTCAAAATAATGGCCATTATTTTATGGTCGAATCTTTATTGTGGTGAAGTATAGAAGAGAGCAGAAAAAATGAACATACAATAGCTCAAATAAGTAGCAGTTTAAAACATGGATGCTACACAGCATATGAGAACATACATGTCAAGTGATCTCAGACAATCAGGGTTGACGAGGGAATAAGTCTCTTGACGCAACAACACCACGTCCATTACACATCCATAAGTAGCCCCATGTGGAAAAGTAGACATATACGAGACATATGTGAGTAATCCATTTTTCTGCCTTGACATAACGTAGACAAATAGTAACAATTTAGAAAACATCAAGCTGAGCAATCCGGCGATACATATTCAGAAAGTAAGATGAATAGAAAAAAGAGAGAAGAGGAGACCAGGAAAATAAGCGTGAAGGAAAGAGACTCAAAAGAGCAGAAGGAAGAGGAGTAAATGAAAAGGAAATGGGAGAGGGAAAAACGGGGGGGTTGTTGAGTTGGTAGGGTAAAGGGTAAATCATTGTCATGCTGGATAGTGAGAAAGTCAGCCCACCCAATTTTTGAAGGTATCAGAGTCCCTAAACGTGTAGGGCAGGCTGAACATTTTCTGGACATAGGTACCACCTACTCAACACTTTGAAGTTTCTTTCCTGAGAGATGCCTTATGTCTCTCTCCCAATGTAGAATATAAGAAGTTATATATATGAAGAAACTGAACGGCACTAACCCTTTCCAATGTGTCAGGCCCCGTGCAGAGGATACTGTGATGGGGTGCCAACCACGTAAAAGGGCAGTCTTTGAATGGGCACAATCACAAAGATGCAGTGAAGAAGGTGGCACTCACCATCCGATGCCATGAAATTCATCGGATGGTGAGTGCCACCTTCTTCATTGCATCTTTGTGATTGTGCCAGCTGTAGAATATAAGAATGTTTATGGTCAGCCTACATGTTACCCCTGAGCGCTTCATAGATAGAAATGCATATTACCTAGGCTGAATCACGGATTTCCAGGCTGTCCCGGGCTGTCTTCTCCTTCCCCCCGGAATGGGAAGGCATCAGGAATCAAATATGGAAAGTGTGGCTAGGTTCGAGTTCGAACCTAGCATTTTCGGCTGTTTGATAGTCTCTATTCATAGACCGAGGAAACGGTATGTGTCGGGGGGTAGGATTGTGCACAGATTGTGTTCAAAGGATGTGAGATCTCTGTGCTGCTGAGACTTTGGAAGGAGAGAATTGTAATAGTTTTGGAGCTGGCCATGGAGAAATCAGGAACCTGGAGGAGGCGGAGGATTGGTTGTGAGAGGACACAACTGCGACCCTGATAATATGTGGCGTGAGGCTTATCCTGTAGGGGGATACCTAGTGTGGAAAGGGCTTCAGGAGCAAAAGGAGGGTATGGATTACTAAATAACGGGGTCAAGGGTCCATGTCTAGAAGACAGACTTGCCTTTTGGAAAAAAAAATCCCATAGTATCATAGGGAAGCGAAAAGCCTGAGGGGCAGTCGGACAGGTTAATGCACGGGAGTGCTGAATGATGGGCGGGTGAAGCAGCAGTCTCAAAGGCAACCCACATCTTGGAAGTGATTTTTCATGTCCTCTTGCATAGATATTTTAGCAGAATGATCCTGCAACACTTTAGTATGGAGATCAAGTCTGTCACAGATTATCTCTTGTTGCTTATCTAGCCCCAGAACCTGGTGACCTATCTGCCGAATCTCCCCCTTATGGCGAAAAATAATGATCATTATTAATGGCCATCATCATAAAAAAGGTAGCTTTTTTTTTTATCTAAAAAAGACTTTTCGGGAACAGTGCATTAGCATTTACACCCTACCCTAATTGCTAATAGTTAAAGGGGTTATCCAGTGCTACAAAAACCATGGCCACTTTTCCCCCTACTGTTGTATCCAGTTCAGGTGCGGTTTGCAATTAAGCTCCATTTACTTCAATGCAACTGAGTTTCAAAACCCCACCCAATCTGGAGACAACAGTAGGGGGAAAGTGGCCATGTTTTTGTAGCGCTGGATAACCCCTTTAAACCTTGAAGGTCATTTTTACACTTCAATAGAGCACCTAATTACATAAAAAATATTTTTAACTGGAAATGACGTTTTTTGCTTTCATTTTACTGTTCCTGAACATAGCCTTACAGTCAACAGTAACTTTGTTGATTTACCACCAATTTGTATTAGTTTTCATGATCTTTGATGTCACTTTCCAGGGGCATAACTTAAATGGAACCTGTCAGGTCCATGACCGATACAGAGCTGCAAACACAGGCAGAAGAGAGGTAACTGGGAGCTAAAACAAATGAAGCCTTTGTCTTTAAGGTGGCCATTTGTAGAGTTATAAAATTCTAATTTTCCTTCTAAGGCTGGGTTCACACTACGTTTTTGCAATTCGTTTTTTGCAATCCGTTTTTTGATCCATTTTTCCATTGAATACCATTATAAAGTCGACCTAATTTTTGTGTCCGTTAAAAAAAAACGGATCGTTTTTTTTGCAAAAAAATGGATTGCAAAAACGTAGTGTGATGCTGAGCCACAGCATGCACACCTCCTCCCCCATCTCTCCCTTCCTTGATGTATAGGCCTTGAGGATCAGCTCTGTATGTCAATCAGTCAAGACAGACAGGGTGTGGGAGGGAAGAGGTGTGCATGCTGTGGCTCAGCATCACTTCTGTGGCACTTCAGCTTCCAAGGAAAAATGGAATTTTATAATTCTGCAAATGGCCATCAGCAAAGCCATCATTTGTTTTATCTCCCTATGACCTATCTGCCTGTTTCTACAGCTCTGAACCTGACAGACCTAAGACCTATTCTGCATCTAGTATTTCAGCCTCTGTCCAAAAATCAACAGTCAAAAACATTAACTAGTCTGACTTAACATGCGCGTAGAAGCAAAGCAGCCACATTCGCTATAAAACATTGTGAAAAGCCATAATATGCTTTAATTCACACCTCAAGCTTAATGGGAGTCAAGAGTAAATTTGTTTCCTATCAGTTTGCATATGCTTTAAAGAGAACATGATATTACACTTTTACTACCTAGGGCCTCTTTAGCAATTTTACAACAAATTAGTAGCTGCTAATTAATGCTAATTGGGAAGAGTGGCTAATATCAGGTGCTCGGCTGTTAGCGATGGCATTTCACATTTATCTTCCTGTTCGCACTCTGGATAGTCTAGCGTTGCTGATAACATCCACACTATTTAGAAAAAAAATATTCTAAATTCCTAAGGGGAAACGGAGTAATCAGTTAACTCATGCACATTTTCTCCTTGAATTTATGCGATATTACATTGTACATGCACGATGCATGAAACGTTGAACCACCCTTTGTGTTCTACAGTAACACAATCTAACACATCCTTCTTTTAACCTACATACATTTTTGTGTACGTTAAAAAAACTGATGCGTTTTGATATTTTTATTTATAATGGAAACGGTTGCACACAAACGCATTACGAAAAACATAGTGTGAACCCAGACTAAGGCTGAGTTCACACTGTGTTTTTGCAGTCCATTACGCATGCATGTAAAACAGAAAAAAATCTGATGCAATAATGGATATTAAAAACAGATGATGTTTTATGACATACTGCAGAATCCGTTGTCCACTGACATATTATTTTTTAAAAAAACGTATCAAAACAGATCTATTTTTCTTGATATACGCAAAAATCATCATGTTTTTCTGTACGTTAAAATTAAACGTACTGAAACTGATGGGAAAACACAGTGTATATGTCATGGCCGCGGCGGCGTCCCGTGCTCCAGGCCGCCGCCGCGACCGCCCTCTATCTCACGCAGCTGCGGGGGTCCCGGTGCAGGGACCCGGCGCTGCGGTCTGTTCGGCCCCGGGGGGCGCCTCACCTCGTCCCGGTCCGCTCTCAGTCTGTGCCGGCCGGCGTGCGCGTCCCCGCCTCCTAGGGCGCGCGCGCCGGCTGTCTCAGATTTAAAGGGCCAGTCCGTCCCTAATTGGTAGTTGCACCCAATCACTCCCTATAAATCCCAGCATGCCCTGTCCCTTGTGTTGGAGCCTCTACATGCTTCCCATAGCGTTTGGCCCAGCTCCCTGTTGTTCCTGACCATAGTCCTTGTCCCTTGTTCCTGTCCTTAGTCCTTGTCCCTATCCTTGCCCGCTGCCTTCCCATTGTTCCTGAGTCCTGTCCGCCACCTGCGTGCTCGTCTGCTGTCCTCTGCCTGCTCGATCTCCTGCCTCCTTCTGCCACGCCTCGCCTGCCGTCACCAGCAACCAAGCCAGGGGTAGCGACCTGGGGGTCGCCTGCCGCAGCAAGTCCATCCCGCCTTGCGGCGGGCTCTGGTGAAAACCAGCGGCCCCTTAGACTCCGCTCCCTGGTGAGGTTAGTGCCATCGCTGGTGACGGTCCAGTGGATTCACTGCTCCAGGCGTTACAGTAGGCTCCAACCATGGATCCCGGCGAGGTGCCTGATCTCCGTGACGTCGCCAGAGTGGTCGCTCAACAGGCTCAACAGATCCAGCAGCAGTTGCAGCAAATCCAGCAATTGACTGCCGCCCTACAGCAGCATACTACAGGTCAGCGCCCACCACCACCTGCAGCCACCTCGGGACTTCGATTGGCCCTCCCGAGTAAATATGGAGGCGATCCCAAGTTGTGCAGGGGATTCCTGACTCAATGCACAATGCATATTGAACTGTTAAGTAGTCAGTTTCCCACCGAGCGCTCTAAAGTGGCCTTTATCATCAGCCTATTGGAGGGTAGAGCTCTGGCCTGGGCCACGCCACTGTGGGACCGTGATGATCCTGTTGCTGCCAATCTCCGGGCCTTCCTGGCCGAGTTCCGCTCCGTCTTTGAGGAACCTGCCCGTGCTACCTCAGCTGAGACTGCTCTTCTCAACCTCTCTCAAGGGAGCTCCTCTGTCGGTGACTACGCCGTCCAGTTCCGCACCCTGGCAGCTGAATTGGACTGGAACGAGGCCGCCCTATTAGCCACCTTCAAGAAGGGCCTATCCAGCCGAGTGAAAGACGTACTCTCCGCCCGCGACCTCCCTACATCTCTAAACGATCTTATCTTACTGGCTACCAGAGTCGACAACCGGTTTTCCGAGAGAGAGGAGGAGGTCCGGCAGGAACGACGACTGAGCCTGCCCCGTCGCCATCCTCGGCTGGCACCGGTGTTCCAGAGTCCCGTTGCTCCTATACCCCAGTCGTCTTCAGAAGTCCCTATGCAGGTGGAACGAGCTCGCCTGTCGACTGATGAGAGAGCCCGTCGGATGGAGCTGAATCTCTGTCTCTATTGCGGTGGCGCAGATCACTACCGGCAGAGATGTCCCCAACGTCCTCAGCGTCCGGGAAACGCTCGCACCTAGGTCCGGTAGGAGAGGCCTCCCTAGGTGTGAATGCCACCTCTCCAAGGTTGACTATACCCGTCTCCATTCAGACACCCTCAGGGCAAGTTTTCCAGACTACTGCCCTCATCGACTCTGGCTCTGCTGGCAGTTTCATCTCTGCTTCATTGGCCCAAAGATGGCGGCTACCCGTGATCCAGCTAGCCCAACCCCGGTCTATCTCTTCGGTTACGGGGGAGATTCTTACCGAAACTGTGCACTGCCAGACGGCACCCCTAACCCTCCAGGTGGGCGCCTTACATCAGGAGAGGGTCTCCTTCTATGTCTTGAGCCATTCCTCTTCTAACATCCTGCTGGGTCTTCCTTGGCTGCAATTTCATACCCCTAAGCTGGACTGGAGAACTGGGGAGGTTCTCAGCTGGGGCCAGGACTGTCATAACCGGTGTCTGAGATCTCCTCAACCCAAGTGCTCTACGAGGTCACCTGCTTATGTCAAGTCTCTAGCCGGACTACCGGAGGACTACCAAGATTTTGTTGATGTTTTCTCGGCCAAGGAGGCGGACTCTCTACCACCTCATCGGGCCTATGATTGCCCTATAGACCTTCTTCCCAGGGCATCTCCTCCACGTGGTCGGGTATACCCTCTCTCTGTGCCCGAGACTGAAGCCATGTCCTCCTACATCCGGGAGAACTTACAAAAGGGCTTCATCCGTAAATCCACGTCTCCCGCTGGCGCTGGATTTTTCTTTGTCCAGAAGAAGGACGGTTCCCTTCGCCCATGCATAGACTACCGGGGCTTGAATAAAGTGACTGTTAAGAACCGCTATCCTCTTCCGCTTATTCCTGAACTATTCGACCGTCTTCGTGGAGCTAGGATCTTCTCCAAGCTGGATCTCAGGGGAGCGTATAACTTGATCCGTATTCGTAAAGGAGACGAATGGAAGACCGCTTTCAACACCAGAGATGGGCACTACGAATATCTGGTCATGCCATTCGGCCTATGCAATGCCCCAGCGGTCTTCCAGGAATTCGTGAACGATATCTTCCGAGACCTCCTCTATGTCTGCGTCATTGTCTATTTGGACGACATTTTGGTCTTCTCCCCGGATCAGCAGACTCATGTGGCACAAGTGCGTCAGGTCCTCCGAAGACTACGGGCCAATCATCTATACGCCAAGCTTGAGAAGTGTGTTTTCCATCAGCGCAGTCTTCCATTTCTTGGCTATATCGTCTCCGATCAAGGTCTACAAATGGATCCGGCCAAGCTCTCAGCTGTCCTCCAATGGCCACGCCCTGTGGGACTTAGAGCTATCCAACGTTTCCTTGGATTCGCCAACTATTATCGGCAATTCATCCCTCACTTCTCTACCCTGGTCGCACCCATCGTGGCTCTCACTAAAAAGAAGGCGGACCCCAGACGTTGGCCTCCAGAGGCCGAACAAGCCTTCAATAGCCTCAAGTCTGCCTTTGCCTCTGCTCCTGCACTAGTCCGCCCGGATGTCTCCAGGCCGTTTTCTCTCGAGGTCGATGCTTCTTCTGTGGGCGCAGGAGCCGTTCTCTCGCAAAGGGACACATCAGGCAAGACCAGAACCTGCGGGTTCTTTTCTAAGACTTTCTCCCCTGCCGAGAGGAACTATACTATTGGGGACCGTGAACTCCTGGCCATTAAGTTGGCACTGGAGGAGTGGCGTCATCTACTAGAGGGGGCTAAACACCCCGTTAACATCTACACGGACCACAAGAACCTCCTCTACCTTCAATCGGCTCAACGCCTCAATCCCCGGCAGGCCAGGTGGTCCCTCTTCTTCTCCCGGTTCAACTTTACCATCCATTTCCGTCCAGCCGAGAAGAATTTAAAGGCCGATGCATTATCCCGAGCATCCGATGTCATGGGGCAAGAGGAATCTCCTCGTCACATAATACCTCCCGACCGCCTAGTACCAGTTGCCACTTTTGCTCTGACTTATGTGCGCCCCGCGCTCCGTAAACGCATCTTGAAGTGGGGGCATTCCTCTTTGGTGGCCGGGCATCCAGGAGCTCAAAAGACTGGGCAATTGATCTCCCGTCACTACTGGTGGCCCAATCTCCTCCAGGATGTCAAGGATTTTGTGGCTTCCTGTGCAGTCTGTGCCAGGAATAAGTCTCCCCGTCAAAGACCTGCCGGCCTGCTTTTGCCCTTGCCAGTCCCGGACCATCCCTGGCACCACATTGGGATGGATTTCATCACAGACCTACCTCCATCTGCGGGCAATACAGTTATTTGGGTGGTGGCGGACCGCTTCTCTAAAATGGCTCACTTCGTGGCTCTTCCTGGCCTACCCTCTGCTCCTCGTCTGGCTCAGTTGTTCTTCCGACACATCTTCCGCCTGCATGGACTTCCTCTTCACATTGTGTCCGACCGAGGCTCTCAATTTGTCTCTAAGTTTTGGCATGCCCTCTGCTCGCAGCTCCAAGTAAAGCTGGACTTCTCATCGGCCTACCATCCCCAGACCAACGGGCAAGTGGAGAGAGTCAATCAGATCCTGGGTAACTACCTACGGCATTTTGTGTCCAGCCGCCAAGACAACTGGTCCGATCTCCTTCCATGGGCGGAATTCTCCTATAACCATCTGGACTCGAGTTCCACAGGCAAGTCTCCTTTCTATGTGGTCTACGGGCATCATCCTCGTCCTCCTCTGCCTCTCTCTCCTTCCTCTGGGGTGCCAGCCGTGGAGGAGTTGTTATCTGACCTGCAGTCGATCTGGGAGCAAACTCGACAGTCCTTACTCAAAGCCTCTGAACGCATGAAGGACCAGGCTGATAAGAAGAGGAGACCTGCCACGAATTTTCTTCCAGGTGACAAAGTCTGGCTCTCGGCCAAATATGTTCGACTCAAGATTCCCAGCTACAAGTTGGGTCCTCGATTCCTTGGTCCTTTCTCTTGGTCCTGTCACCTACAAACTCCGCCTGCCCCCTACTATGCGGATTCCGAACGCCTTCCATGTCTCCCTCTTGAAGCCAGTGGTCCTCAACCGGTTCTCCGATAAGTCTCCGTTCTCTGTTCCACAAGCCGTCTCAGACGACGTCTACGTTGTTAAAGATATTCTGGCCATGAAAACTGTCAGAGGGAGACGATTCTTCCTGGTGGACTGGAGAGGATTTGGTCCTGAGGAGAGGTCCTGGGAACCCGAGGCTAACATCCTGGATAAAGATCTCATCAAGGGGTTCCTGCAGGCAAGAAAGAGGGGGAGGCCAAAGGGGGGGGGGGTACTGTCATGGCCGCGGCGGCGTCCCGTGCTCCGGGCCGCCGCCGCGACCGCCCTCTATCTCACGCAGCTGCCGGGGTCCCGGTGCAGGGACCCGGCGCTGCGGTCTGTTCGGCCCCGGGGGGTGCCTCACCTCGTCCCGCTCCGCTCTCAGTCTGTGCCGGCCGGCGCGCGCGTCCCCGCCTCCTAGGGCGCGCGCGCGCGCCGGCTGTCTCAGATTTAAAGGGCCAGTCCGTCCCTAATTGGTAGTTGCACCCAATCACTCCCTATAAATCCCAGCATGCCCTGTCCCTTGTGTTGGAGCCTCTACATGCTTCCCATAGCGTTTGGCCCAGCTCCCTGTTGTTCCTGACCATAGTCCTTGTCCCTTGTTCCTGTCCTTAGTCCTTGTCCCTATCCTTGCCCGCTGCCTTCCCATTGTTCCTGAGTCCTGTCCGCCACCTGCGTGCTTGTCTGCTGTCCTCTGCCTGCTCGATCTCCTGCCTCCTTCTGCCACGCCTCGCCTGCCGTCACCAGCAACCAAGCCAGGGGTAGCGACCTGGGGGTCGCCTGCCGCAGCAAGTCCATCCCGCCTTGCGGCGGGCTCTGGTGAAAACCAGCGGCCCCTTAGACTCCGCTCCCTGGTGAGGTTAGTGCCATCGCTGGTGACGGTCCAGTGGATTCACTACTCCAGGCGTTACAGTATACTCATGTTCACACAACGTCAAAAATGGAGAGAAAACATCTGATTTCTCTATTTATAAAAACGTCAGTTTTTGCAGCAATTTAACTGACTTCAATGCAATTGCATTGAAGTCAATGGGAGGACGGACGTCCCATGCACACAATGCATTGAAAAACGGACGTTTTTGCCGCCGACGTCATAATAATAAACATGAACATTATTTTCGGACTTTTTTTGCAAATAGCGGACGTTTTTTATTAGTTGTTCACACACAGTTCTTCTATTGTCACCGTTCTTTCTCCGTTTTTACTATTAAATTCAATGGATTTTTCAATTAAGCCACAACCAAAGGGCAATTAGTAACCCCAAACTAAGATAATGTGCAAACACCCGTCATTGCACTAATGGGATGCCAGGCTTCGAAATGTTCACACAACGCAAAAATAAGGGAAAAATACGTCCATATTTGGATAAATATAGTCAGAAATAATGATCATTATTCAAATACAGCCGTATTTTGCCCTTATTTTTAGGTTGTGTTAACATAGCCTAAACTAGAATAAAAGTTACAAAATGTTTGTGCTAAACAGGGCTTGCACATAAATGTGGTGGCTTAGCTTTCGGGTGATTATGGTAACTAAATTAAATAATTCCACAAAAATGACACCAGAGACACATGCTAAAGCACACAAAACCAGAACATACCTGGCACCATGTTGCCTACCAACCACAGCCAAATATATAAACCGTATAATAACAAAGCAATGTAAAGTATACAATCTGTACTAGAACCACAACTAGGCTCAATATATCTTTAGGGTAACTCTACACGTACAGTATTGTAGCCCATTTCACGCTGCAAGTCTCGCAGCGAGATCCACTGTGTCCACTCTGTACTGTCATGACCTATGGCTCTGCATTCTAGTAGCGGATATTCTGAGATGAGCTCGTCAGTGACCCGGGAGCCAGAAAAGCAGGGGGGAGTAGAAGAGAATGCAGAGCCATAGGTAATGTGTCAGACTGGGAACCTAAGACACAGGACAGGTGAGGCCCTATACAGGCACCTGCCCTGCTGTCCCTGCCTACTTACCACTATCTGCCCTAGGCGGCAGGTAACTGGGCGACAGTCCCTGACCTGGATTGGTGATACAAAGAGACAAAGACAAAACAAACAAAATATACTCAAGGTCAGCTAGCCGGTAGTAGCTGTATAGAATTGGAAGTCAGAGGGAAGGTCAAGCCAAAATCTAGAAACCAAGAAAAACCAATCAGGATACAATGCTAGCTTAGTCACACTCAAAGAGGCTCTATCGCTGGCAAGTGAGCATGATGGGGGCAGTAGTCTTGTGGAGGCTGGAGTCCCAGCCTCCGGGAGTGATTGGGGCAGAAAATCCGGCCCCCAATCCCCAGACCCTAACAGAGCTGACTGGCGGTGCCGGCCGCCAGTCAGCCTAATTAAAGTCATAAACACCTCAGCTGTTTGGCCGGGGAGTGGTAAGGCCCCAGCCGTGGCAAGGACCAAGGGCGCAGTCGGCATGCTCTTGTCCATGCGCTCCTGTACTGCAGGGAGCAACGCGCGCCGGCCGGATCCTAATATAGTGACTATACAAAGAATTGCAGCAAAACTCACAGCATGAAATCCGCTGCGATACTGTCCGTGTGAAGCTGCCGTATACATATTTTTCTTACAGCGATCATCAAACAAGGCAAAATACCTGTTTGGGAGGAGAAACATATTATTTAGAATAACTCCCTAATTTTCAAGATGGAGGAGCCACATGCAGGGGCCCCCAAGATCCACATGTGGCTCTCAAGCAACTGACTTACAAACAATGACCTATGCATATCTATCTATGCACTATAGAAAGGGCAAACAGTTAGATAAAATATCCATTGTCTTGAAGGACCACCCATCTTGTAATACATAAGACATAAGGCACATCTAGCTAGAGAGGTCTATAGGCTGGATTCTGGATGTGTATGGTCTTTTACCATACATATAAAGATAATGCACTAAAAAAGTTAGAGACTGAGTTATTCTTAAAGTGGTTATCCAGCGCTACAAAAACATGGCCACTTTTCCCCCTCTCTTGTCTGCAGTTCAGGTGTGGTTTGCAATTAAGCTCCATTTACTTCAATGGAACTGAGTTTGAAACCCCACCCAAGCTGGAGACAAGAGAGGGGGAAAAGTGGCCATGTTTTTGTAGCGCTAGATAACCCCTTTAAGTAAGTATCTACATCATCTTTACCTGGCTAACATTATAGAATTGGAATGTTTTAATTAAAGAATTAATTATAAGGCCATCATGTACTGTACAAATCCAATACAATGCTTGGATTACGTTGAACTTGGAAATCACCTGCATGCAGTGAATCTCGGGTAATGGAATGAGCAGGATGCACTACAGCTGTCTCCTAGCAACAGAGTAGCTCTATTTTCAAAGCTTTTTCCCAAGCATGTGCCAAGCAAAAAAAAAAAAAAAAAAAAATTGGAGCACTGATACATAGTGTATGAATGTAGACGATACCTATTCATGCACGTATTTAGCAAGAAATATTATACAGCACCTGTTACACAGGGTAATTAAAAATATAAATATTAGGTTTTTTTTGCTGGGAAATTAACTAATTATTAATAAACAGCATTCAATAAAAACTTTTACAAAACACTAACAGCATAGCTAAAACTCTGATATTCTGATATTCAGAAAGAAACATAGGATTGGCTTTTTTGGGCAAACGTATTACTCAGTCTGTTATGAAAAATCTGATTAACCCGCAGGGGACACAGCCAGTTTTCGTTTTTGAGCTTTCGTTTTTTCCTCCTTGCGTATATAAGGCCATAGTGCTTGCATTTTTCCACCCAGAGACCCAAATGAGCCCTAATTTTTTTGTGCCACTAATTGTACTTTGCAATGGCAGAGGTAATTTTTGCCTAAAATATGCAGTGAAACCGGAAAACTATATGTGTGGTAAAATTGTTAAAAAAGCTATTTGTTTTTTATTTAGGGGTGGGGGATGGTTTTATGCCGTTCGCCCTAGGGTAAAACTGACTTAAAACCCCAAAAAAAATAATAATGTTCCTTAAAATTGCTCTATTACCATGCTTATAGCGCTTTTATCCTTTAGTCTATGGGGCTGTGTGAGGTGTCATGTTTTGCCCCATGATGTGTTACTTTCTATCTATTCCTTGATTGCGCATATGCGACTTTTTGATCGATTTTTATTACAATTTTTCGAGATTTGATGCGACCAAAAATGCGCAATTTTGCAACTTTGGAATTTTTGGGCTCTTACGCCATTTACTGTGCGAGATCAGGAATGTGATTAATTAATAATTCAGGCGATTACGCATGCGGTGATACCAAACATGTTTATTTATTTATCATTATTTATAAAATGGGGAAAGGGGGGTGATTCTGACTTTTTTTAGGGGAGGGGATTTTGTATAAACAAATTTTATACTTCTAGTATCACTACACTGATCTCTCATAGAGATGTATGCACTATAGGTATACTGCATAGATCCATGAGATGGAGCAACAGAGTGCCAAGCTGGGATCAGCGCCATTATGGCGCAGACCCCGGCCGGGTGAGGATGCAGTGATCACCCCTCCGCGATCGCATCGCGGGTGGGGGATCCGCCCACTAAAACAACAGGGAAGGCGGACATCAAGTACTTAAATGCAGCTGTCAACTTTGACAGCTGCATCTAAATACTTAATTAGTGTGCACAGCTATCGGACCGTGCCCCCTAATCCCGCGGTCCCGGGCTGCATATAGCACCCGGGATCGCGGCAGTTCAGGGCAGGGTTGCCGCACGACCCCCCCTCTAAACTCGCCTAGTGGCACCAGGACGTTCAGTAACGTCCTGGTGCAGCTAGGGGTTAATAATTTCAAAATCAAACCTGCAAAGAGGCTAAAAACCTAGTTTTTGAAGGAAAAGACCTGAGCAATTTTGTTACTAATAAAACAAAGACATTTTATGTATTGTTTGCAATCCACGCCGTGACAGAATACTGCAGGGATTCTCTGAGAAGCCATATAATCGCTGTTCAGTTGGTCAATGATACTGCAGAAAGAGGAATTGCTCTGATAAAAAAAAAAAATTCAAAAATCGGTTAGGAGCGAACAACAAAAACTATTTTTATTGAGGGTCGTCCAGCATTACAAAAAAGTTATCACCAAGGAACAAAAGAGGGGATTCCATTGTTCAAAAATGATTATTATAACACGTTTTCTCTATCATACTACCTATTAATCTTAGTGCCTAGTTCTAATATTTTAAGTTTGTGATCTCTAGTTTTCCCCCCAAAAAGTAATGAATTTTGAAAAATAAAATTTTTCGCCCTTAAAAAACTTATCAAAGTGTGCAACCTCTAAATATTATCCAGTCTTGTTGAAATTTGGCATATGTATTTTTTTCATCACTGAGATTAAGGGCCTAAGCAAAGTCATGAAATTTACATCCTAGGAAAAATGAAACACCCTATAGTTTATGTTGCAATTACTACATTTTGGGTCTTTGGTAGTGATGAGTGAATACTGTTCGATTGAATAGATATTCGGTCAAATAGTAAGGTATTGGATCGTATCGAATATTATCGAATAGTTCGCCGAATATTCGATAAATATTCGATGAGCGTTCAAATCCCCCTTCTTCCCTGTTTTTTCCCTGTTTTTTCTAGCCAATCAACATGCAGGGAGGCTGCCACAGCCTCTTGGTGTACGTAGCATCGCGAGAAACGAGAATAACAATGATTGGATAGCGTAGTCATCACATGACCCAATAACATATATACGTGTGTTCATCCAGTGCTACGTGCTGCTACGTCATACAAAGTACATAAATACAAAGGGTAGTGCAAGCCATCTGCTCACCAAGTGCTTTGTGCTGCTGATACGTGATAGACTGCTAGATCTAAAAAAAGAGTAGTACTTGTGTTCATCCAGTGCTACGTGCTGCTACGTCATACATAAATACAAAGGGTGGTACAAGCAGGCTGTTGTGCTACTATAAGGCACTCTGTACACCAAGTGCTACATGCTACATAATACAGCTGTCCAGCTTTATCTATAAAATATTCATACACCCTTTTATAACCAGGTAATTCACTTGTATAACATCGACTTGTGACTTTATTACCAACGATTTTGGGGTGTTAGATGCTTCCCCTGCTGTCCCAGTTGCATTCCAGTGGTGTTGGCATCATTACCTGAGGTGTCATTGTTGACTTGGTGACCTCCTAGTGGTCAAATAGATGTTTTTCAATAAACGAATACTTGTTCCCATAGACTTTAATGGGATTGAATATTCGATCGAATAGTCGAATATCGAATATTCGAATACTTCACTATTCGCTCATCACTAGTCTTTGGGTCTTATGAAGTCACTTTCACAAGTGAACTCAGCAGAAATGTGTAATTAGGGAAGCTTCTTGTAAAAGCAGCTGCAAGCCAGTGGCAATCTTACATACAACTGATTGTGCATGTGTAAGGAGCGATGGGGAATCAGAGTTCCATATGGAAGAAATAGAGTTTTTCACCAATGGTATCCATATGATTAACTTACCAAGTTTAATTTATTATTAAAATAAAAAGTAAAATTCAGGGTACCATCTTTATTTAGCCATTTTATAATGGACCATATTTTATAATCTCAAATCTTTTGGGTCACTTGGAGATAGTTACGGTATGTAGATATGCAATTAGATATTATAGTATTCATCATCATTTTCATGTAATTTAAGTTTCCTTGCACGGCTTCTTCTAACACATATGACCTATAAAAGAAGATAGAAATACTTCTTCGCTGGGGCACTGGGAATAAAGAAAAATTCCCCCGTGTGTTTGTCTGTATCCATATACAAGGTAGGTGCTCCATCATTTTCTCAGGAGGTCAGAGGATCTCAAGGCACCTGTCCTGCCATGCTCCTTATAATTACCATTGCTGGATCAGAATAAACAAAGATACAATCACAAATGAAGGAAAATTGTATTAGGATTATTTCAATTCATTTTATTGCAAATATTACAATTCATAATATTTTTAGAAAAAAACTTTTTATGTTTTTTTATTTTAATATACAAAATCTTTTTATTAAGTAAGTTGGATATACAGTAAATGTATCTTTATCACTTAGTATTTCACTCCTCTGCTAGGCTAGGTTCACACTATATAAAAATGATGTCCGTCTTTCATGAAAATGGCCACCATCGCACAAATAACGTTATTTTTGAAATAACGGACGTTATTGGCACAATAGTAGAAGGACGGCACTCCGTGGGTTGCTGGTGTTCGTGGTGGGGAAACCACAATTTTTCCTTTGTGGGTCATTCCTCTGACCACGCAGGTTGATATGTATGCACGGCGACACTTGTGTATAGTTGTATTGCCTTTATTTCATCTTTAATGCATCTTACTATGATTTGTGTCAGATCATTTGTCAAGTACTTGACAAAGACCCTGGATGGGGTTAAAATGTCCTATGTATGTAAGCTGTTCTGCACAATAAAGCATTTAAGAATTCCTGTGGATGCTGTTGGACCTCTTCTATACAATGTCTTAATGACATGTCAAAAGTTTTGTCTTTTTTTGTTTTATGACGGGTATACTTTAAGGCTAAAATTGCAGACTTTACACATACACATCTCATAAAAAAACTTTAATAACAAAAATAAAAAATGGCTATTACACAAAGAGGTTTAATACTATGTTGGGTTCATACATAAGGGCAATTTACTATTCCATCGCTACATTTTTGTCCTCAGGCACCAAAGTTTGGGTGACACTTTTTGAACCGTTCATGTTTGGAGGTTTTTTACCTGAAAGAAGACAAGCTAGAAGGATGTTTGTTTTCCTGACCAAAGTGATTTTCAAATACAAATATTGTGTGAATCCATTCTTAGGCTATGTTCACACTACGTGAACAACCGGCCATTCCGTGACCTCGGCCGGGTCACAGAACAGCCGGTCATAGCCCGGATCATCCCGGCCGGTACTTAAGTACCGGCCGGGTGATCTTTCCGTCCGCGGAGCTCTGAAGTGGGCGCATCAGCGCGCGCCCGCATCAGAGCTTCCCATAGCCCACAGTGAAGCAAGCGGCCATTGCCGCTTGCTTCACTGTGTGAACTGACAGGTCTTTCTGCGGCTGGAATTCACTAAATGTCAGTTTTTTCCGGCACCACACGGGATCCCGGCCGGAGCGCATACGATGTGTGTACACTCTGGGCGGGAGCCCATTAAAAATAAAGCTATGTCTGTATCGAGAACTACGGCCGTAGTTTTACGTAGTGTGAACATAGCCTTAATTTTTAACCCCTTAGCGCAGATTCATGTACATATATGTCTGAGGTTGCTGCATGTTAGCAAAATTGTGCTGTGACCGTTTGGGTCAGTGAGTAGTGACGGTGCTGCCAGGAACCTATTACTATTCGCCTTGGTTAAGAATTACTGCGAATGGTCTGTAATCTTCAACCAAGGCGAAGGTTAAAAGAAAGGAAATTAACCCCTTCATACTCTTATCATCCCATCAGTTGATGTACCTTATTATCACCCTTGTCCCCTGTTGCTGTACCTAATAGTCTCCACTGTCTCAAGTTGCTGTACTAAAAAGTCTCCCCTGTTGCTGTTCTTAATAGTCTATCCTGTCCCCTGTTGCTGTGCCTAATAGTCTTCCCTATCTCCCATTACTTTATCTATAGTCGCTCCTGTTACTGTACCTGATAGTTGTCACTGTTGCTTTACCCGATCTTCGCTTCTGTTGGTATACCTTATTGTCGCTGCTGTTACTGTACATGAAACGTGAAACATTTGCTGCTAAACTGCTTTATAACATCTTAAAAAGTAAAAGGACCTTTACCAAATAATGCCGACATAGAGTAGACATATTTTAAATGTATATTATTATGTCACTTGTGTTGTGTGACTTTGTTACCTGCAGAGAATTTCAAACTTAGAAAAATGCAATGTTAATTTTTTTTTTACTACTAACATGAAGTAGATTTTGTCATGAGAAAATAATCTCAGAATCACTTGGACAAGTTTAAATTTACAAAATTATTAGCACATAAAAGTAGACTAGCCAGATCTAAAAAAATCGGCCTTGGTTCTACCCTATCCACCTAATCCACATAATAGAGAAGAAGAAATGGGGGGGGGGGGATCGATCCAACCTCCGTACCCCCCCCCCCCCGGCAATCTCCAGATAGCTAAATGTCCGGCCAATAAAAGGCACAGTATAACCCCAGTATTTCTGTGCACGTCCTGATTGTCTGTGTAGTAGCACCTCTCTACAGTATTATGTGATACTACATGCCCTGTACTGCTGTGTGTGTCCAGTATCTCCTTTCTACAGTACAGTGTGATACTACATGTCCTGTACTGATGTGTGTGTCTAGTATCTCCTCTCTACAGTAAAGTGTGATACTACATGTCCTGTACTGCTGTGTGTCTAGTATTTCCTCTCTACAGTATAGTGTGATACTACATGTCCTGAACTGTTTTGTGTGTCTAGTATCTCCTCTCTACAGTACAGTGTGATACTGCGCGTCCTGTACTGCTGTGTGTGTCTAATATCTCCTCTCTACAGTGTGATACTACATGTCCTGTACTGCTGTGTTTGTCTAGTATCTCCTCTCTACAGTACAGTGTGATACTACATGTCCTGTACTGCTGTGTGTGTCTAGTATCTCCTCTCTACAGTGTGATACTACATGTCCTGTACTGCTGTGTTTGTCTAGTATCTCCTCTCTACAGTACAGTGTGATACTACATGTCCTGTACTGCTGTGGGTGTCTAGTATCTTCTCTCTACAGTATAGTGTGATACTACATGTCCTGTACTTCTGTGTGTGTCTAGTATCTCCTCTCTACAGTACAGTGTGATACTACATGTCCTGTACTGTTCTGTGTCTAGTATCTCCTCTCTACAGTATAGTGTCATACTGTACTACATGCCCTGTACTGCTGTGTGTCTAGTATCTCCTCTACAGTACAGTGTGATACTAAATGTCCTGTACTGCTGTGTGTGTGTGTGTGTCTAGTATCTCCTCTACAGTATAGTGTGATTCTACATGTCCTGTACTGCTGTGTGTCTAGTATCTCCTCTCTACAGTACAGTGTGATACTACATGTCCTGTACTGCTGTGTGTGTCTAGTATCTACTCTTTACAGTAAAGTGTGATACCACATGTCCTGTACTGTTCTTTACCTGTGTTAGGATGAGCTTCTCCTTTGGGCACCGTCTTTTAGTAGCTCTTTCCTACTGTTATGTGTAAGGACCTGCTTTAACCATATGTTATCTGCTTATTTTACTTTGAGGCTATGTTCACTCTACGTAAAACTACAGCCGTAGTTCTCGCCGCAGAACTACGGCCGTAGTTTTGCGGTGTGGACAATGCCTTGTGTGCAATGGGATCCCGGCCGGAGCGTACACACATCGTATGCGCTCCGACCGGGATCTGTGCGGCGCCGGAAAAAAAATGACAGATCAGTTTTCTGAAATGAAAAATTATTTGGCATCCTCTGTGGGCATTTGGATAGCAGTTATTGTATGGCAACTGTTTTTACTTGACTTTTACCAAAATGGAATCTGCTTGAAATCTTAAATAAAATCATTCTATATAACCATACAGTTTTGATATCCTCATTAGAGAGAACAGAATGTGCAGTATATACACCAAAATTAATGGCTTGCGTTAGTATACACCTTTTCTTAAAAGATTACATTTTCACAATGCTTATTCCAAAATAACAAACAGTGCAAGACTAAATTTACAAAAAAAAAAACAAACAAACCACAAAGTGTAAAGCAAGATTGTAAAACAGAAAAGTAATATCATAGTCTAAAAATATAAAAGGGAATAAAACAGAAACCTATACTTCACCAAGTGAAGCCTTGTGACTAGATACCTCAGATGCTTTCAGAATGGGATCCCCGAGGGGATCGTGGGCAGAAAATATGAGATTCACACACACATTCTAGTGCATCCACAGAAAAATCTAAAATGTGAGTTTCTGTCCTGACTTTTTTTTTATACTCAATTCTCTTTTAATCTTCTGAAAAGTTCCAGACCTCTTGCAAGCCTATTGTGGTGTGTCCTGAGTTTTGACAGTCAATTTTCACTTTGCCTTAGCTATTGAGTGGTTTTATAACCTGGGGTGCGCAGGCAGGAATTATTTTACTATAAGTTTAATCACACAGGCAGCAGTATTTAGATTTTTTTTTTTTTTACTTTAATTTGCATATTGGTTGCTATTGCTTTTTTTTTTTTCTTTAGGAAAAACCGGAATAATAAAGGTTTATAACATTTCTTCCATCTACACTTTTCTGTTGTCTATAATTTACGCAGATAATAAAATACAAATATAATACATTTAAAGCAACTTGAGTATCCAGATATTAGCGGAATCTCAGTGTAAACACTTATCTACAACTTTTAGGTATACAACCTGCTTGATCTTTATTGCTTTTTCATAATTATAATCATGATGTTTATGTTTTTTTACATTTTTACTAAAATAATATAAATTTTATATACCGTATTTTCCAGCGTATAAGGCAACTGGGCGTATAAAACGACACCTGACTTTAAAGCAGATTGTCAGGGGTTCCCCTTATACGCCGGAAAATGTTAACCCCTGCCTGACCACAGCCCTGCTGCGGTTAGGCACGGGTTAGCTGCAGCTAAATTTAAAAAGTTTTTTTTAACTCCCCTGGGGCCCGTTCCCGGCCTCTGCATGCCTCCAGTACCGTTCCCGGCGCAGGCAGTGTGACGTACACTACCTGCGCTGGGGACGGAGATTGCCAAACCTCTCCCCGGCAGCCGAGTGTCTTAACAGAGAGGCTCAGAGACGCTCGGCTGCCGGGAGAGCTTCGGGAGAATGAGAGGGCTTCGGGAACTTCTGGCGCCTCTCTCATTCTGCCTAAGCTCTCCTAGCAGCCAAGCGTCTTCAAGCCTCTCCGATGAGACACTCGGCTGCCGGGGAGAGGTTCAGCGATCTCTGTCCCCGTCGCAGGTAGTGTACGTCACACTGTCTGCACCAGGAACGCGCCCTAGGCCCTGCGAGGAGGCCAGGAACGGGCCCTAGGTGAGTTAAATGTTTGTTTTTTTATAGTGGTCGCCCCATACAGTGGGGATGGGGCAATTTTTGAGCCCCCACCACCGTATGGGGCGACCATACCCAGCATATAAGACAACCCCCGACTTTAATCCCAAAAAGTTGTCTTATACGCCGGAAAATACGGTATATATATATATATATATATATATAATAAAGCAGGTAGACGGCACTCCAATAAAGTAAATAGGTGCAGGTTTATTCACCCGTATACGTACAGCTGTACGTATACGGGTGAATAAACCTGCACCTATTTACTTTATTGGAGTGCCGTCTACCTGCTTTATTCTACATTCTGTGGAGTCGGGGGTCGACTGCCAAGGACGTGCACCCATCGGCTGGAAGCCATTGACTTTAAGTCGGCACAGTGCCAATCAACCCAATCACTTTTCATATATATATATATATATATATATTCAAAAAAGGGGTCCGTGGAGCCTCAGTTACGAGTCTCAAAACACGGGAATAGCCAGATATCCCTCTCTCCAGAGAAGGAAGCCCAAGGAATTTTTCACTGTTCTCCCTGAGTTCAGTGATTGTTGTGTTTTGTTGGTATATATATGTTCACACTACGTATATTTTGTATTAATCAGGGCCGTTGTTGCCGATTTGCAACAATAGTGATTAATACGAAACTTACGTAGTGGTGCCTTCTATGGAATCACGTCTGGAGTGTAAACACATAGCATTTACTCCAGCTGTGGTAGCTAGCGACGTCAGTTTTCTGCGGCTGCTATTCATTGAATAGCAGATACAACAATCAAAACCCCTGCAGTCACACTGCGGGGGGTCCCGATTGGACAGTGACAGGAGCCCAGCTGGGGTTAATGGCGATCACACAGCTGCTCATCATTAACAGTAAGGACCTGCTGCTGAAAGCAGCCTGTCCCCACACACTATGAAATAAGCTCACTTCATAGCGCTGCCGGACCCACTGGCGTATCGGTATGTCATGGATCCTTAAGGTGTT
Source organism: Dendropsophus ebraccatus (assembly GCF_027789765.1). Classification (NCBI taxonomy): domain Eukaryota; kingdom Metazoa; phylum Chordata; class Amphibia; order Anura; family Hylidae; genus Dendropsophus; species Dendropsophus ebraccatus. The sequence continues at coordinate 127,094,529 of NC_091460.1, read as the reverse complement.
AAACCCTCACAACCACCGATATAGTACTGCCTGGAGAACAAAAATTATTTTGCTGCCCTATGTGCTGAGTATCACAAACAGACTTTATATGCTGTGGTAATGTCCAAATATTCAGAAGTATTGGCGGAAAGTGTGTAATAGGACTTCGCAAAAATTGGATCTAGAATTGCCCTATACCAATGTCTTTGCAATATTAGGGGATCCTTTGAATATTAAAACCCAAAGTAAGATAATAAAAAAGTGTTGAGAAGTGTTTATTTTTTTATACATGTCTTTTGATAATTCGTAATTGGTTTAGACATGTGCCACCCAAATATAATAGAAGCATGGGAACATTGTATTAGAGATTGTGAGAATGTTAATGTAAATACAGCATTAATGTATGTTCCCACAGAGGATGGACCTTCCGAATAACATACCAGAAGTTACCACATTTTCTCAAATGGTATCAATTTGTTATTTATAGGGGTTGTCCAGGTTTATAACATTAATGGCCTAGTCGTAGGATAGGTCTTCAATGTCTTAATGGAGGAGTGCCAACACACAGCGTCCCTGCCAATCAGCTGGTCAGTGGAGCTTCAACACCGGCACCTATGCACAGTGAATAAAGCCAGAAGTTTTTCTCCATATATTGTGCTATTTGGCTAATAGGATAAGCAATATAGGAAACTTTTTTATGGTGTTTTACTTTTAGCAGCCAGGAAACATAGGATAATAATTAGAGATGAGCGAATAGCTATTCGATCGAATACTGCAGTATTTGAAAGATTCCAGTTCGATCGAATATGTGATCGAATATTCGAATCTAAATTAACTTTACTTAAACAGCTAAACAATTATTTAGCTGTTTTAATAAAGTTTACTGCTCCCTGGGAAAGCAGGGAATCAGTATTACAGGACAAGGTATTACCGGGGTTAGCGATCCCCAGCAATAATGCCGATTCCTCTTATAGTTAATATTTAATTAATAAAAAAAGATTCGTTCTAAAAAAGTTATTTACGTTGTTCAATAGCTTAATTAAAACGAATACATACTTTTGCAATTAAATATACTGTGAATAAATAAATAAATATACATATTTATTCTTTTTTTTAATTATTAACAGTATATTTAATTGCAAAAGCATGGATTCGTTTTAATTAAGCTATTGAACAACGAAAATAACTTTTTTAGAACGAAACTTTTTTTTATTAATTAAATATAAACTATTACAGGGATCGGCATTATTGTCGGGGATCGCTAAGCCCGGTAATACCGTGCCCTGTAATACTGATTCCCTGCTTTCCCAGATGTATTCCTGAGGTGTTTGCATCACTTTCTAAAGATGTCTTGGACTTGGTGACCTTCAATTCGTCGAATCTTGATTTCCAGGTCCCAAGGATTTTTCTCCCATAGACTATAATGGGATTCAATATTCGATCGAATAGTCGAATATCGGGAGCTATTCAAATAGAATCCAATCGAATATTTCACTATTTTCTCATCTCTAATTATAGCATCCAAACCTTTTAAAAGCCATAACTTTTATATTTTCCTGTTCATAACGCCATATGATGGCTTTTTGTGAGCCAATTTGTATACTGTTCCCCCTGTATTTTACTACTTTTATACTACAAACATTCTTCTAAAGAAATCTTTTTTTTTTTTGTGAAATTAGTTTTTGTGATGCCGTATTTTAAGAACCCATAACCTTTATATTTTACCATCAACATGAGGACTTCATTTTTGCAGGATGAGTTGACACTTTCATTGGTATTTTTTGGGGTACAACAATGGTACAACAATGGTTGTTGTTTTGAAATAACGGCCGTTATTTGCCATTCAATGGCGGCCATCCACTCAATCTCAACAGTGTTTTAAACATAGCCTTTCTGTGTTTTCAATCCACTTCTGGTTTTGGTTACAAAATACTGACCTAAATATTGAGCAAAAATACTGTGTGGGAACATAGCCTAAGAGGGGGATTTCCCTATTTTATGTCCATATGCCTTAATAGCATACAGTATATGTAGTGAGATAGTCATTATGAGACAATGTGGGAGATTTAACCAACATGTTGTAAAGTGAAACTGGCTCAGTTGCCCCTAGCAACCAGATTTCACCTTTAATTTTCCAAAGAGTCTGTGAGGAATGAAAGATGGAATCTGATTGGTTGCTAAGGGCAACTGAGCCAGTTTCACTTTACACCATGTTTGATAAATCTCCCCCAAACCTTTAAGATTTTTAAGTGGAGAGTAGGTTTTCATATTGATATTATGGATGTTGGATGATGTTTCTTAGTTCACTGTATTTAAAAGGTACCTATATTTTCGCTTGCGTGGCAGGATACTCCATTTCAAATCAGTTCTTATTCTGCTCCTAAAGCAAGCAGTGTACAGAATTGCCAGAAGCTGAGTAGATTTGCTTACAGCTACAAATTGCCAGAGTTCTGAAAGGATATCCTGCCACACAAGCGAAAATATACGTATTCTTTAATTTACTAATGTGTGAAAAAACACACCAATTAGTCTTTACTTATTACTTTTACAACTATTGTGTAGTGCAACCAAAGGTAAGGGGCTTATACACACCGAGCTGTCCGCATGATGTAAAGGAAACATGCCTTATCAGACCATCTTTCTCTGCTGCACACTAGTTCAGATCTCATGTTCACGTGTCCAGTATAAGGGTAGGTTCACACTACGGAATCCGTGCGGATAAGTTCCAGCAGATATGCGAGCTGCCGTGAACGGGTACGAGCGACGGAATCCACCGAACTTATCCGAGAACTTATGGAGAAGTTACGGCGGATTTCATACCCGTACCCGTTTCGTACCCGTTTGCGGCGGCGCTCCTATCTGCTCGTTCCATAGACACCATTCTATGGCCGGCTCGATTACGCATTCCGTAAGGGGGAATCTGCCCGGCCATAGAATGGTCGCAAACGGGTACAAGCTACGGAATCCGCCGGAACTTCCCCATGCGGATTCCGTAGTGTAACCCTACCCTGAGTGGTTTCAGTGGTGGACAAGAGCATGAATACTTTTACCAGTCTGCAGTTATCCAGCTCCATACACAGCAATCTGCAGTGCACTGTGGGGGAAATTTATTGTTGAGTCTAATAGCCACAATCTTTCTGTCCAGTTTTAGCCATTTGTATTTCTCCTTGTGCTTGGTGAATTTATCAAAAATTGTGCACATCCCTTAAAAAAAATTGTGCACAGCATTTTTGGTCTAAGAAACAAGTGAAATGCATTGACCTGGCCCAGACCAGACGTAGGCCTGTGCCAGTAGGTGGGAATTAAAATTTTTTTGCACACATAATAAATAAGGCGCTTATCCTGGATTATATGAATATTTAGGTGAATACACAAAACAGATTATGTTCCCACAACCTTTTATCTTTTTATATTTTTTTTAAAATGAGGTCTGTCCTTTTGAGGCCAAAATAGCGTCTGTTATTTAGCAGTTTGGCCGCTCGTCAGTGCAATGACGACTGTTGGTACAGTATTCTAGGTCAGGTGGACTGATTGGCCTTTGGGTGGGTGTTTTGTTGTAAAGTCCATTAAATCTAATAGTAAAAACAGTGAAAGGACGGTGAAAAAACAAAACTGTGTGTGAACAACTAAAAAATAGCGTCCACTGTTTGCAAAAGACATCCAAAAATAATTGTCATGATCATTTTGATATTTTGACTTCCTCACAGACAACGTCCATTTATTAATACATTGTGTGCATAGGACGTCCATCATTCCATTGACTTCAATGCATTGCAATCGCAGCAATAAGGAACATCTTTTTAAAAAGAAAAGATGGACGCAGTTCCTGTTTTTTTGATGTTGTATGAACATAGCCTAATATATATTTCTTGTGCCATTGCCACAAGATAATCCATGTTATTCACTTAACCTGATGGTTGTATAGGTTAGCATGATTGTAAAGTCTGTTGCTACCCAAACTCTCAAATAAGCTCAGTGGAAGTTTTTGGATGTAAGGCTGTGTTCACAATATGGTTTTTCCATCCATTTTTGCAAAAAAAAAAAAAAAACAGATGAAAAATGCATGTAAAAACAGATGCATTTGTGTACATCCGTTTTGATCCGTTTTTTGGATAAAACTGGAAAAACAGTTCAAAACGGATGCGCACAAATGCAGCTGTTTTTCCATCCACTTATCATTATTTTGTTTTTTTTCCAAAAACAGATGGAAAAAAAACATAAGTGTGAACCCAGCCTAACAAGTGCTTTTTTTAAAACATCTTTTCTTGGAGAAAGTACGTAAACATTTATGAATTTTCATGTAAGGGATAATATGTTTGCAATAAAATTCGGCAGCACTTTACAATTCTAGGAGTACATACATAGACAAACTCGGACCTAACAAATACTTAAACGTCCACAATTCAAGGCACTGCTTATGTATTACTGTTCTTAAATGAGAAAATTTAGCAGATTTACTCTAATAAGTTTTGTAAAAAAAAAAAAAAAAAAAAGCATGACATTGAGGCTGTATTCAAAAAAATCAAGTAAACCCTTTGCCAAGTGTCACAAGTATTGTGTTGGCTTGAGCCATAAAAGCGTTGTTACAGTGATAGGATGGCACTTTTTTCCTTTTTAATTCATGTTTAAAAAAGTTCCTTTCCCTTACTGAGTAGTGCCAAACAGATCAAATGGTTTGAAGGCACTCTGTTTTTATATAACAAGGACCCTGGAGGAAGGCTGACATAGAGAGGGGCCAAATGGAGAAATGGAAATCTGACATAAGAGGGAACAGAGAAAGATGAAGGAGAGCTAAGAAAATTCCCAGGAACATATAAAGGTAAAAACTGATGAATAACAGCAGGAGATAGAACTTTAGTGATTGTCATGACAGAGCTGAGAGATAAAAAAAGTAATCAAAGTGAGAACAATTGACAAGAAAAGGGAAATGGTTGTAAAAAATAGAATAGCAGGTTCCAGGGACGATAGCACTTTTTTTTTATTTATTTTTTTAGGATTCTGTTTTTACATGAAAGCTCATAATTTACTATCTTAAGAATGGTTAAATATTTGTAAAAGTGAAAGTAATTGTACCTAGACAGAATAGCTCGAGGACGTTTTTTTTTTTTTTTTTTTTTTGTGACCTCAGCAGATTTTTCTGTGATATTGTGAGTCCATTGTGTGAGTTCTCATAAAGCATTGACACAATGCAAGGTGAATATACAGAATTACAGCATAGCCTATGGAGGTATGTGGTAGCTAGGATAACATTGACTGACATGACTATGAAGCACTGAGGTCTGAGGCCTGTGCTTCTGTACACAGATAGGGGCTCCAAGGTTATGTTCATATAACATGTTACCGATTCAGGTTTATACAACTGTGTGACTATACAAATACATACAGTCAGGAGAAAAAGAACCCTCTTTGGTTTCTTTGGTTTTATATATCATTGAATAATAGTAATAAAAAAACAAACAAACAAACAAAAATCTGGTCCTTAGAAGGTCCTAGAAGTTTACACTTCACCATAAAAATTCTGAGGGGGAGATTTATCAAACTGGTGTAAAGTAGAATTGGCTTGGTTGCACCTAGTAACCAATCAGATTCCACCTTTCATTTTCCAAAGAGTCTGTCAAGAATAAAAAGTGGAATCTGATTGGTTGCTAGGGGCAACTGAGCCAGTTCTACTTTGCTCCCCCTGAGTGTTAGGATCTTGACCGATCAGTAGAATGAGTACCTTTCGACTCTAAATAATGACCGATTGGTAAAATTTTGGGTGATATGTGTCTATAGATCCCCCTCACATCCCTAATGTGTTTCCCTTCTTATATGTTTGTTGGTGTCTTGTCTGTTGTTCCCCGAGTTTCTACCTATGTGCTGTTTGAATGTAGTTTTATGGTTGGCTGGCCATTGAGAGGTGGAGTTTTTTAAGCGGACAACCTATTTCTTGAAACAAGCTTTTCTACAACTTCTTTATTATTACTTATATGTTAATTGCGTAAGGCTAGTGCCTGGATATAGTTTTATATGTGTTCTATATACTATTGTTAACTCTCAGCGCACCATTCACTTTCAGTTTGTTATTGACTTAATAGTTGAGCTGTAACGGTACTTATGTGATACTCACTATACTGCTGCTGGCTTGCTTTACCTTTTGATTTTACTTGTATTGTTTTATGAAATATGTTCTAAACTTTAAAGAGGAGAACTATTACTGTGTGAAGCCTAGAAGGGAAGCTATTACTGACTGTCAGAATTAATAAGAACACTCTTGTAGTCAGGGCTGTAGAGTTGGAGTCGGAGCTAGTTTTGGTAGGAATTTGAAAAAATGTACCGACTCCGACTGCAGTTTAAAAAAAAAAATGTTTCAAAATGTTATAATTGAATTGTAATATTAATTTTATAAATGTTCCTCATCAATATTAAAGTACACATCCGGCGACTTGCTCTTTTTTTTTTTTTGGCTTATTTAACACACATTACAAAGTTATACAACTTTGTAATGTGTGTTAATAAGCTATCTGGCCCTATTCCCCCCTCTCCCACCCCTGCCCCCCCCCTCCGGAAGTGAAACAAACCATACATACCCATTAATTGTCGACCATGCCCTCTTCTCCAGGACGCCATCTTGTGTCAATGTTGTCAGAGCTGGGGGTGGGCCTGGTCTTCCTCCTTGGCGTCTTGTCGTAAAGGGAATAGGAGAGATTGGCTGGAGCGCATCACATAGCTTCCAGCCTGCTCAGCACTGATTGGCTGAGCTTGCTGGAATCCATGTGATGCGCTACAGCCAATGTAAAGGCTGCCAGTGCGCATGTGCATCTGCAGCCTTTTCTCTTCCATTCACTTTACTTGAATCCAGAAGTGAAGGAGTTCAGTAAACGCCAGCCGGAGATGATGGGGACGCGGCTGGTGGGAGATTCTAGCGGTGATCGTCACCAGAGAAATGGTGAGTATAAAGTGTGCGTGTGTCTTTGTTTTTTTTTTATCCCGCCGGAGTTGTCTTTTAACGGAAAATGATCAATCATTTACTCAAAATGGTGCCCTTTCAAAATAAGGGCAGATCATCTCACAAAACAAGGCCTTGTGGTGTCCCAACACGGGTGTTGCTATTGGTTGCACCCTTCGTAAAAGCCTGTACTTATTGTTAGTCAGTGGTGATAGAGTTTTGCCACTAGATGTCGATGTCCCTCTTTACTTCTTCTATTGCACTCTTCACCCACTCACAGTGCACTTTTTATACGCTGGGGAAAAAAGTCACATGGATAGAGGAAGTGCATAGGTCTTTCGAGCTGGACATTGTAGAGGAAGGAAGCAAGCTAGACAGCCCTCTGCCCGGTCCCCCTACTCTCAAAGTTCAGTCTTAGTCAGAACCCCGTATGGGTAGGAAGCAAGACAGGACACAGCTAACAGTTTTCTACTCAGTAACGCTACACAACACTATGCAGTGTTAAAACCCTCACAGGAGAGGACAAGTCAGAGACAACCTCAACCCACGCCGTTGACTAGGAGAGTCCCAGAGCAGGACAGTATCCACAGACAGCAGTAAGTTAGGAACTGATCCAGATAGAGCAAAGTTGCTAAGGCCTATGAACTCTATCTCGCAGCACAGTTGTCAGCAGGGAACCCTCAGCATTCCGCTCATCCAAGGTAACATCCCGGCAAAGCACAGTACTACTTGGGTTGAGACTCTCACAACATCCTCCTCTCTGCTACTAAGATTCTTTGTATCTCTCAACACACTATTCAGTAAGCACGACTGTACCGTCTACTACATTCCTATTAAAGATCTGGTTGTTGTATTGTCAAGTATTCGTCTACAAGTATTGTCAAGTGCATTATTAAGTGCTTTCTCAAGAGAAACCTATACTGTCAAAGCAAAGCTGTATAACTTGCTGCACACAAGTACCTTTCAAGTAAAAATTAGGTTATTTATGCTAAAGAGACTCTGTGATTCTTTGTCTCACACTGACACAGTGTACACCGCAACCTTGGGACATTTCCCCTTTCAGTGGGTGGCAGTTCCGATAGTCCGGGAGGGTCACTGCACCACTCTGGCCAACCGTGATCACAACCCAAGGGACCCTGTAGCAGCCTGACCACAGGGGAACAGGGTACAACCGGTCTTATCAACTAAAAGCAGGAGTGCCATCACAACTGTGTGCTCAACCGTCAATGGCATCACAAAATAACATCTTAAGGTCCGGCTGTATCTCAGTCAACCACCACCGGAGTGGCGTCACACCTCACCACCTAGCAAGTGACCGGACAATCCTCCGACACAACATCCCAGGGGGGTCACCACAACCTCATACAGTTATATGTATAGAGAAAAAGAATCATGGAATGCAACAATGAAAAAAAAAGCTGGGTCCACAAGGCTAAACATATGCCGTTTTTTTACCGTTCACATACAGTATGTAAAGGTTTCTGTTGTGTCCCCGCTTTTACTTCTTTCTTCTAGCCTATACAAATTCAGTTCTTTAGGTCCTTTCCTGAAAAGGTTGAGTATGACTTCAGTAATGAACAATCAATGACTTCTTACGTCGGTCATTATTTTAGTATAAAAGCAGGCAAAGAATTGGGTGTTAAATAAAGAAATGTATACAGTGGCTGAAAGGAAACATTTTCCCGAACCAAGTGAAATTGATTTTAGAACACTGAATGAATACGCACATTTATTAACTAGAAATACTCTTCTTTGCATATAAAAAGTGAATGTACCATCAATACATTAGTCGTGCACATGGATAGAATGACGCCGACGTGGAAAAGACAGTGCCATGGTCCTTTTTTGAACCGGGGCCTGGTTAATACATATGGCACCGTTCTACGCCCAGGCCGGGGGTGAAGCACTGGAGGCGGGCCGGACCACCTCCAATGGGAGGAAACCCAATCCCCTCCTCAATGGAGCCAAATCATACAGGGACGGGGTTTCCTCCCACTAGGGGCGTACCAGCTCGCCTTTATTGCTTCACCTCCGGCTGGTGCCTGGGAATAGAACGGCACCATAAGCGGGAATCGGTGGAACGCACCGGTGCCGTTCTATCCACGTGCAAAACTTAAAGAGGACCTGTAACCCCCCATGCCGGGGCAGAACCCGGCCGACACCCCAGTAGAGACCCTTATACTTACCCCGTACATGAAGTCCCACTCCTGGAGCCACTCCCGCCGCCAAGATATCACCGTCGGAAGCCCGGCGCTGCGCATCAGAGATTAGTCCGACGCTCATAGAGAATGAATGGAGCCACTGGGCTTCTGACGGTGATATCTCGGCGGCGGCAGCGTGTTCAGGAGCGGGACTTCATGTACGGGGTAAGTATAGGGGTCTCTAGCGGGGGGTCGGCCGGGCTCTGCCCCGGCACGGAGGGTGACAGGTTCCCTTTAAAGCAAATGTACTGATGGTGCATTAGCTTTAAGTAATCCAAACCATATACAATATATGTTAAATTCATACACACATGTCCCAAAAAACTTCTTTACTGTAACATCAATAGAGACTACATTTTAAAGTGACTATTAGTAGAGTATGTTATAATATACAGGAAGAAAGAACTAATCCAGAGTGCCTTAGAACACTGTAAAGTATATAAATTTCTGAATAAAGTATATAAAAAATAAACTGTCTGTAAAACAAGAAATGAATAAAAATTAACCTATTGGATTATCGACTTTCATTGTTCTCGATGTATGTAACAATTTTAAGTATAAATATCTACCACTCTGTCTCTCATTCCCGTCAGTATCTTCACCCAATTATTATATTTTGTGGAATCACATGTCTTAGATGGCAAAATGAAATCCAGGTCCCTTTCTTTGCTGAATCCCCCTTATCTGTAAGAAACAGTCACGGATAGTAGGAGTATTGGAAATGGTTGAAAGACTGCATGTATACCCCTAGTCTAAAAATAATGTTTAAAATATTCTTAAGTCTGGCAAATTTGGATATGCTTTTGCAATTGTAAATCATTAGACATTATTATATTGTATATGCTATCTGTAACACCCTGTTATTTTCCGGACTATTCCAACATACTTGTAACACCTTTACACATTCTAGCATGTATTAATACTTGCCTGCAGGGGGCAGGATATTACAGTATACACACAGAACAACAAATGTCATACTAATTATCCTTTATCTTCAAAGTAATTCTATAAAGAACAACAACAACAACAAAAATTCATCAGCACCCAGTTCATCCCATGTATCCTATAACAATTAGGAACTTTTTAAGGTCAGTGTGAAATTTGCCATTTTTTGGCTATTGAAATGTTTTAGAAAAGTTGTGAAATTTGACAAACTTAAGTTTCTTTTCAGCTATAGGCTATGTTCACACAATATTTTTTCAGCCCCTTTTAAAATGACGTCCGTTATTTTGAGTCTAAAATAACGGACGTCATTTAGCTGTCTGGCCTCCCTTTGGTGCAATGACTGGTGTTGGCACATTATTCTAGTTTGGGATTACTAATTGGCCTTTGGGTGTGGCTTAATTGAAAAGTCCATTGAATTTAATAGTAAAAAATGGAGAAAGAACTGTGACAAAAGAAAAACTGTGTGTGAATAACCAATAAAAAAGACCGCTGTTTGCAAAAGACGTCCGAAAATAATGATCATGTTCATTATTTTGACGTCCGCGGTAAAAACGTCTGTTATTCAATGCATTGTGTGCATTGGACATCTGTCTTCCCATTGACTTCAATGCATTGCCATTGCAGTCAGTTAAATATCAAATTTGGATGCCTTTTCTCTATTTTTGACGTTGTGTGAACATAGCCTCTGAGTGTTCACATTGTGGCCGATAAAGAGACCAAGCCAAGAGTTTTAACTTGACTTGAGTTTTAACCAATTTTTTCTATTTGACAGTCAGCAATCGGTCTCTTTTAGCCGCCAAACTTTGTCATCTTCAGTGCTGCACGGCACCTATGACATCCACCTGTTTTCCCCATAGATTACCGACATTATTCAGTATTCTCTGTTTCCTGTTTTCTTGCCAGATACCCAGATCGGTGGAAGGAAGCTGATGAGCTATTTCTACAATCTTCAAGTGGTACTGTGCCCGCAGCACAACCATCCAAGGTGAGCGATGACTTACTATTGTACGAACCCACTGTATCCCCGGATAACTGCACTATGGGGGGCATTTATTAAGTCCGGCGTTTTTTACGCCGGACTTAAAAATGCCCCCGCAGCTCCGGCACTACGAGGATTTATGTAAAGGCGGACTGCCTCTACATAAATCCCGTGCGCGCCGGTGCGCACCGCCGAAAACCTACGCCACCTGAGGACTGGAGTAGGTTTTCGGCGTATATTTGGGCGGAACGGATGGTAAATCGCACGGACTCTGAGTCCGCACCCTCCGTTCCGCCCACTACACGCCCCCCTGGCGTACTCGGCGGAAAGTGCCGATTTGCGAATATTTTATTAACACATTATTAGGCTATGTTCACACAACGTAAGTTTAGTATTAATCGCAGCCGTTATTGCCGATTTGCAACAATGGCCATGGTGAATACTAAGCTTACATTGTGCTGCAAGTAGAGGGAGCAAATACAAATAGTATACGCTCCAGCCGTGATTCCATCATTCATTAAATAACGGCCACAGAGAACCTGTCAATTCTTGTTTGTGCAGTGGTGAATTTGGATGTAGGCGCACACGGTTGCGCTCCATTGTGTGCAGCAGTGAATTCGATTTTGGTTGCGCCCCGCATACGGATTTTAAAGAAGATCATCTGGCTGGTACTGCAGTACCGGCCGGATGATCTTCAGTATTACCAGCTGTTCTAAATGGCCGGTGTTATACATAGTGTGAACCTGGCCTCAAAATAGAAGATTGCAGGAAAACAGCACTGAGGATGAAGGTAAGAAAACTACCTTCTTCCTCATACTCTTCTGCTGCATGGGAATGGAACAGCAAGTTTGTTTTTATCTAACCTGTTAGTTTCCCTTTAACGTACTCATGCAGATTAAGGCTATGTTTACACAACATATTTTTTGTGAAAAGTATGGCCGTTCTTTTCATAATGCAATGATTTGCATTGAAGTCAAAGCACAATGTATGGGTACAGCATTGGGTGCCTATGCCTGAATGACCCATGCCATATCCGTACGCCATTACTTGCTACCGAACTATGAAGCGAATTGCGGGTGAGGACTGGCTGTTATCAGTAGCAGTGATTGTGCTGCTGCCCATCATCAACCCCTTAATAACTGCGATCACAGCATTTATGTGTCAGTGACTGTTCCTATTTAATCTGTTTCCCTGACTGCTGGTGGTCTAATACTTACCTCTGTGCGGTCTGATCGTCAATATTCTCATAGAGTCTGCCTCAGGCAGTCTCTTTGAGGAGAGCACCGGCGCCATGGCATGCCATTGCATAGCATTAAACGGTATAAACAATATGATGATTGTTTGTAATAGTCCCCTAGGGGAACTTAAAAAGTGTAAAGAAATAAAAAATGTTTTTAAAATATGCCAAAGCCCCTCCCCTAATCACCTCCCTTTCCCAGTTTACAAATAAAACACATACATATAAATAAACATATTTGATATTGTAGTGTGCGCAATTTTCCGATCTATTAAAATATAACAATATTGTTCCCACATGGTGAACAGCGTAAATGAAAAGAAGAAAGAAAGCCAGGATTGATGATTTTTTTCTTACATTATATTAAAAAAACTAAAAAGTGATTAAAACGTCCAATCTAGACAAATTTGATAACCATAGAAACTAGAGATCATGGCGCAAAAAATGACGCCCCAATCAGCCCTGTAGGTGAAAAAATAAAACCATTTTAAGAGTCAGAATATGGACATTTTAATCCTAATTATTTGCAAAAAAAAATACAAATTTACTGTTAAAAATAGGAAAACAGTAGAAAAGCTATGAAAACATTTATATCACTGTTCAGGGAAGAAAAAGAGTGCTGCACCTCACACCTATGGCTGACACCAGTACCTCTCGGCTGCATAAAAAAACATCTGAATTTTGTGTATGAATTGATCAAGCCACAGTGCCCCATGTACCGCGTGCAGGTATTTGATACACATGGGTCCCTACACTAAGTCCACACTGTGCCAGTCGGTGGCTACCACCCCCGCAGGCGTGCATGAGCAGGGAAGGAGGGCCATGGAACGGCCCTGCAACCCCCATGCCACAGGACCAGACCCAAAAATGCCCCCCCCCCCAAAAAAACTCCCAGCCAGCACCGCCGGCGGCAGGGCCGGCGTTAGGGGGGGGCAAAGTAGGCACTTGCCCAGGGCCCCCATCCCCCAGGGGCCCCCTAGCTCCTTCCTTCATTAGTGGAGCAGGAAGCAGAGCAGCACAAGCAGCTCCCCTGCTCCACTAATGAACGAAGGAGCTGAGCTGTGAGGACGGAGCGCCCCTCCTGCAGAGCTGCCTGTGCCCTACAGAGGAGGAGGAACGGCAAGCCCAGGTAAAGAAATAGAGGGGGGGGTTAGAGGGTCACGGAGACTGGGGGCGGGACTTGCGGCCAGGGGGCGGTGCTTACGGGCGCGGGTGGGCGGAGCCTCGGGTGTCTTTATAAAACAGTAACCCCCTCCCCATATACTAGCCTAGCGAACAGTATACAGGAAGGGGGCAGGGGATCTTGTATGATGCAGTCCCCCCTTCCACCATATACTGTTCAGGGCCCTCCTCCCTCTGTATCTATGGGCACCAGGCCCTGAGCAGTACATGATGGAGGTGGGTGCTGAATCACACAGTATCCTGTATGATAAAGTACCCCTATATCTCTCCTCTGCTCTACTACTACCCCCAATACTGCTCTACTACTACCCCCAATACTACTCCTAATACTGCTCTACTACTACCCCCAATACTACTCCTAATACTGCCCTACTATTACCCCCAATACTACTCCTAATACTGCTCTACTATTACCCCCAATACTACTCCTAATACTGCCCTACTATTACCCCCAATACTACTCCTAATACTGCCCTACTACTACCCCCAATACTACTCCTAATACTGCCCTACTATTACCCCCAATAATGTTCTACTACTACCCCCAATACTACCCCCAATACTGCTCTACTACTACCCCCAATACTACTCCTAATACTGCCCTACTACTACCCCCAATACTACTCCTAATACTGCTCTACTACTACCCCCAATACTACTCCTAATACTGCCCTACTATTACCCCCAATAGTGCTCTACTACTACCCCCAATACTACCCCCAATACTGCTCTACTACTACCCCCAATACTACTCCTAATACTGCCCTACTACTACCCCCAATACTACTCCTAATACTGCTCTACTATTACCCCCAATACTATTCCTAATACTGCCCTACTATTACCCCCAATAGTGCCCTACTACTACCACCATCAATACTACTCCTAATACTGCCCTACTACTACCCCCAATAGTGCCCTACTACTACCCCAATACTACTCCTAATACTGCCCTACTACTACCCCAATACTACTCCTAATACTGCCCTACTACTACCCCCAATACTACTCCTAATATTGCTCTACTACTACCCCCAATAGTGCCCTACTACTACCACCATCAATACTACTCCTAATACTGCTCTACTACTACCCCCAATAGTGCCTTACTACTACCCCAATACTACTCCTAATACTGCCCTACTACTACCCCCAATACTACTCCTAATACTGCCCTACTATTACCCCCAATACTACTCCTAATACTGCCCTACTATTACCCCCAATAGTGCCCTACTACTACCACCATCAATACTACTCCTAATACTGCTCTACTACTACCCCCAATAGTGCCCTACTATTACCCCCAATAGTGCCCTACTACTACCCCAATACTACTCCTAATACTGCCCTACTACTACCCCCAATACTACTCCTAATACTGCTCTACTACTACCCCCAATACTGCTCTACTACTACCCCCAATACTGCTCTACTACTACCCCCAATACTGCTCTACTACTACCCCCAATACTGCTCTACTACTACCCCCAATACTGCTCTACTACCATTGCTATTATTACCTCCACTCCTGATACTACTACTACTCCCAAAACTGCTACTCCCCTTATCTACTACTACACCCCTCATCTTATATGCTTCTACTATTGCTACACCCCTTATCCACTATGCCTATACTACTACACCCATCAAAAAATAAATAAAAAAAATCGAGAAAAGAAAAAACGAGATTTTATTTTTTGCCCACATCACCCCAGCCCTAGGAGATGCTATCTGCTGGGGGCGGGGGGGCATTTAACTATCAGTGGAGATGCTATCTGCTGAGGGGGCAACTATCAGTGGAGATGCTATGTGCTGGGGGGGGGGGGGGAACAGGGGAGATGCTATGTGCTGGGGGGGGGGTAACTATCAGGGGAGCTGCTATCTGCTGAGGGGGCAACTATCAGGGGGCTAGCTAACAGGTGTAAAACCTACAGTGAGATGCCTCCTATATTGGTGGATACTACATACTGGGTGGTGGAGGTAACTACCAGAAGAATTACCTACAGAGGGATACCGACTATATGTACTATGGAGGCACAGAGGGACCTATCTACTATATAGGGCACAGAGGGGTCTTATTTAAGGTCACAGAAGATCACCCCACCTCGAGCAGCGCGCCAACCGCTGACAAAAAAGTATCGGGACCTTAAATTGCTGCTACAATGTTTTAGCATTTGGGGCCCCACCTTCAACTTTGCCCAGGGCCACATTTTGTCTAAAACCGGCCCTGGCCGGCGGAAGAAGCTGCCCCCAAACAGCACAAGTCTGGAAAAGGTATTGCGCTCACCATTGCTACTGCAGATAGAATGGGACAAAAAGGAGGGATAAAAGCACATGCACTGAGGTGTCTCCTGCTAATTGCGGTCATGTGGGTCTTCCAGGAGGAGTGCAGAGCATATACCTGTGCTCACACGACAGTACCTCCATGTTTTTCCCATTCTGCAGCAGTTTTGGTGAGTGTAATACCATATCCATACTTGTGTTGTTTGGGGGCAGCCTTCCTCGCTGGTGGTGCTGGCTGGGACTTTTGGGGGGGGCACTTTGGGTCTGGTCCTGTGACATGGGGGTTGCGGGGCCGTTCCATGGCCTCCCTTCCCTGCATGTGCACGCTTTGCGGGGGTGGCGGTCACTGACCGACACGGTGTGGTTAGCGTAGGGACCCGTGTGAACCAGGAGACCTGCACGCTGGTACACGGGGCGATATGGCTTGAACAATTCATATTCCAACATCCTGAAGTTGTTTTTTTTAAAATAGGCTTAGCAGCATTAGTATCAGCCATAGGTGTGATGTGCAGCCGCTCCTCTCTCCATGTCGGAATTGATATCACTGTATTCGTACTGCCATATAACATAAAGATAACAGGTCAGACTTATCATAAAATGCATTATGAAAACATAGACCCCCCCCCCCCCCAAGCTGGACAATTGCATTTCTTTTATAATTTCACCCCATAAATAATAATAATATTTGGGGTTTCGTCATATATTGATTTCATGGTAGACTGAAAGGTGCAATTAGAGTTCACTTGTTCCTAAAAAAAAAAAAAAAAAACGAGCCCTGACATGATCCTGTAAACAGAAAAATAAAAGTGCTATAGCTCTTAGAAGGCGAGGAGAAAAAAAAATGAAAAGTGGCCTGGTCATCTGTCACTAGGTTTATTCCACCTTAAATGAGGGCAGCATGAACTAGTGACAGAAATGCTGAACAGATCGGTGTATTACTCACATCATTTTATTCAGCTGTTCTCCTAATATGCAGGAGAATAGGATTCTTGCCACACCCCTCCCCCCGCCCTCCAGCTGCTGATTGACAGTTGACTGCCTATATACAGCATGGATAGATAACTGCCAATCAGCAGCTGGTGGGTGGAGTTTCTGCCTTATTTGAATATTCAGGACTACTGGGCTCATGCACATAATGGAGAGGACTACTTATTGTCCATGTTATTCAGGAGGATATCTCTGGATCAGCTGCACAGAACAGTGTAAGTGATACATCATTCTGTCCAGCTTCTCTGTCACTATTTTATGCTACTCTTCGATAGGACAACATAAACCTGTTGACAGAGTCTCTTTAAGAGGTTAATCACACTGCTGACTATAATCATATGAAATCCCTGACTTTGTGGCTTTTGCAGGTCACGCCAAATATTGATTTGATTTAGTGTTGTGTTCTGTTTATTCCTGTTGCCTTTTGTTAATTACAGTACTTTCCAGTAGAGATGAGCAAATTTACTGTAAAAACAAAGCAAACCGCTTTGTTAGCTCAGCACTCGGCTTACCAGCCGGTTGCCTTTGAACTCTGTGTCGCTCCGCCCCAGGTACCTGGAAAAGCTGGGTCCAGTCCTGGGAAACTCCTCCCCGTTTCCTAGGACTGGATCCAACTCTTCCCAGTACCTGGAGTGGCACGGACTGCAAAGGCAGCCAACGGATACGCTGCTGAGCTAACAAAGCGGTTCGCTCATCTCCTCTTTGCATTTTTCTACACCTGCCTTTTTGCATAGTACCGTTTACTGAATTGTTTTGTTTGCATAGTATACCATAAGCCAAAATAACATCTAGCGATAAATCTGTATAATAGTAATAATTGTCTTGGGATACATTAACTCAAGAGAAAAATTTACTGAGAAATTTAGATTTCTATCAAATTTTCCACAATTCAGGGAAATTAGGTGTTAAGAAAACTCATAAGAAAAGAGCCATTTTTTTTTCCCTTCTTTTGAATTATACAAATTAGAGTCACAGGTTAAATTGTTAATGCAACTTCCTTCCTAATCACTTCCAGACCAAGTCCCAAGAGCTGTCTATTATCCTAGAACACAGCATTTCGGAATTTTCGAGCAGTTGTAAATGGAACGGCCCTTTGTTTGCGTCGGCTTGTTTTATTCTCAGCAGGTGCTGCATGTGGCTGGATTTATACCTTGTCAAAACTCATACACCATGGCTGTACAGTGCAGTGACTGCTCAGCCAGCACGCTCTGTCACCACAGCCTCATCCTCATTAAATAAAATAGACTTTCCGGTTTATTTTTATCAGCTGTCTGACTTGATTTTCACCCTTTGTGAGCCAAAGGAAGCTATTGGTAGCCACATATATACAGGTACAATTAGAAGAGCGTTCTAAAAACACACTGGTTTTCTTGTTAAAGGCGATGCATATAGGTTCGTGCAGATTGTGACCCAGCTTTTCCAGATTCCTGATCAAATGTACCTGTTTTATGCAGCAGTACCATAGCAAGAAGTTGAATAACCCACTAGTTACGTTATGGTGCGTTTACACAGAAAGATTTTGGAAGCCAAAGCCAGGAATGGATTTGAAAAGAGGATAGATCCCCGTCTTTCCTTTATGACCTGTTCTCTGTTTATAGTCTGTTCCTTGTTTTGGCTTCAAAGATCTGTCAGATAAATCTGTCTGTGTAAATGCACCATTACTCAGGAGTCCAAAAAAACAGGTGACCATCTGTGCTGGCAGCCATATTGCCCGTCTCCTAAGACCAGATACAGTTTGGCTTCATAGAACACAGCACAACTCAAGGGCATGTATTTACAGATCATTTTAGTGGGATATGCTTTTTGACAGTCAGGTCCCCAGGGATTAAATTAACCGCCTGTGGGCCAGACTGTGCCATGTTCGGGGAAGGGTGGAGAGTTAACTTACTCTTCGGTCTTCTCTACTTCAGCCAATCAGCGGCTGAAAAAGGACCTTGCTAGAGCCACTGATTGGCTTTGCAGAGACTTGTGCAGTGTCTAAGCCTCTAAAGTAAATAAAAAAACACAAGACACAAATGAAAAATATTTTTTATTCAAAAAATAACACCCCCACACCCCTCGTTGACTATTTTATTTAAAAAGGAAAGGGAAAAAAAACGCTGGTCATCAATGTAGTCCAACGAATTCGACATAATCTGGAAACCATTATCTTAAAAACAAAAGGAGAGACACAAAAAATACCAGGAGCAGAACACCCATCATTTTGACAGGTGCTTGACGTACTGCTTAGAGTCTGGCACACAGGGGGTTAAGTGAGGATGCATTTCATCCACAGTTAACCCCCTGGGAGCCAGACTGATCTTACATTGCACACATACCAGCAAGGAAGGGGGTTAAGTGCCCCCCCTTTCTTGCTGAGATGGGTGCAATGCGGAGGGGAACCACTCAGCCAATCAGTGGCAAGGGCAGGGTCCTGCCTCAGCCTCTGTTTGGCTAAAGCAAAGAAAACTGAGAGAATACTGGAGGGTTAACTCTGCGTGCCGGGTCTAATGCCTGCTTTGTGTCTTTTTTTTATATTTTATGGGAAAATGAAAGTCATGCTACAGTACAATTAGTACTGCACAAAACAAGATGGAGAAATAAAAAGGTTATGGCTCTTAGAAAGCAAGGAGGGAAAATGAAAATTAGTTCTGTCCACAAGGGCAAAATAAGTTGTGTCCTTCAAGTGGTATACTCACCTGCAGAACTTCAGCGCTGCTGCATCCTGCACTCACTTCCTGCTTTGGTGGGGAAGAGAGGAGGGGACACAGTGACACCAAGCTGAATTGGCTCTGAGCCTGCGATTTTAAAGGGAGTCATAGCAGGGTTAAAGTGTGCACATACCAGCTACTGAGGGTCCTGGCCACCGAGGGATGTCACAGCCTAGCCACTGCTCATAGGCAGCCTGGACAATGAGCTGTCAACAGTAAAAAAAAGATTCATAGCTAGCAACTTTTATCAACACATAATAAGATAATAAATAATAAATTATTGATTAACTTGGATCTATTTTTACCTGGACCCCCATCAAGAGAACAGTGGCCCCTGAGTCCCCTGTGTTAATGGAGTAGCAGTGCGCCTGCATAACCACCACATTATTCACTCTCCATGGACTTGGCTAACAATGTTTTACCTTATGTTTTAGGAAACCCATTTTCCATATTTAGGCTATGTTCACACAAAGTAAGAGACTGGCTGTTCTGTTACCCGGCCGGCTGATCTTTGCAGCTGCAGAGTTCTGATGCGGGTGCATCCGTGCGCGCCCGCATCAGAACTCCCTACAGCACACCAGAGCCACTTGCTCCATAGTGTGCACTGACCGGGTTTTTTGCGGCCGCAGAAAACTGACATGTAAGATTTCTACAGAGCCGCAAGTGATCCCGGCCGGAGCATATAATATGTGTATACACTCCGGCCGGGATTCCATAGAAGGCAACAACGGCCATACGTTTACAAAAAAACATATATGTTGTGTGAACACAGCCATACATGTTATCAGATGTACACTATGGAATGAAGGCCAGTGAAATATTGTAACAAATAATCCAGTGTTTGTCTTCTGAACGTCAACCATTCATTTTTGGATTTATACACAGGGAGAAAAAGAATTTAGAATTCCCCTTGATGATCACATTATGACAAAACCCGGCAAAATAAGTACCCTCTTAGCTGCCAAACAAAGAGCAAAACATAACTGGGCATTCATTGTTTAGGGGAAAAGAGAAGATGTTTTAGAGGAAAAGTCTGCCATGTGTCCTCAAATTGGAATGTGCATTAGCTGACCCATCCCTGCCACGGTCAGATTATTGCTATTATGTTTCCTGGGTGACTAATTTTCTGCTCCAGGTCAGTGCACAGAGTGTATGTCTATCACTGGAAAGACAGATCCAGTTCTGTCTAGAGAGCACAGCAAATGAACGCAGGTTATTCACATGTACTGTCATCATGCCCACTTGCTTTACAACTTGAGGGCGTAGGTATGATAAGGTACCTGAATATCTATCAAATAAATTATGAAAATAATCTGAAAAGAAAGTAAAATCTAATACTTCACACTCTATAGGAAGCTAGACATGTAATCATCATTCAGGCTATGTTCACACTGCGTATGAGTCCGGCCGTAGTTCGTACGCCGCCGTACATGTGCGGCTGAAACTACGGGCGTGGGAAAAATCGACAGGCGGCCGGATGCGTATGAACCGCGACCACACGCCCGTAGTACAGTTATGCTTCCCTAGCTTGTTTCGAAGCGATCTGGAACAGGTCATTTACTTGGAAATCTTCACCCAGCCCAATAAAACTCACAGAACCTTTTGGATCGAAAAATCAAGTTCAATTTGGCTGAAATAAGTACTCCGTACAGGACCGCATGGGAATCCACGGCCGTGAGTTTCAACATTTCCGTCCTCAAACAATGGTCTTGTTCACTTTTCACGGCGCCGTATACGATCCGTCCGTAAGCTCATACGTAGTGTGCATTGTGCGGCCGTATATCGTATACTTTCAAGCGAACGCATCAACCTCAAAACTACGTGCTTATATTCGCGGTTCGCACTACGGTCGGAAAGATACGTAGTGTGAACATAGCCTCAAAGTGTCTATAGGGCCAAACCTTTGAAAATGTATAACATCTTTACAATCACTTCTGATTGCTAGCATTTAAAGGGGCATTGCACTATTATCAAATATTTCTCTGCAACCAAGTAAGAAGGTGCAACCTCCTAACATACAAGCTAGGGTAATTACATGCAAGTATATAATGCTTTCAGAGGGAGCTCTATAACAGGCTCTGGTGTATGTTTTTTTCTTTTCTCTATTAAAGGGGTGATCCAGTGTTAGAAAAACACGGCCACTTTCTTCCAGAGACAGCACCACTCTTGTCTCCAGTTTGGGTGTGGATTTGCAACTCCATTCCATTGAAGTGAATGGAGCCTAATTTGAAACCACACCTGAGCTGGAGATAGGAGTTGTGTTTTCTCTGGAAGAAAGTATCCATGTTTTTCTAAAGCTGGATAACCCCTTTAGGGTACAAACACACACCCCATATACGCAGCAGATCTGCAGCAGATTTGATGGTGCAGATTTGATGCTGTGTTCAGTTATTTAGATATAATCTGCTGCGTATTTGTTGCGTATCGCAGCAGTAAATACGCTGCGCATGCGGTGTGTGTGTTTATACCCTTAGGGTGTGTTCACACCAACAGGATCCGCAGCAGATCTGCAGCAGATCCGCAGTAGATTTGATGGTCCAGATTTGATGCTGTGTTCAGTTATTTAAATGAAATCTGCTGCGGATCTACAGCAGAAAATCAGCTGCGGATCTGGTAAGTGTGAACGTACCCTAAAGGGAGAGGTTTTTTAAAAAATCTCATAAAGACAACCCCTCTCCGTATTCCATATAGCATATGAATTTTAAAAAAAGCTCAATCCATCTATGTAATTTCATGTGAATGCCCCCCATACAGTGTTTACATATTCCATGAAAAACCAGTATGAAAAGGGTTAAAGCGACTCTGTACCCACAATCTGTCCCCCAAAAACCACTTGGACCGTCAGATAGCTGCTTTTCATCAAAGATCTGTCCTGGGGTCCGTTCGGCAGGTGATGCAGTTATTGTTCTAAAAAACAACTTTTAAACTTGCAGCCCTGTGTCAAACGGCCACCCCTCCTCCCCACCCCCTAGAACATTTTCTTCTGTCTGAACATTGCACATGTGCCTTAACGATCCAGCCTATGTGCCGTGCTGACACAGGTGAGGAATAGGAGACAATCTGCCTGGAGCATTCCTAATGATGATGCCTAATGCATACACAATCTAGGCCACGCCAGTGGGCACAGGGCTGCAAGTTTAAAAGTTGTTTTTTAAGACAATATCTGCATCACCTGCCGAACGGACCCCAGGACAGATCTCGGATTAAAAGCAGCTATCCAAAGGTACAATTAGTTTTGGGGGGTCAGATTGTGGGTACAGAGTCGCTTTAAATGTCATAAGGCATCAATGGGATTCCCACTTTTTGAACCCTCAGAAATCACCTGTAAAATATGAGAAAACCTAGAAGATTGCTGGCAGAAAAAGACTGCCTTTTCCATCTAGTCTACTCTTATACTACTTCCTTTTCTTAGGCTAGCTATGTGTTTATCCCAGGCACGTTTAAAGGGGTTTTCTAGGAATCACTCCGATCAGTGATTGATGGCTTATCCCGTGGATAAGCCATCTATCTGTTCTTCCAGAAAAAAAACCCTTTTAAAGGAGAAGTCCGGCGAAAATTTTTATTAAAGTGTTGTATTGCCCCCCAAAAGTTATACAAAGTTATACAAATCACTTATACAACACTTATTATGGGAAATGCTTATAAAGTGCTTTTTCCCCTGCACTTACTACTGCATCAAGGCTTCACTTCCTGGATAAAATGGTGATGTCACTTCCTTGATAACATGGTGATGTCACATCCCGACTCCCAGAGCTGTGAGGGCTGTGGCTGCTGGAGAGGATGATGGCAGAGGGATGCTCAGTGTCCCTCCAGTGTCCTGTGTCCCTCAGTGTCCTTCTGCCATCATCCTCTCCAGCAGCCACAGCCCGCACAGCTCTGGGAGTCGGGCCGTGACATCACCATGTTATCCAGGAAGTGACATCACCATGTTATCCAGGAAGTGAAGCCTTGATGCAGTAGTAAGTGCAGGGAAAAAAGCACTTTATAAGCATTTCCCATAATAAGTGTATATTGGTGATTTGTATAACTTTTGGGGGGCAATACAATACTTTAATAAAAATTTTCTCTGGCTCTTCCTTTAAGACCGTATTACACAGCCCTATAACCCGGGGGAAGTGAATGCCAACTTGTCAGCTCAGTGCTCACTTCCTCCTCGTTCCTCGCTCACTGCCTGTGCTATTATCCAACGATCAGTGATCTGCTATTGCATGGAGGGACTCGCTCACATCATAAAAGACCACAATCAGTAGACAATGTGCATGTCAACGTCCTATTACACTACACTATTATCAGCCTTAACGATCGGTAATCGGCCAACTAGCATGGCGGCTCAGTGGGGGCAGCACCATGGCTCAATGGTTAGCACTGTAGCCTTGCAGCGCTGGGTTCAAATCCCACCAAGGGCAACATCTGCAAAGAGTTTGCATGTTCTCTCTGTGTTTGTGTGGGTTTCCTCTGGGTACTCCGGTTTCCTCCCACACCCAAAACATACAGATAGGTGGATTTAGATTGTGAGCCCTATTGAGGACAGGGAGCATGTCCCCAATAATTGGCGAAACTATGTAAAGTGCTGCAAAATCTGTGTGCGCTATACAAATAAAAGCATTATTATAACTAAGGACTATAATCGTTTAGTGTAATAGGGCCTTTATAATCAGTTACTGTGAATTTAACAACCATATCTACTGGAAGTTTGTTCCGAGCATCTACTACTCTTTCACCTGGAGCACCTGGCAGCATGTGTTCAGTTTGCCTTCAGTGCCACCCCAGGGCAAATGATGCAATATATAGTGATTATTGAAAGTAATGGGTGGGTCATATGATGCGTGATTGTGCAGGGTACTTCAGCAGTGCTTGTAGCTACTCCTTTCTTTGGCTAACAGAAGAGAATCACAGACTGTTATATAATATAACCTACAAAAAAGCCTCCAAATATATCTAAACCAAGAAAGTTATGTAACTGTCTTGTTTTGGATATTTTTGGAGTTTTTTTTTTTGTAGGTTCATGGCAAACGAGTTTAGGTTGTTTGCCATAGCGGTTTTTTCAGAACGTTTATCATCGAAAAATTGCTTTGTGGAATAGGAACCTAAGTGCCATAGCTGTCTAAAGGACACAGAAAGGCAAGGCTCCAGTGAGCAAAAGTGTGCAAATGAGAAGTGAAAAAACATTGGTCAGATGAATACAGATTCTGATGAGACGGTCAGAATTGGGCACAAGTGGCATGTTTTTTTTTTTTTTTTGCCATAGCCGGATTATATTATAGCAGCTTCATAGGACACTTCCAGCAGGACAAGGCACCATACCAGGAGGGTTGTACGGACATGGTCCAGAAACATGAGTTTCCCCCTTAGGGCCCTATTACACGGGACGATTATCGTGCGAAAAATCGTTATATCGTTTGAATTTAAACAATAATCGTTTTGTGTAATTGCAGGCAACGATCGAAAAATCGTTCGTATGTCATTGATCGTTGATTTAGATCTGAACCTAAAATTATCGGTAATCGTTCGCTGTAATTCCACATTCGTTCGCTCAAGTTCCGCATTTTTTCACTAATCGTTCAGTGTAATTGCACATTGCACATTGTTTTGCTGGGATCAGAAGAAATAACGCTGCGTTAACACGAAACGATAATTGGCCCGATCGTACGATTAACGATGTTGGAGTAACTTTTTTTTTTCATAACAATAAGCCTTTTGACAGTACATTATATCGTATGGAAAATTGTTTTGCAATTGTTTTGCGATCGTTTAAGCCTATCTCACACATTGATTAAATCGGTGAACGACTGTTTACAAGGAACGTTCTGCGAATTTTTTGCGAACGACGATTTGAGAACATGTAAGATCAAAATTAATGATTTCTCGTTCGTCGTTTGATTGTTCGCTGTGTTTACACATAAGTTTATTGTTCGAATTCGATCGTTATTGCGCAAATTCGCACGATAATCGTTACGTGTAAACGCACCATAAACGATCATAGTGAAGATCGCAGTAACGATCAATGTAACGATCATATCTAACAAACATCGTTCTGTGTAATATGGTGACCGATTTTAAGTTAACGATAAACAATCTCGTTTGTGATCGTTAAAAATCGCTCCGTGTAATAGGATTATCGTTTAAATTTAAACTATATAACAATTTTTCACACAATAATGGTCCCATGTAATAGAGCCCTATGGGACATTGCTGAGGATGGAATAATTTTCTGTGTTATTAAATGACATAACATTTCTGATAATGGGAGCGGAGAATTTGGTGGTGATGCTGCTCAGCCGTCATGGTTATTGGGTGACAATGACATCTATGTAGGGTCAGTCATATAGCCCCATCATCCTAAAGAAATACATTCCAGGAGACTCCAGTCCCTGTATAGACAGTATATAGATGTATGTGCTGTACACACTGTATATAGATGATGTGGTGCATATGCTTTATATATATAGATGAAAATGGTGTATACACTGTATATAGATTCGAGGTGCTGTATACACTGTACATAGATGGATGTGGTGGGACTGTATATGCAGTGTCCCAGAACAGCCCTTCTTATGTTCCCACTTTCATTACAACCAGTTCTGTTCTGGAAAGCTATGGTCCACTGCAAACTGCGTGTATTGTGTTACCCTTCTCAGTATTCAGGTCTGCTATTCCATTCATTTATTGTATATCTATTCAGTCATCAGTGCCTAATGGTATTATGTCGCCCCCCCAGTGTTCAAGTTTGGTACTTCTCATGTATATTTCTCTGTATATGCCTAATGGTGTGATGATGCAATGGCTGGGGGACTGTCACCAAATTTAACAAGCAGCGGGGCTATGGTCTGGTGATGGACTCATACACCGGACTGCTGGTGCTGGTCAACAGACGAGCAGTGATGCGGGATTATCAGCCAGCCTACCTCAACAACCTTACTCCGAGAGAGGTCATTGAGTACACCCTGATAGGGTCCCCAAAAGGTCCATGGGCTGCAGCAGTTACCAGGCCTAAAAATCCAATACAACGGCCTTTCCTACCAACTCCGTCAGAGAACTGGGAAGAAGATTGGCAGGATTTCAAACCTCTGGGCACTATCACTGCTGCTTCCAAGGCCCCCAGGTTCAGCCACTACCACTGCTCACTCCACTGCTCCTGCTGCTGTGGCTAAAGCCGCCTGCTCGACCACCTCAGTGACATACCACGTGGCTCCCATAATTTCCCCCATCACCACAGTGACCCCTAGCGTTGTGGTCACCACTGTATCCCGCGATGCTTCTGCTCCGGGCCCTCCACGCTTTTATTATCCGTGGGAGAAGAAAAAGCAGAAGAAGGAGAAGGGGCCTAATGAGGCTCCTACCGCCTCTTTACAATAATTCGCTATAGAGACCAAAGTCCTTAAACTGTTCCTGTTTTGTTGTTGTTCCTGTGTGATTAAGAAGTTCTCTGCAACGTTCAAGGTTCGTGCCTGGTCCTCCTGACCAAGTTTCCTTATTATCATCCAGCTATGTGCTGATGGACACTCATTGACTCAAACTGTTCTCTAGTGCCTGTCCCAGAGCCTTTATATGGACAATGTTTTATATTGCCAAAAGAGACTCTACCAAACAG
Organism: Dendropsophus ebraccatus; assembly: GCF_027789765.1. NCBI lineage: Eukaryota > Metazoa > Chordata > Amphibia > Anura > Hylidae > Dendropsophus > Dendropsophus ebraccatus. The sequence continues at coordinate 127,067,524 of NC_091460.1, read as the reverse complement.
AGACACTTACCCAATTCTTCCTAAAGCACTTTTCATGATTGTGTGATTTTCAGAAGTTTATTATTGCACTTCAGTAGTCAAAAGTCTATTTTCTTGTCAGAGTCTTAAATATATATTTTCTTCCTCTGAGTAAGCAGAAAAGTAATTTAGACTCAGAGTAAAGTGTGTCTTTTGAAAAAGTACTTCTTCTCACAGTGTATATTTTTATGTCAGAGTTAGACAGTTTCCTCCTCCTCTGAGTAAGAAGTCAGTATGTATCTATAGCCTCAGAGAAAGTCTATTTTCTAGAGAGTATATTTCCTAAAGAGTGTATTTTCTCACAAGGGTATTCTATTTTTTTTCCTTATATATTGTATTATTGTGTCATCCACTGGAAAGATTATTTGAGCCAGTGTTCTTCAGGACCTCAGTGTTTGTTGTCCTCTATGTTTCCCTTCCTGGTGTCTCCATTGTTTGTTTATCCCTGTCTTGTTCCAACACAGTAGTTGCTGCACATAGTCCCACTCCACACTTAAACTTGACCATACATATTGCACCTTGGATACCTTTTCGTGTGGTTGGCCTATGGAGTACTTGTGTCATATGATTGAGTGGTGTGTATTGAGGCCTCGACTGTATGTTTGCTTTTGTTATTTTATTCTTTTCTCTTCCAGGTGTCCAAGTCACTTCACACAGACACCCAAAGCAGTACACAGGTCTTCACGTTCTTTTTCCAGTAGGGTAACGTATTTTATTGGAAACCTACTGTCCAAACTGGCTGGAATATTGAGAGTCCCCCGCCAGCAGTTAAGTAGTCCTGACTTCCATGTCAGATGGTCCACGCACTAACTACCTGTAACCAGAGTACGTTAGGCACCCCTAGGTGAAGTCCTGTCACTAGGGTTTTTCTTTCTCTTCATATTTTCTCTTGTCACCTGTGCCTTGAGCGTGGGAAACACACATCGACATACTCACTCACACTAACATTCCTTCCTCTTGTCTTGTTGTCCTGGTCCTCTATGTTCATTCAGCCACATCTACCTCAGCTTGTGGTTCGCCGAGGTCGGCTCATTTCTAGTAGGGAGGTATGCAGTGTCCCAGAACAGCCCTTCTTATGTTCCCACTTTCATTACAACCAGTTCTGTTCTGGAAAGCTATGGTCCACTGCAAACTGAGTGTATTGTGTTACCCTACTCAATATTCAGGTCTGCTATTCCATTCATTTATTGTATATCTATTCAGTCATCAGTGCCTAATGGTATTATGTTGCCCCCAGTGTTCAAGTTTGGTACTTCTCATGTATATTTCTTTGTATATGCCTAATGGTGTGATGATGCAATGGCTGGATGTCACGTGACTGTGCCCTGCTTCCATGGTAACTCCAATGGTCATCGAGCTTTGGCTGGGGGTTACCATGTGACTTCCTGTTCTACCTCGATCTATCTCCTCCCCCAGAGGGGATAGAGTGTGTGGCTCTGCTGTTCCTGTGCAGTCTAGTCTTGTCCTCCACCTTCAGGAGACAAGTTGTGTGTCTGTTCTCTCTCCCTGCTAAAAGAGAGAGGCCTGCATGTGCTCTGCTGCTCCAGTCCACTGGCTGTGTTCCTGTCTCAAGTCTCAAGATTCTCATCTGGGTGTCGATTCTTCAGTCATTCCTCTCATCATCATCAACAGCAAGTATTTCATTCAAGTCTCATTCCACCCACATCTCAACTTCAGTTTCACTACTACTCCCATCATTCAGCACGCTACTCTCACAGCCGATTGCAGCATCACCCATTACTCTGCTTTAGTCAAGACTGCCTTATTCCCGGTTGCATCCGGATAGACTGTTGCTACTAGTTACCACCGTTACAATAAATATACAACTACCGTTGTTTCTGAACCTTGGCATTGGTGTGATAATTGGTGCCCTGACTAAGGACAACGAGGAATCGCATGCCCCGGTTCCTGCCTGTTAGCACCATCTGCGGAGTGGCCGCTAGGGGCCAGGGCATCGCATATACAATGTATATAGATGGATGCAGTGGGGCTGTATACACTGTATATAGAGGGATGTGGTGTATACACTGTATATAGATGGATTAGGTGCACTGTATATGTGTGGGGCGGTATACACTGTATAGAGGGATGTGGTGCGCACTGTATATTGATGGAGGTGCTGTATACACTGTATATAGATGGATGTAGTGATGCTGTAAATACTGTATATAGATGAATGTGGTTTATACACTGTATACAGATGGATGTGCTGTATACACTGTATATAGATGGATGTGGTGGGGCTGTATACACTGTATATAGAGGGATGTAGTGTATACACTGTATATAGATGGATGTGGTGGGGCTCTATACACTGTATATAGATAGATGTGGTGGGGCTGTATGCACGGTATATAGATGGATGTGGTGTATACACTGTATATAGAGGGATATGATGTATACACTGTATATAGATGGATGTGGTGGGGCTGTATACACTGTATATAGATGGATGTGGTGTATACACTGTATATAGAGAGATATGATGTATACACTGTATATAGATGGATGTGGTGTATACACGGTATATAGATGGATGTAGTGAGGCTGTATACACTGTATATAGATGGATGTGGTGTATACACTGTATATAGATGGATGTGGCGTAAACACTGTATATAGATGGATGTGGTGTATACATTGTATATAGATATATGTGGTGTATACACACTGTTCATAGATGGATGTGGTGGGGCTGTATACACGGTATATAGATAGATATGGTGTACACACTGTATACAGATGGATGTGGTGTATACATGGTATATAGATGGATATGGTGGGGCTGTATACACTGTATATAGATGGATGTGGTGTATACATTGTATATAGATAGATGTGGTGTATACACCGTATATAGATGGATGTGCTGTATACACTGTATATAAATGGATATAGTGGGGCTGTATACACTGCATATAGATGAAAGTGGTGTATACACTGTATATAGATAGATGTGGTGGGGCTGTATACACTGTATATAGATGGATGTGGTGTATACACTGTATATAGATGGATATGGTATATACACTGTATATAGATGGATGTAGTAGGGCTGTATACACTGTATATAGATGGATGTGGTGTATACACTGTATATAGATGGATGTGGTGTGTACACTGTATATAGATGGATGTAGTGAGGCTGTATACACTGTATATACAGTAGATGGATGTGCTGCATACACGGTATATAGATGGATATGGTGGGGGCTGTATACACTGTATATAGATGGATGTGGTGTATACACTGTGTATAGATGGATATGGTGGGGCTGTATACACTGTATATAGATGGATGTGGTGGGGCTGTATACACTGTATATTGATGGATGTGCTGTATACACTGTATATAGATGGATGTGGTGTATACACTGTATATAGATGGATGTGGTGTATACACGGTATATAGCTGGATGTGGTGGGGCTGTATACACTGTATATAGATGGATATAGTGGGGCTGTATACACGGTATATAGATGGATGTGTTGTATACACTGTATATAGATGGATGTGGTGGGGCTGTATACACGGTATATAGATCGATATGGTGTATACACTGTATATAGATGGATATGGTGTATACACGGTATATAGATGGATGTAGTAGGGCTGTATACACTGTATATAGATGGATGTGGTATATACACTGTATATAGATGGATGTGGTGTGTACACTGTATATAGATGGATGTAGTGAGGCTGTATACACTGTATATACAGTAGATGGATGTGCTGTATACATGGTATATAGATGGATATGGTGGGGGCTGTATACACTGTATATAGATGGATGTGGTGTATACACTGTGTATAGATGGATATGGTGGGGCTGTATACACTGTATATAGATGGATGTGGTGGGGCTGTATACACTGTATATTGATGGATGTGCTGTATACACTGTATATAGATGGATGTGGTGTATACACTGTATATAGATGGATGTGGTGTATACACTGTATATAGCTGGATGTGGTGGGGCTGTATACACTGTATATAGATGGATATAGTGGGGCTGTATACACGGTATATAGATGGATGTGTTGTATACACTGTATATAGATGGATATGGTGGGGCTGTATACACTGTAAATAGATGGATATAGTGGGGCTGTATACACGGTATATAGATGGATATAGTGGGGCTGTATACACTGTATATAGATGATGTGGTGTATACACTGTGTATAGATGGATATGGTGGGGCTGTATATACGGTATATAGATGGATGTGGTGTAAACACTGTGTACAGATGGATATAGTGGGTCTGTATACACGGTATATAGATGGATGGTGGGGCTGTATACACTGTATATAGATGGATGTGGTGTATACACTGTATATAGATAGATGTGGTGTATACACCGTATATAGATGGATGTGGTGTATACACTGTATATAGATGGATGTAGTGGGGCTGTATACACTGTATATAGATGGATGTGGTGTATACACCGTATATAGATGGATGTGCTGTATACACTGTATATAGATGATGTGGTGTATACACTGTGTATAGATGGATGTGGTGTATACACTGTATATAGATGGATGTGGTGTATACACTGTATATAGATGGATGTGGTGTATACACTGTATATAGATGGATGTGGTGGGGCTGTATACACGGTATATAGATGGATGTGCTGTATACACTGTATATAGATGGATGTGGTGGGGCTGTATACACTGTATATAGATGGATGTGGTGGGGCTGTATACACTATATGGATGGATGTGGTGTACACACTGTATATAGATGGATGCGGTGGGGAGGTACACACTGCATATAGATGAATGTGGTGTATACACTGTATATAGATGGATGTGGTGGGGCTGTATACACTGTATATATATGGATATAGTGTATACATTGTATATAGATGGATATGGTGGGGCTGTGCATAGTTGGATGTGGTGTATACACTGTATATAGATGGATGTGGTGTATACACTGTATAAAGATGGATGTGGTGTATACACTGTATATAGATGGATGTGGTGTATACACTGTATATAGAGGGATGTGGTGGGGCTGTATACACTGTATATAGATGGATGTGGTGTATACACTGTATATAGATGGATGTGGTGTATACACTGTATATAGATGGATGTGGTGCAACACTGTATATAGATGGATGTGGTGTATACACGGTATATAGATGGATGTGGTGGGGCTGTATACACTGTATATAGATGGATATAGTGGGGCTGTATACACGGTATATAGATGGATATAGTGGGGCTGTATACACTGTATATAGATGGATGTGGTGGGGCTGTATACACGGTATATAGATGGATGTGGTGGGGCTGTATACACGGTATATAGATGGATATAGTGGGGCTGTATACACTGTATATAGATGGATGTGGTGTATACACTGTATATAGATGGATGTGGTGGGGCTGTATACACTGTATATAGATGGATGTGGTGGGGCTGTATACACGGTATATAGCTAGATGTTGTGGGGCTGTATACACTGTATATAGATGGATGTGGTGTATACACGGTATATAGAAGGATATAGTGGGGCTGTATACACTGTATATAGATGGATATAGTGGGGCTGTATACACGGTATATAGATGGATGTGGTGGGGCTGTATACACTGTATATAGATGGATGTAGTAAGGCTGTATACACTGTATATAGATGGATATAGTGGGGCTATATACACGGTATATAGATGGATATAGTGGGGCTGTATATACGGTATATAGATGGATATAGTGGGGCTGTATACACTGTATATAGAGGGATATAGTGGGGCTGTATACACTGTATATAGCTGGATGTGGTGGGGCTGTATACGATGTATATAGATGGATGTGGTGTATACACGGTATATAGATGGATATAGTGGCGCTGTATACACGGTATATAGATGGATATAGTGGGGCTGTATACACTGTATATAGATGGATGTCCTGTATACACTGCATATAGATGGATGTGGTGTATATACGGTATATAGATGGATACAGTGGGGCTGTATACACGGTATATAGATGGATGTGGTGTATACACGGTATATAGATGGATGTGGTGGGGCTGTATACACTGTATATAGATGGATGTGGTGTATACACTGTATATAGATGGATGTGCTGGGGCTGTATACACGGTATATAGATGGATATAGTGGGGCTGTATACACGGTATATAGATGGATATAGTGGCGCTGTATACACGGTATATAGATGGATATAGTGGGGCTGTATACACGGTATATAGATGGATGTAGTGGGGCTGTATACACGGTACATAGATGGATGTCCTGTATACACTGTATATAGATGGATGTGCTGGGGCTGTATACACGGTATATAGATGGATATAGTGGCGCTGTATACACGGTATATATATGGATATAGTGGGGCTGTATACACTGTATATAGATGGATGTGGTGTATACACTGTATATAGATGGATGTGCTGGGGCTGTATACACGGTATATAGATGGATATAGTGGCGCTGTATACACGGTATATAGATGGATATAGTGGGGCTGTATACACTGTATATAGATGGATGTCCTGTATACACTGCATATAGATGGATGTGGTGTATATACGGTATATAGATGGATGTGGTGTATACATGGTATATAGATGGATGTGGTGTATACACTGTATATAGATGGATGTAGTGGGGCTGTATACACGGTATATAGATGGATATAGTGGGGCTATATACACGGTATATAGATGGATATAGTGGGGCTGTATATACTGTATATAGATGGATATAGTGGGGCTGTATACACGATATATAGATGGATATAGTGGGGCTGTATACACAGTATATAGATGGATGTGCTGTATACACGGTATATAGATGGATGTGGTGTATACACGGTATATAGATGGATATAGTGGGGCTGTATACACGGTATATAGATGGATGTGGTGTATACACGGTATATAGATGGATATAGTGGGGCTGTATACACGGTATATAGATGGATGTGGTGTATATACTGTATATAGATGGATATAGTGGGGCTGTATACACGGTATATAGATGGATATAGTGGGGCTGTATACACGGTATATAGATGGATGTGGTGTATACACGGTATATAGATGGATATAGTGGGGCTGTATACACGGTATATAGATGGATGTGGTGTATATACTGTATATAGATGGATATAGTGGGGCTGTATACACGGTATATAGATGGATATAGTGGGGCTGTATACACAGACGGCTTCCTGAAGGAAACACCATGCCGCCGCCGCCGCCTCACACCTCGGGGATAAAGGAGAGGGAGGTCACATGAAATGTCTTGTCACCAGCAGAGAAGAAGGAGGATGCTGAGAAGCGTGAAGTTTATTATCCCCCTCGGCCGCCGCCCCCACCCGGCACGACGAGCGGTGTCACTCCCCTCACAGCGACCCCCAGACAATAATAATAATAATGGCAGCCGTGTCCCTGCGGAGGGCGGCGGGGGGAGCAGAGACGTGGCTGCTCCGGAGCTGAGCCGAGGATTTGCTCTGTGGAGGGGAGAAGGGGGGGTGTAATGGGAAGAGGAGGAGGAGGACGAGGGGGAGGGAGACTACAGAGGAGCAGTGGCCGTGTGTGCGCCTCTGATTCCCGGTGTAATTTGCAGCCAATCATCAGTAGGTGTCCACATCCCTGCATCCTCCTCACCTCGGCGCCAATAACTCTCCACCTCTCTCCTGCCTCCCTCCTCCTTCTCTCTTCTCTCCCCCATCCCCCTCCTGCTTCCTCCCCCCCCCCCCCTCACCTCCTCCTCCCCTCACAGCCCCCCCATGCCTCTCAGCCACACGCAGAGAAAGAGAGAGAGAGACTGACTGACTCCCAGGCTGCTTCCTCCCGCCCTCCCTCCTCACACACATCGACTGGAAACTGACTGGAGAGCAGCGCACAGGGAGAGCCAGCCAGAGACACACACATACTGAGGGGAGAGAGCAGGGACCACCGAGAGACCGGCGGCGGCGGCGGCACCCTCCTCCTCCTCACCCTGCGCTCCTCACCCTCCTCCTCACCCTGCTCACCTGCCCCACTCATAGCAGCAGCAGGAAGTAATAAAGTGTCCATGTCCTGGAGCTGCCCGGGCACCTGGAGTGTGACCCTCCTGCCCAGGGGGCGATGTGTGGGGGGCATTAGATGCAGCAGCCTGCCTGTCCTCTCCTCCATCCACTGGTAAGTACCCAGATTTTGTTGTTCCACCTTGTCCCCCTCCCCCCTCCTGCCATCAGTCAGTGTGCCCTTTGCTGTGACTTATGGTAAGTGCTGTGCCTTCATTTATTAATTAATCTGCCCCTCCCCCACGCAGGGGAGCCATGACCTCTGATCTCCTCCGAGTAGACATGGCATACTCACCCTCCTCCTCCTCCCCTGGCATACACAGTGCTTACTACTAGTCACATCAACTATTACTTCTTGTTTTGCCACCCCCCCCCCCCCAACGCTCATCACTTCTTCTTCATTTCTTGCCACATTACTTTTCTCCGACTTCATAAGAACACTAGAAAAATTGGTATTTTGTTGGCGAGCCGGCGGTCGGGCTGGCATCTAACTAGTTTGGAGTAGGCAAGTTTGCCCGTCGCAATATTGGCCGGTGCGGAATGTCCCATCCATGCGTTGTATTCCCGGTTGCATTTAGCCTGGAGCCTTTTGGGGCAGCCTTTGTACTGCCATCAAACCTCAGAGCGTTCAGAGGCTCGCCTTTCCTTGATAGAGGGCACAGACGTTGGCGCTTCCTCTTTGGCACATCTTGGGATTTCAGATCCCTATCAGTATTCCCAGAGGATGCGGCTCATGTGGATTTCCTATGTCTCGCTATGTTGTTGTGTTAGGTTGGTGGTGGGGGGGGGGATGGTGCCGTCTTCTCGTAGGGTAATGCTTCATTACTCTCATTATAGGGTTAATTAGCAGAACTGATCGCCAGCCTGAACTTTGAAGTTAGGATATTTCTAGGGAAATGGGGCTGACGTGCTTCACGAGGGAGAAGAGGGCGAAGTTGACCTGGAGTGATAATGATGATAATAATAATAATATTAATAATATTGTCGGCTTGGCTGTTTACTATGCAGACGCCTCAGAGATGAGATGCAAGAAAAGTTGTGGACGCACTAATGCTGGCGGCCCCTGTGTTTTTTTTTCCCGCATGGGGAGACAATGAAGCCACTGTGGTCCTGTTGTGTGCAGGTGCCTGGTATTGTCACTGTGCGCTGTCACCAGGGCTTAGGGATGCAGAGGGCTTCTCATTCTGTGATTGTAAAGAGCTCAGCCTCCCGCTACAGCTGCCGGCTCTTAGATAACACCACAAGAATATGAAATTGCCTGACTTATTTTTATCTGGCCCCTTTCTCATCTCTTGCTCTTGCCGTCCGCTCTCCCTCCTTCCTTCCTTCCCATTGCAGGGGCCCACCTCCCCACTCCCCATCATTTAAATGGCTGCTCCAATTGAGACCTGTCCTTGGTACATTGAATTAAGACCCTAGCAGAGCCAGCTGTGCTGGGATTCAGACTAATGACCGTCAGACACAGAAGGACACTGTGGCAGCTGGTAGTTCCTATTTTGCCTGCCTTTTTTTTTTTATAGTGGAGATGGTATACAGGCGGCCTCTCGCTGGCATTGTGCTTATACCCTGATGCATTGTCGACTTTCTCAGCACTTAATTTGCTAATTTCCTGTTCATTTTTTTTCTCTGTTCAAGCCCATTTTGCTTGCAGCCTTCCAGCATTTCCGTGCCTTGACAAGACTTTGTTGGTGCATTTCATAACGTTCAATGCCCTCTGGTTAGAGGTACCATAACCCTTTTCCATCTCTGATTTACATGTCTTTTGATCTCTACTTTCTGTCTCCCTTGGCATTTGTCAACACCCCCAATTTCGCCCTCATCCTCCTCCCCCCCCCCCCCCCCCCCCGCCACCTCTCAGCAGTCTCAGGTATTCCATCCAGCTATTAATGCTATTATGCAATTCAATTATGTTCGGGGGAATAGGAGGGGGAGGGTGGGGGGAATGATATTTATTAATGTGATGGAAATGATTTTGACAGTGTATTTATTTCTCTCTCTTTCCCGTGCACCTTTTTGGAATGATTCTCTTTGTTTTACTTGGAACAGTTGGCGTTTGTGATAATGCACAAGAAGATGCTCCGTGACAAACTGCTGTCTGCTGAAAAATCACCTACAAAGAAATAAAAAAAAAAAAAAAAAGGCACTTCTCCCGATTTGCACAAACCACACAGAATTGAAAAATAAAACCCCAGTTGCTTATTGAAGGTCTCACCCAAAAATAAAGGTGACTGAATTAAGCAGTTTCGGTGGTTTCCCCCCTCTCTCCCCTCCTACCCCCTTCCACCTACCCTCCTCAGAGATGTCCAATATGAACACTAATGTTTGCGTGGAGAATGGACAGAACCCAGAGGCTGCCGTGCTCCCCAAGGATAACCTGGTGGAGGGGGCTTTGAACAGCCTCATGGATTACAATTCGGAAATGGAGAGGTATAGGTCCTTTGCTACCTTTTACAAAACCAATGGTGCATTCCCTCAGGCTGCTAAGATTGCCAGGATCACCACTCCTATCTTCCCCAGTGCCCGGATTGGCATGTCTCCTTGGAACTGCGATAATGCAATGCTTTGGGGAAGGAAATCAGCAGCTATCAACCCTAATAGGACCAGCATGCACAGAAACGACTCCCAAAGGCTGGGGAAGCCTGGCGGAGCGCCAGAGTCGTTGCAAATGGCAAATAATAATTTCCTTTCCACCTTATCCCCTGAACACTGCAGACCTTTGGCAGGGGAATGCATGAACAAGCTCAAATGCGGCGCCGCTGAAGCAGAGATAATGAATCTCCCTGAACGCGTTGGAACTTTTTCCGCTATTCCGGCTCTAGGGGGCATCTCATTACCTCCAGGGGTCATCGTCATGACAGCCCTTCACTCCCCCGCAGCAGCCTCGGCAGCCGTCACAGACAGTGCGTTTCAAATTGCCAATCTGGCAGACTGCCCGCAGAATAATTCTTCGGGAGCCGGCGGGAACCCTGCCAAGAAGAAGAGGAAAAGGTGTGGGGTCTGTGTGCCCTGCAAGAGGCTCATCAACTGTGGAGTCTGCAGCAGTTGCAGGAACCGCAAAACTGGACACCAGATCTGCAAATTTAGGAAATGTGAAGAGCTTAAGAAAAAACCTGGCACTTCACTAGAGGTCAGAGGAGATGATTCTTTCTTTCCCTGCCTTCCCAGCTCCCTGCTTCCCCCCATCCCTCCACCCCTCCAGTGCTTCTTGTCTGGCTTCAAGACGCACTATCCCTTTTCTGATACCTCCTGAGGGTTGTGAGGTTGTCCTTTATGCACAGCCAGATGTGAACAGAGAGCTTATTGGTGTGTATGTGTGTGTGCCCATGCAGCTTGACACTTTTACAACTTTTCCTCACACATAGAAAGTATTAACCCTGCACTGCCTCGTAAAAGCAGCTGGGGTGGTACAAGTATATCGTGTGCGTGTGCGTGTTTGCTAGATCATCTCAACTAACTGGATTTTTCAGTGTCATACGATTGTGTTTAAAAAAAAAAGAGCTGCTGTATCTGTACCCAGTCCTATTAAATTATACAGAAAATGTTTGTAAAATGTTATTTTTTTGGTCCTGTAAAAGTCCTAAACCACTAAACTAATGCTGAGTGAAATCTGCAATAAACTTTATCTTACATCCAAAAACACTCATGTGTGTGCGTGTATGTGTGAATGTGCTGCTATGGACCTGTTGTACACTAACTGCTGTCGTTCTGAACCATGAAGTGCAATATCGGCCTGCTATAGTTCTACAGAGGTAGTTTTTTTTTTGTTTGTTTTTTTGCCTTTTGTCTGGTCAATAGCTTTTTGGTTTCCATGCATTACTTTTATCACTGTGAGAGTACAGGATGAGATTCAGCTTCGTCGAGGTGTACATAAGTGACACACAGGTATGCACAGGGGGTGCGCGGAGGCTTAATGGGACACAACACCAAAAGTGCCTTACAATTCCAGGTTGCATCATCAATTTGGATGCACCCCACAAGGTGTCTGATTCCATGCAACTCTTATAACTAACTCTTATAAAAGTTGTCTGTATGTCTGCTGCTCTAATAGAACTAGTTTATATTACTCAATATTAATGGATTTTTACAGCTTTTTTACAAAATTACACAGGGTCAGAAAATAAGAAAAAACTTATATTCACCCCTTCAGTATTACATTGGTTCATTGCTGCCACCGCTCCTGGGCCCTGTGTGGGAGTTTCCTGATGACGTCCCTTTCTGCAGTCTGTCACTGGTCTAAGTGGTCACAAGTAAAGGCAATTGCATGTGACTAGAGATGAGCGAACCGGGTTCGAGTCGATCCGAACCCAAACGTTCGGCATTTGATTAGCGGGGGCTGCTGAACTTGGATAAAGTTCTAAGGTTGTCTGGAAAACATGCATACAGCCAATGACTATACCCATGATTTTCACATAGCCTTAGGGCTTTATCCAACTTCAGCAGCCACCGCTAATCAAATGCCGAAAGTTCGGGTTCAGATCGACTCGAGCATGCTCGAGGTTCGCTCATCTCTACATGTCACCACAGAGACCTCAGTGGATGGAAATGTCATTGGGGTACTTCCGCCAGGGACTCTGGAGCAGGGGGTGGTACTGGACATTTTATTTGCCCTACCATTGTGCCTCCATGTAGTTTTTGAGAAAAGGCTGAATGCCCCATTTAATTCTTGTTGTTTTTAATTGTAAGTTTGAAAAAAACTGTTGTCCAGGGATAAAAAAAAAAAAAGTTTTATGTGTGGCGGGGTAAAAATAAAATGTATAATCTCCTGTTCCCATCTACCACAGCTGCCATACCGATGGCCCCGCTTCTTTCAGCTGGGTCCTGATGATGCATAGTCTCTGTAGGCATTGCCCCATTCAGCCAATCACTAGCCACAGTGGTCCTGCCTCACTCAGTGATTGGCTGGCGCAGTTCCTGCTGGGAAAGTGCATCATCAGGTACATCCTAGAGAACCATTAGTGTCAGATGTGGGGGAATGAGGGCAGGTGAGTATTTTTTTTTTAATTATTATTATTTTTACTCCATCCCAGCCACATATAAACATTTTTTTTTTATTTACCCTTGGACAACACCCTTAGTGATCCGTGTGCACTTATATTACATTATATTGTCATGTAACTGTATTTAAGCATATATTTATAAATATATGAAAAATGTGAACAACTCTTAATAACTTAACTATTTTTAGCTTTCCACTTTAGGTGTAGTGTCCCTTTAACCCTTTAAGTCAGCTTTGCAATGTAGGCCATGCAGGCAGTGCTGCTTTATCCCGAGTTTGATGAATGTAAGGTACTTTTTTCTTGCTGGAAACATTGTGCTATTCCTGTTGTAAATGAGACACGGAAGGTTAGTCCTTTCATTCATAAATGATCAGCCTCGGACTCATTCAGTAATGAGCTTTGTTTTACGTCTGCCATCACACACTTCCTGCAATTACAATGTGGCAGCTGCAGCTAAAAGTCAAGTCAGCCTCAGCATGGCCCATGGGCGGCCGGCTCAGGCTCCTAACCTCCATCATCTCTGTCTGTGTCGCCTCTGTAGAGCCCAGGGCACCTAAAGATTTTTATATAAGTCTCTGCATTGAATGTTGTAAACTAAGTGAAGTGGTAATTGTTTTATTGATATTAATAAAGCCATTGAACTGCTGGAAGTTTCATCTTTTCCCCACCCCACAAAATCAATATCCAGTTGACAGAATGATTTATTGTGTGCAGCCCTTTAGTTTATGGAGGTTTTTATTATAGTTTGTGCATTGTTTACTTGCCTGGAAAAAAATAACATCAGTGTATTCGGTCCAGTCCAGGTAACTTTATTGGATTATAAACTACTATCTTTTTCTGAAATACAATCGGTTGACGTAATGCTTGGGCCCATGTGTTTTATAGGCTTTGTTACCAAGGTAGCTGGTGGTGTTTTGTTTTTTTTCCCCATAAGAAACGGGCATTGGACCCACTTTTTTACATGTGATAACTTATTGTTGTAGATGGTTATATGGATGTAGAGGACCCATTGTAACATGGATGGCATGCTGTTATTATAGAGGACGTCATTTGTAATATCGGAAAGTGTATCCATACACCAGGCCACCTATGTTGCCTCTACTTATGAGTAGTATGGGTTGTCCTGAAACCACAGTTGTGATGTCAGTGATACCTTAGGCCAGTGCTTCTCATGTCCAGTTCTCCAACAGGTCATGTTTTGAGGATTGTTTTAGGACCTAAAATCGTCGACCTATGTCTAAGTATAGCTAATAGCGAATGATTCCCCAAACACCTGACACCTTACCTCTCCCCGCTCCTCGTCTTCTGTCCTGTGCTCCGCAGCTTCCCAGTCCCAGCGGCAATGGCGTCTGAGCGACCTGTCAGTTGACAGGCTGCTCAGACGCCGCTGCCGCCGGGACTGGGAAGCTGCAGAGCACAGAAGAGAGGACCAGGAGCGGGGATAGGTAAGGTGTCAAGTGTTTGGGCAAAGACTGCACAGACATCGCTAACGATGTCCATGCAACCCTTACTGTTTGATAATCAGGCCGTCTAATAGATCCAGGAAACGAGCGCTGATCCAGCAGATTGGTGCTTGTTTACTAAAATGATGGGGCTGTAATCGGCCCTTGTAATAGTACCCTTATACTCAGTGCATCAGGTGTTCTGTGAATGGGATATCCTCAAAACATGACCTGTTGTTGGGCCATGATGACTGGATTTGGAGGACTGCCTTAGGATTTATATAAAACTTTTATGTAACTTTTTGCGTGTTTTACATTCTCACCGTTTTCAAGATCTTTGCTTACTGTCAGAAAATGGAAGCGTCCTTGTATACATCCAAAGGCAGAGAACATGACTAGGGCTAACTAACAAATGGATAGCTTGTGAGTAATAAACCAGGACAAGCTACATACCAGGTTACCCTTGAAGATCAGTTTTCAGCCTCTGGATGTGATACGTTCTCCACAACAAGCAGAGATTGTAAAAACAGGAAAAACTCCTTTTAGCATCGTAATTGTGATGGTATATGTTGGCGATAATTATAATAATAGTTCTCTGACAAACTCATTGGATGTCCTGGGCATGTAGAAAACATTTGTATTGCTTCAGGTCTTCTGATTTATTTATTGGTTATTTAAAGTGAATCTGTCAGCCAATCCATCTAGGAGCTGCAGACAGAGGCTGACAAACAATGATGCAATAACAGAAGTTTTTTTTTTAAACTCTGGGCTGAAGTTTCAAGGAGGTGGGGTCAAGCTGCTGAAGTGCAAAGCTAGGAGTTTGACCCTGCTTCCTTAAAGGGAATCTGCCAATAGGTTTATTCCACCTTAAATGAGGGCAGCATAAGCTAGTGATAGAAATGGTGGACAGATCAGTGTATTACTTACATCATTCTGTTCAGCCGTTCTCCTAATATGCAGGAGAATAGGATTATTGCCACACCCCTCCCCCCCCCCCGCCCTCCAGTTGCTGATTGACAGTTGCTGCCTATACACAGCATGGATAGATAACTGCCAATCAGCAGCTGGTGGGCGGAGTTTCCTGCTTCTCATGAATATCCAGGACTACCGAACTCATGCACATAATGGAGAGGACTACTTATTGTCTATGTTATTTAGTAGGATATCTCTGAATCAGCTGCAGAGAACAATGTAAGTGATACATCATCTTGTTCAGCTTCTCTGTCACTAGTTTATGTTACTCATGTATAGGACAGGATAAACTTACTGATAGTCTCTTTAAAAGTAAATTGTAAATTTCAAATTATTGCATCATTGTCTGCAACTCATAGGACTGACAGGTTCACTTTAAGCAATCCAATATGAGATTGCCTATCATGGTTATTGGAAAAATCACAATGTCCTATACAAGGTGTCTTACTTTTATCACCTTTCCTGCCCCTATGATCTTTCTTCCTGGCTCTTGTTCGGCCTTTTCTTACTGACATTGTGTGAACCGCCTTCAATGTCACTCAGAGCTGCCACTATCCAAGCCTCTTAATCTGTGATTATTGATGGGGATGACGCTTTAAATCCATGATCTCAGTCCCTGCGAGCAGTCTCAGTTTTGCCAGAGCATAGGAAAGGAGTGTTGTCATGTGGACATAGAAGAGCTGCTGTCACTTCAAATAAAGACATAAAACAGGGGTAGGGAACCTTGTCTCTCCAGCTGTTGCAAAACTACAACTCCCATCATGCCTGGACAGCCAAAGCTTTAGCTTTGGCTGTCCAGGCATGATGGAAGTTTTAGTTTTGCAACAGCTGGGGAGCCAAGGTTCCCTACCTCTATGCTAGAAGCTCTTTTTTGGTTTCAGACCTCATTTATGTGCCCATACTATGGCCTCAAGTGTGACCTGAGTCCTATAGATCCCTATTATGCTAATAGTTTGGGTCCTATTAGACCTACAATTGTTTCTGGACTTTGTGGCTGTAATATAGGATGTAAAAATGTGCCCATATTCCTCCTTAGGATCGTTCTCCTGTAAAGGCTTGTGGCCATGTTGGTTGCCGAAATAAAGGACACAGGTCTTCATAGGGTATATGAATATAGTGTCAGTGGGGACATATATCTTTATTGCCTTATAGACATATCTAGCGGAATTGTTGGCGACAAATAAACTGGTTTTAGAAAGGTAGATAGATTTTTAATTTACTTTTATTTAAAAATCTTAAGTCTTCCCATACTTATCAGTTGCTGTATGTCCTGCAGGAATTGTTGTTTTATTTTCAGTCTGATGCAGTGCTCTCTGCTGCCACCTCTGTCCGAGACAGGAACTCTGTCTTGGTTTTCTATGAATCTCCATAGAAAACCTCTCTTGCTCTAGACAGTTCCTGTCCCGGCCAGAGATGTCAGGCTGAAAATAAAACATTTCCTGCAGGACATACAGCAGCTAATAAGTATGGGAAGACTTGAGAATTTTTACTAGAAGTAAATTACAAATCTGTATAACTTTCTGACACCAGTTGATTTGAAAGAACATTTTGGCTGGACAACCCCTTTAAAAGAAAACATCATTTCCTGCAGGACATACAGCAGCTGATAAGTATGGGAAGACTTTAGATTTTTAAATAGAAGTAGATTATAAATCTATATAACTTTCTGACATCAGTTGATTTGAAATAAAAAGAGTACCCCTTTAAAGCCCATGACCATGTGGGTCTGCCTGATATTTGATGGGATTTTTGTTTGTCAGAACCTTGTATTGTACTATATAGGATTATTGGTAATACAGTCCATTATGGTTGCACCTTGTGTAATTGCTTTGTGGTGCAGGTGTTGCAGACAGTATGTCATACAGGACTCATTAGTTGTCGTTCAGTCTCGGATCCTTTTTTTTTGCATTTGTCTATAAGCGTCCTTTTGTGCAATACGCCGGCACTTGGTAAATAAAGCCAGATCCCAGAGGCCGCTTTTCCGTAAATATGACATACCTTACAGAAACTGATGGCCCATTAACTTTGGAGCCGTCGGCCTAGCCGCTGCAGTAAAAGAATGAATTAGGCAGTGTGCTTCAGCCACTAAATGCCCAGCCTCCCAGGCTGTAATTCCTCATCCAGATGTTAGTGATGCCAGCATGGTGGTCCTCCGCAGCACATGCTCTGCTCTTTCATAAAGCTACCGTTGCTATGGAGGAATGTGGAGCTCACTATCAGAGTACAACTTTTAAGAAACTGCAGCCAATCTTAGTTCTTAATTATTCTAATACAGGTTGGTAGTATTTCTACCAATTATTATTTCCAGGAAAACTACAATTCCACTTATACTTGTTACAGGGTTTATGCATGAACCAACCAGGAAGTAAGCTCATTCATAGCCATGATGTAGTAAAGGAGAAGGAGAAGTATTTAAGCATTGTATTGCCCCCAAAAGTTATACAACTCACCAATATACACTTATGACGGGAAATGCTTAGAAAGTGCTTTTTCCCTGCACTTACTACTGCATCAAGGCTTCACTTCCAGGATAACATGGTGATGTCACTTCCTGAATAACATGGTGATGTCACTTCCTGGATAACATGGTGATGTCACTTCCTGAATAACATGGTGATGTCAATTCCTGGATAAAATGGTGATGTCATGACCTGGCTCCCAGAGCTGTACGGGCTGTGGCTGCTGGAGAAGATGATGGCAGAGGGATTCTCAGTGCCCTGTGTCCCTCAGTGTCCCCCTGCCATCATCCTCTCCAGCAGCCACAGCCCGCACAGCTCTGGGAGTCGGGTCGTGACATCACCATGTTATCCAGGAAGTGACATCACCATTTTATCCAGGAGGTGACATCACCATGTTATCCAGGAAGTGACATCACCATGTTATCCAGGAAGTGACATCACCATGTTATCCAGGAAGTGACATCACCATGTTATCCAGGAAGTGAAGCCTTGATGCAGTAGTAAGTGTAGGGGAAAAAAGCTCTTTATAAGCATTACCCGTAATAAGTGTATATTGGTGAGTTGTATAAGTTTTGGGGGCAATACAATACTTAATAACAATTTCCGCCGGACTTCTTCTTTAGGGTAGGTTCACACGTACAGGATCCGCAGCAGATCCGCAGCAGATTTGATGGCGCAGATTTGATGCTGTGTTTAGTTAATTAGATGAAATCTGCTGCGGTTCCGGTGCGTGTGAACGTACCCATCAGGCAGACAGACTTTAGGTTTGGAATATCGAAATAGCTTCAGTATAAGCAGCAATGTTCCAGTAATATAGCAGGAAACTCAGCAGGAATTCTAATTCACCACTGCAGTATGACAGCCGACGTGCAGGGCAAGGGACAGTCCTCAACACATACTGTAATCACCTCTTATACAAGGGAATTGCTATTTATGCTTTCGCCTTTTATCCGTTAAAGTTTTAGATATGTTTTATAAAGCGTGTCTTTCATCTTTTGGTTGTTTGGGGAAGTGCAATTGATAAAATTGTTTTTTTTTTTTTTTACTCATTTCAGTTTCATTGCAGAAATTTCTGTGAATGAAAAATCTTTTTGTAAACCTGAATAGGGTTGTTAAAGGTATGTGACTATACCTTTTAATCCTTAGGCTGGGTTCACACACAGTATATTTCAGACAGTATTTGGTCCTCATGTTAGGTCCTCATAGCAACCAAAACCAGGAGTGGAATGAAAACACAAAAAGGCTCTGTTCACATAATGTTGTAATTGAGTGGATGGCCGTCATTTTAAGGCAAATATTTGCTGTTATTTTAAAACATCGGCGGTGGTATTGAAATAATGGCATTGATTTAACGTTATAGGGCGGCCATCCACTTTTCAACATTGTGTGAACAGAGCCTTTCTGTGTTTTCAATCCACTCCTGGTTTTGGTTGCTATGAGGACCAAATACTGCCTGAAATATACTGTGTGTGAACCCAGCCTTAAAGTGTTCCTTTCTTACAAAGTGTGGCTATAACTTTCAACGTCTAAATCAACAGTAGATGTGTAGAAAAGCAAGTTTGCAATATACATTCATTATTTTTTTTTGTTATCATGTAAAACAAAGCTATACTTACTTGTATCCAGATCCAGTCTCCTGAAGGCAGATTTTTAATTGAAAAAAACAGACTAAATACATGAAGTCCCGGCCTGTACAGAGAGTCACGGCTTAGTGTGTCCATCAATAACATGACTGCCTTTTTATGAAAGCGCTCAGATGGCCTGGAAAACACGGGACTTCCTGTGTTTAGACTCTGAAGAAAACAAAGCACCTGAACACAGGAAGTGCTGTGTTTTCCATGATAACTAAAAAAAGAATAATGAATGTATATTGCAAACTTGCTTTATATCACACCTACTGTTGATTTAGGGTTTGAAAAGTATAACGACAGGTGCACTATAAGTTTACCTCTAATGGCATGTTGTTTCTTAGTTACATTTGTTAGAAAACTCATTAAAAGAATTGTAATATTAGTTGTCATCCAGCTATTTCGGATATTTTGGCCAGTTTCAGTGTAATATGGTAACTTTTCTGCATTTATGTCATGACTCTAAGTTCCAGCCCAGCCCCCCAGTCTAATCATCATATCTATGTTGCTTTCACTTTGGTCCATTAGGCCCATGGTTGGGCCAAGACTTGTGGCTGAAACATGGATGCAGAAATGTGGCTGTTTTAAAGGGCTACTCCAGTGATATTTTTTTCCAAATCAAGTGGTATGAGAAAGTTATATAGATTTGTAAATTACATTTCAGCTGCTGTATACCCTGCAGGAAGTGGTATGTTGTTTCTAGTCTGACACAGTGCTCTCTGCTGCCACCTTTGTCCATGTCAGGAACTGTCTAGAGCAGTAGTGAATCCCCATAGAAAACCTCTCCTGCTCTGGACAGTTCCTGTCACAGACAGAGGTGGCAGCAGAGAGCACTGTGTCAGACTGGAAAGAGTACACCACTTCCTGCAGGACATACACCAGCTGATAAGTACTTAAATACTTGAGATTTTTAAATAGAAGTAATTTACAAATCTATATAACTTTCTGCCACCAATAAATTTTTCTCTGAAGTACCCCTTTAATCTTATGTGAAACTGGCCATAGGTAAAAAGTTGGTCCATAATTAAAATAAAAGGATCCAGAAGCAGTCCTTCTCTTCCCTATGGGTTGTGATTAGTATAGCTGGTGATATATATATAATCCCGGCTGCTGTTATAAAGTAATGTCCGTCTTTTGTCGTTAAATGACATCCATCTGATAAAAAACGGCCGTCGTGAACAAAATCTATGAGATAACAGCATAGTTTTATTATGCAGCGAATAAGCTATATTCACTAAAGCCGGGGTAACACTTTAAGCAGCCTACCCACTATAGTCTGATAATCTTACACTATAACTTCTGCCTATAACGCCGTTGTTTTCGTGCCCTTGAAACTGTCCCCTCTCCCCAAACAGTGATGCGGTGGAGCCATGAGTGATAGGCCTTACCATCTGTGTAGTAAAACTCATCTAATAGCTGATTACATAATTCTTTCCGTAAAGCACCTGGTAGAAGGGAAGCATAAATTTTCCTTTGCATTATTACATCAGGCAGAGACAGCATACCAATTTCAGCTGCCAGACAGATGACTCTAGGAAACAACTTGTAAAGATGGTGCATGCAAGGGTGAATTAGCCATAAACTTTAGGGGACCGGCTTGTACCTCTGCCTATACATCGGCTTGGAAAGCTAAAGAGTGCGCTCTGTATTGTTTTATTTATCTCACTGTACAGCTCTTTTTTTTTTCTCATTTCAGGGCAGATAGATAGACTTGGGTGTGAACGAATTGTGGAGGAGATTAATTAGGCTTGAAATATGCGATTGTGCGTCCTCTATGAATGAATGTGATTACCCACCCTGGATGTGTCTGACACCGAGTCACGGGACCATGCTTTCAGCCGCACTAAGCTCCGCTGCTGAGCTGACAACTAATGATTGCATGGTCTGTCATCGCTAGATTATAGAATTACCGGCATATTATTATTATTTATGGAAGACTGATGAATTTACAAATGAGGGAAGATCTATCTATATACATCGCCTCTCGGGGAGGTTCTGACCCCCATAAACCAATGACGAAAAAATAAATTACAAAAAAAATATATATATATATTTTTATTTTCTTCATAGATTGGTTTATGGGGTCAGAACTAGAAGGGGGGAGGATGGTGATGCTGCTGCTTACTAGGACCTTCATAAATCCTTCCTACCATAATCGTTGAATTCCTAAATAATTAATGCTTGGGGGGGGTGCTATTTCAGTCTACGAAGGAGCGGCCGTAATTGGTGTTCTCATCCTACGCCAACAAATCACTATGTCTGTCCTTGTGATGTCAGTGTGCCGGAGAGAAGCAGTGACAGACAGGAAGGAAGTCAAAAAAAGGGAAATTCTCTACAAGTCAGGCCAAGTTTTAAAATTGTCTCTTAAAGGTGAAGAATTTTACTAAATAAAACAAGGAAACCTAGTGACTACATGATTGGAATGAAGACCATGTATGTTGCTAGGATGGAAACATTTCTTTTACTTGTAAGATAAAATCCTACAATTCTTCTTAATCTTCTTACATTATAGGGCTATGTGCACACTATGTGAGAGACCGGCCGTTCCGTGATCTGGCCGGGTCTTGGAACGGCCAGTCTCTGCAAAGATAATTCTTTGATCTTTCCGGCCGCAGTGTTCTGATGCAGGCGCATGAGCGCGCGCCCGCATCAGAACTTCATACAGCACACAATGAAGCAAGTGGCCTGAGCCGCTCGGTTCATTGTGTGAACTGACAGGTCTTTCTGTGGCTGCAGTTCACTGAATTGCGGCAGCAGAAAACTGACATGTTAGTTTTGTGCTGTGCCGCATGGGATCCCGGACGGAGCGTATACTGTGTGTATACGCTCCGGCCGGGATCCCATAGAAGAACAGGCTGTGTTCTTCTATGGCAGGCATGTCCAAAGTCCGAACTTTTACGGCCCCCAAGGTATCCAGCAGCAGCAGATACCTTGCGGCTTTGCCGCTGCCGCTCTCGTCGCCACGCCACTCTAGTGCACGGAAAAGTAAAGCCGAAATCTCGCGATGTCCGAGATTTCGGCTTTCCTTTTTCGTGCACTAGAGTACTGAGTACTGACATCTCGGACATCGCGAGATTTCGGCTTTCCGAGATTTCAGTACTGAGTACTGACGGTGATCCGGCCAGCTGGAGATCTCGCACGTCGTGAGTTCTAGGGCTGGAGAATCTTACAACTCCTCAGAGGTCAAGGAGACTGATGACCTCAGCTTAGTTATATATAACTTATATAAATAATATATATTAAAAGTTCCAACGCCACCCTGCTCTTCCAGAAGGGTTAGACCAGCAGGGTCCTCGAACAAAAAATTTCTGCAGCCATACATAGGTAGTGGTTTTCTCTGAAGAGGAGTTGGCTACTGTAGGCAAGGAAAAGCAGGGCTATACACTCACGATACATAAAGGGAGCATATAGGAATCTGTGGTAGCAAGCTGTCATACCCTTCATTAACCCCTGACTGCCTTTCACTGTGCTATAATTCCATTATCTGATGTGCGACTATTTCACAGCTTGCTATTATCTGCCTGTGTTATAAAGCATATAGCATGTAGCATGTAAAATGGTCGGCCCTCGCACATGTTCACTTCATCAAATTTGGCACTCTTCGAAAAAAGTTTGGACATGCCTGTTCTATGGGATGGCAACAACAGCCATACTTTTACGTAGTGTGAACATAGCCTAGAGGTGTGTCTCACCCATTATATAATTCCTGTATACATTCAGTAAATAATAATAATAATGGTCCGATAAATCGCCCAATCAATCGTTTAACGATTTTAAAGCGACAATTTGGTTTTTATAACGATCAGTGTTTAGACGAATAAATCGTTAGAAAAATCGTTATTGCGATCAATTTTAAGATCGCTTAAGCCCATCTCACACATAGGGTCAATCTTTGAATGACTGTTTACATGAAGCGATCTGCGAATTTTTAGCCAACGACAATTTGAGAACATGTTGAAAGATCACAATGAAAGATCGCTGTGTGTACATGAGCCCATTATTGCTCAAATGCGATTGTAATTGCGAAAATTCGAACGATTTATCGTTCCGTGTAAACACACCATAAGAATGACTGTTCTAAGGGTTTATTCACGATACGGAATCGGCGCCAAAATTCTGGCATGTCAATTCTTTGAGTGAAGGCGCACAAGGCCTCCCATTTAAAAACACATAGCGGGCAGGATTCGGTTCCATAGTTGGAACGGACCCTTATACCAGCAAATACATGTTAGTTACAGTACATACTGTATATTCTGCATACTGGACAGTGTTGGAGCCAATGTATTGTTGTAAATGTGAAGTGGCAACTATTATGGCTGCTTGGCGGGTTTGAGGACTGCTGATCAGACTGGTGATTGTCATTGCTGACATCAAAAAAGATTATTAGATGCAATGGCCCCCATTTACATTCACTGCAGGGGGCGGCATTCCCTTTCTCGGGAGTGGTTCGACCTCCAGGGATCAGCTTTTAATCACCTATCCTATGTAAAGGGGTAAACATGCCCAGATGAGAGTATACCTGTAAAATAAAGTGTAGGCTGTATATATATATATATATATATATATATATAAAATCTGGGCTGTGTTAAGGGTTGTATGAAGTATGGAGCGGTCTCAGCTTATAAGCCCACTCCATACACATACTACTTCTACTACTACACATACTAATACTACATAGGTACTAGATGCTATCTGCATTATTTCTAATAAATTGCTGAACTACTGTAATTGACGTAGTGGAAAAAATGGATATACTAACAGTGGGAGCTTGAGAACGACCAATCATATTGCCGCAGTATTTTCCTGACAAAGAGATTTAAATTCCTACTTGGTTTCATGTTCTGTGGACAAATATTTTGGGGAAGGGGCATTTATCATTTTGTCATTTATTAGTGTGAATACTGCTAGAATTATCTACGTAAGTTTTTGTGCAGTATGCATGATTTACAAAAAGTCATGTGAAAGTCATGATAAGTTTGTGCAAATCCATGCAAAGTTGCATAAACTACAAAAACATGGCCACTTACTTCGAGAGACAACACTACTCTTGTTTCCAGTTCAGGTGTGGTTTGCACTTCAATGGAACTGTGTTGCAAAACCTGCACCCAAACTGGAAAGAAGAGCGGTTCTGTCCCTGGAAGAAAGTGGCCATGTTTTTGTAGTGCTGGATAGCTCCTTTAAGCCCCTATTACAGAGAGATTATCCCCAAAATCAGGCACATATCTTTGCTCATTCGTCAGCTGAACATTCCCTTTAACCCTGTCAAAAAATAATCTGCTATGACGGCTCATCTCCCCATGGCTGAATTTAGCAAAGGGCTGCAAGAACAATCTAGCGATGTTCATGCAGCCATGGACACATGATCATTGAGCCATGTAATAGGGTTTGTTTGTGAGCGTCGATCTAGCTTTTAGACACTCGTTTACAGCGCAGCTCAGGCTGTGTAATACTTTGAAAATAAAATTGCTCAGACCATGTGTAGATTTGCACAAAAAATTGTGCAAAAAGTAAAAGGTTGCATATAATAAAAGACTAGCTATAAATATGATTTCCTCCTGCCTCACACATTTATCGCTTAAAGGACGGGCCAGGACCCAAAAGTTTGGGGGGGGTTTTTGAGCAAATTTTTTTGGTCAAAATTTGAAGAAAAAAAAAATCTAAATTTGAGCTCAAAAATTATTTTGAGCAAATGATTGTGCAAACATTTGCAAAATTTAACACAAAAACCCTCGACTACACTGTCAATAAATTCCCTCCATTGTCTGCTCACAATGTAGGTTAATGCGCCCAAAAAGTCTATGCCGGTTTATCACACCCAAAAATTACCAGCCCAGCCCTGCGCCAAATTAATAAATCAGATTCTTCTGAAAAGCCACTCTCTGCCGTGAAAATGTGCAACCATCTTAGTAAATCTGGCCCAGGGTGTTATTTTATCTTTTTGCAGAGTGGCCCCAAAAGAAGGCTATAAGGAGGCACGATCTGAGGTGCAACACTGTGGCCCAGATTTATCAGAAATGTGTCTGATTTCTGTCTCAGAGAGCAACCAATCACAGTTCAGATTTTGTTTCTCAACATGAACCGTGATTGGTAGCTATTTGAGATAGAAATTTAGACTCTGAAAAATTGGTAAATCTGGCTTAAGGCCCTATTCCATGGAATGATTATCGGCTGTTACGGCCAATAATCGTCCCGTGGAATAGACATCGTTCATGTCGGCTGATCGTTGCTGTCGTTTGTCTTTCAACCATGTTAAAAGAGTCAGAGAGGCTTTTCCAAGGCTTTTCCAAGTCTCTGAAGTGTTGAGGGCTCTAATTTCTCCCTCTCCCATATCTGACCCTGCTTTAAAAATGGCTTGCAGGTTAACGTCAGCCAAAAAGATATAGGGATGGGGCATTCCAGTCTGCAGCACTTTAGAGGCTTGGTAAAACCTCTTTGACTATTCAAACTGGAGAATAAAACCCTTCTTCTATGTTCTGGAAGTACAACTAGATATATTAAAAGGTAACATGTGTCCCCTTGACCTAACAGCTACTGTATATGACAGTGGCAGCAGTTTGGAACCTGAATTGCACTTTAACCTCTTAATGACCAAAGGTCATTAATGCACGGATGCCCAGGTCACAAAGAAGCAGTCGTCTCCTCTTCTTCTAAGAGCCCTATTACACAGGACAATTATCGTGCGAAAATTCGTTATATCATTCGAATTTAAATGATAATCATTCTGTGTAATTGCAGGCAATGATCTCGTTGTGTGTCGTTGATCGTTGATTTAGATCTGAACCTAAAATTATCGATAATCGTTCGCTAATTGTTCACTGTAATACCACATTCGCTCCGCATTTGTTCACTAATCGTTCAGTGTAATTGCACATTGTTCATTGTTTTGCTGAGATCAGAAGGAGTAAACGATCATAGTAACGATCGCAATAACGATCGTAGTAACGATCGTAACTAATAACCATCGTTCTGTGTAACATAGTGAATGATTTTAGGTTAATGATAAACAATCTCATTTGCGATCGTTTATCGTTAGTCGTTTATCATTAAAAATCGCTATGTGTAATAGGACCCTAAGAGCTATAATGCTTTTATTTTTTCAACTCCAGGGGTGGTTGGGGCATATTTTTTGCAGCATGATTTTTAGTTTTTATTGGTGGCATTTAGGTGGAAATAGGAGTTTTTGATCGCACGCTAGAATATAAAAATCTTTATTTTTATTTGTAAAATTGGAAAAGGGGGGGATTTCTATTTTATTGGGGGGAGGGGCTTTCCCATATCTTTAAAACCTTTATTTTTTTCCCCATTTTATAAGCCCTCTTATATTTACTGATAAATGCTATGCCATTGCATTGCATTGATCAGTAGTATCGACAATCTGCACAGGGCAGACTCTATGAGAAGATTGCTGATCTGTCAGGGCGGAGGTAAGTATTTTTCCTCTGTCCTGATCAATCAGTGACAGGTACTTCATTTGTTACTGACTACCTTAAAGGCCACAATCGCTACAGATCATTGTCTCCAGCTCCTGGGACATTAATATGAAGAGGTTTTAATGTGTGCCGGGCTGCTTTACTGTGAGCAGCCCGGCACACATTGAAACCCCTTCACAGTCAGGTACGTATATATATATATATACATTTCTACTGCAGCAGGAACATATATTATGGACATAAATGGGTTAAGCAAACCAATTGGTCTAAACCCAATGCACTTTATAATTTTGTCTACCGAACCCCTTATTCAATAGTATGGGGCTCTCCTGACACTCCCACAAAATATGATGTCGGTGGACATAGGGGTTTGGAAGGGATGAAAAATCACTGTCTATCCCCTCTTTTTTCTCAGAGATGAGCAGTTTTTGAAAGTTCTAGAAAAAAAGGGATGTGACTAATTTATTGAGGCCTGGATTAGCCACATTGTTAATGTTCACCATAATTTGGGCTCAAAAACATCAGAGTAAAGCTAGCCAACATGAGAAAAATGCATTTAACATATATATATATATATATATATATATATATATATATATATATATACTAACGTCTACGTAGTCTGCACTTTAGTGATAAATGTGGCAAAGTGTACCTCTGTCTGGCCTGGTTTATCTAACTTTAGTACTGTATTAATCAAACTCCCCCCATTGTGTCTCCTACACAGGGAATGGTAGTTGTTAAAATATTCTTTAGAATGTTCTTTCTTTTGACAAAATTATTGGCCACCATGTAGTGTGAGGATGTTAGTGACAATGGGGAAAATTTATCAAGGGCTTTGCGCCTAGTTTTTGGTAAATAATTCCAGTTTGTGCTGTTTCTTTGTATATGGCACTGTTCTCACTTGTGTTGCCATTTATGTTTCTAACAAAACATAACGCATGGGTCATACTGGATCTGTTGCATGGCAGGTATTTCCGTCACCTTAAGGATCCCAGTTAGGTCTTTTGCTGGGATTGCCATTATGCTGGCAGAAAGCATATGTGAACACAGCCTTAGAAATGTTACAAGATGATAAACTGATCACAGGGTTTTTCTCTACCAGGATGCCCAATGTTAAAGCAACTCTGTACCCACAATCTGCCCCCCCCCCCCCCAAACCGCTTGTACCTTCAGATAGCTGCTTTTAATCCAAGATCTGTCCTGGGGTCCGTTCGGCAGGTGATGCAGTTATTGTCATGTAAAAACAACTTTTAAACTGGCAGCCCCGTGCCCTTTGGCCGTGACTTAGTTTGTGTATGCATTAGGCTAGCACAACCTCTCCGTCCCTCCTCCATACCCTCTTCACCATTTTTCCTTTTCCTTTGCAGTGAAAACTACACAGGTGCCTTAACGATCCAGCCCATGTGCCGGGCTGACACAGCTGATGAATAGGAGACAATCTGCCTGGAGCATTCCTAATGATGAGGAGGGTGGGGAGGAGGGACAGAGGTTGTGCCAGCCTAATGCATACACAATGTAAGCCTCGACCAAAGGGCACGGGGCTGCCAGTTTAAAAGTAGTTTTTTATGACATTAACTGCATCACCTGCCGAACGGTCCCCAAGACAGATCTTGGATTAAAAGCAGCTATTCGAAGGTTCAAGCGGTTTAGGGGGTCAGATTGTGAGTACAGAGTCTTTTCAAGCTGCAATAAACAGCTGCCTTTCTCTTTAAGGCCATGTTCACATGCCGTAAGACACTGGCCGGGTCACGGAACGGCTGGTGTCAGAGAAGATCATTGGCCGGATCATCTTTATTTCTGATTATTAATTGAGATGCGGGCACATCAGTATGCGCCCGCATCTCAATTTGCCGCTGCATACAATGGAGCGTACCGCACGCTCCATTGTCTGCATTGACATGTCTCCTGCGGCCACTATTCGATGAATAGCGGCCGCAGAAAACTGACATATCAGTTTTTCGTGGCGCCACTAGCGATTCTGGCCGGAGTGTATACTATGTGTATATGTTCCGTCTGGGATTCCCTCTAACTGCACTGCACATAAGTTGTGTATTAATCACGGCCGTTGTTGCACATCGGCAACAACTGCAATGATTAATACACAACTTACGTTGTGTGAACATAGCCTAAGGGTGCATGCACACTACGGAATCCGTGTGTATGACCCACCGCGGATTCCGTTGCTCATACCCGCTCACGGCGGCACGCATCTCCGCCGGCTCCATAGACACCATTCTATGGCCGGGCCGATTCCACCATCTGCCCAAAGGCTATGAATCTCCCCGGCAATAGAAAATTGTATATGACACGGGCGGGTACGAGTGACGGAATCCACGACGGGTCATACGGATTGCGTAGTGTGCATGCACCCTAATAAATGAGGATAGTGTATGGAGGAGTTTCAGAATTCCCTAATAGGGTATTCAAATGTGGGTTTTCTAAAAGATAAAAGAATTTTTTAAAGTGACACTGTCACCCCTTTTGTGCATTCTGACATCTCTACACAGGTGTAAAGGGTAAATTTAGCGGTTTTCATACCTTATTTTATATCATATGTCATGGTGCTTGTTCAAGTAAAAAGTCATCTTTTATCAACTGCAGATTATGGTAAGTGGGCGGGGCATTGCGGCATTAGCGCCACTTAGCCCTGCCCACAATGCCACTGTTGGCCCCGCCCCCTCACCAACCATTGGAACAGGCTGGCCTAAAGGTCTAGGCCCCACCCCCTCTAGGTCGGCCCACCAATGGCCGCCAAGGGGGCGGGGCCAGCGGTGGCGTTGTGGGTGGGGCTAAGTGGCTCTAATGCCGCAAGGCCCCGCCCACTTAACACAATCTGCAGTTCATAAAAGATCACTTTTTACTTGAACAAGCACCATGTCGTATGATATAAAATAATGTGTGAAAACTGCTAAATTTACCTGTTACACCTGTGTAGAGATGTCAATATGCACAAAAGGGGGTGACAGTGTCACTTTAAATCTGGATAATATAAACAAATTAAACCAGTGGCAATTATTTCCCAAACTAACTTTAAAGGGAAACTAAGAATCTAATCTGCTGATATCTCGCTATAGAGCACAGGGCGCTGAGGATGAAGGGATGTTTCTTCATCTTTGCCGCCATTTCTGTCATATTAACATTGATTGATTTATTATGCTAATTGGCCGTTTTGTTGCTCTGGTGGCGGAGTAGTTCAAGCAGGAGATGATGAGGGCAAGTACCAGCAGTCTGTATTAAATAATGTTTTAAAACACTTTATTATCATAACTTAACCAGACTGACTTTCATTTCTTATATACACTGCAAAGCCACCATTGATCATGATTATTTTTACACAAAAAAAAATAATTGCTGTTGGCGTCATTATCTGTGAGGGTGTGTTTACACTACGGAATCCGCGCAGATAAGTTCAGGCGGATTCCGTCGCTCGTTCCCATTCTATGGGTGGGCTGATTCCGCTATCCGCCGAAAGAACTGATGTGTCAATTCTTTCAGGGGATGGCGGAATCGGCCCGCCGAATGGTGTCAAAGGTGCATCACTGCGAACAGGAACGAGCGCCGAAACTTATCCACGTGGATTCTGTAATGTGAACCCAACCTTTGTGTTAAAGGGGATGGTCACTTCTTACATGTTTCATTGATAACTGCTTTATTTATACAGGGCTCCAGATGGCGACCAAAATGGTCGCCAATGCGACTGATATCTTGCAAATGGCGCCCAGATTTATTAATCTGGGCGCCATTTGCGACTGGCCCCGGCGGCGGCTGTCTCTTTAAGGACTTCCGCACGCTGCACCGAAGCACGTGGCGCCTCTGCGGCCGTCCGTCCAATGAATGACGGACGTGCTGGATGACGTGTGCGGGGACACGCTTCTCCAGTGACGTCATCCCGCACGTCCTTCATTCATTGGACGGACGGCCGCAGAGGCGCCACACTCCTCCAGCGCCTCTCTCCCGCCTCTCCTCACCCGGCGGTTCTTCAAGTGCACCCCAGCGGCACCAAGATTGTGGATAGTGGGTGAGTACAACCGGAGGGACGGCAGGGGTGGCGGCCGGCCACTAATCTGTGTGGGGGGACCGCGGCCTGGGCGGCTGATTGGTAGTGTCTGTTGTGATGGCGGCCAGGTGCGGTAGTCAGTGCGGGGGGGGGGGGGGGGGGGGTGTATGTATAGACTGCACAGTACCAGTTCCCTCAGTGTGTGTGTGTGTGTGTGTGTGTGTGTGTATACACTGCACAGTACCACTTCCCTCAGTGTCTGTATGTATACACTGCACAGTACCACTTCCCTCAGTGTCTGTATGTATACACTGCACAGTACCACTTCCCTCAGTGTCTGTATGTATACACTGCACAGTACCACTTCCCTCAGTGTCTGTATGTATACACTGCACAGTACCACTTCCCTCAGTGTCTGTATGTATACACTGCACAGTACCACTTCCCTCAGTGTGTGTGTGTGTGTGTATATACACTGCACAGTACCACTTCCCTCAGTGTGTGTGTGTGTGTGTGTGTATATACACTGCACAGTACCACTTCCCTCAGTGTGTGTGTTCATTCTTCAGCGCGGACAGGGCAGGAGCGCGCGCCTCCCATAGACTCCCATTATGAGCGGGAGGCTAACAGCATTCAGCGGCGGACAATTCTGTCGCGGAATTCCGCTACCTTTCCTCAGTGGGAACTGGGCCTAAGAAAAGAAAGAATCTAAAGGAGGATGCTGCTGTGGCCTCTGCACACAGTAAGTCCCATTTAACATAACATTAATTTTACATGTTTTAAAATGTTGGCGACCAAATATTCTATTTGGCGCCTAAATTTTTCAGGTTAGGAGCCAATGGCTCCTAGGTAAATTTTTTAGTCTGGAGCCCTGTTATATAGCGCTAACTTATTCCGCAGTGTTTTATATAGCTCACATTGGTCCCTGTCCCCATTAGGGCCCACTATGTATGAACATAGCCATAGCTAATAATAATAGTGAGGTGCAAATAGTTATCCCCAGTAATCAAACAACCACAGCAAAAGCGACTATGTCAAAAGTAGAGAAATGTATAAACGTATAGTCATGAGTAGTAGAAAGTCACACCAAACAACAAAACAAATTAAAAAAAAAAAAAGTGGGACAATTCATAGTCCCATCAAGAGAATCCCCACAATATCTGGGACCACAACATGTATCGGCAATTACTGGTGCATGTTGTGGTTCCAGATATTGTAGGGATTCACTTGTACTTGTTGGGATTATGAACTGTGAGGAATTGTTAGTCGTGACTCTCTGTACCATGCCGCTCCTGGCACAAAAGTGTAAAAATTTTAAATTTGCTTGGTATTTATGGGGTTAAAAAGCTCTAAGATTGACATGTTAATTTTTTCGATAATATTAGCCAATAATATATTCAAAATGGCAGCTTATTTTTAGCTAGCACATGTCCAAGCACAAGTTAGGGCATACTTCTATTTCCTAATAGAAAAAAAGCTAAAAACTCTCTCTTTCTTTCTTTCTCTCTCTCTGTCTCTCTCTCCATCTATATCTCTCTCGACGTCTCTCAGATAAATTGTACGGTATAACAGGAATGGTGGGTATTCTTGTTATACTTGTACTTTGCATTTGGCTATTCATTTGTTTTTATATTTTCTACCCAATTAACTATGAATCTGAAACCCATGACTGGGGACGGAAGCGCTCTCCCTTCCTCCTGTAGTTTGCAGACAGCTACTAATTGCTATGTTGTGACAATCTACAGTCTTCATTAGGTATTTTTAACTATATGAGCTGACTTGAGGCAACTTTATGTATAGGATGTAACATCAAGATCCGGTTCAGGGTACGAAATAGTGTATTGTCTATAAATAAAGTTAAATTCTTCTATGCATTGTACGCAGATCGGCCGTAACATTCCAATTTCGGATCAAATTGACAGGTACAGTGATTAACATTGATTATTGTTGCGATGGTATCGTCAAAGGGGGAGATACATTAGGCAGCGAGGGGTTGAAATCGAGAAAAATGGGCAAGCCCAGGGGTCCTATTACATTGAGCGATTTTTAATGATTAACGACTGACGATAAATGATCGCAAACGAGATTGTTTGTTAACCGGAAATCATTCACCATATTACACAGAACGATGGTCGTTAGGTACAATCGTTATTGCCATCGTTACTATGATTGTTTATTCCTTCTGATCACAGAAAAAAATGGACAATGTGCAATTACACTGAACGATAGTGAGAAAATGCAGAACTTGAGCGATCGAATGTGGAATTACAGCGAACGATTAACAATAATTTTAGGTTCAGATCTAAATAAACGATTAACGACATATGAACGATTTTTCGATCGTTGCCTGCAATTACACAGAACGATTATCGTTTAAATTCAAACGATATAATGATTTTTTGCATGATAATCGTCCCGTGTAATAGGGCCCTAAGGCCAGTGACGATAAAGTGGATCTGTTGCTAGGCCTGTGCAGCCCTTTCTAAGGGCAGCATAACCTAGTCACAAAATAGCTGATCACAATGATCTCTTGTCACATTCTTCTATGCATTCTCCGATATCTTCATTGATATGAAGTGCACAAAGGGCAGGGAAGGAGTCCTCTCCATCATGTTCACCAGCTTCTATCCGCCACAGCATCTGTCTTATACTATGTACAGGATCATGTGTGCCAAAGGCTCATTGATGCACATGAGAGAAGACATGTCTGTCTTGTCTTATCCCACAGAAGAGCTACTGTAGCATAAACTGCTAATAGGTAATCCTGGCTATAATAGAAAGGTGTCAGAATGGCAGGTACATCTCAGCTCTGCGATTATGGGGTGCATGGCTGTCGGGAGTGCGCATGCTGACCCCTGTCCACCACCAGAAGCCGGCACAGTGGGCACTTGAACATCAGAAGCGAACTGCAGGGCATGGGAAGAAGCTGGTGTGGTATAATAAATTGTGTTATCATGTGTTATATCATGTGTGTCACTTACCTAGGGGAAGGGAGAGACCCATTATACACCTGATACAGTCATGCATTGGGCATTGTTCTGCTAAAACGTGCTCTGGCACGTGAAAGTTACACTTTACCACTCACCTTCATGGCACTAGTATTCCCTCATTGCAGTTGCCTCTATTAGCAGGATAATGTACTCGGCTGCTTTTCAGGAATGGTTTAAGGGACATGAAAAAGTTTAAAGGGGTATTCTCATCTCAACCAACTTAGTTAATCTTGTAGGGCTCATCAAGTTAAAGGGGTTATCCAGCATTACAAAAACATGGCCACTTTTCCCCCTCTCGTCTTCAGTTCAGGTGTGGTTTACAATTTAGCTCCATTTACTTCAATGGAACTGAGTTTGAAACCGCACCCAATCTAGAGACAAGAGAGGGGGGAAAACTGGATAACTCCTTTAAATATTTTTGCCAGTACATTCATTTAGCAAATTTGCCTCTTTCTCCTGAAATGCCGTTTTTTTCTTTCTATTGTTGACAGTTCGTTGTCTAGGTTACAAACCACCACTCTGCTCTAAAAACAGTAATGTTGGGAGGGTTAATCAGAGGTCAAGTTGCTGATGATCTCACTGTGACTAACCCTCCCAGAGTTACAAAGAAGCTACAATGTTGCAGATACAGCCTGATAGGGACTTGTTTACACAAGCTGTCTCAGAAGGGAGGGGTGAAGAGGGAGAGACAGAGAGAAAAGCTCACACAAAGATTTTCATGTCTTCAGCAGAAAGCAGCAGCTGAGAACTGGGGGAAGGAGACTGAATAGATAATAACAAGTATGGAAGCAATTGTTAGTCTCACCATGAGGAGCAACATATCAAAAGTTATGTTTGAGTGGAATATCCCTTTAGTCATAGTCTGATCGAAGTGCATTGGGGCGCCATTGTACATATTAGCTTGTGCGCCTTGGAGTTCTTGATTCTCCACCTATTTATGCATTCGAATATAGATATAGAAGGGGAATTTATCGTCTTAAATTAGGCCCCACCTCCTTTTGCCCTGCCGGATTCACTAAGAGGCGCAGGTGTAGATTTTCGCCTGAGACATGTCAAATCTTTGGGCAGAGAGCAGAGACACGCGAGGCATTGCATTGACACACTGAGGCAGGTGGGATTCCGAGCAGAGTCTGCAGCGGGGACTCCGTGCAAAAAATTACGCCAGTTTTACTCAGTGTGAACAGACCCAATGGGTCCTATTACACGTAGCGATTTTTAATGACTAACGATAAATGATCGCTAATGAGATTGTTTGTCGTCAACCTTAAATCATTCACCTTATTACACAGAACAATAGTCGTTTGTTACGATCGTTACTACGATACTTCTGATCCAACACAATGAACAATGTGCAATTACACTGAACGATTAGTGAACAAATGCAGAACTTGAGCGAACGAACGTGGAATTACAGCGAATGATTAACGATAATTTTAGGTTTAGATCTAAATCAAAGACATATGAATAGAGATGAGCGAACCTTGAGCATGTTCGAGTCCATCCGAACCCGAGCGTTCGGCATTTGATTAGTGGTGGCTGCTGAAGTTGGGTAAAGCCCTAAGGCTTTGTGGAAAACATGGATATAGTCATTGGCTGTATCCATGTTTTCCAGACAACCTTAGAACTTTATCCAACTTCAGCAGCCGCTGCTAATCAAATGCCGATCGTTCGGGTTCGGATGGACTCGAACATGCTGATTTTTCAATCGCTGCCTGCAATTACACAGAGCGATAATTGTTTAAATTCAAACGTTATAACGATGGGCCGAGGGCCCTAACTGTGTCAAAACTGAATTTCATCAAGCACAGTTTTAAAGTATGTAATATAATGGTACAGGTTAACTTTAAATAGGATCTTCTAGATCCACCCTCTGGACAATCTCCAAAGTCAAGTATTGCATTGATGGACTGTAACCTGCTTCCGGCGCTGAGCTAAATAGAGTGGTGGAGCAGTGAAAGTTTGAGGTGATCTGTCACTTCTCGTCTAATAGGCATACAGCCGTCTCGCCCACACCGATTATCTAGTGCGCACAAACAAACCATTCACACTGTTTTGCAGAAAGAATTGATAACTGACAATCTGTCTGTTAGAATAAAGGTGCCCATACACTTTAGATAGCTGTCGCTAAATGTGCATTCGGCCAGAAGCTTTTACTCTCAAATTCCCCTTATAGATGCACCCTCGACCGAGCATGCATGTGTTTTCACTGGTGAAAGGGGAAATAAGCTGCACCCGTATACAGTACATGTACTATGAGCTTGGTTTAACCTGAATATTAATCCCTACATAGTGTGCTTCACTGACGAAACAAATCTTGGTGGAATCAATCGTGTTTTATTTATCGCGTTTCGAGTCGTCCCATTAATAAATATCATAATTTGTGTCAACCTCATTAAAAAATTATTAACTAAGCCATTTAGGGTGCATTGACAATGCTTCGAAGAACGGATATGCAAATCAACGCTTACCCCTTAATGTCAGGGTCTACTCCCACTAGGAGGGTAAAACATGACTGGGAACACGCCCTTTTAGTAAAGCCGGTGCGACCTGTTACTATTCGTAGACCATGAGAAATTAAGCGCTGAGAAGGCCACACCTCCACCCCTTTGCTGTGCTCCTCCCTGTCTGCCCATCAGATATCTCTTTGCAGTGTACATAGGAAAAATATGTCATGATGATGACCTGAGGAATGATTATACTGCATGATAGATGCATGTCCACCTACTGAGATGAATACTGGTGGACACACATGCTCAGTCTCTCCTCACTGCCAACTCGCGGGAGGATTTATTCAGATCGGCCTACTCATACACCAATCCTAAATAAAGCCTAGCCCCAGTTACCTGGATGGATTTACCCGGCCCCCAGTTGCACGCCTTTTAGTAAAGCCAGTGTGACCTACTAGGCGTAAACCATGAGAAATTTGGCGCTGAGAAGGCCACACCTCCACACCCTTGCCGTGCTCCTGCCCGTCTGCCCATCATTTGAGCTGGGCATAGGCTACAAAAAAAATTAGACTGTGCTTTTTCTGAGGTGTATGCCAAGGGTGAATTTTTGATAAATGTTCCCCTCTGTCTAGTAGTCCACTGTTCAATAGGTTTCTGCTTGTCAAAGAAAGAGCAGAACATCTGTATTATCCTAGCCGAAAGGATTCCTTATCTTTGTAAAGTTTAAAGGGGTTATCCAGGATTACAAAAAAAACAACAGCTACTTTCTTGCAAAAACAGCACAACACCTGTCTCCAGGTTGTGTGTGATTGTAATGCCGCTGGGTGCCACCCAGGAGCGATCTGTTACTTACCTGTGGCGGTGCAGTCTGGGTCCCGCTCCCGTCTAAGTGAAGGTGTTTGTTTCTGCTTTGTGAATAGACAGCACAATTAAGAAGGGGGGTTATATGAAGCACTGACTTTCTGCTGAGATGAGAAGGAAGCCTTGGTTTACCTTTCATGAACAGCGAGGACCCTCTGGGGGATGGAGAAAGCCTCAGCTCTCTTTCTCTCTCCCCCTATTTGGCACATTGCACATGATAAGCCCCACCTCAAATAATAATAACTAGAGATGAGTGCAACAGACGGAAATTTGTTTTGTGAGCCTCGTGAATTTTCGGTCAAACTCATTAAGATCCCAAAATATAGCCCAAATTATAGTAGCTACAATACTGGGGCTATTATAGAAGGGCGAATTTGTTAAATCATGTTGTTGTAAAAGTGTCAAATATCGGAAAATCACAAAAAGAAAATGTCAATCATCCAATCTCCGTTATTCCTCTTCTCTCTGTCCCTATATTGTTCTGTTAGTCTTTCCCTGCTCTGCTCTAACTGCCTGCTGCCATCCTGCTCTCTCCTCCACACACAGCCGACTGGCCACCTCCGTTACTGAACCGCCTTATATAGAGGGGGAGGTGCTGACATCACAGATGTGCCTGCAGCTGATTGGATGGGCGTTAGGGATTACGATCAATCCCTTTCTCTCACCCTTTCTCTCACCCTTTCTCTCCAGACAGCAAGTGCGGCCGCCATTTTTTTTTTTTTTTTGCAGATTTCATTAACTAACCAATGGGAATTCGTTTCGCAGAACAAAGGGAATGGACAGCGCGATTCACAGTGCATCTTGATTTGCTTCGCTTGTCTCTAATAATAATGTTTATATGGCGCCAACAAATTCTGCAGTGCTTTACATTTCTGAGGGCATGAGAACAATCGGACATGACAAAATTACAGACTAATGACTGAAACAAGACAAATGAGACCCTGCTCATGAAAGCTTACAATCTATGAGGAATAGGGTTGCAAGGCAGAAAGTGCTTTGTATAACAGTCCAGCCTTCGTATGTAAGGGTTGTGCCCATTCAGGTGTAGGAACCGGTCGCCAGCCAATCTGTGTGTGCAGATACTAAGTGCATGAAAACTATTTAGGGAACCATCACAAGGGGAGTGGTCATTCAGGGTCATTTATGTTATAAAGGCCCTATTCCACCAACAGATCTGCCAAAGATTTGAAGCCAAACCCAGGAGTGGATTTGAAAAGAGGAGAAATCTCAGTCTTTCCTTTATGACCTGTTCTCTGTTTATAGTCTGTTCCTGGGTTTGGCTTCAAATCTTTGGCAGATAATCTGTCGTCAAATCTGTTGGTGGAATAGGGCCTTAAGCCTGAGGAATCTGAGAAGTTTGGTTTATTGAGGATTTAAATTTTAGCTTATTAGAAGAACATAGAGACCGTGCTTTGGCTTTGGCTGTCCAGGCATGATGGGAATTGTAGTTTTGCAATAGCTGGAGGGCTAAAGGTTCCCCATCCCTGACATACAGTAGGCTATCATGGAGGGAACTGGTTTGACGTGACAGTGACCATGTAAATTGTGTAGATTTTATCACCTCCCTTTATATATCTGATCATCTTTTTGCATTGGTGGAGATTGGGTTTTTCCTTTGGTAGCATAATGAAATGAATATATTCTGTTTAATGAATTTTATAGAGAAGGAAGAAAACAATAATTGAGAAGAATGCTCGTTCGTGATTCTTTCCATAAATATTTCACATGACTTAGGTTACTCAGGAGCTTGCACCTACTGCATGTTTTATTAGATCCTTTTCAACTTCTAAATCTAAAGCTTTCTGTGACATCATCGGCTTCTTATAAACGTCCACGGTGGAAGTGAAGCCAAAAACAATGGGGGGAATTTAGCATTCAGTCTAATAATTGCAATTTTTTTTTTCCATCTATTTGTGCGCAAAAACCATTGAGAATTTTGTGCAATTTTCCCTTACTCAAACATGAGTAAATTTGAAACCTGCTCAAAAGATGGTAAACAGCTGCACCAAAATTTTGTGCAATTTTGACATTTTTAAGCAACAAAGAATTAGTCTGATAGTACTGCACGGTCTAAAAAAACTGGAGGGAGGGTAAGGGTCTGAGGGTAAGCAAAAAAATAATTTCGGGCTGGAGGTGGGGGACTGATAGCTGACAATGTAGAGTACAGTCGGAGCCACACTTTACATTGTCTGCACTGTCACTTTTAAGCGGCCACTATTCAGTGAATAGTGGCCGCACAAAACTGACATGTCAGTTTTTGGTGTAGCCACTTGGAATCCCTTCCAGAGTGTATACAGTGTGTCCGGGATTCCATATTAATGTATTAAGCCACTTCATTAAATAATGGCCGCGGTTGCAAAACTGCAACGGCAGCCGTTGTTTAATGTTTTTTTACGTTGTGTGAACAGGGCCTTAGTCTGTGAGACAGTTCTTATTGTTTTGTTAAAGGCGGGTATCAGAAGTATAGATGACTTTGTCCATTAAAGGTCCTTTCCTGTCTTAGGCTATGTTCACACTTGGTAAGAGATTGGCCGTTACGTGACCCAGCCAGGTCATGGAACAGCCGGTCTCAGAAAAGATCATCCCGGCCGGTACTGCAGTATCTGCCGGATGATCTTGCAGTATCCGTAGGCGCCCACATCAGACCACATCACACAATGAAGCGTGAGGCCGGAGCCGCTCGCTCCACTGTGTGCACTGACAGGGTTTTCTGCGGCCGCTATTCAATGAATAGCGGTAGGGATGGTCCGAATCTGCCGAGGTTCGGGTTCGTATGAACCCGAACGATCGGCATTCGATTCCGGCTGTCTGCCCGCTCCGTGCAGCGGGTGGATACAGTGGGAGGACCGCCTGGAAAACTGGGATACAGCCTATGGTTATGGTTGTATCCCAGTTTTCCAGGCGGTCCTTCCGCTGTATCCACCCTCTCCACGGAGAGGGCAGACGGAATTCATAGACAGCAAGGTTACGTATATTTTCATATTAATCACGGCCGTTGTCAACTTTTACGAAAATATACGTTGTGTGAACATGGCGTCACATAAAATCAAAAGGGATTAGTTGGCTCTTAAGGTTTCTGGTATAGTATACTGCTTACTTCTCCACACCACATGCTTGCTTGTGAACCTCACATGAGGAAGTAGACTGATTAAAAACTGTGTAGGCAGTATAGCATGCCCAGCAGTTACACAGCGATTGCTGGCAGCGTGCCACTCGTTTCCCAGACTGTATTAGAGCTTCGGAATAATAGCTGGTGGTGTGAAATAATGAATGCAAACTAATGATCCTGATGCGGTATAAATCTATCCAGGTTTACCATGTACTATGTCATCTAAATAGTTAATGTGCTGCAAATTTTCTAAATAAATATACCTAATGAAAAATGTATGCTTATATATATATATATATATATATATATATATATATATATATAGCTGAGCTGCTGTGTAATAAGCATGCAGGTCTCACAGGGGCTGTTACCTTGACGTGAACGCAACTTTATCCGTGATTTTACATTGGGCCACAAGTACAGCATGGACCTGTATTTTGGAGTAGTGCTTATTCATCCCCTGTGTGTAACTAGCCGAAGGGAACTTGGAGTCTGCAGGTTAGGCCAGGTTCACACTGCGTTTTTGCA
This sequence comes from Dendropsophus ebraccatus, assembly GCF_027789765.1. NCBI lineage: Eukaryota > Metazoa > Chordata > Amphibia > Anura > Hylidae > Dendropsophus > Dendropsophus ebraccatus. The sequence goes on along the minus strand of NC_091460.1, from coordinate 127,026,570 downwards.
GTTGGTTTAACGTATCCGTTTAATGCATGGATGGGGATCCTTTGGCCCTCTAGCTGTTGCAAAACTACAATTCCCATCATGCCTGGACAGCCAAAGCTTTGGCTGTCCAGGCATGATGGGAATTGTAGTTTAGCAACAGCTGGAGGGTCGAAGGTTCCCCATCCCTAATTTAATGGAAAGAACGGATGCAAAGACAGATTCTGATAAGAGATGAGCGAACCTGGAGCATGCTGGAGTCCATCCGAACCCGAACTTTCGGCATTTGATTAGCGGTGGCTGCTGAAGTTGGATAAAGCCCTAAGAATATGTGGAAATCATGGATATAGTCATTGGCTGTATCCATGTTTTCCAGACAAGAGCTTCCAGACTTAGAGCTTTATCAAAGTTCAGCAACCCCAGCTAATCAAATGCCGAAAGTTTGGGTTCGGATGGACTTGAACCCGAACCCGGTTCGCTCATCTCTAATTCTGATCAGTTTTTTTCCATTGACTTTAATTTTGCAGTTAAAAGGATCAAAACTGATCAGTTTTTTTTTAGCGTGCATAAAAACTTAGGCCTTATTCACACGTTCAGTTAAGTTGTCAGTTAAAGTAAAAAAAATTAAATTGTTAATTTTGATCCGTATTCCGTTCTGTAAAAAAAAAAAAGGACATGCTCTACGCGAATTGTGATTGCGGTACAGATTACTAATAGAAGTCTATGGGATCCGTGTTTTGTACGGACGTCACAGATGTCACATCTGTAATATCTGCAAAAAACACGGATCAATTATATGCAAACTAGTACTGTTCGCATTTTATGGAAATGGATGCAATTACAGATGAATTTATATGGACCATGTATAAAAATAGCGGGAGGTTTTGCGGTCCAGAAAAATTACTGCACATGTGAATGAGGCCTTAGTTGACCCCTTTTTTTGTACGTTAAAAGTTTACGGATCCGTTAAAGAGGACCTGTCACCCGGGGGCACAGCGCCGAGCCCGCCCGACCCCCCCGGTGGATCCCAAGATACCTCAGTGTAGTGCTTATGTTTGCCAAAGCTCTGTGAGAAATCAGATCTAGAATCTGATTGGTTCTCATATTTAAAGGGCATCTCCAGCAAAAAAATTTTGTCTTTCAAATCAACTGGTGTCAGAAAGTGCCAGAGATTTATAATTTACTATAATTAAAAAAATGTCAAGTCTTCCAGTACTTATCAGCTTCTTTATGTAATAGACATACATATGTAGGGCATACAGTAGCTACTAAGTACTGGAAGACTTTAGATTTTTTTTTTTAAATGAATAAATTACAAATCTCTGGCACTTTCTGACACCAGTTGATTTGAAAGATTTTTTTTTGCTGGAGTTGCCCTTTAACTGCTTAAGATTGATTTTTGGTTTTAGTAAATGGTCTCCAAGAAATGCAATTGGAACCTCTCATGGTAAATATTCCTTAATAAAATACTGTCTGAATGAAATTTTTTCCTGCATTCTCGAGGCTTTATCCAATCCAGTTTTCTTTGCCAAATATATGGCATTCACACAGCGCCGTAATATGACCGTATGAATGCAGCCTTTGTGTAGTTTTCCCTTCTTAGTGTTGTCATCTGGACGACCAGTCCATCTCCGATTACACTGAACTTCTGCCTAAGACCAAATTATCAAGAGCTCGGCAAAAAAAAATTGAAAGTAAATGTAGTAAGTGAATAAAATCAAAGGTTTCAGTGGATAAAGTAAATAAAAATAGACACCCTGGGGGAGATTTATCAAACATGGTGTAAAGTGAAACTGGCTCAGTTGCCCCCGGCAACCAATCAGATTCCACCTTTCATTTTCCAAAGAGTCTGTGAGGAATGAAAGGTGGAATCTGATTGGTTGCTAGGGGCAACTGGGCCAGTTCCACTTTACACCATTTATTATCATGATCATTAATTCTGGTTGTAGGTAGCGCTAAACAACCGCTGTTCATGGCAGAACGGCCGTTGTTTGTACAGCGTGTGAACATAGCCAAAAAGTCAACAATAGCAGTGGTTAGAATACACACAGTGCGACTTAAAGGAGAAGTCAGGCGAAAATCTTTATGAAAGTATTGTATTGCGCCCCAAAAGTTATACAAATCACCAATATACACTTATTACGGGAAATGCTTATAAAGTGCTTTTTTTCCCCTGCACTTACAGTACTACTGCATCAAGGCTTCACTTGCTGGATAACATGGTGATGTCACTTCCTGGATAAAATGGTGATGTCACTTCTTGGATAAAATGGTGATGTCACTTCCTGGATAACATGGTGATGTCACAACCCGACACCCAGAGCTGTGCGTGCTGTGGCTGGTGAAGGGGATGATGGCAGGGGGATGCTCAGTGTCCCTCCAGTGCCCTGTGTCCCTCAGTGTCCCCCTGCCATCATCCTCTCCAGCAGCCACAGCCCGCACAACTCTGGGAGTCGGGTCGTGACATCACCATTTTATCCAGGAAGTGACATCATCATTTTATCCAGGAAGTGACATCACCATGTTATCCAGGAAGTGACATCACCATGTTTTCCAGGAAGTGACATCACCATGTTATCCAGGAAGTGAAGCCTTGATGCAGTAGTAAGTGCAGGGAAAAAAACACTTTATAAGCATTTCCCGTAATAAGTGTATATTGGTGATTTGTATAACTTTTGGGGGGCAATACAATACTTTAATAAAAAAAAATTGCTGGACTTCTCCTTTAACCTCTTAAGGACATAGGACGTACCGGTACGTCCTATGTCCTCATTAGCACTTCAAAGCGGGGCCGCGCGGCGGCCCCGCTTTGAAGTGCCGCGATCCCGGGTGCCGCGTGTAGCCCGGGACCGCCGCTATTAGCGGGCACGGTCCGATCGCCGTGCCCGCTAATTAGCTAATCGGAGGCAGCTGTCAAAGTTGACAGCTGCCTCCGATTACCGGAGGCAACGTTTCCCTGGTGTCTAGTGGGGGAGATCGCTCCTCCGGGACCTTGTCCCGGAGGAGCGATCTCCGTTACTGATGCCGGCCGGGGACGCGTCCAAGATGGCGCCGTCCTCGGCTCGGCACTCGTTTACTTCCGGCTGCAGCAGCCGAAAGCAAACGAGTGCCGATCTCATGGATCTCTGCAGCATATCTATGCTGCAGAGATCTCAATGAGAGATCCAAGTGTATATACTAGAAGTCCCCCAGGGGGGCTTCTAGTATATGTGTAAAAAAAAAACAAAAAGTGTTGTTAATAGTAAAAATCCCCCTCCCCTAATAAAAGTCTGAATCACCCCCCTTTTCCCAGGTTTTAAATAAAAGTAAACAAATAAATAAATAAATAAACATGTTTGGTATCGCCGCGTGCGTAATCGCCCGAACTATTAATTAATCACATTCCTGATCTCGTACGGTAAACGGCGTCAGCGCAAAAAAATCCCAAAGTGCAAAATTGCGCATTTTTGGTCGCATCAAATCCAGAAAAAATGTAATAAAAAGCGATCAAAAAGTCGTATATGCGCAATCAAGGTACCGATAGAAAGATCACATCATGGCGCAAAAAATGACACCTCGCACAGCCCCATAGACCAAAGGATAAAAGCGCTATAAGCCTGGGAATGGAGCGATTTTAAGGAATGTATATTGGTTAACAACGGTTTGAATTTTTTACAGGCCATCAGATACAATATAAGTTATACATGTTATATATCGTTTTAATCGTAACGACTTGAGGAACATGCATAACAAGTCAGTTTTACCCCAGGGCGAATGGCGTAAAAACACATTTCCCCCAAATAAAAGAAATGCGTTTTTTTTTTCAATTTCACCACACTTTGAATTTTTTTCTGGTTTCGCAGTGTACTTTATGCAAAAATTCAGCCTGTAATTGCAAAGTACAATTAGTGACGCAAGAAATAAGGGGTCATGTGGGTTTCTAGGTGAAAAAATGCAAGTGCTATGACCTTTTAAACACAAGGAGGAAAAACCGAAAACGTAAAAACGAAAATGGGCCATGTCCTTAAAGGGTTAATCTTAGGCTTGGACTTGACTGTGATCTGTTTACCCTTTTGAAATGCAAGTATCAAAGTCCTTAAAGGGGTATTCCAGGAAAAATAAACTTTTCCCCTATCCTGTGGGAGACCCCACGCTGATCTCTGAATCGAGCCCCCGGCTTTTGTATTATAAATAGAGTCACAGGTATTTTTTAGTTCTATTTAAAAAAAGAATCCAGTACTTATCTGCTGCTGTGTGTCCTGCAGAAAGTGGTGTATACTTTCCAGTCTGGAGAGCAGAAGAGGTTTTCTATTTAAATTTGTTACTGCTCTGGACAGTTCCTGACATGGACAGAGGTGGCAGCAGAGAGCGCTGTGTCAGACTGGAAAGAATACACCACTTCCTGCAGGACATACAGCAGCTGATAAGTACTGAAAGATATTTTTTAATAGAAGTAAATTACAAATCTCTGGCACTTTCTGGCACCGGTTGATTTAAAAGATTTTTTTTTTTTGCTGAGCTATCCCTTCATAAAGGCAATCCACTGCTGGTATTGGCTTAAAAAAAAATACACGAGAAAAACTGCACAGTGTGAAACTGTCCTTATTCTAAGTCTTTGCCTGTGCTAACCTGGATGTAATACACGGATTCCTCCTCGGAATGTGCCAATGTGATACTGCATTAACTGATACCTATTGTAAGACGTCTCGCTAAACACTATCTTGCTGTGGCTGGTTGCTGTGGCAACTGAATATTCTATTTATAAGTAAAAGTTACATTATTGTTTACCTGTCTGGAAGCATACTGCCCATTAAAAGTGAACAAATAATTTACAGGCGAGCCATGCAATATGTATATCTGAAGGCAAGTATAGTTTCTCCTTCCTCACTGTGTATGTATTCTGTACGTGCCTGGGAAGCCCCCGGAATATATGTTAGCACAGCTACTTTCTTGCTAGAACAGCGCCACCCTTGTCCTCAGGTGGTATGTGGTATTACAATACAGCTCCATTCACTTCGGTGAAGCTACAAAACCGCAGCCAACCAAGGACAAGAGTTTTCCTGTTTCTGGATGAAACTAGCCTGTACGCCAGGATAAATGTGATCCTTTGCATCGTTACTAAATAAATATTAAGCGTAGCTGTAATTTAAAAAAAAAAACATTTGATATGTCATAGAGACACGTCAAAACCTTTGATTGGTTGGGGAGTGAGGGTTTGGACCGCTACTGATCAGGAGAACCAGCGGGGAGAGGGCGGAGCTTCTGTGTGTCTGTGTAAGCTGGACGGCTCCATAGATTTACATCATGCAGCCATCCCGGTCACATGACACAGAGTCTGGGGAGAGTGCGCTGTACATGGACTTCTCCCGCCTTGTTCTCCTGATCAGTCGTGGTCTAAACAATACGATCACAACATTTGATGTGTCTCTGTGACTTGTCAAAATTTTTTCCTCTAAAGACACATAGGGGGAGATTTATCAAACATGGTGTAAAGTGAAACTGGCTCAGCTGACCCTAGCAACCAATCAGATTCCACCTTTCATTTCCCAAAGGGTCTGTGAGGAATGAAAGGTGGAATCTGATTGGTTGCTAGGGGCAACTGAGACCATTTTACTTTACACCATGTTTGATAAATCCCCCCCATCTTCCTTAAATAAATCCCTAGACCAGCAACCCATTTCCAGTAATCTACTGATTGTAATGTGTTACTGTACTTCAGAAAGACATCTATCTTTTAGTGAGTTCACCAAGGCAATTTCCTTTGGCAGAGTGTCTCGAATCTCCCTGCTCTTACAGTAAAGAATCTGCTTCTTTGTTGGTGTAGAAACCTTATTTCCTTTAGTTATTAGAGATTAGCGAATCTCGATCACGCTTGGGTTTGTCTGAACCCAAATGCTTTGCATCCAAACCTGCTACCTGGGAAAACATGGATACAGCCATAAGCTTTTCCTGAACTCCCAAATACGTAAGTTCCATAATTATCAGGTAGTGTTACTTTAAGGAATCCTGGCCAGAGTGTATACACATAGGGGAGATTTATTAAACATGGTGTAAAGTGGTTCAGACTGGTTCAGTTGCCCCTAGAAACCAATCAGATTCCACCTTTCATTCCTCACAGACTCTTTGGAAAATGAAAGGTGGAATCTGATTGGTCGCTAGGGGCAACTAAGCCAGTTTCACTTTACACCATGTTTGATAAATCTCCCCCATAGTATACACTCCGGTTGGGATCCCTAGCGGCGCTGCAAGAAACTGACATGTCAATTTTCTGGGGCCGCTATTGCGGCTGCAGAAAACCCTGTCAGTTCACACAATGGCGCGTGCGGCTCCGGCCACATGCTCCATTGTGTGCAGTGGGGAGTTCGGATGTGGGCGTGCACGGATGCGCCCACATCCAAATTCTGTAAAGATCATCCGGACGGTACTGCAGTACCGGCCGGGGTGATCTTTTCTGACACTGGCTGTTTTGAGTCACGGAACGGCCGGTCTCTTACGCCATGTGAACATGTCCTAGGGCTGGATCCAGCTTCTTCAGCCACCAGTATTCAAATGCCAATAGATCTGACTTGTGCATGCAGGAGTTGCGCTCATCCCTAACTATTTCCAAAAACATCTAGCGATCACCTGCTAAGTTGTGCACATATAAAAGACTATAGAGACAAACCATCTAAAATACTAAGGCTGATAAGGACAACACGTTTAGGACATTGCTATTCTCCACCTTCTCTCTCTTTGTGAAAAATGTCATGTTGAAAATGGCTGTAAAAAAATGGATGAATATGTTGAGGACTCGGAAAACCTGGAGGCCACATCCCCTTTTTGGCTTTTAGTGGCAAAGTCGGGTTTTCTTATCAATCTGGTGTGAATTGTGGCACAGTCACATTGCTTCATTATTTAAGCTAATCATTTCTTAATAGATTAGTCTGATTGGATATTGTGGGCAAGTTACACCAATTCTTGTTTAATGGTGCGTTTACACGAAACGATAATTGGGCCGATCGTACGATTAACAATGTCGGAGTAACAATTTTTTTTTCATAACGATCAGCGTTTAGACGGTACGATATTTCGTACGGAAAAATCGTTTTGCGGTCGCACGCCCGCAGCCCGGCCCCCCGCTCATCCGCAGCCCCCTGCGCCGGCTCGATCGCCACCCCCGCCGCTCTCATCGCCGCCACCCTGATCGCCACCCGCCCCCGCTTCGGTCGACCCCCCCCCCCCCCCCCCCCGGCGCCACCGCTCCGATCGCCACCTTCCCGTCACCGCCGCTCCGATCGCCCCCGCCGGCCCGCGGTCATACGTTACCTGCTCCGTGCAGCAGGTCTTCAGACATCCCTGGCTCCGCTCTTCAGTGCACTGATTGGCTGAAGAGGAGACGTTTGAAATTCCCGACTCCCCTCTTCAGCCAATCAGTGCTGCCTTGCATTGATTGGCTGAAGAGGGGAGTCGGGAATTTCAAACGGCCCCTCTTCAGCCAATCAGTGCACTGAAGAGCTGAGCCAGGTAACGTATGACCGTGGAGCAGGTAACGTATGACCGTGGGCCGGCGGGGGCGATCGGAGCTGCGGCGGGGGGCGATTGGAGCGGCGGCGATGAGAGCGGTGGGGGTGGCGATCGAGCCGGCGCAGGGGGCTGCGGATGAGCGGGGGGCCAGGCTGCGAGCGGGGGGCCGGGTGGCGGGCGGGGCTGTGCTGCGGGCGGCCGGACTTGCGCGAAGACTGTTTACACGGAACGATCTGCGAAATTTTTGCGAACGACGATTTAATAACATGTTGAAAGATCAAAACGAACGATGTCTCGTTCGTCGTTTGATCGTTCGCTGCGTTTACACGTACGATTATCGTTCGAATTCGATCGTTATCGCGCAAATTCGCACGATAATCGTTACGTGTAAACGCACCTTAAGACATATTTATAAATCTGGGTGTGGTAACACTTGGGGGGATATTTATGAACATTTTTAGAGGCACATAGGCTGGTGCTAAAGTGAGACTTCATTTTTGGTAAAGGACACATTTTCAAGAATTAAACATTGTTGTGGAATGGAACCTATAAATACCTGTCCATATGTTGTACCTATTGAATTTTTTGAATGGTAACCTACAAACCCTTACAAAGTACCCTTTATTTAAAAAAAAAAACTTTTCAACATTTTAAAGAGGTTATCCAGCGCTACAAAAACATGGCCACTCCCCCCCCCTCTCTTGTCTCCACTTTAGGTGTGGTTTGCAGTTAAGCTCCATTTACTTCAATGGAACTCCCAAAGTCCCAACTCCCAAAGTCCCAAGTCCCCAAGTCCCAAACCCCACCCCATCTGGAGACAAGAGAGGGGAAAAAGTGGCCATGTTTTTGTAGCGCTGGATAACCCCCTTTAAAGAGACATGTAAAAAGTTTTTATTGATCAGAGTCCAGGTGTTTAGACTCTGACAGATCAGCAGAACGAGCTGGGAAACAACCGCACAGACACATGTTCCTCTCCCCGCTCTGTGTCTGTAACCTAGACGAACTCGCTTTGAATACGCTGCACACTGACTTATTCAGCCTTGATCGTTGTCGATCTGAACACTCAGACCCCGACCAATCAAAACTTTTGATATTTCTTTTGTTTTGGCATGCTTTTTAAAAAAAAATGTTTATGTGGTGTCCATTTATGCCATCAGGTACATTCGCTTTAAGTGTTACAAATGACTAGAACGATGCCGGTGTGGGGAAGTCGGTGCCGCCGTCCTTCTTTTGAACTGCGACCAGTTCCCACACGCAGCGCCGATCTATTGCCGCGCACCAGCCCAGTCTGAAGCATTGGCCCGCCCCCAGTGTGAGAAAACTCCCGCCTCTCTGTGAGGCGGCTTTATCGATTTTAATGGATTCGTGTCACAGAGGGGAGGGGTTTTCCTCCCACTGGGGGCGGGCCAGCTCGCCTATAGTTCTGCAGCCTGGCCAATAGACCAGCGCCGTGTGCAGGAATCGGGCCGCAAATCAAAAAAATGACTGCAGCACTGACTTCTATTCATATGCAACACTTAAAGTGAATGTACAGTACCTGATGGTACATTCGCTTTAAGCATATCAGGGCCGACGTATTCATTCCAGAGCTGTTCCTCCTGAAAAGTTGAAACCATTGCCTGCCATTTTTCTACCTGAACACTCTTCATTACTTTTGCTCTTTTTCTTCTTTCAGTTTGCCTGTCAATCCTTGTATTGTCCTTCCACACCCCTGTTCTAACACCGAGGTAAGCTGGCCATAATGTAAATGTCTGTTTCTTCCAGTGGAGGTCACAGCCTAGGAGAGAACAACCGGTAGCTGCACATATATGAGAGAACTCAGCAAGGACATACACAGGCATAAATATATATATATATATATATATAAAATATACAATAAAACTAGGCTGGAAATACACTGTAGGCGCCTGTCTAATATACTGCTTAAAGTGGTTCCAAAGGTGAATCTTAACCTCTTGTCGGTGCCATTAAATGATCAATCCACCTTTGTTTACTTGGCAAATATACTGTAGCTCCTTTCCGGTATCTATCAGAGTGTACCTAGCATCTGTGAGACTAAGGCATGGAGCCCTCTGTATACTCAGTCCCACCCACCATCTGCTTGATGTTAGGACTTTAAACCGAGTGCAGAGAAAACCTAATATTATATTGAAATTGTTAAAGAGGCCTTCCTCCCTGTTGATTCAGTGGGATTTATGTCTGTATAGAACTTTGTAGATACAATAACCGAGGTCCATGGAGTTATAATGGGTTACTTTACACAGGTGTGCATATTAGCATGGTATACAGTCTGCTCGGTGTGTAAAGTGTAACATAGTAATGACTGGATATTGGAGAATAGGTGTTTTTAGAGGCACGTCTTCACTTTGTTATTGGCGCGCAGCCAAGTGCACTCACCAAAGGGCTGGAATAAGATCCCTCTCAGGTGACAGTCCTTGGGTCTGACCTTATCTTATTCTCATTTCCCTTATGATTTTAGTGATACCCAGTCCAGTGTGCATATGTATGGCAGAAGCAGGATTTAAAGGAGAAGTCCGGGGAAAATTTTTTATGAAAGTATTGTATTGCCCCCAAAACGTTATACAGATCACCAATATACACTTATTAAGGGAAATGCTTATAAAGTGCTTTTTTCTCTGCACTTACTACTGCATCAAGGCTTCACTTCCTGGATAAAATGGTGATGTCACTTCCCGGATAACATGGTGATGTCACGACCCGACTCCCAGAGCTGTGCGGCTGTGGCTGCTGGAGAGGATGATGGCAGAGGGATGCTCAGTGTCCCTCCAGTGCCCTGTTTCCCTTAGTGTCGCCCTGCCATCATCCTCTCCAGCAGCCACAGCCCGCACAGCTCTGGGAGTCAGGTCATGACATCACCATGTTATCCAGGAAGTGACATCACCATGTTATCCAGGAAGTGACATCACCATGTTATCCAGGAAGTGACAGCACCATGTTATCCAGGAAGTGACATCACCATGTTATCCAGGAAGTGAAGCCTTGATGCAGTAGTAAGTGCAGGGGAAAAAGCACTTTATAAGAATTGCCTGTAATAAGTGTATATTGGTGATTTGTATAACTTTTGGGGGGCAATACAATACTTTAATAAAAATGTTCTTCTTTAAATCCTGCTTCTGCCATATATACAGGGCTCCAGACTAAAAAATTTACCTAGGAGCCATTGGCTCCTAACCTGAAAAATTTAGGCGCCAAATAGAATATTTGGTCGCCAACATTTTAAAACATGTAAAATTAATGTTATGTTACATGGGACTTACTGTGTGCAGAGGCCACGGCAGCATCCTCCTCCTTTAGATCCTTTCTTTTCTTAGTTTGAAAACGTTCAAGATGGAAACTTGCAACTTGACAACCATATACCCCCCTGCTGCCGGTGTGTTCCCTCAGCCAGCTGCCATCTTACCGGCAATGATCTACTAGGGGCAGCCGATGACATATAGCCCCTGTGGCAATGTATATGGGAAGTGGTACTGTGCAGTGTATACATACACACACACTGAGGGAAGTGGTACTGTGCAGTGTATATACATACAGACACTGAGGGAAGTGGTACTGTGCAGTGTATATACATACAGACACTGAGGGAAGTGGTACTGTGCAGTGTATATACATACAGACACTGAGGGAAGTGGTACTGTGCAGTGTATATACATACAGACACTGAGGGAAGTGGTACTGTGCAGTGTATACATACAGACACTGAGGGAAGTGGTACTGTGCAGTGTATATACATACAGACACTGAGGGAAGTGGTACTGTGCAGTGTATACATACAGACACTGAGGGAAGTGGTACTGTGCAGTGTATATACATACAGACACTGAGGGAAGTGGTACTGTGCAGTGTATATACATACAGACACTGAGGGAAGTGGTACTGTGCAGTGTATATACATACAGACACTGAGGGAAGTGGTACTGTGCAGTGTATATACATACAGACACTGAGGGAAGTGGTACTGTGCAGTGTATATACATACAGACACTGAGGGAAGTGGTACTGTGCAGTGTATATACATACAGACACTGAGGGAAGTGGTACTGTGCAGTCTATACATACTGACACTGAGGGAAGTGGTACTGTGCAGTCTATACATACTGACACTGAGGGAAGTGGTACTGTGCAGTCTATACATACTGACACTGAGGGAAGTGGTACTGTGCAGTCTATACATACTGACACTGAGGGAAGTGGTACTGTGCATTCTATACATACCCCCCCCCCCACACCCCACACGCACTGACTACCACACCTGGCCGTCATCACAACAGACACTACCAATCAGCCGCCCAGGCCGCGGTCCCCCCACACAGATTAGTGGCCAGCCGCCACCCCTGCCGTCCCTCCGGTTGTACTCACCCACACTATCCACAATCTTGGTGCCGCTGGGGTGCACTTGAACAACCGCCGGGTGAGGAGAAGCGGGAGAGAGGCGCTGGAGGAGTGTGGCGCCTCTGCGGCCGTCCGTCCAATGAATGGCGGACGTGCTGGATGACGTCACTGGAGAAGCGTGTCCCCGCACACGTCATCCAGCACGTCCGTCATTCATTGGACGGACGGCCGCAGAGGCGCCACGTGCTTCGGTGCAGCGTTCGGAAGTCCTTAAAGAGACAGCCGCCGCCGGGGCCAGTCGCAAATGGCGCCCAGAAATCTGGGCGCCATTTGCAAGATATCAGTCGCATTGGCGACCATTTTGGTCGCCATCTGGAGCCCTGATATATGCACACTGGGTATCACTGAAATTATGAGGGAAATGAGAATAAGATAAGGTCAGACCCAAGGACTGTCACCCAATGACTGATTCCTCTTGCTCTTTTACAAGCTTAAGGGAAACCTGTCACCCCGGCTGCTGGGGTGAAGCCTGCCCGACCCCCCGGTGAAGGCCCTTCCAACCTCCAAGAAATCCCTGTCGGAAGCCGTGCATACGCTCACCAGAGATGAGTCCGACGCCAATACAGTATCACTGCTCCAGTCATTCTCTATAGGCGTCGGACTCATCTCTGGTGAGCACGCACACGGCTTCCCACAGGGATTTCTCAGCGGTGGGATGGGGACTGGGACTTCAAGAAAGGGGGCTCCACCTGGGGGGTTGGCTGGGCTTCACCCCGGCAGCTGGGGTGACAGGTTCCCTTTAAGAAAGAATATTAACTTTATTTGATACGAACAAATAAAAATACATAATATCAAAATAGAAAATTAATTCAAGGCGGGGGGCTACATAAGTTTGCATAAAAAGGAATAAAAAAGACAATAAGCATGGTAATTGACGTGTTACTTTACATCCTGGAGACTAACGTATCCCTCTACATATGTTTGGCTATGACTTTTTAAAGAAGAGTATTCAGACAACTGGAGCTGTTTCCCTTAAAGGGGTAGTTCACAAAAAAACTTCTTTTTAATCAATTGGTGCCAGAAAGTGACATAGATTTGTAATATACTTCTATTAAAAAATCTCCAGTCTTCCAGTACTTATAAGTTGCTGTATGTCCTGTAGGAAGTGGTGTTTTATTTTCATTCTAAAGAGGAGAGGTTTTCTATGGGGATTTGCTGCTGCTCTGGACAGTTCCTGACATGGACAGAGGTGGCAGCAGAGAGCACTGTGTCAGACTGGAGATAATACACTACTTCCTGCAGTACACACAGTAGCTGATAAGTACTTCAAATCTCCAAAAAAAAAAAATGTAAGTAAATTACAAATCTCTGGCACTTGCTGAAACCAGTTCATTTAAAAGAAAGTTTTTTGTGAACTACCCCTTTAAATATACTTAACCAATCATAGAAGTAATAGACAACACCCACCAAACCCATGCTGATCAAATCTGATCCTGATGCGCCTGCCGAAAACACAGTCAGGTTTGGCGTAGTGCAGTTGCCATTACGAATATCGATTCTTTCAGCTATAAAAAAATAATAATAATATTTCGGCATACTCATGGGCTTGTCCCAAGTGTATTTGAATAAATGTATTTTGCAAATATCCTGAGACCACAGGAAAAGTTAATTTCCTCATTTCCTGAGCCTTGTTGAGGATAAAAGATGGGGATTACTTAGAAATAGGGAAGAGCTTATCATGAGGAGCATGGTGCAAGGTTTATAACAGGTGAATACCAATTATATAAAGAGACTGTGGCTTGTAAAGTATGGCGGAGAACAAGGTCAGTGCTTCTCCAAGGGAAAGAAATCTAATGTTATTTTCCCCCTTAAAGAATATCCAGCCTTAAATGAACCAGAGATCCTTGAGTCTTCCTCTCCTGGCAAATTATTCAGACATTTATTCTTTAGGCTGATTATTTCCTCGTCGTCCATAGGCCGCAATTGTCGCTCCTATCTGAAGGAATTAAGGTATATGCAGTTGTTTGTATTCTTAGTTGTTGATCGCATGTATTGTTTACACATTTAAAGGGGTTATCTAGAAGAAATCTTTTTCTTTCAAATCAACTGAGTTCAGAAAGTTATATAGATTTGTAATTTACTTCTATTTAAAAATCTCAAGTCTACTAGTACTTATCAGCCGCTGGATGTCCTGCAGGAAGTGGTGTATTCTTTTCAGTCTGACCGAGACAGGAACTGTTCACAGCAGTAGTAAATCTCCATAGAAAGTCTCTCCTGCTCTGGACAGTTCCTGTCTCGGCCAGAGATGTCATCAGAGAGCACTGTGTCAGACTGAAAATAAAACAACATTTCCTGCAGGACATACAGCAGCTGATAACTATGGGAAGACTTGATATTTTTAAATAAAAGTAAATTACAAATCTATATAACTTTCTGAAATCAGTGCGAGTTTACCATGCGAGATCAGGAATGTTGGGCCACCCTCTCTGTACCCTCTTATCTGTGGCATGAAGGGTATACTCGCCATCTGTCCTTAGGGGACGCAGCCAGTTTTGGCGTTTATGTCGCGGCCAAATTTTTCAAATATGACATGTGTCACTTTTAGCATCAATAACTTTGGAATGCTTTAACCAATCCTTGTAATTCCAAGATTGTTTTTTTTTCATGACATATTCTACTTTATGTTGTGGTAAATTTGGGTTTATAACTTTAGAATTTTTTTGTGAAAAAACTCCAAAATGTTGTGAAAAATTGAAAAAAAATAGCATTTCTCTACATTTGAAAGTCTCTGCCAATAAGGAAAATAGTAATACTACATAAATTATTTATTAATTCATATCTAGAACATGTCTACTTTATAATAACAGCATTTGGTGAACAGGCTTTTACTTTTTTAGGATGACAGAGGCCGTTAATGTTTAGTAGCAATTTTCACATTTTTCATGAAAATTTCAAACTGAGAAATTCTTTAGACACCAGTTCAGTTTTGGAGTATATTTTGGAGGCCTGTATACTAGAAACCCCCATAATTTACCCCATTTTGAAATCTTCACCCTTTCAAGTATTCAAATTTACAGTCACACAGTTTTTTAACCCTTTGGGCATTTCACAGGAATAACTGCAAAGTAAGAGTGAAAAGTAAAAATTTGCATTTTCTTTGCAGAGATTCCTATGTAATCCTATATCATGGTAAATACTTGAAATCAAAGTATTTTAGGAGTGATACTTGTCTGACGAAGGGATCTTGTGAATCCCGAAAGCTCACAGCTCTAACAATTGTTTGTTGGCCGATAAAGGTATCACTCCTAAAATACTTTGATTTCAAGTATTTACCACGATATGGATTTTTCTGGCTAACACGGTACCATACTATACATTTTTTTTAAAAATGTAATCCTATGTATTTTTTACCATACCAATTACCGTTACCGATCCACCAATGCCGGCAATTGCCGATGCTGGAACTCTTTTGGGGGTCCAGTGGCAGTTACATTAGACTGTCAGCTATCAGCTGACAGTTTATTTGCGGCTTTCGGTCACTGTTTGTGTAAACAGCGAGCATCTAAAGCCACGCAGTTATAATACTGTTATATAAACTAACCTCCTACTATGACGTATTATAACTGCATGGTGCAACTAGGGGTTAAGAGATTAAAGTGGTTATTTACAGCATTCATTGCAATATGGGTGACTGAGGCATTGCAGGTGTCAAAAATGGCTCAAAGAGGATCTGTGGTCAGTCCACAATAAAAACATATACATTGATGGAGTTAGTCTCAAGTGCTCTGAATCTAACAGTTTTTTTTACTTTCTTGCTTCCCCCCATGTTTGATAAATATCCCCCCATGGTGTAAAGTAAAACTGGCTCAGTTTCCCCTAGCAACCAATCAGATTCCACTTTTCATTCCTCACAGACTCTTTGGAAAATGAAAGGTGGAATCTGATTGGTTGCTAGGGGCAACTGGGCCTGTTTCACTTAACACCATGTTTGATAAATCTGCCCCTATGTGTTTGGCTGCCAATTTTTGAATCTCCCAGTCAAAACATCCTGTAGGGTTAAATTGTTGGCAGTTTCCCATAAGTTTTTTATCACTTGCTTGTGAACTGTCATCTATAAATCGCGCAGTTTAGGCAGAAAAAAAGTTGCGAACAAAAGAACACTTTTACGTGTTACTTTTACAAGTTATGTCTTGTTCTCCTCCTTTTTATGTTCCAAGAATCAGAGTCTTGTGGTCAATGACTTGGTATGTTAGAGTCTCCGTTAGTCTTGCTTCCTTTATATACTGGAACCATGGATCTAAATCCAAATAGTGCCACATGTACGTGGAGTTAAATGTTCTTTTGTTTCGGCAGCTCCGCTCTGGGGGTCCAGTTTGTCAGACCCCAGCGATTACACATTTATCCTCAGGGCCGATTCTAGCTTTTTTGCTGCCTGAGGCAAAAATTTAAATGGTGCCCTCCCCTCCTCTTGTTCATCATCTGACAGCAGCTTCTGTGCAGGCATTAAATGAATCGGTAGTCGCTTGCACATTTTCCCATGTAAACAGGAATGTGTGGGCAAGTATCATAAAGTTAATAGGCCACACGAATGATTGAGCTTTGTAAAGCTTGTAAGCCTTGTAAGGCTTGGGGCACTGCGTCAACCCATGTAAACGGACCCCTGAAGAAAATCCTCATAGTATCATACACGCCACCCTGTAAATAATACTGCCTCACACTGTGCCCTGAATATAATTCTGCCAAATACTGGCAAATATCGAGCCCCCAGAAAATATTACAGCCAAATACCGAACCCCAGAAAATAATACTCTCACACATTGTGCCCACTAAATATAACACTGCCAAACATTGTGCCCATATTCTTTGGTGAATATAATACCGCCAAATATTGAGCCCCCAAATTAATTTGTTTAATTCGCCTAGAATTTGTGAATTGATTAAAAAAATTTAAAAAATTGTGAATTTGATTTTCAAAAAAGAAAAACAAAGTGCGCTCCGGCCTGTAGGAGGAGCAGTGGCGCTCAGAGCGGGAACGCATGCCGCACCGACGTGATCGCCGCCGGCCCCCTGCTTGCAGCCACTCACACCCACAAGACGCCTACTCCCACACGATTGCTGCCATCCGCCCTATGCCCGCCCTATGCCCGCACCCATAAGATGGCTGCCAGCCGATCGACTGCAACAAAACCAGCAGCAGTAGTAGCTGGGCTCTGAGCTGCCCCTGGGGCCTTACTGGCACCCCGCCCTTCCCCTACCACTTCTACCTAACTAAAACTAGTACTCCAACTACTATTGCTACTATTACTCCTATTACTATGGCCACTACTACCTTCACTCCTGATACCACTACTTCTATTACTATGGCTACTACTACCCTCACTCGTAGTACTACTACTTCCATTACTATTGCTACTACTACTCTTATTCCTGATACTACTACTCCTGCCACTACTATTGCTACTACCTCCACTACTATGGCTACTACTACTCCCACTCCTTATACTACTACTTTCACTACTGCTACTCCCTTCATCTACTACTCCACCCCTCATCTTCTATACCTCTACTATTACACCACCCCACCCCTCAACCACTATTCCTCTACTACTACACCCATTGTAATTAGCACAAAAAAATGAAATTGAGAATCGAGAAAAAAAATTAAAAATAGTAGATTTTATTTTTTGGCGATATCGCCCCGCCCTAGTGCCACATACCATGCCCACTCAATCTAACACTGCCACACACTTTGCATGTGAATGTAGTAGTACCACATACTGTGCTCACTAAATATAATACTGCCATACAGTACAACCCCTGAATATAAAACTGCTAAATGCTGTGCCCCCTGAACATAATGCTGCCACACTCTGTACCCCCTGGATAGTGCCATATGCTGTACCCCCTGAATACAATTCAGTCTTATATCGTGCCCCCTTATTTTAATAGTGCCACACACAACGTGTCCCCTAAGTATCATAGCGCCATATGCTTTGACCCCTAAATATAATGCCAGATACTGTGCCCTCTGGTTAAAATAGTCCTCTGAGTATAACAGTGAAAAATACTGTGCCCCCCAAATCTTATTCATCTTATTCATTTAAAGAGTCACTGTCATATTTTTTTTTTTTTTTTTTTGCAGAAATCAATAGTCCAGGCGATTTTAAGAAACTTTATAATTGGGTTTATTAGCCAAATCTGCCATTATCTGCATGTAAAAAGCCTTTTCCCAGGTCCCCCCCTCCTTCCTCTTTTTCATCCACTCCAAAAAATCTGAAAATTGTGACTTGTTGCAGGAGACCTACGCTGTCTGCTCTAGGGAGAGGGGAGGGGGGAGGAGGAAGGAGGGAGTTAGCCGGCAGCAGAAAGCAGATAACAGAGGATTACAGGCACGGAGCTGGGTGACAGCTGTAATCCGAGCTCAGACAGGTCACTGGTGACTGTCACAGGAGATATCCCGTGAGGGATTTGTAGATTAACTCTTTGTTGTCCTGTTTTGGTCTTTTCTTTAGCTCTCTCCATAGGAGAACAATGAAGACAGGGGGGAGAGCTTCAAACTGCTTTTTCATGATAAAAATGCATTTTTCGGATAATAAACCCAATTACAAAGTTTCTTAAAATCGCCTGGACTATTGATTTCTGCAAAAAAAAAATTCACGACAGTGACACTTTAAGGCTGGGTTCACACTACGTTTTTGTAATCCGTTTTTTTTTTTTTTTTTTTTTTTTTAATGTATGGAAAAAACGGATGCACACGCGCTTTGATCCGTTTTTCCATTGAATTCCATTATAAAAAAAAAAAAACGGATCATGTTTTTTTAAACGTACACAAAAACGTAGTCGACCTTATTTTTGTGTCCGTTTTGGATCCGTTTTGATCCATTTCATCCGGATCAAAACGGATGCACACACGTGCATCCGTTTTTACATCCGATTTTCATCTGTTTTTTTTTTTTTTTTTTTTAAACGGATTGCAAAAACGTAGTGTGAACCCAGCCTAATGCTGCTACATTGCTGCATTATAAAATATCTATACGTTCAGGCTGTGCCGGAGCAGTAACAGTGTAAAGTAAGCCAGATACCTGGAATCATGTTATATAGTACAGTGTGTCCATGTGGAATTTCTTGTCTTCCAATATACGGTCTAGTTACAACTTGAAATCAATCCGCTATGTTTAAGGCGATTTCACTTTAAGATACAGTCACATAGCGTGGAAGCAGATGTCAGCCTCCTGTGACACAGTTTTTTCAAGTAATCTTGATAGATCATAAGCCGCCTCTTTCTAATGTAAGTGATGTGCACTCTCGCTGAGGCATGAATAAACTTAGTGAAGTCACGAGAGATTGTTGATCATTAGATGAAACACTTTTATTGTTGACACAATTAAGACAAATACAGAAGCTTTAGGGAAGACGCAGAGGAGGACATTTCTTAAATCTGCCGCGTTTCTTCCCAAAAAACGATACGTAACTCTGCATAGCTTGTTATGGGTAAAGCCGCACAGAGCTTTTTTTTTGCCATTTACCTACAGATTCATGCGGCTCTCAAGTATTAGGCCATGTTCACACAACGTATGTTTAGCATAAATCACGGCCGTTGTTGCAATTTGCAACAACGGCCGTGATTTATGCTAAACAAACGTTGTATTTGAATGAATCCGGACGTTGTATTTGGGTTCCATCCGGCCACAAGAAAAACTGACATTAAATGGATATCTATATTTGCAGTAAGGATGGTCCGAACCTGCCGAGGTTTAAGTTCGTATGAACCCGAACGCTTGGCATCAGATTCCCGCGGGTGGATACAGCGGGAGGACCGCCTGGAAAACTGGGATACAGCCTATGGGTATGGCTGTATCCCAGTTTTTCAGGCGGTTCTCCCGCTGTATCCACCCTCTCCACGGAGCGGGCAGACAGCGGGAATCATTGCAGAGAGTTCGGGTTCGTACGAACCCGAACCTCGGCAGGTTCAGACCTATATAATCCACAAAACCATACAACCATTAACAATCAATCATGGCTATTTCAATACCACCCCATGTGGCCTTACTCTAAAGGGCCTTTTATATGGGCGGAAAAAACACCTGATCCTTGCCCGCTCGCAACCTTAGAGCTCACTTTACCATTTATCATTATTGACCACACATCTTCCTGTGTAAACAGGAAATGTGTGGCCGATAGCAAAAGGGAAACTGACAGTACGGATATGCATATATCCATGCTACCAGTTTCCAGATGCCATCACATCAGCAGTGTATACTTACCATCAGTGCTGCTGTGATCCGGCATCTTCACCTGCTTCCATTCTGCTCTCAGGTCGCTGTATCTCCTCCGGACAGCTGGAGGAGTGGGGGCTGAAAAAACAGTGGCCGAAGAGCAGGAGGCATGTGACACTGTCGGGAAGAAGGTGAAGATGCTGGATCACAGCAGCACTGATGGTAAGTATAACTGCTGATGTGATGGCATCTGTAAACTGGCAGCACGGATATATGCATATATCCGTGCTGTCAGTCTCCTTTCTTTAAATGGCCGCACAAACGATGCAGACAATGTTTGTGCAGCTGGGCTGCTCAATAAATCGTGCCTTGTAAAGACATTGCAAATGATTGCTGATCTCGCTGATCAGCACTTCTCTAATGTAAAAAGGCCTTAAAGGGAACCTATGACCAGCAAAATGCTACCTAAGCTATCTGCATCATGCTATAGAACAGGAAGAGCTGAGCAGATTGATAGATATCTTTATGGGAAAAATATTCAGTATAACTTCTGAAATCTCTGATCTTTCCATGCTGAAGAGTCCCATCCATTGAGTGACACCGCTCACAGGACTCCTTTATTTAGGGCAGGGATTTCAATGAACATGTTACAAGTTATACTGAATCTTTTCCCATAAAGATATATATATCAATCTGCTCAGCTCTATAACATAATGGTGATAGATTAGATAGCAATGTCTTGGGGACAGGCTCCCTTTAAGTGAGCCATGCACATTAGTGGTCATTGACTAACATGACCTGGGAGGTCAAATCCCAACAGTAAAATATTTGTTTAAAATTTCCATATAGGTAGCAGCAGATTTCTGTATGATAGGTCAATGCGTTTGCCTATGTATATTCTTTATATACACTATTTTTACATATTGGCCTATAATTAAAGGGGCCTAAGCAGAGCAAGTGACAGAGAAAATCCTGGAAGGAACCTTTTTGGGGGGTTTTCTTAAAGGGGTTATCCAGCGCTACAAAAACATGGCTACTTTTGTCCCCTCTCTTGTCTCCAGATTGGGTGGGGGTTTCGAACTCAGTTCCATTGAAGTAAATGGAGCTTAATTGCAAACCACACCTGGACTGGAGACAAGAGAGGGGGAAAAGTGGCCATATTTTTGTAGTGCTGGATAACCCCTTTAAAGCTGGACAAAACTTTTGTGGTTTGCAAAATATCTTTATTTCCCTCCGTCTGTGAACACTTTTGTGTTTTATCTAAAAAGACACTTCTTGAGGCTATGTCAGATGGCAGACGTTCCTGAACATTTTGAGGCTTGCGGCTGATCAAAAGCAGCACAATGTATTCAGAGATTAGGAGGGAAAGGGACCCACAAGGAAGTCTTCACTTGGAATATACTGGAGCTGGTGTAAATGCTTTTAAACTCATATGCACGTGATTGTTAAAGCCTACCTGCTACTTCAAAAAGATAAAATAAAAAAAATAAAAAAACCTGCATGGTTTTGTTAGACAAACCATTCATCTTGGTGAAAAGGTGATTTTAGCACTGCCACTGCTATTATTAAAGGGGTTATCCAGGCTTAGAAAAACATGGCTGTTTTTTTTCAGAAAGAGCACCTCTCCTGGTGGTTTTGCAGCTTAGTTCCAGTGTAGAGAGCTGAATTGTAATACCACACACAACCTGGGGACAGTAGTGGTGCTGTTTTGCAAACAAAAGTAGCTATGTTTTTCTAATCTGGATAATCCCTTTAAGCCTCAGAGACCCCCCCTCCCCATGGTGCAAAGTTATAACTTTTTTTTTTTTTTAAGTTTCAAGGGGCAGGACCAGAGCTGGGCTGTTTGCCAGTAGTACTCATACAGGCACTTCCTCTCTTAGTTCACTTGCCAGTCACATCACCTAGTCCTTTCTGCTACGTCATAATATAACACTGGAGGAAGTGCATAGAATTAAACAGTCTACACTGTGCATGGCCAAACACTGCGCTGCTGAAGACAAGTCTGCAGACTGATGTGTGTATGAGGGGGGGGGGGGATTAAATTCAGGAGGCAGCATTGTGTGCACACAGTAGCAGCACAGCAAGGAAGGGTTAACACTTAGCACTGAACTGCTGCTGGGATAGGAGGAAAGCTTTAATTTACCTTTTAGACACAACCTTCACCCTCCTAGAAGAGGCAAACACGCTCACATCTTCCCGGTACACCGTTTTTTCTCCTCTGCTAATAGCAATAGGGAAGTCCGGCACTGGCATATTATATAATCCAATCCATTCCATTGTGGTTTCTATCATTTTTGTAAATCACTTCATTTATGAAAAATAACTCCATACCCTAGAAAAAAAAACTCAAAAGTCTTGGCCACCAGGTGTCTCACTTCTCTGTAATCTGCTGTTCACTGCCTGTAGTTAGGAGAAATCCATCCCTGGTAACAAACCGCAGGTTAGAAGCTTCACATGGCGCTGAGGATGAAGGCCATTCTCTTACTTTGACCTCAGTGCTATTTTCTGAAAAAAAAAACTGTAGTTTATAGCAAGGATATTTTGTGCCTGATAGGCTAGCAGGAATCCAGTTTATGGCAGTTCCATAATGCTTTACCCGACTTAAGTGGTTGGTAACTACAAAGTGTTTAGTACGTGCTACCACACTTATTCAAATGTGATTCCCCATACTGCACTAGTGTATGATTATTGATCCCTATACCTGCTACGATTATTTTTTACTTGCTCATTCTTGCTGTACTGTGTGAAAAAAAAAAAATTCAAAAACCCTGTCAATAAAAATTATTGAAACATTAAGTGGTTGGTAACGTAGAGCACTGCTTACCACATACACAAGACGTTGCTTATATACAGATGAAGCACGTGTCGTATTTCCAGATGACTGCGGGTGTCATCTCCAGAGCTCCACATTTATATTGCCCCCTCTCAGGGCACAGTTAATAAGTAAGTGCTATGATTTCCAAGTTGATAATTGTCATGGAGATACATCTACATGATGCTGTCCAGTAGCATACGATAACATATGGAGATACACCTCATTCGTTTGGAGATGCTCATGTAAACATTGTCCCTGTCCAGTTTTCCCCGATGACTGGTGACCCCTTTGAGGTCAAGTTGCTGGTGATCTCACAGTGATCTACCCTTTTTGGCAAACCCTATCCAAAGTTTTCTGTGTCTTAAGCAGAAGGCAGTATACTCAGAACTCAGGGAAGGAGACTGATAAAGCAATAACAAGTATGAAGCAGTTTGTTAGTCTCCAGGAGGGGGAATTATTAAACATGTATTTTACCTAACTAGATAACCCCTTTAATAGCCAGCACAGAGCATGGTGGCTGTCTGTTGCTGATGCAGTCCCTCCCTCAAAGTGTATATTAATAATAAAATCTGATTTAAATGATCTGTCTGGCGATTGGTTGCACCATAATTAACATTAAAATTGGAATAATTCTTGAAAAGTGTCTCTTGTTTTTGGATATTGCTGTTACGGTGCCCCTTGATATATCTTTGATTCCCTCTATTGGGTTCAGTAAATCTTTATGGCCGGCCTCTATGATAACAGGAATCTCTCCACTACCTGGGTTCACAATGTGTGGCTGAACTACTGACATGTGTAACCCCCTGAAGAAGACACATTAAAGGGGACCTGTCACCCTGGCTGCTGGGGTGAAGCCTGCCCGACCCCCTGGTGGAGCCCCTTATACTTATTCCCCTATCGAAGTTCTGGTCCCCGTCCTGCTGCCGAGAAATCCCAGTCAGAAGCCATGCGCGCGCTCACCAGAGATGAGACGCCCATAGAGAATGGCTGGAGCAGTCATCCTTTATGGGATCGGACTAATCTCTGGTGAGTGCGTGCACGGCTTCCAAAGGGGATTGCTCGGCAGCAGGACGGGGTCCGGGACTTCGAGGAAGGGGTAAGTATAGGGGGCTTCACCGGGGGGGGGGGGTCAGGCAGGCTTCACCCCGGCAGCCGGGGGGACAGGTCCCCTTTAAAGGGGTTATCCAGCTCTACGAAAACATGGCCACTTTCTTCCAGAGACAGCACAACTCTTGTCTCCAGTTTGGGTGCAGGCTTTGTAACTCAGTTTCATTGAAGTGAATGGAGCTTAAAGGAGTACTCCAGCGGGGGCACTTTTTTGCTGGCACCACTCACCTCCCCGGTTCCAGCGGCGGGTCCCGCATCGTGGCGCTCCGGTGCCCGGTTCCCGGCCGCTTCCGACCTGAGACGTGAAGCGGACGGGAACCGGGCATCGGAGCGCCACGGTGCCGGACCCGCCGCTGGAACCGGGGAGGTGAGTGGACGTCTTTTCCCTCGGCCACCTCCTCCACGGTCCCAGCAAAAAAGTGCCCCCCCCCCCCCCCCGCTGGAGTACCCCTTTAATTACAAACCACACCTGACCTGGAGACAAGAGCGGTGCTGTCTCTGGACGAAAGTGGCTTTGTTTTTGTAATGCTGAATAACTCCTTTAAGTGAATGTTCAAAGAGGGAATCAAAAGAACAGAAGAGGTGCAAAAATAGCAGTATCTACATACAGTATAAAGGCTTTTTAAAAAAAAAATCCAAATGAGAACCTGTTGTGTGATTTTTATGTGAGTAAATTTTATAATTATTCACAGGATAATAATTCCTTCAAGTCGGCGATGGGGAAAAATACTGCAGGTTTTTGGAGGCCAGTCTAGGATCCCTGTTCAGGAAACCCATTTCCTCTGATACGAGGCAGCACTCAGCGCCAATCTTTTGAATCTGACTGTACTGTGAGCTCGGAATGGGCGAGAATTTCTGAGCTTTTATATGTTGCTGCTCAGTAACCTGAATATAAATTATTGGCTGAATTCAAAACGCAAGTGTCTAAAGCTAGCCAAAGGTTCTAATTCAAAGCGAAGCCCAAATCCAGAGGCTGTTGACATTATTATAAGATATTCTTTTTGGCTACTCTTCCGCCGCTAGATGCCAAGTCTTCAAGGCTTCATGTTATTATTTTTAACAGAGTATTTAGAAATTGTCACTAAAGTCTAAGCACTTACTGTATTTACTGGCTCCAACACAAGTATCAGACTCTCGTGAATATTGTGTCATCTCACGGTATAGGATCAGTCTTTGAGGAAACTTTTGAATATTTATCTTTTTTCCTCCCTAAGGCATGATAAAAATACCAGTATAGAATTGTGATTTCTGGTACGCCAAGTCTTCTTGTCCGTTCTTGACCTTCAGATCACTGCCAGTTCTTCAAAGACGTGTTACCAAGGACCTGCTATAGTGTTTATATTTTTCTATTCCATGTTTTGGGACTTTTTGGTTTAGTACCTGCCCATTGGTAGGACCTATTGGAAAGGTTATGGAGATGGCTTTTATTGTGGTTTTAAGCTATTGTAACTATCTCCAGATATTTTAACAATTGTTTCCATATTTCTTCAGCTTTCCTTATTAGAAGGAATTTTGGAACAGCAGAAATTTTGTTACCACTACTTCAAGGAAATTTATTGAAGGTTTTGTGCCTACTTTTAGGTTAATAATTGGACTTTTCACCCAGTTTTGGTCTATGTTCTATTTATGAACTAGTATTCGATGGGCGAATATTTATTAGATGCAATTATTTTTTTTTAATCTGCCTGTTTTGAGTATTCAAAAAGTTTGCATAATCCGGGATAAGCACCTAATACATCATTTGCAACTTTTTTAAAAAAGTTGCCCCAAACAGGTGCAGGCCTATGTCTGGTCAGTACCTGGTGAATATGCTTGCGCAATGTTTGCTTTTTTTATAACTTTTTCTGCGACTTTTTACTTAGATGCAGTCACTATGGCAGTGCTACATGTTAATAAATCAGTCACAAGATATTGGAACAAAATACACACGAATCCTCCTTAGAACAGTCGCACATATTAGACTTCTTAGTAAATGTCCCTCGTTGTATTCGGTTTCTATTAGACAAAGCGATCTTCAACAATTAACAATTAAGATAGCAAACGAGATTATTTATCCTTAACCTGGAATCGTTCTCCATATTTTACAAAGTGATAGTCATTACTACGATAGTTTACTCCATCTGATTGCAGCACAAGGCTATGTTCACACAACGTCAAAAATAAAGAAAAGGCGGCCGATTTTGATATTTTAAAAAAGTCAGTTTTTGCCGCGATTTAACTGACTGCAATGGCAATGCATTGAAGTCAATGGGAAGACGGACGTCCAATGCACACAATGCATTGAATAACATTCAAAATAATGAACCTGATCATTATTTTCGGACGTCTTTTGCAAACAGCGGACGTTTTCTATTAGTTGTTCACGCACAGTTTTTCTTTTGTCACTGTTCTTTCTACGTTTTTATTATTCAATGGACTTTTCAATTAAGCCGCATCCAACGGCCTATTAGTAATCCCAAACTAGAATAATGTACAAACACCAGTCATTGCACTAAGGGGAGGCCAGGCTGCTAAATGACGTCCGTTATTTTAGACGGACGTCATTTTAAACGGAGATGAAAAAATGTTGTGCGAACATAGCCAAAGGAGGAACGATTTGGAATTACACTGAACGATTAGTAAAAGAATGTGGAATTACAGCGAACGATTAACAAAGATTTTAGGGCCGGATTTAAGTGATAATCGCTTTGTGTAATAGCAGGCAACGATTAAACGATTAAGGAGTAATAGTTGATCATTTGATAGAATCTCGACCTATTTCCATCGTCGATTGTTCGAACTTTGTTCGGTGTAATAACACGTCATTTGGTCGTTCCCTGGTCTATCAGCCATGAAAGGACGAGCGCAAGAACGACCATAAGTAACGATCATCGTCCTGTGTAATAGGGCAAACGATTTAAGATTGTTTGTCATAGTGGTTGTTTGAGATTGTTTATCGTTAATCGCCGAAAAATCATCCCAGGTAATACCATTCTTATGGTCAGATCTAAATGAACGATCAACGATCGTTGCCTGCAATTACACGGACCATTATCATTTAAATTCGAACGATAACGATTTTCCGTACGATAATCGTCCTGTGTAATAGGGCCCTTAGATTTAAACAGGCACTGCACTATAAACAAATTTTGTCAGTTGTACAAATGATGGGGGACATCATAAAGGCAATTGCCTAACCGCTAGTTTACCCTCTGCTCACCAAAACATATGTCTTCATGGCATGGAGCATTAAGGCAGAGGTGATAGCGCTACATATTCATCAGTTATGCGGTTTAGTATTGAAAGAGTTCAGACCATGGTAAGAGGTCGCCATCTGTAATCTGGAGATATTTTGATGTTCTACAACAGGGATGGGGAACCTTCGGCCCTGCAGCTGTTGCAAAACTACAATTCCGATCATGCCTGGACAGCCAAAGCTAAATCTTTCCCTTTCCAGGCACGATGGGAATTGTAGTTTTGCAACAGCTGGAGAGCCGAAGGTTCCCCATCCCTGTTCTACAGTTTACCACCTTATTATAAGGAGTGCACAGGGTTGTCTTCTCGTCACTCGTATCTAGTTCTCTCACACCTGTCCTGAAACTGAATTATTCTGCAGGGTAATCTAAAGCCCCCCCCCCCACCCGGCGTCGTATGCTTTCCGTTGTTTATTGAGTTATGTTGCACCATACTTCAGATGCGACAGACATTTAATAATGTTGAAGTCTCAGCTCTGCGGGGGCTAAAAAGATCCCAGCAGGCTTGTTAACTTCTACACTCGGATATTATGGGAATACTTTTTTTTCCCCTCTTCGTAGACTTCTACTTAATTTATTTCATGGCTATAAAAAGCTCCGCTATGGTTTCAGTGTTTTGCATTTTTGCAATTTGTTCAGTACCGTATTTCTCAAGTGAATGACACACAAGGTACCACTTGGAATCCGTTCCAAAGCTATTAACGTTGAACCAGACTTTGCAAAGTTAAGGTTGCTATGTTTTTTAGGGTGAAAAAAAAAGTAAATAAAAAAAAAATATATTCTTATTTAAGTTACAAAAATGTTAACATTGACTTCGCTTCTAAATTACTTTTCCTCAATAACAGGTTCTTTGTAATTTCCTTTCAAGTTCTTTTTGTTCGATTTGTGAAATTTGTTGATTCACATGTATAGGATCTCCAGTGGAATCCGCTGTGAATGCCTTACTGCCATTCTGAATAGGGTTACACACTTGTAGCAGAATTGTCATCCCTCTCTGAGTATGTAAACATCGGCCCCTTAACCCGCAGCGGCATGGTGCATACATGACCTAGTCTGCTCTCCGGCCTTCTCCTGTGGCTCCCGGCATTCTGATGTCCCACTCAGCCAATCCGTGCGCTGTCCTGCCACTCCCACTGATTGGCTGAGCGGAAAGTCAGGATGCCTGGAGACATAGGAGGAGGCCGGAGCGCGGACCAGGTAATGTATGCAAGTGTGTAACCCTATTCAGACTGACAGTAAGAGATTCACAGCGGATTCCAGTGCAGACAGGGGAGCATGGCAGAGGTTGCCAAAGAGTAGGTACATCAACCAACAACAGACTTTCAGGCTATGTTCACACAATGTATATTTTCGTAAAAGTACAGCCGTTGTTGAAATCGGCAACAACGGCCATACTTTCTACGGAAATATGCGTTGCCTTATCTTCTATGGGATCCCGGCCGAAGCATATACACATGGTATACGCCCTGGCCGGGATCCCTCGCAGCGCCGCAAACAACTGACATGTCAGTTTGATGCGCCCGCATCAGAACTTTGTGGCGTGAAAGATGATCTTTTAGAGACCGGCCATTCCGTGACCCAGCCGGGTCACGGAACGGCCGGTCTCTTACGTTGTGTGAACATAGCCTTACAGTGTATAGTTACTAAACATCAGCGATACAATGTGAGAGACACAATCCAGTCTTTGGACATTGTAAGGGATATGGAGAACTGTGGTTAACACGGTAACTTTTTTTTAAAGCTAGTCTGCTGTGACAGTTTTGTGTGGTCTATTTCTAAGAATGTTCTAGAAAGATTTCACATGTTCTGTATTTACGGTCCATGCACGGACGATGTGCTACGGATCGGACTTCAAAACTCACTGCATCATCGTTCATTATGTTTAAATCTCTGTGCTACTATACTAAATCAGTACAGTAGCGCGAAGATGTAACTATTTCGGAGCTCACAGCATCATAATGAATGATTATGCAATGAGCTCTGAACTCTGGTCCGTAGCACATCGTCCATGCACGGACTCCAATCACAGGAAATGTGGATGACCACTCAGGGGCACAGGACTCCTACCTCGGTGTGTAAAGTGTATGATGGGAGACATCATAAAAGTTAGGCTACTCCCATTAGTTTAGGGACAACTGAATGACATTGAACCTGTAAAAACAGGAACATTTTTTAATTTTTTTTAATTTTTTCCTTGTAGACGGAGATGGTGAAATGGCTATTAAAATTTACCAACCATTATATGTGTAGACTAGTAGGACATGTAGTAGGACATATACAAATATATCATTAGTAGGACAGTGGCATCATCTTCACCTTCTAGCATCCTGTAGTTCCCTTTCCTCTGCCTGAGCTCTCTGTAAATGTTCATAAATCTTCTATGTCACCAAAAATATCTGTCTGCAGTAATACAGCGCGTGCAGCGACAGGAAAGAGGGTGAGGAGGTGGATGTAGCTACAGCTTCTCTCTGTAATAGTGCTTGTTATAAGAGGGGACTAGAAGGCATATAACTCCTGAAGAGCAATCTACGCAGCACTATGAGATGTGTGGACTGAACTATAAGAAGTATAAGCCAGCACATTAAGAAAAGTTCCTTATGTTGTAGATTTAGCTTACTTTTGACCCGTTAAAGTGTCACACAGACGGGGCCCGGTGCGGTGTGCAGTCTTTTTGGCGCGCAGAACTTCGGGTATCCATGGAGATAACCATGCCGGGTCGGTGCTGCACGCGATTCTGATTCTGATCCAATTGGGGTCTCGCCCATTACCGACCCGGCATGATCGTCTCCATGGATACCAGAGCTTCCCACAGCAAATGGATTGCACGCTGTGCCGGGTCCAGAGAGATACAATTAACATTAATGGCAGCTTGTGTATGGTTTCCATATCAATAAAATTGCTATTGATAGCAACTATAAGAACTGGATGCAAGCAGGTTTCTGATTACTGTAAACTTGGTTGTGTGTAATATATGTATAGTTTGAAGGAAAGAAGAGAAAGGGGGGACATGATCGAAACTTTAAAGTGACTCTGTACCCACAATATGTCCCCCCCAAACCACTTGTACCCTCGGATAGCTGCTTTTAATCCAGGATCTGTCCTGGGGTCCGTT
Organism: Dendropsophus ebraccatus; assembly: GCF_027789765.1. NCBI lineage: Eukaryota > Metazoa > Chordata > Amphibia > Anura > Hylidae > Dendropsophus > Dendropsophus ebraccatus. Next base: position 126,996,279 of record NC_091460.1, on the reverse strand, counting down.
GAGCAGGTGATGCAGTTATTGTCCTAAAAAACAAGTTTTAAACTTGCAGCCTTTGTCAAATTGGCATGGCCTAGAGTATCCATTCCCTAGGATTGTGACACCCCTCCATTCCTCCTCCCCGCCCTCTTCAGTATTGGGAACGCCCCTAGAATACTTTCTCCTATTCATCACCTGTCTGAACACTGCACATGTTCTGGATCGTTAAGGCACCTGTGCACTGTTCAGACAAGTGATAAATAGGAAAAATCCTGCCTGGGGCATTCCTAATGGTGAGGAGGGAGGGAGAGGCAGTGCAATGTTAGGGCATAGACACTCTAGGCCACGCCAATTTGACACAGGGCTGCAAGTTTAAAAGTTTTTTTTAGGACAATAACTGCATCACCTGCCGAATGGACCCCAGGACAGATCTTGGATTAAAAGGTAGAAGCAGTTGGGGGGGGGGGGGGGGGGCAGATTGTGGGTACAGAGTCGCTTTAAGATATTTTAAAGTACTAAATAAGGTTCAGGAGGGAAGTGTTTATAGAAACAAGAACAAGACACAGTGAGAGGTTAGTTGGGGGAAAGATCAGAAGCAACGTGAGAAAATATTACTTTACTGAAAGAGTAGTAGATGCCTGGAACAAACTTCCAGCAGATGTGGTTGGTAAACCTGCTTGGGATAAACATATATCTATCCTAAGATTAAGGGCCCTATTCTACGGGCCGAGCAACGATGTAAACGGCCCCGATGATCGTTAAGCGAGGGGGCTGCAGGCACATCCTTACCGATGTCCTTGCAGCATACATTACCTGTCCGGGCTTCTCCTGCGCTCCGTCTTCCTCCCCAGGTCCCGCTCGCAGCATCAGCTTCAGTGCGGCCTGACTGAGCTGTCAGACCGCTCAGCCAATCACTGGCCACGGCGTTCCTGGCCAGTGATTGGCTGAGCAGTCTGACAGCTCAGTCAGGCCGCTCCGGAGCTGCTGATGCTGCGTGCGGGACCCGGGGAGGAAGACAGAGCGCAGGAGAAGCCCGGACAGGTAATGTATGCTGCTCTGCTTGAATCGGTCGCCCCCGCACACCGCTATTCCACCGTAGCGATGCGAGGGTGGCGAACGATGATTTTAGGTTTAAACCTAAATGAACGATCAGCTGATGACACGATCATCGGCTGATCGTTTTCTCTATTCCACCAAGCGATAATCGGCCGGATGGGGCCGATTCAGCCGATTATCGCTCCCGTGGAATAGGCCCCTAAGATTATAATAAGGGAAATACTTATAGGGCAGACTAGATGGACCCAGTGGTCTTTTTCTGCCGACAATCTTCTATTTTCTATACATATGAGCAATTGAACCCTCTTGTTCTGCTTATACTTCTCCCTCAATCTTACAGTACACCCTCAGCTCAGGAGCCACTTCTGTCGGAGTCTCATCCCCCTGAAAAATGCAACATGCCTTCTCTGCCCTTAAATCAACTTTTCGGAAAAGAACGGGTAGCGCCGTATACATTAGATGGTTAGTCAGTCCCACCAGAAAATTCAGAGGATTCGTCCAACATGCATCTGCACAGCTGTAGAACTAAATAGAATTTACCAATTGTAAGTAACTATTGTAAGATTTGTATGCCATGACTGCAAATAGTTAAATTTGCCCAATATTTCATTTGTTAAAAAAACTAACACCTGCACAACGCAAAGTGTGAGATATATTCCGCAGAAACAATAATTAATAATTTCACACACTTGTTAATGTCTGGCAATGTGATAGGGCATCCATTATTAATCATGTGACACTTGTTTGTCATGCATTTAGAAGAACGTAGCTCTAAAGCTGAACGGCGACAAATAATAGAAGAGTTGCACGCTGTATAGACACATCCACGTGCTCTGTATATGTGTATCTACTCCTCTGTGCACAGTTCTGGTGGGCCCACACACAGCTGCTCAGCCCTTTACAGCTCCGGCTATGTAGGAGGTCTAGCCTCTGTGTAGCCACAGGCCATGCTTCAGAAACCAAAGTGCAAATCCTTCTGGTTGATTCCATCTCCCACTGACACAAAGCGAGCAGCAGGATTTCTACTGCTACATTTCCGTAACCGTGTGAATTCTAACCACCAGACTGAGGGCTGCTATCTCCTTCTATGTTTGTATTGCATATTCGTATCCCTGTGCGTTAACATATCACCAGCGGAGTGTTACCCCTGCGACACATTACCACATCTACAATTAAACACGTTTGGGTGGATTTCATCAGATAGAGATAACAAGTATTGTAAGGAAAGACTACATTATATGCAATGTCTGCTTCTTACCGAAATCAATTTTTATAGGATTAAAGAGGATATTTAACTCATGTTTGTAGGATATATTTTGCACAATCTGAATTTTAACTTACATACATTTCTACTGCCTATGCCCCATCCATTAGGAATGTATATACATATATATATATATATATATATATATATATATATATATATATATGTATGCAAAAAAGGGGTCCGTGGAGCCTCAGTTACGAGTCTCAAAACACGGGAATAGTCAGATATCCCTCTCTCCAGAGAAGGAAGCCCATTGCCAAGGGGTGCCTCCTAGTGGGGAGAGCACCAAACCACCCTGATACGTAGTCCCTCAGGTCCTCACTCTGTTGCGAGCTTTAGGACCTTGATAGGGAAACACCAGGGTGGCCCCTGTGAGTCAAAGTCTAACTCTGTGGCGAGTATAACGACATAAGACAAGGGCTACCAAGGCTAGGCATCCATCCACAGACTGCAGTTTCGGGGTATTTGCCCCTCGTCAGTGTGGAGCAGGATTCTGGCTACTGGAGCAATGATAAATAGACCAACAAAACACAGCAATCACTGAACTCAGGGAGAACAGTGAATTGTTGTGTTTTGTTGGTCTATATATATATATATATATATATGTTTTTGGCATAAAGGGTTTTAATGTGTGCGGGGCTGCTTCAGTGGGATCAGCCCGGCACACATTAATGCCCTGGGAGCCGGTAATAATGACAAGCCATTTACCCCTTAATCTCTGCGACCTATAATGATCACGGCGTGTAAAGGGAACCAATCAGTCTAATTGGGCTGATTTGGTTCCCTGCAGCGCTGTATAAAGCTCCTGTGCAGTGCGCGGCATGTGTCGCCCATGGCTACAGCAGCAGCTTTATACAGGAGACAATTAAGTTTAATCCCCCCGCATGCAGCAGGTAGTCATCTGGACAGCTCCCTGCCCATGTCTAGTAACCGCTCCCTCCCCGTCAACAGGGATGGTGACGGGGATGGCTGACAGGGAGAGGCTCCAGTAATGGGAGTGCCCTGACAGGCAGAGAGTGGTAACTAGACATGGGCGGGAAGCCGCCCAGATGACTACCTGCCGCCCCTCTCCCTGCCGCGCGTCGGGGGACTAAACTTTATTTTCTTCAGGTATAAAGCTGCTGCCATTGCTGGTACATGGAGCTATATGCAGTGCTGGGAACCAAATCAGCCCAATTAGCTAAATACCTCTCACTGACTAATCTGGATCCCCTTCAGAGTGACTGCAGGGGTTCTAATCACTTTCCCTGACAGATGGAGGAAGAATACTTACCTCTGTGCAGTCAGATTTTCTCATAGAGTCTGCCTCAGGCAAGGTGAACAGCATAAACGAAAAGAGGGTAAAAAACACCAGGATTGCAGATTTTTTAAAATTATATATCATTAAATTATTGATAAAAAAAAATTTAAAATTTTCTTTAACACCGATATGTTACCAATAAAAACTATAGTTCATGGGGCAAAGAAATTTGTAGGTGGAAAAATAACAGCGTCATGGCTCTAAGACGACAAGGAGGAACACTGCTTCAATGTGACATGGACATGACATGGACATCCTTGCATTAATGACCTTTGGTCATGAAGGGACTAAAGAGGTATTCCCATATTTGACTGCTATGTCATCTTATGAGGGTACGGCATAACATTAAAAATGGTTGGGTTGTGGCCTTTGGCACCATAGGGGTCACAAGAATAAAGGGGCCGAGGTTCCTTTGGCATATTCCCTACATAACATCTCATGCTTCCCGCTGTGTTTAGTACTAGTAAATGGGGTTTTATTGTAGTTCCCTGCACAGTGGGTGTCACCGGGAGCGATGTTGTGTGGAGAAATACGATTGATGGGTTCCTGCACTAGGCAGCTGATGATTCTATAGAACATGATTATAACGCTCAGATTTAAAAATATAGTCATGTACTGTGGATTGGACCGGGCCAAAATCATATTTATTTTTTATAGTAATTCCTAATCTTTATTCTTCATTTTAGCAAAGTGTCATAAAAGGGAAACTAAGCAAATATTTCTAAAAAAAAAAAAAAAAATGTATGTATAAAAAATTTTTTTGTACCCTGAAAGTGTACCTGTCGTTATAACTATTAAAGGGAACCTGTCACCCCGGCTCCTGGGGTGAAGCCCGCCCGAGCCCCCAGTGGAGCCCATTATACTTACCCCTTCTTCAAAGTCCCAGTCCTGGACCCTGTCCCGCCGCGGAGAAATCCCCGTCGGAAGCCGTGCGTGTGCGTTCACCAGAGAGGAGTCCGACGCCCATAGAGAATGACTGGAGCAGTTATTCTCTATGGGTATCGGATTCATCTCTGGTGAGCATGCGCACGGCTTCCGACTGGGATTTCTCGGCGGCGGGACGGGGTCCGGGACTTTGAGGAAGGGGTAAGTATAAGGGGCTTCACCCCGGCAGCCGGGGTGACAGGTCTCCTCTAACATCTAAATCAACAGTAGATGTGATATAAAGCAAATTTGCAATTTACATTCATCATTTTTGTTGTTGTTATCATGCTGTAAAACAAAGCTGTACTTACCAGAAATCCAGGTCCAGTCTCCTTAAGGCAGATTTTTAGTCTTGTGCTGATTGAAAAAAAAAACAGACTAAACAAATGAAGTGCCGGCCTGTACAGAGAGTCACGGCTCAATGTGTCCATCAATCACATGACTGCCTTCTCTCTGTGAGCGTTCAGATGGCCCGGGAAACACAGGACTTCCTGTTCTCTGACTCTTTGGAAAAAAAAAACTGTCAGAAAACAGGAAGTGCAGTTTTTTCTATGATAACTAAAAAAAAAAAAAAAAAGAATGGAAATTGCAAACTTTTATTTCAGATCTTCTCTTAATTTAGGTTTTTAAAGTTATAACAATAAATACACTTGAAATAACACCCACATGAATGGTTATACCCATCACACCACACTGCTGTACTGGCTTACCTTACTATTTCCTTATTTCCTGTACTCATGTTCCCATTATAGGCACTTTTACTGGTAGACAAGGGTCAGCATTGTTCTCTCACCAGTCTGTGGCCATGCAGCCCCACATGAAGCAAGCTACAATGCACTGACATTTTTCTATCAGAGACAGCATTAGCTCTTTTAGCTGCATATGCTACAATAGCTCTTGAAAGGGATCAGGCCTAGAGATGAGCGAACCTGGAGCATGCTCGAGTCGATCCGAACCCGAACTTTCGGCATTTGATTAGCGGTGGCTGCTGAACTTGGATAAAGCCCTAAGGCTATGTGGAAATCATGGTTATAGTCATTGGCTGTATCCATGTTTTCCGGACAACCTTAGAGCTTTATCCAAGTTCAGCAGCCGCCACTAATCAAATACCGAACGTTCGGGTTCGGATCGACTCGAACCCGAACCTGGTTCGCTTACCTCTAATCAGGTCACATAGGCTCGTTTTTGTTCCCTTGTGTATCATTGGCTGCTCATGAACCTGGTTCACAGGTTATGTTTCCTTTGACCACTTTTATACGAAGGACTGGATTCCAAGAACAACCTACAAGAACTGTCATCTAGTCGTCACAATTTGGCCCTAGTCAAAGTGTCTCAGATCCTTACTTGCCCATCTTTCCTGCTTCAAAAACATCAACATCAAGAACTGACTGTTCACTTAGACAACCCTTTGACATGCACAATTGTTAGCTGTCTATAAACTTGGTAACCTGACCCCCTGGAGATATAATCTGCATCATCTCCATGCACCTGTGCTGCTTCCATAGACTTACATGCGTCCCCTGGTTCCTGTAATATGAAACGTTATAGTTCTATCTCTGCTTGCCGTCAGTAAATGCAGGTATATGTACCTGTCTTTGTGTCACAGCTCTGTATATTGTGTTATAGATGTTCTCAGAGTCTGGATGGAACTAGAAAGTTTTCATTCACAGTCAGCAAGCATCTAGATCTAAACCTATGTAAACACCCCGGTAAACAGATGCCCGTTATGCAGCACATAGCTACACCATGTGTGCATCAGCTCTGCTACATCATCAGCTAGTTTGGAATACATATTAGGGTGATGTGATGCAAAATCAATGAAAAAAACTGTTCTGTGTTTACTGTGCAATTATAATGACAGAAGCGGGCAGGAAAGAAAGCTAAGGGGGCGAGTACACAACCGGACCAATCAGGGAGATGCATGATGGGAAATGTAGTTTTCTATCTTGGATATAGATTGGCTTTTAGAAAAACTTTTAACTCAGGAACCGCGGCAGCTAGAAAGACAGGAGACAGCTCAAAATAATCAGGGGGACTTGGTGTGTTAGACCAGATAGCATTTTTTTCACTCTTAGGTGGATAACCCCTTTAAGGCCTCTAATCTAATATATATATGTTAGATTTTGCAATATATTTTTATTAATTTCCTAACAGTTTAAACATCCGCCACATATTTATAGCAGATGACTAAAGAAGGGTATATAGAACTGTCTAAAGAGCTGAGCCCACTCCATACACAGCAGGTGTTTGCTTTGTATTTCAGCTGACAATGTGCTGCAAAGAACAGGATCACAGATTACTTTGGATCCAGGCCATGGTCATTTGTAGTGTTGCAGTTACACAGTTAGAAATAGGGGGCACGCTAACACGATTGGTGCCGAGGGGGAAGATAAGACATATACCTTCCTCCTCAGCATCCCCGGCACTACAGGGGGCTATCAGCAGGTTAGAGTTCAGCTTATATTTCCTTTTTAAGAGTGAGTTCACACATACCATATCTGCTGTGGATACGATCCCTGTCATTTGCATACTCGAGTTTGTCAATGCCGAGTTCTTAACCCGCCGCCGCCCAGAGCATACTTTATCTGCTCCACTCTTCGACTGCATCTGAGGCTCCCGGTCCCCATAGGTCCCGCCCCCAGCCAATCAGTGACTGCGACAAGGCCGTGCACTGATTGGCTGAGCAGGACCTATGGGGACCGGGAGTCTCAGATGCAGCCGGAGCGCGGACCAGGTAAAGTATGCACAGGGATCGTATTTGCAGCGGATTTCACTGCAAACTTGCAGCATGAAATCCGCTGTGGATACGATACGTGTGAACTAGAGATGAGCGAACCGAGTTCGAGTCGATCCGAACCCGAACTTTCAGCGTTTGATTAGCTGGGGCTGCTGAACTTGGATAAAGCTCTAAGGTTGTCTGGAAAACATGGATACAGCCAATGACTATATCCATGGTTTCCACATAGCCTTAGGGCTTTATCCAACTTCAGCAGCCACCGCTAATCAAATGCCGAAAGTTCGGGTTTGGATGGACTCGAGCATGCTCGAGGTTCGCTCGTCTCTAGTGTGAACCCACACTGAAGATGAAAACTACCTAAGCATGTCTCTAACGGAAAAGGGAGAGATGGTATTTTGTCTAGTATCATACAAATCCCTAAAAACCAATGTGGCATGCTCCATCTCTACGTCTTCTCTCCTAGAAGTGTGGACGGCAAGATACTTTCCCTTACGTATCACTAAAGCAGCAAATGGCAGCACATCCAGCCCCTGCAGTGGTATCCGTCTATCCCTGGAAAGAATCCTGCACACAGCTCTGTCATGTACATAAGGCATAACTCAAATGATGTACACAGCTACGGGGAATACTATCATTGCCATAGGCTGTTGTAAAAAAAAAAAAAAAAAAAAGCAGCGATTTTGCGTTTGTTGACAGCCAAAGGCCTTATTATGAAACCCTGCAGGATTTGCAATTATCCCATGTTGTGAGCTGCGCAGCTATATCCAGCTATTTGCTGTCATAAAACGTTTCCAGGTTATAAATATAATTAATATCTATATAGCATTCATTACCTTTATCAGGATTGACTGGGGTGTAAATAATGCACTAGGCTCTATCGGTTTTTGTTTCTACATTAGTCGTTGTTTACGTGCATCATCACGTTCATCATCTTCATCATCTCCTTCTGTCTCTCACAGGGAGGATATCAGCGGCGGTGGCGGCGGCAAGCTGAGCACGCCAGCTTTTGCTTCCCTTTGTCTGGTCATGTGCTGCATCTTCTCTTTGGAGGCGGTATCAGGCCAAAGGGGAGAGATATAATTTCTCCAGTGTATTCTGGTTCTTCCCTGGGGCTAGCTCTCCCCGGGATCTGTCTGGAACAGCTCCAGCGGGAGCCTCCTAATGGGCATCATTAGAATATTCCGAGCAGTTCTGGATCACCGTCTCTTTATTACCTGATTACTTATTTGCCTTGTGTTTATTTGTTGCTTATTTTTTTATCTTTTGAGAAATAAATTTGACAAATGTAAATCCTTTCCGTTACTATAAATCAGTCCCATCCAGCACGTTTTTTTTTATCGTTCCCCGTCACACATTTTGGGGCTCTTCTTAGGAAATAGATTTAATAGTTCCAGTTACTTTGGGGAACTATAAATATTCGGAACTACATAGGACCCTCAGGGTAACAGTAAAGGCTGAATGTTTAACTACAGCTTGGAGAACTGTTAAGGAGGTTGCTTATTTTTTGCTTATACTCATGCCTGAAATATATTGCATGTACGGTAGTTTTGTTCCCGTTTTTTGATCAGCTATTATCAATATTGGAGAATAGTGATGAAATATACGGGCGATATTGCTCGTCGCTATATGAACATTCGCATTTTCTACTAATCATAGTTAGAATTTTAGTTATAATGCAGCAGCATATTCTGCAGCGGTGTTTGCCTCATTAGAAGATGTAATAACATATTCATACATGTATAATAACGTGGGGCTCAGGCTTGTGATCATGTTAGGGCACTGAGTTTTACAGAGCTGTAATACGACACATATAGAGGTTTGTGGGGAATTTTTGTACCCTGTATGTCTGTGCGGAAGAGTTTTCATATAGGATATGATGGATCTGAAATTGTAGCATGTTCCATCAGATGCCTAGGTGCCCACAGTAGTGTGGTATCATATGTACAGACCAGGGGCGTAACTAGAAACGTCTGGTCCCGATAGCAAACTTTTGATAGGGCCCCCCCCCCCCCCGTTTGACCACTAAACCGTCAAGTGTAGTCATAGCTACATAACTACAAGCGCTATTCAGAAGTGTGGAAGTTAAAGGGACATTTACAAAACCCGGGAGGCCACCACGTACTGCAAATGATGACAGTTCAGGGGGCCCAGTGTATTGCAGGAGCAGGCCATGGGGCCCCCTGATGTGGCGGGCCCCATAGTAGACGCTATGGCTGCTATCGTGGTAGTTACGCCCCTGGTGCAGACCATATAGCAGCACAGTGCCCATGGCTCCATAGAACATCACAGAGGGTCTGTGTACCTCTATACAAGTTCCATGCACATGGCTTTAGCATATGCATAATGCTGAAAAGGTTAAAAGGGTCTGCAGTAGAAATGAGCGAACGTCGAGTATGTTCGGGCTTGTCCGAACCCGAACTCTTGCCATTTGACTATTGGGGGCTGAAGAAGTTTGACACAGCCCTAAGGAATCCTGAAAAACATGGATACAGCTATAGGCCATAGACTGTATCCATGTTTTCCAGGACTCCCTAGGGCTGCATTGAACTTCTTCAGCCACTGGTTCAGCCAACGGCCGCACCCTCAGAATTGGACAAACCTGAACGTATTTGAAGTTCGCTCATCTCTAGTACTCTAGTAAGCAGGTTTTAAAGGAGGAGTCCGGCTAGACCCATTTTTTTTGGCAAGTTCTGAGAAGGGGGAGGATAAAAGAAATAACATGCTTTTACCTCCTCCACTCCAGTGCTGGTGGACGCATACCACCGCTCTGGTCCTCCTGGTTCCTGGTCTGAGCGGGGACCCGGGTTGTGATGTGTGAGGTCTGTTCAGCCAGTTGAGGCAGGACCCCTATAAGGCCACTGATTGGCTGAGCGGACCTCACACGCCATGACCCAGGTCCCTGCTCAGACCAGGAAGTGCTTACCGCCACAGCCACCGGTGCTGGAGTGGGGGAGGTAAGAGCATGTTATTTCTTTTATCCTCCCTCTCCCCAGGCTGCATGGCTGCTTGGCTGTGTCATTTATTTTCAACATCTGATGACAGCAACTTTTGGCAACATGTTTTCAACATCTGTAAATAGTTCCTGAAGTTGTCAGGGTTATTTCTTCATCTCTCACATATGAACCTATGTAAGGCACTGTTCCTCTAAGCTGTTCACTACTACTGGTATTTTCATGCTGCCGTTCCTAAATGATGTGATGCAGAATTTCTATAGCAAGCCCACTGCATGTTTGCATGTTGACATGTTGAAAGCAGGACACCTTTCTAATGAACAAACAGACACAACAGATGGATTTATAATTCGTGTCTTTTTAAGCTTGCGCTTTTTCCCTTATATCACTATGAAATTTGTTAAAGTTATGATTTCACAGAATGTATGATGAATTTAGCACGTTTTTTAAATAACTTTTTGCCTTCTGGATTTCTTTTCCACCCACTCAGTGGAGTGTGACTAAAAACTAGGGATGGTCCGAACCTGCCGAGGTTCGGGTTCGTACGAACCTGAACTGTCGGCAATGATTCCTGCTGTCTGCCCGCTCCGTAGAGAGGGTGGATACAGCCGGAGGACCGCCTGGAAAACTGGGATACAGCCATAGCCATAGGCTGTATCCCAGTTTTCCAGGCGGTCCTCCGGCTGTATCCACCCTCTCCATGGAGGTGGAAGACAGCGGGAATCATTGCCGAGAGTTCAGGTTCGTACGAACCCGAACCTCGGCAGGTTCGGACCATCCCTGCTAAAAACCTTACTCAAGCAAGGCTATGGCCCCAAAATCGGTCAGAAAACAAAGTTAGGGATCAAGGCACAAATGCAACTAAAAGAAACATGTATACATAATAAAATGCCTTCCAGTCTGTATCTCTGGGTTTCCTGTGTTATCACAACTGGACAGGAACTACCCACTCAGCCAGTCAGTGACTGCAGAGATGTCCCGCCTTAGTCACTCTGGGCATTTCTAAGTGGAGTTGTGACATCACAGGAACGGGATGACTATGATTAGGGGTATACTTTCATTATTATGTTACCACTACTCCATTTTGGTCGATACATTAACCTGTTCTTTGTGAAAAGCTCTCAAAAGTTATAAAAAATTACCATTTTTCTAGGTTAGAAATTCTTTGCTTATATAAAAAAAAACAGTCACACAACACAAATGAGATAGTAATTCACATTTACAATATGTCTACTCTGTGTCTGCAATATTTGGTAAGGGTACCTTCGCACCTACCGGATCCGCAGCGGGTCTCACTTCTGCGAATTCGTAGCGAGAACCGCTGTGGATCCGATACTGTTCACCCCTATGATAACACATACTCGCAGCGGTGGCATCCTGCAGCCCGGCGGCATCCTGCAGCCTCGACGCCGAGAGCATACATTACCTGCTCGGTGGCGCGGCTGCAGTGAGGCTCCCGGCTCCGGTCCTGCTCAGCTGATCTGAGCGGGACAGGAGTCGGCCGCCTCACTGCAGCTGCGCCTCACTGCAGCCCGCCGCCGAGAGCATACAGTACCTGCTCGGCAGCGGGCTTCAGGATGCGGCCAGGGATGGGGGGATGCGGGCTGCTGGATGCGGCCGGGGATGGGCTAATGCGGCCGGGGATGCGGCGGCGGGGCTGTGGACAACGGGGGGTTAAAGCACATATTCACAGCGGGATGTCCATCCTGCTGCGAGTATGTGCTATCATAGGGGTAAATGGTACCGGATCCGCAGCTGATCTCGCTGCGAATCCGCAGAAGTGAGATCCGCTGCGGATCCGGTAGGTGTGAAGGCACCCTTAGGGTATATTCACACGAACGGGCTCGCAGCGAGATTCTCGCTGCGAGCCCGGCAGGTCCTGGCAGTTCCCATACACTACATACTTGCTGCGGTCTAAACGACCGCAGCGAGTATGTAATTCTGCCGCCCTTAACCCCTTCTGCTCCCGGCCGGCTACCCCGCTGTAAGCATACTTTACCTGTCCTCGCTGCACGGGTCCGGTGTCCTGCTCTCCCGCCCGGCCAATTAGTGTGTTGCCCAGCCACAGCCACTGATTGGCCGGACGGGAGAGCAGGACGCCGGAACCGTGCAGCGAGGACAGGTAAAGTATGCTTACAGCGGGGGAGCCGGGCGGGAGCAGAAGGGGTTAAGGGCGGCAGAATTACATACTCGCTGCGGTCGTTTAGACCGCAGCAAGTATGTAGTGTATGGGAACTGCCAGGACCTGCCGGGCTCGCAGCGAGAATCTCGCTGCGAACCCGTTCGTGTGAATATACCCTTAAGGTACTTTTACTTTTTGGGATGTTATAGGGCATAGAAGTTTAGCAGCAATTTCTTTTTCATTTTCACATACTGTAATAGCATTGACAATCATGTATACTAATAAGAACCACAATTAGGTACACTAACATGAGTGGTGATTGGGTAACACCAACAGGAGAGACAATTAGGTACACTAACAGGTACGGTGATCAGGTACACCAACCGGAGTGACAATTAGGTATACTAACAGGAGTAGCGATCAGGTACACTAAGAGGAGTGACAGTTAGGTATACTAACAGGAGCAGCGATCAGGTACACTAAGAGGAGTAACAGGTATACTAACAGGAACAGCGATCAGGTACACCAAGAGAAGTGATAATTAGGTATATTAACAGAAGCAGTGATCAGGTACACTAACAGGACAGAAGAACAGGTACAGCAACGGGACAGGGAAAACAAGATACAGTAACAGGGGTGACTATAGGTACAGTAATGGATGATAAGAGAGACTATTCTCAACAAGGTATAGGGGCGACAATAAGGGTAGGAAGGGATAAATTTGCAATGTGTGTGTGTGTGTATGTTAGTGATTACTGTGCTGCATGGCTGTTCTTATCTCCTGGGTCTGAACTGTCAGAGGCCATCCCCTCCTGTCACTTTTCACTGCGATTGGTCAGTTTGCAATGACGAACCAATCACAGTGTTCCCTGGTCAACGTGACTGGTGATAGTTCCCTGGCTGATTGTCAGGACCTGTCACCACTTGCTAACGTCACTCAAAGTTTAGTTAATTTGTACATGAAATATGTACATGGGGGTTGTGCTAACCTGCAGCAGCCCTAGGTATACATGAATGCGGACATATTTTATAAGAGGTTAAAGGTGTTACCTATTAGGAGTATGTCCCTATACTGTCTGACAATATCCAATCCAATCTGACAGTGACAGTTCAACGACGTAAGAATAACAGCACATTACAGAGGTATAAGAAAGGAAGTACCAGAATTGTTATATTAAGGTCATAGCATGTACAATACTTACTAAAATAAATAGGTCAGGAATGCTTACAGGTTCCATTTAAAAAGAATAATAATAGTGTTACTGACCATGAAACCTCTGTCTGAGACACAATAGACATTGCTTTTAAGATAACTAAAATGGATATGGTAAAGTGGCAGGAAGGTGCTCAAAGTATAGAATGTGCTGATAGAATAAATATCATTTATGCTGCAGAATATGTCTAGTTTTCTACTTTGGTTGCAATTTTTTTTTCCGCTCTGATACTTAAGAGTGCAAAATTTGTGATAAAGGAGGCTGTGTGCCTGGCTGTTTTTAGGGGATATCGATCACCGATGAGGTTGCGGGGGCGGGGCTATTGATCACTGCTGAGCGAGGTTGGGGGGGGGCTTGTCGCCAGTGATCCCTGCTAAATGAGGTTGGGGGGGACGGGGCTATTGATCACTGCTGAGCGAGGTTGGGGAGTTCAACTTAATTTCATTGTATTATACATACCTTTTTAATCGTTTTTATTGTGTTATATTTATCTTTAGGCTGGGTTCACACTACGTATAACACCGGCCGCGATGTGACCCAGACATGTCACAGAACGGCCGGTGTCAGTGAAGTTTATCCCGGACGGTACTGCAGTACTGGCCGGATTACTTCAATTCTGTTGAATTGAGATGCGGTGCATCCGTGTGCGCCCGCATTCCAGTTCACCATTCAACACAATGAAAAGTGCGTCCGGCACCGCACTCTCCATTGTGTGACCTCTCAGGCTTCTGCGGCCTCTATTCAATGAATAGCGCCCGCACAAAACTAACATGTGCAGCCGCTAGGGATCCTAGCCGGATCGTATACTATGTGTATACACTCCGGACGGAACCCATAGACAGAAGTTTTGTATTATTCATGGCCGTTGTTGCAAATCGGTAACAACGGCCATGATCAATACACAACTTATGTGGTGTTAACATGGCCTCGATCGTTTTCATTGTATTAAATTTATCTCGCATTTATCTTTTACATTTCTTTTGAGTTCTTTGCGTCTTAGCAAACGATCAACAGCCATGCTTCCTACGACTAACAAACCCGTTCCAATGCTTTTGAAAATCAGTGCATCCTTGTATATTTTTGCCATAGGCTTCTGCACACGTAAGAGTTTTCATCAGCCTCACTTTCACCAGTTGATTGTAATTACACAGAAGGGATGATCTCCTCTGACATCAGCAGCTATAGGTTTCTGCATTGTTTTGACAAGTGATAGCATCTTATTAGCGGCTGTGTGAAGATCTTGTCTGCGTTTAACAGACGTCTCATCAGTGACAACACGAAAGTGTCCTTTACTTTGAGATAGCCTCAAAAATAGATGTTTTCTAGAATTAACCAATCCTGGGAATTTTCTTATAATTGGCATTAGATTGAGCTAAATGGAAAATAACAGCGTCAGTGCATATGTATCTGTGTAGAAAGTGTGAATGATTCACCAAATCTATATTTTTTTGTAGTATTTCAGTCTACATAGAAACACGTACTATGGAGAAAGCGTTACATATGTACCATTACGTTATACACGTTGCTTGTTTTCTACGAAGGCCTTGGAACGTTTAAAACCCGACATGATGGCTATGAGTGACAAATTGGGTTATATGTGGTGGAATGTGTAGCCCATTTATGACCCAATTTTCAATAACTAAACCTAATTTGGAGTCTGATGTAAAATGTATCGATTCAATAAGATTTATATTGCTAAGAGGGGTCATTATGCGGCACAACCCCGCTGAGGCCAGTAATTGGCTCCAACCATGAGAAATGCGTATGGACACATCATGGATGCAAAGTACACCAAACCATTAGGAAGGGACTGACGACCCCTTTTAAAACCTCAGTGTACACAATGGAAAATTAGTGAGCTGTTTGTAGATATTTTAACAAAAAATGTTTGTATCAGTGTTGCCTAGATTTTTACTTTTTATTTCTTGTATTTTAATTTGAGATGAGAGTCGGAAACCGAAATATGTTCTTTATTTTCAAACTGTCTCTATTTTCTGCTTATAATTTTGTACATTGATATGGGGGCTGCCATTTTGCCTGAGCTCTTTTTAACAGCATTTAGTGATATGCTTTACAGCAAGTCCCATGGACATAGAAGACAATAGTCTGTCTCCTTTAAAAGGATGTGAAACATTATTGAGCGTACTCTGTGACCTTTGAAGAGGTCATTCCACAGGGAGCTGCTATTGTCTTATACTGATGTCATCTATCTACAGGTGTCACATGTCACTGTAATGCTGTACATATCACTTTACAGCAGCCTCCTCTTATCACTACAGACAGAACAAGAAGTCTTAGCTTAGTTTTAGCCCCAGTGGTGAGAAGGAAAACTGCAAGATTTCGGGATTATTGTATAATATAGACAGCAAGATAGAAAATTACAAAAATATTAAAAATAAAATCCCCAAAAATATATATATATATATATATATTTTTTTTATATATCTCAACCCACCCATCTGTATAAGAGAACGGGAAAAATTTCCGCAGGAAACGTCTCTTGAACCTGTCATTTCTTATTCAATTTCCCCAAAATATTTTTATACATAGCATTGCCCTTCTTAGCTCCATCAAAGAATATATTTTTTTTAATATATTTTTGTATTTTAACAAGTAGAATTTCCCATTCTATAACCGACAGGGCTTCCAGTGTTAGCCAAGATTTAAAAATGGTTACTTTAGCAATAAGAAGAAGCCTAAAGGGTCTGCAGACGACTAAAGCCTACTGCTTGCCTGCGCTGAAACGCTTTCTTTAATTCTTCCTTCCGAGATGGGGGGGCGGGGCTAAGGTGTGATCATCTAAGCATGCCCACATGTGATGTCCAATAGCTGCACAGTGATTCCACAATATTGGAGACACTCTACAGCTATGTGTGTGGATATGAAATCTCAGAAAGTGAGAGACAAGCTTCTGCTACCCCTTTAAGTACTACCCTCTTATATTTAGGGAGATCAGGTGGGCATCCACGATAATACACCTAGCACTGAGCTGTATTTCAAAATCACCTCTATCACCTCTCTTATAATACTTGTAGACAAGGTAAACCACCGTGACACTAATAATATTTGTAGATAGA
This sequence comes from Dendropsophus ebraccatus, assembly GCF_027789765.1. Lineage (NCBI taxonomy): Eukaryota > Metazoa > Chordata > Amphibia > Anura > Hylidae > Dendropsophus > Dendropsophus ebraccatus. The sequence goes on along the minus strand of NC_091460.1, from coordinate 126,979,655 downwards.
AACATTCCCACAGTAAGGGTAGCTTCACACGTACCGGATCCACAGTGGATTTCACGCTGCGAGTTTTCATTCCGCTGTGGGTATGTAACCCGATCCCTTTAACCCCCCGCTGCCCGCAGCCCCCGGCCTGGAGCATACATCACCTGCTTCAGGCTCTTGCTTGCTTCTGGGTCTCCCAGCATCTCCTGGCGGTCAGCCAATCAGTGCGCTGCCCCGCCGCAGCGCACTGATTGGCTGACTATTGGAAGATGCCGGCAGGCTCCAAAGCAAGCAGGAGCCTTGAGCAGGTGATGTATGCTCCAGGGCTGCCCCCGACCCGAAGCATACATTACCTGCTCGGCACCGCGGCTGTGTGAAGCTTCCCGCTCCCCTCACTACTCAGCCAATCAGTGCACAGCACTGGTTGATGAGGAGGGAAGGGAACCGGGAGCTTCCGACAGCCGCGGCGCCAAGCAGGTAATGTATGCTTCGGGCAGGGGCGGCAGGCGGCAGGGGGTTAAAGAGTCCGGGTCACATATCTGCAGCAGAATGAAAATTCTGCTCCGGGTATGTGACCCCCCTAGAACTTTACTTTACTTTACTTTTCGCTTCATATTGCAGCGTGAAATCCGCTGCGGATCCGGTTTGTGTGAAGCTACCCTAAATGTAAATTATTTGCATCAGCCATGTTTGAGCGGTCTATACAGTAAGTCCCATTTTTTGTTAAATTGCTGGTGAGTACATTTGGTTGAGTATCTTAAACTGGGCCAATTGATTTTTAGAGGATATTTTAATGTTTTAGTGTCCCACTCTACTTCGTCTTCCCATTCCTTCCTGATGTCTATGTGTAAATCTTTATTTACTGTGCTAAGAAAAAATGGTATATAATCCCTATTCTGCGTACAGCTAATCACATGATGTAAAAGAAAAGTGTTTGAAGTGTCCCTCTAACAAATTTCGTGGGTGCGATATTTTGAGTGCTGGTGTGCTGCCATCCCTTCTCCAAATGCTAGAACTAAGGGGCAGACACGCTAAGCAGCACTCTTTATTTCCACTCTAAACAGCGACTGGTGTATGGTCATAATGGAAGTCTATGAGAAGTCAGATTTACGGAATTTTCGGAAGTTCCAAAGGCTTCCATTATAATTCCATAGACTGCTCTTTATTGCAGTTTAGAGTGGAGATAAAGGTCAGAGCACGCTGCTGAGGGTGTTTGCCCCTTCATTTTAAGGATTGGTAGGGGTCTCAGCACCCGGACCCCCACTGACACAAACTTGTGAATTTATGGAAATGATAGTTACACTTTAACATAAAATCTTGATTTAAACAATCGGTCATGTTCTGATGACACATTCCCTTTAAAGTGGTTGTCCAAATTGATAAAACACACAAAAAAATTTATAAAATATAAATATATAAAATAAGCTTGTTAGGGTAAATTAGGCGGAATGTCACTTCTTTGAGTGGAGAGCCGCGGCACTCTCTTTCATAGACGGGCAATGACACACTGCTAACAGTCATTGGCTGCTGTATATACGAGTATGTCATCACTGCATTGAAATAACCAAAGCCCCCGGGGAGGACAGCAGCAGCATCAGCAGTGCAGGACAGAGAGAGGATGAAACAGGTGTGTGTAGCATATGTTTTATTATATTATCACAATAGCACACTGTAAAAAATGCTTAAATAATTTAGACAACCCCTTTAAGTAACTGCTTTCCTTTTGTTGACCCAAACAGCTGTATTAAAGGCAGCATTTACCTTTGAGTCTGCTACTTTGCACCACTTTTGTGTGTGTGTGTATATATGTATATATATATATATATATATATATATATATATATATATATATACACACACACACCGTATTTTCCAGCATATCAGATGACCCCCAACTTTTCCAGTTAAAATATAGAGTTTGGGATATACTCACCGTATAGGACTACCCCTCTTCCAACACACGCCAAATAAAAATTTAAAAAACATCAGACAGCAGCGAGATCTGAGAGACAGTGAAGGAGGTACAGTAATATTGGTAGGATACAAGGGCGGCCAGACGGGTGAAAGAGGTGTGATTTTTTGGACACAGGGACACTCTACCATATCTCTTTTTTTCCATACCGGAGCAGCTTGCTCCGCCCTACGCCGTATGTGGCGATCGCAGATTATCCAGTCTGGTTCTGCAATTTCACAGCACGCGTCCTATAAGACGATACCCGCCGTAGATGATTTTAGTGGGTTAAAAAGTAGTGTTATACGTAGGAAAATACAGTATATATATATATATATATATATATATATATATATATATATATGTGCATTGGGTTTTTTAAACACTGTATTTCCTACTATAAAATACAACTACAGGTCTATAATAAAGTCCTCATAGAAGCACTGTACAACATTTAAGTACAATTAATTTGTTGGGGACTTTCATCGAATCCTGGAAAAAGAAAAAAAAAAAGAAAAAAGCTAAAGTGTAAAATGACATGCACACAGAGGTTTCTTGTCTTTGTTTCCCAGAGAAACGGCATGCTCCCAAGAAGTCATTTGGGCAGGATATCCTATGCATCGCACCGACCCAATGAAGCAAATATACAGCTATGCATTTAACGCCATAAAGGCTAGAGTATGCTGAAGGTTGTTGTATGTTAGTGGCTCTACCGAAACTGGTAGAAGGGAGATGAGAGCGGCGGACTCCCCTCTGTGAGGTCCATATGCTATAATTGTGCATATGGACATGGGATATCTTTGTGAGACAACCCCTTTAATCTGCAGCCAAGTGGGATGTTCGGTTAATGTAGCATGCTTTCTAACAGGTGCACCCAGGAGCTTGCGCTCCTTTAGATCCCTTTTGCTTAGTCTGCCTTGGTATTAGACTCTATAAAATCCACTAGGCTGTGCTTCCTTAGCAGGGACTGCCCATAGTCCTCATTGCCACAAGCGGATCAATGCTGTAGTGCAGGGGTAGGAAACCCTGGCTCTCCAGCTGTTGCAAAACTACAGCTAAAGCTTTGGCTGTCCAGGCATGGTGGGAGTTGTAGTTTTGCAACAGCTGGAGAGCCAAGGTTCCCTACCCCTGCTGTAGCTGTACTGGCTGTTAAAAGTGACATCCTCTGATTTAGCTATTTTATCAGACATATACATTAGGAATTATCTTTTTTTTTCTTATACAGTGGTGCCTTGGATTATGAGCATAATTCGTTCCGGGACCGTGCTTGTAATCCAAATCCACTCTTTAACCAAAGCAAATTTTCCCATAAGAAATCATTGAAATGCAGACAATTGGTTCCACACCCACATTTTTTTTTAATTCTGAATAACATGTAGAACAGATGAAACAAACATTTAGAAACAGCTGAATATGTGATATTATAAGTTACTGTACAGTAAAGCAATCAGCATGTGGAGTATAATGTAAAGTAAGTGCATAAACCTGAAAAAAGTTTGGTCCATGCTGAACACACCCTTCAGATCTGCAGTTCCGTCCTGTATCTACAATCAGGAAGTGAGAATGCCAGACCTACACAGCAGTGTGAATGGCTGAGTGTAAGTGCAGCCACATTATAGCAGCAGTGTGTATAGCTGAGTGTGAGTGCAGGCGTATTATAGCAGTCTGTATAGCTGAGTGTTAGCTATACACACTGCTGCTATAATGTGTCTGCACTAACACTCAGCTATACAGACTGCTATAATACACCTGCACTCACACTTAGCTATACACACTGCTGCTATAATGTGCCTGCACTCACACTCAGCTATACACACTGCTGCTATAATGTGTCTGCACTGAGTGTGAGTGCAGGCACATTATAGCAGCAGTGTGTATAGCTGATTGTGAGTGCAGGCGCATTATAGCAGTCTGTATAGCTGAGTGTAAGTGCAGACACATTATAGCAGCAGTGTGTATAGCTGAGTGTAAGTGCAGGCACATTATAACAGGAATGGAGAGGATGGGAAACACAAGGGCTGACAAAGACTGCAGGGAGCAGGAAGTATTAAGCAGGGAAGGTGTGGGCCCATACATGCAGCACTTTCTGTCCGGGGAGAGAGGGGTTACAGCTATGAAGAGATTACCTCCACAGTCCTGTCCCCTGATGCAGGTCCCAGCCTAAAGTGGATCTGCCATAATTTGGAAATGATGATGATCCTAACAACTTGAAATCCCATTGCATGAGATGTATTCTTTCAAGAAGCAATCTAGGGAAATATGGTGTGTTTTGAAGGCACCATACAGCGGCACTTGGGCCTATAGGGGTTATACCTGTAGTTGACTTACATTTTCATGCGCAATCCCCTGATCCTATTTATAGTATTATCCTCTTACTTTCTGAAATATTCATTGAGCCTAGCAGCCATGGTTATCCTCGCTTCTCTATCAGGACATTTTTGCATTATGTGAATGAATGACAGAGGTTGCGGCATTACTAATGACACGTGGAGGCAGTACTAGCTGCGCCTGCATCATGTAAGCACCGTATTACATTGTAGCCTAAGCTTATAAATATAAATCATGTTTCATTGTAAATCATTAGCCACAGAATTGTAGCCTAAAAATATTCACCTATGTTGCTCATGAAATATAGCCAGAACCCTACAAGCTTGTTACAAAGGCCCATTTTTTCCGTATCATATCCACAAATAGTGACTAGATTATTAATAACCCCCTCTTGCTGCTGGGCAGTAAATTAACGTCGCTGCAGCCTATGCCTATGTTAATTCACGCCACAGGATGACACAGGTGCAGGAGTTGCGCCTGTGTCATCCGCGGCGGGTCCCGGCTATCAGTGATAGCCAGAGACCCGCCGCAATTCTCAGCACTGGAGCCAGAGATTTGTAATTTACTTCTGTTAAAAAAAATTCTCACATCTTCCTGTACTTATTAGTTGCTGTATGTCCTGCACAAAGCAGTGTATTCTTTGCAGTATGACACAGTGCTCTCTGCTACCACCTCTGTACATGTCAGGAACTGTCTAGAACAGCAGTAAATCCCCATAGAAAACCTCTCCTGCTCTCCAGACTGGAAAGAATACATCACTTCCTGCAACAAATCTGCAGCAACATGTGTGAATAAACCTATATACTGGAACAAATATGCTAAAAGTTTAAAGTCAGTTTATAGCAGTTAAAGGGGTTCACTGGAGAAAACTATTTGTTTTCGGATCAGCTGGTGCCATAGTGTCCCAAAGCGGGAGAGGTTTTCTATGGGGATTTTTTAATGCTCTGGTAAGGTCCTGTCACAGACAGAGGTGGCAGCAGAGAGCACTGTGGGAAAAATACACCACTTTCTACAGAGCGTACATCAGCTGATAAGTACAGGAAAACGAGGTTTTTGTTTTTTTTAAATAAAAGTCTTTTCCAAATCTTCTGACACCAAGTGGTTTAAAAAAAAATATGCATCTTTTCTCTCCAGAGTAACTCTTTAATTAGGGTTATTCAAGTGAATGGAGCTGCAATAACAGACACAAACCATGAGCAAGAGCGTCTCTATTTCTGGAATGCAGGGGCCATGTTTCTCTAATATCATAAATCCTTTAAAAGGGTTGGCCACTTTATAGTAAAATAGTTCAGTGTACAGTATTAGTAAGTGTGCTCACTGTTTGTACTGACAGCAGCTCCCTGTGTACCTCATAGAGCTAATATCAGACTCCCCTCCTCCAGGCTGGGCTGTCCTGCTCTGTGGTGAGTCTGTCGGACAAGAAGTAGCATGTGACCATGCCCTCCCCCCAGTGTCCTCCATAGGTATATACAGGATCAGTGGTGGACACTGAGGGCAGGGTCACATGCTTCTCCATGTCGGACATCTTATGGACAGAATCACCACAGAGCAGGACAGCACAGCCTGAAGGAGGGGAGTCTGAGTTTAGCTCTATGAGGTACACAGGGAGCTGCTGTCAGTATATACAGTGACTACATTTACTAATACTGTACACTGAACAATTTTACTATAAAGTGGCCAACCCCTTTAAGAATTGAGGGAGTAGTAATGAAATAGACACTTCTAATTATTTAATTATTATTTATGAGTTTTTTCAAAAAGGGGTATTTATAATGTTTATATCATGGGCCTCCAAACTGTCGGCCTCCAGCTGTTGCAAAACCACAATTCCCATCATGCCCGGACAGCTAAAGCTTTGGATTTGGCTGTCCAGGCATGATGGGAAATAGTATTACAACAACTGGAGGGTCGCAGTTTGGAGACCCATGGTTTATATCATATATATGTGTATGTATATATGTCTATATATATATATATATCTATATATAGATATAGATCAAAAAAATTGTGATAGCACTCCAAGTAGAAGCAATCAGTGGTTTGTTTTCTCATAGGCTGTTTGCCTATGGGAAAATAAACCACTGATTGCTTCTACTTGGAGTGCTACCACGATTTTTCTGATCTATATCTGTGCACGAGGGACCCTTAGTGCCGTGGTTGGCACCCGATCATCATTTTTGTAACGAGTGCTGTGGATTTTTTGCATTTTTATTAATATATATATATATATATATATATTTATTTATATTTAAAAAATATATAAATAAATATATGTTTATTTTAAATGTTAATATATATCTATATATAATATCGATATAGATATAATAAATATATATATATATATATATATGTATATACACATATATGACAAACATTTTAAATACCGCATATTAAACTCATTGATTATCTATCTATCTATCTATCTTTCTATCTATCTACCTATCTATCTCCTATCTATCTTCTATCTATCTATCTATCTCCTATCTATCTATCTATCTATCTATCTATCTATCTATCTATCTATCTATCTATCTATCTATCTCCTATCTATCTATCTATCTATCTATCTATCTATCTATATGTATATATGTTATATGTTTGAGAACGGTGCGGTACATGGTCTATATCTGTACATCTGGAGACTAGAGCAGGTGCACAAATGCAATCAAGCAGAGCCTGGTGAGAGACAAGAGGCTGTGACATAAATATTGCTGATGGGAGCAGAGCATGTCACATAAATATAACTGTACAGCCGTTAAGGTGGTATAGTGAAGCCCTAGCTGTCTACGAGGGTGCAGCCTGCTCCTCTGTGGTAAATCCATCTGTGACCAGACATCCAGCCAGGGACCTGACATAACAGCACAGCCCACGCTCCCTGACTTATGCTCAGCTGGAAGCTTCTTAAATCAAATTCTGCCAGTGCGGGCGTCACCTCTGACCCCTTTAACGCCAGTAGCTGAATTGGAAATCAACCCTACCCCCCTAGTCAGCTCCCTACCTTGAGCATTAAACAAATAATTGCGAGAGTGTGCATCGAACCGATGTGCTGTATACATTAGGATGAAGAGCTTACACTCTATAACAAGGTTTAGAGGTTATAATCAATGTGGAGGGGGGTTATCAAAATGCGGAATTCTTTTTTTTTATTATTATTATTTATATTTAAAATTAATTAAAAATTATATATATATATATATATATATATATATATATATATATATATATATAAATATTCTCCGAGAAAACAATGAAGAGCTGCTATTTGCAGTCCCCCCCTCCCCCCCTCTTAAAATGTGTGATTTAGAGTCCTTAAAAAACACTGCACCCTTAATAACCCTCTCATCATATTCATGATCAATATCGCCGGAGTAATATGCAATCCGCCGGTACCGTGCAAGGTTTTTAATTTTGGAGGAAAGCTGGTTATGTCTGTCAAGCCTGTGAAGGTCAATTCCGCTCAGGTTTTCCGAGCATAATATATTCATTGACCCAGCTTCACGGCATTGCCTCTTACTGGGAGTCATGGCTGCAGGTTTCATGTGTTATCTCTCCAGGGAGCAGAGCTGCTGTAGCCTGCATTTGCACCTGCGTGAGCGACGAAGGCTGCCTCAGACAATGGCGATCTGCCAGGATCCCCTAACGCCCCCCTCCCCCGCTTTCATTTCCCAGGGAATCTGTCTTCCCTGTCACTCAGGATAATGATTCCCTGCAAGCATAACCGAGATCCAGAAATTCACCGTAATCTCATCAATAGCTTGATTCCCCAGCTGGGTCTCTTGAATTTATACCGCTTGAAAGGAAATGGCCAACACGTAGCAGCTAATGTGCTAGTGCTCAGTCTGGCAGCAAAAATTTCTTATACAGATAACCTCTTCCATTTTGGTGAGAAAATACGAGAAATATTGGTCAGCACATTGTTATCCTCGTCCTTGGCGTTCCTCATTCGAAAGGTTCTTATTTTATTGAATAGAAGCAAAATCAATAAAATGCAATTTTCAGCTATCTGTTTTATCACATTAAAGGAAAAAGAGAAATAATGTCATATTAGCCCAGTCTTTACCCCAGAGAGACAAAGACCCTCGCAGTAATTTGGGAAAATCTTATAGCGTTGCTTTCTAAATGTGCTGCTTTTTAGATCTAAAAGCTGCATTTATTCCCTTGTAATAGGGACCTTTGTATGTTATACAGAACATCATCTGGACAATTATATCTAAGAGGTTACGCAGCAGAATGTCCTGATATATATATGTACCCCTAACTCAATTAAAATTATAAATACATCTACAAGTATAGAGATAGATAGATATTTCTATATACAGTATCTTCTGTCTAATTATCTATCTATCTATACATATCTAACTATCTTTGTCTATCTACATCTATCTGTAGATATCTAGATAGATAGATGATAGAAGATAGATAGATAGATAGATAGAGAGATAAATACATACATACATACATACGTCGGTGATTTAAGATAGATAGATAGATAGATAGAAGATATATAGAAATGACTTTCTATCTCCTATCTATCTATCTATCTATCTATCTCCTATCTATCTATCTATCTATCTATCTATCTATCTATCTATCTATCTATCTCCTATCTATCTATCTATCTATCTATCTATCTATCTCCTATCTATCTATCTATCTATCTATCTATCTATCTATCTATCCAGTGTTGGACTGGTCCGCCAGAGGGCCCTCCGGTAGGCTCCCAGCTTTAGAACCTGTACAAACACTGACTAACATGTTGTTTCTCATTGGTTCTTCATTGGTGGGCCCCCAGGATAATTTCCACCCATCTAAATATCTTTTATCTATCTATCTATCTATCTATCTATCTATCTATCTATCTATCTCTTATTTACATATCTATACATATCTACCTATCTCTATCTACATCTATCTGAAAATATCTAGATAGATAGATAGATAGATAGATAGATAGATAGATAGAAACACAGATTATAGATAGATGAAAGAAGATAGATAGATAGGAGATAGATAATAGATAGATAGATAGATAATAGATAGGAGATAGATAGATAGATAGATAGATAGATAATAGATAGATAGAAGATGGAAAGATAGATGATAGATAGAAGATAGATAGATGATAGGAGGTAGATCTATCTATCTATCCATCTCCTATCTATCTATAGATAGGTGATAGATAGATAGAAAGACATATAGATAGAGATAGATAGATGGATAGACATATAGATAGAGATAGATAGATAGATAGAGATAGATTGCGTTGATAACATTGTGGTACGTTTTTTCCTTTCTGGTACCTAGAAAAAATGGATACAATATAATAGGCTAACCTGTCATCTGTTTTACACGTTTTTTTTTATAAAAAATAAATGATATGGTTGAAGGACCGTACCATGACTAGCCACTTTATTCATGTGATGTTGACCACATGAGGAGAAGACATATTTTTCTGCAGTCATGTTGTATCTCTTCCATAAGTCAGGTAATCCTTTCACCACAATTTTATTTTTAGGTCTAAAAATCTATCCCTACTAATTTTTTATTACTGTATATCAAAGCTCTATGCATCTCTGTATCCCTTCAAATTACTATATGGGTAAACACTGCTACAACTAGAGGGCGCTTAAGAGCTTAACGCATACAGGTGTATTATTTGCTTCATTGTAAATCCATAGTTTTACTGGAATGTTGCGGGAATGGAGTGCCATAGACTTAAATAGAAATCAGTATTGCAGAGGATTTCACTGCCAGGAACTCGTAGCGTGAAATTTGCTGCGAATGCGGTGCGTGTGAGTCCACCCTTTTTACATGAAAAAAACTGAAGCAAATTTTTGGAAACCATCCTGAGCTCAGCACCATGGGGGGTAATGGGATATCTGACAGAGTGGCTTTATGGATTAGCAGTATATAATGATAATAATAATGTCACATAGCTTTGGTTTATCAAGGTGACCTTGTCCAGATGATTATAAAGAATGGCGCTGTATTTTATGAACCGCTGCAGAAAATTTCAGCCTCCCTGCTGGTTTCCCAGTAGCATGCAGGTGCTGTTTTTGGCAGCCTGTTAAATGTGAATATTATCAACAGAAAAACATCTTTTGTGGATTGTTATATCCATTTACATAAACTGTTCTTTTTATAGTCCACACAACTATATTGGTATAGGTCAAACTACTTTCTGTGCCCCCTCTCACCTGTATTTGTGTGCATTTAATGAAAAATGTATTTTCCTCCATGTCCCCCCTTCCCTGTTATCTATATCCTTACCCCTTCAATTCCAAGTTTATTACCATTTCAGCTCTGCCCCCCCCCCCCCAATATATGGCTGCTGTTGATGGTGAGCTACTTTATCTGAGATAATCATAACCTTCAGCTCACAATTTGGCAAGTTTTTTTCAAGACAGGCTTAGGCTATGTTCACACTACGTAAGTTTCGTAATAATCACAAATTGGCAACAACGGCTGTGAATACTACAGAACTTGGCTGCCGTCCATGGAATCCTGGCCGGAGTGTATACCCATAGTATACATTCTGACTGGCATCCTTAGCTGTGACGCAAAAAACTGACATGTCAGTTCACAAAATGGAGTGTGCGGCTTTGGACGCATGCTCCATTGTGTGCAGTGGCGAAATTGGGATGCGGGTGTGCATGGATGCGCCCGCATCCCAATTCATTAGAATTGAAGATCATCCAGCCAATACTGCAGTACCGGCTGGGATAATCTTCTCTGACATCGGCCGTTCGGTGACCCGGTGACACGGAACGGCCGGTGTCTTATGCCATGTGAACATGGCCTTATACAGTACCTGGATATCAATAAATATGTATATGTATTAGACATGAGCAAAGTTTTAATAAAATGAGTTCGTCGGGTTTGCAAAATTTTGGCTTAAAACTTGCGAATCGAACTTTAACAAACCGCACTAAAACTGCTAAATAATTGTTTAGCTGTTTTGGTGCAATACGTACCTGTCCGCGCTCCCCCGGTTTCCTCTTCTGTGTCTCTGTTGTCTTCTGTGTCTCTGTGTCCTCTTCTGTGTCTATGGTGTCTTCTGTGTCTCTGTGTCCTCTTCTGTGTCTATGGTGTCTTCTGTGTCTCCGTGTCCTCTTCTGTGCTGCCTCCAGCCCACTCAGCCAATTACTGACTGAGACATCTCTGGAGTGGCAACCTGCTCAGCCAATTAGTGACTGACTGAGATGGGATAATTTTGTGCCCGGTAATTGGCTGAGCGTGATGTCATTTTTGTGTTTCGAGAATGACAGACAGCTCTTCCAATCACTGGCCACTACTGTCCCGTCAGTAATTGGTTGAGCAGGCTGTTACTCCAGAGATGTCTCAGTCAGTAATTGGCTGAGTGGGCTTTAGGCGACAGACACAGAAGACACTGGAGCTACAGAAGGAGACAGCAGGGGAGTGCAGACAGGTAGGGTAATTTTTTTTGCCATTAAGTTTTAAAACAAAGCTTGCAAAAATTTGCTTCGCTCATTTCTATAATCTGTATATACGCTCACCGGCCACTTTATTAGGTACACCTGTCCAACTGCACGTTACCACTTAATTTCTAATCAGCCAATCACATGGCGGCAACTCAGTGCATTTAGGCATGTAGACATGGTCAAGACAATCTCCTGCAGTTCAAACCGAGCATCAGTATGGGGAAGAAAGGTGATTTGAGTGCCTTTGAACGTGGCATGGTTGTTGGTGCCAGAAGGGCTGGTCTGAGTATTTCAGAAACTGCTGATCTACTGGGATTTTCACGCACAACCATCTCTAGGGTTTACAGAGAATGGTCCGAAAAAGAAAAAACATCCAGTGAGCGGCAGTTCTGTGGGCGGAAATGCCTTGTTGATGCCAGAGGTCAGAGGAGAATGGGCAGCCTGGTTCGAGCTGATAGAAAGGCAACAGTGACTCAAATAGCCAACCGTTACAACCAAGGTAGGCAGAAGAGCATCTCTGAACGCACAGTACGTCGAACTTTGAGGTTGATGGGCTACAGCAGCAGAAGACCACACCGGGTGCCACTCCTTTCAGCTAAGAACAGGAAACTGAGGCTACAATTTGCACAAGCTCATCGAAATTGGACAGTAAAAGATTGGAAAAACGTTGCCTGGTCTGATGAGTCTCGATTTCTGCTGCGACATTTGGATGGTAGGGTCAGAATTTGGCGTCAACAACATGAAAGCATGGATCCATCCTGCCTTGTATTTACGGTTCAGGCTGGTGGTGGTGTCATGGTGTGGGGAATATTTTCTTGGCACTCTTTGGGCCCCTTGGTACCAATTGAGCATCGTTGCAACGCTACAGCCTACCTGAGTATTGTTGCTGACCATGTCCATCCCTTTATGACCACAATGTACCCAACATCTGATGGCTACTTTCAGCAGGATAATGCGCCATGTCATAAAGCTAGAATCATCTCAGACTGGTTTCTTGAACATGACAATGAGTTCACTGTACTCCAATGGCCTCCACAGTCACCAGATCTCAATCCAATAGAGCATCTTTGGGATGTGGTGGAACGGGAGATTCGCATCATGGATGTGCAGCCGACAAATCTGCATCAACTGTGTGATGCCATCATGTCAATATGGACCAAAATCTCTGAGGAAGCTTCCAGCACCTTGTTGAATCTATGCCACGAAGAATTGAGGCAGTTCTGAAGGCAAAAGGTCAAACCCGTTACTAGCATGGTGTACCTAATAAAGTGGCCCGTGAGTGTATATATTACAGCCAGATGGGAATAGAATAATGTACTTTTTTTGCCTTTCTTCATTTAAAAACCGTAATAAAATTACTTCCAAAAGGCACCCAGAATACCTATCTTGTTTCCTCCAGTAGAGAGGTGGCTGCACATATGCAGTAACACTGTAATATAGTGTCAGGAGCTGGGCGGCTCCCTGCATCGCTGGAGTGTGCGGCTGGCCCTTTACCGATGGCGTCCCTGGCAACCGACCCAGCTGGGTGCAGAGAGCGCGCCGATGGTTTCCCTGATGACTGGCCTTGCCGCTTGTTAGAGGCACAGAGGCTCTTTCTATTGATGTAACCTCGGCCAGGGCTTCACTGCCCCTGGCCAATAGCCAAAAGGTGTTTTGTATTTTAATTGACTGGCATCTGGCACCGCCAGTCAGCTGTCAGTTTCGGCTTGGAGCTGAAGTCTCAGCCCCAATCACGCCTGGAGCTGGGACTCCGGGCTCCATAAGTATTCTTTCCTATTAGTATTCCCTGCCTGCTATAGAGCCTTGTACCTCCAAGTATATCTTGACCTAGCATTACTTACTGATTGTTATTCTGGTTCCCCGTGACTTCCTGGCTTTGATTTTAGACTCTTTTGGATTACGTTATTGTGCTGTGCTGACCACTAGTTGCTGACCCGAACCTCTGACCCTGAGTAATTGTTTTTTGTATTGTCTTGTCTGTGTTCTATTTTTCACCTGCTTAGGCTAGGGACTGTTGACCAGTTGTCCACTGCCACCTAGGGTAGTCAAGGCAATTAGGCAGGGACAGCGGGGCAGGCGTCAGCGCCAGGGCTTCTCCTGTCTCTTGTTGTCCAGTACCCTAGTCCTAACATATAGTTTATAGGTGATATTGGAGAATCCAAGTGAATACACATACATGCTACTAAAATGGAAGAGATCTTGCATGTGCAGACACAGGACCTCCAGAGTTGGTAAGGCAGAGGTCCCATTAGCCAGACAGCAACAAACATGTATAATACAATCTATCAGTGTACCATAAATGTGTATAGTGGTGCTGTAAGTAAAGACAAAAAGGTGGTCTTGCATATAAGGACACACAACCTCTTTCCTCAAGATTGGTAGGTTAGGGGCTCCATTAGTAGAACTCGCACCAAGTAAACATTCATGACATAACCTATCAATTTTACTATAAATGTGTATAGTGGCGCCACAGCCCTTGACAGGATCATTAAAGTGTTAAATTCTCCCGTCTTGGGTGTGAAGATGAATTATAGTACACAGCTGCATGAACATTCTGCTTCCCTGCTGTAATGTACAGCATACAGATAGAATGATGGGAGTCGGGGGCTGTAGGGACAGCACCAAGGGCCGCATGTGATCTTTGGGCCACTGGTTGCCGATTGCTTATATGTCTCTTTCTTGTTGGTATATGTCACCCTGGAAATGTTTTTCTTCTACAAACCGTCCCCATTAAAAATTTATATTTTAGTTGTGCTTCCTTTTCTATAGATATTGGCTATGGCAATAAGACAACAAGCTGCTTTATGTTTATATCCTACAGAGACAGATCGTGTTCGCTGGCACAGTTATTCCACATAATACCATTACAGGTTTTTGGAAACAGTAAAAAATATATAAATACAAAATACACATTTCCTGATAAAATATCATTTTTAATTTTTAAAATAATGCAAAATTATTTATTCTATAGAGCAGTGGCTGCAGATTTTCACCCCTGACGCCTAACCATATACAAGGTATCCAGGGTTCTTCTGCTTGGGGTGAGTGAATTTACAGTACTAGCGAAGCTGTTCACTAAGCTTGGCGGTCAGCTTGCTGTCTTAAAAGGGGTACTCCAGTGAAAATCTTTTTATTTCAAATCAACTGGTTTCAGAAAATTATATAGATTCTATTTAAAAATCTCAAGTCTACCCATACTTATCAACTGCTGTATGTCCTGCAGGAAGTGGTGTATTCTTTCCAGTCTGATACATTGCTCTCTGCTGCCACCTCTGCCAAGAGTCAAGAACTGTCCAGAGCAGTAACAAATTCCCATAGAAAACCCTTCCTGCTCTGGACAGTTCTTGACATTGGCAGAGGTGGCAGCCGAGAGCACTGTGTCAGACTGGAAAGAATACACCACTTACTGCACGACATACAGCAGCTTTTAAGTTCTGGAAGACTTTAGATTTTTAAATAGAAGTAAATTACAAATCTATATAACTTTCTGAAACCAGTTGATTTGAAAGAAAAAGGTGTTTGACAGAATACCCCTTTAAACTCTGTGCCGCTCCGCTCTAGATGCTTGGAAAAGCTGAATCAAGTCCTGGGAAACTTCTCCCAGTTTTCCAAAACTGGATCCAGCTTTTTCAGGCACCCAGAGAGAAGTAGCATGGAGTTCAAAGGCAGCTGGCTGACAAGCCAATGGCCGAGCCTAGTGAAGCACTTTGCCTTGATAGCACTGAAAATTTGCTCATCTCTGGTTACTGCCTTTGGTGAGAACATAACAAACAGCCTATACTTACATTTTTACGCTCCCCCTGTGTCCTCTTGAGCCATATTGGGTTCCCGACCAGTTGATCCCGCCTTCACCTCCGATACCGACTTGTCTCAGTGGTGATAGCAGAGTCAGCCAATCACATACCGAGAAGGGACAGCGCGATTTTGTGCTCAGCAAGGGCAACAACATATTAAAGGTTAATTTTGAGTGGAATACCCCTTTAGGCTTTGTTCATGAACATTGGGGCAGATTTATCAAACATGGTGTAAAGTGAAACTGGCTCAGTTGCCCCTAGCAACCAATCAGATTCCACCTTTCATTTTCCAAAGAGTCTGTGAGGAATGAAAGGTGGAATCTGATTGGTTGCTAGGGGCAACTGAGTCAGTTTTACTTTACAGCATGTTTGATAAATCTCCATTATTTGCAGCCATAATTATCAATAGACTACTGTCTATTAACATGTCTTTTCTTGGCAACAATAAAAAAAATGTATATACAGCTTTTTCTTCTTTTGTTGTGGTCATATGATTTATGTATACTTTACTGCGCTCATAGTTGGTGATGCCCATTCCACCATTGGTTTACTAACGCAGTGGGAACATAACCAAAAAATAATAATAAATAAACCGATAAGAAGTAGACGTTTTAGTAAATCTCGGCCAATGGAGAAGATTTATCCAACATGGTGTAAAGTAGAACTAGCTCAGTTGCCCCTAGCAACCAATCAGATTCCACCTTTCATTCCTCACAGACTCTTTGGAAAATGAAAGGTGGAATCTGATTGGTTGCTAGGGACAACTGAGACGGTTCTACTTTACACCATGTTTGATAAATCTCCCCCAATATATCTATTTTGTTCTGAAACTGTGGGAAGATTTATCAAGCGGTCTTACAGTATCAATGTTCTTACCAATCAGCAACCAATCACAGCTCAGCTTTCAAATATATGAGCCCTGGTAAAATGATTGGTTGCTATGGGCAACAAAGACACCTCAAGGCCTCCTGATAAATCTCCCCCTGTGATCTGGTCTTCTCTTGCTTTGTGATGTCTTATCCCAGAGCTTCAGTCCATGTTGTAATATGGCATCCATTCTCTACACATTTCAAAGCAAGCACTATAGTAGCTCAGTGTGGTAACTGGTGTTAGCAATGTAGCCTAAGGCCACATTCACACATCCATAGTCTCGCCTATAGCATGGATATGTCTCCACAATTGTCAGCAATCCGTTCGCGGTTGCACTAACCCCTTCATAACTTGCCAGTATTTTTCTGCGTTGCAGACTCAGCCCAAACACAGACCCGTAACATGTATGGATGTGGCTATGGGGCCATAGCAATAAATTACGCAAACAGAATTGACATACGTGTAAAAGGGGCCTAAATCTTTTGTCAGATAATTTAGTTTTTAAACTTTTAGTAGTGTTCTCACATTTAGAGATCATTATTTTTGGAGAGTGACTTCTTAAAGGGTTTATCCAGAAAAACATGGCCACTTTCTTCCAGAGACAACATTTTAATGATTTTTCATAACAGTTACCAATGACATATTAGCATCTGAACCAGAAAATTAAAGGAAAAGTATCATCTAGATTTTCTTTTAACTAGATACAGCAAGATTTTTTTATTTTATATGGGAGGCATCCTTTGTGACCAGTGCCGAGGCCGTTGTGAATCAGAGGGCTGATTTGGCCTGATCCTATCCTATCTCTATACTGCCATCACCTTTCACTGTAAGGCTATGGTCACACGTAGTATGAGACCGGCCCTTCCGTGACCCAGCCGGGTCACGGAACAGCCAGTCTCAGAAAAGATCATCCTGGCCGGTACTGCAGTACCGGCTGTATGATCTTTACCACCGCTGAGTTGTGATGCGGGCACATCGTGCGCGCCCGCATCAGAACTCCCCACAGCACACAATGGAGCGTGCTACCAGAGCCGCTCGCTCCACTGTGTGCACTGACAATGTTTTCTGTGGCCGCTATTCACTGAAAACATGTCAGTTTTCTACGGCACCGTTAGAGATTCTGGCTGGAATGTATAATATGCACCGGTGGCGGGATCCTTTTTGTGAACTGCAGCCCGATTCCTGCGCACAGCGCCTGTCTATTCCCATTGGAGGTGGGTCCGCCGGCCCCAGTGTGCTGAAACTCCTACCCTTTGTGAGGCAGCTCAATTTATTCATAATGGAGGCACATCACAGAGGGGAGGGGTTTTGTCACACTGGAGGCAGGTGGGCCCACCACCAGTGCTTCAGCCCGGGAATAGACCGGCACCATACACGGGAACCAGGCTGTGTTTCAAAGAAAGAACAGCAGCACCGGCATCCCCACACCAGTGCCAGTCTGTTCTTGTAAAAACCTTAAAGCAATATACCTGATGGTTTGCATCTGTATTGCATCAGTAATCCATATTGATTTTGTGGATCAGCAAAAAAAGGTGGGTATGTTTTAAAATGATTATTCATCCGTAATTTTTGCGGATTTGCAGATGTTTCTTCCATAAAAATTATGGATCCATAATTTCAGTCTATTTCAGGGCTTTTCACTAAATTTTGCGGATTACGGATCCGTAAAACTGTGGACAGTGTGAACAGCCCTATTGAAATCAATGGGTCCTAAATTTGTCCATAATTGCGAATCCGCAATTACAGACAAACTTACATAATGTGTGAATATAGCACGATACTGCAACTAATCTCAAGTAAATCTAAGTGGCATAATTATGGTAGTATATTAGTACATAGGTCGAAGTACTGTCTGTAACAATGGCCGACTGACCATATAGCAAACTGATCTGCACCTGTTTGAGTTGGATTCCATTTTCATTTTCCAATTATTGAAAAGGATTTGAACAAAGAATAGTTCTTGCAATACTTTTTTAAAACATATTTCCTGATGGAGTTGGCAGCAAATTCCCAGTTTACATACAGAGAGACGTGCCGACAAACAATGATATGAATGTTCATATAAAAGATGCGATCAGTCGACAAATGAGTGTTTACCAGCTGATCACTAGTTTGTGTACAGTGGTCAGTGATTGGGAACAAAAGTTGTAGGGATGTTCGTTACCTAATCATCAGCCAATGTATAAACACATTAAGAAGTAGTAAGAATTTTGGCTCGGGCAGCCTAGGTAATATTTCAGAGTTATCGGATTGCCAAATAACAATTTAATCTATGGATACATAATATATTGTAGACGCTGTCATTGATGTTAAACTTGTTGCCAAAAATTAAATGGTGCTGCATTTATCGAGTGATACTTTATGTGTTGATGACCTAAACAAGAAATATTCTAATCTATGTTAAGTGCAGTAGTAGTGTGATAACCTTACTGTAGGCTGTGTCAGTGCAGTAATGGCTGTGTCAGTACAGTAGCGCAAAGATTTAAACGGATTCAGAGCTCCTAGCACAATGATGAATGCTAATGCCAGGAGCTCCTTACTCCGTAGCACATTGTCCATATTTATGGACCGGGAATAAGGCTTAAGGGCCAGCTCCAGCTTCAGAGTGGCAGTCTCAACTGACAGGCAGCTCAGCCAAGCACTGGCCACAGCGGTCCCACCCAGTGGAAATCGTCAGCCTCCGACTGCGCACCACTATTACACGTAGCGATGCGTTGTCATCGGCTGATCGTTGTGTTTATTACACGGAGCAATATTTGGCCGGATAGGGCCGATTTGTCCGATTATCGTTCTGTGTAATAGTACCCGTAGGCAAAGCATTCAATAGAACTGGTTCAGCTCGGGTGAAGTCCGTATAGGCGGAAGTGAGAAGTGTTGATTATGGAGGATGTTAGGCCTAAAGCACGGGTAGGATGGTAGACAGAGACGAGAGAGCAAATGTAGGGAGGTGCAGCACCATGAAGAGCTTTATGGGTTTATATTGCATTGGCTGCTTAATAGGGAGCCAATGTAGTCACTGGCACAGAGGAGTAGCGGATGGGCAGGGAGATCAGCCTGGCTGATACATTAAGAATGGACTGGCGGGAGGAGAGTTAAGAGAAGGGAAGGCCGATTAGTAAGGAATCGCAGTAGTCAATATGGGAATGAATCAGAGCAACATTAAGAGTTTTAACTGATACGACAATAGGAAGGGATGGATTTTACATATGTTAAGATGGATTCCAGAGATGTTATAGTAGTAATAAACTAATTTAAGGCTGCACATAAATGCTTTGTGTGGGGGAAGGTAAGACAATTAGCTAAAACATGGAGCTCACTGCCAATTACAGAATGGTTTATTGTTACCCCAATGGTTTATTGTTCTTCGAGAGAGAGATATAGGACCCGTGGTTCTCTTGGTGAAAGGTTAGGGAACAGTACTTGCATGATGTTTGGTCTCCTAGTGTTCTAATGAGCAACATCCAGGTTTTAGTTACCTCTGAAAACTAACCCCTTCATGACTGAGGCCATTGATACCCAAATGTCCGGGTCAAATTAATGTTCCTCCTCGCCGTCTAAGAGCCATAGCGTTTTTCATTTTCATTTCGTTTTTCGTTGCTTTTTATTAATTTTTTTCTTGATATATATAAAAAAAAAAAAATCAGCAATCCTAGTCTTTTTTCTTTCCATTCACGCCGTTCACCGTGTGGGAACAATAATGTAATCTTTTTTTTTTTTTTTTTTTTTATATAATGGTCAAGGAGGTATTTTAAACTTTTATTGGGGGGAGGGGGGTTATATACTTTTTTTTTAATACTTTTAAAAAACATTTATTCAAATTACACTTTTTTTTACACTTATATTTCCCTGTAAAACATGCAAATTAGATTGCAATTGTATAGCATAGATCAGTGTTATCGACTATCTGTGCATAGAGCCTTCCTGACTGCCTGACTTTATGCACAGATGGCCCATTCGACAGGTCGGAGGTAAGTGACTTACCCCCGCCCGTCGGTACAAGCAATTGGGCCCTGATTGGGACCTGTCACTGACTTCCTTAAACGCCGTGATCGCTATAGATCGCAGCGTTTAAGGGGTTAATGACAGGCAGTTGTGGTATCGCAGCTGCCTGTCATTATCTCCGGCCCTCGGCAAACCGATGTGTGCAAGACAACTCACACTGCAGAGGTCCCGCATACATCAAAAGCCCCTGTCAGGAACGTATATATACGCTCCTGCTGCACGGCCATCTGCGGCAGGAACGTATGTATATGTATTGTGGATGTGAAGGGGTTATAGAGAAAATATTATTTTTACTGGTCAAATATAGTGCATGCACGAAGTATGTTTTTGGAAATGGGCAATTGAGTATGTTAGTGAATTAATGGAGCCGCCTGTTCATATCACTGGAGATCACAGCCAGTTATGTCACTAAATTGAGACATAGTGTGTGGGTCCACCTCTCAGTCTTCACATCTATCTGACCTTCTAACATCTAAAAATATTGTTCTTGGACTATGCCTTCACAGAAGGTAATTTTTTATGCATATTGTAGTAACAGCGACTAATAGAGATCTAGTACTAGTGAAGCCGTAATGGTGTTAAATGGTCAGACTCTCGCCATTATCATCCGTCTGTCTGCTCTCGATGTGTCTCTCACTGCCCTTTCTATAATGTATGCAATGTTGTGCTGGTCCCCAGTCTAGAATCCATTGCTTCTTTGAGATCTTCCATTGTATTTTGCAGTAATACAAAACAAAGAAAGTGATAAAAGGCAACACATTCATCCCAGCGCTAGAGTGCATACAGTGGGGGAGGTCGGCGCTTTTGACGTTTAAATATTAATAATCCCTTTGCTGCTGGAAGGCTCTCAGACTAATCTTAGAGTAGTATGTTTTCTCTCAGCATTAAAGGCGCACTGTCACGTAGGAATCAACAATATGCTGCACAAAAACATACAGTCACATATAAGGCTCTGTTCAAACCACACATGCAACAGAGTATTCCCTGACGTATACCACCAACATATGCCAGCATATAGCCCTACGGTGGCACATGTCAGCAGTCGGCCACAGTAAAAAAAAAAAAAAGTGGTATACTTTTGTTTGCAATGGTATATATATATATATATATAAATGCAGATATAAAACTAAACAAAGGTTATGAAACTAAACCAAGGTATATCTTCCTGGCAGAGGCCAAAAGGATAATTGATGACATTGAAGAATTGGTAGCATCTTTGAGCAGATGCCTTAAATTCCAGCATCTTCGGGGGGAAAAAAAAAATTAATTCCTGACATTTTATAAATGTTACCTAAAAGCAATGCGTACAAAGATGCCTGAGAGTTTAATAAAACCAGGATCAGTTTATTAAAATTAGATATTACCTCTTGAGTGGAGAACATTTGGTTAGACACCTGCATTCATAGCACATAATGCTTCTCCAATTAAATAAGTTTAGCTCCAAGTCTGTACATCTATTTAACTTTAAAGGGGTTCTCCAGGATGACATTGATAGAAGTTAAAGAACCAAGCGCACTATTATAAAGGTTTAGGGGGGCATTCATGATAGCTGCGCCACTGGCATACGCCAGGAAGAAGATGTCCCTTCTCCCTGGCGTATGCCTGCCCTATCCTTTGTTTGCCTGATGGGAGAGGGTGTGGGGTTGTGACTACCTCCTTTTGGCTTGCACTCCACCCATGTCCCAAAGGTGCTATAAAAAGAGATTATTTGGCCCCTATCTGCCCAGTGGTAGGCTTATTCAGCCCAGGAGAGGCCATTGCTAGTGTGAGAATGCTGGAGTAGGGACCATGTCTCTGAGGACACCTTAACGTTGGTGACAGGGGACACTCTGTTTGATCAAATAGTTTGCTAAGATCCTCACTTTTTAATATCTACAGAGCAGGCGTTTATCGTGTGTACACTGAGAGGAGTATGTACGGTAAGCCCTTGCACCTGTGGGTTGCTGTTGCACCTTCTGTTTTTTTTTTTTTTTTTCTGTACTTAAGCCACAGGCAGTGTGCAACCTGCAGTGTGAACAGAGTCATAGATGTGCTGCCAATTTTTCCTTTTTTCTGTTAAGGGTGTGGCAAGGCAATGATAGGGTATGGCCTCCTTCAGTGCCAGATTTACCATGAATTAAATCATTGCAGAAATCTACACCTCAGGAACAGGTGTAGATTTCTGTGCCCACCATATGTCAGGTGCAGGTCAGGCTGAATTCACTAGGAGGCGTGCGCCTCTTAGTGAATCCGGCAGGGCAATTAGGGGCGGGGGCTATTGTAAGACCGGCATACGAGTATGCCGGTCTTCATAAATGTCCCCATTAGACCCTAAAGGGCATGTGTCTCCTAAATTTTCTTTTACTGATTAGAGTCAGATACAAAAAGTGTCCTTTTATTCTATTCTGTTTTTAATCTAATTTTCTGACTGTATTTTTTATTTATTTCACTTTATGTACATTGCTATGTCTCAGCTGTTTTAACAGCATTTAGTGACATGCTTTACAGCAAGACTCATGAACATAGACGATGTGAAACATAACTGAGTGTACTCCATTCCACAGGGAGCTGCTATTGTCTCATCTATCTGCTAGTATCACATGCTCTACAGATCACTTTACAGCAGCCTCCTCTTATCACCACAGACACAACAGGAAGTCTCAGCTTAGTTTTAGCCCAGTGGTGAGAAGGAAAACTGCAAGATTTTAGGATTATTTTATAATATTGATAAAGAAATCACCATTCTTATAAAATATGTTCTACATATTTTATAAGACAAATTTGAACAATAAGTTATTTTCTCATTACACATTCCCCCTAATACTGCTGTTGGGGTCTGGTGCTGCAGAAGGAGGAGGTAGAGGGAGTGAGTGAGGGGTGGGGAGAGAGAGAGAGAGAGAGAGAGAGAGAGGCATACACACAAGAGCAGCAAGTTTTATTTCAAACCAGTGCTAGATTCACAACTTACACTGCTCAGTTCTGCTCTATAATGTTCTCCATGCTGCTGTTTCTTAGGGTGTCCAATAGTGACATGAGGAAACAATATCACCACTCCTTCTGTATGTTATTGATAGCCACAATGGTCGTTAGTTTCCACGCACTAACTCAATGCAAAAGTCTGCTGAAAAATGAAGTTATCCTCCTGCACTAAAGTATGGCACACAGGGTTGAATTTAAAGGGGTAGTGTGGCGCTAAACATTTATTCACAAAATAACACACATTACAAAGTTATACAGCTTTGTAATGTATGTTATGTATGTGGATGGCCCCCTTCCTCGTGTTTCCCCCCCACCCACGCCACCCCCGGAAGTGTGGTGCATTATACTCACCGCATCTCATGTCGACCCCTGTCCGACATCTTGGGACAATGACGTAGGCTTCGGGAGGCCGGCCGAACCGCTCCATCCGTCCCCCCCATGCCGCGTCGCCAGCTGCTAAGCCGCGATTGGCTGAGCATAACAGTGCTTAGCCAATCACGGCTGAGCACAGTTATGACGCGGCAGAGGGGGGCCGGCATAAGGGACGGATGGAGCGGTTCAGCCGGCCACCCGAAGATGACATCATTGTCCCAAGTTGGCGGATGGGGGTCGACACGAGATGCGGTGAGTATAATGCACCACACTTCCGGGTCTAGCGTGGGTGGGGGGAAACACGAGGATGGGGGCCATTCAGATACATAACATAACATACAAAGTTGTATAACTTTGTAATGTGTGTTATTTTGTGAATAATTGTTTAGCGCCGCACTACCCCTTTAATTGACATCACCTTCCCAGTAAACTACTTGGCAGGAAGGCTGGGTTCACACTGTGTTTTTGCAATCAGTTTTTTTCATCCACTTTTTGCAAAAAACAGATGCATTTGTGTTCATCCGTTTTGATCCATTTTTCCATTGACTTCCATTATAAAAGAAATGGATCAAAACGGATCAGTTTTTTTAACAGACACAAAAAAGTAGTCGACCTCATTTTTGTGACTGTTAAAAAAAAAAGGATCCTTTTTTTTCCCTATTGGAAATTAATGGAAAAACGCATCTGTTTCAATGGATCAATAGAAAAACACATCTGTTTCAATGGATCAATAGAAAAACACATCTGTTTCAATAAATCAATGGAAAAACACATCTGGGGGGAAAAAAAGCATGACAAAACAAAAATGGATTGCAAAAATGCAATGTGAACCCAGGCTAAGAAGCATACCCTTTTGGAAAGTATAACATACATAGTATATGGGTTGCAAGGCATGTTTTGTAGATTTTGGCACAAATTCAGCTAGAATTCTGCCTCAGTATATGTTGCATTCTTGAATACATCTAACTTCATAGCTAGCATCAGAAAATTTGTTTGGTACAATTGTATCATGTAGGAAAACCTTTAATTAAATCTTTATGGGTATATTTACATGCCGCAGACATGTTTTTTTGGCCGCCTTTTAATAATAGCCACACCCCAAAAAAATGTTAAAAGCTGCCATCATTCAACCAAAACTTGAGCAATGTACTTTACTAACATACCATTGCAATGACCGCCACCAAAGTATGTTAAATAAGTCTCTATTTGGTACTCAAAATAACGGCCATTATTTTGAGTATCAAATAACAGCCATTAAAAATCGTTGTGTGAACATAGCCTTATACTGTACATTGGTGGTTTCTAAAAGCATATGACATGAATGTATACATCGTCCATTTAGATGAATGGTATAACCACAAAAATTTCTGCCATGATTCTGCATGTCTTTTTATACCCTGAATGTATCGAGAAATTACGGAGATCTTCCTGATCCTAGACTCAAGTGTTTTGTACAGTTTTCAGTTCTTTGAGTTGTTAACGGCCATGATTAGATATCCATACAAAATCTTGTTTGGCTGCCTACTCAGATCCTCTTTTTGAATTTTTTTTTCCAGTTTTGTACCTTGTAGGCCTTTGATTTTTACATGAAAAAAAAGTTAGACCTGTTCGCAAAACAAATTATTATTTCGACATAGAAATTTAAGAATTTTCTAGCAATTTAGCCTCACCTTCTATATTTTTGTGAAAGTCAGTGGAAGGATGTTGTTCGCCCTATTTAATTCTTTTACTGCATTGAGCATCCTAATTAACATAGAACAATCCTTGCAGAATGGAATTTTACTTCCTTGTAAAATTTGCTTGTCCTGCAGTTTGTTGAGAAATGATGGTAGATGAATGTGTTTTTGTTCTTTTTTTTATTTATTTTTTATTTTTTAGCTCTGTGTTAATCTATACTTTCTTTTTTATTTTCAGAATAACAGACATTTACTATAGCATGCAATGTACAAGGTTAGCATGAATTTACTTTTACTCTTCTAACACCGTAAACTTTCAGAGAGGGCATAGGGTCCTAGCGCAGATACTATTTATGAATTGTAGTCTCTACTAAACTATATAGAGAATTTGTATTTCTAAGGCACTGTTATATTGGATGTTTGTTAATGGGTTAACCTTTTTCCCAACTTTTCCAGATTTTCTCTTATAGAATTATTTCTTAATAGAAATGAAAATGAAATTCTCTCTACATCTGATATTTTTTTTATATTTGAATTATATTTTGTTTATTTTGGTAGATTATTACATTATAAATAGGAATAATTACTAACTGTACAGCAATAATTGCTAAGTATATGGCAGGAAAATCATGTTGGCAAGCCTCCTGCTCTATGTTCATCATATGCATTACACACGAGCCTTCACAGAGGAGCAGGGTCCCCAAGGGCTGAGAAAATATATGTTCATATTGCTGGTATTTGCCACATTTTTTGCCCCCCACCCCCCCAGACTTGAATAGGACAGACTAGCCACGCTAGCATTATCCTCTCTTTCCATAAAATAGGATTGTTTGTGAAGACAATACTATCTATAGGGCAGGGAACTACCTTAAAGCGACTCTGTACCCACAATCTGTCCCCCCCCCAAACCACTTGTACCTTTGGATAGCTGCTTTTAATCCAAGATCTGTCCTGGGGTCAGCAGGTGATGCAGTTATTGTCCTAAAAAACAACTTTTAAACTTGCAGCCCGTGCCAAACGGGAGTATCTGTTCCCTAACTTTGCACCACCCCTCCGTCCCTCCTGCCCGCCCTCTTCATCATTAGGAATGCCACTGAAACATTTTCTCCATGCTGAACACTGCATAGGTGCCTTAACGATCCAGCCCATGTTCAGTATTCACACAGCTGACGAATAGGAGACAATCTGCCTGGAGCATTCCTAATGATGAAGATGGTGGGGAGGAGGGACGGAGGGGTGGTGCAAACTTAGGGCACAGATACTCCCGTTTGGCACGGGCTGCAAGTTTAAAAGCTGTTTTTTAGGACAATAACTGCATCACCTGCCAAACGGACCCCAGGACAGATCTTGGATTAAAAGTAGCTATCCGAAGGTACAAGTGGTTTCAGATTGTGGGTACAGAGTCACTTTAAGATCAGATCATCTAATAGCAGCTATTGAGGCATCCCCTATGGTACATACATTTGTTGCATTATATATAACCAACCTAAGAAAAAAAATGCTTAAAAAATTGTAGATTTTTTAGTGTTTTTCTTATTAAATGAAACAATTCAAATTGAAATGTCCTTATAACATGGTCTTTTATACCATGTTATAGCCTCAGGTGCCCTGCTTACAACCTCTTTTTACTTTCTCGCAATGCTTCCTGAGATATAGAACCTTTAGTGGGTTATTTTTCTTTGAGAATTTGTACTTTTGAATGAATAGTTAGATGGGCAGAAACTTTATTGCAAAATAGGGTGTAAATGCTAGGCTAAGGGGGTGTAAATATGAGGCTAAGGGGTCAAGAATCGTGTAGAGTGGAGAAGGTCTGATCATGAACATCCCAATCATGTCCTCTTGGCCAAGCATTCACTGGCTATGTTCACACAACATACTATTTTTGAAAACAACGACCGTTGTTTTCCTTTAAAGCAACGGCCGTTCTTTTCAAACTGCAATGAAATGTTTTGAAGTCAATGCAACGACGGCTGTTGTTTTCACACAATGTATTGGATAACGGTTGTTCATTGCTTTGTGTAGAAACAGCCCTTGTTCTACTGATTTCAATGCATTTCATTGCAGTAAAAAGAGAACAGCTGTTGTTTTATTCAAAAACAATGGTTTTATTTTTTTTTTAAATAGTTCATTGTGTGAACATAACCACTGCTTATTTTGCAATAACATCTGATTTAGTGAAAAGATAGTCAACCAATTAGTAAAACCTCTCTAAATCTTGGGAACAGGTGTGTTGGGTGGGCGTGTAGCAAGAAAGGAAAAACACAATTGGAATCACAGGCACCAGAGACTAGATATAAAAACTTAACTTTTTTGCACCGATCACATGTTCTCTTTAAAGGGACATTGGGGGGAATTTAACAAAGGCTTTGTGCCTATTTTTTGGTGAATAATTAGATTTTTCACCCATTTTTGGTCTAAGTTCTACTTATGAACCAGTATATTTTTTAGATGTGACTTTTTTTTTAATCTACCTGTTTTGAGTATTCAACCAAAAGTTTGCGTAAGTCTGGATTAGCACCCAATTTATCATTTGCGACTTTTTAAAAAGTCACACAAATAGGTGCAGGCCTAGGTTTGGTCAGTACTAGAGATGATCGAACATCGGGAATTTTCAGGTTCAATCGAACTCAAACCTTCTCGAACCTAGGCTGTATCCCTGTTTTCCAGGCGGTACTCGGGCTGTCTCCACCTTCCCCACGGAACGGAAAGGCATCAGGAATCAAATGACGAAGGTTCGAGAAGGTTTGAGTTCGATCGAACCCGAAAATTCCTGATGTTTGAACATCTCTAGTCAGTACCAAGTGAATAGGCTTGTGCAATTTTTGCAATTATGTGACTTTTTTGCAACTTTTTACTTAGATTCACTATGGCAGTGATACATTTGAATGAATTAGTCACAAGCTATTGGAACAAAATATACACAAATTCTCATTAGAATAGTCGCACACATTAGACTCCTTAGTAAATGTCCCTCATTGACCAGTTTGATTATTTCACTTATATCTTACTCAACATACGCAACATCCCCATACTACGGAACTGTAGGCAATCTACTTAATCTATAAGTTATCCTATAGGAGAGAATATTTCCATAATACATTATTTCACCCAAGAGAGAAAACATATGTGTTCCTCCAAGTTTAAACACAGTAGTTGTTAGTAAGATGAGTTAGTTAGTTAGTAGTTAGTTAGTAGACGAACAGGTTAGTAGACTTGTACAGAGCCATCATTTGACCATATGCCTTAGGGTACTATTACACAGAACAATAATCGCCTGAATTGGACCGATTCGGACGATTATCGTTCTGTGTAATAAAGACAATGATCAGCCGATGATCGTTGTCATCGGCTGATCGTTGATACTTCTACGTGTAATAGCGGTGCGCGGCCGCCGACTGACAATATACATTACCTATCCAGGCTGCAGGGCTCCTCGTCTTCTGTGCTTCTCCCCGGGTCCGCACGCACCAGCTTCAGAGTGGCCTGTGTCAGGCAACGGTCCTGGCCAGTGATTGGCTGAGTGGCCTGTCAGCTGACACAGGCCACTCTGAAGCTGGTGCGCGCGGACCCAGGGAGAAGCACAGAGGAAGAGAAGCCCTGCAGCATGGATAGGTAATGTATAAAGTTTAAACAAGGGCTGCAAGGACATCGTTACCGATGTCCCTGCAGCCCTTGTTAAACGATTATTGGGCCGTGTAATAGGCCCAGTATACGAGCACCGATCTAGCAGATCGGTGCTCATTTACATTTATTATCAGGCCCCATTGGCCCACCTAATAGTACCCTTAGGCTGTATATGAAAAGAGCTTTAAGGGGTTATCCAGCATTACAAAAACATGGCCACTTTTCCCCCTTGCCTCCAGTTCAGGTGTGGTTTGCAATTAAGCTCCATTTACTTCAATGAAACTGAGTCCCAAACCCCACCCAATTTGGAAACAAGAGAGAGGAAAAAGTGGCCATGTTTTTGTAGCGCTGGATAACTCTTTTAGGTTTAGTATTCTTCTTAATTTAGAACAGCAGATAACACATTTTATATAGATGCCTTAACATTGTGCCAGATTGTAACATTTTTATGTTTTGAATTCATAAATTATTTTAGAGATTTAATAGAATTTTTTTTACTGGAGGCAATTTATGAAAATATCGACATTTAAGTAGTTCATTTACTTTAAATTTGCCGAAAAGTGATATAGAAACAATTAGATCTATATTGAAGCAGACGTCTTGTTTACCGCCTAGTAACCTACCCTTTTCTCTTTATATTTGCAGAGAACACCGGTCCCCAGCGCCGAAGCATTCCGATGGTTCTTTTAAGCAGATGTATATCATATTTTCAAGGCACTCTGAAGTGATTGACAAGCACTGGTCTTGTTTTGGGAACTGCTAAGTCCGTGACTGAAGAATATGCTGAGACACTATTTTCATTTGTGTACAGGGGTTTCCTCAAAAGAAAAATATGAATAATGTTAAAATAAGAAAAAAAAAAAAAAAAAAAAAACGAAAAAATACAAAAACTAAGGGGGAAAAAAAACATCACCAGAGCCTGGCTGGTTTACTTACATTTAGTACACAGGTTCTTTCTTTAAATGTACTTTAGCTATAATTAACAGTGAAATTGTTGTCTACTTTAAAGTGACTACAAAAAGGAGAGATTTGGGAAAACCCCTGCTGTAATATGATGTATCTTTGAGAAATTAACATATCTATACTTCATTTCCAAATATGTGTTTCAGTACTGTAAACTGTACAGATAGCAGCTTGTATTTTGTGTGTTTAGACACAAGGAGACAATCATGTCTGAGCATCTATATGAAGATTAACAGTTTGTAAGCAGCAGTGTGGTTCTGCAACTTAAAATCTGGAGCAATAAATTCTAGCTTTAAACATTATTTCGCCAGCTGGATAGTCACAGCAACAACAGCACTGTTTATTTTTTTATTATTATTATTTTTTTGTTTTGTTTAGTGTTTTTTTTTTAATTTTTTTTTTTTTCCCCCAATTGCCATAAATTTTGTACATTCCCAGGAAATAAACCTTTAATTCCAAAATGAAAAAAAAAGAAAGGAAAATTGTCAAATACGTCAACTGTATGGAAAGTGTCTTCTGTCCGTGATGGCGATGTTTTCCTGTTCTCCCTTTTTATGTATCTAAGGAGCAATCCAAGCAAACATTCTGACCTCTATGTAGATGAGCACTTGTGTTATTAAGAGGATATCCCCCCAGAAGCACTTACCACAGATGACCCACTTTCACTGCTTTATAGACCAGAGTAAAAGCAGCATATGGTATTGTAGTTTGTCCGATCGGACCAGTCTTTTGAATTATTTGTTCAGGGAAACAGAAGTGTCCTGTGACCATGTAACTGAGTACATGCCTTCTGGTTAGGTTTTTCTATAGTAACTGTAAACACTGTAAAATATAAATGCATTCTCACTGTAATGACAAGAGTAAAACATGCATATAGATATATATAAATATATTTCTGTATATATAGGTCATGTCCAATACAGCCAGGCAACTCCAGACTTGAAGATTTTTTTTTTTTCTGAAGGATTTAAATATAAAATTTTATTCATTACAGGGGTGGATTGAGTGGTGAGGCTACTGGATGGGGCCCAAGGCCTCCGCAACTGAGAAGGTGCACCTTAGGGTATTCTCGCGGATAACTTCTCGCGGATTCAGCCGCTCGCCCCCGCGTGCTCCCGCTTGACTCTCCGCTTGTCCCATAGACTCCATTCTATGCTCAGGCAGATTTTACCGTTCACTCAAAGAATTGACATGTCAATTCTTTGGGCGGACGGCAAAATTGACCTGGGCATAGGGTGGAGTCTATGGGACAGGTGGACAGTCAAGCCAGATCGCTTTAGGGTGAGTGGCGGAATCCGCGTGAAGTTATCTGCGAGAATTCCACAGTGTGCACATACCTTATGCTCCTATGGCACTGTACACACAGAACAAGTCCTCTGCCTCACAGAATGGAATGAATTACTGTGTGTTCCACCAATCAGTGGCTGAGTATCTCACAATAAATGACATCCCATAGTCTGGACCCACGTCTCAATCGGTCCCTGATGTAATGCATAGAACTATTTTGTCTCAAATAATACCAAATAAAAGCTTATATACATAGATTTCTACTGAAAAGCCCCTTAGATATCTGCCGGGGGATGCCTTGTCAGTCGTATCACTCCAACTCTGGAATTGCCTATGCCATTTTGTTTTCCTTTTTACCATGATAAAAGCCGTTGCATTAACGTGTAACTTTTTTCATACCTGTGTAGCAATTTAGGGTGATTTTTTTGTTATAGACCTACTGAACAGCACCGATCGAAAAGCCCCTCCAGCAGATAAATATTTTTACCTAATGTTTTAGCTATGTATGTATCTTATAAGTGAGTCTTAAATGTTTTAATTTTGTGGGGGGTTTTTGTAATAAATGTTTTAAAATTACATTGAGTAGATCTAAAATATTTAGGTAGCTTTAAAAAAAAAAAAAACACACGTAAGAAATGATTTCATCTGGTTAGCCACCTTTACCGATCGAAATAGTTGTTTTTTTTATGTTTTTTTTGTTATTTTTTTTTTTATACATTACTGTTTATCCAATACAAGATACTGTTGTGGAGTATCAATTCGCTACTAGTAATCAGACACAAGTAAAGCCTTGTTTGCACTTTTACTGGTTCATTTTCATAGCCTTATGGAAGTTGTAATTGCTCTATCGGAGATGTAAAATGATTCAGTTCAAGCTACATTAGGTGTACACTATCTACAGTTTTTCTTACCAATGTACTCACTGTCTGATACCCTAATGTTGCATGTCTTTGTGTGCTTTCTGTTTTAAAGAACTGGTTGATCTATATATTGTAATTGTGCTGCTTACATGCCCAATCCAATTAAAGCTATACGTTACAGAGAGTGAAGAAAGAAGGTTTACTGCAGTGCTAATCCTGTAATTCTTCGATTTAAATTTATATAAAAAAAACACACACATTATAAATGTGGACTATATGGTTTATCTGAATATATTTTAGTGTATTTCATTTTACGTTTTGGTAATTTAAAACTTGTTGTTCTTCATAGTTACATTACCAGTAAGTTAAGTCTAAACTGATATTCCACTCTTGTGAGGCTCTACTAGGTTATACAGTAAATAGCATAGGAGCTACACAGGGCTTTGTTATAGGGCTCTGGAGTAGCTGTGCTTGCCACCCTTGGATCAGAAAACTTTTTTAAAAAATTTACAAAATCTACAAAAACTAGTTTGTAGGGGTAGCTAGTAGAATAGAACTTAAAGGGGCTGCATGGTTGTCTTATAAATAGCTTAAAAGCAAGGATAGAGCTATTTTTTAGGCAAACAAAAAAGGCAAAACCTTTTTTTCTATTTTTCTTTTCTAATATTATACATCCTGTTTATAAGTTCATGCACACACGTGTTCAATAAATCTGAGTTTTATGGGGCTACAATTAGGGATGATCGAACACCGGAAAAAGTTAGGTTCTATCAAACTTGAACCTTGTCGAACCTTCCGCATTTGATTTCCGGTGCCTTCCCATTCCATGGGGAAGGAGGAGACAGCCCGAGTACCGCCTCGAATTCCGGGATACAGCCTATTACCTAAGCTGTATCCCTGAATTCCAGGCAGTACCCGGGTTGTCTCCTCCTTCCCCACGGAACGGGAAGGAATGGGGAATCAAATGCGAAAGGTTCGACAAAGTTCGAGTTCGATAGAACCTAACTTTTTCCGGTGTTCGATCATCTCTAGCTATAATATGCCAACTATAGATGTCTATTGAGCCCTATTGCACCTGAGTGTCTCTGACTTCCGACAGAAGCATATGGAGGCATGTGTTATACAGCACTTCTCAAACTTTTTTTTTTTTTACTGGAGCCTTACTCAACAAAGCAAAGTGATGCCTTGGCTTCAACAGACTGACCAAGTGGATGCCGGGACTTCACCATCTGTGGTGGAAGTCCGTGCAAAAAATAAATATAAAAAATAAAAACGTCTCCTAGACTCTGTATAACATAAGTATGAAATGAGTCAATAATGTTCCTGAACCAGATGTGGTTGCAGCCAGGCAAAGGACTGTGCAACTTATAGTCATTTTCGTAAAAAATGCCCCCCCCTCCCCCACCCCAAAAAACGATTGGGCGCCCCACAGTTTGACAAGCACTGTGCTATTGGATGTTGTGCCATATTTTGGAACATATGGTGGCACACAGAATTCCTACAGGTTGCAGCATACACGACTCTTGAAAACAAAGTGAAAAGGAGGAAACAAACTGCTTTTCTGGTGTTGGCAGGCGCTCAATAATACCTGCCACCTGATTCACTCATATATAAAAAATATATATATATATTATATATATCTTTTACCATACCCACCTGCCTAGTAGATGTTTTCTGCTGTTAGTCTCTAATAGAGATGATCGAACATGGGGAAAAGTTAGGTTCTATCAAACTCGAACCTTCTACATTTGATTCCCGATGCCTTCCCGTTCCGTGGGGAAGGTGGAGATTGCCGGAGTACCACCTGGAAAACAGGGATACAGCCTAGGTAATAGGCGGTATCCCTGTTTTCCAGGCGGTACTCAGGCAGTCTCCACCTTCCCCACGGGACGGGAAGGCATCGGGAATCAAATGTAGAAGGTTCGAGTTCGATAGAACCTAACTTTTCCCCATGTTCGATCATCTCTAGTCTCAAAGTTTCACAAAAGAATAAGTGACTAACAGCAGAAATGTGGCCATTTTGGTAATATATGAATAGCTTTTCCATCCTCCATAATATGAGCCAACCTGGCTCAACAAATGGATGTTCAGTTCAAGTTTTCGATGTTAAGGTGTTCTTTAAAATAGGGTACAGACAGTAGTAAAGTACTATTCTAAACAGGCACTACAATGTGTAAAATCTTCATTTTATCTCGCGAATTAGGAAAGGAAGCTTATTTGTGTTAAAGAATCTTGGCATGTAACTCCTACAATTAATTCAAAAGAATAACAATATTTATATTGGTTACATCTGTAATCGGATAATGAGGAAAGAAATGTGTTAAATGAACATACCATTTAAGGTCGACTATCTTCAGCAAAATAACAGTAGTAGGTCTTTGATCATGGCTAGATGCATAGTGATTTCAAACAGTTGGTTCCATGTAGCAACTAAATGTTCCAGATTTTGTTTGTCATTAAATTTGGCAGTCTCACACTGAGATCTACTATGTTCCTAGCAAATAAAAGACAGCTCCTACTGGATGTTAGAATGATTACTATATTAAAAAAAGGGAACTGCATTTTTTTTTGTCCTTTTAATTTATGGCCCACTCATATGTAATCCCTTCACGATGTTCTCCTATTTCTGAAATGTGCTGTAATCTATGACATTTTCTAACAGATATATGTGTAAGGTATATGTATGCTTGTGCAGTTATGGAAAAAGCAGTTTTGGAAAACAGTGTATTTATGAGAAAAAAAAAATCACCTATGGGGCATGTAAAAAACTGTAAAAAAAATACACATTAATTTGCCCGGTAAAGTTGTTTTTGTGACATTTCTGTGTTGTTAAATAAAGGACTTTAGTATTCAAAATACCTGCGGTTATCTATAGAAATTAGTTTCTGTCTATGTGCTACTTCAAGTGACCAAAAGACACACGTTTCTATACATTTACACAATACACAATGATGGTAACACAGAGTATGAGGATGATCAAGTTTACTATTAGGCCATGTTCACATGACGTAAGTTGTGTATTAATCACGGCCGTTGTTGCCGGTTTGCAACAATGGCCGTTAATAATACAAAAGTTACGTGCACTGCAGAGGGAATCCCGGCTGGAGTGTATACACATAGGGGGAGATTTATCAAAGGGTGTAAAATTTAGACTGGTGCAAACTGCTCGCAGCAGCCAATCACAGCTCAGCTTTCCTTTCAGCACTGCCTAAAGCTGAGCTGTAATTGGCTGCTGTGTGTAGTTTGCACCAGTCTAAATTTTACACCCTTTGATTAATCTCCCCCATAGTATACACTTCGGTCAGGATCACTAGCGGCAGCACAAAAAACTGACTTGTCAGTAATGTGCGGCCACTATTCATTAAATAGCGGCCGCACAAGCCTGACAGGTCACACAATGGAGAATGCGGCTCTGGCTGCACTCTCCATTGTCAGCTATGGTGAATTGGGATGTGGGTGCACACAGATGCACCCGCATCTCAATTTGGCACAAATGAAGATCATCCGAGATTATCTTCATTGACACCGGCCGTTCTGTGACCTGGCCGGGTCACAGAACGGCCGGTGTTTCAAGTAATGTGAACCTGGCCACAGAATATGTTCCCACACAGTTATTTTGCTCAGTATTTTGCAATCAAAACCAGAAGTGGATAAAAAAAATGTGTAGCTTTTCTGTGGTTTCTATCCACTCCTGGTTTTGGTTGCAAAATACTGAGCAAAACTGTGTGGGAACATAGCCTTAGGGTATAAACCCACACACCGTATATGCAGCGTATTTACTGCTGCGATACGCAGCAAACTCGCAGCAAACTCGCAGCAAAATCGCAGCAGATTAGATCTAAATAACTGAACACAGCATCAAATCTGTACCAACAAATCTGCTGCGTATTTGTTGCATATCTGCTGCATATACGGTGTGTGGGTTTATACCCTAACAGTATATAATACCTATTGTGCTTGAAAAGTTTTATTTTTTTTGTATTTTTATTTACATTCAATAGTATTTGAATACTGATACTGTATTATTAGCTTTAATACAGTATATCCGGAAAACTGGAATACACAGCACACTGCACAGAAGAGCATTCATTTGCAATTAATAATTTTATTTAATTGAACCACAACTGTAGATTAGGGCTGCTGACTGGATGCATGCCAAAAATAAGAGTTTACTATGTGTGGAGGTCAGCATAAATAGCCTGGGAAATAATAGTTGGACAGTGAATTGTTAGACTTATTTACACTTTTGTATTTCTAAAAAAAAAAATTAAAAAAATCAAAGTATAGTTTACTATCCATATACCTTGTTAGGGCATATGGGTATCAGAGGTGGACTTCCTGGCTGATGCAACAACCACAGGCAATATGTGATCTGTGTAAAGAAAATAAAAACAATAAATTATTGTCCTTGTTCAATAACTAGGTGTATGAGTTTAAATAGTTTATAGCAAAAAAATTATAAATAAAAAAAGGTAGATTTTAGGTCCTTACTCTCTGTTTACTTCTAAAGATGTTCACATTTGGTAAGAGGCTGGACGTTTCTTGACCTGGCAGTACTGCAGTACCTGCCTGATGATCTTTAGCACCGCTGAGTTCTGATGCAGGAGCTTCCGTGCGCACCCTCATCAGAACTCCCCACTGCACACAATAGAGCGTGCGACCAGAGCCGCACACTCTATTGTTTGAACTGACAGGGTTTTCTGCGGCCTCTATTCAGTGAAAAGCGGGAGCAGAAAACTGTAATGTCAGTTTCTTGCGACGCTGCTAGGGACCCCGGACGGAATATACACCATGTGTATACACTCCGTCCAGGATTCCCTCAGCCTGCAACACTACGTAGGTATCGCAGAAACCAAGGCCGTGATTTCTGACGAACTTCCTTAGTGTAAACATAGCCCAATGGTATAGTTGTAAATAAAACAAAAAAAGGGACGGCAAAATAAGCTTGGTGTTGTCACAAAAATGTGGATCCTAAATTACCGATGGTTTTGTGGATTGCAATGTGCTCTCCGCAAATTTTGCACTTTCCCATAGACTTCTATTGTAGTGTCCGCACCGCAATTGTGGATCACATTACAACCTATCCTATTTTTAGGCGTCACGGATTGCGGAAACGCAAATTAACAGGATGTATTAATAGCACCATAGAAATCAACGGATTGCAAAGGATTCAGTATTTTCTTATCAACAAATACTGATGAAAAAGACTGACGTGTGAATGAGGCCTAATACTGCTTGGAGATCATGAATACATAGGCCTTCAACTGCAGCATCCAACTTCTTCCGCAACCAGTAATCAAGTGGAGAACTCTAGAATTCAGACGAACCCTAACATGCTCGAGATTCGCTCATCTTAGCTCCATGCTAATTTAGACCTGAGCTGAGAACTTGTAAAGCGAACATATATTTTTTTCAGTTTTTAGCTGACCTTGCCTGACAATGAAATTCAAAGTTCTGGGGTTTAAAAATGATGCAGTACTCTCCACAGAGTTTGGAAAAAAAGCCAATGCTTACGGAAAACATCAATCACGTTTGTAGTTCATGAAGAAGCATGTGGCAGACTCCTGAAACTCACAGTAGAAGTTTCTCTGGTCAAATAAAAGTAAAATGATAGTTTTTGGAAAAATTACGTACATTATCCCAAGAACATCATGATGATGATGATAACAGCATCGGGGGGTGGGGGGGTTAGCGGGGTAGACATTTGCAGGGGCTGTAAAACTGGTCAGGATTGAATGAAAAATGGATGGCAGCAAATACTGGGCAATTTCTTAGTAAACCTCTGCCAGAGATTTAATACTGGGATGCAGGACAGTAACCCTATAGATACTGATCAAGCTAAACTGGAGTGGTTTAAGGGGGTACACTGAAATGTCCTAGAATAGTCTGGTCAAAGCCCTAAATTCAATTGGCATGACTGCTGTACACCAACACAACGCAATCTAACATGAACTAGAAAACACAGAGAAGACAGCGTTCCATGGTGCAGAATCATCAAAACAGAGGTGGATCAAGTGGGGGAGTTTAACAGTGGATTGCCTCACCTGATATAGTTGTACAAGACTGAGGCACAACTCTCCAAGCACGTAGAGGGAGAAACAGCGTTGCACAGGCTTTCCTGTATACTCACGCAGGGGCAAATAGACAGATGCAGACCTCCACTCCTTGAGAAAGACAGGTTCATCAGGCGCAGCCACCTGGAGTTGGCCTTGCCCATACTTGCATCGGATCGGATGCTGTTGGATTCGCTTTCTCTCCTATTTACACACCCACTGACTGAGATAGTGGGCCCCAGCGTGCATCCCCACATTGTGCCACTAAAAGGGACTGTCTAGTGCTGCTGGACCCTACCGTCTATTGCCCGTTGAACCTGTCTTTCTTAAGGAGTGGAGGTCTGCATCTGTCTTACTTGATGGAATTTTGTCTAGAAGAATGAATAACAATCCTAGTGTCTAGATGTGGCAAGAGCCATAACCCAAGAGATTGTGGAGCCAGCTTTTGCTGCAATTACAAGTGCCAAAGTATTGATTTTCAGGAATGAAAACTTTTATTCAAGGAATATTTTGCAAGTCACTGTAAATGGGTATTTTAAAACATTTTGCCTTAAAGTGGTTTACCAAGATTATTAACATAGTCTAAAAAACATCCAACTGCATTGCCAAAGCCTAAAAAAAACTCCCCATATACATTTTTTATCTTCTATCAGCTTCTCCTTGCATGATACAGCTTTGTTTACACCTTAAACTGTTTGTTTAGATTCAGGCGGAACTGCAGTGTATACGTGTTTCATGCAAACTGCAATTTCTGTTGTCTGTGTGTCACTGAGTGTCTATTTGAATGCGTATATATGTTACGGCGTGTCTGTGTGCGTGCGCTACTGTGTGTTACAGTGCGCGTGTCTGTGGGAGTGTATTACTGTGTCCTTGTGTCTTGTGGGGGGGGTTGTATACAGGGGTAGGTAAATGGTGTAGTCTTACAGTAGACATGCCCCCATTTGCAGCCAGATGCCCCCAGTTGCAGCCAAATGCCCCCATTTGCAGTCATATGCTCCCAATTTGCAGCCAGACATGCCCCCAGTTGCAGCAGCCAGATGCCCCCCTTTGCAGCCAGACATGCCCTCAGTTAATGCTTTAATAATAATAATGCTTTTATTTGTATAGCGCACACAGATTCCGCAGCACTTTACATAGTTTCGCCAATTATTGCTCCCTGTCCCCATTAGGGCTCACAATCCAAATTCACCTATCTGTATGTTTTGGGTGTGGGAGGAAACCAGAGTACCCGGAGGAAACCCACACAAACACGGAGAGAACATACAAACTCTTTGCAGATGCTGCCCTTGATGGGATTTGAACCCAGGACCCCAGCGCTGCAAGGCTACAGTGCTAACCACTGAGCCACCGTACTGCCAGACGCCCCCCTGTTCCAACCAGATGCGCCCGCCCTAGAAAGGAACTATCTCTCTGCTCAGGAACAATACTGAACTTTCATAGAATTAACTCAAAAGGACCCATATGACTGCCTCCACCATTTACTTATAGGCTAGGGCTGGCCTAGTTTAATATGGGTGGAGAGCAGCCTGAGGTAACTTGGTATCTGATAGTTAGGAACCCTCTAGTGCAGGCCTCTGGTAGGCTGAGGGAAAGGGTGGTAGACAATCATTCTCTCGCACATACAATATAACAACATTTGAAGAACAAATTAACCCCTTTGACCTTCAATATGCTGGCTGTTATAAGAGGAAAATAGTTGTGACATCTTGTGGTCAAAAGGTAATATTATATCTTACATAGAGAAGCATAGAAGAACCCAGCAAAGACATATACCTTAGTGCTGACTGACATTAAAAGACCCAACAGTAATATATTGGGTTCTTGGGCACTACATAAGGTGAACCACTAAATTTCTAATTACATGTACTAAACTATAAAGTCATAGGCTATGTTCACAAAAAAATAGTAAAAAAGGCATCCGCTTAAAAAAAGCAAAAAAAAAAAAAAAAACCCATCCGTTATGAAATGCATTGACGTCAATGGAATAATGGGCTTCATTTGTACACAGCGTATGGAATGACGGACGTCTTATTGTCATTACAATTATTTTTGGAGATCTTGTAAAACAACAGACGTTATTTTTTAATTGTTTACACAAAGTTTTTCTTTTTTCACCGCCCTACTATTAAATTCAATGGACTTTTCAGTTAAAGACACAACCAAAGAGCAATCAGTCCACCTGAACTAGAATAATGTACCAACAGCACTGCTGGGCGGCCAAATGGTGAACTAACAGACGTAATTTTAAAACAATTATAAACGGACAAGAAAAAAACGTTGTGGGAACATAGCCATAGAAAGACTTCTACGTTGGTGTTCATTTCCTACGTTTGAAAATAAAGTACCTTAGAGAACCTTAATCTCCAGAATCCTATAATTATACGTATGCCTTTTTCCCATGGAGCTTATTCAATTTCACTTCAGACCCTTTTAATGAATTTGTCAACATTCCCTTTGCAGCAAGTATCAGGCTCCGAGGAAATGGCATTGTTGGTTGTCTATTTGATATTCACAAAAAACTGTAATCCCAAAGTGTTTGCCAAGTTCGCTAATATGCCATGGGAGAAGGTAAAGGTTGATAATCGCTGATGTAAACAGCATAGCCAGCATATTTCTAAGAAATATAATGTTTAATATACTTTATATTCTACAGTAGCATGAAGCTA
Organism: Dendropsophus ebraccatus; assembly: GCF_027789765.1. Taxonomy (NCBI): domain Eukaryota; kingdom Metazoa; phylum Chordata; class Amphibia; order Anura; family Hylidae; genus Dendropsophus; species Dendropsophus ebraccatus. The sequence goes on along the minus strand of NC_091460.1, from coordinate 126,938,830 downwards.
AGCTTTAAAGGTTATGGCCTCTTTTAAAACTACCATTTTATGTATAGAATATTTTAGGAAGACCTATGTGTCTCCGTGATCAGTGGTTTCATACAATGGCCCTGATTTATCAATCTGTGTAAAACAAAAACTGATGTAATTTGTCCATAGCTGCTAGAGATGAGCGAACCGGGTTCGGGTTCGAGTCGATCCGAACCCAAACGTTCGATATTTGATTAGCTGGGGCTGCTGAACTTGGATAAAGCTCTAAGGTTGTCTGGAAAACATGGATACAGCCAATGACTATATCCATGATTTCCACATAGCCTTAGGGCTTTATCCAAGTTCAGCAGCCACCGCTAATCAAATGCCGAAAGTTCGGGTTCGGATCGACTCGAGCATGCTCGGGGTTCGCTCATCTCTAATAGCCGCCAATCACAGCTCAGGTTTCATTATACTAGAGCTTGTTTGTAGAGATAAGCTAATTTTCAGTATAAACATAATTTGAACCCTGTGCCGCTCTGTGGTACTCTGCTCCACCAGGAAAAGATGGAAGTTTCCTAGGACTGGATCCAACTTTTCCAGGCACCCGAGGAGGAGCGTCACTGAGTTGGCTGGCTGATAAACCGACTGCTGAGCTATCGAAGCGCTTTGCTTTCTTTATTCTGTAAATTCTTTCACCTCTTCTTGTTTGGATATGACAGCTGAGTTGTCATTGGTTGTTTTGGGCCAATTACATCAGTCTGTGTTTCAGTATGATCTTAAGAGTTATTCCCCCCCCCCATGCTGATCTGCAATGATAGCATTCTGCACTTAGAGATACACAGATACACTTTTTAAAATGGAGTTCAACCCGTAATTAGTACACAACATAGCAATGTAAAATCTGCAATATTTGTGACAAATCATAATTTTTTGCATTTTTTAGCCACTCTTTTTTTTCTTTTTTGGTGGCTGTCAGGGTAGGTGGTGGGGTACAACTGTCCCTTTGCCTGGACCCTGGTTTTGACCCTGCCTCTAGCTGCTTGGTATAGTTTTTGGGGGGATTTACTAAGCATACGCTAGGGAGAAGGTGCAGATTCTCCCTGGCGTACGCCTCCCATACGCCCGGCTTGCCCGATGGGCAGGCTGGCGGAGCCTGCGAGGGCGTGATGAGCCGGGAAGGAGGTGCAGCCTCCTCCCGCGCCTCATTTATCATTATTTACGCCTGCTCGCAGGCGTAAATCAGGATCAAAATCTACACCAGCTTCCAGCAGGTGTAGATTTTGTACGCCGGCCACAGATTCGGGCGCCCGCCTGGCTGGATTCATTAAGAGGCGTGCGCCTCTTAGTGTATCTTGCCGGGGAAAAGGGGGCGGGGCTTATTATAAAACTTCGTAAATCCCCCCCTTTGTTTCTGGTCCTGTTCCAATTCTGATCCTTGTTCTGTGACTATGCTCTGGTTTCAGTTTTTGTCCATGTTGTGTGTGTCTGGTTCTGATCTGGTCTTTATGACTTCCCTTGTATAGTGTAAGCCCCATGTACTTAAGAGTCGGGACCGTCACACAGTTGACGGTCCTAAGTTTGGATGGATTGTGCAAGTAGGAAGGTGGGATCAGACTGGTGCCAGATGGATTGTCCAGTGGAGTGGGATCAGACTGGTGCCAAATGGATTGTCCAGTGGAGTGGGATCAGACTGGTGCCAGATGGAGTGTCCAGTGGAGTGGGATCAGGCTGGTGCCAGACTTTCCCCTTCTCATTACACCGACCTAAAAATAAAGGGCATTGAGTGTCATAAAACAAAAAAAAGTTTAATCACTTCTTCCTGGCAATATCCATTGTCCAACATGTAATAGAGAAATGGAAGTGAAAATGGTTTCCATATTGTCCATGGATTACGCCATCAAGTACATACAAGAAAAACACACCTGTTCTTTTATTAGACAAGAACTTTAAGGGGAGCTCGGAGAACATGAGAAATCGCTGGTTAGAAACTATAGAAACACAAAACTACCAAGAACTTAAAGATAAGTATAGCTACTGCAGAAGTAGTGTCTAAATAAGGTGGCTCCATAGGGTACTCCACCTTTGTGACACATACTGGACTGACTATCCCATAATGCATTGAAGATAGCATAATGCTACAGAGCCCACAAAGATAATTTATTCTATGGTCATTCTATGGTATCTTCTAATGAAGAAACAGACTATAAACTAGGATAAACATATATGTATCCTAAGATAATAAGAAGGGAAACACTAAAAGGGCAGACTAGGTGGACCCAGTGGTCTTTTTCAGCCGACAATCTTCTATGTTTCTAAATGTCTGAACCATTGGGTGCCATATTAAGGGAATTTGACCTGTGTATTCACCTATACGTTTATAGGTATTTGATGATCTGAGAAGAAATGCAATAAACCATATGTGGATGGACATGTTTTTTTAATAATTCTCTGAAATATGAATCATAATAACAGATTTCCAGGACATCAATTAGAACAGTTTGAAATGGACTTATATCCTGTACGTGTGACAGTCAGTAATATAACACATTATCCAACACTTGGTGTCGGAAACGTTTTATTAGTATCTTACATGACTATTATTTTTTTTATAAGAGACTTGAAGAAAAATAGTTGAAATACTGCCTATTTTTCAGATGTACAGTGGTACCTTGGTTTAAGAGTAAACTTGGATTAAGAACGTTTTGGTTTAAGAGCTCCCAGTTTTTCAAAATTGTGACTTGGTTTAAGAGCATTGCTTTGGTTTAAGAGCTCCCTGTACTGGATGGGAGGGGGAGTGGGGGAGGGGGGTGGTCTGCATAGTGGAGTCTACAGCACTGTACTCTGACCCAGGAAGTCTCCCTCACCTTTCAAATCAAAGCAGATCCACTTCAGGCTGGGGCTTGCATCAGGGGACATTACTGTGGAGGTAATCTCCTCTCTCCCCAACAGAGAACGCTGTATTTATGTGCCCACATCTGCCCTGCTCATTCCTTTATACTCCCTGCAGTCTCTGGGACCACAATAACATAGTAACATTGTAAATAAGGTTGAAAGAAGACAAGAGTCCATCAGGTTCAACCTAGGGAAACCCTACAGTGTTGATCCAGGGAAGGCAAAAACCCCTATGAGGCAGACGGCAATTGCCCCACCACAGGGAGAAAACTCCCGACTCCAATGGCAACCAGAATAATCCCTGGATCAACGTATCACCGGAAATCTAATGCCCATAACTTGTGATATTATATTGTTCAAGAAAAGCATCCAGGCCTCCCTTGAACTTATTTAATGAATCGGCCATGACAACATCATGTGGCAGATACAGTAAAGTAAAGTACAGTAAAGAACCCGCGTTGATGCTGATGATAAAATCTTCTTTCCTCTAGACATAGAGGATGCCCCCTTGTCATGGTTACAGACCTAGGAGTAAAAAGATCACTACAAAGATCTCTGTACTGTCCATTCATATATTTGTACATTGTGATCAGATCGCCCCTAAGATGTCTTTTTTCTAGCGTAAATAACCCCAAGCTTGATAACCTGTCCTGGTACTGTAACCCACCCATTCCCTTAATGACCTTTGTTGCCCTCCTCTGCACCCGCTCCACTTCAGCTGTGTCCTTCTTATATACCGGTGCCCAAAACTGTACACAGTATTCCATGTGTGGTCTGACCAGTGATTTATAAAGAGGCGAAACTATGTTCTCATCTTTAGCATCTATACCTCTTTTGATGCATCCCATTATTTAATTAGCCTTGGCAGCTGCTGCCTGGCACTGATCACTAAAGTTGAGTTTACTGTCCACCAATAACCCCAGTTCCTCTTCGGAAGTAGTTTTACCCAGTGTTTTATTATTTAGCACATAACTGTACTTATTATTTTTATGGCCCAAGTGCATAAGCTTACATTTAACCACATTAAACTTAATTTGCCACCGCCCAAGCCTCTAACTTCTCCAAATCCCTCTGTAATATGATATTATCCTCCTCTGTACTGATTACTTTACCCAGTTTAGTATCATCTGCAAAAATGGAGATTCTACTCTGTAGCCCCTCAACAAGATTATTAATAAAAATATTAAAAAGAAGTGAACCCAACACTGACCCCTGTGGTACCCCACTAGTAACTAAAACCCAATCTGAATATGTTCCATCAATGACCACCCTCTGTTTTCTATCACACAACCAGTTACTTACCCATTTGCAGACGTTTTCCCCGAGTCCCAGCATCCTCATTTTGTAGACCAACCTTTCATGCAGCACAGTATGCCTTTGAAAAGTCCAGATATACAACATCCATAGCCTCCCCCAGGTCCAATCTATAACTTACCTCTTCATAGAAGCCGATCAGATTAGTCTGACAGGACCGATCCCTCATAAATCCATGCTGGTGCTGCGTCATAAGATTATTTGCATTAAGATACACCAGTATAGCATCTCTTACAAACCCCTCAAATACTTTACCTACTATAGATGTTAGACTTACGGGCCTGTAGTTTCCAGGATCACTCTTTGACCCCTTCTTGAATATTGGTACCACATTAGCTATGCACCAGTCCTGTGGAACAATCCCTGTCGTAATAGAATCTTAAAATATTAGAAATAACGGTCTGTCTAACACAGTATTTAATTCTTGCAAAACTCTAGGATGGATACCTTCTGGGCCTGGGGACTTATGGATTTTAATGTTTTTAAGGCGTCTCCCGACTTCTTGTTGTGTTAGGCAGGTGAGATTTATGGGAGGATTTATATGATCCCTAGTCATGTCGTCTGTTATGGGATTCTCCTCTGTGAATACAGTAGAGAAGAATGTATTTAGTAGATTGGCCTTTTCCTCTTCCCCCTCCACCATTACACCCAGATTATTTTTGAGGGGACCAACATTTTCGGTTTTAAGTCTTTTGTTGTTTATATAGGTGAAGATCATTTTGGAATTCGTTTTACTTTCTGTGGCTATCCTTCTTTCTGTTACTATTTTTGCTTCTTTTATTTGCTTTTTACACATTTTCTTCTTCTGTCTATAGTTGCTCAATGCTTCCCCACTACCTTCTTGTTTTAGTAGTCTGAATGCTTGTTTCTTATCATTTATTGCACCCCTTACAGCTGAAGCTGGATTTCTCTTATTTCTACTACGTTTATTCCCATATGGTATGTGTCGTTCACATGATTTACCCAGGATGCTCTTAAATATGTCCCATTTCTCTTGTGTACTTTTATTTCTGAAGGCATTGTCCCAGTCTATGTTCCCAAGGTCCTCTCTTAGTTTTTGAAATTAGCCTTCCTGAAATTTAATGTTTTTGTAGCCCCTCTACTAATCATTTTATTGAAGGATAATTGAAAACGTACTATGTTATGGTCACTATTACCTAGGTGACCCCCCCACCTCTATTTTTGATATTCTGTCGGGCCTATTGGTTAAGATCAGGTCCAGAAGGGCCCCCCCTCTTGTTGGTTCCTGTACTAGTTGGGAAAGGTAATTATCTTTTACTATTTCCAAAAACATGCTTCCCTTCCTGGAGCTGCAGGTTTCTGCTTTCCAGTTTATATTTGGGTAGTTAAAGTCCCCCATAATAATGACTTCCCCCTGCTTCGCTGCCGCATCTATTTGTCTTATAAGAAGATTTTCTGACTCTTCCACTATACTTGGAGGTTTATAACTCACTCCTATAAGAATTTTATTATTCTTCGTCCCTCCCCTTATTTCTACCCAAAGAGATTCCACATTATCATCACTTATATCCTCCTGCAGAATGGGCCTAAGGCATGATTTAACATATAGACAGACCCCTCGGCCTTTCTTATTTTTACGGTCATTTCTGAATAGACTATAACCCTGGATATTAACAGCCCAGTCATAACTCTCATCCAGCCATGTCTCGCTTATCCCCACTATATCATATTTCTCTTCAACCATTATGAGTTCTAATTCCTCAGCTTTATTAGTGAGGCTTCAAGCATTAGTATAAATACATTTAATATGTTTGTCCATATTCCCTTTCCTCTTGTCACTAGTGACTGTTCTAACCTCTCCCGCCGCCCCACCCCCAGTACCATAATCTAGGCCCAGCTCTCCATCTACTCTGTCTTCACTTACTATATTGTAGTTGCCCTCCCCCCCGGTCCCTAGTTTAAACACTCCTCCAACCTCTTAGCCATCTTCTCCCCCAGCACGGCTGCACCCTCCCCATTGAGATGCAGCCCGTCCCTACTGTAGAGCCTGTAACCGACCGAGAAGTCGTCCCAGTTCTCCATGAACCCAAACCCCTCTATCCTACACCAGCTCTTGAGCCACTTATTTACCTCCCTAATCTCCCGCTGTCTCTCAGGTGTGGCTCGTGGTACAGGTAATATTTCGGAGAATATCACCTTGGAGGTCCTAGTTTTAAGCTTCCTGCCTGAAAGTCCCTGAAATCGTTTTTAAGGACCCGCCACCTACCTCTAACTTTATCATTGATGCCAATGTGCACCATGACTGCTGGGTCATCGCCAGCCCCTCCCAGTAATCTGTCAGCCCGATCTGCGATGTGACGAACTCGAGCGCCAGGAAGGCAACACACCGTTCGACGATCCCGGTCTTTGTGACAGATTGCCCTGTCTGTCCCCCTAATAATTGAGTCCCTCACTACAAGTACCTGCCTGGCCTGCCCTGAACTCCTGTTTCCCACCTTACTGGAGCAGACACCCCCCTGGCTTTCAGAGGCAGTGTCCTGCTGCAGCAATGCCACCCCTGAATCAACATCCCCCTCATCCGCCAATTTGGCAAACTTGTTGTGGTGTGCCAGATCAGGACTGGCCTCCCTCGCACTCTTCCCTCTACCCCGTTTTCTAACTGTGACTCAACTAGCTGCCTCTTCCTCCTGTACCTCCATGCTATCACTCTCTCCCCCATCTACCCCTTGGAGCGCTTACTCAGTGAGAAGCAGACCCCTTTCCAGTTTGCCAATGTATCTCAATCGTCACAGCTGCTCATTTAGATCCAGGATCTGGGCTTCCAAACCAGCAACATGCACACATCTCCCACAATGGTATGCACCCTCGATCGGTTGATCAAGGATTGCATACATCGCACAAGATGTACATTGAGCCGCATTGTCAAACATGGCACATTTTTATGGGGATATTATGTATAACTAAACAAAACAAAAACAACAAGCAACAAAAGCAAACAATGTGTTCAAAAGCAAGTAAACAATTGGTTTTCCTCTAAAACTCCCTGGATCTAAAGTCCCAGAATAAGTCCCACACACACACTTCAGATCAAAAACTCGCACGCTCCAAAATTCGCTCACAAATACAATATAAAAGCGCTTAGCTTGCAGGGATGGCTGTTTCTGGCTCCTGTGTTGGAAGAGGTTGCATTCCAGAGGCTCCAACAAGGAAGCCTGGTGCACACTGATTTATATAGGAATAAGGCTTTAGCCTGCCACCAATTAAGTGCGCACTGGCCCTTTAAATCTGGAGCACCCAGCGCAAGTGTCCTAAGAGGGGGGATGAATGCACTGGGCAAAGGAACAGTAAGCAGGAGCAAAGACAGATGAGGTGCCCAGGGAAGAGCAAAAGAAAGGCAACACCAGTGGGCAGTTCAGTGGGCAGGGGATTGCTGGGTGTAGCAGTTCATCAGGAGATTGATGCCGCATGATGATGTCCTGCTACACACACCACTGCTACATGCCAATGCTCTCTTACACAAAGCTGGGGATCACTATGTGTGTAGTAATGCTAAAATAGTAATGAACTAGACATATATGTGACAGTAAATTCTGCAGCCACTCTCCTGCACTTTCACAAGCAGAGGTTTTGCTGTGTAGCAGCTGACATGTCCAGAGGTGGCAGCAGAGAGCTTGTGTCAGAGCTCTCTGCAGTCCAGTGCTGTCTGTTGGTTGCAAAGTAGGGATGGTCCGAACCCTCCGACGTTCGGGTTCGTATGAACCCGAACGCTCGGCATCGGATTCCCGCTGTCTGCCCACTCCGTGGAGAGGGTGGATACAGCGGGAGGACCGCCTGAAAAACTGTGATACAGCCTATGGCTATGGCTGTATCCCAGTTTTCCAGGCGGTCCTCCCGCTGGATCCGCCCGCTGCACGGAGCGAGCAGACAGTGGGAATCATTACCGAGAGTTCGGGTTCATACAAACCCGAACCGAACTCGGTTCGGACCATCCCTATTGCAAAGGTATTGAAAAAAAAAAGCTTCAGGGTGCCCTCACACATCCTTTTGTGTGGTGTTTTTAGGCCTTCAAAAAAAAAACACTATAAAAAATGCTTCTTATTTTTCTGGCATTTTTCTTGCGTTTTTGCCTTTATGTGTGAACTATTTTTTGGTGTTTTTTGTGCAGCATTTTTGTGTGATCTTTTTTTTCCACTGCCATCACATTACCTAGTTGCTGGACCAAAAAAGGTTACAATAACACCCGAGAAAAAAACGCCATTCACACAGCAATGGCGTTTTTGAGATAACCGGAATAATCCCATTAAAGTCTATGATAGAAAAAAATGCCACAGTTTGCCAAAAAAAAAAACGCCACCCCCTTAGCATGCTGCATTTTGGAAAACCTGCCACAGAGCCTGAAAAACACCAGAGAGAAGAGAAAAACACCACCCCCAAAAAACACCATGTGCATTAGGCTTTAAGCTAACATCTGGTAGCTGGTGTTGTTTTTTTTTTTTTTTGGGGGGGGGGGGGGGGAACATGAAGTATGAAGCCAGCCTAAAGCCAAGTTTATACAGTGGCGCCTTGGATTACGAGCATAATTCGTTCCAGGATTGTGTTTGTAATCCAAATCACTCTTATTTTCCCATAAGAAATCAATGAAATGCAGACTATTGGTTTCACAGCCCAAAAATAATTATTTTTTATTATTCTGAATGTCATGTAAAACAAATGAAACAACCATTTAGAAAAAGCTGAATATGTGATACTATAAGTTACTGTACAGTATAGTAATCAGCATGTGGAGTATAATGTATAGTAAGCAGGGCCGGACTGGGACTTAAAATCAGCCCTGGCAATCAAACAGCAGTAGCCCACATACCATATCATGGATAGCCATGTAAAATACGCGCTGTAGCAAATTCTGCTTCATTTAGCCGTTAAAGGGAACCTGTGGGGTCTATACCAGGTACACAGCTGTAGATCCCAGCGTACAGATCAGGGACTGGATCTTTAGTCTAGTGTAAACCTCTTTAATCATTCTTTTTATTACCAGCTGAAGTGTCACAGAGGCGGAGCCACAGCAGCACCTTCTGCCCCCCCCTGCCTGCTCTGACTGATGGACGTAAAGGGTGCTGCTGCTGCTGCTGTTGTGAAACTTTAGTTAGTAATGAAAAGGACAATTATAAAAGTTTACACTGGACTAAAGTACAGTGATATCTCCCTCATATCTGTCTGCCGAGATCTATAGCCCTAGACCTGGTATGGACCTCACAGATTCCCTTTAAAGGAGAAAAACATGGCCACTTTCTTTCAGAAACAGCGCCACACTCTTCTTCAGTTTGTGTAAGGTATTGCAGCTCAGTTCCATTGAAGTGAATGGAGCCAAGCTGTAATACCACACACAGTCTGAGGACAGGGGTGGTGCTGGACAAAAGTTACTATATTTTTTAAATCCCTTTTATCCTGACTATGTCTGCACTCCATATAATGGCGGTATAAGTAGTAAGGTTTTAATTATTAAAATGTGTCTGCTGGTTGTGATCTCATGTGTAATCAAAGCTACATAATAAGCTGCTAGATAGTAATTTCCTACTGGATATCTATCTATCTATCTATCTATCTATCTATCTATCTATCTATCTATCTATCTATAGTATCTATCTATCTATCTATCTATCTATCTATCTATCTATCTATCTATCTATCTACTCTATCTATCTATCTATTTATCTATCTATCTATCTCCTATCTATCTATCTATCTATCTATCTATCTCCTATCTATCTATCTATCTATCTATCTATCTACTATCTATCTATCTATCTATCTATCTATCTATCTATCTCCTATCTATCTATCTATCTATCTATCTATCTATCTATCTATCTATCTCCTATCTATCTATCTATCTATCTATCTATCTACTATCTATTATCTATCTATCTATCTATCTATCTATCTATCTATCTATCTATCTATCTATCTATCTATCTCCTATCTATTATCTATCTATCTATCTATCTATCTCCTATCTATTATCTATCTATCTATCTATCTATCTATCTATCTATCTATCTATCTATCTATCTCCTATCTATCTCCTATCTATTATCTATCTATCTATCTATCTATCTATCTATCTATCTATCTCATATCTATCTATCTATCTAGTATCTATCTATCTCATATCTATCTATCTTTCTATCTATCTATCTATCTATCTTCTATCTATCTCCTATCTATCTACCTCCTATCTATCTATCTATCTATCTATCTATCTATCTCCTATCTATCTATCTATTATCTATCTATCTATCTATCTATCTATCTATCTATTATCTATCTATCTATCTTCCTATCTATCTATCTATCTATCTATCTATCTCCTATCTATCTATCTATCTATCTATCTATCTATCTATCTATCTATCTATCTCATATCTATCTATCTATCTAGTATCTATCTATCTCATATCTATCTATCTTTCTATCTATCTATCTATCTATCTTCTATCTATCTCCTATCTATCTACCTCCTATCTATCTATCTATCTATCTATCTATCTATCTATCTATCTATCTATCTATCTCCTATCTATCTATCTATCTATCTATCTATCATCTATCTATCTATCTATCTATCTATCTATCTATCTATCTATTATCTATCTATCTATCTTCCTATCTATCTATCTATCTATCTATCTATCTATCTATCTATCTATCTCCTATCTATCTATCTATCTATCTATCTATCTCCTATCTATCTATCTATCTATCTATCTATCTATCTATCTATCTATCTATCTCCTATCTATCTATCTATCTATCTATCTATCTATCTATCTCCTATCTATCTATCTATCTCCTATCTATCTATCTATCTATCTATCTCCTATCTATCTATCTATCTATCTATCTATCTATCTATTATCTATCTATCTATCTATCTATCTATCTATCTATCTCCTATCTATCTATCTATCTATCTATCTATCTATCTCCTATCTATCTATCTATCTATCTATCTATCTATCTATCTATCTATCTACTCTATCTATCTCCTATCTATCTATCTATCTATCTATCTATCTATCTATTATCTATCTATCTATCTCCTATCTATCTATCTATCTATCTATCTATCTATCTATCTATCTATCTATCTATTATCTATCTATCTATCTCCTATCTATCTATCTATCTATCTATCTATCTATCTATTATCTATCTATCTCCTATCTATCTATCTATTATCTATCTATCTATCTATCTATCTATCTATCTATCTATCTATCTATTATCTATCTATCTATCTATCTATCTATCTATCTATCTATCTATCTATCTATCCATCTATCTATTATCTATCTATCTATCTCCTATCTATCTATCTATCTATCTATCTATCTATCTATCTATCTATTATCTATCTATCCATCTATCTATCTATCTATCTATCTATCTCCTATCTATCTATCTATCTATCTATCTATCTATCTATCTAGTATTTATCTATCTATCTATCTATCTATCTATCTATCTATCTATCTATCTATCTGTCTCTACACTATCAGTAGGGCCCCAGGACAAATTTTAGGATACATATTGGAAACATAGGTAAGAATTTTCTGTGCATGATACTCTCATAGTTAATAACACCAGTAAGCAAATATCAACACACTGTACACGTTACCGCCATACTGTTACTAAGCAATCCCACCAATATTGCCAATACTACCAGTATATAAGCAACAAATAATATCACCACACTATGAGCACGGCCATTATCACCACATAATGACTAATACCGCTACACTGCAACTGAATACAATCCACTATATACAACACTAATATTACCAATAATACCAGAATACACAGAACGAGTAATACCATCACACCATGCCCCCTACCCTCACCATACAGTGACTGGATAATACCACTATACCATCACACCATGCCCACTACCCTCACCATACAGTGACTGGATAATACCACTATACCATCACACCATGCCCACTACTCCCACCATAGTGTGACTGGACAATACCACTATACTGTCATCAAATAATAGCCACTATATAAAGACCAATATTCTACCACAGCAGTGACCATAGAACACAGGTGTCACACTCCGGCCCTCCAGCTGTTAGAACACTACAAATCCCAGCATGCCTGGACAGCTAAAGCATGTTGGGAATTGTAGTTTTGCAACACCTGGAGGCCCGGAGTTTGACACCCCTGATACAGAGGTAGATCCCAGCTGTATAAAGGTTCTGCAGACTTTGTAAGTGATAGTAGTGCAGTTACATCCTGTGACTCACAGTAGGCGTCTTCTCTGCATGAAGAGAGGACCACTTTTCCTTTTCTTCTCCATCTGGCTCCGGCCATCATGAAGGCTTCTCTGGCCAGGACTCCTCTCCACGGGATCTGTCAGACAGACATTTTAGGCTTCTTGCTCCAGCAACATCCTCATCTATACATCCCCCCATATAGAATAGCTCCCCCTGCATCCCCCCATATAGAATAGCCCCCCTGTAGAGCCCCAGACAGCCATCCTCCATCCTGAATCCCCCCTATACAGAATAGCCCCCCCTGCATCCCCCCATATATAATAGCCCCCCCCCTGCATCCCCCCATATAGAATAGCCCCCCTGCACCCCCCCATATAGAATACCCCCCGCACCCCCATATAGAATAGCCCCCCTGCTGTACATCCCCCATATATAATAGCCCCCCTGCACCCCCCATATATAATAGCCCCCTGCACCCCCCATATGTAATAGCCCCCCTGCATCCCCCCATATAGAATAGCCCCCCTGCATCCCCCATATTGAATAGCCCCCCCTGCATCCCCCATATAGAATAGCCCCCCTGTAAAGCCCCAGACAGACAGCCACCCCCCTGCATCCCCCATATATAATAGCCACCCTGCATCCACCCATATAGAATAGCCCCCCTGCACCCCCCATATAAAACAGCCCCCCTGCACCCCCATTTAGAATAGCCCCCCCTGCACCCCCCATATAGCATAGCCCCCCTGCATCCCCCCATATAGAATAGCTCCCCCCTGCATCCCCCCATATATAATATCCCCCCCCGCATCCCCCATATGGAATAGCTCCCCCCTGCACCCCCCCATATACAGTATAATAGCCCCCTCCGCATCCCCCCATATAGAATAGCCCCCCCCTGCATCCCCCCATATATAATGCCCCCCCCCCCCGCATCCCCCCGTATGGATTAGCCCCCCTGCATCCCCCCATATAGAATAGCCCCCCCTGCATCCCCCCATATATAATAGCCCCTCCCTGCATCCCCCATATATAGTAGCCCCCTGCATCCCCCCATATAGAATAGCCCCCCTGTAGAGCCCCAGACAGACAGCCATCCCCCCCTGCATCCCCCCATATAGAATAGCCCCCCTGCATCCCCTCATAGAGAGTAGCCCCCCTGCATCCTTCCATATAGAATAGCCCCCCTGCATCCCCTCATAGAGAATAGCCCCCCTGCATCCCCCATATAGAATAGCCCCCCTGCATCCCCCATATAGAATAGCCTCCCCTGCACCCCCCCATATATAATAGCCTCCCCTGCACCCCCCATATATAATAGCCCCCCAGCATCCCCCCATATAGAATAGCCCCCCTGCATCCCCCATAGAGAATAGCCCCCCTGTAAAGCCCCAGACAGCCAGCCACCCCCCCCTGCATCCCCCCATATATAATAGCCCCCCTGCATCCACCCATATAGAATAGCCCCCTTGCACCCCCCATATAAAACAGCCGCCGTGCACCCCCATATAGAATTGCCCCCCTGTAAAGCCCCAGACAGCCAGCCACCCCCCCCCTGCATCCCCCCATATATAATAGCCCCCCTGCATCCACCCATATAGAATAGCCCCCTTGCACCCCCCATATAAAACAGCCCCCTGCACCCCCATATAGAATAGCCCCCCTGCAGCCACCATATAGAATAGCCCCCCTGCACCCCCCATATAAAACAGCCCCCCTGCACCCCCATATAGAATAGCCCCCCTGCATCTCGCTCCCATATAGAATAGCCCCCCTGCATCCCTCCATATAGAATAGCCCCCCTGCATCCCCCCATATAGAATAGCTCCCCCTGCATCCCCCCATATAGAATAGCTCCCCCCTGCATCCCCCCATATAGAATAGCCCCCCCTGCATCCCCCCATATAGAATAGCCCCCCCCCCCCCTGCATCCCCCATATAGAATAGCCCACCTGCATCCCCCCATATGGAATAGCCCCCCCCCCCCCGCATCCCCCCATATAGAATAGCCCCCCTGCATCCCCCCATATGGAATAGCCCCCCCTGCATCCCCCCATATAGAATATCCCCCCGTGCATCCCCCCATATAGGATAGCTCCCCCTGCATCCCACCCATATAGAATACCCCCCTGCTGTACATCCCCCCATATAGAATAGCCCCCCTGCATCCCCTAATAGAGAATAGCCCCCCTGCATCCCCCCATATAGAATAGCCCCCCTGTAAAGCCCCAGACAGCCAGCCACCCACCCCCCCTGCATCCCCGCATAAATAATAGTTCCCCTGCATCCCCTCATAGAGAATAGCCAGTGTAAAGCCCCAGACAGCCATCCCCCCATATAGAATAGCCCCCCCTGTAGAGACCCCCCCATATGGCCACATGTGAAGGGGTTAAAAAAAAAAAGAACATTCTCACCTCACCTCGCTCCCAGCAGCTTCTTCCTCCTGGTCCCGGATCTTTAGTCTGCAGCTTCTTCTCTATGCTGCAGCGCGGCGGCGTCTCTCCTCAGAGGCCCTCTGCGGCACGTCAGGGAAGTGACGTCACCGCTGGGGGCCTGGCAGAGGTGCCTGCAGACGTGCCTGCGCGCGGCACGTCTGCGGCCCCGGGCTGGCCCTGACAACTTTCAGCCACGACGACCGGCCCGGGGGGGGCACATGCCATAGGAGTGACTGGCAGGGTCGGGGGCCAATGGCTCCCTGGCTCTGTCAGTCAGAGCGCGGCCGCTGCAGACTGTGAGCGTTCATCTTGAACGCTCACAGTTAAAGGGCCAGGTCACCGGCCCTCTGCAGAGGCTGAATGAATAGCGCAGTGGCCGGCTGCACTATTCTAGCAGCCACTGCTGACGGACGGTGCACATGGGGGCCAGGACCGGCGGCCCCCGGATTGGTAATCCTGGCAGCCCAGCGGGCATTTGCCCGCTTTGCCAGATTACCAATCCGGGCCTGATAGTAAGTGCACAAACCTGGAAACCACAGCAGCAGTTTGTAGAAACAGAATGGAGCTGCAGATCCCCATAATGCAGTAGCGTAGTACAACAGGCTAGAATAGACTTCATGCACAACTATCTGAGGAAGAAAGCTTATGCTTTTGAAACGCGTAATACTCTGTGCGTATTCTAAATAAACCTTTTAAATATTACCATCATCGTTCCTGTGATTCCTCTGAGGCAGCGCTGGCATCTAGGAGTTTGACGCACTTTTTTTCCGCTATTTGCCTAGGCTAGAATAGAGAAGCAGGGCTGCTGTCAGAGGTCTGTGTGGTCACATGACAGCAATGGAGAAGAGGGTGTGTTCAGCATGGACCAATCAGGAAGTGAGAATGACAGAGCTGTGCAGGAGGACAGTGACAAAAACTTTTCAATACAGCAGTGTGAATGGCTGAGTGTAAGTGCAGGCACATAATAGCAGGATTAAAGAGGATGGGAAACACAAGGGCTGACAGAGACTGCAGGGAGCATGAAGGAATGTGCAGGGTATATGTTAGTATATAGATGGGTTAAATCTATGAAAAGATTACCAACACAGTCCTGTCCCCTGATGTAAGAGATGTATGAGAAACAAAAACATCATTTGAGGGTTCCAAGACACTGGTCCTTTGGAAGCGTTAACGTCCACATTTTAAATCTAAGTCTGTCTTGACTATAGCTCTATTAATGCATTCCTTGTGACATTTGGATCCTTCATAGTAAAGAATGATTGAACTGCTATTGAGACTCAGTGCCACAGGTAATTTACTAGATAACGGTAGCCGTGTAATATAAGCATTTGTGACAAATTTAAACTTGGCCTTTATCTCTCTGACTCACTTATCTACAATGTCCGTTTTTTTGCATGTACATAATTATGGATAAGGTAAGATATCGAAAGACCTTAATGGCTCAAAATCATTGAGTTTAAAGCAAAGTGGTATGGACGGGGCAAGGCAGAAAGAAATAAAACAGAACATTTGTCTGTAGCTGAATTCAGACTTCAGTGTTCTTTTTTTGTGTGGTTCTTTCGGGCTCATAAAGTCCTTCGTGCAGAACCTATACGGCAGTGCATGGAGACCTCGGCTCCTTAGTACAGAGTAATATAATCATGACGTCATAATCAAACTGCTGTGTATACTTTGCCAGGTTCTGTATGTACAAAGATATTCCCCCCGATCTTTAAAGAGTTACTCCAGCAAAAATCTTTTTCTTTTAAATCAACTAGTTTTAGAAAGTTATATAGATTCGTAATTTACTTCTATTTAAAAATCTCCAGTCTTTCAGTTCTTATCAGCTTCGGTATGTCCTGCAGGAAATGTTTTCTTTCCAGTCTTAGGCTGCGTTCAAACTACATATATTTCAGTCAGTATATGTATATTTCAGTCAGTATTGCAACCAAAACCAGGAGTGGATTAAAAACACAGAAAGGATCTGTCCACATAATGTTGAAATTGAGTGGATGGCCGCCATTTAATGGCAAATATTTGCTGTTATTTTAGAACAACGGCTGTTATATTGAAATAATGGCCGTTATTTACTGTTATATGGCAGCCACCTACTCAATTTTTAACATTATATGAACAGATCCTTTCTGTGTTTTTAATCCAATCCTGGTTTTGGTTGCAATACTGACTGAAATATACGTAGTGTGAACGCAGCCTTACACAGTACTCTCTGCTGACCGAGACAGGAACTGTCCAGAGCAGTGGCAAATCCCCATAGAAAACCTCTCCTGCTCTGGACAGTTCCTGACTCGGCCAGAGATGTCAGCAGAGAGCACTGTGTGAGACTGAAAAGAAAACATTTCCTGCAGGACCAACAGCAGCTGGTAAGTATAGAAAGACTTGAGATTTTCAAATAGAAGTAAATTACAAATCTATATAACTTTCTGAAACCAGTTGATTTGAAAGAAAAAGATTTTCTCTGGAGTATCCCTTTAACGGTCAGTTCACACATACAGACTCGCAGCGTAAATCTCGCTGTGAGTCTGTCAGGTCGTGGCAGTTCACTGTCACTACATACTGGCAGCGGTCTAAACGACCGCTGTGTGTATGTGATTTTGCCGGCCCCTTAACCCCTTCGGCTCCCGCGCCGCTGTGTCTGTATATATGTTACCTGTCCTCGCTGCACACTGTCCTCGCTGGGCAACACACTGATTGGCTGGGTGGGAGAGCAGGACGCCGGGACCCCGTGCAGGAGACAGGTAATATATACAGACACAGCAGAGCGGGAGCCGGGCGGGAGCCGAAGGGGTTAAGGGGCCGGCAGATTTACATACTCGCAGCGGTCGTTCAGACAGCTGCGAGTATGTAGTGACAGGGAACCGCCAGGACCTGACAGACTCGCAGCGAGATTTACGCTGCGAGTCTGTACGTGTGAACTGACCCTAATGGCACAAAATAGAGCTCAAATATAGCTAGATGAATCAACTCAAAATTTTATAATATTACCAATCTCTGATACTTTCCTGAACAGTAGTGAAGCATATTAGGCTTGATAATGCAACCAGATAATTGGTGGTGATGCAACATCGGACTGTCCTCAGCATGCGGTGGAAGATGCAAATCATTGTTACTGCACTTGTACTTGCAATTCTTTCTAAATGGAGACACAAAGCCTGGTAACTGGGCTGTATTTGTAATCTAAGGCTTTAGCATTACAGCCCCTATTACACGGGCCGATCTGGAGGAGCCAACGAGCGCTGACCTGTTAGCTCAGTTGCTTCTCGTTTCCCGCTTGCTGTCTGTGCTATTACACCTACAGACATCGAGTGGGGAGGAGCGGGGGAGATAGCGGCGGTCTACTGCCACCGATTCTATTACACAGAGCGACGGCCAGCAGACCCTCGCTATCATTCAATTTTTTTTTTCAACACGTGAAAAGACAAGGATCAGCCAATATCGTGCATGGATAACAGAACTATTACACCAAGCTATTATATGGCCGATAATCACTTGGTGTAATAGGGTCTTAGGACACAGGCCACTCTTTCAGTTTCACAGCGCTTACAGGGTCACTTACTGGATCTTCTGCCCTGGAGGCAACCACTGAATTCCAATGTCAGACTCTCAATCCGTCATTTCTTGCCTTACTTTAACAACTTAGCATAGCACTCCTCTATAGCTCACATCACATGATAGTGTAGATAACGGGATAACATGTCCAATCTCTCAGCCACAGGTTTCCCAAACAGAATCCAAAAAGCCCAAGACAGGGAACCACCTGTCACATGGGTCCCACTGAAATGAAGTGGTCTCTGCTGGCCTACTATCAGATGGCTTGACTGTTCCCAAACTTAAAAGCCTTTTAGGACACTACCCAGAATTTTTTTTATACAATAGAAAATTACTATGAATATGTCACAAATGGCTGGTGAGAACAAGACACTAGACAGTGGGCCCTGAATCTGACCCCACCCACTGTCACCTGCCTACTTGCCTCGGTCGACCCTAGGCGGTCGCGGACAACCACGAAGACAATCCCTATGCTGAATACGTGCAAAACATAAAACGCAGACAGACAGACAAACACAATGCGGAAAGGTCAACTAGCCAAATCAGAAACCGAACGAGCAACGCAGTACCAAATCAGGAAGAAGCGGGTAGTCAGAGGGCAGGCAAAAGGTCAGAATCCAGGCAAGACAAAATAGGAGAAAAGAGCAGAATACAGGGAACTGGGGAGCTGGGATCAGAACAACTAATAACCAGCAAAGAGAGCTGGCAGTGATTACACTTTATACTGGGTCAGGAGGCCGGACCAGCACACCATTGGTCTGACCCCCTGATCCCAGATACCTAGCAGCTGGCCTGCTACAGACTGAGTGGCGGAGCAATCCGCCCCTCAGCCTGAGCCTGATGCCGTTCAGCTGCACAGGCTGGGCGGCCGGCATGAGTGACACGGAGCCGCGGCGTCCCTGGTTACCAGGGACGCCGTCGGGTCTCCGTGACGTCACCCGGCTCGGCCGGCTGCCTCGGCGCTGGGTCCTAGCACCGACAGAAGAAGCCGGGACCGAGGAGGACGCCGCAGGAGCCCTGGCAGGTGAGTTCCTAACATTCCCCCCCCCTTTATGAGGGGCCTCAGGACCCTTATTTAAAGGACCCGGCTTGAGAGGGTTGCATGAATGAAATTGTTGAACAAGACGCGGCTCATGCATGTCCCTACTTGCGACCCAAGTGCGCTCTTCAGGACCAAATCCACTCCAATGAACCAGGTACTGCAAAGAATTCTGGACCCAACGGGAATCCAGAATTCTCTCCACTTCGTACTCCAGCTCCCCTTGAACGACCAAGGGAGCAGGGAGGACAGATGGCAACACCGGATAAACATATTTCTTTAACAGTGATTTGTGGAAAACATCATAGATTTTCATACTCTTCGGCAATTGCAGCTTAAAAGAAACAGGATTAATGACCTTAAGAATTACATAGGGACCGATGAATTTTGGCGATAGTTTACCGGATGGCGTTCTCAATTTCAAATTTCTGGTCGAGAGCCATACCTTATCCCCCACCTTGTACTCTGGGCCAGATATGCGTTTTTTATCAGATTGTCTCTTAGAGCATTCTTGGGCTTTAACCAGGTTCTGCAGAGCCTGGGCCCAGACTGTGCACAGTCTTTTGTAGGTCTTTTCAGCGGATGGGTTGATCGACTCGGCAGCATGAACGGAAGAGTACTTAGGATTAAACCCAAAATTGCAAAAGAAAGGCGACATTTTGAGAGACTGATTTTCACGATTATTTAGTGCAAACTCAGCTAAGGGTAAATATTCCTTCCATTTGTCCTGAGAACCTGCAACAAAACATCTTAAAAACTGTTCTAATGACTGGTTTACTCTCTCAGTTTGCCCATTAGACTGAGGATGGAACGCTGAGGAAAAAGACAAGGATATACCCAGACGGCCACAGAATTCTCTCCAGAACTTAGATACAAATTGTACCCCCCTATCAGAAACAATATTTTCGGGAACCCCATGTAGGCGAAGAATATGATTAATAAATAGAGAAGCCAAACTACGAGCAGTAGGGAGTTTACTAAGAGGAATTAGATGACACATTTTCGAGAATCTATCGATGACCACCCAAATCACTGTTTTACCCTTGGAGACTGGTAGATCAGTTATGAAATCCATAGAGATGTGGGTCCAGGGTTTGGTAGGTACAGGTAAAGGTTGAAGAAGTCCCTCCGGCAACCTACGAGACACCTTTGACCTAGCACAGACCTCACATGCATCCACAAACAATTTCGTATCTCTGGCCCAAGATGGCCACCAATAATGACGAGCTAAAAGATATCTAGTTCCAGCGATGCCTGGATGACCTGCTAGTACAGAGCAGTGAGTCTCTTCAAGAACTCTGAGACGAAGATTTGGGGGGACGAAGAGTCTGTTTTCTGGGGTGTTTCTAGGGGCCATGGCTTGTGAGTCTATCACTTGAGCAGCCAGATCGGGCTGTAAAATGGCTACCACTACCCCAGGAGATAAAATTGTTTCAGGGTTCTCTGTGGGAGTACTACTGATATCAAAACTACGTGATAAAGCGTCAGCTTTTACATTTTTGGAGCCAGGTCTGAAAGGTACCTCAAAATCAAATCGTGTGAAAAAAGTGCCCATCTGGCCTGCCGAGGGGTAAGACGTTTAGCTTTATCTAGATAAACAAGATTCTTGTGATCAGTCAATACCTTAATCTTGTGCTTGGCCCCTTCTAAAAAATGCCTCCATTCGTCGAAGGCCCATTTTATGGCGAGAAGTTCTCTGTTGCCTATATCATAGTTAATTTCCGCTCTAGAGAACTTTCTAGAGAAATAAGCTATGGGTTTGAGATTGGTGAGCGTGTGAGAACCTTGTGAGAGAACAGCTCCCACCCCCACCTCTGAGGCATCCACTTCAACAATGAAGGGTTGCTCGAAGTCTGGTTGAATCAATACTGGAGCCACAGCAAAACACTCTTTAAGTTTGTTGAATGCCAGAACAGCTTCAGGAGTCCAGTTTACCAAATCCGCTCCCTTTCTAGTCATATCAGTTAAAGGTTTGGCAATTACGGAGAAACCCTGAATAAATTTCCTATAATAATTAGCGAATCCCAAAAATCTCTGTAACGCCTTGAGACTGTTGGGACGCTCCCACCTTTTAATTGCTGCTACTTTAAGGGGATCCATTTCAAAAGAATTGGAGGTGATTTTGTATCCCAAAAATGAGATCTCCTGAACACCGAATTGGCACTTCGACAACTTAGCGAACAAATGGTTTAGTCTCAGTAGTTCCATAACTTTACGCACATGATATATGTGGGACGACCAATTAGGAGAGTAAATGAGTATATCGTCCAAATACACCACTAAGAACCGACCTAAGTACTCACGAAATACGTCATTCACAAAATGTTGGAACACGGTAGGGGCATTGCATAGCCCAAAGGGCATCACAAGATATTCGAAGTGTCCCTCAAGGGTATTAAATGCGGTTCCTTTATCCTAATCAGATTATAGGCTCCACGCAGATCAATCTTAGAAAACCATTGAGCCCCCACAATCTGATTAAACAAATCCGGAATCAATGGGAGAGGATGTTGGTTTTTAATAGTGATTTTATTTAATTCCCTATAATCAATGCAGGGAAGTAGACCGCCATCTTTTTTACCAACAAAGAAAAATCCTGCCCCTAGTGGAGAGCAGGAAGGACGAATGTGACCTTTGCGTAAACTATCCTTGATATATTTACGCATAGCCTCCCTTTCTGTCCTAGATAAATTAAACATCCGACCTTTAGGATATCTAGACTCAGGAATTAAATCAATGGCACAATCGTGTGGACGGTGAGGAGGTAATTCGTCCACTGATCTTTCGTCAAACACATCAACAAAATCAGATAAGAATTCGGGGATCTCCCCTTCCAACAAAGAACATTCCGTTTGATGCAAAGAAATACAATGGGAAGCACATCCCGGTCCCCATTGAATGAGTTCCCTGTTTGACCAGTCAAACACCGGGTTATGCTGAGTCAACCAGGGTAACCCTAAAATAATATCTGAGGACAAATTATCTATAACCAAAAAAATCAAGGAACTCAGAATGGATAGAACCTACTTTTACCTCAAGATGGGGGGTGATATATCTCACCTTACCCTGCGCCAGTGGTGTAAAATCCGCCCCAGTAATACTCAGCGGGCACTTAAGCTGAAGTGGACATACCCCCAGACTGGACCAAAAACCAGAATTAATAAAATTAGCAGATGCCCCGGAATCGATATGGGCCGATCCTGAAATACTTCTTTCCCCTAAAGAAAGAGTAATAGGCACCATCAATTTATTCTTACTATCGAGCGGTACCTGTGCGCCTGAATGACCCCTCGATAGTCATTCAGGCGCTGGAGTTTTCCGGCGGCGATCCAGGCCTGGAGGTACACTCCCGAACACGGTGTCCAGCTTTGCCACAGTATAGGCACAGATTGTGCTGCAAACGATAGGCTCGCCTTGCCCTTGCATCAGTGGCTCCAATCTGCATGGGTTCTTCTTGGGGCAATGACAGAGAAGGAGTAGGTTTAGGAGGAGAAAAGACAGAGGATGAGGACTTACAAGGACCAGTGGTCAATTTCTCTCTACGTCTCTCTCGCATGCGCCTATCTACCCTTATAGCTAATGTCATGGTCTCTTCTAAGGACTCAGGAGGCGGATAAGCCACTAATAAATCTTTTAATTGATCAGAGAGACCTACACGGAATTGGTACCGTAGTGCAGAGTCATTCCAACCGGATGGAATACACCACTGGCGAAATTCTGCACAATAGTCTCCCACTGGTCTCTTTCCCTGTTGTAGTGAGGTTAATTGGCGCTCGGCTACTGCAGTCCTGTCAGGGTAGCCATATAGCAGGCCAAGAGCTGAAAAAAAATAATCAACAGAACTTAGCTCAATGGCGTTGGGAGGTAGGGAAAATGCCCATTCCTGTGGTGGTCCTTGCAGAAGGGACATGATAATTCCCACCTTTTGATTCTTGTCCCCAGAGGAGCGTGGACGTAACCGAAAAAATAATTTACATCCCTCCCTGAAGGTCCGAAATTCAGGTTCTGCATCTCCTCTACCAGTGTCTTAATGGGATCCATGATAACCCTCGGGAGACGTATGTATATAATTTTTGGGCTGGTTATTCTGTCACGAATGGCTGGTGAGAACAAGACACTAGACAGTGGGCCCTGAATCTGACCCCACCCACTGTCACCTGCCTACTTGCCTCGGTCGACCCTAGGCGGTCACGGACAACCACGAAGACAATCCCTATGCTGAATACGTGCAAAACATAAAACGCAGACAGACAGACAAACACAATGCGGAAAGGTCAACTAGCCAAGTCAGAAACCGAACGAGCAACGCAGTACCAAATCAGGAAGAAGCGGGTAGTCAGAGGGCAGGCAAAAGGTCAGAATCCAGGCAAGACAAAATAGGAGAAAAGAGCAGAATACAGGGAACTGGGAAGCTAGGATCAGAACAACTAATAACCAGCAAAGAGAGCTGGCAGGTGAGTTCCTAACAGAATATATCATAGAGTGCTCAACGCAAACTGACAGAAAAATTCTAGGTAAAATCCACTAGGAAACGCATGTTAAATATACGGGTGGCACTTCTAAAAAAGTAGAATAAATCATTGCAAACTGTGAAAATATACTTTATTGGTCCAAAAGAATTACAAGTGGGACCAACAAGATAAAATCTCTTAAAATACACAAACCAAACAAACACAGTGTTGTGTACAGTAGGCACGGCACCAGGACACACCGATCTAATAGTATAATGGTCCCTCACTGGCACTGATGTTATAAAGTAAAATAGACACAAGTACAAAGATAACACATAATAAATAGAAAAGCTAAAGCTAAAAATGAATGTCACCAAGTGTAGGGATCCATGTCGACGTCCACAAAACCCCAAGCGTTCTGTCCCCACACGGGACTTTCCAAGTGGCACCCATATATTTGACATGCTTTCCTAGTGGTTTTTATCTACTGTTCCCAAACTTATTCCCCCTGTTGCTAATGGTGCCAAATATTTGGTGGTGGGGGTAAAGAGAAGATGTGAGAAAACAAAAAAAAATCCTATTTAAAAAAAGGGAGGATCCACTCTGGAGTGTTACGTGGGGAGCGTGAGACCTTAATCTTCCCAATAGAAGAGGATGTCATGGGGGATGCCCATCCTATTGTATCAATAATTGATGGCATACACTGCGATATTCACGTGGGAAACAGATCACTGGTCTTCAGGAGACCATCCAAAGAAAACACTGTTGACTGCTGCTTAAAGCACTCAAGACAATAAAATCCTAGGTGCATTGCTCCCTGGGAAATGCAAATATGCAAAAAGAGCCAGTGGAGCCTCATTTAGGAGTCTCAAAACACAGGACTAGTCAGATATCACTCCGGAAAGGACCCGGCCAAGGAGTGGCTCCTGTAGGGAAACCACCAAAACCACCATATTATGTGGCCTTATAAGTCAATGTAACAACAATTGAAGAACCAAGGCCAGGTATTAATCCACAGACAGCTGTTTTGGAGTGTTGCCCCTCATCAGAGTGGAGCAGGATTCTGGCTAGGTGGGAGCAATGCCTAGTAGAGCCACAAGAGAAACAGATCACTGATCTCAGGGAGACCAGCCAAAGAAGACACTGTCGGCTGCCGGTTAAAGCACTCAATACAATGAAATCCTAGGTGCATTGCTTCCTGGGAAATACAAATATGCAAGAACTGCGATATTCAGAGATTCAGAGACCTCCCCTATATAATAGTGTGGCTAATCTGCATCCAGCTGGGAACTGGAATTGTAACCCGCCTTTGTACCAGTTAGCACGGCCTTCCCAGTCATAGAGTGTACAGGAGGAGTTTGATCTTTATAATAAAAATATCTGAACATTGTGCGATCAATCAATTTACTGTAAACTTTCAGGGATTGTTCTCTTTGTTGGACATATGAGAACCTAGGTGGGCTTGTTAACATTTCATAACGGATTTCTATTGCCCAAGCAATAAAGGCATTTTGTGTATCTGCATATCAGAATAGTAAGAAGGATAAGATGTGCTCATGTTGTGTCTTTCTTTCATACAAAGTGTTTGATTCGGAGTCATTGATGGCACCATGGTAGTGAGCGGCTTTACAATCACAGGTTTCTGAACTCAGTACAGACTTTTATCTTCTATAGTCACAATGACCCTATTAACCCTCAAGAAACTGCACAACTATACAAGACAGATAGGAAATGCAAGTCATTGAAAGGTCTGAAAAATGACGGTACAGCAGGCATTGCTCTTAGAATGTTTCACACTGTGCGAATTGGCTTTACATAGTGAAATAAACCTTATTTTTCAGTCTATTTACAACAATTAAGAATAATATATGAGTTATGCCATATATTGCAAAGCAGCACTGCTTTTTGTTGTAAATCTTTTGGTAAGTACTGCATGAAGAGACAATAGAGACTTTGGTAGTACAATCCTGTGAAGAGGTCCACAAAGTGGGCATTTTGGTGTTCCTGTATGTTGTAGAATTGGAGCTTCGATGTTCCAATTTGGCAACTTAAGTTTCTTAAAAATGAAGATATATAGCATAATAATAATAATAATAATAATAATAATAATAATAATAATAATAATAATAATTATTATTATTATTATTATTATTATTATTATTATTATTATTATTATTATTGAGATGAGACTTCCTGTTCTGTTTGTGATAATGAGGAGATTGCTGGAAAGTGAAATGGCTGGGCAGAGAGAAAGGGGGAGAAGACTGAGCCGTAAGTTCTCTGTGTGTGTCAGTCAGTAAGTGTGTGTCAGTAGGGTCAATAAGTAATGTATGTCAGTCAGTGTTTGTGTGTTTGTGGGTATGTCAGTCATTTAAAGTGTGTCAGTCAGTGTGTGTGGGTGTGTGTGTGTCTGTCTGTCAGTAATGTGTATATCAGTATGTGTCTGTCAGTTTGTGTATGTTAATGGTGTCTCAAGTGTTTGTACATAGTGTGTGGATGATGGGTGCATAGTGGATGGATAGATGAGGGGCTTCTTCCCATTACCTATGGTGTCAGTGGATAAAAGGGTAAAATGGGGGTGGGGGTGGAGGTGGTGGTGGTGGTGGTGGTGGGGTAATTCGTAGTTTAATGGACTAACACTAAACCCAGCATACCATGAAGTACCCTGACCCGCAGAGTACATTAACAGTAAGTTGTAGACGCATATAGCTTCCCTAGCTTGCTGTCTCAGTAGCAAATTGGCTTTTCTTGGTCAGGCACAGGAATGGGCTATAGTTTATATTCTATAAATCACCAACTCGGTTATTCAAGTGTACAAATTGTAAGGTTTCATTCCCAAATGTATGGGGATAAGTATTTTTCCCAATTTGGTGAAGTAGTGGAAGAAAACTGATAACAGGACTGATCCCATTTTCCCTTGGTATTGTTAATGGCATCTGGCACATACGTTGTTGCATTGGACTGGTCCAAGAGCCACATTAATAAATGTTGTGCACTATTACAGTGCTGTAGAGCAGTGCTTCTCAATTCCAGTCCTCAGGCCTCACCAACAGGTCATGTTTTGATGATTTCCTTAGTATTTCACAGGGGATATAATTATACTCAGTGCATTAGGTGATCTTTGTATGGGAAATCCTCAATGACCTGTTGGTGAGGCCTAAGGACTGGAATTGAGAAGCACTGCTGTAGAGCATGGTACACTACTTATTTCCCAATTTCAGGCACCTGGCCTTGCTATTTGCTAACACGTTGCAGAAGACTAAAAGATTTGGCACAAAGGGGGAGATTTATCAAACATGGTGTAAAGTGAAACTGGCCCAGTTGCCCCTAGCAACCAATCAGATTTCACCTTTCATTTTCCAAAGAGTCTGTGAGGAATGAAAGGTGGAATCTGATTGGTTGCTAGGGGCAACTGAGCCAGTTTCACTTTACACCATGTTTGATAAATCTCACCTAAAGTTTATAAATACATTCTATACCTATCCATCATTTCTGTAGTACAGTATGCGCTATACAGTACCTGCAATCTCGTGCTGCATTTCGGATACAACATTCTATAGTGGATGGCCTCTAAACAAAACCAGGCATTATCATATATGATAAAATGATCACCTGGACGCATCGGTTTTAAATAATTATATCCTTGTAAATTACTGTACAGTATATTAGAATTTGCATATGTATGCATTTACTACAGATGCATGTACTGTGGTTATCTAGTGGTTTTCGTTTAACTATGCGACAATGTGATTAGCATCAGTTTTTGCATTATTTGTGATCATACGATGCAAAACAAAATTACTCAAGAATATATATATATATATATATATATATATACATATTTATATGTAGTAATAAAGCTAGGTTCACAACACAATACTGTACACTTCCAATGCTCTACTCTTTCATAAGAGCAGTAATGAATCTACTGTGTGCTGAATACCAACAGCCCCGACAAATGGCGTCCATTGGTTTTCTATCATGAGGTTTTGCATTTTAACATCCTGCAATATGGTGTCCAGCATTACTTACAGTATCTGTGGCAGAGGTTCCTAACTGAACCTCTGACACAGACATGAACATAGCCTACCTCGGGGTGCTTAATAAACGTCCCTAACCTTAAAGGGAACCTGTCATCACTTTCATGCTTTCTGGACCTGATGTCATTTCTATGTGGTCCTTGATAACTTCCCCCAACCTCCCAACCCTGCCATGATAGATCTACCACCCTGGGGGTTATTTTGGCCAGCATTAGTTGCAGCCTGCATGCCCAGAGTATAGGTGTTTTAGCGCGGGAAAGACCACAGTTAGTGTAGGTTCTGTCCCGTCCATTAGTCCACCATACTATGGTGGGATGGTACACCCCTCACTATTTTCTTGAGCAGCCAGGGGCTGCTTTTAGTGATTTTCACATATGTATTGGGTTTATGTCTTGGCATTAGCAGTGAGATTTGAAATTTTTGTCTTTTTGTATGCCATGATAGATCTCTCTCTATACCCGAACAGCAAGACATCAATCAAGTCTAGTGTGGTGGGGAGAAGCTGCCGGGAGCTGCCTCAATAACGTGTGCTTCAGGCCACATAAAGGTGATGACAACTTAAAGAGATTATAGGGTTAATTTATCAACTATACGTACGTGGATCCATGACACAGCACTAAAAATGCGCTGATGATTAGTTCCCCCCTATATCGCTATCAGAGGGCAAAATAAACCAGAACTGAACAGAATGATGTATCACCTACATCTTGTAATGCAGCCATTCTCCCAATATCCTAATGAATATTGAAGGCATTGGTCCTCCTCATTTTTTGTGCATGCTCAGTAGTCCTCGATATTCATGAGGACCAGCTCCCTCTGCTCAATAATTGGCAATTAGCTGTCAGTGGGTGGATAGAGTTGCGTGGCATTGCACTTCTTCTGCATCAGAAGAACAGGGGATTAGGACAATGTAAGTCATACATACTTGGGGTTGTTGCTGGAATCAGAGATGTAATCTGGCAGAACCATTTTATATACATAAATAAAACTAAATAGAATCAGAAAGGATCACTAACATTTAGCAGTGGGGTGGGTTTCTATAATCTGTTGCCACTGGGATGCGTCAATTGCCATGGCAGGCTGGATAGGTACATACATCTTTACTGTCAACTGCAGGTATCATAATTCCTTTTCCAGTTATATTTTCCTTATTCTTCCTTTCTGTTCTTTATACTTTAAAGGAGACCTGAATGGGGAGCATCGGACTCCCCATTCATTCTCTATGAGCGTCGAACTCTCCTGTCAGCGCGAGCGCCGGGCTTCGGGAGCTGATATCTCTGTGACCTGACCGGATCCAAAAGCGGGACCCGGCTGGATCAGGTAAGTATAGGGGGCTGTAACGGGGTCGGGAGCCTGTCACCCCGGCACGGGGGGTGACAGGTCCTCTTTAATATTCTACATAGAAAATCACACCGATTAGGTAACTGCACAGATTATACTTTTCTAAGGAATAATGCAATTATTTCATTTTAATCCATTGTTATTGTCCTTTACTGGCAAGAAAATTTTTCCCAAGTATGGTACTTCCAATGGGTTTATACTAGAACTATAAAAACTATCACTTGGAATATAATTATCAATGTTATATATTTGAAAAGGATGTTCTCTTATGGCAAATACACTTAAAGAAGTGTTAAAGGGGTTGTCCGGCGAAAATCTTTTTCTTTTAAATTAACTGATACTAGAAAGTTATATAGATTTGTAATTTACTTCTATTAAAAAAATCTCAAGTTTTCCCATACTTATTAGCTGCTGTATGTCCTGCAGGAAATGTTTTATTTTCAGTCTGACACAGTGCTCTCTGCTGACATCTCTGGCCGAGACAGGAACTGTCCATAGCAGGAGAGGTTTTCTATGGGAATTCATAGAAAACCGAGACAGAGTTCCTGTCTCGGCCAGAGATGTCAGCAGAGAGCACTGTGTCAGACTGAAAATAAAACACCATTTCCTGCGGGACATTCAGCAGCTAATAAGTATGGGAAGGCTTGAGATTTTTTAATAGAAGTAAATTACACATCTATACAACTTTCTGATATACAGTAAGTTGCTTTGAAAGAAAAAGATTTTCGCTGGACAACCCCTTTAAGCATGATACAAGTTAGTGGCTGGGAAAAATCATGCCGTACAAAGGATCCAATCTCCTGCTGATCTTTTCCATTTTGTGGCTGGGGAGGAATGGCTGTAATGGAGCATGTTTGGAAATGGGGCCGTGACAACAAAGGGTGGAATGACTGAGGGTATTGGGCTGTGATAAAGGGTACAGGTTAATGATCCTGGATACAAAGGTATAGCTCGTGCTTGGGCAGAAGGGGGAGGCTTCTGCTTCAGCCAGTTGTCCCACATCTGGACTAGTGAACAAGTTTGTAAATGTTGGTACGATTGTACAAATATGACGCTAATTGTCCATGTTCGCTAACCCGAACAATTTGTTTGATGATCAGAATGGTTAGAATGATCATTTTCGAACATATTCGAACATGCCAAAGTTTATCTTGAGATGTATGTAACTGTGCAATTTATGCTGCACGCCTTTGCGTAGACCGTAATGTAGGCTTCTACTGTACGTTCATTATTTGTTCGTGAATGTTTGGCGAACACGAACCAATCACGATCATATTTTTTTATGTTAGTGTTCGGGATCCTAACCGAACATTGGGATGTTTGCTCATCACTAATCTGGACATGTGACGGTGGGGAGAAAGAGTGGAGGTCATGGCTGTGCTCTTGGGCCACATACATTGCTTTATTTTATACTCTATATTTCCTAATTAATATTTTAATACACAAGGTAGAGTGGGGCATTAAAGTAGGATTTGCTGGTGTTTTACATTTTTTTGTGCATTTTCAGCATGTTTACTGTTTCTTTAGGAATAGTGTTATAAACATAAGAACGTTGCATTAATAAATCTGGTATATCTGACTTTGTTGCAATATCAAGATGTATTTATTAATGATATTATCTTGAGAGGTAACTTTTTTCTTTAAATGACATGAGCAGGTTGGCCGGACATCTCACATAATCCAATTGTTCTTAATTCTTTATCAAGTTTATGGTCTGCTCTGGAGACTTTCCAGTATTAATAGTATATATCAAGGTGATGGCTAATCATGGATGTTATCCAAATCAACCATCCATTACCACCTAAGTTCTTAAAGGTTCACTCTGTTTGTAAATAAAACTTCCGTGATTTATTGGTCTAGCCATCTCTAACAAAACACAGCAATCACTGAGCTCAGAGAGATTAGTGAAAAAAATCCAAAAAAGTACTCACTTAAGAGTCTCTATTGATACATTGCCCCCTATTAATTTTAATATACAAAAAAGGGGTCCATGGAGCCTCAGTTGCGAATCTCAAAACACGGGAATAGCCAGATATCCCTCCTGGGAAGGAAAACTTGTTGCCAAGGGGTGCCATCCAGTGGCGGATATCTAGCTATTCCTGTGTTTTGAAACTCGCAACTGAGGCTCCACGGACCACTTTTTTTCATATTTAAACTCATAGGGGGAAATGTATCAATGGAGACTCTTAAGTGAGTACTTTTTTGGATTGTTTTCACTGATCTCCCTGATCTCAGTCATATCTTTGTTTTATTGGGCTACTTTCCATTGCCCCTGTTAGCTAGAATCCTGCTCCACACTGATGAAGGGCAAATACCCTGAAACAGCTGTCTGTGGATGGATGCCTGGCTTTGGTAAACCCTTGTCATGTCGCAATACTCGCAACAGCATTAGACTTTGACACAAAAGGGACCACCCTGGTATTTCCCTACGTATGTTCCAATACTCACAACCAAGTGGGACTTAAGGGGCTACGTATTAGGGTAAGGGTGGTTTGCTGATCTCCCTACTGGGAGGCACCCCTTGGCAACATTTTTTCTTCCCAGGAGGGATATCTGGCTATTCCCATATTTTGAGACTCGTAACTGAGGCTCCACGGACTTCTTTTTTGCATATCTAGCCATTTCGACCATGGAGACCTCTGACGCTCCTATTGGAAAGATTGTCTTGTCAGTTAACCCTGAATCTATATACGCGAGCTCTTCTTTTTATAAATATCATTTTATGAACATACTTTTCAGATATTGACCCTACTGGTATATGTAAATGAAGCTTTTTTTGTCTGTATTATAATAACTAAATCAAGTAAAAAAAAATGTGTTTTACCTTTTAGTAATATTTTGTTTTTGACATATTTCAAACTCGCTCTCAGGCGCTTGTCACACTTTTTTTTGGCTTAAAATGCAATTTATTTGGACATTGCAATCTGTGGTATTCTTTAATTAGCTCGTTGAGCTGATAGGAAAAAATTGGCAACCAAAGCAAAAAAAATTCCTCACGATCAGTGGAGCAAAGGATTCCTTTGAATTCAATTGTCCATATAACGAGGCTTTATAGAGTTTTATTTGAGCGGTAGGCAATCTTGGCAAAATGAACTATTGTTGAGTTGACTTTATTATCAACGTGCCTTATCAATGATGTATTGCTAGGATTACACACATTATAAATGCCATGGTGGAATTTGTAAGTAACATGTTCTTCTTACTAAATAAGTCATATTTTAGCTGATTTTGTAGTATGAAATATCTGAAATATGAAAGAAAGAGTTAACCCCCCCCCCCCAAAAAAAAAACAATAACTCCTTTATTTCTAGTTATCACCTATCTACTGGATAGATAATGAAGCTGGATCACTGCTGACTGCTGAGACCTCCACAATCCTCAGAAAAGGAAACTCTCATCCATATTCCTCCAAGCTTCACCATTGTGGATAGGACCTAAAGACCCACTGGAATGATCTCAGCTTTATATACTAAACTTATACGTACTGAATGCAAAATAGCTGTGACAGATAAACATGAGTGAAGTGAATCTGTCGAATCAAGAGTCGCTGCAAATCGTGCTGTCAATTTGCTTCGTTCTGTGAAGTGAATTCCCACCGATTCATTAAGGAAATGAATTCATTAAGGAAAGGAAATGCTGTCTGGAGCGTCACTGGGTGGAAGAAAGGGATTAACCATATCAGCTACAGGCCCCTCTGTGATGTCAGCCCCTCCCCCTCTATAAAAGGAGGTTCGGTAATGGAGGTGGCCAGTCAGCTGTGTGTGGAGGAGAGAGCAGGATGACAGCAGGCAGTTACAGCAGAGCAGGGAGAGACTAACAGAGCGATATACTGTAGGAACAGAGAGGAGACGAATGGCAGAATTTGGATGTTTGTCATTTTTTTAAATTGGGATTTTCAGATTTTTGACACTTTTACAACAACCAACATGCTTTAACAAATTCTCTTCTGTAATAGTCCCAGTATTGTAGCTACTATAGTTTGGGCTGTTTTAATAAAACCGTTAAGATTCATCTCTAGTGACAAATGGTGTCGGCTCTTTCCTTTTTTTGAAAGGTTACTTATGGAATGATGTACTGGAATTGCACATGGTAGCATCTCCAGTGGTCTATGACTGATGGTTTACACGGTATCGGTGCTATCTGATCACTGTGAGAATTCATAAAGGGGTAGATAATCATTTGGCTGTTGTCATAGACATCATACAGGTGATGCTTGCTTTTGGTTTCTAATATGGGACAGTCTATTTAGTATGTTCGATGAGTATTTCAAATTTTCCCCTGAATTGTGTTTATTTTAAAAACTTGATGAAATCTGGTCTCATCATGAAAAAACACTTTTTTTTGGAAAAAAAACAACAACTTTCCTTAGATTTATGGAAATTTTTAGTACATAAGAAAATATTTTATAAAAAAAATCCTCCCCCCACCTCCAACGTGATAGCTGCTCTGAACAGTGATTATTTCACAGATGTTTGTGTCTGGCTGACATTTGTTCTCCTAATGTATGTTACTGTGTACGGATTTCTTTGTATATTTAATGCTATCATGTGAGCACTACCTATTGTTTTATACATTATTTGGAGCAGAGCTGCACTTTAAAGGAGAAGTCCGGCGGGGGGGGGGGGGGGGATTAAAAATTTCTTTGCTTCTGGGGATATGGGGGAATATGATAAAGAAGGTATGTTTACCCGTCCTGTAGCCCGCGCAGTGCCGCAACCTGCTCCTGAGCCCAGCTGACAGTCTGAAGATCTCTCCTGTAGCTATGTCACGGCCCAGCTATCAGATGCCCCGCTCAGCCAGTCAGTGACTTTGGTGGGACACCACTGCAGTCACTGATTGGCTGATCGGGGTTGGGGCATGCAGTGACATGGCAGCCGGGTTGTGACGTACTTCACAGCCAGGAGAAAATGTCATGTGGGGGTACGGGAGCCCGGTAATGAGGCGCAGCGCAGGCACTAGGTCTGTTAAGTATAAATTCTTTGTTATTTTTCTCCCACCCCCTGCTGAATAGGAATTTGTTGGGCAAAATTTACTGATGAGTTATTAACAGGATAATTCATCAGTTATTGGCACCCCAACGATCAATAACTGATGTCCTGTGGATAGCTCTTCCTGCAGGACATACAGCAATTGATAAGTACTGAAAGACTTGGGATTCTTTAATAGAAGTAAATTACAAATCTTTGGCATTTGCTGGGACCAGTTGATTTGAAAAAAAAAAAAAAAAAATTGGTGAAGAACCCCTTTAAGAATAAGTTACACTGATGCCTCAACAACTGAACAAATTATCACATTTTCAAGTATCCAAGTATTTGCCCGTATTAGAATTTCCATCCAAATGTGACTGATGGTTGTAGACAATAGTTCAAAGACTTGATTCAGCATTGCATGTGCTGCCTTATGTTACTTCCTGATGCTACGGTTACACGGAACGATAATTCACCTGATTGTACGATTAACGATGTCGGAGTAACGATTTTTTTTTTTCATAACGATCAGCGTTTAGACGGTACGATATATTGTACGGAAATTCGTTTTTTCTGATCGTTTTGCGATCGCTTAAGCCTATCTCACACATGGGTTAAAATCGGCGAACGGCTGTTCACACGGAACGATCTGCACATTTTTTGCGGACGATCAACGACGATTTGAGAACTTGTTGAAAGATCAAAATGAACGATTTCTCGCTCGTCGTTTGATTGTTCGCTGTGTTGACACGTACGATTATCGTTCGAATTCGATCGTTCGATCATTCCGTGTAAACGCAGCATAAGATCTCAAATTTACACTCATCAGTGCAAACACTCACCATTTATCTCAGATGTCCCATTTCAATGTTTTATGTTTTTGCACCTATTTTACTTTTGCTTTCTATAAAGATTTAGCAATTTGCTAAATTAAAAAAAGTAAGGGAAAAACTAAATGTTTTCTGCTCGGAAATATATTTTGACATTTAATATGACTGTCACATGTACAATGTTACTTTATTGCCAACAGAAGATACTGAAATCAAACAAGAAGAGGTACGTGGCAATGTTTCTTAATTTGAATGTGAAAAGCTCCTCAGTCCGTTTTGCCAGGAAACCCCCTTTAAGGGTTATATATACGATTACCTTTTCCTGCTGCCTGGTTGCACTGGTGAAATATTGTAAGGCTATGTTCACACAACGTACAACTACGGCCGTAGTTATCGCCGCAGAACTACGGCCGTAGTTTAACGGGGTGGAACAATGCCTATTGATGAATGGGATCCCGGCCAGAGCATACACACATCGTATACGCTCCGGCCGCTTGTTTCACAGGTGCTATGGGCGCACGCTGATGTACCGGCCGGGATGATCCAGGCAGAGACCGGCCGTTCCGTGACCCGGCCGGGGTCACAGAATGGCCGGTCTCTAACAGTGTGTGAACATAGCCTTAAGCTGTCAGAAATCATTGCCCCTAAATCCTTCTCCTCTGAAACTGTAACTTGGTTTAAGAGCATTGCTTTGGTTTAAGAGTTCCCTGTACTGGGTAAAAGCAGGAGCGGGGGAGGGGCATGGTCTGCATAGTGGGGTTTACAGCACTGTACACTGACCCAGGAAGTCTCCCTAACCTTCCAAATCATAGCAGATCCACTTCAGGCTGCGGCTTGCATCAGGGGACAGGACTGTGGAGGTAATCTCTTTTTATAGCTGTGATCCCTCTCACCCCGGACAGAGAGTGCTGCTATGTCCTGCTCATTCCTTCATGCTCCTTGCAGCCACTGTCGGCCCTTTTGTTTCACACCCTCTCCATTCCTGCTATGGTGTGCCTGCACTCACACTCAGCTATACACACTGCTGCCTGCTATAATGTGCCTGCACTCACACTCAGCTATACACACTGCTGCCTGCTATAATGTGCCTGCACTCACACTCAGCTATACACACTAATGCTATCTGCATCTCACTCCTCATGTACAGTATGGCTGATAATTATATGTAGATCTCTGTAATGTCAGATTTATGTCTATGTATGTACTCCCAGAATTCTAATTGCTGTGGAATCTGTTGGCGCTATATAAATAAAAATTATTATTATTATTATTATCATCTCCATTCTGTATCAACAAACTGCTGCTGTTTTCTCAGGTTTATGCTCTTACTATACATCATACTCCACATGCTGATTGCTATACTGTACAGTAACTTTTATTCAGAATAAAAAAATATCTATATTTTTTGGGGGGTGTGGAACCAATTGTCTGCATATCAGTGTTTTCTTATGGGAAAATTTGCTTTAGTTTAAGAGTAGATCTGGATTACAAGCACAGTCCCGGAACAAATTATGCTCGTAATCCAAGGCACCACTGTATATAGAAAATGGTCATTTTTAGTCTATCTTTCCAATTCTTCTTAATCTAGACACCCAGAAAAGGTAAAGACCCTTCATCAGTCTCAAATGTGAAGATTAGGCCTCTATTGTTACCATTAAGTTATATGATCCACTACATACTATGGCCAACGTATCCAACGTATTCCTGTAGTTAACATCTTTGGGGGGAATTTATCAAAGTTACGGCCGAGATGTATGCCAGGGAGGAGGCGCAGATTCGCCCCTTCTTCCTGCCATACACCTGATGGGCGGTGGTGAGGGGGATCGGAGGGGGGCCT
Organism: Dendropsophus ebraccatus; assembly: GCF_027789765.1. Taxonomy (NCBI): domain Eukaryota; kingdom Metazoa; phylum Chordata; class Amphibia; order Anura; family Hylidae; genus Dendropsophus; species Dendropsophus ebraccatus. The sequence continues at coordinate 126,901,937 of NC_091460.1, read as the reverse complement.
GGCAAGGCAGGGAGGAGGCCTGTGCATCACTTATGATGATTTACGCCTGCTCATAGGTGTAAATCATGGTGGATTTCTGCGCCGATTGGTCCAGATTCACTCAGAGGCTTGCAATGAAGGTGGCATGGCGATATGGGGCGGGGCCTAATTTAAGACCAGCGTACAAGTATGAGTAAAGAATAAATAAAATCTTTAGTGAGGATAAAGTTGTAAAGTGGTAGGACACTACAGCATTTCTCCAATATTTGAAGGGTGTATACTCGTCTGACATTGTTGTTTACTTACAGTATACAAACAAGTCTCTTCTGTCTATACAGATAAAAACCTACCTGAAGAGACCTGGCCTTCTTTTGCAACTTTGAATACTTTGGGACGGGGCCACGGAGCGGGCAGACAGCGGGAATCTGATGCCGAGCTTTCGGGTTCATACGAACCCGAACCTCGGCAGTTTCGGACCATCCGAAAAACGGACCGCAGCACCGGCTTCCCCTTGACGGCGCTGTTCGATCTGTCGGTTCAGCTTAAAGAGGATGTACCTGGTGGTACATCCTCTTTAATTCAACAGAAACTTTTTGACTAAATTAGCTTATACTTCTCTTTTGTAGTTATTCAACTTTTAATATTTTAATCTATTTGTATTTAATTATTTAAAGCCTTTGAATAAAAATATTTGAAAGTAACATAAATAGCATATTCACGTTCGCCTTTCAGAATCAAACCATCTTATTTCAAAGGTTGTGGAGTCCCGGGAACTTTCTACTATATGTGATAGGAAACTCCTAAAGTCAAATGATTCTGGATATGCTTTCCTTCTTCTTTCAGTTACAGTCATTAATCTGGAAAAATCCCCACAAGAGGCAGTAATGAATGCTTCCCATGGGGACATCTAAATCCACATACAGCCTACTATTAGCAGCCTGAGTGGCAATTGCCAGATCAATGACAATTAGCCTGGAATTAGTCAAACCTAAAATTAACTGATTAGTGACTCATGCAAAGATATATATATATATATATATATATATATATATATATATATATATATATATACAGTATATATATTAGTGAAAAAAGAAAATCTAAACAATCCTGGAAATCATATAACCAAATACACTAAAAATTAAGCACTCATAATATCCAAATGTCATACTGAAGAGCTCAGTAACTTTAAAGCAAATGTACCATTAATTTTGCACAGGGATAGAACGGCGCTGGCGCGGGGAAGCCGGTGCGGTGGTCCTTATTTTGAGCGGCAGCCCGATTCCTGCATACGGCGCGTTCTATTTACCGGGCACTGGCCAGGGCTGAAGCTCCATTAGAGTCAATGGAGCCGCATCATAGTAGGGCGGGGGTTTCCTCCCACTGGGGGCGGGCCTGGGAATAGAGCAGCGCCATACGCGGGAAACGGGTCGTGGTTAAAAAATGGACCGCGGCACCGGATTCCCCGCACCATTCTATCCATATGCAAAACTTGATGTACTAATTGTACTTGATTGTACTGATGGTACATTTGCTTTAAACATGGTGCCACCTTTACCAGAAGTAAGTTCTTTCTGATCAGCTAAGGGTCCTATTCCAAGGAGCGATAATCAGCCGAATCGGCCCGATCTGGCCGATTATCACTCCATGGAATAGAGACAACGATCAGCCGATGAACGTGATCGTGTCATCAGCTGATCGTTTACTTAGGTTCAAACCTAAAATCATCTGGCACCAACCATGCATCGCTGTGTGGAATAGCGATGCATGACGGCGACCGACAATTTCCCAAGCACCATGCTTTACCTAAACATGTTTCAGGTCTTCTCCTGCGCTCCTTCTTCCTCCTGGTCCCGCGCGCAGCAGCAGCTTTAGTGCAGCCTGTCTCAGCTGAGAGACCGCTCAGCCAATCACTGGCCACTGAAACGGCTGCTGTGCGCGGGACCGGGAGGAAAAAGGAGCGCAGGAGAAGACCTGAAACATGTTTAGGTAAAGTAGGGTGTTTAAACAAGGGCTGCAAGGATATCGGTAACAATGTCCCTGCAGCCCTTGCTAAACGATTATCAGGCCGTGTAATAGTCCCAGTAAACTAGCACCGATCAAGCAGATTGGCGCTCGTTTACATAAGTGATCGGGCCCCCATCGGCCCATGGAATAGGACCCTAAGTCTTCCCCAGTAGCCATATATCTTGCAAACTCACAGGCCAGGGACAATAAGAATGATAGTTGGAGGGAGATTTAAATGGGCAGCTAATCACAGTAGTTGCCTGAGATTGTCTGTGTTCTGTCTAGCAAGTGATTAAATGTGTTCCTGACCTTTTTTTCTTTCAGTACTCCTAATCCCGATTTTTACTACGCTATTGTCTGTGTTTTGTCCTCAGAAGGGATGGTCCGAACCGAGTTTGGTTCGGATTCGTACGAACCCGAACTCTTGGCAATGATTCCCGCTGTCTGCCCTCTCAGTGGAGAGGGTGGATACAGCGGGAGGACCGCCTGGAAAACTGGGATACAGCCATAGCCATAGGCTGTATCCCAGTTTTCCAGGCGGTCCTCCCACTGTATCCACCCGCTGCACGGAGCGGGCAGACAGCGGGAATCTGATGCCGAGCGTTCGGCAGTTTCGGACCATCCCTAGTCCTCAGCTCTGTGGGCTGTGGGCATGGTTCAGTACAATGCTCATTGTTCCCCTATAGACATGAGAGTGGGTTTTAGAGACTGGTTAGTGATATTTGTTAAAATCTCATCCACTACACTGCTACTGTAGATTACAAAAGGTTAGTTGCCTTAAATCCAGTATACCAGGATCAGTTTTACTAATAATAGCGTTGTAAAAGGGACAAATAATTCCCCTATATCATGACCACTGGCATTAACACTATACTGTTACTAAAAAAAGTCCTATACTATACTAAGACCAATATCCTCCTATACAATGACCATATATTATTAAATACCAGTTCTATACAGTTTTTGCAGACTGTACCAATGATGACACTTGGGCACTTATATCCAATGGTGACTAATATCCTAATGTTATTCACTATTCTTTTTCTTTTTCAGCTAGCCAAGGTTACGATGCCTTTCTGCAGAATCTTCCAGAAAAACTTTTAAGGTAGCTTGCACCAGCATGTATAGTATTGGTTCCCTCTGTGCCCCTATATAACATTAAGGCCTCTCTGTTCCCCCATATAGTAGTTGGCCCCTCAGTCCCCCATATAGTAGTTAGATCTCTCTGTGTCCTCATCTGATAGATAGGTCCCCTCCATGCTTTCATATAATAGTTAGGTCTCTCTGTACCCCATATAGTAAAAAAAAAAAAAACCTTGTGTCTCCATATAGTAGTTAGGTCTCTTTGTGTCCCCAAAAAGTAGTTCGCTCTCCGCTGTGCCCCTATATACTAGTTAGGTCCCCTCTGTGCATCCATATAGTAGTTAGGTCTCTCTCAGCAGGTAGCCCCCCCAGAAGGTGGTATCCCCTATAAAGCTATCACCCTGTATGTAAGAGAGTGGCTCTTCGCTCAGCTCAATCAATCAGAGTGCTGCATTTAACCGTAAGTACAGTTAAAAGAGCTAGGCACATCATTGGGTAGCTGAGTGCCCGTCCAGGAGCTGGGGACCCTGGCACTTGTCTGGGATTGCCATATGCAGATGCTAACCCTGATTATGGGTAACCCTTTTAATTATATATTGATAGCAACCCAATGCCCAAAGATCATGATTAACCCAACAAACTGATGGTATCTGTAAAACAATGAACTGTTTACCCCAGTTATCAGCATTTATATTCCAGTAGCAATGTCTCCTAATGCCAACGCTCATGTTATAAGGGGTGATGAATAATAAGCATACCACTCTACTTATTGCTCCGTTAACAAGCTGAATTGATTTACTTATTGACTCAATGTGTAGCCACTTCTACCCCTAGATCATTATTGGTGTTGATGGGAGTCTCAATGATTAAGATCTCTATCATTCTGACTTTTATAGAATATATATTTGATGAGTCTTACACGGGAGAACCCTCAAGATTCATATGATATTTCATAGCTTCAATCCCCCCAAGTCCGCCTGCAGTTTATGCAGTTCCCAATGGGCTTCTGCTATGCAGTATATGGTGCATAAAAGTGATCTAATAATTTATTTTATAGCATTATAATCAATGCTAAGTGCCCATCAAATACATTATTTCAGCAAATATTTTAATAGACAAATGATCTAATAATCTGCTGTGAAAGCATTCCAAAGACCACCTCTTTAAGAAGACCATTATCTTTTCCCGATTAGATTTTGTGTGAAGGATGTTCATTCCACCAAATACTCTGCAGAGTGTGCAGTGAAATACAGTGAGGTGTAGGGAGTGAATTTTGTTGGGGGAACTCCCGACAGGTCAGCTGTTACGATGGTGTGGTAGCTGAGTGGGTCTAGGGTCAACTTGTCACTGTAGCCTGGAGTGGTATAGGACTTATACCGGAGCCATAGGAGCCATCCCAGTTGTCCTGCGCTGCGCAGTGGAACACATATACTTTTCCTAGTACCTTTGTTCCACTAAGGTCAGTTACTATGACGCTAAAGGTAACTGCCCTGCATGGTTTACAGAGGTTCACGGGGTCACTACAAGTGACACTGCAATTTATTTGTGGACCCCACCCCTTTCATAGAGACGTCTGGACTCAATGGGGGGGGGGGGGGATTTACGAAGACCGGCATACAAGTACGCCAGTCCTTTATTAGGCCCCGCCCCCTTTCCCCCGACAGGATTCACTAAGAGGCGCCCGAATCTGTGCCTTTCATTTATGTTCCCCAATGAGGGGGTGAAGACCGATACTTTCGTCCGGTGCATTTGGGGATGCTTTTTGTATGCATTTAAAATTGAATTTGAAAATGATAAATTGTCTGTTCATATAAGAATTTAACAAAGAACTTTTTGCAAAGTGTCCTGCTTTTATGTGAATTGGATATTTTAATTAAAATACAAAATAGCCCCTGGCATCATAGTGATACAGTATAGGAGTTCCAAGAATGCATTCTGGACTGTGCACAGAAGGTGGGAATAAGGTCTTATGGTGGGTTCACATGTTCCAGAAATCGCAGGGGCTCCCTGTCGCTCTCGGCTCCATGATATCCCACTCAGCCAATCAGTGCGCTTTCCCGCTGCAGCCACTGATTGGGCCAAGAGCCACAGAAGGAAGCCGGAGCGTGGACAAGTATTCACCGGGCCATGGCGGGTTAAGGGGGATGGCACTTTACATACTTGCAGCGAAATGAAAATTCCACTGTGAATATGCAAACCTATTCAAACTGACAGTGTTGGGAACTAGGAATCATGAGATCTGCTGCAATTCTGGTATGTGTGAATCAGATTTGAGTCAACTCTGCTTTTTGAATTTATAAAAAAAAAAGTTAGAGGGACGACATTTTAAAGACTGCTATACCTGCTATGTGGTTTAAAATCTGTGGTTTGTTACATAAATTTGGTGTGAAGTATAGATTTGTTTTGGCGGGGCATCAACTAAAATATCGCTATTTGAATGTGATTGCGCAACATGTGGCAAAATAGCGCTAATTAATGCTAATTAAACGCTATTGTAAACATAGCCTTAATGCTTATGCAGTACCTTTGCATTGTGTATAATAACATTCTAATTACAATTCGGTTCTTTATTACACAGAAGTCAATGTATGTGAATTATTTTGATTCCTACTTAGAAATTGCTATATCCAAAATTGTTCCACTAAGGGAACTACAAAACAGGTATAATACAGGTAATTTAAGATTGACAAAAGTAAAATACATTTCTCATCCAATTAATCACATTGTTCCTTGTATTGTAGCATTCTCATATCATACTCAGCACAGAATTAGCATTACCTTTAAATCAGTAGATATAAACAAATGAGGGAATAAACACAGCAGCACAGCGCCACTCAGTTAGATTGGACTCTATTTGAATCTCCTGCTTTACAATGAACAAAACACGGTGGCTTAGCAAGCTAAAAAAACAAAAAACAAAACTTCATTGCACTGTGCAAAATTTCAAAATGTGGTCCAAAAATACAGTGCAACAGTTACTAGTCTAGGGAAGAAAAAGAGTGCTGCACCTCACACCTATGGCTGATACCAGTGGCCCTAGGCTAAATAAAAAACACATCAGAATTTTGTGTATGAATTGATCAAGCCATACTGCCCCATGTACCATCGTGCAGGTATCTGATACACATGGGTCCCTACACTAAGTCCACACCGTGCCAGTCAGTGGCTACCAACCCCGCAGGCGTGCACAGTCAGGGAACGGGGGCCATGAGACGGCCCTGCGACCCCCATGCCACAGGACCAGACCCAAAAACACCACACCAGAACCCGGCCAGCACCGCCGGCGGAGAAGGTCGCCCCCAAACAGCACAAGTCTGGATGAGGTATTGCGCTCACCATAGCTGCTGCAGACAGAATGGGAAAAGACAGGAGGGATTAAAACCATGTGCACTTAGGTGTCTCCTGCTAATTGCGGTCATGTGGCTCTCACCAGGAGGAGTGCAAAACACGGAGAAAAGAGAGAAACAAAATGCGGTTCAGGGAAGAAAAAGAGTGCTGCACCTCACACCTATGGCTGATACTAGTGCCCCTAGGCTAAATAAAAAACACATCAGAATTTTGTGTATGAATTGATCAAGCCATACTGCCCCATGTGCCATCGTGCAGTCTAGTAGGCTGATACCCCTTCTGATAATTAACTGAGGTTAAGTACAGTATATGAGTTAAACAGCTGTATAGAATGAAACACACGCTGACATTTATAGATAAACATCCAAGGCTGTGTTCTCACATGTTGCAGTTTTATTGCAGTACTGTTTTCACTGCAATCCCTTAATGTATATTCACATGCATGTGCAGGGTTGCTGCATGTTAGGGTAACCCTATATAAATGTACATGAATGAGTTAAACTTCACATGGTAACAGTTTTACTTTGAGTGATGCTAGCCAGTGACCTAATGCCATTCGCCTCATCATTACAGATGGATGTTGTATCTAATAGCAGCCACTGAGCCTTGTTTCGGTGCCTAATCGTTCCTATATCGCAGTTCCTGTTATTATACCTGCTTTTTGACACTTAGTGTACATAATCGTTGCTCCTGTCAATGTACCTAATTGTTGCTCCTGTTAGTGTACCTGATTGTCACTAGAGATGAGCGAACCGGTTCGGCCGGTATGGGACTCGGTTTGGATTTTTCCAAAAATCCGAGTCCGATCGGATTCGGATTTTTGGAAATCCGCTCCGATTTTTCCCCCCTTGCTTCCTAAAATGGCAGTCGCCATTCTAGAAAGCAGGAAGTGTTCTGGGCAGGAAAAGCGCTTTCCCATGATGCCCGAAACACATTTAATCAGCAGGGATCTTGCACTAGCCCACCCTCTGTGTGACGTCGGTATTGCTTTAAGAGGAGCGGTCACACCACACAGTCTGCACAGAGAGAGGAAGGAGGTTGATACTGGCTGCAGTGCACAGAGCTCATGATTATCAAAATGCTGCTGGTGCTGCTGCTGCTGTGTACTGCAGACTACTGAGAAGATATTGTAGCAAAGGAAAGGAAAGATTAGGAAAGAGGAGAGAAAAAACATCTAGTGATTGAGAAAGAAATATAGAGAGGGCGAAAGATAGATAGATTAGGCATAGGACAGCAAAACAGCACGGAACAAAAACGTGCTGTACAGATATAAAAGTCCTATACTTCTGATAGCGCGTATATCACATCCGTCTTATCCTGAGAGACAAAAATACCTGGTGCAGGGCCTTAACTGGCATCCAGGTTGACTACTGGTGTGCCTGCCCTTGCCTCCATGCTCCTGTACTGGCCTCCGTGTTGGCTACTGCTGCTCATGCCTGGCCTCCATGTTGACAATTGCTGCTCCTGCCTTGCCTCCTTGTTGGCTACTGTTGCTGATGCCTGTCCTCCATGTTGACTACTGCTGCTCCGGTACTGGCCTCGAATGACTATTACTGGACCTCCACTGGCCTCCAATGACTACTGCTGCTCCTTCACTGCATTTGTGACCTTTTTCCTGCATAGACCCTGTAATGGTGAATTTCCTGCATAGACCCTGTAATGGTGAGTTTCCTGCATAGACCCTGTAATGGTGAATATTGAAGTCTAAAAAAAAAAAATTGACTGAGATATCGAAAAGATAATGTTGTTACTGACATGTAGAGCCCTAAATTCAACCAAATACACTACCCCCGTATCATATAGATGCTTTAAACTAGGAAATCCGAAGAAATCCGAAATTCGGTCGAACCGTACTTTCCGATAAAATCCGGAAGTCCGGTCAGAACGAACTTTTGAAAAGTTCGCTCATCTCTAATAGTTACCGCTGTTGGGTACATGAAATTTGAAAATTGTTTCCAAAATTCTAAGCCCTGTAACATGTTAAAAAGTAAAACTACATCTACCAAATAATACAGACATAGATTAAATACATGGCAAATGTGGATTATCTTATTTGTGTTGCATGACTGTCTTTTTTTTTTTTTTTTTTTACAAGCATAGTGTTTTAAACCTAGAAAAAAGCTAATTTTTAATAAGGTTTTGGCATTTGGAGTTTTTCACAAAAAAGGGGTAAATGTATCAACCAATATTCACTACCAACATGAAATACATTTTGTCACAAGAAAACAATCTCAGAATCATTTGGATAAGTTTAAGTTTCATAAAGTTATTAGCACACAAAACTAGATTTTTCAGATTTGAAAAATTGACTTTGGTTCTCAACAGCATAATGTGGCTGCGGAGTTAAGGAAGAACTCCAATGCTAGAGAAAAAAATACTCACAAACACAGGTTTCATACTTACCCTCACTCCTGAGTCTGTCTTCGTTTGAATTCCCTACCGTTCGTGGGTCCTTGGAGCTCCACTTGACATCTACATTTCTTCTTTACGTCCTGGATCTTCTGCTGTCAGCGTCAGATCACTGCCGTTCTGTGACTGTTCTGCAGTACCAGCCGGATGATCTTCACTTCTGATGAATAGGGATGAGGGCACATCCGTGTGCCCCGGCATCCCAATTCACTGCTGCACATATTGTGTGAACTGACATTTCAGTTTTTTGCGGCGCCTCTAGCTATCCTGGATGGAGTGTATACTATGTGTATACACTCTGGCCGGGATCCCCTCACCTTCAGAAGTAATCAAGGCCGTTGGTGAAAATTGGCAACAACGGACGTGATTACTACTGAACTTACGTTGTGTGAACATAGCCTTAAAAAGGTTATCTCCGGAGTTGTCCTTTAAGTGGTTAGTTTTCCATGTTTTAGCAGTGGCACACAAGCTTAAGATCATCTTGCCCAATGCTATATGTTGGCTGAAGTGGTGTAAATCATACTACCAATAGACTCTGGAGCAATGGAAACCTTCTCTGGAGAGAATTTTTCCCCCAGATGCCAGTCTTATGGAACAAGCGCTGTTGAATCACATTATGCTTGGTCTTGTGCTGGGACAGGCACTATCTCCATCTCCTAAAGCAAAGCTACAAGCAGGCTTAGTTTGGCCCAGTGGGAACCCAAGCTTGAGTGGGCCCCCCAGGCCAGCGTCAGCACCCGGGCAGGTGTTTGGCCCCCACTACGCTATTGGGTTCTGCGCCTTATGCATCCAGTCAGAAGAAGCTGCTCTCTTCCCCAAGTGATGCCACCCTTGCACTTGCATGGTGGGGAGGGAGAGAAGACACCCTAAGACTGCAGAGACTGCAGCGCTGCAGCTGATGAATATGGCTGTAAAAAACAAAACAGAGTATACTAAGACCAAAAATACCAGCAGTGAAAGTTTACAAAGGACACGTATTACCACCACATAATTACTAATTCAACCACATACTGACTAATGTCACCACTGTTATTGAATAAAATCCACTGTACAAAGATCAATATCACGTGATACAGTGAAGTAGATCCAGCTCAACACAGGCTTTGCACACCATATAAGTAACTACAGTGCAGTTACATCTAGTGACTCACAGGGGCGTCTTCTCTGAGTGAATTGCAGGGGACTGTCTGATTGGAGTCACTCACTTTTTTTCTTCTCCATCCGCCTGGGCCACCATGAGGACTTCTCTGGCCATTGATTGTCCCTGTAGAATCTGCCAAACAAATATTTTAGGCTCCTCACTCATGCACCATAGTCATTATCCCTATCTGTACTGCCCCTCTGCCCCCCTAATAGTAGTTAGGGCTATCACTAAGCATCTATATTATAGTTGTGCCTTTTTGTATAGATAAGCCCCCAGCATGTAGTTTCCTTCATGTAGCTAAAACCCCTCTTCCTCATTCGTAGTGTCCCTGGTAGCTAACTGTAGAAAAAAACACCCACCCCCTATGTATGTAGTATTCCCCATGATGGCACCCACCTGTTAGCACTCAGCCCCCTCGCCTCCCCCACCCACTGTATATGTTATCTCCCTGTAGGTAGCCCCCTTGGTAGATAGTGCCCTCCAACTATGTAGTATCCCCCAAAGTCATAGGCATCCCACTATAGGTAATTTCCCCTGTTAGTTAGACCTCTCCCCAGTAGAAAACATCTTTTAGGCATGTCCGCTAGTATACCCCCAGAGGATAATGTCCCCCATGGTAGGCATCTCCCCTAGTATCCCTCCCCAACCCCCAGTAGATAGTGCCCCTCATGGTAGGCATCTCCCCTAGTATCCCTCCCCAACCCCCAGTAGATAGTGCCCCTCATGGTAGGCATCTCCCCTAGTATCTCTCCCCAACCCCCAGTAGATAGTGCCCCTCATGGTAGGCATCTCCCCTAGTATCCCTCCACCCCCCAGTAGATAGTCTCCTCCATGGTAGGCATCTCCCCTAGTATACTCCTCCAGTAGATAGTGTCACCCATGGTAGGTATCTCCCCTAGTATCCCCTTCAACCCCCAGTAGATAGTGTCCCTCATGGTAGGCATCAGTGTGATACAAAGTATGTACAGTAACAGTTTTTTTTATTACCCAAATCAAGTATTTGGAACATCCCATCTACCTCTCTATTTATGCTCTAGTGGCCAGTGTGAATGCTGGAATATTTTTTATTTTAAGGATTGTCTCACAAAATAAACTAAATAATTTTAAATAGAATAAAAGCAAAGGCAAAAATCAGCCGAGGAGCGAGCAATCCTTTACTCATCGTCTGATTGTTGTTTTTCAACAAGTTTTTCATTTCTACATGTTACAGCAGCCAACAGATGATTAAAGGGGTACTCCAGCATGAGGAAAGTTTTTATACATTGCTACAGGTATATAGAAAATAATAAAGATATAAAGATGTTATACTTACATCTCCACGTTGCCTCAGTGTCATCCTTCCATGTCTCTGGGTCCCCTGCTGACCGCAGCCGCGATTGCTGCAGGCAAACTCATCTCTGCAGATACAGCCCACTCAGGCAATCACTGACCAAGACAAGACAGTGCACCACTGCTGCCAGTGATTGGCTGAGCTGGCTGTTACTGTAGGAACAGTTTTGTCTGTGGCAGTGTTGGCTGTGGTCAGTGGGGGACCCATAGTCAAACCGGGAGGACACCTGGGGGGAGCATGGAGAGGTAAGCACAACATCTTTATTATTTTCTATAAACTCGCAGCACTGTAAGAAAACTTTCCCAACACTAAAGTGCCCCTTTAGATAAAGGGCTACATGGAACATTGCTATAGCGTGATTATTGAGCTGTGTAATAGGCTTGGTAAACAATCGTTGATCTACCAGATTAAAAATAGCCATTGGACAAAAATTAGACACATTTTTTTTGTCTCAGACAAAAAGCAACCAATCACAGCTCAGCTTTCATTTCTCAGAGTGGAATGGGATTGGACGCTATGGCCTACTGCTAAATCTAGGCCATTTTGTAGGCCTACCCTAACTGGATGTGTCTTTTGCCCCTCGTGAGACCAAGTCCCACTTATTCATGAACATCATCTGACCGTTACACTCAGGAATATCTTGGTACAACAGAACAAACTGGTTCTATGGTGGAAAGATCCTGCTGTTCCCCTCTTATATGACATAACTTCAGAAGTCAGGAATATTCATGAAGGGGTATACCATGTATTTTCCATAGCAATTGGTTGGTGCCAGGCTAAACGCCAGCTTCTCAATTTCTGGTAAAGTCACAATATACAGGCATATATGTACTAGTTACTAGACACAGACTATTAACAAAAATCCCAGGAAAGATGGATTTTAAGATGACTGGTATTTGGGAGAAGTTAGGGGTACTCCAGTGAAAGGCTTTTTCCCAGTAATTGAAACACATTACAAAGTTATATAACTTTGTAACATGCTTTAATCACCTATCTGCCCCCTTCCCTATCTTCCCCCCCCCTCAACCTCCCACCAGGAAGTGAAGCAAATCATTCTTACCTAATGACTGTTGACCCCAGGCTTTTCTGTGGCAGCCATTTTGTGACAATGACATCATCAAGAGGGAGCCAGGTCTAAGCCCTGTTAAGCCAGCTTCCCTTTGTCAGATGACTCAAGTTGCTCAGCTGTGATTGGCTGAGCAAGCTGTAAGCCATCTAACAGTTCTACAGAATCAGTTAGACATTACAGGAGACAAAGTGCATCATGGGAAAGCCCAAACCAGGAAGTAAAAAAAAAAATGAAGCCACCAACTGGAGCTTCAGGGACCTGCAAAGAGCGTTAATTTCAAACGGAGACAGACTCAGGAGGGATTTAAATGTAAAAACTATGTTTATGATTGATTGATTTTTTTTTTTCCATCAGCGTCGGAGTACCCCTTTAAACTTGAGCCAGACTGGGACTTGAGCCCTTGATATACATGAAGTAGAATGTGCACCCTTTTTCCCTTCTAATAAAAAAAGGCCTCTTTTCTCATATTATGGCTCTCCTAGGCTGCACCTCTGTGCAATGAACTGAATCAGCTTCCTCTGAGAACAAAGAATGGAAGAGAGAATCAACCCTGTGCCAGACACACACACACACACACACACACACATACACACACACACACACACACACACACCTAAAATCTTTTGAAACAATCTTAGAATTCTGACACTCACATAATACCTGCAATTTGATATATATATATATATATATATATATATATATATATATATATATATATATATATGCATACATCTAGATTGTTTTGTTTGCTATTGCACACTACAAGGGAAGACTAAAGATCTTATACCATGCGGTATGCTTTATTACATATAAACTGCCTTAAATCATGCAGCACTGCCTTAATATCTCTCATCAGATTCGCTGCTCCAGTCAATTTCAGCATCATCATAAACATAAAATTGAAATGATAAATATTGAAATTATAAGACAGACCATCCCGGCCAAGCCGACCCTTTTTATTTTTTTATTGTTATTTTTTTATGATATTTTGGCTCCAAGCCCTTTTGTTTGGGAAATGACTGGTAGGGAATGCATCTAGACATGCTAATACTTTAATCCTCAACACTGTAATCAGCCTTTCAGGGTAGTTACACAAGGTTACACAAAATAAACTGATTTATGAATTTAAAGTATATGCACGCATCCAGCAATATTTTTTTTTTGTTTTGTTTTAATTGAAAGAGCAACGTTCAAGTTCCACCTTAACAGAGCACCTTAAAAGATTATCTCGGTTATTTCACAGGCACCGAGCCGGCACTAATAGTCCAAGGCAGATATTGAAAAGCAGCACAGGGCCAGGCAGATCTATTAGAAATTCCCATCCACGCGCCTCATACATATTGATTTCTGACACCAAGCAGCAGTGAAAGGCCCCGTGGGAATAATATATTTAGCAGGGTTCGCTGTGAGGAGGTCACAGAGTGCATACAGATTAGCTTCACAGGACCAAGGCACTGGTGTAGGAGGCAAATGCTAGATTTCATATCATTTTAATCTGAACTTTTATAATCCTTTTAGTTCCTCTTTCTCTGGGTGGTAAGACGAAGGTCTCTCCACATTCATCTGCCGTTGCTTTCCACCCCTTCTCGACATTTCCCTCCTGCCATGGCAGGTATAAAATGTCTTAACCTCTTCTATGCCGAATGAGGAAAAGAATCTAGCCGTGAATTGCTTAAAATTCTAACGGTATTTGAATATTTTTACCAGGATGCGTGTAAAAAAAAAAAAAAAAAAAAATACTTATGCGCTCTGAATTAGCAAACGCCATGACGCTAAAAAGCGAGATGTAGTAAAATACCACAACAGGGATTTCTGGGAAAAACCTGGGCTTTAATTTATTTAGCCTTTAAGTGCTTAATTAACTGAGAATTGAGGTATGCGTGCTTTAATGAGAGCAGCCAAAACGGGCACGACAAATTCATAACCTCGAGGAGGAAGATGTCTCTCTCCTTGGAAAACTGTGTTAGGCCATGGCAGGCAGGCATTTTAGATGCCCAATCTATAACCTCATCAGGACCCGGATGCCTGATATCCTATGCCACTGTATTACAGGGATTGTAAATGATGCTACCCTATCGTGTAGACAATGAGGTCCTGTTAAATTAGGATCTTTTTTACCATTTAAATGCCAATTAGGTTTTTTTTTTGTTTTTTTTTTAGTCTGGTTTGACCAAGACAGGACTGTTTTAGATGGGCATAATTTTAGCATAAAAAGTTAATATCACCTACAGTACTACTGAACCGTATGTAGATTACCATAGTGACATAAACCTATAGTTTCTGCTGCTCAGTGGACACCAATTGAACCCAATAGACCTCATTGATTTTAATGAACTCTATCAGGTTTTCCACTGGTGGCTCTAAGGGTCCTTTTACATCACATGGGGCAAAGGAAGCAAATGAGTAGACATGAACGAACCGGGTTCGGGTTCGAGTCCATCCGAACCCGAACGATCGGCATTTGATTAGCGGGGGCTGCTGTACTTGGATAAAGCTCTAAGGTTGTCTGGAAAACATGAATACAGCCAATGACTATATCCATGTTTTCCACGTAGCCTTAGGGCTTTATCCAAGTTCAGCAGCCACTGCTAATCAAATGCCGATCGTTCTGGTTCAGCTGGACTCGAACCCGAACCCGGTTCGCTCATCTCTACAAATGAGTGTTGATCAGCAACATCAGTGCTTGTTTGCATTGCCTTTATAATGCACAACAAACCGAGTGGCCAGGCTGCACGAATGATCCTTGTTTCATTCGTGCAGTCATGGAAACTGATAGCACAGATATCTGTGCTGTCAGTTTCCTGATCACAAGCAGTGCATACTTACCGTCTGCACTGCGTGTGATCAGGCATCCCGCTTTCCAGATCTCCCACCATGCTCTCTGGCCGCCACCTCCTCCAGCGGCCAATCATTCCGGAGGAGGAAGCGGCCTGAAGATACAGTAGCGACCAGAGAATGGGTAAGCTGGAGAGTGGGATGCCGGACCATATATAGTGCAGAAGGTAAGTATGCATATCCGTGCTGTCAGTTTCCATTAGCTATCAGTCACACATCTTTTCTTTATACAGGAAGATGTGCGGCTGATAGCAGTAAATTTTGAAACCTGTCCAAAACATGTGATGATCAGCCGAAGATCGGGTGTTTTCCTGTTCCAACGCTGATCACTGTGGGCCAATTATCAGCTGAAGGAGTGTTTGCAGCTTAAAAAAAATATTGTTGGGCTGCTGTCACACATGGCAGTTATTTTCAATAGTCTAAGGGCGCATTCACACGTTCCATAATTATGGTCCATAAATGGACGGTGTGCTACAGACCAGAATTCAGAACTCCTGGCAGCATCATTTATGATGATGCCAGGAGCTCCGATACTGTTTAAGCTTTGTGTTACTGTTCTAACACACACCCTTAATAAAATGGTGGCTTCGGATAGCTGCTTTTAATCCAAGATCTGTCCTGGGGTCCGTTCGGCAGGTGATGCAGTTATTGTCCTAAAAATCAACTTGCAGTCCTGTGTCAAACGGCCGTGGCCTAGAGTATCTGTGCCCTAACCTTGCACCAACCCTCCGTCCCTCCTCCCCACCCTCCTTATCATTAGGAATGCCACTGGCAGGATTTTTCCTATTCCTCTGCAGTGAACACTGCACAGGTGCCTTTACGATCCAGCCCATGTGCCGTGTTCTCACAGCTGATGAATAGGAGAATACCTGCCTGGAGCATTCCTAATGATGAAGAGGGCGGGGAGGAGGGACAGAGAGGTCGAATGCACATACACACTCTAGGCCGCGGCCGTTGGGCACAGGGCTGCAAGCTAAAAGTTGTTTTTTTAGGACAATAACTGCATCACCTGCCGAACGGACCCCAGGATAGATCTTGGATTAAAAGCAGTTATCCGAAGGTACAAGCAGTTTTTTTGGGAGGGGGGCAGATTGTGGGTACAGAGTCGCTTTAAGGATCTTTAAATCTCCCAAAAAGTTACACAAAAGGTGTGTGTGTGAAGGAGGCCTAATACTAACATTATAATATGAACTTGGCTTAATGCATTATTCCCGTGACAAATGTGTGTACAGGATTGCAGTAGAAAAAAAAGTCATATGCATCCATATACACAGTAGAGCCCCATAGAGTTGATAGAGGGTTGCAGATCAGCTGTGTACAAGTCAAAGGTTTACAGAACCATAATACCTTTATAATGAACATATACAGATGTCTCTCTCCTAGTCTAACTTCTAGGAAACAAGAACAGATCATTGCTTTCCTTCCAATCTTGTCCGGTATAATTCCAATCCTGTCCACTATAATTTAGTGGGTGATTCAAATGAATTATAAATTGACCTTCACGCAAAAATACAATAGAAACATACAAAGTTGCACATTTTTTGCCTACCAATTTTCGGCACTAAACAGACTGCCAGACAACAAAACATCTTTCATTAAAGTATATTGGGTCTATGCATTAATGTTTCCCACCCATTATTGTATGAAAAACAGGATCCTTAATGGTCTGGAAAAATGTGCATATAGAGCCATGTTAAATGCAGGAGACATAATGCATAGAGTTGTCTATAATTGCAAGAACTCAGTGATTACCCAGCATACAAAAAAGATGGAGAGTGCATTACTGAAGCAGGAAGACCTAATACACACATCTATCAGGATAGCTGGACACGGATAAAAGGACAGGGACGTAGCTAGAAAAGAAAACTTTTGAATATCCCACCTCCATCACCACCACAGACTACTACATAGATAGATAATAGTTCTCTGGGTACAGGCTACACAGACTGTGAAGGGAAGGGTGGAAGCTTGCATTCATGTATTGCCTTGATGCTTGTGAGTTTAATATTATGCAATATGTGAGCCCAAAAATTCTGCAATGCATATATGCTACAGAGTAGGGTTATAGGTTGAACATGATAGACTCTTGTCTTTCATTCTAGTTCCCCCATATAGGAGTTAGGCCTTGTCTGTGTCCCGAAATAGTAGTTAGGTTCCCTCTATGCCCCACTTAATTATTATAATTATAGGCTCCTCTATGTCTCCATATAGCAGTTAGGCCTTGTCTGTGTACCCATATAGTAGTTAGGTCCCCTCTATGCCCCCACATAATTATTATAATTATAGGCTCCTCTATGCCTCTAGACTCTCATACAGTGTTCCCCTCTATGTAGTTAGTCCCCATACTGTGCAACCCCCTCTTTTTACTTTTTTTTTTTTTTTACAATGCTGCTCCTGCTTCCCCGGTGGCTTCTGTCTGTGTTAACTGCACCGTTGCCCTATACCCTGTTATAGTTTGAGGGATGGTATTTTCTGAAGGCTTTTATTGATATCTATCAAGTGGTGCTGCCAGCTCAGTAGGCGGTCAGGGGGATTTACTTTTACTAATTTTCTTCCACAGTATGATTAGAAAGAAAATATAGAAAAAACACATTTGATAATTTTAATTTGAATAGATTTATTTGAAAGGAATATTCAAATTCTATAAAATATTCCATAATATAAAAAATACATTCAATGGCTGAAGACACCATTGGATCGCTATTAGGGTATAAAAGTAAACTGTAACTTTCCTAGAGCCAATGGTGGCTGCCAAACTTTTGGTCAGCCAAGTGTCAATAAGTTGCTCAAGTGTAACAGCCTGGTTTGCCTCCTCGCCTGCCTCCCCTTCCAGGGCATCTTTGATTGACAGACAGAGCCCTACACATGCAAAAGAACACTGCAGAGACACCATCACATGTCTCGATGTCAGTAAACTAGCCGGACCTTCCTCCGGGAAGGAACAACCAGGCCAAGGAATGTCTCCAATCAAGGAAACCACCCGCGCAAGGTATCCATGCACAGACAGCTGTTTCGGGGTATTTGCCCCTCATCAGTGTGGAGTAGGTTTCTGGCTATATGAGTATGAGTCTAAATTTTTGGAATTAGCAAGCAGCCAGGGAATGGATTGCATGGAGGCTGTGCTGTCTCCCTGGCTATATCTTTTGAGCACAGTGGGTCCCAGCAGTAATATCATATCCTCAGTAAACATTGCACATGTGCATGGACCTTTAAACTATTAGGATATTCTTTAACATAGCATTAACTGTTATAAATTTTCAATGCAGGGTCATATAAACTAAATACGAGATATACATGTTTTATGAAGTTTGGCAAAATATACACAAATGTTGCAATGTACAGTACATTCAAGATCTGGACCAACATGTCATACAGTATGTTTGCTGCTGCCTGCCCAACAATTCTAGTATTCTGTAGTTTACTTCTATTAAAAAATCTCAAGTCTTCCCATACTTATTAGCTGCTGTATGTAAAGCAGGTAATGATGTTTTATTTTCAGTCTGACACAGTGCTCTCTGCTGCCATCTCTGGCCGAGACAGGAACTGTCCAAAGCAGGAGAGGTTTTATATGGGCATTCATAGAAAACTGAGACAAAGTTCCTGTCTCGGCCAGAGATGTCAGCAGAGAGCACTGTGTCAGATTGAAAATAAAACAACAGTTCCTGCAGGACATATAGGAGCTAATAAGTATGGGAAGACTTGAGATTTTTTTTAATAGAAATAATTTACAAATCTATATAACTTTCTGATATCAGTTGATTTGAAAGAATTGAAAGATTTTCGCTGGGCAACCCCTTTAAATTGGGTTGATTGCCTTGGATTATAAATGCTTAGTAAGCAAAAAAATAAAATAACAGCTCTAGAAAAAGGCAAAAATATTTTCAAAAAATCTATATGAACCATGTAAAAGTATATTATATTAGAAATATCTATGACGAATGGGATCAGTAAGACAGATTGTTAATGTAGTTAAGATTACTAAACTCATTGTATAATTTAGGAATATTGAAAGAGCGCAATGTGACTAATGTTGGTTTAATCATCTCAAGCAAATCAAGTAGTGGGGGGGGGGCATTCAATTTAAAAATTTTGCATATTAAATAAAGCAATGTCAAATGTCCTGGGTGGCATCTAAGGATCATTTCTCTATGTGGGTGTACAGATTTGTAGATGAAATTTTACATTTTTGAATTGTTTACTGCGTCATTGATGGGGATGGGGGTGGTGGATTTTTTTTAACAAAAAATTTCCTATCTTCCTTTGTGGTACTAAATAAACACCGGCCTCCCTTTACATTTAAAAGCCTTCTAGCAGCCGGTGCATTTATTAAAACACCATTAGGTAGCGACAAGGAAGCACACATGTACTGTTCTGCATGAATAGTAAGCTTAATTTTTCTCTCTCTTTTTTTCATGTTTAGATTTAGTGCCTGAACAAGTATGTGGCAATTAGGACTATTCTAAGAGATGGAACAGGTGATAATAGCTTTCCAAAGAAGATGATGTGCTAGCAAGATGAAGCAATAGATTTAAGACAGAAACATATATATATTTCACTGATTATGTGAAGATTTTCTTACAACAGTCAACTTTTCACCGAAGATAGAATAGAATATAGTGTGCAAATAAATAAAAATAAAAATAAAATGGACACATGGCAATTAGCATACAAAAAAAAGTGTTTGCTTTTTTTTATTAAATTGCTTCGGGATGAACTCTAACCTCTCAGCTTTGAATATTCAAAATATTGCTTCGTATATTAGCTCGTGTCCAAATAGCTACTGTCTATTTTTAATTGGATTATGCAGTGGATTGTTGAAAGTATCCAGTATTTATTCTTAGGCTATGTTCCCACTAGGGGAAGATACCAGGCAAAGGCGGTCATCTCGTAACATTGATGGACGCAAACAATGATTATGATACAGTATTGTCAGGAACTTACCTGACCCAATTCCTATACCCTGTCAATCTTCTGCTATGCGCTTCCTTGAGTTTTCCCTGTTTGTCAGTGGTTTTGCCCATCCCTGCAATAAATAGGGAATATTGGCCTATAAGGAGGCTGGGACTTTGGGCCACACTAGTCACACTTTTACCTTGTACTCAACTTTCCTAGTACCCTGATCTCCAATTTGTGTTTGACACTGCTTTTGCCTGACAATTTAGACCTGAGGTGTGCAATGTGCAACAGCGGCCATGATTTATACAACACACACGTTGTATGCGAATAAATGGAATCCTGTCCCGAGCATATACACATAGGGGGACATGTATCATGTGGCGTATCTTTTTTGTTTGGCGGAAAGAGCCGATTTGCGAATATTTTATCCGCAAATCGGCCGTTTTGCGAATAAAATATTCGCAAATCGGCTCTCTCCGCCAGGGGGGCGGGGAGGGTGTGTGGAGGGGGCGGAACGGGGGGCGCAGACTTATAGTCCGCGCGATACAGCATTTTTTTCTCTTAAAGATACATCGAAAACCTACTCCAGCCCTCAGCGGGATTTATGTAGAGGCAGTCTGCAAAAAATGTGACTAAACAATAGCTAAACAAGCAAAACACCCAGCCCTAGATATGAGCTACCTAGTCTTCTGTATAGTCCTATTACACTAAAATTCTGGTAACGGAATATTCATGGCTCAGTGTATTCAAAATATTTATGTTTTTGTTGAAATTTCTGAAAAAAATTACACTAGATTTGTGACAGGTTTAAATGTGCTTTGAACTTTTACTAGTTTATAAAGTGAATAGTACAGGTGTCACCAAATTTTGAAATACTTATATATTTTAAGAGCAATATTCATGTGCGTTGACCTGTGTTGTATACTGTGGTCTTGCTAGCATGAACATAAACCATAAAACAATTGTCAAACAATCCTTCGAGCAGTAATCATTCTTGGCTTTTATATAGGCTCATGCACACACAACTGAACTCAGATCTTCTATCTGCTGGAAAAAACAATGAGAACATGTCCCCTATTAGCCATAAACATTTGTCACTGACAAATGCTTGATGGCTAAAAGTCACAGGCAAGTCACAAACTTCAATAAAAAAGACATCTAGTTTATAAGTATCGTGGGAGTCTGACCTGGACTTTGCTTTTTATGTACAGTATAATTTTAAGCAAAAGATCCGTAAAAGCAGAGAATCAGTGGTAAGATACGTTGAGTTGCAATGTTATGCTTTTACCAGAATGTGAAATTTTGTAATGTTGTACAGCCGTACAGTCTTAACATAATTTTTTTGCACTTATATTCCTAGCTCAAAAGAGTAAATATATTGATGTTGGTGTACGTGAAGTAATTTTTCACACTATTTTTCTGGTTGTACATCATGTGTACCTGGGCCAAATAGGCCTAACTACTACATGGATCCACACAGGGGGTAAGCTGACTACTATATGGGAGCACAGAGGGGCCAAACTTTTAAATAGGGACAGAGGGACCTATATATGGGGTCAGAGGAGGAATCTAACTACTATAGCAGAGCACAGAGAGCATCTTTAATATACAGAGGCACAGAGGGGACTAACTGCTATTTGGGGACACAGAGGGTTCCAGCTACTAAGTGGGAACACAGAGGAACCTAACTACTATATGGGGAGCACAAAGTTGCTAGGATAGCAGACAAGGACATAAGAATGTGTATGTATGTAGCCCAGCTGCTAGGAGCAAGAACGACTGAGTCAGGGGCCATCCGGAGGATTCACCAGTTCTCTGCCAGTCTGAGCCTTGCCAGGTTCATATGCTGCAAGCTGTTGCCAGTGCATTCCTATCCATGACCTACTGCACTATAGATGCTCTAGGGGTCCCGGTGGGGATGGGCCCTGAATATTGGATTGGTCAGTAACAGTATGATGGTAATATGTATGATGTATGGTGGTAATATTTGTCCTTATATGAAATATTGGCCTTGCTATTCTGGATTAGTCAGTATCAGTATAATGGTAAGAAAAATAGTGATATTTCCTTATTGTGCAGTGGTATACAGTATGAAGGTATATGGTATTATCATACATTATCTTAAAACTATGCTGTTTTGGAGACATATACATAAAACATGTATGTACATTTTTTTTTGGTTAACCCAATGCTGCAGTTGTCAGAGCCTGGGGCTTTTATACCTAGAAATGCGACATTGCATTTTTCTGTGTAATTTATTTATCCCTAAGGGCTACATAAGCATGGTCTATGAATCATAATCCATGATTATGTTGCCAACACAAAATTTAATAGGCACATTCCAAATTAAATTCCAGTGACACAATCAATGGTCGCACTCAGTCTCCCATCCCTCTGCCTTGTGGTTACCTTTGATGTTGTGACGCCAGTGCTAGTTCAGCACACAGGTTTGGTGGTATACCTACTTCTATGTTATGGTTGGCTCTACGGCTCCCCAGTGGTCGATGACCTGTCAGGCTGTGATGGGTCCCTTGGGCTCCTGTCATGGTAGTCCTGAGTGGCAATTGACCCATCCGGACTATCAGTACCGCCACCCACAGAAAGGGGAAAATGACCCAGTAGAATAAATAGCGCAGCTTTACTATACAGTCTCTAGGAAATACTGAACACTTTGACAGTAGATAGTTTATCTTGTTACAGGTTTTAGTGTTTCACTTGTTCTGTGCTGAGAGATACTTATAAGTGCTAAATAGAAGAGGTAGTTGTAGCGGTGATTGTATAGCTTAGAGTTGAGCAGTGAAGAGGAGAAGAGTTTGTCAAGGGAGTCCCAGTCCCAACTCTGGTAGAACTTTAAAGAACAATACTTGAGAGATACTTGAGATAGAGAGATACTTGTGCCTGCGTTTAGACTGTGTTGTCTGACCACCTTCTGCCCTAAAGTGTCCAAATAGGGTGACACAAGCTCTAGTCGTGGTTACGTGGGTAAAGCTAAGAGTCCAGGCATGTCCCGATTTCACCTGCACTGCGAGATAGAATACATAGATCTTCTTTACGGTTACTTGTTCTATCCGAGTCAGTTCCTCTGTAGCTTGGGATACTGCCCTGCACTTTGTAGAGATGTTCTCGGCGTGGGCTGGGTTAATGCCCGGCTTGTCCTCCTTGTAGTGTCTAGCACTGCATAGTTGAAATAGTAGATAGACTGAAGAAACTGAGTGTCTCTAGCTGCCTCATACATGTGTGTTTGAGACTCTCCAACCCAACTGGACTGTCTGGGACAGGAGTCCTGGCAGAGCCAGGCCCTGGCTTAACTACAGCAGGGATGCCTACTCTGTGTGTCTTTCTCCCACAAGAATCTGAAGCAAACTGATGCCACACTTTCTCCCACCAAGTGACTACTTCCTACAAGGATATGTAAAAGCCCCTGTGAGTAGTGGAGAAGAATGTGTGCAAAGATAGAAGGAGAATGATTGGTTCAGAGAAAAAGCACCTTAGAAAGGTCAGAAACAAGCACATGGCATTAGAAAATCCCTAACCCAATGTTAACAATGTTAAGGTACAATACTGACATCTAGTGGAGAAACAATAAAATAACTTCTGAGCACTTCATGACCACCCTTAACCTGGAGAAAATAACGTTTACGCCATGTGTGAATAACACAAAAAAACACCAGTGGTGGGACACCACACTTAGACCTTTGCTCCCCTCCAGCCTATCCTTTACTCTTCTGCCTAATCCACCTAGTCCACCTCTCCCGTCACTTTGCCTCTGCCTCTCCCCTTTGCCAATTCCTTTACTGGCTCCCCAATCCCAAACATATTCATTTTGAATTGTTGACTATCACATACAGTACACGGGAATCCACAACCTGTTTCCTCCATATATCTCTTATCTGATTTCCCACTCCAATCCCTCACGGAACCTCCGATCCTCCAACAACCTTCTTTTGTGCTCCCCCCCTTGTTTGTACCTCCCACAACCCTCTCCAAGGTTTTGCCTGGGCCTCCCCCATACACTGGAACTTTGTACCCCGACACATCCAGCTCTCATCCACCTTTAAGACCTTGAAAACACATCTCTCTTTGCCTTGTAGATTGTAAGCCCTCACAGGCTTGGGGGCTTGTTGGCCTTACATCATCTATTTACACAGGGCTATGTGCTGATTTGTTAAGCCTTCACAAGGCATGATCAGGTGACAGGTTCCCTTTAAAATCATTTTTGCCTATGCCTAACATGGAAAATCTCTGTGTATATTCACATCTGATTACCGTATTTTATTCTTCCTTTGAACTTATTAAGGTGCTAAAAACAACTTTGTTAAAATAGGCCTGTATGAGCTTTATTTCCTCTCTATACGTAGCTTATATGATTCTTCCCTGTAGACTGCTTTGTATCTACTCTGCTTTCTCTCTTCAGCCTGTGTGAGCTGTCTTTCAAGGTTTCTCTTCCCCCATCCACATCTGAGCTGGTGTAAACTTCTAAGGCTATGTTCACACTACGTATATGTCCGAGCGCATATTTTTCGCAGCCGGACATATACGTGTAAAACTCCAGCCGGGATTTACGCAAGTTGCGGCCGGCTACATACGGTCCGCAAATTTACGCCCGTAAGCTACGTACGCTTCCTGAGCGGCGTACGTAGCGATCTGACAGCGGTATTTTACTTGGATATCTTCGGCTAGCCCCAGACACCCCACAGAACCTTTTGGATCAGCAAATCAAAGTGTCAAAAAGAAGAAATCACCACTGCGTATGGGACCGCATGTTACGCTACGGGCTTAAGTTACAGCATTTCCATCCCGAAACAATGGTCTGGTTAATTTTTTATGGCGCCGCATACGATCCGGGCGTACGTTCGTATGTAGTGTGAACTGTGCAGCCGTGGATCGTATACTTTCCATTGTACGCAAACTACGTAAATCTCCGGCCGCTTATTCAAGGAGGGCGCTACGGCCGGAAACTTACGTAGTGTGAACCTAGCCTAAAGATGTATCTTTCTTTGAGTAGCAGCTAAATGGTAGAAAATTTTTAATTAAGACTATTTACAAAAGTTGCTTAATTTTTTTATTCAGGAAAAAAAACTACTGGCCCAAACTTTGTTAACTAGTTAATTAGTTTAGGCCATTCCTGCATTTATGTTTCCTTTGCAGAACTTAAAAGCATTGTCTGCTTATTTTTTTGAGTCAGGCCTATAAATGCCTGCTCCTGTCCTGACACTGCTGTTAGAGCCTCTGCATTTACTACCCTTAGCATTGGGGTCTCAGCTCTCCTGCCCATGCTTCCTGCCTGTAAGTTCTGCCTGTGAATCCTGGTTCCTGCCTGAGCTTCCTGCTGCGTTCCTGCCTGCTGACCTGTCTACGTTTGTCCAGCTGCACCGTGTCGCCTCTGCTAACAAGTCATGTCAGGGTAGCGGCCTGGGGGTCCCCTGGCACAGCAAATCATTTCCGCCTTGTGGCGGGCTCTGGTGGAGCCGAACAGCCCCTTAGACTCCGCTCCCTGGTGTGGCTTACACCATCGCTAGTGGTGGTCACAGTGATTTCACATAGGTGATATGGAAAGGGGCATAGGCTATTAATATCAATGTTACGTGCAGATTAGCATGCAGTAAAAAGCTTTTGTTTGCAGATCTTCTGTAGAAGCTTTCCACACTATGTATCTTAGAAATAAAATATCTCATCTCTGCACAGAATGTGGTTTATTCCCTAGATGACTGGTTAGCTGTGGGGGAGGGGGGGCTGCCCGGGTAATCGCTAGATCGTCCGGACAGCCCACAGCATATAGCAGTGTCTGCTGCCGACGCTCCTATTCTACGAAGCGACGGCAGCAGATCGCTGCCATATGAGTCGTTTGTTTTTCAACATGTTGAAAAACAAACGACTGCAACGATCAGCCGACATGAACGATGTCGGCTGATTGTTGCCTTCTATTCCACGGGACGATTATCGGCCATGACGGCCAATATCGCCTAACATGGCCGATAATCGCTCCATGGAATAGGGCCTTAAGGAACAGGAGCAACTTCTGTTACTGACCAATCGGTACCCCTGCAGTTTGATTGCGGGGGTCCCGATCATTTTCCCTAACTTCCAGAGGAAGAATACTTATCTCTGTGTGGGCCGATTGGCCTTCTTCTCATATAGCCTGCCACATGAGAAGAGCACCAAAAAAAGTGATCAGTGCTATAAAATGGCACAGCATTCATCAATATATGCAATCTAATTGTTGCATTTAATAGTCCCCCAGAGAGACTCAGAAAGGGTAAAAAAAAAAATTTAAATATGCCAAAGCCCCTCCTAAAATAAAAGTTTAAATCATCCCCTTTCTGGTTTAAAAATAAAACGTAAAAATAGTTAAATAAGTAAACATATATATTGTAGTGTGTGTAATTGTCTGATCTATTAAAATGTAACAATATTGTTCCCATATGGTGAATGGCGTAAATGTAAAGAGGGAACAAATGCCAGGACTGCTGATTTTTTTCCTTACAATATAGAAAAAATAAACCCATTATAAGAGTCACAATAGGGCCATTCTAATCATTTGCCAAAATAATGTTTTACTATAAAAAAAAATAGCAAAACATTACAAAAGCTATATAAACATGCACATCATTGTTTTCAGACTTACGTATAGAATAAAGATATCTTGTCAGTTTTACTGTAAAGTACGTTACATAGACACAGGAATTTCACCTCATAAATAATATTTTTGGTAATAAATCACATATTTGGCTATGTTCACACAGTAAGAGACAGGGCCGTTCCGCGACCCTGGCCGGGTCACGGAACTGCCGGTCTCTGCCCGGATCATCGCGGCCGGTACTTAAGTACCGGCCGGATGATCTGTCCGGCCACAAAGCTCTGATGCGGGTGCATCAGCGCGCGCCCGCATTAGAGCTTCCCCCTGCACACAATAAAGCGAGCGGCCGGAGCCGCTTGCTTCATAGTGTGAACTGACAGGGTACAATTCATTGAATTGCGGCCGCAGAAAACTGACATGTCAGTTATTTGCGGGGCCGCACGGGATCCCATTGAAACTAAGGCATTAGTCCATCGGCAACAACGGCCATAGTTTTACGTAGTGTAAACATAGCCTTATGGTGGATTGAAAGTTGCCCTTACAAAGTACGCTTGTTCCAGAAAAAAAACAAAACCCTTACATGGCTCTGAAGATGGAGAATTAAAAACGCTATGGCTCTTAAAAGATGAGGAGGTAAAAACTAAAATAAAAAAAAATTGCCCGGTCATCAAGGCCAAAATTTATTGTGTCCTTAAGGGGTTAAAAGCAATCAGATCTAATAATTCATTATCCCACTGCATCCTATTACAATAAATCACATTGGGCTGCTAGTGAACTTCTGCTTGCTTTGTGACCACCATCCATCCCACAGATACAGTGGTAACCCATGGGTAAGATTTATGATATCCGGTTTCATTTCAGGCATTAAATTGAGGAATGTAAAATGAATCGCACACATCCTTCACTGCGCACAAATGGAAGGCTGAGCAGCACAGGGGAGGCACTTTGGATATTCTTTTACTTCTGGTACAAGTTACTTCTAGTACATGAGTGTATAACTTTTTTTAGAGAATTATAACAAGTAATCTATCTATCTATCTATCTATCTATCTATCTATCTATCTCCTATCTATGTATCTATCTATCTCCAGTATCTATCTCCTATCTATCTATCTATCTATCTATCTATCTATCTATCTATCTATCTATCTATCTCCAGTATCTATCTCCAGTATCTATCTCCTATCTATCTATCTATCTATCTATCTATCTATCTATCTATCTATCTATCTATCTATCTATCTATCTCTCTATCTATTTATCTCCTATCTATCTATCTCCTATCTATCTATCTCCTATCTATCTATCTATCTATCTATCTATCTATCTATCTCCTATCTATCTATCTATCTATCTATCTATCTATCTATCTATCTCCTATCTATCTATCTATCTATCTATCTATCTATCTATCTATCTACTATCTATCTATCTC
Organism: Dendropsophus ebraccatus; assembly: GCF_027789765.1. NCBI lineage: Eukaryota > Metazoa > Chordata > Amphibia > Anura > Hylidae > Dendropsophus > Dendropsophus ebraccatus. The sequence continues at coordinate 126,873,825 of NC_091460.1, read as the reverse complement.
CTATCTATCTATCTCCTATCTATCTATCTATCTATCTCCTATCTATCTACAGTATCTATCTTCTATCTATCTATCTATCTATCTATCTATCTATCTCCTATCTATCTATCTATCTATCTATCTATCTATCTATCTATCTATCTATCTATCTACAGTATCTATCTCCTATCTATCTTCTATCTATCTATCTACCTATCTCTCTCTCTCTCTCTCTCTCTCTATCTATCTATCTATCTATCTACAGTATATATCTCCTATCTATCTATCTCCTATCTATCTATCTATCTATCTATCTATCTATCTATCTATCTCCTATCTATCTATCTATCTATCTATCTATCTATCTATTTGTCTCCTATCTATCTCCTATCTATCTATCTATCTATCTATCTATCTATCTATCTATCTATCTATCAAAACACAAATACCGCAGCACTCAGTGAAGACTCCTGGCCCGGTGCCGTAGTTCACACCCTGATCCACAGGTGTCTATATAAATATCCAAAAAATAACCGCAGCACACAGGACTTCAGTGAAAAAAATATATCTGTATTGGTGATTATTCCATACAAAACACACGGAAAAAAAGCGACGTTTCGACGTCTCAATGACGTCTTTCTCAAGCCAGTGGCTTGAGAAAGACGTCATTGAGACGTCGAAACGTCGCTTTTTTTCCGTGTGTTTTGTATGGAATAATCACCAATACAGATATATTTTTTTCACTGAAGTCCTGTGTGCTGCGGTTATTTTTTGGATATCTATCTATCTATCTATCTATCTATCTATCTATCTACCATGTACGCCATGTTCTAACCCATTAGTATTTGTATTAATATTATTATTGTTATCTTATTTCTTTCATCGCCTGTATTGTTGAACACTGCAGAGCTGAACACAGGAATTCACATACTTGGGACAAATACGTAATAGAGCCACATAGAAGAAGGTTATCTATACTATGCCTTGAAGCATGAATAAGAAGCTTTTTTGAGAAACAGCTTTTAGTATTAGAGTCTGATGGTTTTGTACTGTACATAGCCTTCACCTGATGATATACACATCAAGAGCATGAATACCATATGTGCGACAAGTATAGTTGCACAGTATGTGGAATTGCTCTTTATGTAAAAAGGCCTATAGCTTCTTACTGTCTTTAAGGCTGTGTTCACACAACGTTTTTGCAATCCTTTTTTTGCAAAAAACTGATGAAAAAACTGATGCAATTGTGTGCATCCGTTTTTCCATTGACTTCCATTTAAAAAAAAAAAAAAAAGATCAAAACTGATCTGTTTTTTTTTTTATCGGACACAAAAATGAGATCGACCACGTTTTTGTGTACGCTAAAAAAGGAATCCTTTTTTTATAATAAAAATCAATGGAAAGGCGAATCAAAACGAATGCACACAGTTGCATCCGTTTTTTTCATCAGTTTTTCATCCGTTTCTTCCCAAAAAACGAAGTGCCGACACTCTCCCACAATCCCCCTTGCTTGCATTTGAAAGCAAAATGCCAGTACTAATGGGACAGATCATGTGACTGTGATTGAACTGTGCATGAGTGAGTGACCCAAGATAGTGGTGGGCCTTAACTAAGGGTAACAGGTTATCAAACAAAGCAGCACATGGGGGGATTAGTGAGTCTATATGTCAGGGCCCTGTGGGGACAAAGAGACAGAACAAGTGGGCCCTAAGACTACACCTGCTGGAAGCCTGCCGATTCGGGCGCCCAGCCGGCCGGATTTACTAAGAGACGTGCCCCTCTTAATGACTTTGGCTGGGGAGAAGGGGATGGGGCCTAATTCAAGACTGGCGTATGAGTACACCGGTCTTCTTAACTCCCGCGATATCTCTCAAATTATACATTTTAAGAAATGCTTGTACATTGGAAATAGGTTTTATTTACCACAATGCATCAGTATAGACTAGTTTTCTATTTGACACAACCCCTTTAAACTCTCCTGACCAAAGGTCATTGATGCACAGATGTCTAGGTTAAGCTGAAGCAGTGTTCCCTTTCCTTGCCTTTATCCCCTTAAGGACAAAGCCAATTTTCATTTTTGCACTTTAGTTTTTTTCCTTTTTAAGTTTAAGAGGCCATAGTGCTTGAATTTTTCACCTACAGACACACATGAGCCCTTATTTTTTGCACCACAAATTGTACTTTAGACTTAAATTTGTACAATAGACTTGATGCTGCAAAACCAGAAAAAAAAAAATATTTGTGCTGTCAAATTGAAATGGTAAAACTGACATATTATTTATGTTCCTCAAATCGGTACAATTACAATTATATGTAACTTGTATAACTAGCAGCAGCTAGAAAGATGGGAGACGGCTGAAAATACTCAGGGGGACTTGGTGAGTAAGACCAGCTAGGTTTGGGAGCATTTCATTTTTTAGCTCTTGGGGGAGTACCCCTTTAAAGTGAATATGGCTATTGCCATTATGCTTTGGTATACTTAAGGACAAAGTCTAAAGTATGCGAAGCAGCACTACACCAGATGTAATGCTTCATCTACAAACCATTTCTCTTATAGGTTCAGTGCACAAAATGAGGATATAAATAGCTACTACTCAATTCAATTATCAAATTAATTCCAATTTTATCATATCATAATCAGTGTATAAAATTACAAAATAAATCAAAATGTAATAAAGATATATGTGCAATCAAAGTTTTAATATATAGTGCACAAAAACACACCTAGGGGGACATGTATCAAGCGGCGAAATGTGGATTGAAATTTGCGATTGAATATAAGCGCAAATGGGCGATTTGCGAATAAAATATTTGCAAATCTGCATTTTCCGCCTAAAGATCTCAGCTGGCGTAGGTTTTCTGACGTGCGCACCGGCGCGCACAGGATTTATGTAAAGGCAGTTCGCCGCCTCTACATAAATCTCCGTACCAGCGGAGCTGCGGGGACATTTTTAAGTCCGGCGCAGAAAACGTCGGACTAAATAAATGTCCCCCAATGAGTATTTTTTCTGTATGGTAAATTCCTATGCAAGCAGTGTGGTATACAATATTAAGCTATGTTCACACTCAGTATGATACCGGCCATTCCGTGACCCGGCCGGGTCATGGAACAGCCAATGTCAGAAAAGATTATCCCGGACAGTACTGCAGTAATGCAGTTGAATTCGGCTGTGGGCGCATCCGTATGCGCCCGCATCAGAATTAGCCGCTGCACTCAATGGAGCGTGCGGCCGAAGCCGCACGCTCCATTGTGTGCACTGACAGGTTTTCTGTAGACGCTATTCAATAAATAGCGGCTGCAGAAAACTGACAGTTTTTTGCGGCGCCGCTAAGGGTCCCGGCCGGAGTGTATACTATGTGTATACACTCCGGACGGAATTCCATTGAGGGCAGCACAGTGTAAGTTCAGTATTAATCATGGCCGTTGTTTAAACGGCCGTGATTAATACTGAACTTATGTTGTGTGAACATAGCATTACCCTGTAATAAAGATAATCAACCTCTTCCTGCATTAAAGGGAATCTGTCTGTCTGTGTGTGCTATAGCTGGCAGCCCCCAGTGAGCATGGTGCCTTTTTGGTAATTTTCTGTGCAGCAGATTATGTACAATCTTATTTCTCCTACTTTACTAGAGTCACAGAGCAGTTGTTTGTGCCACACTCTGGTATGCATCCTCCTCCCTCTTCATGAATAATCAATGCTGCCCGGCCTCCTGCTCACTCAGCTGTCTGATTGCAGATCAGTCCTCTGTAGGAAGTTTATGTCTGAAAAAACACTCAGGTATAATGTGTTGGAGCTGTGGTCTAGGGGTAACTCACCAGGGTCCCATCCCCTGATGGAAATTAAATAGATGTCTTTCCTTCCTCATTATTGTATCATTTATAAGGCTATGTTTACACACAGTATTTTTGCTCAGTATTTTGGTCAGTATTTTGCAACTAAAACCAGAAGTGGATTGAAAACAAAGAAAGGCTATGTTCTCACACTGTTGAAATTGAGTGGATGGCTGCCATTTAATGACAAATAATTAGTGTTATTTTAAAACAACGTCCAATATTTGCCATTAAATGATGGCCATCTGCTCAGTTTCAACAGTGTGAGAACATGGCCTTTCTGTGTTCTCAATCCGCTCCTGGTTTTGGTTGCAAAATACTGAGCAAAAATACTGTGTGAACATAGCCTTAAAAATGATACAATAATGAGAAAAAAAAAAGAGATCTATTTAATTTCCATCAGGGAATTCGAACCAGAGAATGAACTGCTGGCAAGTCTTTAGCCAGGTGAGTTATCCCCTAGACCACAGCCCCAACACATTAGGGAGAAGAGATTCAATTATACTGTACCTCAGTGTTTCTTTCAGACATAATCTGACAGCTGAGCAAGCAGGAGGACGGTCAGCATTGATTATTCATGAAGAAGGAGGAGGCTGCATGCCAGAGTGTGGCACCAACAACTGCTCTGTGACTCTAGTAAAGTAGGAGACATAAGATTGTACATAATTCGCTGCACGGAAAATTACCAAAAAAACAACATGCTCACTGGGGGACTGCCAGCTACAGCACAGTGTCAGGTAGGGCCCAGGAGCTTACAGATTCCTTTTAAGATGCGCTGGCCCATCCTGCAGCGGGTGGTGGGGTTCAGAGAGGGGTCATGCTCTGAAGCGTGAGGCTCCTGGCTGCTTTCAGCAGCCAGGGACCACAGCAGGTAGCCGCATATAAATGCTTACAAAACCCAATAGTTGGTGGTCTGGCTGGATCCCCCCTCCACAATCAATTCTGCCTGGGCCTCAGGGCTGCGATGACGCCAATCCCAGCTCAGTGCTCCAATGCTCTGGGCTGCCCAAAGCAATAGTGCACTGATCTCATGGATCTATGCAGTACATGTGTATTGTGTAGATCTGAATGAGAGATCAGTATAATAAAAGTTACTGTGTAAAAAAATGTTTTTTAATCCCATTATATAATAAAAGTTGAAACCACACCCCTTTTCCCATTTTATAAAAAAACCCAAAAACAACTAATTGGTATCAATGTGATCGCCTGAACTAAAATTATAAAATTTCTGATCTTGCCTGGTAAGCGTAAGAACAAAATCCCACCAAGTTGATCAAAAAGCTACTGATAGAAAGTACAGATAATGGTGCAAAAAATGACACATCACTCAGCCCCATAGACCAAAAAGGGTAATAGAGCAATTTTAAACAAATTTATTTTTTTCTAAAGCTTTTAACTTTTTAAAATAACATGTCAATTTTACCATAGGACAAATTGCGTAAACAGCCCCGACCCATAAAAAAAAAAAATGAGGAGCAGTTGCTTTTTTAAAAAAAATAAAAAAAAATAATTTCACCACGCAAATACTTTTTTCCAGTCTCGCAGCATATTTTATGGAAAAATTCAGCCTGTCATTGCAAAGTATAATTGGCGTTGCAAAAAATAAGGGCTCATGTGGGTCTGTAAGTGAATAAATGCAAGTGCTATGGCCGTTTAAGAATTAAAAGGAACAAAAATGCACAAAAATTAACCTAGTCCTAAAGGGGTTAATAAGTGTGCCTAGCAGTGTATATACAAATACAACGCTAAATACCATAATACATTGTTTCCATTACCTGTGTAGCTTTATTAAGCATCCTCCATTACTATCCCAGAAGACTGCAGGGCTGTGTGTTATGACTAGAGATGAGCGAACTTTTCAAAAGTTCGGTCCGACCGGACTTTCAGATTTTTTGGGAAAGTTCGGTCCGACCGAATTTCGGATTTCTTCGGATTTCATAGTTTAAAGCATCTATATGATACGGGGGTAGTGTATTTGGTTGAATTTAGGGCTCTACATGTCAGTAACATCATTATCTTTTCAATATCTCAAAGTCAAATTTTTGTTTTAGACTTCAATATTCACCATCAGTGGCGGATTATAATATGGGCGGTATGGGCGGCCGCCCACATTATTACTATGCATGAGGTAACACAGCAGCACATCACTTTCGGGGCCCAGTGGGCCCCTGAGTGATGTGCTGCTGTGGCGCGCTATCCCTGGAGTTCCCCCCCCTGTCCTGCATGAGCTGCGGCTGTATGCTGCTCCAGGTGGGCGGGACGCAGCACAGCGGTCAGAGGAAGCTGGTGATGCAGGAAGTGAGGCTGAGCTGACCGAGTCTGTGCCTCATTGCAGCCAGCAGTTGCAGGGCCCTGTTTAACCCCCATCTGCTCTCCTCTGCTGTCGGGGGAGGAGCGGAGGAAAACCCGGTGCCCACCTGGATGAAGATAGAAGCAAAACTGCAGTGAGCCTGCAGTCTGGGGTCCTGCATGGGAGGAGGGTGAGGGACGGAAGAACCCAGTGCCGGGACCAGGAGGAAGATGGAGGAGGGAGGCATGGAGCTGCTGTCTGCTGACAACAAGGAGTTTCTTTGTAATAAGTAAGTGTGTGTGTGTGTGTGTGTGTGTGGTGTCTGTTACACTGGGTCAGGCTGTATACTGTGTGTGGTGTTACACTGGGTCAGGCTGTATACTGTGTGTGGTGTTACACTGGGTCAGGCTGTATACTGTGTGTGTTGTTACACTGGGTCAGGCTGTATACTGTGTGTGGTGTCTGTTACATTGGGCCAGGCTGTATACTGTGTGTGGTGTCTGTTACACTGGGTCAGGCTGTATACTGTGTGTGTGTGTGTGTGGTGTCTGTTACACTGGGTCAGGCTGTATACTGTGTGTGTGTGTGGTGTCTGTTACACTGGGTCAGGCTGTATACTGTGTGTGTGTGTGTGTGTGTGGTGTCTGTTACACTGGGTCAGGCTGTATACTGTGTGTGGTGTTACACTGGGTCAGGCTGTATACTGTGTGTGGTGTTACACTGGGTCAGGCTGTATACTGTGTGTGGTGTCTGTTACACTGGGTCAGGCTGTATACTGTGTGTGGTGTCTGTTACACTGGGTCAGGCTGTATACTGTGTGTGGTGTCTGTTACACTGGGTCAGGCTGTATACTGTGTGTGGTGTTACACTGGGTCAGGCTGTATACTGTGTGTGGTGTTACACTGGGTCAGGCTGTATACTGTGTGTGGTGTTACACTGGGTCAGGCTGTATACTGTGTGTGGTGTTACACTGGGTCAGGCTGTATACTGTGTGTGGTGTTACACTGGGTCAGGCTGTATACTGTGTGTGGTGTTACACTGGGTCAGGCTGTATACTGTGTGTGGTGTTACACTGGGTCAGGCTGTATACTGTGTGTGGTGTTACACTGGGTCAGGCTGTATACTGTGTGTGGTGTTACACTGGGTCAGGCTGTATACTGTGTGTGGTGTTACACTGGGTCAGGCTGTATACTGTGTGTGGTGTTACACTGGGTCAGGCTGTATACTGTGTGTGGTGTTACACTGGGTCAGGCTGTATACTGTGTGTGGTGTTACACTGGGTCAGGCTGTATACTGTGTGTGGTGTTACACTGGGTCAGGCTGTATACTGTGTGTGGTGTTACACTGGGTCAGGCTGTATACTGTGTGTGGTGTTACACTGGGTCAGGCTGTATAGTGTGTGTGGTGTCTGTTACACTGGGCCAGGCTGTATACTGTGTGTGGTGTCTGTTACACTGGGCCAGGCTGTATACTGTGTGTGGTGTTACACTGGGTCAGGCTGTATACTGTGTGTGGTGTTACACTGGGTCAGGCTGTATACTGTGTGTGGTGTTACACTGGGTCAGGCTGTATACTGTGTGTGGTGTCTGTTACACTGGGTCAGGCTGTATACTGTGTGTGGTGTTACACTGGGTCAGGCTGTATACTGTGTGTGGTGTCTGTTACACTGGGTCAGGCTGTATACTGTGTGTGGTGTTACACTGGGTCAGGCTGTATACTGTGTGTGGTGTCTGTGTCCCCCAGTGCATACGACGCGGCTGCAGAGAACATCTATTCCTCTAAGTTCGGTCTTTGACAATTCAGACGTTGTTCATAGAGGACCACAGTAAAGAGATATGGAGACAGCATCCAAAAATCGTGGAAGTGTAGCTTTATTCACCAAGCCATGCAACGTTTCGGCTGTATATCAGCCTTTCTCAAGCATGAGAAAGCATGGAAGGAGGGGAGGGGGGGGCCCAGGTAGGGCAGACAGCCCGGGGCCGAGGGTACATTTATTCCGCCACTGTTCACCATTACAGGGTCTATGCAGGAAACTCACCATTACAGGATCTATGCAGGAAACTCACCATTACAGGGTGTATAAAGGAAAAAGGTCACAAATGCAGTGAAGGAGCAGCAGTAGTCATTGGAGGCCAGTACAGGAGCAGCAGTAGTCAACATGGAGGGCAGGCAGGATCAGTAGTAGCCAACATGGAGGCCAGGCAGGATCAGCAGTAGCCAACTAGGAGGGCAGGCAGGATCAGCAGTCGCCAACATGGAGGCCAGGCAGAAGCAACAGTAGTCAACATAGAGGGCAGGCAGGATCAGAAGTAGCCAACATGGAGGCCAGGCAGGAGCAGCAGTAGCCAACATGGAGGACAGGCAGGAGCAGCAGTAGCCAACATGGAGTCCAGGCAGGAGCAACAGTAGTCAACATGGAGGGCAGGCAGGATCAGCAGTAGCCAACATGGAGGCCAGGCAGGATCAGTAGTAGCCAACATGGAGAACAGGCAGGAGCAGCAGTAGCCAACATGGAGGCCAGGAAGGAGCAGCAGTAGCCAACATGGAGGCCAGGTAGGAGCAGCAGTAGCCAACAAGGAGGCAAGGGCAGGCACACCAGTAGTCAACCTAGATGCCAGTTAAGGCCCAGCGGTAGCCAACATTGAAGCAAGGGCAGGCACACTAGTAGTCAACCTAGATGCCAGTCAAGGCCCAGCGGTAGCCAACATTGAGGCAAGGGCAGGCACAGCAGTAATCAAGGCTATACAATACTATAAACCTGAACCAGGTATTTTAGTCTCTCAGGATAAGACTGATGTGATATACACACTGTCAATCAAAAGGGTCCAAGTATAGAAATTGGGTCTATAGCACTTTTTTTTAAGATACAATGCTATACACCTGAACCAGGTATTTTTGTCTCTCAGGATAAGACAGATGTGATATACACACTATCAGAAGTATAGGACTTGTATATCTGTACTGCCGGTTTTGGTTCTGTGCACCCTTTTCTGTCCAATGCCTAATCTATCTATCTTTCGCCCTCTCTGTATTTCTCTCTCAATCACTAGATGTTTCTCCTCTCCGCTTTCCTAATCTTTTCTTTCCTTTCCCACAATATCTTCTCAGTAGTCTGTAGTACACAACAGCAGCTTGCTTCCTCTCTCTCTCTCTCTCTCCCTCTACACACTGCATGGGGCGGTCATGTGACCGCTCCTTTTAAAGCAATACCGACGTCACACTGGGGGTGGGCTAGTACAAGATCCCTGCTGATTGGATGTGTTCTGGGCATCATGGGAAAGCGCTTTTCCCGCCCGGAACACTTCCTGCTTTCTAGAATGGCGGCTACCATTTTAGAAAGCAAGAAAAAAAAAATCTGAGCGGATTTTTGGGAAAATCCGAACCGGATCCCATACCGGGCGAACCGGTTTGCTCATCTCTAGTTATGACTGCTTCCACCAACTTAAACAACTGAGGACATGGAGAGCTCAATATTGTACACAAAAACAAAAAGGTAATGAGTGCTATCTTAACAAGGCAGTGTAAGGGGGTCTTTACACACCCAGATTTATCTGACAGATTTTTGAATCCAAAGCCAGGAATGGATTTGAAAAGAGGAGAAATATCAGTCTTATCTTTATGACCTGATCTTTCTTTATAGTCTGTTCCTTGCTTTGGCTTCAAAAATCTGTCAGATAAATCTGTTTGTGTAAAGGCCCCCTATGTATATACTAGATGTAGGTTGCTACAAGCGCCTTATAAATTCCATGTAATTTACTACTTTAGAACCCAATATCCTGACATCATGTGGGAGCGACATGTTACTAGAAAATGCTTCCCACATATATGTCCAAAAATATATACAAAATATCTTACATCACTTGTCATGGAGTGGAAAAGTATACAGTGTTCTAGTGTATTTAGTGAGCGGACCAATCCCGCAGGACATACTGTTATTTATGCAGCGGCATCCCTTCTCTTACAAGTTTAATGTATACCAGCAACTAGTTTAACACATTGTGAATCCTGTCTATGTAAATGAATATAGAAGATGTATGCAGAACTTTTTTCCTGAGCTAACTTCTAGGTACAATGTCACTTCCAGCATTATTAAAACTGTAATTCAGCTATACTAACATATTCCACATATGAAAGCAAAGTAAATCTGAATTCCAAAACATTTAACTTTAACCAAACATTACTCAAAATAAACATTTTTAGCACACAGTGTGGTAATCAAGGGAAACCGGGTGGTCTCAGCTAGGGCAGGTGGTGGCGCACCTTATCAGCTCTTTGTGGTGTGTGTGCTCTCCGAGTCCAAAACACACACCCGTTTTTTTTTTTTTTTAAGTTTATTAAGGATACAATTAAAAGCACTCCATAGTCCTTGTAACACGTACATGTTTCGGGCTATACACCCTTATAGGTGGCATTCAATCACTTATTAAATACTGCAATAAAAAGCATCCACAGAGATCACATGACAAATGCTGTTTGTTCCCTGGGACACAATTAAAACATGAAACGCACAAGCAGCAGATGTGGAACTTTCAGAGTGGCGTGCAGCGTTCCTGGCACTGTCAGAGTGCGTCACCAAGCACTTTGCACTACGATAAATGATATGATAAATCCCCACAATGGTGCCCCATATAGAACTCAGACCCCCCCCAAATGTTTTTTTTTTTTAATATATTTATTGTCACATAGTAATAGTGCCCCATATAGTAGCCATTCCCCCACAGTACTGTCCCATATAGTAGCCATCACCCCCACAACAGTGCCCAATATAGTAGCCAGCCCCCTCAATAGTGTTCCATATAGTAGCCAGCCCCCCACAATAATGCCTCATAGTATCCAGCCTCCCACAATAGTGCCCCATAAAGTTACCCAGCCCCCACAACAGTGCCCCATGAAGTAGCCAGACTCCCATAATAGTGCCCCATGTAGTAGTCAGCCCTCCGAAATAGTGCCCCATGTAGTAGCCAGCCCTATCAGCCCAATAGTGCCCCATGTAGTAGCCAGCCCCCACAATAGTGCCCCATGTAGTAGCCAGCCCCCACAATAGTGCCGCATGTAGTAGCCAGCCCCCACAATAGTGCCCCATGTAGTAGCCAGCCCCCACAATAGTGCCCCATGTAGTAGCCAGCCCCCACAATAGTGCCCCATGTAGTAGCCAGCCCTATCAGCCCAATAGTGCCCCATGTAGTAACCAGCTTATCTTCTGCACGTAGCGCTCACGTGCCAGGAGGAGAGGAGGGGCAGAAGCCGGATCTCCATGCGGCCTGAACCTGTCACCCCTGGACGGCTCCCGAACTTGTTCTACCCCTGGATGCGGCCCCTATAATTACGTCATGCTGCCGGTCCTGCTCCTGATGTCAATCTCGCCACGGAGAAACTGCCGTCCTCGCAGATGAGCGGGTGCTTGCATCTCCTCAGCAGGAACAGCATCAGGAGCGGGACCGGCAGGATGACGTAAGTATAGGGGCCGCATCCAGGGGTAGAACGAGTTCGGGAGCTGTCCAGGGGTGACAGGTTCAGGCCGCACGGAGAGACGGCTTCTGCCCCTCCCGCTCCTGATGCTATTCCTGCTGAGGAGATGTGAATGCCCGCTCATCTGCACAGACGGCAGTTTCTCTGCGGCGGGATTGACATCAGGAGCGGGACCGGCAGGATGACGTATCCAGGGGTAGAGCGAGTTTGGGAGCCGTCCAAAGGTGACAGGTTCCCTTTAGCACAACAGATTATAGTATGGGCGGTCCAGAATACTGCCCTTACTATAATCTGTTGCAGTGTCCTATCGGCGGGCCAGCTCTAGGGAATCAACTGATTTCCTAGGCGGGCCAAAAATAATGGCACCCGGGCCATATTTGGCCCGCGGGCCAGAGTTTAACATGTCTGGTTTACACCATCCCACATCCCACACAGGTGCAAGCCGACACACAACCCACCATAATCCACCAACACGCAAGAATGAGGTCCCGCCCTGATCCCAGCCAGCCAGGCACCCCGGCGGCAAGAACAAACATCCAACAAAGACTCCCAATCCACAAGTCCCCCTCTACGGTCTCCACCCCCTGCTGGCCCCGCGACCCCCTCCACGACACGCCCACAGAGCCTGCCTGAACACCACGAAAACGCAGCACCAATGCCGAGACACCAACAGCTGAACCACGCCCATTAAAGGCTAGTGTTGGTGTAGGTGCAGGTGTAGTTCGAGAGAGTCCAGAAAGAACTTAAACAAGTGTAAACTTTTACTGTAGAAACTTCTTAAAGGCACTGTGTTGGGGTGCAGAGCATTGTCAGTTTGGAGGAGTGCACGATGGGAGGCATTATTCCTATGTTGGTGGGGGACACAGCAGAAGGAATAATTACTATGTCAGGGGCATTATAGCATTATAGAGGGCACATCTGGGAGCATTATAGCTATTTGGAGGGCACAGCAGGGGGACATTATTGCTATGTGTGGGGGTGCATAGGAGGGGAATTATTACTCTGTGTGGTTGTGCACAGCAGGGGGCATTATTATTAACACACAAAAACACAGAAAAATGCAACAGCAAGATACAGACCCACCATAGACATGAAAATAATTAAAAGCAGCCCCCCCAACTGCCCAAAAAATTCCCACAAAAATAATGAGTCTCTTGGTTACTATTTGCAAACAGCGTAAACTGCCTCACCACGATAAGGTGGACTCATATCGAGGCAGACCCTACACTGTATGTACACTATGGCCTCTCCATGGCGTATAATAGGGGCAGTATTACTGTGTGTGCGGGGTGTGCACAGCAGGAGCATTATCACTATGTGGGGGGGGGGTACATAGCAGGGGACTTTCTTAACATGGGGCAAAGCAGGAGACATTATGACTACATGAAGATCACAGCAGGAGACATTATTACTATATGGTGATCACAGCAGGAGACATTATTATTATATGGAGCACAGCAGGAGACATTATTACTATATGGGGGCACAGCAGGGGACATTATTACTATTTGGGAGAACAGCAGGGGACATTATTATTGTATGAGGGGGGTCACAGAAGGGGATATTACTACTATATGGGGGATCCTACATACTACCTGGTACATTCTATTTGCAGCCACTTTTGAAAAAGACACTTTTAACCATGAAGCTCCACTGAAAACCAATGAATCCATTAATAGATACGTTTTGGAAAAAAAATAAAAATAAATCAAGCATGGCTGAAAAGGATACCCAAATATGATGTGAACAGGTCCCAGGGGAATACAGACAACAGTATGACATTCTTATTTGGAACAACATTTACTTAGCACTGGCATTAAACACTTTGATGGAACCAATACAATTTTAGCTCCTTTAGCTTCTCCATCAAATTTACTGTCATCCCTGATATGCAGCTAACGATTTGCTGTTCTAAAACGATTGTAAAGTTATGATGTGCATTATAAAATCTGTAGTTATTCCAACAAATTCCAGAATTTAGCTGCAATCAGCTGTCAGATTTAAGAATGATCTTTTCATCTTCTCTGAATAGGCGTAAAAAAAAACAAAAACAAAAATCCCCCATAAAAATAAATCATCTGTCGTGGGTAAAAATCAAAATTGGTTTCGAATCCTATACAAGGTTCAGAGTTGCACCAGTCAATCATCTCAAACTCTGACTAGGATAGGTAGGATATATTCCATCCGATAACACTGCCCGAAATTAGTAATGGTTTCCAGTGCCAGTATTGTGCTTTTCTTCTGTTATTGTCCAGAAGCATTGAAGGAAGAGAAGGAAGAAGAGCATTATTTCTCAATACAATACTGCAGCTCTCCCCAACTGATGCATGCATAGTACACCTGTCTTCTGGGACCGGAGCTGTTACTAAGAGCCACGGAACAAAACAAAAGGATGATAACAGTGTTCAATCAATACAGACGTAAGGGTGAAAGGATGACTAACCTATGACCAAATCACTGAGCCATTCAACCCTCAGCATGCAACAGCCTTAATACTAAGCTTAGTTTTACATTTTCAAGGAGCATGAAAGGGCCTGTTTCATTTATAGTGTCTCAGGCAATCATTTCTAAAGGCAGGGGTGAAATTTGCCTTGACAGGGATACTTCAAGAATAATCACAAAGAGAAATAGTGTTCTTCGCCGCAGTCAGTAAAATACAGTCTCTGCTTTCAGAATTTTATTAATGACTTTTTGGGTTTTGCATTGTACAAAGGCACCTGCTTTTGTACGGAATGCTTAAAAAAAATACAACTTGTTCTTGAATCTAAAGGATCGTGAAATGAGATACGCGTCTAATTTAGCAGTTTGTCTTGCAAGATTCGATTGGTCTTTGTTGATTCGGGACATCGATCGCTCATAGAATGTGTGTTCATTAACATATTAGAAATGGCAGTCAATTTTAAATGGTCGGAGTCCCCCTTTATTGGCCCCCTATCAGAGGTAGGATGGGAAAAAAAATGAGAAAGCTTACATACTCATTTGTGTTGCCCATCTACCAATGAGAAGGTGGCCTCATATAAGATAGGACCATAATATTAAACTGACTTACCTCTTGGGCCCTAGGCTGACAAACTTTACTTTGGACATGTATGAAGCAGTTATATGTTAGTATTAGAGATGAGCGAATTTACAGTACAAATGAAGCAAACCGCTTTGTTGGCTCGGCAATCTGCTTATGAAGTCCATGCCATTTTGTACTGCCCCACTCCTGCAAAAGCTTAATCCAGTCCTGGGAAACTTCTCCCAGGACTGGATCCAGCTTTTCCGGGCTTTGGGGTTGAAGTGGCACAGACTTCAAAAGCAGCCGGCTGATAAGCAGTAGTGATGAGCGAATACTGTTCGATCAAATAGATATTCGATCGAATAGTAAGGTATTTGATCGTATCGAATATTATCGAATAGTTCGCCGAATAATACATATTCGATGAGCGTTCAAATCCCCCTTCTTTCCTGTTTTTTTAGCCAATCAACATGCAGGGAGGCTGCCACAGCCCCTCGGTGTACGTAGCATTGCAAGAAACAAGAATAACAATGATTGGATGGCATAGTCACATGACCCAATAACATATATACGTGTGTTCATCCAGTGCTACGTGCTGCTACATCATACATAAATACATAGGGTAGTGCAAGCACTCTGCTCACCAAGTGCTTTGTGCTGCTGATACGTGCTAGACTGCTAGATCTAAAAAAAATAGTAGTACGTGTGTTCATCCAGTGCTATGTGCTGCTACGTCATACATAAATACACAGCGTGGTACAAGCAGACTGCTGTTCTACTATAAGGCACTCTGTTTACCAAGTGCTACGTGCTACATAATAGAGCCGCCCAGCTTTACCTATAAAATATTCATACACCCTTTAATAACTAGGTAATTCACCTGTATAACATCGACTTGTGACTTTATTACCTGCGATTTTGGGGTGTTAGATGCTTCCCCTGCTGTCCCAGTTGCATTCCAGTGGTGTTGGCATCATTTCCTGAGGTGTCATTGTGGACTTGGTGACCTCCAAGTGGTCGAATAGATGTTTTTCAATAAACAAATACTTGTACCCATAGACTTTAATGGGATTGAATATTTGATCGAATATTCAAAAATCGGGGTGATATTCGAACGAATATTGAATATTCGAATATTTCACTATTTGCTCATCACTAATAAGCAGATTGCAGAGCTAACAAAGTGATTTGCTTTGTTTGTACTGTAAATTTGCTAGTTAGTATTGTAGTGTCCTAGCACAGGTTTTCCACTAAGTTTTATACACCTGGGTAAAGTAACTCTCTCATGTTCACACACAAGGGGATGAAGGAGAGTGTATTGTCTGTTTTTCCTTACTAGGTGTCACTGTAGTATTTATTATGTACAATGTATCTACTGTACTATGCACAGTTGAAGGTCCATGGGTTAAATTGTTTATGTCACATGTTATATTTTGTCCTATTACAGGTGCAGACTCTGTATCCTCACTTTTCCTCCTATCCTGCCTCTTCTCTCTTATCCACACACAGCCCCACCAATCACAGCTAAGGTACCCCTATAAAAAGGAGCCTATTCCTGTTGGGAGAGTCTTCTCGTTGAGTCAGTAGAGAGACACAGAAAGCGCAGTTCCTGCTGCAGTGAAGTCAATGCCTGATTTAGGCCAGGACCCTTGTCAGGGACCAAGAGAGATTTCTTCTATGTTGGAAACTACCGCTAGCATGCAGTGCTAGAAACCTGAAAAGTGTGAGTGCAGCGCTAAACATTTATTCACAAAATAACACACATTACAAAGTTATACAACTTTGTAATGTGTGTTATGTATGTGAATGGCCCCCTTCCCCGTGTCTCCCCCCCCCCCCCACCCGGGAAGTGTGGTGCATTATACTCACCGCATTCGTGTCGACCCCAGGCCGCCATCTTGGGACAATGACGACATCTTCGTGAGGCCGGCCGAACCGCTCCATCCGTCCCTCATGCTGGCTGCCCTCTGCCGCGTCATCAGCTGCTCAGCCGCGATTGGCTGAGCACAGTTATTACCAGTGGCTGCAGAAATTTGATGCCATCCTAGGGTTGCCAGGAAAACATTAACATGACAATAGGTTGTATCCTCCTAACCAAAATGGTGGTACTGAGAGCTGCCTATGAGGATATACCCATGGCCATGGAAACAAATCATAACACAAAATATAAAATGCCAATGTGCTACCAAATGGTGTAAAAAATATATCCCAAATAATAAATATTCAAGTATGAAGGACAATCAATCAAAGAAAATGTTTGAAAGAAATCAAAAAAGGAAAAATACTAAGGAAGCAAAAATGAAAAAATGAATAAATAAACAATAACCACATGGTCATGTCACAGCTCTCAGTGGGGTGAGTGGGTGAGTCCCCACGTGTTCCGTCCTCAAGACTTCATCGGGGATGAAGTCTTTATAGAAAAATAGGTCAGAGTACATTATTAGTAAGTGTACTCACTGTATATACTGACAGCAGCTCCCTGTGTACTCACTGTATATACTGACAGCAGCTCCCTGTGTACCTCATAGAGATTAAATCCGACTCCCCTCCTCCAGGCTGTGCTGTCCTGCTCTGTTTTGTTTCTGACCATAAAATGGCCGACCTGTAGGAACATGTGACCGTGTCCCGCCCCCAGTGTCCTCCATAGACATATACAGGCTCAGTGGTGGACACTGGAGGTGGGGCATGGTCACATGCTCCTCTATGTCCGCCATTTTATGGACAGAAACAAGACAGAGCAGGGCAGCCCAGCCTGGAGGAGGGGAGTCTTATATTAGCTCTATGAGGTATACAGGGAGCTGCTGTCAGTATATACAGTGAGTATACCTACTAATACTGTACACTGAACTATTGTACTATAAAGTAGCCAACCCCTTTAATGATCGCTTTATTAGCGGCCGCCTTTGTCCAATATGTTCACGAAGTGGAAATATTTAAAGGATATACTGAAACCTTTGGGTGAATGCAGTGAAAAAGAGCACTAGACAGAATACAAAATGACTGGGCTCTACAGGTTTGGCTGCTGATGACCCTTGCAATGAATGGACCCTCTCTTGTAAAATTTTTGTCTTGGACTGGATGATCAACCCCTTCACTCTTTTAAGTAAATGGGGCCGCGCTGCAACCGACAAACTGCAGCCCCAGCCTAATAATCTTACACAAAATGCTACACTGTGGGCATTTAGCATGCCAAGTAGGATTTTAATACAACCCCTATACTGTAGTTCGCTGTTATCGTTACCATTCCCATAGACAATAAATGGAGATGCTGTCGAGACACATACTGCTGCTCCATTTAGATGGGAGCTTTGGAAGTCTCCTTCTTGAGATCATAGGTGGCCTCTGTGTTTGGGCCCCCTGTGATTATACACTTCAGTCCTGTGGATAGGGAATAAGTGTCCATGATAAAACTCCTTTAATGATCTGGCATAGTAAAGGAAGAGAGGAACGCAGAACCATACAGTTACAGCTGCACAGGCCTAGATTCTCCATCAGAGATGGTTACATTATCCCCTTCAATGCCTTACATCAGCATGGTTACTAGAATTAATCACCCTCTCTGACCTAGACTACAAGTATACTGGCCTTGAAGGGGTTATCCAACGCTACAAAAACTTGGCCACTTTTGCCCCACTATTGTCTCCAGTTCAGGTGTGGTTTGCAATTTAGCTCCATGTAAGTTTCAAACCCCACCCAATCTGGAGACAAGAGTGGGGCAAAAGTGGCCAAGTTTTTGTAGCGCTGGATAACCCCTTTAATCCCTTCATTGCCCTAGACCATTAGGGATACTGAAATTATTATCTCATTGCCCCAGACAGGTACAGGTGCACTGACAGTTTTTCTTACTGCCCTAGACTACCAGGGATATTGAAATTAAACCCCCTTGCTGTCCTAAACCCCCATCTATACTTACTTTAATCCCTTCATTGTCCCAGACCATTAGGAATACTGGAATTAATCTCTCTCTGCTCCAGAACACTAGGTACACTGAAACTACCCTTAAAGCGACTCTGTACCCACAATCTGTCCCCCCCAAACCACTTGTACCTTCGGATAGCTGATTTTAATCCAAGATCTGTCCTGGGGTCCGTTCGGCAGGGGATGCAGTTATTGTCCTAAAAAACAACTTTTAAACTTGCAGCCCCGTGCCCAACGAGAGTATCTGTGCCCTAATTTTTCACCACCCTTCTGCCCCCCCTCCCCACCCTCTTCATCATTAGCAATGCCACTGGAACCTTTTCTCCATGCTGAACATTGCACAGATGCCTTAAAGATCCAGCCCATGTTCAGTATTCACACAGCTAATGAATAGGAGACAATCTGCCTTGAGCATTCTTAATGATGAGGAGGGCAGGGAGGAGGGACAGAGAGCTTGTGCCAGCCTAATGCATAGACAATCTAAGCAGCCCCGGCCGTTGGGCACGGGGCTGCAAGTTTAAAAGTGTTTTTTAGGACAATAACTACATCACCTGCCGAACGGACCCCAAGACAGATCTTGGATTGAAAGCAGCTATCTGAAGGTACAAGCGGTTTGGGAGAGGGGGTGTGTGTGTGTGTGTCAGAGTCGCTTTAATTCCTCCAATACCCTATATCAGTATTGATTCTCTGCTATCCTTACTTTAGCCACTATCCTCTTACTGTTGAAGACCACCAGGTATGCAAACAATAACCAATTCACTGCCCTAGACCATAAATGATCCCTACATTAAAGGGGTTTTCCAGGGAAAAATGATCTTTTGTATAAGGAAAGGGTTAACTAAGGTTAACCCTTTTCTAATATACTTATCTATCATTAGATGTCAGCTCTGGGAGATCACTGGGCTGGTCATGTGACTTGCCTGCTCCTGATCTCCTGGCTTCCTGTCATCTCCGGACCATCTCCTGTCATGCTTCCGGTTCGGTGACGTCTAATGTGTCAGGCTCTCCCTTGGCTGCAGAGCACTGATTGGCTACACACTAGGCTGCCAAAAAAAAGAAGGTATCGAGTCAATAGAGCATTATTTTCTTTGAAAATTCATATTGTTTGTGTAATACCCTCAGTGTTTTTCTACAATGACCATACTACTTAGCACAAGCCATCATTTGAAAATAAGATGAGGGGGGAAAAAAGCAAACGCTGATGGGGTCTGAACCCTGGTCAATGAGCATGGTAATCCTGATAGCTATCATTGTGCCACAGGCAGAGGCTGGTGAAGTAGGAGGAAAATAGTCCACAAAATAGATCTAATTCTTAATAAATAAAAAAATTTAAAATAGAAAAGATATATATATTTTAGTCAAATCATTATAATGTTAGAATTCAATATGATTTTATTTTGGTTAGGTAAAAAAAAAAAACCTGAGGCTGCAGCACATGTGGCATTTGATTAGCTCCTTATACACTGCAATTCCAACTCTGGCCACTGGGTGTGCTGTGTAAGTAAACAGACACAGCAGCTTGTAAACAAACAATACAAGATATAAAAAGAGCTTTTTCATCACTGGAGAAGCTGATGGAGGAAAAAAATTGATATGGAGAGGTTTTTCTTGACTTAGGCAATAATGTTGAATGATTTTTGAAAAAACATAAAAATCTTGGAACACCTCTTTAACCTTCTTACTGTTGTTGAAGCTGTATGCTGTTTATTTGCTTGCCTGTATGTCATGTGGCCTCTTATAACCTGCACCTTCATAGTTATTTATTAGGGTGCTTAGGGTGCACCTGACCTTTATGAGTTAGTTTGTAATTTACTTCTATTTAAAAATCTCAAGTCTTTCAGTACTTATCAGCTGCTGTATGTCTGGCAGTAAGGGCGGGTTCACACTACGGAATTCTCGGGGACAATGTCCGCGGAATTCCGCTGTCTGTCCGCCCGCACATCTGGGCGCTTTTCCGCCGACTCCATAGACACCATTCTATGGGCCGGCGTATTCCACTATTCGCCGAAAGAAGTGTCATGTCACTTCTTTCAGCGGATCGCGGAATACGCCGGCCCATAGAATGGTGTCTATGGAGCCGGCGGAAAAGCGCGTGCCCGTGCGGGCGGACAGACAGCGGAATTCCGCGGACATTGTCCCCGAGAATTCCGTAGTGTGAACCCGCCTTTAATGTTTTCTTTTCAGTCCGACACAGTGCTCTCTGCTGCCATCTCTGTCTAAGACAGGAACTGTCTGCAGCAGGAATGGTTTTCTATGGGGATTTGCTGCTGCTCTGCTGCTCTGAAATGTCAGCAGAGAGCTCTGTGTTAGAAAACAACATTTCCCGCAGAACATACAGCAGCTGATAAGTATGGGAAGACTTGAAATTTTTAAATAGAAGTCAATTACAAATTTTATATATATATATATATATATATATATATATATATATATATATATATATATATATTAACCAGTTGATTTGAAAGAAAAAGATTTTCGCCAAATAATCCTTTTAATTCAATGATTGAATTACAAAGATGTTATAAGATTGTGGGGCACAATTTACAAGAAACAAGAGAAAAGAGGTGCACCATCCTTTGGACAAAGAAGGAAAGGAATCAGAATGCAGGTTTGACAAAAGTGGTGGCCATTTTTATGGACATAGTGGGATTAAGTTATGTTGGCATATATAGGGGGAGATTTATCAAACATGGTGTAAAGTAAAACTGTCTCAGTTGCCCCTAGCAACCAATCAGATTCCACCTTTCATTCCTCACAGATTCTTTGGAAAATGAAAGGTGGAATCTGATTGGTTGCTAGGGGCAACTGAGCCAGTTTCACTTTACACCATGTTTCATATATCTCCCCCATAGTGGGATAGTGAGGGAAGAGTTAAACCATAGACATTTGCTATAAAGGGAAAATTCCTGGATTGTGACACTAGAGCCAACATGGTTGCAATTCTAGTGTATTCTTCTGATTATTAATTGGGACTCTGTGCTACATTTTATGCAAGTTCAAGTGAATTAATTAACGGCCTATACGTTAACTGTGTTTTTGTATAGTATGTGAGCGTTATCATTTGCATATTCATGTTAACGGCATGTGTTACAACACTAGGAAGCTATTACCTGTATGTATCGGTTCGCCCTGTGAAAGTCTACGGTTATGATCACTAGAGGAATAAACTAAAACTGTATTTCCTTGCACCAGCTTAGCTTTTGACAGTTTCCAATTGTGCAAGGATTTACTATTCTGGCGCACGCCTGTTTATAAATTTGGCTTGTTTTCCATGTGCACTTGTTATTTGGTGAATTTTGCATGAATTTTGCATTTTGATGAGCGAAACGAATCAAAATTCGCTGCGAATCAGACCGTTAATTCGCTATGTTCTGCGAAGCAAATTCCTGCCAGTTTGTTAAGGAAATTTGCAAAATAATTTAAATGGCGGCTGCCCATGCTGTCTGGAGCCTCACTGTGCGGTAGTAAGAGATTAACTACAATTCCAAGCATTCCTCCAATCAGCTGCAGGCCCCTCTGTGATGTCAGCGCCTCCCCCTCCCCCTTTATATAAGGCGGTTTGGTTATGGAGGTGGCCAATTGGTTGTGTATGGAGAAGAGAGCAGGATGGAAGCAGGCAGTTAGAGCAGAGCAGGGAGAGACTAACAGAATGATATAGGTACAGAGAGAAGAGGATAGGAGGGCTGATTGTGGAGGATTGTTGTAGCTGCCAACCAAGAGTCCAGTTTACTAAGTAACTGGGTGTCTATAAGAATTCACTGGGACACTCCTATTGAGTTATACCAATTTACTGGGATCAGTGAATGATGCGTGCACCTTACATATTCAGTGCTCACACACCACTCCTATTGTGATTTTCCCATTTTTGATACTTTTACAAGAACATGCGTTAACAAATCCGTCCTTCTGTAATAGTCCCAGTACTGTAGTTACTATAGTTTTGACTGTTTTATGAAATTTTTTTAAGATTCGATTCGCGAATATTAACGAATTTGACCCAAAATTCGCGAAGCTCAAGAACTGAATTTCCGGCTGTTTCGCTCATCGCTACTCATGTCCAAAAAAAGTGGCCTATGGTTTTTACTAGAAATAAGCAAGTAGTGAAATATTCGACTTTCGAAAATCCGAATCGAGTAGGCACCGATATTCCACTATTCGAACGAGTATTCGATCCCATTATAGTCTATGGGAAAAAAATTTGCGCCACTTGGAAATCAAAATTCGACCACTTGGAGGTCACCAAGTCCCTCATAAAACCTCCCTAAACGATGCCAACACCTCCGGAATGACACTGGGACATTAGGGGGAGCATGCCTGGGTGTACCTAACACCCGAAAATCGCAGTATAATGCCACTCTCTGCAGTTGCGAAGGAAAAATATTTGTGAACGCTTTACGAACATTTATGGCAATGTTCACACATTTCGTTCGTATTTCTTGTGCAGTGTTACATACATGATTCCAATGTGCGTCCGCAGAGCGTCATGTTATTCGCGCGTATCACACGTAATGCTAAACGAACGTTACTGGAACAGTATGTATGACATGCCTTTTTCTGGGCTACTGGAACAATATGTATCACGTGCCTTTTACTGAAACAGTATATATCAAGTGCCCTTAGTGGGCTACTGCAACAATATGTATACCGTGCCATTAGTGGTGTTAAACAGGGACACTATAAGTCACTTGTACACACAGGGTACTGGAATAAATACACCTGCTGATTCTAAAGCTGATGCTGCTGTTATATCATCTATTTCTTAGCACTGAGAAATGCTTTTGATTCAGAAATAACTTTTTCGCTGGATCTTATCCTGAAAAGGACATTTGGGTTCTGTAGTAAGCCTGCCTAACCAAAACGCCACTAAAGCCTATCTCTCCCTGCTCCAAGATCTTTCCCTGGCTAGGTTGGAAGCTCATCTGCGGCCAAGAGGCGGGAGCCAAGTATTTAAGATTCAAGGTCATGTGGTTCAGCCATCCAATGAGGGTAGACGGCGTTTTCACGCTGCGTGTGGACTCCCAGGGTCCCTCACGGCCTCCCTGCATGGCCATTGGATTAAAAAAGCTCCAACTGCAATGGGAGGGCTTTCGAATGTTTCCCGCGTATTCTCTTCACTACTCGATTGAATTTAAATCTTTCGAATACCGCAATATTCGATCGAATACCTACTCGATCGAATCATATTTGCTCATCTCAAGTTTTTACACCAACTCTATCTTGGCTTATAATGTGCTTCTTGCCCCGTCAGCTTTGGAAGTTGAGCTTGGTGCATTTTACTATTCTTTCTGCTGCAAACTCCATATTAAATTTGTTGGACAGTCAGTGCACAATCATTTTGGCGCACGTGGAGCTAAAATTCTGGCACATGAGGCATAGTAAATGTGGGCCAGTGTATTTGTATAAGAATTACATATCCTGAATGCAAATCAACAGGGCAAGCTGTATGCAGATGTTAGCGTGAGAGCTTTCTGCTGTGACATCTGCAGAATTGTGAATGCAGCTTTGAAGTTTAATATTGGCTGTAACTCAAAATCAGCGCATGATACTGTAAGTAATGGAATACATTAACTTTGTATGCAGAATCATGCTGTAGTATGGTGCACATTTATGTAGGATGGAAAGATCAGGACAGTTGTAAGGCTGAATGTGTCGTCTATGGACGCTTAGGGTATGTTTCTTTTTGGCTTTATTTTTGGATGACCGTAAAGTTAAGGTGAAAATACGGTCATGTACAAGAAGTCACTGACTCAAAGAGTCGAGCGTGACCATCACTGCCATTTTTATGTCCAATGTCTATCTGTGTCTTTATACTATTTTATACCTCTCAATTGAAATTCAGAATATGCAAAGACTACGGCTAGTCTCAGAAAGCAGTACCTGAGTCGATATTTTTTTTTATCAGAACTTGGTAGCAAAAGCCAGCTGCGGGACCTACAGGAAAAACTATAATGGAAAGATTTCTACCTCTTATGTGTGTTATGGTTGTTTTACACGGAGCGATAATTCGCACGATCGCTCGATTACCGATTTTGAATGAACGATTTTATTTTATAACGATCAGCTTTTAGACGGAACGATACATCGTACAGAAAAATCGTTATGTGATCGTTTTGCGATCACTTAAGCCTATCTCACACATGGGTGAAATCGTTGAAAGAATGGTTACACGGAACGATCTGCGAATTTTTTGCGAACGATCAACGACGATTTGGCAACATGTTGAAAGATCAAAATGAACAATTTCTTGCTCGTCGCTTGATCGTTCGCAGCATTTACATGGAACGATTATTGTTCTGTGTAAAAGGACCATTAGATTCACTCCTAGATTTAGATACCAAATACTGATGGAAAATACTAGAGATGAGCGAACTGGGATGCCTGAACCTGAGTTTTACCCAAACTTTTGGGGCAAACCTGGATTTGAGCAAAACCAAAATTTTGGTGGTGACATTGTACATTGTAGAGCAGGAAACCAGGAAGAAGAAGGGGAGATCACATGACAAGGAATGCCCCACAGCCAATCAGGGGGCACATAGGGGAGTTACTATCACAGGCTCTATCGAACAGCCAGGGAAAGATAAAGATTCTGTGCAGTAAGTCTGCAGTGCTGCTCGACCACGTTACTTGACTACTTTATACCAATTCGTTTCATACTTGTTATTATCTATTCAGTTTCTTTCCCCCAGTTCTGAGCTGCTGCTTTCTACTGGAAACAAAAAAATCTTTGCATGAGCCTTCCTCTCTGTTTCCCCTTCCTCCCCCCTCCCTTCTGAGACATCTGATTGGCTTTATCTGCAACTTTGTAGCTTTTATGTAATGCAGCATTACAAAGAAGCTATAATGTTGCAGATACAGCCTATCAGGGATTTGTTTACATCAAATGTCTCAGAAGGAAGGGGGAGGAGGTGGAGCCAGAGAGAAAAGCTCACACACAGATTTTTGTGTTTGCAGCAGAAAG
This sequence comes from Dendropsophus ebraccatus, assembly GCF_027789765.1. Lineage (NCBI taxonomy): Eukaryota > Metazoa > Chordata > Amphibia > Anura > Hylidae > Dendropsophus > Dendropsophus ebraccatus. The sequence goes on along the minus strand of NC_091460.1, from coordinate 126,848,375 downwards.
CAGCAGTTCAGAAATGGAAGAAGAAGACTGAATAGATAATAACAAATATGGAAGGAATTGTTATTCTCACCATGGGCAGCAACATTTCAAAAGTTATGTTTGTGTGGAATACCGCTTTAACCCCCTTCGGATTACATAAAAGTGTGTTGCATGCCTTTTTGTACTTTAAAACACTTTTAAATTCAAGTTCTTATCCATCTAGTACAGGGGTGTCAAACTCAAATACACAGTGGGCCAAAATGTAAAAATCGCGGGCCAACCTTGATGAATATTTAAAAGTGCATGTGGCAGTCATGGCACTGTAAGAGCAGCGTGCAGTATTCCTGGTACTGTCAGTAGCCAGCTCTCCCCAATAGCCTCATATAGTAGCCAGCTCTCCCCCATAGTGTCATATAGTAACCAACCCTCCCCCATAGTCTCTTATATAGTAGCCAGCACTCCCCAGAGTGTCATATAGTAGCCAGCCCCCCATAGTCTCCTATGCGCTGGGGCCTCCCGCTGAGGGTAGTAGTAGGTGGTAGTACTGGGTAGGACCCTGGTAGCCAGTTGCCAGATGTTAGGTCACGGTATTGGCACGAGGGGAGCTGACTAACCCACGGGAACCTGACCATGCGGGGCCCGGGCAATTCCTCGCTGTCCTTAGTCAAGGCACCAATAACTAGACCAATGCCAGGGTTCAGAAACAACGGTAGTTGTGCGTTTATTATAACGGTGGTAACCAATAGCGACAGTGTCTCTGGATGCAGCCAGGATGGAGGCAGACTTGAATATACCTTGAGTATAACTGAGTAATGGGTGATGCTGCAATAGGCTGTGATGGTAGCGTTACTTGAAGTAAGGAGACCGAATGATGGGAGTAGTAGTGTCGGAGATATGATACTGGGCGGAATGGATTAAACTAAATACTTGCTGTTGTTGAGAATAGATGATGAGAAGAGTAATGACTGAAGAACGACACCCAGATCTTTGCTGAGGATGAGAATCTTGGAAAATCTTGAGAGTGAGGAAGGTCCCGACTGGAGTACTGTCTCTAGAACAGGGGAACGAATCACCCTGAGCTGCGGCCTTGCTTGGAAGCAGCAGAGCACATTCTCCCTCCTGAAGATGGAGGAGAGAACAACACAACCTTCTCCCTTGAGGGTAGAGAGAAGATTACTGAGGTGGACAGGAAGTGACATAGCATCCCCAGCCAAAGCTCGACGGCTCTTGGGGTTACTATGGCAGCCAAGGAATAGTCAAGTGACACCAAGCCCATTGCATCATCACACCATTAGAATACAGGCAAAATGAATGTGCATAAGGAAATAAATCAAATATTAGACCTGAATACTGAGGGGGGTGACATAATACAAACAGTTTGCAGTGGGACCACTTTTCCAGAACAGGAATAATTAGGAAACATATAAATAAGAACAAATCCTCTGTTCTGGGACACTGCACTTATAGTAGCCAGCCTCCCTCCATAGTATCTTATATAGTAGCCAGCCTCTCTCCATAGTCTCTTATATAGTAGCCAGCCCTCCCCCATAGTCTCTTATATAGCAGCCAGCCCTCCCCCATAGTCTCTTATATAGCAGCCAGCCCTCCCCAATAGTCTCATATAGTAGCCAGCCCTCCCCAATAGATGCTTATATAGTAGCCAGCCCTCCCCAATAAACTCTTATATAGTAGCCAGCCCTCCCCAATAGACTCTCATATAGTAGCCAGCCCCTAGAAAAGTTGTTAAAGGGAACCTGTCATCCCAGGATACAGCCCCCAAAATTACCCCATCCTGCCTGATGCCGGTCATGCCGCGGAGATACAGCCGCCAACTCACCTTCCAATGTAAGTATAGGGGGCCGTATCTAGGGTTAGGATGGCTTCGGTGGGGCTGCCCAGGGGTGACAGGTTGTCCCATTAGCTTTGACTCACCCTTTTCTGCGGCCCAGAGGCAGCGGGAGGTGCCCAGCACAGGACGTGTGTGATGATGTCACTGCGCTGTCGGCGTCGGGACATTGCTTACATACTCCTAGACCACTGCCTGTAGCCTACAGCATTAAAATATGGGCGGTCCGAGCGGCTGTCCCGACCACTCATATTATAATCTCATGCAATGTCAAAGGGCCAGATGCAATTTAATCTGTGAATTGCCTGGTGGGCCAAAAATACTGGCAATGCGGGCCAGGTTTGGCTAGAGTTTGACATGACTGATTTAGAACCTATTCATGTCGAAATGAATCTTTGATCTACAATTTAGCAAACTAGACAAATCTCTAGAATCTCTAGAATTTACTGATCGAAGTACTGCCATGTGAAACCAGCCTAAGACTTGGTTCTGAAATGGAGATGTCATAGGATACATATAATACCATACTGAAACATGGCACAGATTCTTCTCTAGTAGTGAGGCATAACTATGGAAAATACAATGCAGGTATTAACCCAGCTGTATGATCACTTTTGGTACCAATATTCCATAGATGTAAGAAAATATATATTTATATATAAATTCCCAGTGCTAAAAAATGTTGCTTTTACTGGTTTACATCAAGATTAAAATGGACAAAGTTGCAATTATGTTGTATGTATTTCCTGGGAACAATGGTGAGAAAAAGAAAATCTCTTGCTTTTTATTCAATTTCAGTTAGATGCAGCACATCTCCAGCTAGCAAGAAGAGTGAAAAGCTGGGGCAATTTATACACAGATGGAGACATTGCAATTTATCAAACCTTGGCTAGGAAAAGACAGCAGTTGAATCTTGCTAAATCCCTTTCCATCCTTTCCAGCTCTGATTGCTGGCTGGGACATGGATTTTTTTCAGCAATAACTTTTGTAAACACTTATCTGTGGTTTATTTAGAAATAGATATCAATGCACCATACTGAAAACCTTTTACAAAGGTATTGCACTATATAAAGTATGGAGCAGTTGGCATTTTGGGTATTGTTCAGGGGTGTAACTGCCACTGTAGCAGCCATAGCGGCTGCCATGGGGCCCAAGAGGCCTGCTCCTTTGATACACTGGGCCCCCAGAGCTGTCATCATTTGCAACATGAGCAGGCCTCCCAGGATCAGAAAATGCCCCTTTAACTGAAAGAACAGCAGTTATGACTACACTTCACGGCTTAGTGGTCAGTTGGGAGGGGGTCCAATTAAAAGTTTGCTATGGGGCCCAGCCATTTCTAGTTACGCCACTGGTATTGTTAAAGTGGTACTATCAGATACGCCCCGGAATCCATGACACTGTCCAATGCTGAAGGACACTTTTTGTCTAAATGAAGACGCATATCACAGAAAAAGGTAGGTGGGAGGAGATGGGGAGTAAGTTAAAATATCACTTTGATTTTCCCACCTACAAAGAATGGAGAGGTCTATAATTTTTATCGTAGGTACACTTTACCTGTGTGAGAGAGAATCTATCAAAAAAAATCCAGAAAATCACATTGTATGATCTTTAAAGCTGCCGCCCTTTTTTGAACTGCCGCCGGTTCCCGTGCTCAACACTGGTCTATTACCGAGCCCCGGCTGAGCATAAAGCACTGTGATGGGGCTTCATTGACTCTAATGGAGCCGCATCACAGAGAGGAAGGGGTTTCGTTACATGAGGGGTTTGCTGGCCTGCATTTAGCGGGGGATAACGGCGACACCAGAGGACAACACTAAGGGAGTACGAACACATAAGCAGCAATATATTAAAATATGCTGAATGCAGGACAACCCCTTTAAAGTCTGAAAGGAAAAAGGGACACAATACAAAGTTTATCTTGGCCTACAACAAACAACGGGGAAGTATATGTGTTCTTTGTAGAGACTGGTCCATTCTGATGTGTGACAAAACCCTAGAGAAATCCTGACCTTGAACCCACTCGCAACTTTGTGGAGATTGCCAAACTTGATGGATATATTGGTAAAAAGTCACTATATTGCCCCACAAAATGAACCATACATTCAATTCGAAGGACCCAAGATGGACAAATGTGGCAAGTGGTGCCTACCAAGGAAGTAAGAACTATGGAATTTTGGATTCCCAGGGTTCACAGGTATACAAAATTGTGCACATTATAATTGTAGAACTGCAAATGTGGTCTATTATGTATACAGTCCCTGGCAGAAGAGTTATATTGGCATGACAAGCGAATTATTTGTGCGCATAATGGAACACATTTGAGATGTCAGAAACGCCAAGAATAGGGAGGATCAGCTTGATTTGTTGTCAGATGAGCTGATAGCCAGACATTTCCACGATGTGCATCAGGGAGACTGGAGACTATTGAGAGTTGAGCAATTGATAGGGTGTACATTGGAAACAGAGGAGGGGACACAACTAATGGCCTAATCCTTGAAGGAACAAAATGGATGCTCATACTGGATACTAAAGCACCAAAGGGGCTCAATTAAAGTTCTGCAGCATTCTTTTAAAATTATGGGGTAATATTGTGGTTTTAGTGCTATGATATAACTTGTGTATTATGGACTGATATAATGTGATATTTATATAGAACAAAAGTAGTAAAAAAAATTTGTGAGAATTAATTTGAGTTATTTAAAGGGAAAATGTCACCATGAAAATGCTACCTAATCTATTGGTATCATGTTATAGAGCAGAATGAGCTGAGAGGATTGATATATCTTTATGGGAAAAGAATCAGTATAACTTATAATTTATTGATTGAAATCTCTGATCTTTCCATGCTAAAGAGTCCAGTCCTTTGAATGACACCGCCCACTAGACTCCTTAACAAAGAATCAGCAGGGATTTCAATGAACGTGTTACATGTTATACTGAATCTTTTCCCACAAAGTTATATATCAATCTGTTCAGTTTTTCATTCTCTATAGCATGATGGTGACAGATTAAATAGCATTGTCTTGGTGACAGGTTCCCTTTAAGGTTGAGGGGTAAGGGAGGGATGGGGGTGGGCTTTACTATTGGAGGGGGGATGTGGGTAGGTGGGTAGTGGGTATATGGTGATTACTTTAGTAATGATGCACAGTTAGGATTAAGTGAACTTTGCTCAGAATGTTTGTATATGGCACTATGATGTGGAATTGTGTATGTTTGACATGTTTGGCATATCACTTTAATTAATGCACTGTCCACTGTATAACAATAAAGTGTCACCGTTATAACTTTAAAATCATCAGGGGGGTGAAATAAACCAAGTTTACAATTTACATTCAATATTTTTTTTTTGTTATCATGCTGTAAAACAAAGCTATACTTACACAAAAACAGCCCCCTTCAGAAGGCGCCACAGATCAGGGTCCTGCCGCGGCTTCCAAGATGGCGCCGGCGGACGGGTCTCAGCCATGCCATGAGGTGCAGAGAGAGCTGGAGCTCAATACTATGGAGGTACTGAGGGAGGAGGACACAGGACACTGTATCCCTGCAGCAGCAGCAGCCCCCATATCTCCCATAGATTTTAAGAACATGGCTGCAGAAGTCACAAAATTAATTGTGCCAGACTTTCAGAGGCTATTGGAGGAGGCCCTCAGGACCTCCCTTACACAGATCCACAAAGACATTTCTGATCACTCCACTAGAATAGCTGCTGTGGAAAATAGGGTTGCGGCATTAGAGGATGAGAATGATTTTCTGCGTTCCAAAATGCGCCAAATGGCGGGAGACTTTGATCTTTTTGCGGATAAGCTGGACGACCTGGAAAATCGTTCCAGAAGGAACAATCTACGTATAGTGGGGGTCAAGGAGAGTGTGTCAAATGCTGATCTACAACCTTTCTGTGAGAGAGACATTCCCAAGGCTCTGGGCTTACCACACGCATGTCGGGTGGAAAGGGTACATCGCCTGGGACCCAGCCCGGCCCCGTCAGGGGAGAAGCAGAATAATATCAGGCCGCGCCCCCGGCAAGTGATTTTGCACTTCCTGGACTTTAACGACAAAACGGCCATTTTGAGTGCTTACAGGAAGAGAACGCATCCATTGGAGGTGAAGGGGATGAGATTGTTGCTATTCGAGGATTTCTCGGCCGAAGTCACCAAAAGAAGGAGAGCTTTTAGTACAGTCTACTCGGACCTGTATAAAGCAAAAAAGAAATTCCAGCTCCAACACCCAGCAGTTTTAAGGGTGTTTCATTCAGATGGCTCTATGTCCACCTACTCCTCTCCTCGCAAAGCTGAAGACGCCCTACAGCATTTACGTACACTGTCGCCGGTGGCAACCGCCACTTCCAGGCGCTTCAGATTGTCTCCACAGCGTCCCAGTCAGCAGGAGAAGTCACACTCAGATGACAGGGAGATCCCCTTGTCCCAACGGCGTAGAGATCCATCGCCATTGCAACAGCGTAGCAGACGTCACCGTTTCTGAACGGAAAGGAGAAGCTCCCGATTACTGTCACCAGACTGAGTTTTTTTTTTTTTTTTGTTTGTCTTGTTTTCTTACTGTTATGTTCCCATGGGGACATTGAGATATATCTTCACTCAGGAACTTTACCATCTCTTTATCTGTTTAGTCCAATTTGAGGGCGTTTAGAGGACAGTAAGCTAACTAAGGGACAATACTGTATATTCTTCTATGGTTGGGCTTAGTAGTATTTTTGTTGGCTGTTATACTTATCTTCCTCCACTCTGGGGCATTTATAGAAGCGCCTGATTTGCATATAGTTAGAGGTGCGCCCGAGGAGCTCATCACATGGCTGAAAAAAGTGAGAAAAGTCTTTAACTCTAATATGGGGGTAAGGAATATAGATCTTACTGACCTTTGTGAGAATTAGGGTTTCTATGTTTATTTTGTTCTTATGTTTGGTTTGCCAGTTCTCAGTTTGTATTCTACTCTGCACAGTGTTAACGCATCTCGTTGTTTCCCTTTAGACATCTGCCTCCGGTTCCTACATGTTATGGGTATGCAGCAATGGGGGTTGGGGGACCGAACACCCTGCCGCTCTGATCCTCCCGGGAGTTCTCATTCACCCATCAGGTACTCAGATATTCAGTCACCGCCTCCATGGTACATACCTTCACCCCTCACTGAGCCCTTATGGCGACGATAATTACATGGAATACTAAGGGGCTGAAATCCCCACATAAGCACGTACAAGTTTTGCGCTTTCTAAAACGTTTTCGCCCAGATATAGTTCTATTACAGGAATCCCATTTAGCCGCTGATGACCTGGTGCGAATGCAATGCATGTGGGTGGGCACAGTGTTCGGATCCCCCGCAGTGGAAGGGAAGGCGGGGGTGATTACCCTAATTAACAAATCTTTTCAATTTTCTCTCATTGTCCACTCTCATGACTCAGAGGGGCGTCTCTCACATATCCTCCTTAATCACCAGGGGGAAACTTATAGTATCTATAATATTTATGCTCCCAACGGGGAAAACCGGCCTTTTTTTGCAGAAGTGGCCTCTAGACTAAAGGGAGACCTGCGGGCTAGTGGACTCTAGCGGGGGGAGACCTGAATACTGTAGCTAATCCTTTAGAAGACAGAAAAGGCCCGGACGTGACCCCTCCACCGCCTCGAGCTAGAGACAAAATTTTGCCTGGCTTTTTGCAACAGGTGGGATTGGAAGATGTGTGGCGCTTATCGGATCCAGCAGAGAGAGATTTTACCCACTTCTCCCATTCCCACCAATCGTGGTCTAGAATCGACTATATACTTACGAGCCCGGCAGTAAGTAGGAGGGTACAGCTAATTGAACATAAAGATCTAGTCATTTCTGACCACGCCCCGGTATTAGTTAAATTATTCCCAACTAGCCCACAGGGAAATGAATATATCTGGCGATTCCCATCTTTTCTATCACAAGACGAATCCTTTAGAGAGCTGCTACAGGCTTGGTGGGTAGAATATGACTACTATAATAGTGAACATAAAAGGGATCCGCAGTTGTTCTGGGAAGCAGGTAAAACTGTATTGTGGGGGAAAGTTTTGGCCCATGTAGCTAGCTTGAAAAAACGCACCTCCCTTCATTTTAAAACCTCCAGCGAAGCCCTAAGATCAGCCTATACAATATATTTACAATCCCCCTTGGAGGAAAATTAGGTTAAATGGCGGAGAGCGAGGGAAGATTTCGAGTTACGGTTGGACAGAAGAGATAGATTATATCGCTCACACCAAGATGCAGATTTCTTCCGCTTTGGTAATAAGGCGGGGAAGCTATTGGCGAGACTGGCTAGAGGTAAATGCCCCCCCTCCTATGTGTTGGCCCTAAAAGATCATCAGGGAACCGTTCACACTGATCCAGTATCCATAAATAAATTGTTGGGAGAATACTATGGAGCCTTGTACGCCCCGCCGCCCTCGGACCTGGGACCCTTGTCAAACTTCTTGTGTGACCTCCGCTTGCCCTCCTTGACAGAGGAACAACGAGAGATGTTAAACGCAGAAATCACAGAGGCAGAGGTGCGTTCGATCATCAAATCTGCTCACAATGGCAAGGCCCCCTGACCTGACGGTTTTAGTGGGGAATTTTATAAATCCCTGATAGACCAAATTGCCCCAACCTTGGTTAGTCATTTTAATAGCATGTTTGAAACAGGGAACATCCCAACAGGGGCCAAACTGGCGTATATTAAAGTCCTGCCAAAAATGGGCAAGGACCCCCTGAACCCGGGATCTTACCGCCCTATTTCCTTGATCAATCAAGATATTAAAATGCTAACAAAGATTCTCGCGGAAAGGCTCTCAGTCCATTTACCCGATCTTATAAAGGATAATCAGGTGGGCTTCGTTAGAAATAGGCCAGGAGAGAAATAGGCCAGGAGAGACCCCAGCATTGTTGACCCTGGAAGCCGAAAAGGCTTTTGATAATGTGAGGTGGGACTGGCTGTGGGCGGTGTTGGACAGATTTGGGATTCTGAGCAGATGGCAGACTTTCCTCCGGGGCCTTTATAGAGATCCCATAGCTAGGGTTCATACACCAGGGTTGTTGTCAGATCTGATCCCTCTATCTCGGGGCACCCGTCAAGGGTTCCCACTCTCACCCTTGCTTTTTGATCTGGTGATCGAGCCTCTGGCCAGATACTTAGATCAATCTGACCTGTTTCGAAGGGATTAAAGTGGGAGAGCAGGAAGTGCGTCTAACACTCTTTGCTGACGATGTCTTATTATTTGTCAACAAGCCCCACATTGGCGTCCCGAGGATTTTGTCGTTTTTAGAAGACTATGATAAACTTACAGGGTATAAGATTAACATGGGAAAGAGTGAAATCATACCAGTGGGATTGTCCCCTCCTACTTGGCAGAGATCTGTGGCTTCCCTGGAGGTTAAAGTTACTACCACCCACATCACATATTTGGGCATAAGGGTGGGGAAAACCCCGGATACTCTTTACTCTCTTAACTATCCACCCCTCATAGACAAAATAGTAATGGAACTGAAGGGATGGGCCCATTTGCCCCTAGCCTTGTTGGGTAGATGCCATTTAGTTAAAATGGTAGGTTTTTCTCGGCTACTCTACCCACTACAAACACTGCCCTTACTGTTAAAACACACGGATGTTAACAAACTACGGCAAGCATTCTCTAAATTCATTTAGGCGGGTAAACGCCCTAGAATCGCCCTTTCCAAATTAGCGTTGTGTAAACCAGAAGGGGGGCTAAATTTCCCCAATATCAGGGGGTACAATGTGGTATGTCTCTTCAGGCATGTCAATGACTGGATTCATGGTTCGTCTTTTCATTCTAATATAACTTTGGAACGGGCTTTTGCTCATCCCTGGGATCTTACCGCCCTGTTACATTCCTCCTTATCACGCATGCCGTCGTTTGTTAAAAGCTCAGCCCTTATGCGTGACACTATTATGGCCTGGAGGGAGGTGCGCAAACTTTATCACTTACCCTTTTTAGTGTCCAGACGCATGCCTTTGTTTGGAAACCTGGACACTCCATGGAGCTGTCACCCTTTCTGGGAGCCACTATGGGCTAGTAAGGGTCTGACCACGGTAGGACCTCTAATCAATGTCGAAACGAGGAGGTGGCTTTCCCCGGCGGAAATATCGAGCAGATTTTCTCTCCCCTCCTCACACTTTCTCTTTGTTCGGCAGGCCCATTCTTTCTGTTGGTCGAGGTAAGGGATTTAGGCACTGAGGCAACCCCTCATACCTTAGATGGTATCATAGGACAGGCCGGTCACAGAGCGTCTATCTTAGGGTTGTACAATGCCTTCCAGAATACCTTCCTGAAAATTATTCCTCAGTCCATATTTCCTACTTGGTCTTGATGGACGAGCGACCCTCAAATTCAGGAATGTATTCTCAAGGGATGGAAGGTGGTGCGTACTTGCATCATCAATGAGAGATGGAGGGAAACATATTTTAAATTGTCTCACTGTGCCCTTTATGGGTTTAACATCCGCCCCTCCCCAAATTTCCCAGACAGAATAGTAGCCTGTCCTAAATGCAAAGAGTCCCTTACTAATTTATGGCATGGGGTGTGGGACTGTCGGTATACCAAAACCTACTGGCGCTCTGTGGCCTTATACATACACACTCATTGGAAGCTTAGGTTCCCGGAATCACCACAAGCCTTTCTCTTTCATCAATTGAGACCACCTGACGAAGCATTTCCACCTGAAACCATCCCTGAAATCGTGCATATAGTACTACATGTTGCTCTCCGATGTTTGTTTCACGAGTGGCTGGCGGAGAAAGTCCCGTAGATATCTATGATAGAGTCGCAGCTTAAGATGCTTTTTGGCAAAGACAGGATTCATGCAGAAAGGAATAAGGAAAAAGGTACAAAGAAATTCTTTAAGAGGTGGAAATCTTTCTTGGAAACCCACTTTCAACCACAGGAACTTAGAGACATAGTCTTTCCATTTCGGTGTACCGACTGGTACTGCAAGAGTGGCTTGGCAGGAACTCTGGGGTCTCTTCGTCTTCCTCCGACAGCCACTGGGGGGGGGGGGGGGTAGAGATGTAATTGAGGATTGAGGGGACGAGCAGGGATGGTTTCCATTACGGGGGGACAGAAATGGGATTTGAGCTTTGGCGCTGGAGGAGCGGTGGGAAGGGAGAGACTTTATTACATTTTATCTTATCTTGTACCCAACTGGTCCAGGAATATTATGTTACAACAAGGAAAGAAACACGGAAAAAGGGGAGGCAGATGTCTATTGGGTTTTGGGTTTTTCTTTTTGAAAGGTGTTTGTTCACTAATCTCTAATTACTTTCGAGATGTGTTGTTTAGGTCCATTGTTGGGGCCAATGTTTTGCTATATTGCCATACAGTCATGTTTATATGAAAAAAACAAAAAAAATGCAATAAATATATGTTTAAAACAAAACAAAACACTGAAACAACCTTTGCATTCAGGGCCGGCCTTAGGGCACATGGCGTCCTGTGCAGAATTTTCATTTGGTCCCACCTCCTACCAAATCATAAAAAAAAAAAGTAATACAACAACAGCATAGTGCTCCTGCTTGTAAATTAAGGAGGCATCAGAACCAACGACCTGCACAATTTTGTAACTCCTCTGCATCTTTTTCATGCTGCCCAGCCCGCCCCCAGCCTAGCTTTTGGAGATGCGATATGTCCCTCGAGATACAATGGTGAAAGCATAGTAACCTTCACAGCTTCTCCAGCGACTTCTGTGTCTCGCAGCGCAAAACCTGCAACCTCATTTATAGGATCCTAATCTCTTCGGACTGCCACCACTCGCTATTAGTATGTGTCATCTCCCAAAGTACCCAGCTTTCCTAATGATACTTTATTACAGTATTACTATAAGGCTGGGTTCACACTGCGTTTTTGCAATCCGTTTTATCTTCATTCATTTTATTCAAAAAAGTATGAAAAAAACAGATGTTGTGTGCATCTGTTTTGATCTTTTTTCTATCTGTTCTTTTTTTTTATTAGAATGGAAGTCAATGGTGAAGCTGGAGTAAAACAGATGCACACAAATGCATCCTTTTTCGATCCGTTAGCAAAAAATGCAATGTGAATCCAGCCTAAGTATTACTGATGCAAACCAAAAAAAGAAATAGTGGACACCACAATATAAATCTAAATGCTAAACCAATGCATATAAAAAAACACAGTAACCCAATAGAAAAAGCATATGCACAAAAGAGGTAGCACATCAAGACAATTAGGCTGGCATTACCTCTCTGTCCCTCCTCCCCACCCTCTTCATCATTAGGAATGCCCCAGGTAGGTATTCTCCTATTCATCAGCTGTGTGAACACTGCACAAGGGCTGGATCTCTAAGGCACTGGTGCAGTGTTCACTGCAGAGGAATAGGAAAAATCCTGCCAGTAGCATTCCTTATGATGAAGAGGGTGGGGAGGAGGGACGGAGGGGTGGTGCAAGGTTAGGGCACGGATACTCTAGGCCACGCCAGTTTGACACAGGGCTGCAAGTTTAAAAATTGTTTTTTTGGACAATAACTACATCACCTGCCGAAAGGACCCCAGGACAGATCTTGGATTAAAAGCAGCTATCCAAAGGTATAAGTAGTTTGGGGGGATCAGATTGTTGGTACAGAGTCACTTTAACCAACCTGACCCAGGACAATAGCACATAAGCTAAAATAGAAAATATAACCCATAACCTATCCAAAAGACAGTAAGCAATGCAGTATATAGGTAAATAAAGAAGGGTTGAAAAAATCTGAAGGAATTTACCATGTGGAGTCCCAAAAATAAGAAAATCGTTAGGTGGGAACAGAGAGCATCCCACATATTCTGCCATTCCCGGCTTCTTCAGGCACATCCCCACTCTAAAAATCTCTCAGGACTCAAAAAACCTTGTCTGTTCTTCCTGGAGAATCTTCATTTTGGCTGGATATAACATCATGTATTTGATCCCTTTTTCCCTTCATTTTTTTTTTTTACTCGGAATTTGACTTCTGGTGGCTAGAGAAATTGGATGCAGCCCTAGGGCTGTATCCATGTTTTCCACAACTCCTAGTGGTTCACCCAACTTCTTAAGCCTCTGGAAGTTAAAAACCAACCATTCCTATTTGGCCAAACCCAAATGTTAGGCAAGTTTCCCCATCACTAAATAAGACAGGTCCTTCAAAGTAATATTCACTCTGGCCAAAAACCTAAAAAAATCATGCCTCTTTATTAACTCTGAATCCTGTGGTATATACAAACGCACTTTGTAAATTAAGGGTAGTCTTGCTAATTACTCGTTTTAACTTTATTAGTTATTATAGTTAGCATTTATGTACTGGAATTAGAAAAAAATGAGCATGCTTAAAGGGGTTTTCCAGGTTTATAACTAGAGATGAATGAATTTACAGTAATAATGAAGTGAAGCACTTCGGTATCTTTGCAATCCGCTCATCAGCCGACTGCATTTTAACTCAGTGCCGCTCCTTCCAGGGTGCTGGGAAAAGCTGGATTCAGTCCTGGTAAACTCCTTCCAGTTTCCCAGGACTGGATCCAGCTTTTCCCAGCACTTGGGAAGGAGCGGCAAGGAGAGGCAGTGAGTTAAAAGGCAACCGGCTAATGAGCGGATTGCAAAGATACCGAAGATTCACTTCATTATTACTGTAAATTCGCTCATCTCTATTTATTACATTGATGCTCTGCATACAAAATAAGTCATCAGTGTCTGATCGCCAAGGTGCTGACATTCTGCCCTTTATTTGTTTGGAGGTCGTCCAAAGAAATAGTGCTGGCAATCATGCATCATCTGCTGTAGAAATGAGTGCAACTCGGGCATGCTTTGGCCTACAGACTTCCTAGGGCTGAATCCCACTTCTTTAGCCACCGGTATTCAAATACCGAACAACTGGACTCCAGCATTCGTGAGTTGTGCTCACGGACCTTAGCAACTTTGAGAAAAGTCTAAATTTTACGGTTTTTATGGTAATGGCCGGTCTCCTGGTATGCAGTAGTTATTACCTACTAAGAGTGGTCCTAGGAAGGACAACAAGTAGACCAAGGTGACCAAGTTATAGGCACCCAAGGCTTATGTATGTGTTTAGGGAGCACATGGCTGGCCCCTCTGGTCAACAATCTCCAATAAATAAATAATGCTTGACATTTTCAGAGGTCTTATGTCAATGTCTAGGCTGTTGTCCATGTGTAAGCTGTTTTGGTAGAATGAGGGGGGATTCAAACAATATTAGGTTTTAATTAGAGATGAGCAAATTTACATTATTAAGGAAGCCTGGAAAAACTGGATCCAGTCCTAGGAAACGTCTTCCAGTTTTCCAGGACTGGATGCAGCTTTTCCCGATACTCAGAGTGGAGCAGCACAGAGTTTAAAGGCAGCCGGACTGCCGAGCTAAGGAAATTATTTGGTTCAATAACACAGTAAATTCGCTCATCTCTAGTTATAGGCTATGTTCACACAGTGTATAAACAATGGCCGCTATACGACATGTTGCTGCGGCCAATATTACTATATTGGCCACAGGAACATCAATGGTTAATTGGATTGCAGGCACACCCAAATGTGCCCGAAATCCATATACAATAAAATGAAGTCCCTGCAATGTACGGCCATCAGAATGGCCATACATTGTGTGAACAGAGCGAGAACAATGACCATTGTTCCTGCATCAGCGGCTGCAAAGGATTGACAAGTCAACTATTTCTGCAGCCATAGAGAAAAAACGGCCATTGTTCAATCCTATGTGTGAACAACGTCCGTTGTTCCCCATAGGGTTCAATGCAATGCGTTATTGTAAGCAAAGAACCACCATTGTTTTATTTGCCAACGACGGCCATTCTTGTCTTAAAAAATACTCTGTGTGCACATAGCCTTAATGTTATGGATGATTGGTGTATAATCAAATCTACCATAAATCTAATTGTTCCAAATATATGATGTCTGATATTCAAGGTTCCTTAAACGACATACCCCATAACCAAAAATGAAAGGGAAGTATGTATCCGTTTAAGTACAATCATTCAAGCTTAACTAATCATTTTTTACATATTTGGTATATATAGCACTTAAGTCACTTTTGTGCTCAATTTGGTCAATTCTTCTAAAAGGGCAAAATGTTTATTTAGGCACAGCTTCCCATTAAACTCTAAATGCCATTGCTGTCTAATAAATGCATATCTGGAATAGAAGTCAGGGAATAATTTATTTTTATGAGTGTATAATAAAATCTGGAGGATGCAATTAAATTGAGTGATTGTTTGTAAATAATATCAGAAGACGTATGAAATGTACAAAGCCTGTGCAACATCTATACACTATACTAATGTCTCTCAAACCCTGTAATGATACTACTGTGTTTCCTCGAATATAAGTGTCTTATATTCATTTCTGCTCCCAGGTCTTATTTTCAGGGAATGTCTTATTTTTCCATGAAGAAGAATTCACATGTCATCTGCACAGCAGGGACAGAGTGTATGGTATGGCAGCTTCTGGCCACCAGGGGGAGCTCACCACAGAACACTTGTACAGCACAGCAGGGACAGCGTACGGTATGGCGGTAGTAGACGGGATAACGGCACACTGTGTGCAGCTCTACATCTGGTGATTGGGGACAACGAGGATGGTGGCAGGGGACGGCCTTCATGTCCTGCATGCTCCTGCTCTGCAATGGACAGTGAAGGTGGGGACAATGGTGGCAGGCTAAAAAGAATCATAGCTGCATGCCCTGGTGTTCTGTTCGGTGGGTATTCTTCCAAACAAAAACTTTGCTAGGTCTTATTTCCGGGGGAGGCCTTATATTTAGCAATTCAGCAAAATCTCTACTAGGTCTTATTTTCAAGGGATGTCTTATTTTGAATTGACCTCTATTATTTTCTTATTCACACTCAGTGCCCAAAAGTCCATTTTTTATTTCTGATCTCACTATAGGGGAGTATATTTTTGGGCTACAGTGCTGCTTCATAATGCAGGTAGGAATTGGCAAAGGGTAGGATATATAAGGATATGGTCTGGCACCAAAGTTGAAACACATAGTATAAACAGAATCTGCAGGCAAGGGGTTAAACCGGTGCAAAGGCCATTGGGCCAATGGTACAAACCAGGAGAATGCACAGACCAAATAAGCAGGCAAAAGACGTTACCAGGTTTTTGGTCTTAAAGGGGATCTGTAACTAGGTTTATGCTGCATTTAATGAGGATAACATAAACTAGTAACATAAATGCTGAACAAACTGGTGTATTACTTATATCATTCTGTTCATCCATTCTCCTACTATGCAGAGAATGGGATTTGTGCCACACCCCTCCCCCCGCCCTCCAGCTGCTGACTGGCAGTAGACTGCCTATACACAGTATGGATAGATAACTGCCAATCAGCAGCGGCTGCAGGGCTGCTCCTGCACTAAGAACCAGAGCTGTTACATACAGCTCCAGTTCTTAGGCATCCTATGGAGCAAGGACAGGTTCCTCCAATAATGCCCTTTAACCCTTTAAGTGCTATGGTCTATGACCGCTGCATCATCAAAGGGGATTCCCAGCTCTGGTGGTCCCAGTGATCTGATCAGACACAGGGAAAATGCTCCACAGGCAGCTTTGGGGACCTATAAAGGATCCAAGGGCTGTCTGTTTGCTCTGCCTGCTGTTAGGGCACAGTAAGGTCACAGAGACACAGACATAGGGGGACATTTATTAAGTCCGTCGTTTTTTACGCCGGACTTATAAATGTCCCCGCATCTCCGGCGCTACGGAGATTTATGTAGAGGCGGACTGCCTCTACATAAATCCTGTGCGCGTCGGTGCGCACAGCCGAAAACCTACGCCACCTGGAAGGTGGAGTAGGTTTTCGGCGTATCTTTTAGTGTTAAAAATGATAAATCGCGCGGACTCTAAGTCCGCGCCCCCCCCCCCCCCCCGTTCCGCCCGGCGGACTCGGGGGAAAGGCGTGAATTGCGATTATTTTATTCGCAAATGGCCGTTTTGCGAATAAAATATTCGCAAATCGCCCCTTTCCGCAAAAAAGTATGCAGTTTTGCCTTGATACATGTCCCCCATAGTGTATTAACATACAGAAGTTTGCTAATACATTATAACTATAAAATAAAGTTATTAACTAGTCCTCTCTGTAGGCATAAGGAAAAAAATTAATAAGAAAAAATAAAGTAAAAAAAAAAAAAGGATGAAAAAAAATAAATAAACCCAGAAGAAAATAATAATAAAAAAGGTAATTAAGAGGTAAAAAAACAATGGGTTTTTCTTTAAACTGACTCAAAATTGTGCTAATTGTGAAAATTTGGAGGCCAGTAACATAATTTGGTTCCCTGTTCACAAAAAATGAAAGGATTTTTTTTTTAAATTGAGCGACTAATTGTTAATAAGTGCATAAGTGTATCAAAAGTCTATGGTGTATGACAGTTGTGGGGGCCATTTACATATTCTTGTCATGTGTATTGCACATAAAAAGTACATGGTGTAGAAAAATAATACAGCTGGGCTCATGGAAAAATGCTGGGACCCAATTAAAAACCTACACCCTCTCTGGAGGAGAGTTTTCTCAAGGGCCTGGCCACTGTGGCCAGGTGCCTAAGCCTGGCAAGAACAATTTTTAGATTGGCCTTCTATAATTTCTCCATATTTAAGAGGTTCCATTTTAAAACGGAAAAATTTTAAAAATAAAAATTACGCTTTAAAGTAAAATTTAATTATCTGTCATCAAATGTAATTTTTTTTTCTGAGGGTCATACCAGGCCCTTGCTCACTTTTGATCCATCACAAATGACCATCATGCTTGGATACCGTCTTTGAATTCCAGGTCTTTACTCTCACATTACCTTCTTATAGAGATACTTGTTAAAGGATTGAAAGGAAGACTGTATTGTTATTTATTCGTACCTACCTCCAAGAATTTACAAGAGGGTCACACTAGGCTATTGCCATGAATTATAAGAAGGCTCTCTAGGCCCCACCATTAATTATAAGGAGGTTCACCACTAGGCCCTTACTCACAATTTTCTAAGGGTGTGCATTAGGCCCTTATTATCCATGATCCCTGGACACCTCTCCCCGTTAGCAGGGGCGCACAGTTGTCACTCAGTAGGGTTGTTGTTAGGACAGCAAGTCAGAGGGAGGATGTAGGCATGCAAATGTATGGTGTTTACTGTCCCACCAAACTTCAAATTCAATTTCAATATTACATTCAATATTTATTTCAAATTAAATTTAAAATGACAGTCAGGAACTGCTTAAGTCTCTAAAAATTTCTGTTTTAAATTTATATTAAATGAGCTAGTCCTGTTGTTAACTCACATTTTGGTTGCATTTGCATCCTTCTACCTCATTCTAAACCCATTTTATAGTTATTTTTGTGGTCTAAAGTTCAGGTTCCCATTGACTTCAATAGGGTTTGGTTGGGTCTGTGCAAAAGTTTGGGTAAAAGTCTGGGTTTTTGAATTTTTATTTTTAGTTTGAAAGAACCGATCAAACCCGAATATTCACTGGTCCGCTCATCACTGTGGTGACGCGGTGCTATTGGGGCATGGGGACAGGTAAGTATGCATTATTTATAATGTTTACCCTACCTTCTTCCTGCACTGGATTTTTTTTTAAATATATATTTTTTTATACCAAAGTACCCGAATAATCTGAATGTAGTTTGCAGGTCAAACAAAGGGAAATTAAAAACTAGCTTCTTCTTTGGTCTTCCATGCAAACAAATATTCATTTTTGGACAGCTCACACATTCCTGTTAGGTACCAATGGGCCTTTTATGGTCTTTAAGAGTCATACAATGAAAAACAATAACAGGTGTAATAAAAGCAGTGCACTCTAATATCCAGCGGTTCATGACATATATTATGCTCAAAGGAGCAATTGAAACGAAAACAGCTGAATCCATTAAAGGATTTTCAAGTTATAATTTTTTTTTTACTTTATTTATATTTTTCACATAAGGCCCCTAACTAGACTTCATCAGTCCGCATAGCACATTAGTAAAAAACACTCATTAATTATGCAAAGTTTTTTTTGTAATATGGTACAAGCCTGTATTATTTTTTGTAGGGCCCCTGTGCCCCCTGTTACTGTCCAATAGCTTTTCATCCATCACTGTTTCTTTAACAATCCACCAGTAACTGTACTTTACTGTAATTTACTGTACATACAGTCTAATAGAAGGAAAGTGGTAATGGATCCACTTAAAGAAGAAGTCCGGCCGCCTTGTTTTTTATTTTAAAGGCAAGGGCACAGGGGAAAGTAACAAAGAGTATTAACTCACCTCCCTCTGTGCCCCTGTGCTTCATGACCCGGCTGATGGATGGGCCGCTTAGCCAGTCAGAGACTGGGGCAGGACACTCCTCCAGTCACTGATTGGCTGAGCAGGTTGTCCTTCAGCTGGGATGGGCATTTTCCCCTGAGTCGTGACGTCATCACAACTCGGGGAAAAATGTCTTCCATAGGGAGTTCCGAGGCTGGTCCTGCCACGCATCATGGGCATGGGGAGAGGTAAATTAGGACTGGTTTTTACATTTCCCCCTGCCCCTGCCGTCTGTCCTGTTTTTGAAAGTGGCCGAAATTCTCCTTTTAAAAGTGGGCCAATGAGCAGCTGTACAGGTTGCTCATATTATATCCATCCCTGGTGTTATTTATTACTTTTACTAGTTTCCATTCTGTCAGATTTAGGATACTTTTCACTGCAAGATGAATGTACTTTTAATTTTTATTCTTTTCCCATCCAATGTTAATAGGATCAGTGAATGTTAACAAATAGACTAAAGGTGTCAGTGTCAGTTATATCTCCCACCTGCCACCTGTCCTCCCTATACACAGAAAAGTTTGGCATGGCCAAGTGTTCCTGTGCTGTCTGAGAAGAGGGGAGGGGTAAGATACAGTGAGAGGGCTCTTGCTGCGGCTTATCTCTCACTGAGCAAAGGGGTTGACAGTGGTTTTTCAGGATGGCCTCATACACCTTAGATTGACATCCGAACCCGCTGCGACTGGCAGGTTGGAATGATCAAAGTCTAAGGTATATGGGAACCTCTAGGGGTGATTTATCAAGATCAACATCTTACATGCCAGTCTTCAAAAATTCCTTGCCAATGGACTGGTATGCAGGGTTTATGTAAAGGAGTACACCTTTAGATATATCCAGGAGCAACAAAGCTCCCTGCATGCTGTCAAGGAAATCTATGTCAGCTCGGAGCTGCTAAAGATTCACTTACAATTTACCCTGGTGTGCTGGTGCAAATTGTGGTAAATATGGTGCACATAGAAGCCACGCCTCCTCTGTATGCCACTGCGCCTACTTTCCAGCACTCTCCCTCCCTCTCTGATGTTAGCCGCAGAGGGGGTCAAAAGTTTGGACAGTTTTTGTCCAAATTTGCTCATTTTTGCCTTTTATACCAATAAATCCCCTCTAGGCAGGGGCATAACTAGAAATAGCTGGGCCCCATAACAAAGTTTTGATTGGCCCCCCCGACTGACCACTAAGCCGTCAAGTGTAGTCATAACTGCATAACTGCAAGTGCTGGTCAGGATGCTTGCAGTTAAAGGGATATTTGCAGAACCTGGAAGGCCCACTTGGCCACAGGGTGCAGCAAATGACGGCTCAGGGGGCACAGTGTATTAAAAGAACAGGCCCTGGGGCCCCCTGATATGGCGGGCTCCATAGCGGTCGCTATGGCGTCTACAGTGGTAGTTACGCCCCTGCCTCTAAGTGATGATAAATTCTATATTTTATATTGATATAAAAGTATATTAATAGAAATATCCTTAACATCTATACTAGAGATGAGCAAATTTACTGCATGAATGAAGTGAAGCTCCTGGATGTTGGGAAACGCTGGATCCAGTCCTGAGAAACTCCTCCCACTTTCCCAGGACTGGATCCACCTTATCCCAGCACCCGGGGAGGAGCAGCACAGAGCGGAGCAGATGTCAAAGCCCGCAGCCTGATGAGCAGAATGCAGATAGGAATGAAGCAATTCGCTTTGTTCCTACTGTAAATTCGCTCATCCCTATACTGTACTGATTAGTTATAATATAGCAATCATTTTTATTTATGTACTATTAACCATAATCCCTAGTGCCCGTCCAATCAGCTGCAGGCCCCTCTATGATGTCAGAACCTCCCCCTCTATATTAGGCGGTTCGGTAACAGAGGCGGCCAGTCGGCTGTGTGTGGAGGAGAGAGCAGGATGGCAGCAGGCAGTTAGAGCAGAGCAGGGAGAGACTAACAGAGTGATATAGCGATATAGGGACAGAGAGGAGAGGAATGGTGGAAATTGGATGACTGACTGGCTAATTGCCTTTATTTTTAAATTATGGTTTTCCGATTTTTGACACTTTTACAACAACATGCTTTAACAAATTCGCCCTTCTGTAATAGTCTTAGTATTGTAGTTACTATAGTTTTGTCTGCTTTAATGAAATTTGTTAAGATTCGATTCGCAAATCTTAACAAATTTGACCGTAAATTTGCGAAGCGCAAGAAACAAATTTCCATCTGCTTCTCTTATCTCTAACATCATTATTAATATAGAATTCCTAAAGGTCATTGTATAATGTTTTTTCGTATTTGATCACCATTTGTGAATGGTTCTATTACATTACATAAATTTGCTTCCTCTAATATTTCTGGTCTTCCTTGTGGAGCTCAAGAGTAGTGATGAGCGAATACTGTTCGATCGAATAGATATTCGATCGAATAATAAGGTATTCGATCTATCGAATATTATTGAATAGTTTGCAAAATATTCGATAAATATCCGATAAGCGTTCAAATCCCCCAGCTTCCGTTTTTTACCTCCAAGTGGTCGAATAGATGTTTTTCAATAATCGAATACTTGTTCCCATAGACTTTAATGGGATTGAATATTCGGGATCTATTCGTACGAATATCCAATATTCGAATATTTCACTATTCGCTCATCACTACTCTACAGTAGAATTCCAATGGTCTTTGCTACCTGGGAGAAGGTATGCACCTATCTCTGCATATAGCTGCAAAGCTTGAAACATGACTAGGGTTATTACCCAAACCAGGGACACCAATCTGTAGACACGACGGTTTCGGAGCCTTGGTTCCATATCAGTACAAAGTATTCTTGTTATTGATTAGGTGAGATGCCCTAGAAGCATTTCTTGGAATGTACTGGTCCCTATTGTGGAAATCCGGCTAAGATTCCAAGCTTTTTATTAGTTCTAGAAGAGCAAGGTCGTATTCCTAGAAGCATCACCTGCATCACATATGGATCACATGCCGATCTTTCCGCAATACAGTCACCCTTAGCTTGATGGTCCTAATGGAAAATAATATGTACATTAAAAGCAACTGTACACCTTTTCTAATGCAGGTATGCTTGTGCATGGAGCATAGATGCTGTCTTTTTTTAGTTGGGGGTAAAAACACGCATTTACTTTCAGGGGAAGCAGACACATTGAAATCCCTGCTGTGCAATGGGGAGAGAGAGATGAGCTGTCTAGAAAGCATTTTCTCTCTTCATAATACTTAAAAAAAAAATCCTTGGACTGCGTTGTGCATTGCAATGCAAGGATTCAGCCGTGTAAGAGCACATCAGGGCATTGAGAAAAAGCTTAATGTGTTCTCATTAGCGAACAATGGGGGCGGGGTGGAAACAGAGCAGCAAGGGAGGAGGTGAAGGGAAGAGGAGGGGGGGGGGGAGTACTTCTGTGGGTATGGCGGAGAGATGGACCACTCTGGGAAGCATTACAATTTTGTGCCTTCTCACTTCTATTCCCCGAGTCCCTCAGCTTTACATGGTTCTTTCACAGACAGTTCAGAAAAATACCTCCCAAGTCTCATGTAAAAAGAGTTGTGTTGTACATAGCTGCTTACAGTTTAACAGTTTCCTGGCTTGTGCCTTTTTATTATCAAAAGTCGATGCGCTCAGCTTTAGAATCAATATACAAAAATCCTCTTGGGATTTATGATAGGAATTCATACAGTATTACCATATGTCACTATCACGGGAGCAGATTTAATAAGTAGCGCAATTCAATTAATTATTATGTTTTGCATATTTGTTTGGAAACCATGTATAGTTATGAAGAGGGGAATATATATACAACCTTACAGGCACTATCATTTGCCGAGGACTGTTGGTGGGTAGAGAGTACAAATTATAACGCAGATCTAATAGTGGCTAGTCACTCCATTATAGAACTGCACAGGGACATTTTAACAATGAGGCAACCTATTAGGCTGGGTACACACTACGTTTTTGCAATCCATTTTTTTCCCATCAGTTATTGCAAAAAACGGCTGAAAAAAACAAATGCATTTGTGTGCATTTGTTTTTATCCATTTTTTATTGACTTCCATGATAAAAAAAACGCATAAAAAAGGATGCGTTTGATGGTTTTATCCTTTTTTTTTTTAGAATGGAAGTCGATGGAAAAACGGATCAAAAATGGATTGACACAAATGCACAAATTACAAAAAACATAGGGGGACATGTATCATCCGGCGTATTTTTTTTTTTTCGTCGTAAAGAGCCGATTTGCGAATATTTTATTCACAAAACGTCCGATTTGCGAATAAAAAATTCTTGACGCCGGTGACACCGGAAGGTGGGGAGGGGGTGTGGAGGGGGCGGAACGGCTGATTTGCGAATAAAATATTCGGAAATCGGCTCTTGACGCCGGGTACACCAGAAGGTGGGGAGGGGGTGTGGAGGGGGCGGAACGGGGGGCGCGGACTCATAGTCTGCGCGATTTATCTTTTCTTTTTTTAAAGATACACCGAAAACATACTCCAGTCCTCAGCTGGCGTAGGTTTTCGGCCGTGTCCATCGGCTCGCACAGGATTTATGTAGAGGAAGTCCGCCTCTACATAAATCTCCGTAGCACCGGGGATGCGGGGGCATTTTTAAGTCCGGCGCAGAAAAATGTCCCCCATAGTGTGAACCCAGCCTTAACTATTTCTTTTTTTTTCAAACATTTCATGGGAGATTTTCAAAGGGTGTAAAATTTAGAGTGGTTCAAACTGCCCACAGCAACCAATCACAGCTTCTCTTTTCTTTCACCAGAGTTGGAAGCTGAGCTGTGATTGGCTGCTGTGGGCAGTTTGCACCAGTCTAAATTTTACACCATTTGATAAATCTCCCCCTTCTTCTAGAATTCTTAGAACTGTACAAGTAATAGGGTCTTCCTCCTGCTTTGTAAAATGAGTTTTGCTCAGGTCACAGAGCATACTTACAAACCTATCCCATACAAAGAATATGGTATGGAGATGTTCATTGTGCCTATGTCCATCGGGCTTTTATCAGTAAATGCTGTTAAAGCAACTCAGGCAAGTTGGCTTCCCCATACACAATACATGTATCTATCCAGTATCTATCTATAATCAGTATAGAAAAACAAAAAACTATGCAATGCATTTAGGGAAATATTTAGGGATAAGCAAAGCTAATTTTGTTGACACAGAAAATTTTTGTCTTCATTTTAAAATTTCTAAGAAAAAAAAATGCTCACCTGTCCACGCTCCCCCGCTGTCCTCTTCCATGTCCCTGTGTCTCCAGTCTGCTCAGTAAATTATAGACTGAAACAGGACAGCTCTGCAGCAAGTGATTGGCTGAACGGGCTGTCATTCTCCAGACAAGAGTAATAGCCTGCTCAGCCAATCACTGACTGCGGCGCTGTCCAGTCTCAATCATTAATTTGCTGAGTGGGCTGGAGGCATAGAGACACGGAAGAGCACCTCGGAGGGAGTGCAGACAGGTAAGTTGTGCACCAAAACTCCACTAAAAAAGTTAAATCATTGTTTGTTCATTATGGTTCGGTTCGCAAATTTTAAGTTTTACACCAAAAATTTGCAAAGCCAGCAAACCAAATTTTTCAAAATACCAGTCATGTCTGGAAATAATAATAAAAAAAAGTAGCGTAATTTCAAAGTGCCAGTGTAATAAAGTGTCAGTGTGATATGTGTCAAGTTTTTTTTTTTTTTTATGTGGAATGCGTTTAGTTTGAAAACCTGTTGTCACTTTTTATTATTATTATTATTATTAAGCTATGTTCACACTACGCATGAGACCGGCCGTTCCGTGACTCCGGCCGGGTCACGAAACGGCCGGTCTCAGCCCGGATCATCACGGCCGGTACTTAAGTACCGGCTGAATGATCTTTCCTCCGTGGAGCTGTGATGCGAGCGCATCAGTGCGTGCCCGCATCAGAGCTTCCCATAGCACAGTAAAGTGAGCGGCCGGAGCCGCTCGCTTCACTGTGTGAACTGACAGGTCCTTCTGTGAATTCTGTCATTGAATTCTGTCATTGAATGGACCTGTCAGTTGTTTGTGGCTGCGTATGGGAACCGGCCGGAGCGTATACGATGTGTGTACGCTCCGGCCGGGATCCCATAGCAAATAATGCTATGTTCCACCCCGCAAATCTACAACTGTAGTTCTGCGGCGAGAACTACGGCCGTAGATTTACGTAGTGTGAACATAGCCTTATTATTGATATTATTATTATCATCATTTATTATGTGTTTATTTTTTCTCTCAACACTGTGAGTACACTGCAATTGGGTGTTGCATAGGTTGGAATAGACAAGTTGCTTTGGGTTACTTCACTCATCTGGTCTATGTTTCTGCATGTTATAGTTCTGTGAGGGTGAAATCTGACCTATTCAGTGTGGCTTGTTTTACACATGATTTGGGTGCAGCTTAGCATATGTACCTGATTATTGGAGCAAAATGCACCTCATTTGAAAATGTGGCACAGATTTTTGACTGTCATTCACAAACTGAAAACGCTTAAAATTTGCCACATTGTTTTTGTAAATGATTATTAATACTGACATTCAGTTTTACATTGGTTTATTTATTTATTTTAACCCCCTAACGCGTCAGCAACCCACGCGTATATGCATATTAATGAGTTTCAAGGGGTAATCCACCTAAAAGCTAAAAATGCTCCCAAACCTACCTGGTTGTACTCACCAAATCACTCTGAGTATTTTGAGCCATTCCATTTCTTTCTAGCTGCTGCCCCTCCTGAGTTACAAGTTTTTCTAACTCAGTTCTATACAGACTTTAAACGTTGATATAAAATATTTTGACCATTCAGTTTTAGTTAGCTTAGGGCATGATAAGAATTTTTGCAATATACATTACCCCCTTAACGACAAAGGACGTATATTTATGCCCTATTGCCGGTAAGGGGCTTCAGAACGGGGCAGCGTGGCGACCCCGCTCTGAACCGTCGCGATCCTAGGTGCCGCATGTAGCCCGGGACCACGGCTATTAGCGGGCAAGGTCCGATTGCTGTAAGTATACAGCAAAGATCTCAATGAGAGATCAAAGTGTATATACTAGAAGTCCCCCAGGGGGAATAACCCTAACCCCAGGGGGGAATAACCTTAACCCCAGGGGGCTTCTAGTATGTGTGTAAAAAAAATAAAGTGTTGTTGTCAATAAAAATCCCCTCCCCTAATAAAAGTCTGAATCACCCCCCTTTTCCCAGGTTATAAATAAAAATAATCAAATAAATAAATAAACATGTTTGCTATCGCCGCGTGCGTAATCGCCCGAACTATTAATTTATCACATTCCTCATCTCACATGGTAAACAGCGTACGCACAAAAAAATCCCAAAGTGCAAAATTGCGCATTTTTGGTCGCATCAAATACAGAAAAATTGTAATAAAAAGCGATCAAAAAGTCGTATATGCGCAATCAAGGTACCGATAGAAAGTTAACATCATGGCGCAAAAAATGACACCTCACACAGCCCCATAGACCAAAGGATAAAAGCGCTATAAGCATGGGAATAGAGCGATTTTAGGGAACATACTGTATATTTGTTAACAATGGTTTGAATATTTTACCGGCCATCAGATACAATAAAAGTTATACATGTTAGATATCGTTGTAATCGTAATGATTTGAGGAACATATGTAACAAGTCAGTTTTACCCCAGGGCAAATGGCGTAGAAAAAAAAAAAACCCAAATAAACAAAATGCGTTTTTTTTTTTGTTTTGTTTTTTTCACCACACATTTTTTTTTTTCTGGTTTTCCAGTGTACTTTATGAAAAAATTCAGCCTGACATTGCAAAGAACAATTAGTGGCGCAAAAAATAAGGGCTCATGTGGGTCTCTAGGTGGAAAAATGCACGCGCTATGGCCTTTTAAGCACAAGGAGGAAAAAACTAAACTGCAACAATCAAAATTGGCTTTGTCCTTAAAGGGTTAATAACCTAAAATGAACAGTTTTTTAAAAACATGAAGCATAATGTCCCCTCAGAGCTCTGTCTGCCTCTGAGTTATTTCTGCAATCCTGCTGGACATGCCCCCTCACTGAAGATCCATACCTAGAGTATGGACTCTGACAGGAGGATCAGATAACAGCCCTGACACACAGAGAGAGACATGAACAAAACATCCTCCCCCCTCCTAGCAGCACGTTCTCCCCCCTCCCCTCACAGAGGTGACTGAGCAGAGCTGAGGGTGTTGTGTGTGAGGAGCAGCGCAGGGGAGGAGATGGATGGAGGGACAAGTACCCAGTGCTTCAACAAGGAGGGACATCCCAGCCATGACCCAGCCAATGTACTGCATGAGGGAGAGTGGGTGAGACACTGAGGGGAGGACTACAAGTCCCAGCACAACCCAGCTGTAGTCCTTCCATAGTACATATAACATTCACTATCAGATGTCTGCAGCAGGTGCCCCCACCTCCATTGCTGACATTATCCTACAGTGTAATGAGAGCAGATGACTGTATCTAATCCCACTGTGTGTGATACCATCTGCTGGGGCTCTGTATCTAATCTTACATTGCGATACTGTATGCTGGGGCTGTATCTAATCC
The DNA here is from genome assembly GCF_027789765.1 of Dendropsophus ebraccatus. Classification (NCBI taxonomy): domain Eukaryota; kingdom Metazoa; phylum Chordata; class Amphibia; order Anura; family Hylidae; genus Dendropsophus; species Dendropsophus ebraccatus. The sequence goes on along the minus strand of NC_091460.1, from coordinate 126,820,770 downwards.
CACTGTATGTGATACCATCTGCTGGGGCTCTGTATCTAATCTTACATTGTGATACTGTATGCTGGGGCTGTATCTAATCCCACTGTATGTGATACCATCTGCTGGGGCTCTGTATCTAATCTTACAATGTGATACTGTATGCTGGGGCTGTATCTAGTCCTGCTATGTGTGATACCATCTGCTTAGCTGCTGGTCAGTGAATGGAAGGACCCAGCCAGGGAGATGAGGGATAGGCCACGCCCACTTTCTTTCAGCCAGGAGAAAAATTAATTTATTCTTCTGAGCCAAACAACTGGGAATATCTCATCAACACAGTCTAGGGCTCTTTTTAAAGGGTAACACATGGGTTTTTTATTTAAGGAATTTCATTTTTTGGCTACTGAAATTATAGTTACGCTTTAAGAACATCTATAACACTTACAGTATACAGAGCTATGACGAAAACAGGTCCATATGCCTGCATTCACTGACAGCAAGAACAGAACTATAACTTTTCATAGTACAGAAACCTAGGCTCAGGGACACATGTAAGTCTATGGAAGCAGCACTTTCCCCAGCAGTGAGCAGTTGTATGGAGAGGAAGCAGATGATGTCTGGGGACTGGGATACCAAGTGGAAGAGAGGAGATCACATGTCCTGTGTCCTGTGTATACAAAGGGAGGGGGAAGAGGGAATAGTCAGAAAGGACACAGGAAGATGATTTTAGACATCCAGAGTGGGTAAATATAGGAAAAAAACAGTAAATGGATACAAGATAGGTTAAACATGTATATTACATGTAGGGTGGTATTGGGAAAAGAGTTTTTGTTACCCGATTTGCTATGTTGCGCAAATTCAACAAGGATGTCATTGAGTGGTAACAGGTCTTAACAACCAACCAAATAGATTAATCACAATGTGAAATGACAGGAGGTGCTGCCTTCTCCCAGTTCTGATGCCCTCTGTTATGTGTGGAAGGAGTTTAAAGCCAGAAAGAAACACAGCCCCTACAAAGTATAAAACACACAGACACAAATTGACCTCTTCCTACCCTGATTTTCATCCTTGTCCCCTGTTACTGTATTTAATCGTCACCCCTGTCCCTTGTTGCTGTATTTAATTGTCACTCTTGTCATCCCTGTTTCCTGTTGTTGTACCTAATAAACTCCTTTATGCCCTGTTGTTGTACCTGATAGTCTGCCCTATCCCCTATTGCTGTACTTATAGTCATCCCTGTTACTTATAGTCGAACAGTTGCTCCTGTTAGTGTACCTGATTGTCGCCCCTGTTACAGGACATGACATTTGAAAAATATTGTGCTAAACTTCTAAGTCCTATAACATCCTTAAAAATAAAAGGATCTTTATGAAATAATGCCAACATAAACGTATTGTAAATTTGACTTATTACTTCACTTGTGTTGCATGACTATTTGTTACAGTCAGAGAATTTCCAACCTTCGCAAAATGCAAATTTTAGATTTTTTTTTTTTTACAAAGAGTTTTGAGTGAACTTACTGAGCGTTCAGATTTGTCCAAACCCAAACCCTCTGCATTTGACTCTTGGTGGCTGGAAAGGTTCGATGCAGCCATAGGGAGTCCTGTAAAACATGCCAGAGGCCGTATTCATGTTCTCCTGGCAGCTCTAAATTGTAAATTGCAAACTTTATATCACATCTACTGTTGATTTAGATTTTGAAAGTTATAACAACAGGAACACTTTAAAGGGGTTATCCAGCGCTACAAAAACATGGCCACTTTTCCATGTGGAGTGTCTCCAGTTCAGGTGTGGTTTGCAATTAAGATCTATTTACTTCAATGGAACTGAAATTGAAACCCCACCCAATCTGGAGACAAGAGAGGGGGAAAAGCGGCCATGTTTTTGTAGCGCTGGATAACCACTTAAAGATATTTAGGGGGTACTTTAGGTTAGAGAGGGTTCAGAGGTGACAGAGTCTCTTTAAAGGAGAAGTCCAGCGAAAATTTTTATTAAAGTATTCTATTGCCCCCCAAAAGTTTTGCCCCCCACAAATCCCCAATATACACTTATTACTGGAAATGCTTATAAAGTGTTTTTTTCCTGCACTTACTCTTGCATCAAGGCTTTACTTCCTGGATAAAATGGTGATGTCACGACCCGACTCCCAGAGCTGTGTGGGCTGTGGCTGCTGGAGAGGATGATGGCAGAGGGATGCTCAGTGTCCCTCCAGTGCCCTGTGTCCCTCAGTGTCCCTCTGCCATCATCCTCTCCAGCAGGCACAGCCCGCACAGCTCTGGGAGTCGGGAAGTGACATCACCATTTCATCCAGGAAGTGAAGCCTTGATGCAGTAGTAAGTGTATATTGGTGATTTGTATAACTTTTGCGGGGCATTACAATAGTTTGGCCGGACTTCTCCTTTAATAAACATCATCTAGGTTCATCTGTTGAACTAAAGTTATACATTTCATACCTTTTATCTGGCTTTCCTGGCAATGCATCAATGGATCTTGCTCTCTTTTCACCAACATGTCTGCAAAAGAAGGGAATTGTATGCAATACAAATCTCACTTGTCATGTTTTTTGACCTCTCACACCATTGTATGGATTTGCTGGTGGACAGGGACAAGGGCAGTGTCGGACTGGGCCACCAGAGGGCCGAGGGCCCTCCGGTGGGCCCCTTCCCACACACACTAACCGTCCGGCAGCTGGGGCCCCCAGACAGTGAAGAGCCCCAGCCTAGGATGCAGACCAGCAGCAGCACTGCTACCCCGACAAGCTACCGGGGTGAGCTGGGTAGGATGGGTAAGCCGGGAACCCCCCTGCCCCCCGTGCAGCTGTGAGCTTCCGGGCCTGTGTGATACAGGCTGCTTCTGTCGGAAGCTGCACCCCGGGCCCATAACTGCAGACACACACACGTGATCGGGCGCCGGGGCCGCGACTTCCGGCGTACGCAGTGTCTTTGACAGACGCTGCCTGTGCCGGAAGAGGGAGCAGAGCAGCCTCCTGCAGACCAGCGGCGGCTTCGGGGGAGTGTGTGACAGGTGAGTGAGTTTTTATTTTGACTACCAGGGGGAGGAGGGGTGTCATGTTCTATGGGGGACATCTACTGTGGAAGTGATCTACTGTGGGGCTCATCTACTGTGGGGGACATCTATGGGGGGGTCATCTACTATGAGGGACATCTCCTATGGGGAAAATCTACTGTGGGGGGACATCTTCTATGATGGGGGTCATCTTCTATGGTGGTCATCTTCTACGGGGGACATCTATGGGAATCATCTTCTATGGGGGTCATCTTCTATGGGGGTCATCTACTGTGGGGGACATCTACTGTGGGGGTCATCTACTATGAGGGACATCTACTGTGGGGAAAATCTACTGTGGGATACATCTACTATAGGGGGCATCTATGGGGGTCATCTACTATGAGGGACATCTACTATGGGGAATATCTACTGTGGGATACATCTACTATAGGGGACATCTATGGGGGTCATCTACTATAGGGGACATCTATGGGGGTCATCTACTGTGGGGGACATCTATCGGGGACATCTATGGGGGTCATCTACTATAGGGGACATCTATGGGGGTCATCTACTGTGGGGGACATCTACTGTGGGGCACATCTACAATGGGGGTCATCTACTATGGGGGACATCTACTATGGGGGACTGCATATGGGGGGCATCTACTTTGGGGGCATCTACTTTGGGTTACTGAATGGGGGAGGGGGTCATCTCTTGGGGGGGACTACATGGGGGGGTTATCTACTATGGGGGACTATAATGTTGCACAAAGGGACCCAATACTATTTGAGGGCATAACAGAGGGGCCTAATACTATATGAGGGCAGGCCTAGTACAAATACAGTAGAGGCCTAACACAATATGGGGGAACAAAGTTGGGTCTACCCATTATATGAGGCCACATAGGGACCAAAACAAATGTGAGGTTTTTAAAGATGTAAAGATGGTTGGAGAGTGAGGAGCCTAAACTTTTTGTCTGGCAGATTCGTGGATGGCAGAAATCCTCATAATGGCCGGGCCGGGATGGAGAAGAAAAGATAAAGTAAGACTCTCATCGGAGAAGACATATCCTGTGGTTAACTTAAAGAAGAGACCTCCGTCAGTCACTCAGAGAAGACACCCCCTGTGAGTCACAGTATGTAACTGCACTGCACTTATGTTATGTACAGGGCCTGTGTAGAGCTGGTATCTTCTGCCATATGGTTACTGTTTGAGGTGATAGTGGTCTTTTTACAGTGGATTTTATTCAGTAGCAGTGGTGGTATAAGTCAGCATGCGGTGGTATTAGTCAGTATGTGGTGGTATACTGGATTTGGTCAGTAACAGTATGGTGGTAATAGTGGTGGTCATGGTGTGGCGGTAATATTTGCCCATTGTATACTGGTATTATTGGCAATATTGATCAGTAGACAGGATTTGGTCAGTAACAGTATGGCGGTATTATATATGGTAATATTTGCTATATACTGCTGTTATTTTGCAACTGTATGACTATTGTTTTTAAAGTGACTGTACCACCAGGCCCAGGCAGAAGCACTTGAGGCAGGCCGACCCACCCTTAGTGGGAGGAAACCCCAGCCCCTCTATGATAGGGTTCAATTGATTCTAATGGAGTCAGATCATGGAGGGGCTGGGTTTTTTTTCCCACTAAGGGTGGGTCGGCCCGCGTCCAGTGCTTCAGCCTGGGCCTGGTGGTACAGTCACTTTAAGTATCAGTGGTATCATGCATGAAATATTGTCTTACCTATATTAACATAGAAGACTGTGGTGCTCCAGTCTGACAGTGTCTCTGCCCACATGTGACTGGAGCCACAAATCCTCATATAGGAGTCCAGCTCCCTCCAGTCTCCTCCTCCTGCTGCACACAGCTCCCTCCAGCCGCCTCCTCCTCCTGCACAGAGTTCCCTCCAGCCGCCTCCTCCTGCTCCACACAGCTCCTTCCAGCCGCCTCCTCCTGCACCACACAGCTCCCTCCAACCGCCTCCTCCTCCTGCACACAGCTCCCTCCAGCCGCCTCCTCCTCCTCCTGCACACAGCTCCCTCCAGCCGCCTCCTCCTGCTCCACACAGCTCCCTCCAGCCGCCTCCTCCTGCACCACACAGCTCCCTCCAGCCGCCTCCTCCTCCTGCACACAGCTCCCTCCAGCCGCCTCCTCCTGCTCCACACAGCTTCCTCCAGCCGCCTCCTCCTGCACCACACAGCTACCTCCAGCCGCCTCCTCCTGCACCACACAGCTCCCTCCAGCCGCCTCCTCCTCCTGCACACAGCTCCCTCCAGCCGCCTCCTCCTCCTGCACACAGCTCCCTCCAGCCGCCTCCTCCTCCTGCACACAGCTCCCTCCAGCTGCCTCCTCCTCCTGCTCCTGCACACAGCTCCCTCCAGCCTCCTGTTTAGCGGCAGTGGGATCAGTAGAGCTGGCAGCAGCAGCAATAATGCTGGTAGTCTATGGGTTGTAGCACTAGTCACCCAGGAGCAGGGAGGAGATATAAAAAAAAAAAAAGTGCAGTCCACACCCCCAGAATGATGTAGCCTTAATACAAAGGGTTAACCCCATCAGGAACTACAACACCCAGCATTCTCTGACAACTATAGACCTTCAGGAACTAAGAGTTTTAGTCCTCCCTACAAATTGGATAACGAGCATAATTCGTTCCGGGACGGCGCTTGTAATCCAAATCCACTCTTACACCAAAGCAAATCTTCCCATAAGAAATCATAGAAATCCAGACAATTTGTTCCACAACAATAATAATAATGATTTATTATTCTGAACAACATGTAAAACAGATGAAACAAACATTCAGAAACAGCAGAATATGTGATATTATAAGTTACTGTACAGTAATGGAGAGGATGGGAAACACAAGGGCTGACAGAGACTGCAGGGAGCATGAAGGAATGAGCAGGGCAGATGTGGGCACATACATGCAGCACTCTCTGTCCAGGGAGAGAGGGGTTACAGCTATGAAGAGATTACCTCCACAGTCCTGTCCCCTGATGTAAGCCCCAGCCTGAGGTGGATCTGCTATGATTTGGAAGGTGAGGGAGACTTCCTGGGTCAGAGTACAGGGCTGTAGACCCCGCTATGCAGACCATGTCCCTCACCAACTCCACCTCCCACCCAGCACAGGGAGCTCTTAAACCAAAGCAATGCTCTTACACCAAGTCAAAATTTAAAAAAACTGTGAGCTCTTAAACCAAAACGCTCTTAAACCAGGTTACTCTTAAACCAAGGCACCACTGTATATTGCATCAATATGTTAGGCTGGGGGTACACAGTGTTATTGCTATGCAAACTCAGCCTTACACAGCACGGTGACCGGGGCTGGAAGCAGTCTGTCTCTGTACACTGTGTAGTAGTGATGACCTGTAACTGCAGCACTGCTGCAGAGTGTACAGAGACAGAAGCTTCTGACCCCATTTACTGTGTTATTATCTGTTACTCCAGTCATGGCCGTGATGATACAACCTGCGCGGCGAGTGGGGCTGTGTGCTCTGAAATGCCAGGGCTGATTTTCAGTCCCAGTCCGGCCCTGATCCTAGGTGCATTATACACTGGATGCTTTGTGGCATATAATAATACATAGATCCTTGGGGGCTCAGTGCAGGGAAGTGACCCCAGAACATCACTAATAGGGCATAGGGAGGGATGTTTTTGTTCTATCCCTTATTAGTGATGTTCTGGGGTCACTTCCCTGCACTGAGCCCCCACAGATCTATGTATTCTTATATGCCACAAAGCATCCAGTGTATGGGACCCAACTATAACAGCTGCAGGCACTACAATTCCCAGCATGCACTGACAGTCTACAGCCCTCAGGATATGCTGGGAGTTGTAGTACAGTGTAGACAGATGTATTGCTGGACCTTTAGGGCTGATGGTTGTCACCAACAGATTGCAGCCACCAGGAGCCTCTGCACACAGTGATTTATTATGGGGTTGTCTTCTCAGAAACTACAACTTTGAGAGTTTTAGTTCGACTGAAAATGTTGTTCACAAGGGATTTGTCACAGATACAGAAGAATCCGTGAAAGAGCGGGTCAGCATGTCGTGTCTCACTGGTTCTATATTGGTGGGCCCCAAGGACAGGGGCGGATTAACTTTACCATAGGCCCCGGGCTGTTGACCAAGCCTGGGCCCCCCCACCCCACTGTAACTATGGCAGCACTAGCCTGGCGTTCATAGTACAGGACAGATAATGTCATGATGTCCTGATTTGGGCAAAATTGCCATTAAAAAACTGTGATTTTTGCAAATCATGGCGGAAGTGTAGCCAGGAGACAGTACACCATTGAAATTATAAGTCTTTTTGGGTGGTCATGGGCCCCCCAGGAGCTCAGGGCCCCGGGCTGCCGCCCAGAACGCCCCTGTTATAGTCCACTACTGCCCAAGGATCATTTCCTCTGGTGGGCCCCAGGTGCCCCAGTCCGACACTGGACAAGGGACTGACTTCCCCTGTCCTATTAATTAGTTGGGTCCCAAGGTCAAACCCCCACAGATTTATTGTCTATCACCTACAGTATGTTGTAAAAACATTTCATACATTTCTATGTATACAAAACATTTTATTTACATGTTTATGGAAAGTGCTGTTTTCTGTTATCACTACGTTACAATTATTTTTCTCGGATTGAAAGGCTTATAATAGCGCGTATAATGATAAAATCCCTCATATTGTTCCTCTCTGTAGCTCTAACAGCTTTCTTGAATGTTTGTAAAGCAAAATCTTTTATCTGTTTTGTGCATAATTAATTGTATTATTTGCTTATCATGCCGCATTCTGAAACGTTTGTTTACTCTCCCATTAAAAATGCACCTGCCTAATATAGAGACATCTACATAGGTGGCAAGAGGAATACTGGTGGTTAGTATATATCACCTGGAAAACCTTAAAGGGGCTGTCCAGCCAAAATTACAAAACTATGCTTCTGCCGGAGCTGTGGGGGACACAATAGAGTTATAAACTTAAAGCGCTTGGCCACTTTATAATAAAATTGCTCAGTGTACAGTATTAGGCCATATTCTCATTACGTAAGTTACATAATAACATGGCCGTTGTTGCCGGTTTGCAACAATGGCCGTGATTACTAAGTAGCTTTCGTAGTGCTGCCTTCTATGGAATCCACTAGGTATACACTCCGGCCAGGATCCCTAGCGGCGCCGCAAAAAACTGACAAGTCAATTCATTGAATAGCGGCCGCAGAAAACCTGTCAGTGCACACAATGGAGCGTGCGGCTCCATTGTGAGCAGTGGGGAATTCGGATGCGGACGCACACTAATACGCCTGCATCTGAATTCAGCAGCAGTGAAGATCATCCGGCCTATTCTGTAGTACCGGCTGGGATGATCTTCTCTGACACCGGCCATTCTGTGACCTGGCCGGTGTCTTACAAAGTGTGAACATCATTTTTACAGGGGATGCCATCATCTTGCCTGAGCTATTTTACCAGCAAGCCCAATGGACCATAGGACACAATAGACAGAACCTATCCCATTCAGGAAGCAAGTGAACAATAAGAAAAAGGTACTCCCAAGTGTCGACGCTGCCCCATAGACAACCAGAAGATTCCAATGGGAGTGTTCAAAAGCAGATAGTGTTTTTTAGGTATAATAAACATATGAAATAGCATGGACAAGGACGCATTTTGGAAGAGATATTTCCCTTTCTCAGATAAAAAAAACAACATATTAGATGAACAAACTTGCCGAAAGTCGTGGTTTCGGCATGTTCAGTCATCTCTACAACACATGTCATCACCCCAAAAACACCATGAAACATGGGAGTGGCAGCATCATGCAATGGGGATGTTTTAAGCAGCAGGGTATGGGAAACTGGTCGATAGGAAAATAGATGGAGATATTCTTGACAGTGATCCAAAGAATACTGCTACATGTATTGGAATGGCCTAGTCAAAGCCCAGACCCTAATCATATTGAGAATTCGCGGTGAAACTTGAACATAGCTGTTTACCAGAGGGAACCATCTAACTTCATGGAGCTGGAGCAGTTTTACTTTGAAGAATGGGCAAAAGCGACTTGCCACAGATGGTGGCTCTGCCAAGTACTGACATTAGGGGGTGACTAATGCAGACTGAAGTGCTCTGTTATTTTGTCCTATTTGTTATTTACTTCATAATAAAAAAGAAAACAAAGGGGGGAATGTATCATCTGGGCAATTTTATTTGAGCAGGTGGTACTTTTTATGGGCTGTATAAAATTATCATTAGGCACAAGTGCCTTGATAATTCTTGAGAATATTTTCTTTTTGCTCAATTTTAGCCTAAGGCTATGTTCATACTGTGTAAATTAAAAGAGAAAAGGTGTCCACTTTCTAAAATTAAATAAATAAATAAATAATAATAAATAAAGACTATTATATATAATTTTATATATATACCTATATCATAAAAATGAAAGTCTGTCTGTCTGTCTGTCCGTCTGTCCTCTATAGACTTTCTAAACACCTGGACCATTTGACACCAAATTTGACCCACAGATACATTGGGTGCCTGGGAAGGTTAGAGCGAAGGTCCCGTCCTTGCCAGATGTTCAGGAGGGGAGAGGAATGGGAAAGAGAGGCGCCCCATAGAGATGACTGGTAGAATCTCCACACTGCACACACAGGTGATATAATTAGCGCTGCAGCTGCCCAGCAAAAACGTCAGTTGAAAGCCTCAGCAACCAATAGGATTACTGCTTTCATTATCACAGGGAGCTGGAATCTGATTGGTTGCTAGGGCCAGCTGCCTCACAACAGATCCACAGAAAGAAATACAGTAAGGGTACAAACACACTGGGCAAATCCGCGCCCTGTGCACTCAATGGCAGACAAACTCGAAGCAGGATGCACATCTCACTGCGAGTTTGTCAGCAGCCCGCCCCGTTAACCCCCTGCCAACGGAGCGTATACATCACCTGCTCCCCGCTCCGGCTTGCTTCGGGGCTCCCGGCGTCTTCATGTCCCACTCAGCCAGTCAGTGCGCTGCGGCGGTGCAGCGCACTGATTGGCCGAGCGGGACCTGCCGGGAACCCCCGAATCAAGCCAGACCAGGTTATTTATATGCTCTGGTGGCCGGGGGGTTAACGAGGCAGGCTGCTGACAAACTCACAGCGAGATGTGCATCCTGCTGGGAGTTTGAGTGCACAGGGCAGGGATATTCGCAGCGAGACCCGCTGTGGATTGGCCCAGTGTGTTTGTACCCTAACAGTGTACAGTGTATATACAGTGTATACAGTAAGAGACTTACCTGCCGGGTGGTCTTGGGGAATGTATACAGCATGGGGGCTACCTGAAGGGGGGAGTGTAAACAGTTTGGGGGCAACCTGCGGGGGTGAAGTGTATACAGTATGGGGGCTACCTGCGGGGGTGAAGTGTATACAGTATGGGGGCTACCTGCGGGGGTGGAGTGTATGCAGATTAGGGACTACCTGCAAAGGGGGGAGGTTTTGAGAGTATGGGGGCTACCTGTGAGAGGAGTGTATTGAGTATGGGGGCAACCCTCAGGGGTGGGGGGTGTATACAATAGGGGGCTACCTGCAGGGGGCAGTGTATACAATATGGGGGCTACCTGCAGGGAGGGAGCATATACAGTATAGGAGTACCTGCAAGGGGGGGGTATACAGTACAGGAGCTACCAGCAAGGGGGGGGTTATGGTATTAGAAACTTTGAAACCTCCTCTGTGTTGTCCGCACCAAGGAGGAAAGGTAGTGCCTAAGAGGGCCAGATTATGATGATGCAGGATTGTGTATGCACTCATTATTATAAGCTGCAGGATTTCTGAACACCCACTTTACTTATGGTCTGCAGTCAGCAGGGGGGAACCCCCAAACTATACACTACAGGTATGCAGGACCCAGAACTATACACTACAGGTATACAGGACCTCCACCAACTATATACTACAGGTATACAGGACCCCCAAACTATACACTACAGGTATACATGACCTTCACCAGCTATATACTACAGGTATAAAGGACCTCCACTAACATTATCAATGTTGTATATAGCCAGGCTCAGCATAACACTACCAATGTTGTACATAACCAGGCTGTATATAACACTGCCAATGTTGTATATAACCAGGCTCTGTATATAAAACTGCCAGTGTTGTATATAACCAGGCTCTGTATACAGTCTGACCACATGACATCTCAGTTTGGCTATTAGGTATTTAGGATGTTTAAAGTTTTTAGTTTATTTCTAACGTGCATAAGCCACAATTTAATTAAACAATGCAGAACTGTCTGGGTATATAGTGTATAAAGGGGTATATAGGGCTCCTGGTGATTTCCCCTTAAACAAAAAACAAACAAACAAGGGCATAGATTTGCCTCCTGGGAAACCTTGGAACAAATCTAATTAACACATCGACACTTTATACCCGGGCAGCGCCAGGTATATTTTTTAGTATTATATATAATTAAAGACAATGGACTGTGTTGTTGTAAATGGATAATGCCATAGTGACTGCATCTAAGTAAAAGGTTGCAGAAAAAAATTGCAAAAATTGTGCAAGTATATTCACCTGGTACTGACTAGACCTAGGCCTGCACCTGTTTGTGCGACTTTAAAAAAAATCACAAATGATAAATTGGCGCTAATCCCAGATAATAAGAACTTCTGGGTGAATACTCAAAACAGGCAAGAAAAAAGTTGCAGCTAAAAAATATTCACTTTTCAAATACTGGTTCTTAATCAAAACTTAGACCAAAAATGGGTGAAAAATCCAATTATTAACCTAAAAATATGTGCAAAGCGCCTAATTAATGAGGGACATTTTTTTTTAGTTGTTTACATACTTTTTTCTTCGTCCTTTCAGTATCTTCACCATGAAATTCGGTGGACCTTAAAAAAAGAACCACACCCAAAAGGGCCTGAACTAGAATAATGTAATAACAGCCGTCATTGTAATGATGGGTGTGGATAATGCAAAATGTCGGACGTCATTGATACTCAAAATGACGGACGTCTTTGTAGCTCAAAATGACGGACTTAAAACATTAATTACACTTAATTACATAGGTAGTAAGGCATAATGACGAACATGGCATAAACTATAGTATTCTACCTAATTTATTCTACCTTTATATATATTGCACAAAAAATACGCCATGCCCAAAATGTCAGTATTAGAAAAAGAGTACAAACACGTTGATACATTTGCTCAAAAATGTTCAAAACGAAACCAGAAAAATGACAAGGGGGTGATTACTTTTGCAAGCCACTGTACAAGCAAACAGGATGTGATTTCTGCATGTGCTTGTGAAAAGCAGTTTCCCTGCACTACAGCTATAGATGCAACCATTTTAATGTGATTTACTGTGGTTTAGGGTGCGTTCACATGTATAGGATCCACAGCAGATTTAATGCTGCAGATATCAATGTAACTAAATGACTGAACACAGCATCAAATCTACACCATCAAGTCTGCTGCGGATCTTGTATGTGTGAGCGCACCCTTATGGGGAATTGCTGTGCAGATGAAGCACAGTGTTGCTGCATCTAGCCTGGAGTTTTTATGATGTGGAGGCCTTAGTGTAACTGCTACTTCAGCACCCTCATAGCTATGTCACTCAATGTATTCATCATAACTGTTACATTACCACTGCGTTGGAAATTATAATGAGAGAAAAAGTATAATAGTCTACTCCCATATTGCAGCTGCTAAAATCATGCTTGCAAATAGTGTCGAAGATTATTAAGATCATATGTCCGCCACTGCGGGTATGAATTCAACTGCATGCAACAGCTACAGCATTAACACTTACTTTAAAGGGGTTGGCCACCTTGTAGTAAAATAGTTCAGTGTACATTATTAGTAAGTGTACTCACTGTAAATACTGACAGCAGCCCCTGTGTGCCCCATAGAGATATAATCAGACTCCCCTTCTCCAGGCTGTGCTGTCCTGGTCTGTGGTGATTCTGTCCATAAAATGGCCAACATGGAGGAACATGTGGCCATGCCCCGCCCCCCTAGGGTCCACCACTAAGCCTTTATATGTCTATGGTGGACACTGGGGGCGGGGCATGGTTACATGCTTCTCCATATCGGCCATATTATGGACAGAATCACCACAGAGCAGGGCAGCACAGCCTGGAGGATGGGAGTCTGATTTTAGCTCTATGAGGTACACAGGGAGCTGCTGTCAGCATATACAGTGAGTAAACCTACTAATACTGTACACTGAACTATTTTACTATAAAGTGGCCAGCCCCTTTAAGTTTATTTGTGTTAAAATTTGTATTCCTTCAAGATACTTATACAGTAGGTTTGCCTTTGTGTTATGAGTATACGTGTAGCAGAGCGGAATCATATTTTTGTATGTCATAAACTGTGACATTCATACATTTCCATGTAAGACCCAGCAATTGTAACCTGGTCCTGACATCCAAGGGATCATGTGATCAATCATAGGGTCCACAAGACATATACAGGATTTTGCTATGCTGCCCTCGCTCTACAGTGTGGGCCCCTGGGCATGATGGAATGTATAGTTATGAACTCTCTGCAACAGGGAGTAATGGATGAGGGCATGACTGCTTAGCACATGAGTTACGGAGAGCCATAATCCATCTTACAAAAGACTGTGGGAAGAAATTCTCCAAAACAAAAAAATGAAAAAATATTACAAGGCAAAACATTTCCGTGAAAGATTGTTCTTCCTAAGGGTCTGCTGAGCCTGTGGTTCACAAGAAAAAAAAAGTATATACTTTTAAAGATGATAGACAGGTTTCTATGAATTTTAGGATAGTGAATTCACCATATACTGTGTACTGGATCATAGAAAGCAGAGTTTAGTTAGACAAATATATGGGCCGGGGTGTGTGTGTGTGGGGGGGTGATACTAAATGGGGGCTGCAGGAGGGGGCTGAGACTAAATGGTGACTTTAGGGGGGAAATGGGTACTATAGGAGGATGGGAGGACCGATACTATATGGGGGCTGCTTGGGGAGACTGATATAGGGACTGCAGAAGGGGAACTGATACTAAACAGGGGCTGCAGGGGGACTGATACTATATGGGGCAGCAAGGGGGAACTGATACTATATGACACTGGAGGAGGACTGAAATTATGTGGGGCAGGGACTTATACTTTATGGGGGTTGCACAGAGGGGCTGCACTGAGTGAAAGCACTGATACCATATGGGGGATGAATGGGGGGAGCCTGGTACTATATGAGGGTTACAGGGGGAGCCTGGTATTATATAGAGGCTGCACATGGGGTCTATACTATTTGGGGGCTCAGAGAGGGGTCTCATACTATATTGGGTACACAAAGGGGACTGCACTATATGGGGACTGCACAGAGGGGCCTATCCTTTATAGGGACCTTACTACTATATAGGAGCCCAGAGCATGCCTATTAAGTGAGTGGAACAGGGGAGCCTTAGAACTATATGGAGGCACAGAGGGGCCTAACTACTATATGTACTAGAACAAGGAGCCTAAAAGGTTTCTCTAGCAGATTCTGGAAAGAGGATTCATAACCAGGAGAAGACTTCAAGATGGCCCAAAGGGCGGTTTAGGGGCATTATACTATGAATGGAGCACTAAAGGAGGTATTAGACTGTGTGGGGAGACTTAAAGTGTGTACTTGAAGGGGTTTGTACGGGCGAAACAGACACTCTTTAATGTCATTTTCACGGTTCACCCTTATTTTTACCTCTCTGCAGCTCTGGTCTCTTCATTTTCTGTGGTTAGGCACCAGTGTGATGATATGACCACTTGGCAGCTCTATTTCCCAGTAGTACATTGCCGTCTTGCAACTCCCTAGTTACCACAATTTACTTTTCCTGTGTCCAGACACTGACCTTTATAGAAAATCATGATTAACACACAGCTCACTAATACATTGTGCAATGGGACTATATGCTTCTTATGTATTAAATGTACTTCAGCTACTTTCGCCATACACGTCTATAAGCATGTATAGGTAAAATGAGAGAAAAATAGCACTACCATAGTCACATAATTAATAAGATTGAAAAAAGAGTCCATCAAATTCATCCTATAATTCTACTGTGTTGATCCAGAGGAAAGCAAACAACCTTTTGCAGCATATTGCTCCATCCCAGGGAGAAAAATTTCTTCCTGACTCAATATGACAATCAGAATAAATCTCTGGATCAGCGTCCTATCACATGTAATCTAGTGCCCATAACTTGTAATATATTTATCGAGAAAAGCATCCGGGCCTCCCTTGAACTTATTTAATGAATCAGCCATGACAACATCATAGGGCCAAATCCATATTCACTGCTCTTACAGTAAAGAATCCCATCTGTTCAGACATATTTCTAAGAGTTTCTGTGTAATATTATTTCTTTTTCTTTACATATGCAAAGTAGTAAAGCACTTATATGATGGACAGATTTCCACACAAGTGTCAATGTGCCTGGTTTGAGGGAAAGCAACGGAACTTGTGGGTAGACCACTTAATGTTGCAAGAGGTAGACCCATAAATCAGAAACTGACATCAATGTGAGATATCTTATGATGAGGGGAAAATGCTATTAGGGATGGTCCGAACCTGCCGAGGCTTGGGTTCGTATGAACCCGGACCCTCGGCAATGATTCCCACTGTCTTAAACCTCCGTGCAGAGGGTGGATACAGCGGGAGGACCGCCTGGAAAACCGGGATACAGCCACAGCCATAGGCTGTATCCCAGTATTTCAGGCGGTCTTCCCGCTTTATCCACCCTCTCCACGGAGGTTTAAGACAGTGTGAATCATTGCCAAGGGTCCGGGTTCGTACGAACCCAAGCCTCGGCAGGTTCAGACCATCCCTAAATGCTATATATGAAACATATTTTTTAATGTTTACTATTAGAATACACATAAGGGGGGTCGGGGGGTATCAATCTACACCTTGGCGTCGATAGGCACCAAATAGGCACCAAAAATTTGCACCTTATTTCCAATGTATATCTTGCCCGTCTGATGGGCAGGTGAGTGGGGGTCGGTGTTGGAGCAGAGGAGGCATGGAGGTGGTTTGACTTGGTGGAAGATTAAGTTGGTGTAGGTTTCTGAGAAAGCCTCAGATGCATGCAGCTATCAATAAATCTGGATTGAAGCACTGGGGCAGGGGTTTTGTTAAGATGCAGATACAACAGTATTGATAAATGCCCCTAATATTTTTCATGGCATAACCCCTTTGAAGGACAAGTCCGAGCAGGATTTAAAAACTCATTACGGGCAGGGGGTGGGAGGAAAATAAAAAAGTTATAGTCACCTGTCCTGGTGCCCGCACACAGCCACATCCCTCTTCTGGACCCCACAGCTGTTTTCTGAGCTTCCTGACGGCTACATCATAACCTGATGGATACCCAGCTCAGCCAGTCATATACTGGGCACCACTGTACTCACTGATTGGCTGAGCGGCTAAATGCCACCAGCCTGTGACGTGGATCCTGGGTCGTGATGTACCTGGAACCGGGGAGATGACAGCCGGTGGGGTCCGTAATGTGGCAAAGCATGGGCTTGGGGACTGGTAATCATATTGGCTTTTTCAATCACCCCCCCCCCCCCCTCCGCTGGACTTCTCCTTTATAGAAGCACACATCTGTATAACCCCTTTTAAATACTGGTGAATGCTTTAACAATAGTTGTGAATACTGGAGTTTTATTTCAGTGAAATTTACATTTTATATCGAAAAATAGATACTTGTATAAATGAATAGTATAGCCCTGAGAATTAAAAGGCGTCATGAGCCTTGGCCTAACCACTACCCAGGAGTCAGTGAACAATAGTTGTAAATCAACCTTGAACTGAGATGATCTACTGCTTTAGAGCCTGGAAATGAATATACATGTACATTTTCACCACCTATTTTATTGAATGAGGGGTTGATCTCTTGAAAAATGGGTTAACATCTAATGTTTAAGCTAACAGCATTGGCAGGGGGACAAAATGTGTTCTGTGTAGGTCGACACAGTTCGTTTCATAACGTGCAGATAAGATCTTGGAACGACAAGTCTTTTACCAATATAAAAACTACTGAATTGAAGGTAAACTCTATATTATCGTCTGTAAAAGAAAGCAATTGGATAGAAGACCAGTGGTAGATGGCATTGGATGGATGGCATTAGATGGATAGATGGCATTGGATAGATAGCATTGGATAGATAGATGGCATTGGATGGATTCATGGATGGCATTGGATGGATAGATGGCATTGGATGGATAGATGGCAATGGATGGATAGATGGCATTGGATGGATAGATGGCAATGGATGGATGGATGGCATTGGATGGATGGCATTGGATAGATAGATGGCATTGGATGGATGCATAGGTGGCATTAGATGGATGGCATTGGATGGATCGATGGCCTTGGATGGATGGCATTGGATGGATAGATGGCATTGGATAGATAGCATTGGATAGATAGATGGCATTGGATGGATGCATGGATGGCATTGGATGGATAGATGGCATTGGATAGATAGATGGCAATGGATGGATAGATGGCATTGGATGGATAGATGGCAATGGATGGATAGATGGCATTGGATGGGTGGCATTGGATGGATGACATTGGATGGGTAGATGGCATAGGGGTTGGTTTTGAGAATTTAATGTTTGAAGTGCTAAACAAATAAGAGCATGGTACATACATGTTACATACTTTATAAGGAGCCAGATGGCACACATCATAATATATCATAATGTTTAGATAGGAACAATCCTGACTGTTTCTGCTGACAGTTGTTCGTTTCTGTAGTGTGAAGTTCACAGTAGAAATAATAATTGTGGTTTTCTGAAACTCGCAAATAATTTGAAATAATTTAAAACTTAACTCATTTGTATATCATATTTTTCTTCAGCTGTGAAGTCCCTATGGACTGAAGGTAGTGATTGGCTGCTATGGTCACATGATGTGTTGTCTTGATGGATGTTATGAGTCAGGGGGACAACAGTACTAGTGAGAAGATGTGAATCCAAAAATACCAGTGGAAATCATAACTGAATCCATGCAAAATCATGGGTTTTCAAAACTCAGAAAACCTTTTAGGCTTTTTTTTTATAGGCTTAGGCTATGTTCCCACTCTTTATAAACAACAGCCATTCCCCATGAACAGCTGTAGTTTAACGCTACCTACAGCCAGAGTTAAAGGGGTACTCCGGCAAAAATCTTTTTCTTTTAAATGAACCGGTTCCATAAAGTTATATAGATTTGTAATTTACTTCTATTTAAAAACCCCAAGTGTTCCCATACTTATCAACTACTGTATGTCCTACAGGAAGTGGTGTATTCTTTCCAGTCTGACACAGTGCTCTCTACTGCCACCTCTGTCCGAGACAGGCAAGATTTTCTACAGGGATTTTCTGCTGCTCTGGACAGTTCCTGTCTCAGACAAAGATATCAGCAGAGAGCACCGTGTCAGACTGGAAAGAATACACCACTCCCTGCAGGACATACAGCAGCTGATAAGTAGTGAAAGACTGGAGATTTTTAAATAGATGTAAATTACAAATTTGTATAACTTTCTAAAACCAGTTGATGTGAAAGAAAAATATTTAGGCGGGAGTACCCCATTAAAGAACATGACAATTAATTCCGTAGCGTTAAAAAATGGCCGTTCAAAAGGAACAACAGTTGTTTATACAGCGTGTAAACATAACCTTATCTCTAAAAATTATTTTACACAATCACTTTAAATAGGCACCGACATTTAAACGCACTGAATAGATCATACAAGCACATACAGTATATAAATAAAACCTTTGTGAGGGTGCGTTCACACCTAACGGATCCACAGCAGCATGGCAGCACTGATTGGCTGAGCAGGACTGGAGCCGGGAGCCTCATATGCAGACGCGTCGCTGAGCAGGTAATGTATGCTCTCTGCGGCGGGCTGCAGGGCTGCGGGCTGCAGGGTGTCAAAGCACAAACTCACAGTGGGATGTCAATCCCACTGCGTGAATGTGCTCTATAGGAATGAATGGGACTGGATCTGCAGCGGATCTCGCAGTGAATCCGCAGCGTGAAATCCGCTGCGGATCCGGTAGGTGTGAATGCACCCTTAATATATCTTTTCAGACAAAACTGCTTAAATTTTCTGATTTTAAGCCTGATTTTCTTTCTCCTCCCATCCATGATAAAATATGCAGCATATAGCTGCCCTCTATGCAGCAATCCCTGGGGATGCGATCGCGGAGGGGGGATCCTTTCATCTTTCTGGGCCAGGCCTTAGCGTCGGAATGACGCTGATCCTATTCTATTGCATTGGTCTGCAGCAGGCCAAAGCAATAGAGCACCGATCTCATAGATCGGTGCTGTGTAATACAAGTACACTGATCTCTATGAGGGATCAGTGTGGCTATACTAGATGTCCCCCAGGGGAACTTCTAATTACTGTGGAAGTGTAAAAATTTTTTTTTTCATCAATACAAAATCCCCTCCCCTAATAAAAGTCTGAATCACCCCCCTTTTCCCCCCTTTATAAATAAATAAAAATAAATAAATAAACATATTTGGTATCGCTGCTTGCGTAATCACGCAAACTATTAATTTATCACACAGTAAACGGCGTAATCACAAAAACCCGCCAAAATGCAAAAATTATGCATTTTTGGTTGCATCAAATCCAGAAAAATTGTAATGAAAAGCGATCAAAAAGTCTCATATCAAGGATATCATGGCGCAAAAAATGACACCTTAATCAGCCCCATAGACTAAAGGATAAAAGTGTTATAAGCACGGTAAAAGAAGCAATTTTTTAAAAGCCATCAAATAATATAAAAGTTTTGCAAGTTGCATATCGTTTTAATCTTACCGACTTGAGGAACATGTATAACATAAGTTATACATCAGTTTTTCCATAGGGCGAACAGCGTAAAAAACGAAGCCCCCCAAAGAAAAATAATTGTTTTGTCACCGTGCATATAATTTTTTTCTGGTCTTGCAGCATATTTTATGCAAAAATTCAGCCTGTCATTGCAAAGTACAATTAGTGTCGCAAAAATAAGGGCTCATGTGGGTTTCTAGGTAAAAAAATGCAAGTGCTATGGCCTTTTAAACATAAGGAGGAAGAAACAAAAACGCAAAAATGAAAATTGGCTCCTTCCTTAAGAGGTTAAGTTGATAGTTTCTCCCTTTTCCCAGGTTTCCCCTAATAGGTTCCCACCAAATAAAAAATAATAATTAAAAAAAAACTCTCCTTCCGTCCAGCTCTAGTGCCACAGTTCTTCTACAGGCGGCTTGTCATGAAATGATCCAAGACCCAGTGCATCTGGACTGCGGCTCAAGACCAGCTCCTCTCTAGAGTACAGGAACATTCTTTTGCACAGCCGAACCAAACAGTGGCCGTTGTTGGTGCAGCGCGTGCATGGAACCGGCGACAATGCATCAATTTCAATGCAATGCAGGCTGAAAAGAACTGCCACTGTTTTCATTAAAAAACAAAAGTACATTGTTTTTTTTTACATGTTTATCCCAATAAGTTATGGATGGAAGCTTTTCCCCTAGAGATCAATAATAGGATAAATGCACTAAAATGCCATTTTGACATACAGTATATGGCTGGGTTCACACTACGTATATTTCAGTCAGTATTGTGGTCCTCATATCGCTGTAAACCAGGAGTGGATTAAAAACACAGAAAGGCTCTGTTCACATAATGATGTAATTGAGTGGATGGCCGCCATTTAATGGCAAATATTTGCTGTTATTTTAAAACAACGGCTGTTGTATTGAAATAATGGCCGTTATTTACTGTTATATGGCGGCCATCCACTCAATTTCACCATTGTGTGAACATAGCCTTTCTGTGTTTTCAATCCACTCCTGGTTTTGGTTGCAATATGAGGACCACAATACTGACTGAAATGTACGTAGTGTGAACCCAGCCCTATATATAGACATATATTGGGCTCATTAGAATTTGTCCTATAGGATCAGCGTGTTTATATAGGTTGCAGTAGCACTTTTTCCTTAGACTTTCAGAATCTAGGCAAATGAGTTAACACACTCAGCTGTACTATGGCCTCCAGGCATAGAGGGTTTTAGAATAAAAATGGAATATTTAGTGCCTCTAGATGAATTAGTATGTTGACTGACCTGCTGTAACACCTTCCGTTTCATACAGCCATTTAAATTTATTACAGCTGTTCTCATTTGCTTCACAACATGTGTTAATTAACCACTTGGAGCCACAAAAGGAATCATGATGACTGTGTAATACCTTTGATATCAAGGCAGATACGAACGCATAACTGTAATGACCAATGGAGAGAATATATTCCCTTTACTTCTATTGTACATCTAATCAATGACAGTTAATTGAGGAATAAAACAAGCACCAACCCATGTGGCCTGAGTGCAATAACTACATGTCATGCCTCCGATCACAATACATTACTCTTATATACTGTACATAATGCCTTTTAGTTTTGTTTCAAATGGGACATGAACCTTATCTCTGGGGCACTGAACACTGGAGTTTAACCAGCCGGTGGGCTCTATTTTTTGGGGGGAGACTTGTCAGGGTGGCCAGGAATGGTAACACCCACAAATGGGCACCTGACCTAGTGTAAAGTGTAGGGTGTAGCGATAAAGAGTCCCACTTAGCCAATGCTTAACTTTACTTGAGAATATCTTCAGTGCAATACAAAAGGATATAACAGTGCTTTGGTACTTTGGTGCAAAAAAATGTCAGTAATAACAATAATAGCTTGAGGTGAAGAAAAGTAGCAGAAATCTGTAGCTGTAGATAGGGGCCGGATAGGAGGTCCTTGCCTAGTTAAGACCCTATTACATTGGGTAATGTGGAGAGCAAGCGAGTGCCGACCTAGAAAGGGAGTGCATTCCCGCACACGCTAGCGAGCGAGGAGGAGCTGGTAAGAGCCGGGGGCGGCGGCGCGGGGAACTGGGGGAGGGGGTGGCTGCCAATATGAGACAGACGGGGCAATGGCAGCGGATGGTTGCCAGACTGATCAATGTCTTCTATTGCATAAAGAGATTATTGACTGTAACGGCTAACATCGGTCGAATACAGACGAAAATCACGTAGTGTAATAGGGCCTTAAGTCTTGTACTATGCTGGGATGTGGGTGAAGTGTGTGACTTGAAAACTCCTCATACTCACGTTTAGATAACTGTTTCTTATCTGATCACCTCCTGCCTCTATAAGTCAATGCAATGACAAGGGAAATCCATCCATACCTGGCCTTGGTTTTTCCTTGTCATTAAATTGACTTATAGGGCCACTTAATATGGTGGTTTTGGTGGTTTCCTTACAGGAGCCACCCCTTGGCTGGGTCCTTCCCGGAGGGATATCTGGCTAGTCCTGTGTTTCGAGACTTTTAAAGGAGAAGTCTGGCGAAAATTTTTATTAAGGTATTGTATTGCCCCGCAAAAGTTATACAAATTACCAATATACACTTATTACGGGAAATGCACATAAAGTACTTTTTTCCCTGCACTTACTACTGCATCAAGGCTTCACTTTCTGGATAACATGGTGATGTCTGCTGGAGAGGATGATGGCAGAGAGATGCTCAGTGTCCCTCCAGTGCCCTGTGTCCCTCAGTGTCCCCCTGCCATCATCCTCTCCAGCAGCCACAGCCCGCACAGCTCTGGGAGTCGGGTCGTGACATCACCATTTTATCAAGGAAGTGACATCAGCATGTTATCCAGGAAGTGACGTCACCATGTTATCCAGCGGGTTAAGCCTTGATGCAGTAGTAAGTCCAAGGAAAAATTAGCTTATGTTCATTTCCCTAATATGTGTCTATTATTGATTTTTTAGAACTTTTGGGGGCAATACAATACTTTAATAAAAATTTTCACCAGATTTCCCCTTTAAACGAGGCTCCATGGGCTCTTCTTTTACTTCAAAAGTTAGATAGGGTAAGTATAGACCCTGGCTGTAGAAGTGACTGATCACCACCTGACATCCCCTCCCCCACATGTTGTGGGGGTGCCTATGGGTTATTTGATAGGTATGTTGTTTGGACATTTAAATGCCACCATGAAGAAATAAAGATAAGTTATTTTTTGATAGTATCTTTTGTATAGTATCTGTGTATTGGGAGTTGCCCTGACTGGCGTCCCACAAGCTTTAGAGCTCTGACTGGATAACTAATACAGAAAACAACAGGAGGCCCGAGCTCTTTTTCTATATGCTAATATTATTAGTTTTATAGTATGGATTGGAACAAACACACTGGAGTTACTGAGAAGTGTGTGACGCTCCATAAATATGATGTGGGACATATAACATAAATGGTAACTATGGTAAGTATAGCAATTCATTTTATATTACATAAAGCTAAAGTCTCAAAATTTTCAAGATTTTCAATAAATATTTTAATATTGGCTGAGTAATCTTTAGAGTCATGTATTTATTTTTTCTTTAAATTATTCACAGGTCCAGAGGATACTTGGACATTTACTGTAACACTCGTGTTATTTTTCTTTTCATTTTTATTTCTTTCATTTTTTGTTCCTATGAAGATTTAGCTACCATACATATAACTTTTAAATAATAAACTCATCTTAGGCTGTACACTTTTGCAGTGCTTTACGCCCTTGAAGTACTGCGTCTCAGGCTTTGGGACCCCCGCTGGAAGGCAGTTCCGAAGTTGTCATAAGGCGGGGGGAAATACTTGACCTGGCTGATGGATTGCCCCATGAGCCAACCGTGACTGCAATGGTGTCCTACCCTAGTCACTGACTGGCTTAGCGGGCAGTCAACGGGTCGTGAAGTTACAGCCAAAAAAGATCCTGGAGCCCAGCGGGGGTCTCGGAGCGGCAAACCCGCGATGTGGAGGCACTGGGAGAGGTAAGTAGTGATGGTTTATTATGTTCCCCCTGCAAATTTTATAAATCACCGAACTTCTCCTTTAACAGTATATAGTCAAAAACTGGCAATATACCACTGGAAAATCTTTGAAATCGCTCCTATCTTGTCACCTTGTGTGTCAGTAAACACTGTGCACCACTCTACATCAGATGGCCTTTCCTTAAACTGTGTCCACCAGCAGAATAAGTGTCATTGTGCGCCAGTGGCTGTCTGGCTGCTTGTTGGTGAATGATCAGCTGCACCCTTTCCTGATGTAAATGCATTCTACACATAGACGTTATAGACGTTCAGTTAACACACTCGTTTTGAAGAAACACCTTTACACATGAGGAGTCTATGCCTCAATTAGAAAAGAACTACAAAACGAGGGTAGGGGAGGGGATGGGGGGTGGTCGCTGAATTTCTTAAGACTGGCGTATCTGTATGCTAGTCTTACCGAAATTCCCACCCTTATGTCCCACACCAGGCTCATTGAGAGGCACATGTACTGCTTGCAGACTTAAACCAGGCATGGGAGGAGGCCATGACCCCTTTGTGCCTTGTTGTGCCCCCCCTATATGACCATCAGGCAAGCAGGATGTAGGTCCCCCAAGGTGTATATAAAAAGCCCAATGAACCAAGATAACTGTGATAAATACCATATATATCAAATCTGGGTTCCACTTTTGATGGGTGGTAAGACTTTTATTTTTTTATTTTTTCCATAGTATTTTATTGGGTTTTATCATTTGTTAAGTTATAGTCACAAGGCATACCTTAGTACAAATAAAATTACAAATAATCAATGTATAAAAAAATAACAATCCATCTAGATATTAAACTACAAACTAACCAATAACAACTCACTTCACCTATTCCATAAGTAAAAGAGAGAAAATGAAAGACAATCAATTTGTATACATATTTAATATTTCATGTTTTTTATATTTTAATTTTTATATTTTTTGTAAAAGACTCAGTGAAATATTAGCCTTTAAAATATAACATTAAACTATGGTGCGTTTGCCCCGGCTATTGCTCAATAGAGATGAGCAAACTTGCCGAGCGTTCTGGTTTGCACAAACCCAAACAATCAGTATTTGAATCCCGCTCCCTGGAGAAGGTGGATGCAGCCCGAGGATTGCCTGAACCTAAAATTATCGTTAATCGTTTGCTAATCGTTCGCTGTAATTCCTCATTTGTTCGCTCAAGTTCCGCATTTGTTCACTAATCGTTCAGTGTAATTGCACATTGCCCATTGCTTTGCTGGGATCAAAAGGATAAAACGATCATAGTAACGATCACAATAACGATCCTAGTAACGATCGTAACTAACGACTATCGTTCTGTGTAATATGGTGAATGATTTCAGGTTAACGATAAACAATCTCGTTCGCGATCATTTATCGTTAGTCGTTAATCGTTAAAAATCGCTCCGTGTAATAATAGGACCCTTAGGCTGTGTTCACACCATCAAAATGTCGTCTGTTGTTATTGTTCGGTCCTCATTTCTTGGCAAATAACTGCCGTTATTTTATAACAATGGACGTTATTATGCGAATTATACGATGACCATTCAATGAAAATGGCCGTAATTTTGACAGTGTGTTCTTTAGGATGTATCCTCAGGCTGCATCCACCTTCTCCGGGCAGCGAGATTCTAATGCCTATCATTCAGGTTCCTGTGAACCCAAACTTTTAACTAGTTTGCTCATTTCTATTGCTCACCCATTGTAGAAAAAGCAGACATTCAGTAGTTACAACAATTGTAAGTAGGTGAAGGATTCTTTAGCTTTATTGTTCTTACTTTATTGTTCTTATTGTGTTACACATATAGCGGTTCCTTTTGTTGGAGCAGCACCGAAATATTAATCATTCATTAGCACGTGACTGTGTTTATTGTACTCAGGTGTACAGTCAAGAGAAAAATTTTATGCCAGATACTCTGTTTGATTAAGGTAAAAAACAAAAACACAAGAAAATACAGTAAAAACAAAAAACAAACAAAAAACAAAAACAAATAATAATACGACATGCAATCACACAAAAGATTTCTAAGTAGACTAACCACATTTACCATACAAGCGGCCGCTGATGAAAATCTAATTGAGTGACAGGTGAATTGATTACAATTAACCCATGGTCATGTCCTCAGGCTGGGGTCTCTCACCTTCTGCTCTTAACAAGGCATCATCAGGACTTTAAGACATTGCCGACTGCATATATCATAAACAGGAATCACACACATAATGGAATAAAGTACATAAATCACGTAGAAAAAAACACATTCGACTTCATTGATCAAATTATGAATGAAGCACATTAATCATGAGATTACGCTTGGATTGTATCAGGAAACATAAATTATACAGTGGAATGCTGAGGTGAAAGGTTCAAGGAATAATTAAAGCAGCTTATGGCATAAAGAAGGTAAATTGAATGCAGCAGAATGTTTTATTGGGTGTAGTTTATGCTTTGGCCTACATAGGAGCATGCAGTTCCATGTAACAAAAAAAAAAAAAATTGGTGCGGCTTGATTCCATCATAATTTTTAAATATTGCTCTCTAGCGCCCGCTATTGAAGGTAGCATTCCTTTAAGCCAATGCTTGACATCTTTAAGAGTCTTAGAACAAGACTCAGGGTTTTTTCTTTTTGTATACTTACCAATGATGATTGGTGTCTAGCGGCGCGGCTTCGTTCCAGTCCTGCCGTGTCATTCAAATCCTGCGTGCGTTCACATCACCGCTCTTCTGTCTCCATGTCGACTGAAGGCCGCAAGTCACACTCTCCCATAGAGATGGATTGGAGAGCGTGACTTCCGGCCTTTGATTGACATGGAGACAGAAGGGGGTGATGAGCCCATAGGAGATAGCGGTTGTCTGCCGCCGCTCCTATTACACAGAGCGATCATCGTAATTGTTCTAAAAAATTTTAACATGTAACATTGGGCATGTTGGCTGATTGTTGCCTTTTAACAGGAGCTATTACACCAAGTGACTATCGGCTGTAATGGCAGATAATCAGCCAGATATGGCCGATAATCGCTTGGTGTAATAGGACTTTAACTCAGTCCTTGGTGAGCTGGCTCCTAATAGTCTCACAGCACGTGGTCCTCTCTGATGTTGACTTTACCACAACTAACCTCATACTCAGGGAAAGCCTTTTATGTGGAGCTCATTTACATAACCCCACCCACTTTATAGATGTTTCTCTGCCCTAAGGGGACTTACATATGCAATGTTCTGATTGCATATACTATTGAATGCTATGGCAGAGCATAGCATTCATCAGTATTATCGGCAATCTACGCATAGAGTCTGCCTGAGAGCAGACTCTACGCGCAGATCAACGATCTGACAGGAAGGAGGTAAGTGTTTTATCCCACCTGTCGGTACAAGTGATCGAGACCCCTGCAGCCAAGTTGCAGGGGCCTGGATCAGTCAGTGACAGGTGCTGAGTGACAGCAGCTGCCTGTCATTAGCTCCGGCGCTGGCCACACTGATGTGTGCAGGACCGCTTGTTCCCAATCATGTTCTTCATGAGGTGTTCTCTCTATATTAGTCAATGCAACTGATGCAATGCATTCTATTCAAATGGTTACTCCTATGTCAGGCTAATGATATATTCTATCTTTAGGTGTTCAGAGCTTTGAAGTCTAAAGACTTGTGCGCACAATATGTTTCTGGTTGTTTTTGATCCATAGCACAACTTTTCTTTACTTTTGAGTTCTATTAAACTCAATAGAAAAATGGCCATTAGTGTTTATTTAGTATTTTTAGTCAAAAACTACTGTTTTGACCATTTTTTTTATTTTTGCCCTCAGTATGAACCATTTTGGTTTCAATGGAAAATGCATGACATAGGGGGACATTTATTAAGTGTGGTGTTTTTTGCGCTGGGCTTAAAAATGTCCCTGCAGTACCGACAGTTCGCACATTTATGTAGGCGCACTGCCTCTACATAAATCCTGTGCGCACCAGTGTGTGCATGGAGGGAAACCTTAGAGCTGGCGTAGGTTTCCTTATCATTTTTCAGAGTGACAAATGAAGAGTTCAGCATACCCAGAGTCCACGACACCTGGGGGTCCAGATTGGTTTTGCTGTCTGTGAGAGGTCTCATACTTACCTCCATGCAGTCTGGCCTCAGGCAGACTCTATGAAAAGAGCACAGATAACCGTGATCAATGCTATGCAATGGCATAGCAATGACCAGGGTAAGCAATCTAATGATTGCTTGAAAGAGTCCCTTCCCCAATAAAAGTTTAAATTACCCCTCTTCCTATTTTACAAATATAACATGTAAAAATAAATAAATACTCACATTTGGTATTGTAGAGTGTACAATTGTTCGAGTTTGGGTGTACTCCAGTCTTCAATCTCTCTTCATTATTGCCATTCAGCCAATCAACGGCTGAAGCGGCACACCACCGATTGGCTGAGCGGTGATAGTGAAGAGAGATAGAAGATCGGAGTGGTAAGTATACTCCCCCCCACACCCACATAGAAAGCACAGTCTGGTCCCTGGGCCAGAATGTCACTTTCAGATTAACCAGGTACCCTCCAGGTTAAATACTCAAATCTCCCATTGTTTTCAATGGGGCTTGTTACTCGAGTTTAGCACTCGAGAATCGAAAAACACTGAGCTTGAGTGTTTTGGTGTTTGCACATCTCTACTTAAGAGGTTAAATTATAAATATCTCTGTATGAGAATAACATGTATAGTAATTAAATAAATAAGATTGGGAGTATTCTAATTATTTATTTTTCATCTGGTATACTGCAATGGGATGGTAGATTATATTACTGGTTTGCTAATCTGTTAAAACACTGAATTTGGTTTCACCAAGTGTTTTGTGTGCCCACGATGATAGAACCATTTGCACATAGCAGATGTGTTTCCATCGTAAAATGATTTCCAGTGGGATTTTCAGTGCAATGAAATCAAAAGTAGAAACGGAAAAGCTTGACAATTGCAGGCAAAACAGGCGCACATGGAAGTCAAAGCATTTATATAATGATGTATGTAACACAATAAAGGGGGATTCCTTACTTAGCCATGGCCTAATCTAACACTAGCTGTGTACTTCAACACTAGATCACTAATAAGAAATAACCGTAATTATTGGCACGTCTTAGTTTAAGAGGAAGTGAAGTAGCAATACTTCTACAGTGGTGTTTTTAACCCCTTCATTTCAGCCATACGGCTATATACATTCCTGCTGCACATACACCGTGCTTCAGAAATGTATATAAATGTTCCTGACTTTGAAGGGGTTTTAATGTGTGCGGGGCCGTTTCAATGTGATTGGCCCTGCACACATTACTGTCCCCAGACCCAGGCATAATGACAGGAAGCCACGGTCTGGCAGCTGCCTGTCATTAATCCCCTTAAACGCCGCAATGCACAGTGTTTGTGGAGTTTAAGGGTGTCAGTGACAGGACAAGGACCTGTCACTGACTGATCAAGACCCCCGCAGCATGGCCGTAGGGTCCTGATCACTTGTACCGGCAGGCAAGGGTAAGCCACTTACCTCTGTCCTGTCGGATCGGTTATCTATAGATTTGTAGTACGGACAGTACTATGTACAGATAGGCGATAATACTGATCAGTGCTATGCTATGGCACCAATGCAGTTAAAAACAACTCATGCAAAATGGCAGCCCACATAATAATGTACAGGCGGAAAAGACAGATTATAAAAATAAAAATAAAAATCAGAAAATAAGGACATACTTGAAATGGAAAGACAGAATAAAAACAGAAAGAAAGGCATATTTAGTGTCTGGCTGTAGTCAGTTAAACAATTCTAGACAATACTTGCCCATTTTTTTTTTGTACAATGACTATATAAGAGTTGTTACCCATCCACAAGAAGGATAGAAGAGAGCTCAGTAACTACAGGCCAGTTAGCTTAACACCAGTAGTAGTAAAAATTATGGAAATATTTCTAAAAAAAGAAGATAATGGATCACCTAAAAATCAATAATTTGATGGATCCAAACCAGCATGGTGGTGCAGTGGATATCTCTTAACTGGACATCAGCAAAGACACTGATACAGTTCCCCATAAAGAGCTGATAGAGAAGTTAGTGAAAATTGTGGTTGGATGAAGGATAGATATCAGAGGGTTGTTGGTAATGGTGTATATTCTGAGCAGAGATTGGTTACATGTGGTGGCCACAAGGGTCTGTTCTGGGTCCTATTTTTTTTTAACATGTTTGTAAGTGATATGAGAGAAGGTTTGGTGGGTAAGGTTTGTCTCTTTGCTGAGGACACAAGAGTATGCAATAGGTTTGATATTCCTGGAGGTGTCATTGATATGAAAAACTTTGGAAACTGTCGTTCAATGTTTCAAAATACATTTGGGGATAAGGAATCCTCTATCCTAGTATTATAGCGGCAGTTCTGTGTTGGCAAAGACTTCAGAAAATAAGGATTTAGGGGTAGTGATTTTTGACAGCCCATCATGAATGCAACAAGGTGGTAGGGAAAGCAAATTGTATGCTGGGCTGTATAAGTAGAGGTATAACCAGTAGAAGAGGAGATTGTGATCCCAATTTATACAGCTCTAGTAACATCACATCTGAGACACTGTGTCTAGTTCTGGAGACCTCAACTTAAAAAAAGACTTTTATAAAATAAAACAGGTCCAAAGATGGGCTACAAAAATGGCAGAGGGTGTCAAGCTTAAAACATATCAGGAAAGACTTAAAGCGACTCTGTACCCACAATCTGACCCCCCCAACAATGTGTACCTTCGGATAGCTGCTTTTAATCCAAGATCTGTCCTGCGGTTCATTCGGCAGTTGATGCAGTTATTGTCCTAAAAAAACAACTTTAAAACTTGCAGCCCGTGCCGTACGAGAGTATCTGTGCCCTAACTTTGCACCACCCCTCTGTCCCTCCTCCCCGCCCTCCTCATCATTAGGAATGCTCCAGGCAGATTGTCTCCTATTCGTCAGCTGTGTGAATACTGAACATGGGCTGGATCGTTAAGACACCTGTGCAGTGTTCAGCATGGAGAAAATGTTCCACTGGCATTCCTAATGGTGAAGAGAGTGGGGAGGAGGAGGGACGGAGGGGTGGTGCAAAGTTAGGGCACAAATACTCCCGTTTGGCACGGGCTGGAAGTTTAAAAGTTGTTTTTTGGGACAATAACTGCATTACCTGCCGAACGGACCACAGGACAGATCTTGGATTAAAAGCAGCTATCTGAAGGTACAAGCTGTTTGGGGGGGGGGGAAGATTGTGGGTACAGAGTCGCTTTAAGGACTCTATATAGTCTGGAGGAAAGAATGGAAAGGGGGGACATGACTGATACCTTAAGGGTACAAACACACACGGCATATACGCTGCGTATTTACTGCTGCGACACGCAGCAGATACGCAGCAGATTAGATCTAAATAACTGAACACCGTATCAAATCTGCTGCGTATCTGCTACGTATCTGCTGCGTATCTGCTGCGTATCTGCTGTGTGTGTTTGTACCCTTAAAGCGTAATAGTCATATTTTTTTTTATTGCAGAAATCAGTAGTATAAGCGATTTTAAGAAACTCTGTAATAGGTTTTATCAGCCAAAAAAGCCTCCTTCTGTACTCAAGAAGCAATCTCCCAGCCTCCCCCCTGACTTCTTATCTGTGCATTATCAGGCAAACATGTCTTCATTACAGAGAAGCCAGTGAAGACGGGCTCTGCTCTTTCCCTTCTATCCTTATGGAGGGGGGAGGGGCTGGGGGAGATGAGGGAGCAGGAAGAGGTGACATGAAGGTCAGCTGTTTGTAGACTCTCTGGGCACCTAAACCGCAGGATTCTGGGGTCAGAAAGGTCAGTGCTTATCTATGAACTTACTGAGAGAAGATTGCAGAGTGTTGTGCTGTGCAGGACTGCTCCGTGCTCAGTCACTCCTCCTAGCCCCTCCCCTCTCCATAGCCACATAATAGAGACAGAAATCCTGCTGCTTCTGATGTGGGGGAGGAGGCTGGGAGATTGCTTTTTCAGTACAGAAGGAAACTCTTTTGGTTTATAAAACCTATTACAAAGTTTCTTAAAATCGCTTGTACTATAGATATTTTATGTTTTCAAAAAAATGACCCTGAAATGACAGTTACGCTTTAAATATGTTAAATTACTAAATAAGGGCCAAGAGGGAAGTGTTTTTAGAAAAAAAACTGAGCTTAGTTGGGGGAAAGATCAGAAGTATCACGAGAAATTATTACTTTACTGAAAGAGTAGTAGGTGCTTGCAACAAACTTCCAGCCAATGTGGTTGGTAAATCTACAATAATTTAAACCTGCCTGGGATAAACATATATCTATCCTAAGATAATAAGAAGGGAAATACTAATAGGGCAAACTAGATGGACCCAGTGGTCTTTTTTTCCCCAACAATCTTCTTCAATGTTTCTATGTTGTTGCCTTGCCACATGACCCACAGATAAAACCTTTCATGCTCCATAGACAACCCATTTAAATAAAACAGGCCTTAGTGGTCTGCCTCATGAAAAAGAGAAGGCAGAAGGTTGCTTCTATAGACATACAGTGGAGGCATACAAAGGTGTCACTAGAAATGACTGGGCCCCATAGCAAACATGGCACTTCCAGGAGATACCGTCAAACAAAAAGCCAGTGATGCTTTATGCAGGTATATTTGCTAGTGTGAGAGCTCTGGCATCAGTTTTACGATGGAAAAGATCAGAGTATAATTTTAATATGTTTCCCTGCTTGGATAGTCACTTCATTTTGGCTGCAAAACAATAGGTTGTTGCATATGGCACATCCAACAAGCATGCAGTTTTACGTTCCACCACTGGAAATACTCTCTTTTTTTGCTACTGAATGAAGACATTGATCTGTTATAATCTGGGCCTAGTGAGGGGCGTATAATTCATTCTAAATCCATTGTGTACCAAGCTGTGTTCTCCATGTATAATATCCATATTTACTTTAGTGGTAAATTATATATTTCTCTTCCTTTACGCTTTGTCTGATTAAGCTACATGTGATAAATTTTCATTCATTTATAAATTTTCACCTTTTTTCTACTAATTTTAATACTATTTGTTGTGAACATTTTTAGTTCTACCCTGCTGATAGTTTTCCTTTTTATTTGGCACACTGTATCAAAATCTCAGTGTGGGATCATATCTATTGTTTAAAAAAAAAAATGTGCGGTTTACCTACAAACAGCGATATTCCGAACATTGTCTTTTTCTGGGTAGAACACAATGTTAGAGACTGAGTGATTTCATGTTTTCTGATTTTTCATGGCAGCCTGAGATACAGAATGTACTGAAGTCATAACAAATAATAACCTGAGTATAAGTGGAAAGAAGGATTCCGTCCGAAGGTGGACATAACGCAAACGGTGGGAGTTCATATAAGGAGGAACAGTTTGCACAAATTTACTTGTTTTATAAACTGTGTGCGCTAAGGAAGGAATACATGAACTTAAGACCTAATGCGCGTAACAGCATGAAAACTATGGCACCAAGCATCACTCTGTGTGGGTGTGAAAGCTACACTACTGACGTTTTGTGTGGTCCTGTATTTTTTCCCATACATATCTACATGATGTTTATAAGGTTCCATTTTTTCTAGGGTTCACAAGCTTTTGTATTTTTTTTTTATTTTTTTTTATGCATCTGTAGTTGCTGCTACAAAAATTCACTTGCAAAAAGGCTTCTCACAGATCCATAGACAAGATAAATCAACATGCCCATGGTTTCTAGTGAGCATTAAATTCTACATGGAAGTATAGGCAACATATATATTATATAGGGGTTAGGCACCTCTGTGCAGCCCCTATATAGTATTAAAGTGACACTGTCACCCCCTTTGTGCATTCTGACATTTCTACACAGGTGTAAAGGGTAATTTTAGCATTTTTCATACCTTATTTCATATCATACGTCATGGTCCTTGTTCAAGTAAAAAGTGTCCTTTTATCAACTGCAGATTGTATTAAGTAGGCGTGGCCTCGCGGCATTAGCACCACTTAGCCCCGCCCACAATGGCACCATTGGCCCCGGGGTCAACTGTGGCGTTGTGGGCGGGGCTAAGTGGTGCTAATGCCGCGAAGCCCTGTCCACTTAACACAATCTACAGTTGATAAAAGATGACTTTTTACTTGGACAAGCACCATGATGTATGATATGAAATAAGGTATGAAAAACGCTAAATTTACCCTTTACACCTGTGTAGAGATGTCAGAATGCAAAAAGGAGGTGACAGTGTCACTTTAAGCTCCTTTATGCCCCATGCAGTAGTTAGGACTCTTGGTACAGTTTGGCCAATCAGTAGGTAGTATCATCCATGTAGGTATCCCCATGCCCATGATTATACCCCCAGTAGGTAATATCCTCTATATAGTAGTTATCCTCCCTCTGTAGGTATGGAAGAATGGAACAATTTGTTGCTACAACAAATGGCAAGTTTGCTTTACAAATGTGTCGAACATTGTTCTGAGTGACAAAAATAAAGTGAACATTTTGAGTCCTTTTCATGCAAATGTTTAATTTAGAGGTAATAACAACATGCACTAATTAAAAAAAAAAGCTACAAAATTAGCACCCCCCCCCCCCCCGTGCCTTTTGGCAAATAACAATTACAGAGTAATTAGATATGCTGTAAATTCCTGGGGAACGTTGAAGAAAAGACGAAAGACGATAAAACCCACTCAGTTTGGGCAAAAATCTGCACCTTTTGCCCAACGTACTGATGGGCGGCAGTGGGAGCGAGGCAAGGTGGGGAGGCATGGCTTTCCCCCCATTCCTGATTTATCATGGTATGGCAAAAATCTACTCTGGTACCTGCTCCAGAACAGGTATAGATTTCTTTGCTGCAGCCATTGTTTGATACCCTTAAGGGATCTAACCAATACCTGTTCCCAATTCCTGGTAGTTCTTACATAAAACGCTTGCAGGCCAATGCATTTCCCCAATGTTGCCATTGGAGTTGGGAAGGAAGTTTTCTCCCTGTGATGGGCAATGGTCAGCTGCCTCATAAGGTATCTTGCCTTCCTCTGTAGGGTTTCTGTAGGTTGAACTTGATAAACTCTTTGTCTTTTTTCACCTTTATTAGCTACAGTATGTAACTATCTGGTCACCCACAGACGTTACAGAAGGTAAACTCCTCCTTCCTTATGGCACATGCGTAGAAGAAATTTATTTGATGAAAGTCTGCGGGAGACCCTGATTTTATGCGGGAGACACGGTTATGTGCGTTGGGTAAGGTGTTTATGCAAGGGCTGCATGGACATCACTAATGATGTCCATGCAGCCTTTACTGCCTGATTATCTGGCCGTGTAATAGGTCCAATAAACAAGTGCCGATCTAGCAGATCGACGCTTGTTTGCTTAAATGATCGGGCCGTAGTCGGCCCACGTAATAGGACCCTAAGTCTTTTTATGAATATGGACTCATATCCAGACATTCTTTTCAAGGCTCAGTTCCAGATGTGGCTTTATTTGACAACTTTTATTATTTTATTTATTTTTGGTTTCATAAGAATAAAGAACGGTTCAAATGTGAATCGGCTCTTCATCAAGCTTTTTTTTGTCAATCACTGGTCAAATAAGTTGAGACCACTGGTGGTTTCCTGTTCTTTTCTAGTTTGGTTGGTTTCTTTCATAAAATATGCAAACAATAAATTTGTCCATTAAAGTTTGCAGTTCCAGGAAAGCAGAAAGATAAAGCTAGAATATAGGGTCTGCATGAAAAGTTATTCCGCTAAGTCCCCATAGTACTGTTCACACTTTATATTTTTCTATATTCTGACTCCATTTTGTTATTTAGTACCCAGCACGCTGCATTTTCTTGTGTCTAGTGTATTTCTTCAGTAGATATTGACCATCCAGTGAACATCAAATAAAATGTTTAAAACCAGTATGGGCTTTGCAGAAAAATGTACTGCTTTTAATAATGTATCATTGCTTCATTGACAGAATAAATTTCATTTCCACTTCCCCTTGTCTATTAAATGTAGGTAGGGATTAACTTTGGGCTCATACACACTATTTTAACTATATGATAGGTTATCTATGCAGCAAGCAACTGGGAACTTGCAGATGGTGACACCAGG
Organism: Dendropsophus ebraccatus; assembly: GCF_027789765.1. Taxonomy (NCBI): domain Eukaryota; kingdom Metazoa; phylum Chordata; class Amphibia; order Anura; family Hylidae; genus Dendropsophus; species Dendropsophus ebraccatus. The sequence continues at coordinate 126,784,905 of NC_091460.1, read as the reverse complement.
GCTAGCTGGGACATGTGGTACTTGCGGTCACCCCAATCGATATTACAGCGGCAGTGGGTGGGACCTCTGGCTGGCTCCGGGCATTTTTCTAATTAATAATTAGGTCAGTGATAAAAGAGGGTTGCACTGTTATAAAAATCTGTCACTTGTGGCATATGCTGTGTCATGGATCTTGGATGTTAAAGGGATTAACCACTTAAGAGCTACAAAATGAAATGCTAGCTGGTCTTACTCACCAAGTCCCCATAAGTATTTTGAGCCATCTCCTGTCTTTCTAGCTGCTGCCATTTCTGAGTTACAAGTTTTTCGAAAAGCCGATCTATATCCAAGATGGCGCCGGACAGGAAACTACATTTCCCATCATGCATCTCCCTGATTAGTCCTTTTGCCTATTTCACAGTAAACACAGGACTGTTTTATTCACTGATTTTGCATCACATCATCCCAATATGAATTACATACTAGCTGATAATGAAGCAGAGCTGAAGCACACATGGTGTCGCTATGTGCTGCATAGCAGGCATCTGGAGGTGAGGGTCATAGTGTAGGTTTAGATCTCTGCTTGCTGACTGTGAATGAAAGCATTCTAGTTCCATCCAGACTCTAAGAACATCTGTAACACTTACAATATACAGAGCTGTGACACAAAGACAGGTACATATGCCTACATTCACTGACAGCAATCAGAGATAGAACTATAATGTTTCATATTACAGAAACCTAGGCCCAGGGACACATGTAAGTCTATGTAAGCAGCACTTTCACTAGTGAACAGGTGCATGGAGATGATGCAGATGATGTCTTCTTGGGGCTGGGTTACCAGATCAATAGACAGCTAACCCAGCCCCCAGAGAGGAGATCACATGTCCTGTGAAGAGGGAGCAAAATTTTGTCAGAGTGGACACAGAGGAGATTAATTTAGACATCCAGACTGGGTAAATATGAGAAAAAAAAGAGGGAAAGGGTGGTATTGGGAAGGGGCATTGTTTAGAATTAGAGATGAGCGAACCTCCAGCATGCTCGAGTTGATCCGAACCCGAACGTTTGGCATTTAATTGGCGGTGGCTGTTGAAGTTGGATAAAGCCCTAAGGCTATGTGGAAAACATGGATATAGTCATTGGCTGTATCCATGTTTTGCAGACAACCTTAGAGCTTTATCCAAGTTCAGCAGCCCCAGCTAATCAAATACTGAAAATTCGGGTTCGGATCGACTCGAACCCAAACCCGGTTCACTCATCTCTATTTAGAATACTTTTTTTGTTACCCAGATAACCCCTTTAAATAGGGTGCCCATGGTATTTGATGTGCAATAATGCAACCAGGCATAGGTTTAGCAAAATGGCTTGTTACTTAAACAGCTTAGGAAAAATGCTTTGGTGAGTGAAGTTTCATTCACAGTTGTACATTTGAGAAGCTATGCCTTCCTAGCTGTAGAAGAAAAAAAATGGACAGCGCTCCATGGCGAGGATCAACTAAACTAAGCTGAGGGAATAAAAGTATTTATGAACCCTCACCTGGTAAGGTTGTGCTAACAGGGGAGGCACAACTCTTGTGAACACATGTATTGCAGACTGCAGCCACTCCCGATCTCCACCAAGGAATAACAGAAAAAACACCACCAACCACGGGTACTGGGCGCAGGTCTGACTCAAGGAATAACAGAAAAAACACCACTAACCACGGGTACTGGGCGCAGGTCTGACTCAAGGAATAACAAAAAAAAAAACACCAACCACGGGTATCAGACGCAGGTCCGACTCAAGCCACCAAACGATAGTAATGCCGTCCAACTTTCAATCCGTTGCATCTTAATATTAGGAGTTAATATTACTTAGGCAACTTTTCCTTTCGATTTATTTACACTACGGAATCAGCAAGGAATTTCAAGCAGAATCTGCACTGCGATTGCTGCTAAAAGTTTCGCCTGCCCCATTGATTCAATGTGATTTCTCAAGCGCAATCCGTGCTCCGCTTAAAGAATTGATATGCCAATTCTATATGCCATCATTTAGTGGCAAATAACGGCCTTTATATCAAAACAACGGCCATTGTTTTAAAATAACTGCAATTATTTGCCATTAAATGATGGCCATCCACTAAACTTCAACAGTGTTAGAACATAGCCTTTCTGGGTTTTCAATCCATTCCTGGTTACTGTGTGTGAAAACAGCCTTAGGTTTTTTCACACAACGTATGAGACTGGCCGTTCCGTGACCCGGCTGGGTCATGGTACGGGCGGTCTCTGAAAAGATCATCCTTGCAGCCGCAGAGTTCTGAAGCGGGCGCATCCGTGTGCGCCCACATCAGAACTCTCCACTGCACACTATAGAGCGAGCAGCAGGAGCCGTTCGCTCCATAGATGTGCTTTTCTGTGGCCGCTATTCAATGAACAGTGGCCGCAGAAAACTGATATTTAAATTTTTTTGCAGCGCCGCTAGGGATCCCAGCTGGAGCATATACTATGTGTATACGCTCCAGCCGGGATCCCATAGACAGCAAGGTATCGTATATTTTCGTAATAATCACGGCCGTTGTGCAAAGGACATGGTTTTATGAATATATATATGTTGTGTGAACATAGCCCAGTACTGTATTCAGACTGGGAGAAAAAACACAGATGTGGGTAGATCAGGTCTTATAACCGGCATCCTATATGGGATTCCTCTTATGGGTTGTCAAGTATCAGATTTACTTTAGGATGCAGTATTTTTCCCATTCTCTAGATGTCACACTTGTAGCCCAGCTTTTAGCTGATAAACCTTTTTTTTCTTGTGCATTAAAAGACACAGTGGCTCCTGCAGGCTATAAAACTTTTACGGCACTTGTTAAATGATGCATCATTTTGCAGTGACAGCACTTTTTTTTTGTAAGTTTGAGCAGCTGTACATGTTGTAGTTTTGTCTAGTTGAAAAGTCTTAGCAAGTATGCAGCATTACATAAAGCATGCTTATAGCGGCAGGCCAAGGAAAATTTGGCACATCACACTGTTGGTGTCACCGCCTGCCATCCTGTGAACCTCAACAGCTGGTATTAATGCAAGCCCTAACTGCATCTGTAGAACACGTGTGGGCTTGAAGAATTACATTCATTGCTTGTCAACAGTCCGCTGTCTGCTAGGCTGCACATCAGGTGCTTAGGCATATTTAACAGGATAAAGGGAAAAAATGGCAGCACCTCTATTCACACTGCAGGTTGCACGCTGCATGTGGCTTATGTACAGATAAAAAAAACAGAAAGTGCAACAGCAACCAACAGGTGCAAGCGCTTACCGTATAAATACTCTTATAGATTGTAAGCCCTCGCTGGCAGGGTCCTCTTCCCCCAGGTACCAGCCTGTCTTTTTCCTTCATGTAATGTGTTCTGATCTTGTAATGTTCCTGCTTGTTACCCCTATCTATTGTATAGCGCTCTGGAATTAAGGGCGCTTTATAAATAAATAATAATAATAATACTCCCACCGGTGTACACACGATAAAAACCTGCTCTGTAGATATTAAAAAATGAGGATCCTAGCAAACTATTTGATCAGAGTGTACCATGTGACTACGTTAAAGCGCAACTATAAAATATTTTGACCATTCAGTTTTAGTTAGCTTAGGTCATGATAAGACTTTTTGCAATATACATTAATAACCTAAAATGAACAGTTTTTTAAATACATAAGGCTGATTATCCCCTTACAGCTCTGTCTGCCTCTGAGTTATTTCTGTATTCCTGCTGGACACGCCCCCTCCCTGGAGATCCGTCCTGAGTGTACGGACTCTGACAGGGGGATCAGATAACAGCCCTGACACACAGAGAGAGACATGAACAAAACCCCCTCCCCCCTCCTAGCAGCACGTTCTCCCCCCTCCCCTCACAGAGGTGACTAAGCAGAGCTGAGGGTGTTGTGTGTGAGGAGCAGCGCAGGGGAGGAGATGGATGGAGGGACAAGTACCCAGTGCTTCAACAAGGAGGGACATCCCAGCCATGACCCAGCCAATGTACTGCATGAGGGAGAGTGGGTGAGACACTGAGGGGAGGACTACAAGTCCCAGCACAACCCAGCTGTAGTCCTTCCATAGTACATATAACATTCACTATCAGATGTCTGCAGCAGGTGCCCCCACCTCCATTGCTGACATTATCCTACAGTGTAATGAGAGCAGATGACTGTATCTAATCCCACTGTGTGTGATACCATCTGCTGGGGCTCTGTATCTAATCTTACATTGTGATACTGTATGCTGGGGCTGTATCTGATCCTGCTATGTGTGATACATCTGCTTAGCTGCTGGTCAGTGAATGGAAGGATGCAGCCAGGGGGATGAGGGATAGGCCACGCCCACTTTGTCTCAGCCAGGAGAAAAATTCATTTATTCCTCTGAGTTAAACAACTGGGGATATCTCAGCTAGCGTACAAGCTATCATGCTCTTTTTAAAAGCTAACACGAGGGCTTTTTATTTGAGGAATTTCATTTTTTGGCTACTGAAATTATAGTTGCGCTTTAAGGTGTCCTCAGAGACATGGTCCCTACTCTAGCATTTTCACACTAGCAATGGCCTATCCTGGGCTGAACAAGCTTACAACTGGGCAGATAGGATCCAAATGATCTCTTTTTATAGCACCCTTGGGACATCTGCCTAGTTTTAGGCTTGTTCAGCCCAAGAGAGGCCATTGCTAGTGTGAAAATGCTAGAGTAGGGACCAAGCCTCTGAGGACACCTTAATAAGGTGACATGGTACACTCTGTTTGATCCTCATTTTTTAATATCTACAGAGCAGGTTTTTATTGTGTATACTGGGGGGAGTATGTACGGTAAGCACTTGCACCTGCAGGTTGCTGTTACACTTTTTTTTTTTTTTTCTGTACATAAGCCACATGCAGCGTGCAACCTGCAGTGTGAACAGAGGCATAGAGGTGTTGCCATTTTTTCTCTTTTTTTGTTAAATGTGGGGTGTGTGACTACCTCCTTTTGGATTGCACTTCACCCATGTCCCAAGGGTACTATAAAAAAGAGATCATTTGGCTCCTTTCTGCCCAGTTGTAAGCTTGTTCAGCCCAAGAGAGGCCACTGCCAGGGTGAAAATGCTAGAGTAGGGACCATGTCCAGCCCCTTTAAGCCTTCCACCCGCAGCCCCGGCCCTGAGGACACCTTAAAGAAGCAGTTCACTTTTTATTTTTTCGCCCCCCCCCGGGTAGCCACTGTCAAGTATACTTACAGAAGATGATCGGTGTCCCTTTCCCGTTGGTCAGTTCCTTCCCGCGGTGCCGTTCACATCGGGCGCGCGCTCACTTCCGCCAGCTGCTGCGAGTCCTCTTCTCTGACCAGTGATTATACGCCGGAAGTCACTCGCTTCCATGCATTCTCTATGGAAGCGCGTGACTTCCGGCGTTCAAATGATAAGGGAGAGAAGAGGAGTCACAGCGCCGGCGGAAGTGAGCGCGCGCCCGATGTGAACGGCACCGCGGGACGGAACTGACCGACGGGAACGGGACACCGATCATCTTCTGTAAGTATACTTGACAGCGGCTTCCCGGGGGGGGCAAAAAAAAAAAAAGTGAACTGCTTCTTTAAGGTGGTGACATGGTACACTCTGTTTGATCAAATATTTTGCTAAGATCCTTATTTTTTAATATTGACAAAGCAGGTTTTTATTGTGTGTACGGTAAGCGCTTGCACATGTCGGTTGCTGTTGCACCTTCTGTTTTTTTTTGTCTGTGCTTAGGCATATTTGTCTTTTTTGATTGCCCGAAGTTGGTCCACTGATCCAGTATAATCTTACCTCCTCTCCGCACCTCAGATCAATGCAACTAAAGGCTAAATTATTTGTTATATCATAATACTATTTTTCTGTCTGAAACCCTCTCTATATATAGCACCAATAGGAAGACTTTGTTCTTTGCACTAGTTGCAAATAATCACGGAATGGTTAAATCCTTTGCAATTTTCAATGAACATTTTACAGTATGATCTATGTGTTTCATTAGTTGGGGTACAGATATACCTATAATAAATGTGCTTTAGCAAATGATATATGCATTTCTTCCTGCAATGTATGTGTTTCACTGGAAAAGGTATGTGTTCATCAAGTATGAATAATGTCCTTAACGGCACCACATTATATTACTTGGCTGGTATCTGCTCGGCATTACACATCCATTCCCTTGTGACCATGAAGACAGAAGCCTGCAAAGACACACATATCAGGCGCTGTCACTAGTTAGGTGATGCCGTGCATGTGTTTATAGAGCTGAGGAGAGAGAAATGAATGTAAATAGGGTTGGGATAGATAATTTAAGAAAATCCTTTATTGCATTAATAATTACGATACTTAGTAAGTTTCTCACAGGCAGGGTAGACTAGGAGTACTGAATTTCCCATTCATTAGAATTTTTTTTGTTTGTGCAAAAGTAAATAACAAAGTAAAATAAAGTAAAGTAAAATAAAAAAGTAAATAACAAAGTAAAAAACAGCCCTCTCTGTTTACCTTTAACGGTTGGACGGGTATACACGTCATGCGTCGTTAAGGGGTTAAGGCTATATTTACACGTCATAAGAGACCGGCCGTTCCGTCACGGAATGGCCGGCCTCTGAAAAGATTATCCCGGCCGTTACTGCAGTACTGGCCGCATGATCTTTATGGCCGCAGAGTTCTGATGCGGGCAGATCCGTGCGGGCCCGCATCAGATCCCCCCAGAGCACACTACGGAGCGAGCAGCCGGAGCCGCTTGCTCCACAGTGTGCACTAACATGGTTGTTGTTTGCAGCGCCGCTAGGGATCCCAGCCGGAGCGTGTACTATGCTTATACTGTACGCTCTGGCCGGGATCCTATAAAAAGAAAGGTAACGTATAATTTTGTAATTTTTGAAAATATACGTTGTGTGAACATAGCCTAAGGGTGCATTCACGTACAGGATCTGCAGCAAATTTGATGGCGCAGATTAGATTCAAAGCAAATCAGTAACTTCAAATTTGCTGCAGATCTGCTGTAGATCCTGTACGTATGAACGCATCCTTAAAGTTTGCATTAGTGTACTGACACAGCTGCGCCACAGTAGTAAACCAATTATATCATGTTCGTACTAACTCAGCCCCATTTCACAATAAAGAAAGGAGAAGATCCAGAAGATCCCCAGGAAGCTTATAGTAACAGAAATTTGCACAGGGATGGGGTTACCTCCAGTCGTCGTCATGAGCAGAAACAAAATGGTGTAACTCTCTAGAGTCTGGTTCACTCACTCTGCTTGACTTTTTGTTCTAAGGATGTTAACCAGAGGAATAAAGTGGCCCAGCCAAGTGGTGGATGGCAGTCCTAAGAAAGGAACAAAATGAGCCATTTTGAAAAGAAAAGAACAGTCCACAACTAGCTGAGTAACAGTCCAGCCGACAAATAGAGATGAGCGAACTTTTCAAAAGTTCTGTCCGACCGGACCTTCGGATTTTTTCGGATTTCATAGTTTAACGCATCTATATGATATGGGCATAGTGTATTTGGTTGAATTTAGGGCACTACATGTCAGTAACATCATTATCATGGAGGCAAGTGGAGGTCCAGCAATAGCCATTTGAGGCCAGTACAGGAGCAGCAGTAGTCAACATGGAGGCCAGGCAGGAGCAACAGTAGCCAACATGGAGGGCAGGCAGGAGCAGCAGTAGCCAACATGGAGGGCAGGCAGGATCAGCAGTAGCCAACATGGAGGCCAGGCAGGAGCAACAGTAGTCAACATGGAGGGCAGGCAGGAGCAGCAGTAGCCAACATGGAGGGCAGGCAGGAGCAGCAGTAGCCAACATGGAGGCCAGGCAGGAGCAGCAGTAGCCAACATGGAGGCCAGGCAGGATCAGCAGTCTCTCAGGATAAGACGGATGTGATATATACACTTTCAGGCTATGTTCACACTGCGTATGAGTCCGCCCGCATTTCGTACGCACGTACATGTGCGGCTGAATCTATGGGCGTGGGAAAAATCGACATGCCATCGGATGCATACGAACCGCGAACATACGCCCGTAGTACAGTTATGCTTCCCTAGCTTGATTCGAAGCGATCTGAAACAGGTCATTTACTTGGAAATCTTTGCCCAGCCCAATAAAACTCACAGAACATTTTGGATCGAAAAATCAAGTTAAATTTGGCTGAAATAAGTACTTCGAACGGGACCGCATTTTTGGGAAAATCCTAACCGGATCCCATACCGGGCGAACCGGTTCGCTCATCTCTACGGACAAAGGGAGGAAGGTCAAAAACAGGAGAATAAGAACAGTACCACGACTCTCTATTTCTAGTTTATTATAATTAAACCAACAAATAAGAAAAACTTTCAGATGCTGTTGGAGCCATGTAAAAATAGAAAACAAATCTATACTTACCTAGCCCTGGTTTCATGCAACTCCTGTTTGCCTCTGTCCAATCCAGTTTTGTTTTATTGCTGCTTCTGAGGCAAGCGCTTAGAACAAGACCTGCCAGCTCAGCTTACCAGTGGTCGAGATGCAACACAACTGTGACAAGTGATTGGCTAAGCAGGCAGGTCCTACTTCAAGTGCTTGTCTCGGAAGCAGAAAGAAGATAAAATAATGGTGGAGCCAAACAGAACCTGTTGCAGACCGGGATTATTTAAGTATTGTTTTTTTTTTCTTTCTGTTTTTGCAGAGCTCCAGCGGCATATGAATTTTTGGGCCATTCTGTTTGCTTCTCAGTAAGCTTCACAAATGGTTGAGGGTGTGTTAACATTGTATTTTACCACTATGTCCAGCAAATGTGCCAGAAAAATAACCAGCCTCGCTATGACTCATCTAAAGACAGGCAAATAGCTATGTTATACACAAAGAGGGACATTTACAAAACTTACACCCCATGCCAGGGAGAGGGCCCAGATCCTCCCCTTCTGCCCGGCGTCCGCTAGCCATGTCCCCCACTCGCCCGATAGGCGGGCAGTGGGGGCTCGAGGGGGTGCAAAAAGGCCAGGGGGAGGCGAGGCCTTGTTCCCTGCTGCTTTTATCATGATTATCATGAGGCGTAAATCATGGTTACAAATCTACAACTGCTGAAATTTGGTACAACGGGCACAGGTTCGGGTGCCCAGCTGGCCATGCGCCTCTTAGTGAATTCAGCTGGGGAAAAGGGGACAGGGCCTAATTCAAGACTGGCGTATGAGTATTATCAAACACAACCAATGGACAGGTGTGGTGCTGTTTTTACAAAAATTTTGCCATGTTTTCTGCTCCTGTATGATATCTTTAAATACATGTATATTAGAAAATAATATTTCCTGTGCAAAAAAAAATAATGAAAAAATAAATAAATAAAATAAAACTGGATACCATGTCATAAGCATTTTTACGGCATTGCCATCGGTTATGACCAACATTAAATATTAATTTCATTATTTATCCCAAATTTTTGCCTGCATGTACACCAGTCAATTATCATCACGATTAAACAAAATGTGACCCTAATTGCTCAGCTGGGTTTTGCTAAGTATACAACACGGAGCTATAAAAACATACAAAGTGTGATTTGCATACACTTACAAATTAACCCTCCAAATCAGATACATTATTGAAGTATTTTCCATTCTTCAGACGTTACCATTAATTTCCTTCAACAAAATTTACAACTTTCATGATGCAGTTTAGCGGTCTTCCTTTTATAAACATATTTCCTGAACTCAGAACTTTGCAATGATCATTGTTGAGGAAGATATGCTTCTCCCCTGGCAATCTTCTCAGTTTGCAGTTTGTTGCTGTTATATATATATATATTTTTTTCCTTTCTCCAGAGGTAGCATGATTGCTTCCTAAATCAGCACGACATGAAGGAATTTGTAAGTCCCTAGAGAATTGCAGTACTGTTCCTTGATACAACTCCACATAGACATATTATTAGATATTATTGCTATTGATCATTGAACTGAGATCTGTGGATTCCAAGGAAAATGACAGTTGAATTTTGGGAGTCAGAAAATTAATATATTTTTTTACGTAAAATAGTTATCCCTAAACTGACCACTTTAAAGTAGATTGTACTCATACAGTCGTGAGCAATCATCTAGACTCATATGGTCTTTGCAAATTAATACTCTTTATTTTCTGGGTATTTAAGATATAACAATTAAAGGATTGATTTTGATTTTGTCCTGGATTCATATGAAAAAAACAAACAAAAAAAAGGGGTGCTGTTCCCCATCATGTGGTGTAATATGGAAGTATTCTCCACTACAGTATTCTAGTACTGGAAGGAATCAAGATTTGATGTAAATCGCGCTGTTGATTCGCTTTGTTCTGCTAAGCGAATTCCCTCTGAATTTCCCAAAAACCAAAATGGCGGCCGCATATGCTCTCTTAAGGGTTACTGGGCAGGAGAAAGGGATTAACTATAATCCCTAGTGCCTGTCCGATCAGCTACAGGCCCCTCTGTGATGTCAGCCCCTCTTACCCTCTATATAAGGTGGTTCGGTAACAGAGGCAGACAGTCGGCTGTGTGTGGAGGAGAGAGCAGGATGGCAGCAGGCAGATAGAGCAGAGGAGGGAGAGACTAACAGAGCGATATAGGGACAGAGAGGAGAGGAATGGCGGAAATTGGATGACTGACTGGCTGATTGACATTTTTTTTTCATTGTGATTTTCCCATTTTTGACACTTTTACAACAACATGCTTTAACAAATTCTCTGCACTGTAGCTAATTTATTTTTCGCTATTTTAATAAAATTTGATTTGTGATTGACCGAAAATTTGCGAAGCTCGTGAAACGGATTTCCGCCTGCTTCACTCGTCTCGAATGTCTATGACACAAAACCATACGGTCTCTGGTGCACAGGCATGGGTAAGAACATGAGACCTAACTCAATAAGTTGTCATGATTCCAAAGCAATTTAATCCAAAAGAATTGAATGGCAAATATAGCTCTACTAATTGTTGTGTCATAATCAATAGTCTGTGTCAAGGTAAAAAATGAAACCAGTTGCCTGACTAAATGATAGGGGATAAGAATTCTTATTAGGTCAGTAAGTAATCTATAAAAGTAGCAGCAGACACCTCTCGCCTTCTATCTGTGCTGCCATTGCTCCACTATCAGGTGACATTACATTATCAGCTGTCTGTCAACAGGAAAGCAAGGGTTTTATTCAAGCCTGGATAGATATAGTTATACATGCTTGGACTATTTTTGTGATGTTATACTGGAGTATCTTAATGAAAATACATGTTTAAAGGGGTACGCTGGCGAGGGGGTGGATATAGAAGCCGCCAGTCACTTACCTCCCCGGTTCCAGCACCGGGTCCCGGTCCGTTCTCCCGTCTGGCTGCCGCTTCCTGGCGTGACGACTCAAGGTAGCTCAGCCATTCAGCAGCCAAGGCGGGACTCCGCTACAACCGCTGAATAGCTGAGCTGCCTTCAAGCTGCAACCGGACGATCCTTGACCTGGCGCTGGACGGGGAGGTAAGTGACCGGCGGCTTCTATATCCACCCCCTCCCTGGCCGTACACTGAAAATGACCCCAGCCCAAAGTACCCCTTTAAGCTCTAAGGCACCTTGGTAGTTATATAACTTGGTGGCTATGGGTTACAGATCTATTAAAAGGGAACTTTTTTGGAACAGCCAAAAGTCAGTATGGCTTACTGTGGTTAAGGGGAAATAGTCGTACTTATAGAGGATCTTTTCAGATCTGTCACATAATAACCAAAGTCATGAAGGAGCAATTTCACCGTCATGGAAGCTGAATAGCATTGTCTTTGACCAGAGACCGATAAGTGCCATGGGGCCTTGGGGCAGAAATTATGGACTTGAAGAAGATTGTAGAAATGTGATGCCATCCTCCCAGCATGGACTGGTGGAAGTGACTTTCTAACTATAGGGATAGAGAACTGGTCCAAGGATCAGGAAAAGGAATAGATGGGAAAACCAATACAAGTTTTTTTTCCTTGAAAAACCTTTAATATAGAGCCGCCCATTGATATTTGCTGTGGAGCCCATTCCTTTCTATTTATGTCACAGATACAATACAGTATAATTATTTCCGGGTGTAAAATAAGGCCCAGAATAACTCTATTTTATTCCAATTAGAATTTCATAAAGTACCTGTCAGTGTTCCCCAAGACAATTATGTCTGAATATTCTTAAATACCCTGTACAATATAATTGTTTGAACACTCTGACAGGTCACAGTACTTTGCATGTAAGTAACGTAGTAAATGTACTTTAGCAGGTTCAGTCGTCGTAAAACCATAGGGAGCTAGCCTAAAATGATTATAGATGTATAGAAAATGGTAATTGGTCAGTTTAATAGTGTACAGAAGAGATGTTCATGGAAAGGCAAATATATAGCGTTGCCTAACAAATAAATTGAACTTACAGAAACTAGAATTTAACACGTTGTTCAAACATAATTTGGCCATGCTTGCTTCCTAGATTGACAAGATGTAAATCCCTAGCCATAGCTAGTTACCTTGTTTTTTAGGCTAGGTTGACGCAGTAAAATAAAGCAAAATACGGCTGTAAAATAAGGAAAAAATATGGACATCTAATAAGTTGCCCCATTAATGTCGATAAAGGAAACGGCTATTTGTGCACACAAGGCATGTTGTAAAAACATTTTTGTTTCCATGGACTTCAATGGAGCACATTCTTATGTAATAAAAACTGCTGTATTTTGCTTTTATTTTACTATGTGTGAACCTGGCGTGCAAACCTGAATGTACCCACATTCCAATACCAATTAAAATAAAGGGATGGGCCAAGTATAGGTGGGGGGACACATGTAAGACAAAGGCCGTTGTTTGACATTGCAGAGTCAAATAATGGCCGTTGTCTTACCCCCTGTGAACATGGCCTCAGACAGCATTCTAGATTTTTCTGATATAAATGTTTAATTGAGTTGAGTTTAGGGATTTTTATAGAAGTATAGAAGTTAAACCTTTTTTACATCAAGCATGACTTATGATTGTGTTAGCTCTTCAAGTTTATTGAAGGATCAAGAATACAATACCACGTTTCAGCTCATATTGAGGCTTTTTTAAGTATGTATACTTGAGAAAGGCCCAGTGTTAGCTGAAACGTTGTATGTGATTCTTGATCCTTCAATAAATTTAAAGAACTTTCAACTTGGATGCTGTTGGGCTCCTTTGCTACTAGTTACCTTGTCCACTTGGATGCTGTTGGGCTCCTTTGCTACCAGTTACCTTGTCCACTTGGATGCTGTTGGGCTCCTTTTCTACCCGTTACCTTGTCCACTTGGATGCTGTTGGGCTCCTTTGCTACTAGTTACCTTGTCCACTTGGATGCTGTTGGGCTCCTTTGCTACTAGTTACCTTGTCCATTTGGATGCTGTTGGGCTCATTTTCTACCCGTTACCTTGTTCACTTGGATGCTGTTGGGCTCCTTTGCTACCAGTTACCTTGTCCACTTGGATGCTGTTGGCCTCTTGCTACCAGTTACCTTGTCCACTTGGATGCTGTTGGGCTGCTTTGCTACTAGTTACCTTGTCCACTTGGATGCTGTTGGGCTCCTTTGCTACTAGTTACCTTGTCCACTTTGATGCTGTTGGGCTCCTTTGCTACTAGTTACCTTGCCCACTTGGATGCTGTTGGGCTCCTTTTCTACCTGTTACCTTGTCCACTTGGATGCTGTTGGGCTTCTTTGCTACCAGTTACCTTGTCCACTTGGATGCTGTTGGGCTCCTTTTCTACCTGTTATCTTGTCCACTTGGATGCTGTTGGGCTCCTTTGCTACTAGTTACCTTGTCCACTTTGATGCTGTTGGGCTCCTTTGCTACTAGTTACCTTGCCCCCTTGGATGCTGTTGGGCTCCTTTTTTACCTGTTACCTTGTCCACTTGGATGCTGTTGGGCTCCTTTGCTACCAGTTACCTTGTCCACTTGGATGCTGTTGGGCTCCTTTTCTACCTGTTACCTGGTCCACTTGGATGCTGTTGGGCTCCTTTGCTACCAGTCACCTTGTCCACTTGGGATTGTGGACCAATCATCGTGCATCTGAACTGCAACTGCAATTTTGGGATGTCTGGTGCCGTTGGATTTGCCTTTACTTAATATGATTGCATTAGGCTGAGTTCAAACTACATTTCTTTCATCCGTTTTTACACAAAAGCGGATAGAAAAAGACATGTAAAACAGATGCATTTGTGTGCATCCGTTTTGATCAGTTTTTTCCTTTGACTTCCATTATAAAGAACGGATCAAAATGCGTCCGTTTTTTAACATGTAAAAAAATGTGGTTGACCACATTTTGTTGTACATTATAAAAAACAGATGCGTTTTGATCTGTTTTTTTTTTTTTTCCTTTTTTTATTAATGGAAGTTAATGGAAAAGATCAAAATGGTTGCAGACAAATGCATCTATTTTCCATCCGTTTTTTATTTAATTTTAAATGGATGGAAAAAAAAAAGACTCACTTTCAAATGAAGAAAAATATGATCTTTGTACAACCTCTTAAGCCCATATGATATCCTTTGTTATCTATGAAAAGGCTTCCTTTCGGTTTATAAGTTAAATTTCTTCCAACTATCTCCCATGCACTATCTAGGTTAGTGGCACCCAGTGGTTAGGACACATCATAAGTGGTCCAATCAAAGACAAGCAGTGAACTAGCAACAGGGTCATGGGTGCCCAATAATCATTGATGTAAATAAAAAGGAAAAGCTGGATCACTTAGTTTTATTCCACCAAAGAGCTAGTATAGCATAAATACCACTGGAAGTGCCTACTATACATGATTCATCATACATGGACTATGAAGCATCTTTTAGATATTGCAATGGCCACACTGTGTTCCTGGCCACCAATGTTAAGGAATGACATGAACATTTAAGTTGTTGACTTGGCCTCTAAATTCCCCGGATGTTGATCCAAAAGTTATTCTTTCTGATGTAATGGGAATATAGGTTTGAATCATGGAGGTCAGACCTCCATAATTTACTGGACTAAAATGATCTGCTGTCTTGGTGCCAGAGTTCTCGGGGCATTTTCAGAGATCTTGTAGAGTCCATGTGTTTGGGGCCATGATGGACAACTATACAATTTTTGGCAGGAGGTTTAATGTTATGAATGACAGATATATACATACCCATATAGGTCCCATGTAACTCTCTTTGTAATTTAATTTTGTAAAAACTTTGACATTTGACCAGTATCAAATAAAGTCTTGTTAAGTCTACTGTGATTTCAAACATTTTTTAACAATAAAACATGAAAAACTCCAAAAGGGGTGAATTAATTAACCCTTTGAGGACCAGGCCCAAAATGACCCAGTGGACCGCGCAAATTTTGATCTTAGTGTTTTCGTTTTTCCCTCCTCCCCTTCTAAGAGCTCCAGCACTCTCAGTTTTCTATCTACAGGCCATGTAAGTGCTTGTTTTTTACAGGAATAGTTGTACTGTGTAATGGCGTCATTCACTTTACCATAACATGTATGACGGAATCCCAAATATATTATTTATGAAGATATAAATTGGTGAAATCGTAAAAAAGAATGCAATATGGTAACGTTTGGGGGGCTCCTGTGTCTACGTAATGCAGTATATGGTAACAGCGACATGACACTATTATTCTATAGGTCAGCCCGAACACAACCATATGCAGGTTACACAGATTCTCTAATGTTATATATGTATTTTTTTTATGAAATCCTTTTTTTTTGGCAATTAAATATTAATAAAATGGGCCTATTGTGACGCTTATAACGGTTTTATTTTTTCACCTACGGGGCTGTATGGGGTGTCATTTTTTCCGCCATGATCTCTAGTTTTTATTAATACCATATTTGTGAAGATCGGACGTTTTGATCACTTTTTATAGATTTTTTTTAATATATAATGTAACATTAAATCGGTAATCCGCGCACTTTTTCCCCTCTTTTCGTGTACGCCGTTTACCGTTCGCAATAACGCTTATTATATTTTAATAGATCGGACAATTACGCACGCTACGGTATATTATATGTTTATATATTTATTTATTTTTATATGTTTTATTTATATAATGGGAAAGGGGGGTGATTTAGACTTTTATTGGGGGAGGGGTTTTGGGGTAGTGTGTTGGTGTTTTGAACTTTTTTTTTTTTTACACTTTTGAAGTCCCTTTGGGGGACTTCTACATACATTACTTTGATTTTTACACTGATGAATGCTATGCCATAGGTATAGCATTGATCAGTGTTATCGGCGCTCTGCTCATTGAGCCTGCCTGTGCAGGCTCAGTGTAGCAGATCGCCGATCGGACCGCACGGAGGCAGGTAAGAGACCTCCGGCAGTCCGTTTCAACGATCGGGACCCCCGCAGTAACACTGCGGGGGTCCCGATCGGTAAGTGACAGGGGACTCCCCCGGTCACTTACACTTAAACGCCGCGGTCGCGCCGCGATCGCGGCGTTTAAGGGGTTAATGACACGCGGCAGCACGATCGCTGCAGCGTGTCATTACCGGTGAGGTCCCGGCTGCTGATTGCAGCCGGCCCCCACCTGCTATGAAGCGCGCTCCGCTCCGGAGCGCGCTTCATAGCGGGAAAAACACCCAGGACGTAAGGTTACGTCATGGGTCGTCTGGGGACAGACTTCCATGACGTAACCCTACGTCCAGGGTCGTCTAGGGGTTAAATAAACAATAGACAAGGAAAACAATGGAAAGAAAGAATGAGCTGGATAAAATAAATTCTTTAATAATATTACATCAGCTTTTGCTGGTTTTTATTGTGTGTCACTTGAGTAAGATTATGTAAAACCAGAGGACAAAGATACAGACTAAGTCAGGAGACAAACACGCAGTCAGGGACACAAGCCAAAGTCAGGAAACCAATAGATCAGGATAGCAAATCACAGGGTAGGAAGTGAGTATAGGCTCACTGAGTATATGCTATGGCAAACATTAGGCATAGAGAATGACTGAGTTTTAAAAGAAATAAAGTCCTGGTTTTAGAAGTGATTGGGGGAGACAGACAAGAACTTAGACAGGATGATAGGGTTGCCAATCATGGGCAAGGCAAGGAATTAACCATTAAGGTGTCACATTCGCGGCCGCGGCACATACCTCTCGCCGCACCACTGCTACCCCATCTCCTGCTCTGTGCCGGGGCTCCTCCTCCTCCAGCTCCCGGTCAGCTCGACGGGCGGATCCCTGTCTCCTAGGGAGCAAGCGCGCCGGCTCTGCTATAATTTAAAGGGTCAGTGTGCCTTTTATTGGCTGCTGCTCTGAGGCTCTCCTACAAATTGCAGCCCTGCCCCACCACAGGTGTTGGAGCCATTGCATGCTTCCTAGTGTGTTCAGTCCCAGCTACCTGTTGTTCCCACCCATTGTTCCTGCACATTGTTTCTGCTACCTGCGGTTCCCTGTATCTAGCTGCCTATCTGCCTTTCTGCCTGCTTGCCTACTGTTCCTGCTACACCTCATCTGCCGTCAGAAGCAAGCCAAGCCAGGGGTAGTGACCTGGGGGTCGCCTGCCGCAGCAAGTCCATCCCGCCTTGCGGTGGGCTCTGGTAAAGACCAGCTGCCCCTTAGACTCCGCAGCCTGGTGCGGCTTACGCCATCGCTAGTGACGGTCCAGTGGATCCACGACATACACTATATACGTTACATAAGGTGCTGGTACAATTTACGCCAGAAAATACACGAGTGTTAACCAATTATCCAATCAATTAGGCAAGGACAGAATCCACCCATGTTCACACTAGGAATGACGCCCACACCCACTTAGTCAACATGCACATAAACATACCTAGGCATACCCCTTATTTTTCTATCCGCCTACTAGGCCTTATTCATACTACTCTACTAGCAAACTGATCACACTCCTATTTCTTGTATGTTTTCTACAAGTAAGAATGCCTACAAAGCTGCACACACATGTACCTTGGGAAGTAGGAATGCAAATTACTGTTCTTACTGTTTCTACACACTTTAAGCAACACAGTTTTAGGAAGAATATGCATACGCGTACGGAATGGTTAGACATCAAGTGAAATACATACATGTATGTGTACTAGAGACACCTTTATAAGGAATTAAAACAGAATATATTTGAATAAAAAGCTAAATAACATACCCTGTAACAGTATAGTTCTATAATAACAAATGACATTGTTGACAATGTCTAAGGCTGGGTTCACACTACTTTTTTTTTATCCATTTTTGAATTTTTGTGTACCTAAAAAAACTGATGCATTTTGATCTGACTTTCAATAAAAAACAAACAAACATCAAAATGCATCAGTTTTTTTTTACATACACAAAAATAAATTCAGCTATGTTTTTGTGTATGTTGTGTATGCATTTTGATCCTTTCTTTATAATAGAAATCACTGGAAAAAACAGATGCACACAAATGTATCAGTTTTTCATCCTTTTTTTTTTGCAAGAATGGATGAAAAAAAATGTAGTGTGAACACAGCCTAATCAAAATTAATTTTAAATATTATAAAAATTCACCTAAAATTGGTCGAATATTTTAGTCCTGCTGATTCTTTAATTCTGACTCCTCTACAACTTTATTTTGATAAATCTGGATATATAACAGTGGCAGACACCAGCTTAGTAGCTGTCACCTGCTGAGTCTGTGCTAATACACCACTGAGGTAGGGGCAGATGATACAACATTATTTTAATGTGTCACCATTGGGTACAAGTGATTTGTTGCAATGTTGATCTCACAGATTTTCTTTGAATTGCACTGTAGATTTTGAGTTTATAGTAGGTACAGTGCAGAAATGGAAAAATAATTGCTTTATTTTTCACAATATACATTATACTGAGAATTTTTAAAGCTGCATTTAGAATGCCTGTTATAAAGTTGTATGAACTATACACACTCTGGGGGAGATTTATCAAACATGGTGTAAAGTGAAACTGGCTCAGTTGCCCCTAGCAACCAATCAGATTCCACCTTTCATTTTCCAAAGAGTCTGTGAGGAATGAAAGGTGGAATCTGATTGGTTGCTAGGGGCAACTGAGCCAGTTTCACTTTACACCATGTTTGATAAATCTCCCCCTATATCCATATATATATATATATATATATATATATATATATATATATATATATATATATATATGTATGTATTAGAAGTGGTAGCCATCAGAATTAGCTTTATAGAAGGTGGAATTGGTGGTTCCAATTTTTGTGTAGTTTTTTTAATATACATTACTTGTATGCAGTAAAAAGACTTTCATTGTGACAACTGGGCTATAAATATCCAAAATATGTGCATATAGGAGAAGATTAAGGCTATGTTCCCACATGGCAGTTCCGTCAGTCTTTTGGTCAGTATTTTTTCAACCAAAATCAGGAGTGGGTTGAAAACACAGAAAGGCTATGTTCCCACACCGTATTTTTGCTCAGTATTTTGGCCAGTATTTTGCAACCAAAACCAGGATTGGATTGAAAACACAGAAAGGCTATGTTCACGCACTGTTGAAATTGAGTGGATGGCCGCCATGTGATGGCAAATAATGGCCATTATTTCGAAACAATGGCCGTTATTTTAAAATAACGCTAATTATTTGCCAGTAAATGAAGACCATCCACTCATTTTCAACAGTGTTGGAACAGAGCTTGTGTTCTCAATCCACTCCTGGTTTTGGTTGAAAAATACTAACCAAATACTGAGCAAAAATACTGTGTGGGAACATAGCCAAACTGCATATCTTTCCATTATAATTTTTCCCCTTTAGTCCCTTGAGGGAGGCTTTCCTCTCACCCACCATGGTCCTTACTATTTCTACTCAGAACTTCCCTTCTTAACAATTAGGCCATGTTCCCACTCTGTAAGAGATCGGCCGTTCCGTGACCCGGCCGGTGTCAGAGAAGATCATCCCGGCCGGGACTGCAGTACCGGCTAGATGATCTACCCCACCGCTAAATTCGGATGCGGGCTCATCCATGCGCTCCCGCATCAGAATTTCCCACTGCACACAATGGAGCGTGCGGCCGCAGAAAACTGACACGGCAGTTTCTTGCTGCATTGCTAGGGTTTCCGGCCGGAGTGTATACTATGGGGGAGATTTATCAAAGGGTGTAAGATTTAGACTGGTGCAAACTGGCCACAGCAACCAATCACAGCTCAGCTTTTCTTTCACCAGAGCTGAAAGCTAAGCTGTGATTAGTTGCAGTGGGCAGTTTGCACCAGTCTAAATATTACACCCTCTGATATGTGGCAGTGAAATGATAGAATCAGGGATTTGATCAAGCCCTTCCATCATTTCCCTGAAGAAAGTCAGTGATTTGATCAAATCACTGACCCCTTTCAGGGAAATGATGGAATGGAATTTTACCCCCTGCAACATACCTCCTGCTCTCTGCTCTGCTCCCCTGTCCGCCACCGGTCCCCTACATTCCCGTGTGCTGTGTGATGCTGTTGATGCTGCCTCCTGCCCCCTGCTGTGCTCCCCTGTCTGCCTCCACTCCCATGTGCTGTGTGATGCTGCCTCCTGCTCCCCTGCTCCCCTGTACACCTCCTGTCCCGTGTGCTGTTTGATGCTGCCGGCTGGGTGGGGGGGACCTCCCCGACAAAGCCCAGCACTTCCCATCTGCTGCTGCAGCCATGATGTTGAGCTCTTTGTGAGGGGGAGGAGAGATGGTGGCAGACATCAGCCCCTGAGCCCCGACATCACAGCCCGACCAGGACACCTGTCGGCAGCTGCAGCCTCTCCTGTCGGGGGAGGAGTCCTGGCGCCATCTTGGTCCTCCTCCTCCGCGTCCACCCGCTGCTGCCCTTGTCATGGTGCCTGCTGTGGAGGTGACAGGAGACACGCTATCACAAGCCCTCCTGCTCCTGCTGCGCCTGCCTGGAGGTCCGATGCCTTCTTTGGCCTTCGGCTCCATGTCCACCCTGTCAGCCGAATGCCTTCCAAGAGGCCACCGCCATCTTGGGCCTCCTGATCCTCGCTGCTGTGCCTCGCCTTTGGTGAGTAACACAGGTTACTAGGGTTACTAAAATGTTTTCCTGCATCTACTCATATGTGATTTTCATAGGCCACGCTCCCAGCCTCCATCATTTTACTTCATAGATCCTGTAAGTCACCAATCCTCTCTGGTGTCCCTGCAATCCTTAAACAAATTTTTTTCTCATCACTGCCCTCCCTCCTATGCCTTACCGCTCCTGTCCGGCGCCTGTGCCGCCATCAAGCAAGTTTTAACTCAACGCTGACATCCGTCATTTTACCTGACATGACGTACTGTAGAAAAATGGCTTCTGAGATAGAAAAACACAGACCTAATTTGTGTCTGAAGATCAGTTTAATGAAACAGTCAGGATGTTTTTCAACGAGCGTCATGATAAAGAGAGAACTCTATGGACCTATGAAAGGATAGAAGAAGCTATCACAGTCATTGAACAATTTAAAGTAGCACTGCTACTTCAGCTACAACGGACACACAAACAGTACTATTATAAAAAAAAATACGATGTTATGGAAATAGGTGCTGAAAAATCTCAGATTTTGAAGAGAAGGTCTGACTCCGATCCAGTCATGAAAATAGTGCCAATGGAAACTTTTATCACATGCTTAGAGAAACCCATTAATCCACTGGCCACTGAGGCAGAGATAAAATGCTGTATAGTTTGAAATCCAAATACCTAATACCTACTTCAGTTGTAGTTCTTAAGACTCTGCAAGGTATGTCAGTGCAAAAAAAATTCTCAAGCAAAGGAATCATGGTTAGCCCAATTGTGTCTAGCGACTTCATTCATCGCGGCCAAGTCCATTTAGTTGACTTACAGTCGAGCACAGATAGAAATTACAAATGCTTACTGAACTACCAGGACCACGTCACGAAATTCTGCCTTCTTCGTCTGTTGACGTTGATAAGGACCGCTGAAGTAGCAATGGAGCTACTAAAGAGATTTTTAGAAGTAGGTTGTCCCCATATACTACAAAGCGACAACGACCGCGGGTTTAGGGCTGCTTTCATATAGGAGTTAACAAGCCTGTGGCCAACGTGCAAAATTGTCAATGGTAGGCCCAGATATTCAGCTAGTGAAGGCTCTGTTGAGTGGTCAAATCAAGATGTTAAAGCTATGTTGCGTGCTTGGCTAATTGACAACGACACAAAAAATTGGGCTATAGGTTGTTACTTTGTTCAATTCCAAAAGAATTCCTCCTTTTACCGAACCATTAAGCGGTCACCCTACAAAGCTTTGTTTGGAACAGAACCAAAAACAGGACTCCAATCTAGTCTTTTTTTCGAAAGGGCTGCTTCAAAATCTTGTTACCGAAGAGGACTTGGATCTACTTCTTAATCGGCAGGACCCTTACCCTATTTTAACACCAGAAGACTTACCCACAGCTTCCTCAGAGAACAGCGATGACAACGCTTCAACTTCAAAAGAAGTACTACCATCTGAATTAGTTGATTGCAACGCTTCGACTTCAAATAATATGTCAACAGTTAAATCCATCAACACTCCAATGTCACACGATCTACCGGCAACTCACCAAAAGGCTTTAAATCTAGACAACCTACCACAAATTGAATCCTCTGGAGCTTTACCCGCATCAGAAGGGGCAGCGACTGTCAGTGACAGTCGAGCATTTTGCGTTGTTTGTGGAATGGAATCTACCGGAGCCCATTCATGTGACATTTGTAAAAATCCGGTGCACGCCATATGTTTCAGCTACCTGTTTCCTTTGTTAATTAGTTTCAAATAAATAATTTTTGTTTTAAAGACTATTGTCGTGTTTAGGGATGGTCCGAATCTGCCGAGGTTCAGGTTCGTATGAACCCGAACGCTCGGCATCAGATTCCCGCTGTCTGATTCAGCGAGAGGAACGCATAGAAAACTGGGATACAGCCTATGGCTATGAGCGGGCAGACAGTGGGAATCATTACCGAGGGTTCGGACCATCCCTCGTGTTACTTAATAAATACAAAGCCAGGCGACTCCTGACTCGTTAATTCCATCATTTCCCTGAAAGGGGTCAGTGATTTGATCAAATCACTGACTTTTTTAAGGGAAATGATGGAAGGGCTTGGTCATTTCATCATTTCCCGGGATTTGAGGGATTTGATCAAAACCCTGAATTCTATCATTTCACTGCAACATATACACTCCGGCCGGGATTCCCTCAGGTGCAGCACTACGTAAGTACCGTAGTAATCAGGGCCATGATCAACAGCGGCCGTGATCACTACGGTACTTACTTATTGTGAACATAGCCTAACACTGTGCAGTCAGGTCTTAAAAGGGTTGTCCATAATATATAAACAAAATTACATTTACCTAGGGCTATGAAATAATAAAAAAAACAAATACAAAACACCTCTTTCATGCTTGCTAGTAGCATTGCTGCTCTGGTCCTCCTGCTGCCTTTGTATTCTCCATTATAGGGATTACATCCTGAACAACCCGCAGCCATCATTGACCTCAGAGGTCCTATTCTGACGACTGCTGAGGCTAATAATTGGTTGCCCCAGAGTAGTGAGAGCATGTGATGAAAGGAAGTAAATAAAGGCAGCAAAGACTTGAGAGATGTTACTGGACTCCACAGCCTGTCAACCTTCTTGGGTACCTCTCACACAGGCATGGCCCAAAAAGCTGAAGCAGGTTTTCATTGTGTCATATCTAGGACTCCACACAATGGAGCGTGTGGCTGGAGCCATTGTGTGAACTGACATGTCTGTGCAACAACGGCCGTGATTTATGCTAAACATACGTTGTGTGAACATGGCCTTAATATGTAAGAAGTAAAATAGTAGTAAGACACAACTTAAGACACTTAGCAACATATTTCTTGACCATACAACAATTTTAGTCTGGGATACAGGTACTGGGTTAGGATTGACTGACAGAGACTCAAAATGTAAGTCACCGGATCCTGAGAGTGACTGACTATGGGGAAACTAATAAGAAATCACATTTCCTAAACTACTACTTACTGTTGTGTTTCTTTCCTCATTTTTGTTTCTTATCATAACTGGAAGTAATTTCCCTTTCAATTAAAAAGACATATAAATTTTATAAAATTGCAACCAGCCCTGAGCATGTTCAAGTGGCGCTGTATTAGAATCGGTTCTAAAAATTAACTATAAGAAATGTGTTTTAAATCACGCATTACTATATGGAGCATATACCATATAGCTAATAAATTGAACTGTAACAGAGACACTATAGTACTTAGATATTAGTGTTCCCATTTTTAAAGAACTATAGATTATACACAATGTTTTATATAAGTAGACACAGAGTTAGGCTGGGTTCACACTACGTACTGTATATTTCAGTCAGTATTGTGGTCCTCATATTGCAACCAAAACCAGGAGTGGATTAAAAACACAGAAAGGCTCTGTTCACACAATGTTGAAATTGAGTGGATGGCCGCCATATAACAGTAAGTAACGGCTATTATTTCAATATAACAGCCGTTGTTTTAAAATAACAGCAAATATTTGGCATTAAATGGCGGCCATCCACTCAATTTTAACATTGTGTGAACAGAGCCTTTCTGTGTTTTCAATCCACTCCTGGTTTTGGTTGCAATATGAGGATCACAATGCTGACTGAAACCAGCCTCAATAAAACTTAAAAAAAAAATATTTGTGACTGAAGTCTTGATGATCTACAATGATTTATAAATCATTAATTAACTTTTTTTTTCTCCACTGTGATAACTGATGGATTATTATTACATCCACCAGCAATCCTAAAGAAAAACACAGATAATGCAGTGTCCCACTATGTGAATTTTAAGGCCCCGTTCCCACTGAGGAAAGGTAGCGGAATTCCGCGACGGAATTGTCCGCCGCGGAATGCCGTTAGCCTCCCGCTCATAATGGGAGTCTATGGGAGGCGCGCGCTCCTGCTCTGTACGCGCTGAAGAATGAACATGTTCATTCTTCAGCGCGGACAGGGCTGATTGACAGTTGACTGCTTATATAAAGCATGGATAGATAACTGCCAATCAACAGCTGGTGGGCAGAGTTTTTTTTGCTTCTCATGAATATTGAGGACTACTGGGCTCAATAATGTTGTTTTCTTATCAGTCTGACTCCGAACTGCCCAGAGCAGGAGAGGTTTTCTATGGGGATTTGCTGCTGCGGACAGTTCCTGTCTGGGACAGAGGTGGCAGCAGAGAGCACTGTGTCAAACTGAAAAGAAAACAACATTTCTTGTAGGACATACAGCAGCTGATAAGTATGGGTAGTCTTTAGATTTTTAAATAGAAGAAAATTACAAATCTGTATAACTTTTTGAAACCAGTTGATCTGAAAGAAAAGCAATTTTTGCTGGATAACCCCTTTAGGCTCATATTAAATGTTGCACTCGTCATGTAAGACATGCCTTTCGGCCATTAACATTTCCCTATACAGTGACCATTCAGTGCTATCTGTTTTGGATGTTGTAACATGGTAGCCATTTTGGAAATATTTATGAAGTACATTCACCCAGAAATCCTTGCTATGGACTGGCAGCAAGTATTGAATGTATTCAATGTGCATTCAATATTTCCAAAAGAATGTGACTGGGTTGCTAAGCAACTGCTCCACGTAGCAAGTGGTGACGTCAGAAAAGTAGTCATTAGGGAATCTTAAGGACTCTATAATGAATAATTCCAATGGGAAACTCCAGTCTTTATTGGAGTTTCCCTTTATAATATCAAAAGCACTTGCCATGGATTACCTGCAATAAGGTAAAATACTATAAAATGTTACAAAAAGCTAGAAACAAAAGGGATGCTAAAACACTTAATAAAAGCAATAAACAAAGGAGATGCTAAAACACTTAATAAAGAAAGTAAATTTTTAAATATATATTCTCAAATACCCTATTAAGGAATTCTCTGGATAGATGGGGTAGCTCATTCAAAATCTATTAGTGATGGTGGAGAGTGGCTACAAAGCATATCTTTGGCTTTGAAGCACCCATTGACTGTTATTCTTCATTTTCTTTGTGGTGGTGCTGCAAGGAATTTGAGCGCTTTCTGTTCGGTTGCTTCTCAGATTACAGCACAGACAACTTATGAGCCGCCTGTTGTAAGTGGAGCAGCCAACTAGAAGAGGATTGCCCATAAAAAAACAACAATTTTATATATATATATATATATATATATATATATATATATATATCCCAGTATAGAGTCTTGTTTTAATAAATAAATAAAATGTAAGGTGTTGCG
This sequence comes from Dendropsophus ebraccatus, assembly GCF_027789765.1. Classification (NCBI taxonomy): domain Eukaryota; kingdom Metazoa; phylum Chordata; class Amphibia; order Anura; family Hylidae; genus Dendropsophus; species Dendropsophus ebraccatus. The sequence continues at coordinate 126,758,811 of NC_091460.1, read as the reverse complement.
TTGGTCTCGAATGACTATTTTAGCAATTATATTATTTATATTATACTCAAACACCAACCTACTTAAAGCATATGGGCCTTATACTATGCATTATAATCTACAGTAGGCCTTGGGCCTTATATAGTATGATAAAATTACAACAATTAATGTAATTTGCTATACATTCCTGACAAAGCAAAAAAAAAAAAAATTATATATATATATATATATATATATATTTCCCATTAAAGAGTCCTGTTTAAATAAATAAATAAATTAATTAATTAATTAAGAAAATATAAGGTGTTATGTTGGGGCGCCTTTATACAGACAGATTTATCTGACAGATTTTTTAAGCCAAAGCCAGGAATGGATTTGAAAAGAGGAGAAATCTCATTCTTGACTTTATGACCTGCTCTTTGTTTATAGTCTGATCCTGGATTAGGCTTCAAAAATCTGTCAGATAAATCTGTTTGTGTAAAGGCCCCCTAAGGGTCCATTTACACAGAAAGATTATCTGACAGATTATCAGCCGAAGATTTGAAGCCAAAACCAGGAACAGACTATAAACAGAGATCAGGTAATAAAGGAAAGCCTGAGATTTCTCCTCTTTTCAAATCCATTCCTGGCTTTGGCTTCAAATCTTTGTCAGATAATCTGTCATATAATCATTCTGTGTAAATGGACCCTTATGGTGCGTTTACACAGGCAGGTTTATCTGACAGATTTTGGAAGCCAAACCCCGGAATGGATTTGAAAAAGGGAGAAATCTCAGTCTTTCCTTTATGACCCGTTCCCTGTTAATGGTCTGTTCCTGGCTTTGGCTTCAAAAATCTGACAGATAAATCTGCCTGTGTAAACGCACCATAATGCTGGGTTTACACGAAACAATAATTGGGCCAATCGTACGATTAACGATGTCGGAGTAACGATTTATTTCAAAACGATCAGCGTTTAGACGGTACGATATATCGTACGGAAAAATCGTTTTGCTATCGTTTTGCGATCGCGCGCCCCGCAACCCGGCCCGCTTGCAGCTCGGCCAGCAGCCCGGCCCCCCACTCATCCGCAGCCCGACCCCAAGGTCAACCGCAACCCCCTGCGCTGCCCCGATCGCCACCTGCGCCGCCGCTCCGATCGCCACCCCCGCCGCTCCGATCGCCCCCCGGCCGCCGCCGCTCCGATCGCCCTGCCGCCGCTCCGATCGACTCCCCGCTGCTACCGCCGCTCTGATCGCCCCCCCTTTGCCGCCACGGTGGCGGCGGCGACGATCGGAGTGGCGGCGGGGATGGCGATCGGGGCGGCGGGGGTGGCGATTGGGGCGGCGCAGGGGCTGCGGATGAGCGGGGGGCGGGCTGCGAGCGGGGGGCCGGGCGGACGGACTTTCGCGCGACGACTCTTTACATGGAACGATCTGCGAATTTTTTTGCAAACGACGAACGTCGATTTAAGAACAAGATAACAGATTGAAATGAACGATTTCTCGCTTGTCGTTCGATCATTCGCTGCGCGTACGATTATCATTCGAATTCGATCATAAATTATCGTGCAAATTCGAACCATAATCGTTCCGTGTAAACCTAGCATTCGTCTCTAACGACTATTTCAGCAATTATATTATACTCTAACACCAACCTACTTAAAGGATATGGGCTTTTTGCTATGCAATATAATCTAGGCCTCGGGCCTTATACAGTATCATAGAATTATAACAATTAATGTCATTTGTCTTACATTTGCTATACGTTCCTATATATATATATATATATATATATATATATATATGTATATAAAATTTAAGCAGCTTCTTCCGACTTTATGAGAAATGGCTCCCAGATTTTATCCGATTTGATTTTAATTGGACGTATAAATTAAAGGCAACACAATTCATCAGCAGATTATAGAAATACACAGCGCTCATTATTTTATTGGAAGCGGCATGAGCGCATCTCTTATTTCGCAATAAATGAGTGTTGCAGCCTGTATCCTCTGCATGGCCACTAATAGCAGCCTCTACCCCTTTGTAGCCATTAGTGTGCTGCTTGTTTGCAGGACCTTCACAAATGGTCCCCTAAATTGGGGCTGGTTTATGAATTCAAAAGTCATGGTAATTACGCAGCTGTTTGGAAAATGTGTTGGAGTGGTCTAACAGTAACAGCCCCTCCTTTCTCTCCCCTTCTGCTCTCTCACATTCATTACTGTCTAAATGAAAGGACGTGTATACAGTGATTATGAGGTTTCATATGAATCCCCCAAGCCATAAAGAAGAATTTCCTAATTGTCAGCTGGACTGTGCTTGTTTAAAATAATTAGGGTTCAGCCGCTCCGGCAGACCATTTCTCCCTCAGCTCATGCTTTATTAGATACTATCAGTTTCCTGCACTTGCTTTTTCTGCTTTTCCTCTTTTTTTTTTCTTTTTTTTTTTTTTTTTTTGACCCTACTATCCTGTCTGTATCAGGCATGCGAAGAAAGAAGTTGAGAGGCGCAGAAACGCATTACCTTTAATGTACACAAACAACCATTCCATAAGGCTATTGGCAATCTCCCGGACATGGGGAGGGTATTAAACAAGGATAAAAAAAATAAACAAAAAAAAATCACTGCATGCCAATGCATTTTATTATTGTCTTTTTTTTTTTAAAAAAGAGAGAGATAGCCGAAATCTTTCTTAATTACCATTTATTTCAATGACAGAATTGTAATTTATCATTTAGTTGTAATTTGACATATGTTCACACCTTTGCCATTTCCAATTTCCTCCTCCATTCTAATTGTCTGCTTCACTCGCCTGTCATGCGCTCCTCCTGGGATTAATTCAAGCTGTCTGTCTGCACCGAGCTACCAGCACACTCGGGGCTGCGGGGAGCGTGACAGTGTCAATGTGCGCACAGTTTATCTGAGGCAATGCCCAGACACTGCTCTCCTGCATTCAGCCTTGCCCTATTGTTTGTTGTTTATTCCATCTCAAATGTGTGACTTTGCTGTGTATTATTAGCCTGTAATTATTTCTCTGGCTGACACCGAGAAGAAGTCGTAAATTAATTACTGAGTGGGGGGGGTTAGGCAATTATTGGACAAAGAGATCTATCTATCTATTATCTATCTATCTATCTATCTATCTATCTATCTATCTATCTATCTATCTATCTATCTATCTCCTATCTATCTCCTATCTATCTATCTATCTATCTATCTATCTATCTAGCTAGCTATCTATCTTCTATCTAGCTATTTTCTATCTATCTATCATCCATCTATCTTCTACTGTAGCTATCTTCTATCCATTTATCTATCTATTATCTATCTATCTATCTATCTATCTCCTATCTATTATCTATCTATCTATCTATCTATCTATCTATCTATCTATCTATTATCTATCTATCTTCTATTTATCTATCTATCTATCTATTATCTATCTATCTATCTATCTATCTATCTATCTATTATCTATCTATCTATCTATTATCTATCTATCTATCTATCTATCTATCTATCTATCTATCTATCTATCTATCTATTATTTATCTCCTATCTATCTATTATCTATCTCCTATCTATCTATCTATCTATCTATCTATCTATCTATCTATCTATCTATCTATCTATCTATTTTCTATCTATCTATCATCCATCTATCTTCTACTGTAGCTATCTTCTATCCATTTATCTATCTATTATCTATCTTTCTATCTTCTAGCTATCTAGCTATCTTCTATCCATTTATCTATCTATCTGCCGTATTTTCCGGCGTATAAGACGACTGGGCATATAAGACGACCCCTGACTTTTAATTAGATTGTCAGGGATTCGCCTTATACGCCGGAAAATGTTAACCCCTGTCTGACCGCAGCCCTGCTGAGGTCAGGCAGGGGTTAACTGCAGCTAAACTAATGAAAAAAACAAAAAGTTAACTTAACCGGGCCCGTTCCTGGCCTCCACACGTCTTCTCCTCTGCTTATACAACTTCGTAATGTGTGTTATTTGAGTGAATGGCCCCCAGCCTCGTGTTCCCCCCACCCGCAGAAGTGTGGTGCATTGTACTAACCGAATTACTGTCGACCCCCGGCTGCCATCTTGGGACAGTGACGTAATATTCAGGAGGCCAGCCAGACCGCTCCAGCCGTCCCTCATGCCAGCCCCCCTCTGCCGTGTCATCAGCTGCTCAGCCGCGATTGGCTGAGCATAACTATGCTCAGCCAATCGCGGCTGAGCAGTTGATGACGCACCAGAGGGGGGTATAACTTTGTAATGTGTGTTATTTAGTGAATAAATGTGTAGCACCACGCTACCTCTTTAACAGAAGAGTATAGACTGTTATAGCCTCAAAGGGAAGTCCAACAAGTTCATATATTGGTCCAGATTTAACAACGTCTGTGTATGACGTACAGTATGATGTCCGTGTCTTATGAGAACCTCTGGATTTTAGAAGGACAACTCCGGCGATTTTTTTTTTTTAAATTAACCCCTTAACGACATCGGGCGTAAACTTACGCCCTCGCGCCCTGGTACTTGGCGCATCAGGGTGTAAATTTACGCCCGTTGTTTCCCCGATCGCTGCGTGTTCGCACACAGCGATCAGGGAAGATGGCCTGCTATAAATCATAGCAGGCCATCTTAGCTTCTCGGCACGGGGGGTGGTTAACACCCCCCGTGCTTACGATCGCCGCTATAGGCTGATCAATTCAGATCAGCCAATAGCGGCGATCGGAACCTTTCCTGGTCATCGGTGACCCGATGACCCAGAAAAAAATGGCGGTCGGTGCTGTCCGAGGACGGCACCGACCGCCATTACTGTAAAAAGTAATGGTGGTCACCGTGCCACTGGCCCGATCGGCGATCGGGCCGGTGGCACGGCGATCAGAGTCCCACAAAATAATAAATACCTGCCCTGGACCCCTCAGCTAGGTAGCGGAGGGGTCCAGAGCAGGTATTTGTACATTACTCACCTGTCCCGGGCTCCTGATCGGCGTCTTCCGGGTTTGCGGCGTCCTCCATCTTTCCGTTCGGTCTTCGGATCTTTCCGGCGGTCCCCGTCGTCTTCTCTCGGCTATTTTCGGCTCCAGCCTCGTCATTTTCCGGAATTTGCGCTCTGCTGCCCTCTAGCGGCTGATATGTGTAATACACGTATCAGCCACTATAGGGATGTTCAGAATGTAGAAAAAGTTTTTTTTTGTTTTTCCAAATTTTTTTTTTTCTATTTTCCGCACCCTATCGCCGCTGAGTGTTGATCAGCATCGCACGAAAGTGCGCTGCTAATCAGCAACTCCTCCTTTTTGGCGTAGGGTGGTTTTTTTCTATATTCTACTGCCACGGTCTGCTGATAAGTGCCGAACATAAGTGCGGCATTTATCAGCAACTCCTTTGTTGGCGTAGGTTTTTTTTTTATACTTACTGTAAAAAAAACACGTAAAAAACACTACATTACACCACACTACATTGAATAAAGTTTGACACTACACCACTACATACCCCATATACCAATCCCCGTATAAAGATGGCCCCCAGGGTGTTTTCGGCGTCAGAGGGATACGTTATTATTGCCTCCGACACCGAAACAGCCAGTGAGGATGAATGGGGGGATCCTTCTTTCCTCCATTCATCCTCATCATCCTCATCATCCAGTGACGTGTCTGGGGGTAGCGTAGCGTACGCTGCCCCCCAGACACGTCTTTTCTGCCAGTACCGCCCCAATAAGAGATGACGGTATGGCGTGAAATTCTCCAAACTGTGTGAGCGTACCTCAGGGTACACTTACAAATTTAGGGTACGTGCACACTGCGGAATGGCGAAGGATAACCCTTTGTGCATTCCGCAGCTGGCACCCGCCGGCGGACTGATGCGGGCGCATGTCTCTACCCGTGTCATAGACTCCATGTTATGCACAGGCGGATTCCGTCGTCCATCCAAAGAATGAATACGTTGGACGGAGAGCGGAATCCGCCCGTGCATAGAATGGAGTCTATGACACGGATGGAGACGTGCGCCTGCATCAGTCCGCCGGCGGGTGCCAACTGCGGAATGCACGAAGGGTTATCTGTCGCGATTCCGCAGTGTGCACGTACCCTTAGAGTGTATGTAGGAAGGGACACCCCAATCCAGCCCCAAGATGCCCCCTCCCCCCCAACCTCGGAACAAGTGGGAAGATCGTCCGGGTACTGATCTTCCCACTGCTGGATAAAGGTCACCACCTGTACGGGGATAACATTTATACCAGCACCCCCTCTTCTGGTCCCTCGCTGTCCGAGCTACTGTAGCTTGCGGCACGATACGAAAATATCAGAAGTAGTAATAGCGCCCTAATATTTAGTAGCCATATAGCGGACCCAGCGCTTCTGGATATGAAGGACCCCGTATCGAACCAGGACAACATTTTCCAGGTGACGTCCCCCACACTGGAGAACAGGAGACCCGAGAAGAAGTGTAGAGTGTGGTGTAACAGGGGGATCAGGAAGGACACCATTTTCCAGTGTGACACCTGTCCTGATCACCCCGGCCTCTGCATACTGGATCGCTTTAAGGCGCACCACACATCATTGGAGTTCTACATTATCCAAATTCCGTCCCTTATTCCTATTTCAGGGGTCACGTTGATCCAGGGATTATTCTGATCGCCATTATGGAGTCGGGAAGGAATTTTTCTCCTGTGATGAGGCTACTGTCGTCTGCCTCACGAGGGTTTTTTGCCTTCCTCTGGATCAACACAGGTTGAATTTGATGGACACCTGTCATTTCCAATCTTATAAACTAATAATTGGCCTAATACCCCCAAATAAATTAGAATTGTCCCTTTTCCCAGCTAAATAGGTATGGCCGCCATTCCCATTAGAGGATGCCATGATGCAATTACAAAGCCTCTGTGCGGCCAGGACAGTAGAAACCCCCCACAATTGACCCCATTCTGAAAACTACACCCCATAAGGAATCTAACAAGGCGGGCAGCGGGGATATGGCCCCCTGGTGACGGCCACATTTGGGACGTGAAAATGAAAAAAAATGGTATTTTTTATTTTCTCGGCATATGTTCTACGTAAGTGACTGTCACCAGTGGGGTCCATATCCTCACTGCACCCCTTGTTAGATTCCTTATGGGGTGTAGTTCCCAGAATGGGGTCACTTGTCGGGGGTTTCTACTGACCTGGCAGCACAGGAGCTTTGTAATTGCGACATGGCCTCCATCCTCCATTCCAGCCTCTAAATGGCACTCTGTCCCTTTGGTGGCTTGCCCTGTGCCCATATGGCACATTATGCCCACATGTGGGGTATTTTCGTACTCAGGGGAAACTACCCTACACGTTTTGTGTTCATTTTCTTTTTTAACCCCTTGTGGAAATGGAAAAAATCAAGGCTAGACCAACATTTAGTGTAATTTTTGTAAAGTTTTTACTCTAAATCATTAATCTTGTCATGATTTTTTCATTTTCACAAGGGGCTAAAAGAAAAAAAAACAATAAATGTGTAGAGCAATTTCACCTGAGTACGGAAATACCCCACATGTGGACATAAAGCGCCATGCGGGTGCAGGGTAAGCCTCCGAAGGGAAGGAGCGCCATTTCGTTTTTGAAGCCTGGATTTGAATGGAATGGATTTCGAGGGGCCATGTTGCATTTAAAAGGCCTCTGTGTTGCCAAGACAGTTGAAACCCCCCACAAGTGACCCCATTATGGAAACTACACCCCTCAAGGAATGTAACAAGGGGTGTAGTGAGCATATCGACCCCACTGGTGACTGCAATGTGGCGTGAAAATGAAATATTACATTTTTTACACTATAATGTTGGTTTAGCCTTGAATTTATCATTTTCACAAGGGGTTAAAAGAGAAAAAAACACACAATATGTGTAGAGCAATTTCCCCCGAGTCTGTAAATACCCCACATGTGGACATAAAGCGCCATGTGGGCGCAGGGCAAGCCTCCGAAGGGAAGGAGCGCCATTTGGATTTTGGAGGTTGGATTTGGCTAGAATGGATGATGAACGCCATGTCGCATGCTGCCAAAACACTGGAAACCCCCCACAAGTGACCCCATTCTGGAAACTGCACCCCTCAGGGAATCTAACAAGGGGTGCAGTGAGGATATGGACCCCTTAATGACGGGCACATTTGTGCCATGAAAGTGAAAAATAAAAATTTTTACTTTTACGTCACATTGTTCCACATTTGTGCCCATCACCAGTGGGGTCCATATGCTCACTGTGCCCCTTGTTAGATTCCTTGAGGGGTGTAGTTTCCAGAATGGGGTCACTTGTGGGGGGTTTCCAGTGTCTTGGCAGCACGAGGGCTCTGTAAATGCGACATGGCCCTTGAAATCCTTTCCAGTGAAATTCAGCTTCCAAAAGCCAATTGGCGCTCCTTCCCTTTGGAGGCTCATCCTGCGCCCCCTTGGCACTTTATCACCACATGTGGGGTATTTCCGTACTCGGGAGAAACTGCGCTGCACATTTTGTGTCTTTTTTTTCCTCTTATCCCTTTAAGAAAATGAAAAATTGAAGGCTAGAACAACATTTTAGTGTAAAAATTTTTTTTTTCTTTTTTCACGCCATGTTGTTCGGAAAATCTGTGAAGCACCTGTGGGGTCCAAATGCTCACTGCACCCCTTGTTACATTCCATGAGGGGTGTAGTTTTCTAAATGGTGTCCCTTTAGGGGTGTTTTTTAGGTTTTGGCACCCCAGAGCCTCTGCCAACCTGAAGTGGTACAGTCAGAAATGACCAAATATAACGGAGGCATTGAAATTCACTAGGCGCTCCTTTGTATCTGAGGCTTGTGGTTGCGTCAAATAGCGCAATAGGGCCACATATGGGGTATTTCTATAAACTGCAGAAACGGGGCAATAATTATTGGGGTGCATTTCTCTGGTAATAGGTTTATAATTATGAAAAATATTGGATTACAATAAAATCTCTGCACAGAAAATTAAAATTTTCAAATTTCTTACACACTTGGCTTTTATTTCTGTGACTCCCCTAAAGGGTTAAAACACTTTCTGGATATGCTTTTGCAGAGTGTGGGGGGTGCAGTTTCTGAAATGGGGTGCTTTGTGGGGCTTTCTAACATACAGGCCCCTCAAATACACTTTAAACCTGAACAGGTCCCTAAAAATATCTGATTTTGAAATTTTACTGAAAATTTGGAAATTTGCTGCTAATGTTTTAAGCTTCCTATCGTCTAAAAAAAATGAAAGATCGTTTAATAAATGCCGCCAACATAAAGTAGACATGTTGCTAATGCTATTTAATATATAATTTATGTGGTATAGCCAAGTTTCAAAGTTGGAAAAATGCAGTTTTTCACATTTTTTCACATTATTTGTTTTTTTTTCATAAAGATTCATTATGAGTATCGACTCCAATTTACCAGAAATGTAAAGTACAATATGTCACGAGAAAACAATCTCAGAATCAGCTGGATAGGTAAAAGCATCCCGAAGTTATTAATGAATAAAGTGACACAGGTCATATTCATAAAATTTGTCTCTGTCATTAAGGCCATTTCAAGCTCTGTCCTTAAGGGGTTAAAAGGTTATATAACTTTGTAATGTTTGTCAATAAACTACCGCCCCCCCCCCCAAGAGAAAGCATACATACCTAATAAATAATAAGTTTCCACCACGTCCCTCTCCTCCTGGCGCCATCTTGTGTGAATATTGCCAGAGCGCACGCGCTGCATGGGGGGGGGGGGGGGGGAGTCGGGCTTTGGACCTGGTCTTCTTCCTCCTGGCATCTTTCACTAAAGTGAATGGGAGAGGTAAAGGCTTCTGGTGCAGGTTGCTCACCCTGATTGACTGAGCAAGCTGGAAGCCATGTGATGCGCTCCAGCCAATGAAAAAGGTGCCGGTAGGCATGCACACCAGCAGCTTCTTCTCTCCTATTCACTTCACTTCAACCTGGAAGTAAGGGAGATCCAAAGACGCCGGCCGAAGCTGACAGGGACGCGGCCGACGGGAGATTCAAGCGGCGATTGTCACTAGAGGCATAGTGAGTATAAAATGTGTGTGTGTCTGTGTTTTTATTTTATGGTATTGCCAGAGTTGTCCTCTAGGATTCTATGGCGTACTCAAACCCCTTTAACCTTTAGTTAGACATTTCTGTAAAAAAATATGATACAACATTCTTAATAAAGGGCCATTCAACTTATGGAACCTTTTCTTAGAACAATGATTTAGAAAGAGTAAAATGGTATCCTTGCTTAACACCATATTGACAAGCCGTATATGTTTTTATGGTTGTTATTAAGGTTATTTTGGCTATGCTGATGCCTTTATAGAGTGGACAGGAAACTGCCTGGCATGGGTCGCCTGTGTTATGGACTGTAGGAGCTTTACTGTCAAAGAGACCGACTCCACTGCTAACTGACAGGATCAGAGAAATCCATTTTTTATGTAAAATACTAAAAATAAAAAAAAAACTACACATATTTGGTATATTTGTGTCTATAACTATAAAAATTCTTCAACCACTAACACTATAAAATTATGTAAAAGAAAAAAAAATATACCAGAACTGCCATTTTCCTCCTTGGAAAAAAAAAAAAAGAAAGCAATTAAAAATGATACTAATAAAAACAACAGGTTTGCCCTGTTGAAGTGCCCACAAAGCTCCATCAAAATAAAAATAAAAAAGGTTATGGGTGTAGAATGTGGCGACACATATTTCTGAATGCATTTTCAATAAAGCGTGTTTCTATTGTGCCAAAGTAGTAAACCGTAAAAAAAAGCTACATAAATTGGCATCAAAGTAATTGTACTAACACAGAGAGAATAAAGTTATAATGTTATTTTTACTGCATGTTAAACATTGTGAATTTAAAAAGCAATAAAGAAAAGAAAAGAAAGACAATTGTTAATGGTTCCATTAAGGCTTAAGGCTACACGTCGATTCCTGGCCACGTGACCAGCAACAACCGCATCACACTGCCTTCTTCTTGCCTGGAAGACATGCCGTTACATAGACTGATTTTGTCTATGATGTTTGGATATTGGCCCACATTTTAACAAAGCGTTTTTTTTTTTTTTTTCATCCGTTTTTTGCAAAACACAGGTGAAAAATGGATGAAAAAAATTTGATGCATTTGTGTCCGTTTTGATCCGTTTTTCCATCGACTTCCACTACAAAAAAAGGGATCAAAACGGATCCTTTTTTTTTTTTTTTTTAACGGACACAAAAACGCAGTCAACCTTATTTTTGTGTCCGTTAAAAAAAACTAATCCGTTTTGATCTGTTTTTTTTTTTAAATGAAAAACAATGGAAGAACGGATCAAAATGGATCCGTACAAATGCATCCGCTTTTTTCATATGTTTTATACAAAAAAATAAATAAAAATAATGTGAACCCAGCCTAAGTGCAAGCATAAACTGGGCAGTCTTTATCCAGATTTATCAGGTTGTTGTACTTAAAGATTGTCTACTCGTAATTTACATCACCTATTACTTGGGTTGAATTTTTAGCAAGATTCAGATGCATTTTTCGTGCCCCGAGTAAAAGTGTCTAAGGGCCCTATTACACAGTGCGGAGATTATCACTCTGTGTATGATAAGCTGATGAAATCATCATGGGCTGATTGTTTCTTTAGGTTGTGACCTAAAATCATTGGGTGTCCGGCGCGCAATGCTACATGTAATAGCGATGCGAGTTTGACGGTTGCTGATTGTAGTATAACGTGGTAACACAGTTATACATTCATACATTTTCAAGAGGAATATTAGAGGAACAACAAAGAGCATGCAACGGTTTTCTACCTAAATATGTTGCACAAACTGCCACGGTGCCCAAAAATTTTTGCACAAACCTGGAGATTACCCAAAACCTTACTTTTTCCACTCTGCTGCGGCAAGGAATAATAATTTCCCTCCATTTTGTGCCAAAATTCTGGTACAAATGAGTCCATCCAATAAACCTAAATGTATCAAACAGCACCGTTCACCTTGATAGAATCCAAGACTAAGTTTGCACAGTTTATACGTGTTAGTAAATCTGCCCCAATGTCATGTTTTTATATGCTTTAATTTATGGCTCCAGTTTCTATATTTACACATTCAAAGAAGTACTGTAAGTACCAGAAATGTTACATTTGTATTGTCTTCTAATTTCCTTTACAATAGATGATGTCTATATGCCAATCCTTTGTTCTCCTTTACAAACCAGGCCCATTGTGTCAAAAGTCATAGGCTATGTTCCCACTTTTGGGGAAAGCGGCTGTCTTGTAACATAGATGATAGATGTAAAGATCAAGATCATTATTGGTGGACATCTATTAAGCGAGACAGTGGTCTTCCGTCGATTATTATTACAAAGCGAGAACATAGCCACAGGCTATGTTCACACAACGTCAAAAATAGAGAAAAGGCGGACGATTTGGATATTTTAAAAAAACGTCTGTTTTTTGCCACTCTTTAACTGGCTGTAATGGCAATGCATTGAAGTCAATGAGAGGACGGACGTCCAATGCACACAATGCATTGAATAACGGACGTTTTTAACGCAGACATCAAAATAATGAACATGATCATTATTTTCGGACGTCTTTTGCAAACAGCGGACGTTTTTTTTTAGTTGTTTACACACAGTTTTTCTTTTTCCACTGTTCTGTCTCCGTTTCAACTATTGAATTCAATGGACTTTTCAATTAAGCCGCATCCAAAGGGCAATTAGTAATCCCAAATAAGAATAATGTACCAACAGCCGTCATTGCACTCAAAATGACGGACGTAATTTTAAACGGAGCTGAAAAAAAACGTTTTATAGCCATACTCTGTCTCTACACTCTTTGCCTCTGAGGCTTCTTTTACATGGGCCGATCTGTGCCTGTACCGATCCACAAGATTAAAGCTTGTTTAAAGAGCCTTTACATGGCTCAATCAGTTGCAGGCTGAGGCGTATGAACTACTACTGGATGACTTGTGTGGCCCTTTAAATTCATCATTGTCGGATGCACAGTCTGTGTGTACACAGGACGTTGTGTGACTGATAACAATGATTTAAATGGCTGAGCTAAAGATCGAATCAGGCGAAGAGCAAGCTGTATGCTGATTACTGGCCTTTCTATATGAACCAATTATCAGGAATGAGTGCTGCTATGAAAACTTATTTGGCCAATAATCAGCTCATGTAGAGGACCTTGGAAGGTCCAGGATTGGTAAATGGCTACTTTCTTCGAGAAACAGCACCACACTTGCCCACAGTTTCTGTGTGGTATTGCAACTCAGCTCTAGTGAAGAGTATGGGGCACAGTTGTAATAGCACACTCAATCTGAGGACAGGAGTGGCACTTTTTTTAAAATGAAACCTGCTTGATTTTCTAATTCTGAACAAGCCTTTTAAGCCTGGTCCTCTTCTTAAAGGAAATGTGTCATCAGAAAATGACCTACTGTTTAAACAATATTTTTATGTTAAACATTAGAGATGAGTGAGTAGTGAAATATTCGAAAGTTCGAAATTCGATTCGAGTAGACCTCGATGCTCGACTATTCAATCGAACATCGAATCCCATTAAAGTCTATGGGAAAAAATACTTGGGACTTGGTGATCTCCAATTGGTCGAATTTAGGTTTTCAAGTCCATCATGACACACAAAATTATGCAAACACCTCTAGAATGCAACTGGAACCACAGGAGAAGTATGCCTATCTATAATTTTAGCCCTAACAAGGGCTTTTGGGGGTCCCTCCTGCCTGAAAAAAAAAGCTTTTTTTCACTTCCTGTGTGCTCCTAGTGCCTGTCTATTCCCCATCCCATCCCCCCCCCCCCACACACACACACATAGTTATTGGTTACAAAAGCACCAAAGATGGGAGGGGAATTAAACTTTTACTGCGAGTATTTGGAATAGTGTACTACTCGATCGAATATCTACTCTAGTCTTTATTAAACATATTTTTTAAAGAATTTTTGGTGACTTTTTTTAATATCCCAGTTTACTAAATTATCTTTAGTTTACCAAAATAATCCTAATATCTTACAGTTTTTATACTCACCACTGGGGCTAAAACTAAGCTGAGACTTTCTGTGGTGATACGAGGAGTCTGCTTTAAAGTGATCTGTACAGCATTGCAGCTCACAGAATAAGCTCAATAATGTCTTACAATTATCTTAACGTTTCAAAGATTTTTATTGAAATTTTCACAAGTAATTTTACAATTCAACAAGTTGTTTCAGATAAGTTAGTCATATATTGTAGCAAAGAGGGTAAGGGAAGGAGAGGTGGGGGAGGTGTGGGAGGGGAGGGGGGGAGGAAGGGGGGGGAGGAGGGGGAGGATAGGGCGAGAGGGAGGTATAGGAGAGGGGGAGGTATAGGAGAGGGGGAGAGGGGGGGAGGGGAAGAGACTTGCACTTAAACCAAACCAACAACGTTGCCTAAGAAAAAGGGGGTGGGGGGGAGGGGGGGGACACGTAAGTATAAATGGTAGCGAGTGAGAAATATGCATAAAGTAGTGTGTAACACTTTCACAGACAGTAGCTTATAATACTTCCTATCACGGAGTAGATGCAAGAGTAACTTAGTGGTTTGTAGGTGTATATCAAGTAGCAATAACAGGCAGATATAGAGTGAGTGTGCACAAACAACTGTCTCAACAAATTAACAGTTAAGTCTTTATAAACGACTGCACACAGCAATAAACTTAGAGCATAACGGTTGCCAGGCAGGTGGGCCATCAAGTCAAGCGTCGCTTTGCATGTAGTGGAGGACCAGTTCGCCTTCATTGTGCAGTTCAGGGGGGGGGGAGGGAAACCATGCATAGGATTGTAGCATGACATAAATCGACATAGACTTTGGGGGAATTGGACACGGACACAGGACCGCAGATGATCAAAGAGCAAGCTCTGATCAGTGGCTACGGACCAGGGTGGGGGGAACTTAGACCATTTCAGCTGAGGGAAGGCCACATTACGTAGGGACTTTGCTAAGTATACAGTTTATTGGCGGAGTTCCAAGAATGCCATACAGCATAGGAGATTGGAGCTTTAAATGGGTTCAAGAGGCACAGGACAGTGGGAGAGGTCAATAGGTCGCTACGGGCATTGGTCCGGTGAAAGGCTAGGGAGGTTCCAGGATTGTATGAGTTGTAACCTTTCATCGGGGTAACTGATCAAGATGGAGTCCGCACTTTTCGGGAAGGTAAGCCATAAGTCCCTTTCCATCAGTATAGGATGTTTTTTGCCCGCAGGACCGTCGTAACAGGAGCGTAGGTTTTTCTGAATTTCAAAGTGGCAGAGGAGAGATCTGGAAAAATAGCTATGTCGCTGTAGGGAGCCGGTAGAGATTTGCTCTTTCTCGTTGCTGCGAGGAATGCTGCTTTAATAGGAAGATGTCTGATGGTCTGATGCGTTCCCGGGCGTCTCTTGATGTTTCTGGAGGCAGGTGTGTCGGCCGCGGTAGGCGGCATGCCCAGTCCACACTTAGTTCCTCTGAGTTGTAATGCGGCAGCGTTGCTTTCATCAGGTCCGTAGCAAACTTAGGCAAATTGGTGTTGGCTATAGAGTCCGGAACTCCCCGTATCTTTAGGTTATGTAATCTGGATCTGTCATCAACAGCGGTCAAGGTTGCCCGCAAGGTGTACATTTCTTCCTCCAGGCGCAAGTGAGAGTCAACCATCACATTGTATTCATGTACGATGTCAGCTATCTTCTCCTCTGCTGTCTGTAGTCGCTTTTCAACTCGGGATACAGAGTCACGTATAGCGGCAATAGCATTGTCCAGCCTAAGCTGGATAGAGTCTCGAAAGGCTCGCAAGATGTCTCTTAATAGGGTAGCAGTGAGTTGGGAGTCGGGTATAAGGAGCTCATCAAAGGGGTCTTGAATGGGCAGCTGTGAGGTCCCTGCATAGGATGGTGTAAACGCCGGGGCCATAGCACTCAGGCCTTGTGATATAAGATTAGTGGGTGAGGCTGGGCTTTGTTGTACAGGCTGCTTATCTGGCTTCCAAGGGGAAGAGGGGCCTGGGGGCATGGCGGGAGATGCGGGAGGATCTCTCCGCGGCGCCCCAGCCAAGCTCGGGCTAATGTGTTGAGGGCTGCTGTTATTCGCCCGTCCCCTCCTGTCCTCACCTCTTTGCTGTTTCTGGTCTTTGCAAAACCACTCCCCCTTCACAATTATCTTAAGGTGACCGAGTGTGTCTATTGTGATCTATGTCCATGAGGCTTGCTGTAAAGCATGTCACTAAATGCTGTTAAAAAGAACTCAAAGAAGATGACAGCCCCCATAACAATGTACAAAAAGTTAAATAAAATTACAGTCTGAAAATAGAAACAGATTCGAATAAAAGAACATGTTTTAGTATCTGAGTCTAATCAGTAAAAGAAAATCTAGATGACACATTCCCTTTAAGCCATGTAATAAAAAAAATCCTGGCCACTTTACTAGAGAAATTACGTATCTTGTGGCCATGTACATACAGCTACATTGCCTTTTTATTACAGTTAATAAGAAATAAATTAAACCTGCAAGGAGTTGAATTAACTCATACTGTATACTAAATTATCAGACAGTTGTATAAAAGTTTATAAAATTCCCTTGTGGTAAAAAAAAAAACCTTTAGGAAGCCTATAATAAAACACATTACACTAAATATACCATTATAGCTTGTTTTATTTAAATACTTTCCTTGATCAACCGTTTGAATCTAGCCTGTAAAATATTATATTATGATCCAGTCCTGTTCTGAAAATAATTCTGTAAATTATCACATTGTCTAGATTTTTTCTAGATATTTTTTTTCTTCGTGATTTGTGGAAAATCATCCATATTTGCATCCGTAATTGTATCCGTTTCTGTTTCCTTAAAATGTGAATAGTACTAATTGGCATAGATTTTGTCCGTGTTTTTTACGGATCATCACGGATGTGACATCTGTGATGTCCGTATAAAATACGGATCCCATAGACTTCTATTGGTAATCGGTACCACAATCACAATCCACAGTAGGACATGACCTTTTTTTTTATGGAACGAATTACAGCTCAAAATTAACACAGACTGTGTGAATAGCCCAATATAAATTAATGTACTCTGATTATGAATCCGCAATTCTGGACAACTTTAAGGAACGGCTGAATACTGCCTTAGGGCCCTATTACACGGGACGATTATCATGCCAAAAATCGTTAAATCGTTCGAATTTAAACAATAATCGTTCTGTGTAATTGCAGGCAACGATTGAAAAATCGTTCGTATGTCGGTCCGTGATTTAGATCTGAACCTAAAATTATCGTTAATCGTTCGCTGTAATTCCATGTTCGTTCGCTCAAGTTCCGCATTTTTTCACTAATCCTTCAGTGTAATTGCACTTGTTCATTGTTTTGCTGGGATCAGAAGGAATAAACGATCATTGTAACGATCGCAATAACGATCATAGTAAAGATCGTAACTAATGATTATCGTTCTGTGTAATATGGTGAACGATTTCAGGTTAACGATAAACAATCTCGTTTGAGATCGTTTATCGTTAGTTGCTAATTGTTAAAAATCACTCTGTGTAATAGGACCCTTAGTCTTTACAATTAAAGATGTACTTTGGACAGGGGCCTAAGGAATAGGTTATTTGAAAATAATAAAGTATACTTACCTCCCTGGCTTCCAGGGTGCCCCCAGTATTATATTGATCTGTCTCGTTGTTAAGCAGCTGCAGCGGTGCATTGCCTCAGTCACTGGCAACCTAATGGCCCCAAGGACCAGAAAGCAACCACACAGCGGGGCGATCAATATGATGTCGGTGACACAGCGGGAGCCAGGGAGGTAAGTGCATTCAATTAATTTTCAAACAAGGTCTAGGTAGGGGGGAGTAGGGGAGTAATAATAATAATAATAATAATAATAATAATAATGCCTAATATAGCACCAACATATTCCGCAGCCCTATACAGTACTCAAATCAGTCTCTGTCCCCATTGAAGCTGACAATAGCATTTGCACCAACAAGTACTTTGGCCAAGGAATTCAGAAACAAGTCCAGGGTCTAGAAAATGATGCAAACAACCTCCAACTCCAGACTACACGGATTATGGGGCGCAGGTCCAACTTGAGATCGAGGCACAGTGAGTAATAAAAATATATTTTATTGTGGAGACTCAACGCGTTTCGGAACCGCACCGGTTCCTTTCTCAAGAGTCATGATACTGATAAAACAGAACAGCACTATATATCACAGACCAAGATGACATCAAAAGGGGAGGAGGACTCAGAACCTCCCACTTCAATCAACACAGACACCTGTAACACCAATAAAGGCATATAACTATATACTACATTGCATTGAAATACAATAATATATAAGAGTATATAAAACGAATATGTATATAAATAAAAATAATATGTGTAGAAAATGTATAAAAAATAATAATTAAAAAAAAAAAAAACCTTTAAAATAAAAAAAAAAAAAAAAAAAATTTAAAAAAACTTTAAAAAACTTTAAAAAAAAAAAAGCCCTTAAAAAAAAAAATTTTTTTTTTTTCTTTTTTCTTCCTTTTTATATATATATATATATATATATATATATATATATATTTAAAAATAAGTATATAAAGTTAAAAAATTATACCTTCGTATAATTTTTTAACTTTATATACTTATTTTTAAATACTTATTTTTTAACTTTATATACTTATTTTTAAATACTTATTTTTATTTTAAAGGTTTTTTTTTTTTTTTTTTATTATTTTTTATACATTTTCTACACATATTATTTTTATTTATATACATATTCGTTTTATATACTCTTATATATTATTGTATTTCAATGCAATGTAGTATATAGTTATATGCCTTTCTTTATTGGTGTTACAGGTGTCTGTGTTGATTGAAGTGGGAGGTTCTGAGTCCTCCTCCCCTTTTGATGTCATCTTGGTTTGTGATATATAGTGCTGTTCTGTTTTATCAGTATCATGACTCTTGAGAAAGGAACCGGTGCGGTTCCGAAACGCGTTGAGTCTCCACAATAAAATATATTTTTATTACTCACTGTGCCTCGATCTCAAGTTGGACCTGCGCCCCATAATCCGTGTAGTCTGGAGTTGGAGGTTGTTTGCATCATTGTTTCCTGTTGGATATCGGGAGTGGCTGCGGTCCTTGATATATACGCTGCAGAGTGTTGTGCCTCCCTTTGCACAACCACATCAGGTGAGGGTTGCCGTGCACCCCTATCCCTTTTTCACCTTGCCCTTCTGATCCTCGCCATGGAGCGCTGTCGCCCTTTGTTTTTTCTAGGGTCTAGAAAATGAAATCTTCGCCCAAAGTAAAGGAAGGCTTACCAATACCACAAAGTGTGACATTGTGGCAAGTGTGATGGTGTGACATTTTGAATGATCATGCTTGTTTTCCTTAATGTGATCTATCTCTAGAAAAATTGTGTGGGACACATGCGATATCTGTATTTACATGTCTTATGGTTTAACCCTACGGCATGTTTTGTCTTGTACAAATAAAGCCACTTCTCTTTTGATGTCTCCAATATTAAGAGGAGACTGGCCTTCCCCCTGCTGGCAATTTATTGATCATTGATGAATCTATCAAAGTCTGCCGAGATAGCAAGCTTTCTTTGACAGGCACACGTCCCTGAAGCCTCTTGTTGCGTAGGGATGCTATCCTGTCACCTGAAGACATACAAAAAAATAAAGACAAGAGGATCATGACACGTAGGAGGACATATAGGGATTGTGCATACTGACAAGCCTAACATTGTAAATCTATAAATCTAATGCATCCTTTATATAAAAAATCTGAAATAGCAGTTATAGGTCTTTTTTAAAAGGGTTGTCCCATGTGCTTATCATGTTTGTAAAAGATGACCCATTGGAAATCAAATGATCATCATATATCCTGCAGCCGAAATACCCAGTGTTCATCTACAATCACCAAGGGATGCTCTGGACAGCGCAGGGTTATATTCTGTGCCGTTTCATCATTCTGAAGCAACGTACACAGTTGTTATGATGATTAGTGTGGTGCATGTCCCATTGGAACCTACTTCATGGATCTACTGTCAAACAGCAGTAGTGAAGGAGGCTTCGAAATATCCTCTCAGGTCTGAAATGTTCCTTTGTGTCTCAAGAGCGTATAAGGGATATTTTCAGATTTTCCCCCTTAAATATACAATGCAATAATAAAAAAAACAAAACATACTTACCCTAAAGCCCCTACCTAATACTACTATGGCTTCTTCCAGTTCTCATCTCTTTACACATTGGAGCAGGATCTGTATGCTGGGAATAGGAAATAAACTCAGCTTTCAGAGAATCAATACAGTCCGGCACCACAGATTTACACACTGCGTCTGAACTTCAACAGCAACTGGAAGGTGCTCTATATAGTAAACCAGAGAATGGAACGATAAAAAAACAGATTCAGTCTATGTTCCCATTTTGGAAGACACCAGCCGTTCCGTGACCCCGCCCGGTCACGGAATGGCCGGTGTCAGAGAAGATCATCCTGGCGGGTACTGCAGTACCGTCCGGATGATCTTTACTGCCGCTGAATTCTAATGCGGGCGCATTAGTGTGAGCCCACATCCGAATTCCCCGCTGCTCACAATGGAGCGTGCGGCTCAAATCGCACACTCCATTGTGTGCAATGACAGGGTTTTCATTGAATAGCGGCCGCAGAAAACTGACATGTCAGTTTTTTTGCGGCACCGCTAGATATCCCGGCCACTGTATACCATAGGGGACATTTAAGTCCGGCGTTTTTTGCGCCAGCCCTAAAAATGTCCCCACAGCTCCGACACTACAGAGATTTATGTAGAGGCGCATTTAGAATGATATCTTTTCTTTTTAAATTTGTGTTATAGTTGTTCTACTTGTAGTTCATAATCCACTATGGAGAAATCCTTAAAGTGAATTGGCTTTTAGGGATGTTCAACAACGAAATAGGTAGGTGAGCACTGTGAGAAGAGAAATAACTAATGCTATCTGTGGGTTTTTGATGCATATTTGTCCTCTTAAAATATGGGTTAAAGTCAAGATATATTTATATACAGTGGTGCCTTGGATTACGAGCATAATTCATTCCGGGACCGTGCTTGTAATCTAAATCCACTCTTAAACCAAAGCAAATTTTCCCATAAGAAATCATAGAAATGCAGACAATTTGTTCCACACCCCAAAAATAATGATTTATTATTCTGAATAACATGTAAAACAGATGAAACAAACATTCAGGAACAGCAGAATATGTGATATTATAAGTTACTGTACAGTAATGGAAAGGATGGGAAACACAAGGGCGGACAGAGACTGCAGGGAGCAGGAAGGGATGAGCAGGACAGATGTGGGCACATACATGCAGCACTCTCTGTCCAGGGAGAGAGGGGTTACAGTTATGGAGAGATTACCCCCACAGTCCTGTCCCCTGGTGTAGGCCCCAGCCTGAAGTGGAACTGATATGATTTGGAAGGTGAGGGAGACTTCCTGGGTCAGTGTACAGGGCTGTAGACCCCGCTATGCAGACTATGCCCCTCCTCCACTCCCACCCAATACAGGGAGCCCTTAAACTAAAGCAATGTTTTTAAACCAAGTCCTAATTTTGAAAAACTGTGAGCTCTTAAACCAAATTACTCTTAAACCAAGGTACCACTGTATTTTTTTGTTATCTCATTATAAAACAACTGGAAGGATGATGTGCCCCCCCCTTCCATACAAAAAGCATGTTGTCAATAAATGTTTTCCAGAGGACCAGATTTGCCTATTTCTGAGGATGTAATCTCCAGAATGGCATAGAAAGCTTTTTTCCCACTTTGTTCGCTGTAGTACTCACTTTTTATGGCTCCAAAAATTGGCACTTTTTTTTTTCATTGGCGTTTACTGAATCCAGTGGGAAAACAGATATTAATGCTACATCTGTAATTGTCATGGCCATAAAAATTAACTATTCAGCCATTTTTCGATTACTTATGGCTTGAAATATGGTATTTTGGGATACATTTTAGCCTTTACATATGATAAAACAAAGCCCCAAAAATGCCCCAAATGCAAAAAAAAGAAAAAAAAAAAACACGGAAAAAAAAATTTTTTTGATTAAAAGACAAAACAAAACAACAGCAATTATTAGCTTTAATATTATAGCACAGAATACAGTGTGTGAACATAGCCTTCATTTGTAGCTTTTCACATGGATTGAATGGGAGCTGGGTAACGTTACTGTGCTATGGGTTAACTGAGGTGGTAAATGTCAATTTTTGATATATATATATACTGTATACACTGCTCAAAAAAATAAAGGGAACACTTAAACAACACTATATAGGTTCAAGTATATCAAACGTCCTTGAAGTCAAACTGTCCACTTAGGAAGCAACACTGATTGACAATCAATGTCACATACTGTTGTGCAAATGGAATAGACAACAGGTGGAAATTGTGGGCAATCAGCAAGACACACTGAATAAAGGAGGGGTTCTGCAGGTGGGGACCAAAAAACACTTCTCAACACCTATGCTTTCTGGCTGATGTTCTGGTTGAATGTTGGTGGTGCTTTCACACTCTTGGTAGCATGAGACGGACTCCACAACCCACACAAGTGGCTCAGGTAGTGCAGCTCATCCAGGATGGCACATTAATGCGAGCTGTGACAAGAACGTTTGCTGTGTCTGTCAGTGTAGTGTCCGGAGGCTGGAGGAGCTACCAGAAGAAAGGCCAGTACACTAGGAGACGGGGAGGAGGCCTTAGGAGGGCAGCAACCAAGCAGCAGGACCCCTACTACCTTTGTGCAAGGAAAAACAGGAGGAGCACTACCAGAGCCCTGCAAAATGACCCCTAGCAGGCCACAAATGCGTGCATGCGTCTGCACAAAGGGTTAGAAACTGTGCAGGACCCCTGGCATTTGCCAGAGAAAATAAAGATTGGCAAATTCACCACAGACGCCCAGTGCTTTTCACAAATGAAAGCAGGTTCTCATTGAGCACATGTGACAGACTTAAAAGAGTCTGGAGACACAGTGGAGAGTGATCTGCTGCCTTCAACATCCTTTAGCATGACCGTTTTGGCAGTGGGTCAGTAATGGTGTGGGGTGATATTTCTTTGGGGGCCTCACAGCCCTCCATGTGCTGCCAGAGGTAGTCTGACTGCCATTAGGTACCAAGATGAGATCCTCAGACCCTTTGTGAGACCATATGCTGGTGCGGTTGGCTCTGGGTTCCTCCTGATGCAGGACAATGCTGGACCTCATGAGGCTGTAGTGTGTCAGCAGTTCCTGCAAGATGAGGCATTGAGGCTATGGACTGGCCAGCCCATTCCCCAGACTTGAATCCGATTCAGCACATCTGGGGCATCATGTCTCGCTCCATTCACCAACGTCACGTTGCCCTACAGACTGTGCAAAAATTGGCTGATCCTTTAGTCCAGGTCTGGGAGGATATTCCTCAGTAGACCATCCGCCACCTCATCAGGAGCATGCCTAGGTGTTGTACGGAGGCCATACAGGCACATGGAGGCCACACACAATACTGAGCCTCTTTACTTGTTTTAAGGACATTACATCAAAGTTGGATCAGCCTGTAGTGTGTTTTTCCACTTTAATTTTGTGTGTGACTTCAAATCCAGGCTTCCATTGGTTATTAAATTTGATCTCCATAGATTTTTGTGCAATTTAGCAATTTTGTGTTTACTAGTGCAATCATCTGCTTTTGCTACTTATTCTTTTTCTCCCCTGTATCAGGGGTCGTTCACGCGACGTCAAAAATAGAAAAAAGGCAGACGATTTTGCTAATTAAAAAGACATCCGTTTTTGTCGCAATCGGGATCACGGACGTCCAATGCACACGATGTATAGAATAACGGACGTTATCACTGTGAAAAGTCAAAATAATGATCATGACAATCATTTTTTTATTAGTTGTTCACACAATTTTTCTTTTGTCACCGCTCTTTCTCCGTTTTTACTTTATAATTCAATGGACTTTTTAAGAAAGCCGCATCCAAAGGCCAATTAGTAACCCAAACTAGAATAATGTACCAACAGCCGTCATTGCACTAAGGGGAGGCCAGGCTGCTAAATGACGTCCATTATTTTAGACTCATTTTAAATGGAGCTGAAAAAACATTGCGTGAACATAGGCGTAAAAAATATGCCTATTAATGGGGGTCAGCAAGAATACAATTTTAGGAGATAATAATATAATTGATAATATAAAATAATATAATAATTTAGGAGTTATCATTTTTTTTATTTTTTTATTTAGGTTTTCCACTCTCTAGAGACGATCCCTTTCCTAAAGCAATAGATTCCATGCATTTTCCATTGTCCGGATGTTACAATGTCTGTACGGTTATTCTCTCTACATTGATACACACAGATATTTATAACAAAGACAAATAATCAATTCCGAATCCAGAAGTGAATTTCTGATTTCATATAATCTCGCAATCATTTTCAATTAGGAATACGAAGCAAATCCAATCAGACATCATGACAATATGCCATGCGAGCCCTGCCACCGAGACCAGAAGTCAGTGTTTTCCCTTCCCCCTTCCCTGACCTCTCTTCTCTCTAGAAACTAGTGCAGACCAACCACTTCCCAAGCCTCTCCATGACAACAGTGCTTTCTCCATTCTATGTGTGTTCTCATTTAACTCTTACAAAAAGAACTCTGGCTGTGCCCTTGAGGGAGCTCTGTATGAAGAAGCAGTAATGCTAACAGGGTGGGTAGACGGAAGCGTAGACACAAGATTGCCTGCGTTTGTATTTGTATATGTGGCTGAGGATAACATATACAAGTTTCCCGATAGATTGTTTTCTCGCTATAAAGAGAAATAGTATTATGATCCGCATTTCTCGTCTTTCAGAAGAATTTCACGAGACGCAACCGTTCTCTAGGGGTTGTATGTTCCGACATCTGATAGATGTATAATGCACATCAATGCATTTTTTTTTTTTTTTTTTTGCTTAAATTAATGAAACCTTTGCTACTGTATAGAAAGAGTGATTTCTTGCTTACCCCAGGATCTATTGCTTGGAACTGATGACACATTACAATTCCCATAATATTGAATTTATTAATAACGAAATTAAAAACATTCCGTAAGAGATTTGTCGATTTGTTTCTGGAAGGAATGTCGCTTTACTGTAAGCAGATTACTGTATTGTTTAGTGTAATTTTTGTTAATACATCATACTAGCTAAGGTTACAGGGATGTTATAATGTCATATTTACACTCACCGGCCACTTTATTAGGTACACCATGCTAGTAACGGGTTGGACCCCCTTTTGCCTTCAGAACTGCCTCAATTCTTGGTGGCATAGATACAACAAGGTGCTGGAAGCATTCCTCAGAGATTTTGGTCCATATTGACATGATGGCATCACACAGTTGCCGCAGATTTGTCGGCTGCACATCCATGATGTGAATCTCCCGTTCCACCACATCCCAAAGATGCTCTATTGGATTGAGATCTGGTGACTGTGGAGGCCATTTGAGTACAGTGAACTCATTGTCATGTTCAAGAAACCAGTCTGAGATGATTCTAGCTTTATCACATGGCGCATTATCCCGCTGAAAGTAGCCATCAGATGTTGGGTACATTGAGGTCATAAAGGGATGGACATGGTCAGCAACAATACTCAGGTAGGCTGTGGCGTTGCAACTATGCTCAATTGGTACCAAGGGGCCCAAAGAGTGCCAAGAAAATATTCCCCACACCATGACACCACCACCACCAGCCTGAACCGTTGATACAAGGCAGGATGGATCCATGTTTTCATGTTGTTGACGCCAAATTCTTACCCTACCATCCGAATGTCGCAGCAGAAATCGAGACTCATCAGACCAGGCAACGTTTTTCCAATCTTCTACTGTCCAATTTCAATGAGCTTGTGCAAATTGTAGCCTCAGTTTCCTGTTCTTAGCTGAAAGGAGTGGCACCCGGTGTGGTCTTCTGCTGCTGTAGCCCATCTGCCTCAAAGTTGGTCGTACTGTGCGTTCAGAGATGCTCTTCTGCCTACCTTGGTTGTAACGGTTGGCTATTTGAGTCACTGTTGCCTTTCTATCAGCTCGAACCAGTCTGCCCATTCTCCTCTGACCTCTGGCATCAACAAGGCATTTCCGCCCACAGAACTGCCGCTCACTGGATGTTTTTTCTTCTTTGGACCATTCTCTGTAAACCCTAGAGATGGTTGTGCGTGAAAATCCCAGTAGATCAGCAGTTTCTGAAATACTCAGACCAGCCCTTCTGGCACCAACAACCATGCCACGTTCAAAGGCACTCAGATCACCTTTCTTCCCCATACTGATGATCGGTTTGAACTGCAGGAGATTGTCTTGACCATGTCTACATGCCTAAATGCACTGAGTTGCCGCCATGTGATTGGCTGATTAGAAATTAAGTGGAGAGACCTCCATGCACAGCCACAGCTCTATACACTCTGTGCATCCACTTATGAGACCTGTGATCAGTGGCCTCCAGCACCTGGGCTGACTTGGCCAAATAGAAAAACCTGGACTGGCCAGTAAGGGAATGACAGGCCCCACTACCAACCTGCCTGTCATTCCATAAAATCCAGGCCCTTTTACAGCAACTAAAAACAGTCCCATAGCAAGTAGTTTGCTATGGGTTGTAACTTTCCTGGATTCCTCCATATCGCACCGAGCTTTCCCTGGATGAGGTACGGACTTCCTGGAACCTAGTGCTCACGTATGACAAGTATCTCGGGGAGATATAGCGATTCCCAACCACCATTCCTGTCACTGTCTCACACCATATATCATCACATGGTTTCTTAAAGGAACTCTAAATGTAAAAGAAAAAAAACAAAAAAACACTTGCACATCATGTTTGGAAAATCAGCCTTTCCACATGTCCTTTTTTGATCAAAAGGAATATCAGATCTCATTCCTTAGGGAATAATTCTTCTCCTCTCCAAAGTCTTTTTCTCTTTTTTGTTAAAAGAAAAAAAAATGTACAGGAGAGTGGATTTCATATGATGGAGGCCTTACCTTAATATCCTCTGTTCTGTTCCATGTTGCAATTCTAAGAGTGAGAAAAAATACAATTTTCTATTTAGGTTTCTAGACACATCCATGTTGTCTCTACTTATGCTTCAAAGACCTCACATCACTCTTTGGTTCTATGACCTGGCTAAAATGTGTGTAACACATCCAGGTATGGCCCATTCCCTTCTATGGACACGGTGTGATTCCTTATTTGACAGAGGAAATTAAGATTAGCTGATGTTTTGCTGCGTTCGTTTACACGGAATAATTATCGTTCGAATTCGATCATTATCGCGCAAATTCGAACGATAATCATTCTGTGTAAACGAACGCAGCAAAACATCAGCTAATAATAATCGTATGTGTAAACGCAGCGAACGATCAAACGACGAGCGAGAAATCGTTCATTTTGATCTTAAAACATGTTCTTAAATCGTCGTTCATCGTTTGCAAAAATTTCGCAGATCGCTCCGTGTAAACAGTCGTTCACCGATTTAACCTATGTGCAAGATAGACTTAAGCGATCGCAAGCCGATCGCAAAATGATATATCTTTCCGTATAAACGCTGATCGTTATAAAAAATAAATTGTTACTTCAAAATCGTTAATCGTATGATCAGGCGAATTATCGCTCCGTGTAAACGCAGCATTTCGCTTGGTAATAATAGTTGTTCAAAGCTAGTTATGGCAGAGAGACCCCATGATAAGATTTTCATCAGGGGACTAAGCACATAAAATCATGTAAAAATATACCTTTTATTAAGGCCCCCTTCACACAGAGCAAGAGGGGCGGAATTCTGCAGCGGTATTGTCAGCCGCGGAATGCCGTTCGCCTCTGTGTCATAATGACACTCTATAGGAGGCGCGCACTCAGGGTCTCTCCGCGCTGAAGAATTAACATGTTCATTCTTCAGCGCTGAGCGATGCGGGGCGCGCACCTCCCATAGAGTGTCATTATGACAAGGAGGCTAAAGGCATTCCGCCGCGGAATTCCGCCCCTCTTGCTCTGTGTTAACGGGACCAAAAGGAGAAGTCCTACCAAATTTTAAAAAGCGAGGAGGGCAGTGTCGGACTGGGGTCCTGTAGTTGGGTCCTAGGTGCATCATACACTGGATGTTTTGTGGGAGATCAAAATTCAGAGTTCTGTGGGGGCTCAGTGTAGGGAAGTGACCCCAGAACATCACTAATAGGGGATAGAACAAAAACATCTACTTCTACCATATTATCACCATACAGTGACGGTTTCCATATTATCACCAAATCCAGAAAACCAAGAACAATATTACCAATAATACCTGTATTTAAGAAAAAAAATATTAGCACCTCACCGTGACCAACACCATTACCACCACATAGTGACTAAGGGGTCAACTACACATTTGTAGAATTGATGTCGGGAGCTCTAAGGCAGTTTAAAAGTTTGAGCTAGTGTACTGTAGTGACCGCGGGGCTGTGTCAGTACACTAGCGCAAACCATACACAGACCCATTTAGACCACAATGGTACACAGGCTCTGCAAACTATAGAAGTGATTACAGTGCAGTTACTAATGACTCACAGGTGAGTCTCTGATTGCAGTAGCTCACTTTTCGATTTCTTCTCCATTTGGCATGGCCATCATGAAGACTTCTCCAACGACAACCCGTTTGCAGGGGGGGGGCAGCTGGGGGTGACTGGGGAAGGGGAGGCAGCTTGGGGTGACTGGGGCAGGGGAGGCAGCTTGGGGTGACTGGGGCATTGGAACAGCTAGGGGTGATTGGAGCAGGGGGGCAGCTGGGGGTGGCTGGGGCAGGGGAGGCAGCTTGGGGTGACTGGGGCAGGGGAGGCAGCTTGGGGTGACTGGGGCAGGGGAGGCTGCTTGGGGTAAAAGTGACAGCATGGCAGCTGGAGGTGACAGGGGCGGGGGGAGGGGTTAGCTGGGGTGACTGGGGCAGGAGGGGTTAACTAGGAGTGAGTGGTGCAGCTGGTGGTGACAGGAGCAGGGGAACCAGTTGGAGGCGACTGGGCAAGGAGGGGCAGCTGGGATTGACTGGGGCAGCTGGAGATGACAGGGGGTGACTGGGGATTCTGGGGTGACCGGGACAGCTGAGGGTAACTGGGGAAGGTGGGGCAAATGGGAGTGACTGGTGCAGCTGGGGGCTGCTGGAGGTGACAGGGGCAGTTGAGGTGACTGAGGGTGCTGGAGGTGATAGGGGGACTGCTGGGGGTGACTGGGGCATGAGGGACAGCTGGGAGTGACTGGGGGGCAGCTAGGGGTAAAAGAGGGACAGCTAGGGTGATGGGGACAGCTGAGGGTGACTGGGGCTGCTGGGGGTGACAGCGGGACAGCTGGGGTGACTGGGGGAGACAGGGGGACAGCTAAGGGTGACAGGGGCACAGCTGGGGTGACTGGGGCTGCTGGGGATGACTGGGGCTGCTGGAGGTGATAGCTGGGGGTGACAGGGAGAGAGCTGGGGTGACGGGGACAGCTGAGGGTGACTGGGACAGCTGAGGGTGACTGGGGCTGTTGGGGGGACAGCTGGGGGTGACAGGGAGACATCTGGGGTGACAGGGACAGCTGAGGGTGACAGCTGAGGGTGACTGGGCTGCTAGCGGGACAGCTGGGGTGACTGGGGCTGCTGGGGGAGATAGGGGGACAGCTGGGGGTGAATGGGGGACAGCTAGGGGTGACAGGGGGACAGCTGGGATAAATGGGGCTGCTAGGCATGACGGGGGACAGCTGGGGTGACTGGGGTGACAGCGGACAGCTGCGGGGGACAGGTGAGGTAAATGGGGCTACTAGGGGTGACAGGGGGACAACTGGGGTGACAGGGGGACAGCTGGGGTGACTGGGGGTGACAGGTAGACAGCTGGGGTGACAGGACAGCTGAGGTGACTGGGGATGACAGGAGGACAGATGGGGTGACTGGGGCTACTGGAGGTGACAGGGGGGCAGCTGAGGGTGACTGGGGATGCTGGGGGACAGCTGAGCGTGACTGGGACTTCTGGGGGACAGCTGAGAGTGACAGGGAGACAGCTGGGGTGATGGGGACATCTTAGGGTGACTGGGGGACAGCTGAAGGTGACTGGGGCTGCTTGGGGGACTGGGGGACAGCTGGGGTGACAGGGAGACAGCTGGGGGTGACGGGGACAGCTGAGAGTGACAGGGAGACAGCTGGGGTGATGGGGACATCTTAGGGTGACTGGGGGACAGCTGAAGGTGACTGGGGCTGCTTGGGGGACGAGGGGACAGCTGGGGTGACAGGGAGACAGCTGGGGGTGACGGGGACAGGTGGGGTAAATGGGTCTGCTGGGGATGGCAGGGAGACAGCTGGGGTGACTTGGGGTGACAGGAGGACAGCTGGGGTGACTGGGGGTGACAGAAGGACAGCTGGGGTGACTGGGGCTGCTGAAGGTGACAGGGGGACAGCTGAGGGTGACTGGGGCTGCTGGGGGACAGCTGAGGGTTACAGGGAGACAGCTGGGGTGATGGGGACAGCTGAGGGTTACTGGGGGACAGCTAAGGGTGACTGGGGCTACTGGGGGGACAGCTGGGGGTGACAGGGGGACAACTGGGGGGACAGGTGGGGTACTTAGGTCTGCTGGGGTGACAGGGGTCAGCTTGGGTGACGGGGTGACAGGGGGACAGCTGTGATGACTGGGGATAACAGGAGGACAGCTGGGGTGACTGTGGGTGACAGAGGGACAGCTGGGGTGACTGCGGGTGACAGGAGGACAGCTCGGATGACTGGGGGTGACAGGAAGACACCTGGGGTGACTGGGGCTGCTGGAGGTGACAGGAGGACAGCTGGGGTTACTGGGGCTGCTGGGGGACAGCTGAGGGTGACAGGGGCTGCTGGGGGTGACAGGAGGACAGCTGTAGGAGCAGCTGAGGGTGACAGGGGCAGAGCAGACACATAACCCTCACCAGCTCTCTCACACGTCCCTGGTCTCAGGAGGGGAAGAGGCTGCACAGGCCGCAGGGACCATCTGATTGGTGGATGGCCGAACTAGGTCGTGCATGGGGGGGCTCTGGCGCCATTACTTCTGCTGATGCCAGCAATGATAGGGCGGCAGCAGTGTATCACTGTCGGGGGCCCTGCTGCCCATCTCACAGTGTGCTGCAGGCTTTGGGGGCTAGGGCCTACCTCCTTTGGTGGCCCAGTTTGACGCTGGAGTAAGGCACCGAAGGGTGGGGGTGCGGGAAAATAATATATATAACACAAACTCACCCATCCCTATGACTCCTTTGTGCTGCTCTCGGGTACTGTTGACAACCACTGTGTGGTGACCCCCTGAGGTGTTATGTCGGAGGATCGGCCGGTCACTTCCTAGATGGTGCTAGACTTGCTAGACTTCTGTGGTGGTTGGCCGAGATGTAGCCGGACCCTGAGATGTTGTGTCGTGACGCCAGTGCCGGTTGGGCACACAGGTATGGTGGCACACCAACTTTTATTTTAAAGGGCCGAATACACCTTGTTCCCCTGTGGTCAGTGACCTGCCGGGTTGCTACGGGGGCCCTTGGGATGTGATCATGGTGGAGGCAAAGAATATACTAAGTAAAATTGGGTGATAACAATATAGGTCACAGTCAGTACTTTGGATACAAGCTACAAATACACACTATTCATAGATAGCAGCACAATATACCATCACCTTCACAGTGGCCTGCAGATTACTGTAATGCACATATAACAAAAGCATTGCTGTATAGTATAGTGATATAGAGATCCAGTGGATAATGGAAATCACTGTCCCTACAGGGACATCTTACTTGCCAGAGATGATGATTGCGGTTGCAGAAAATCTGCACATGTGAACATACCCTATGTCTCTGACCCTACTTAACTCTAATTAATTAGCCATTACACCAGTATGTAACAGACAGTTTCAGAGTCTCATTGCTCTTACAGTAATGAAATATGTATTTAAAGATGTAGAACGCTTCGTGTAGTATTGTAGAAGTCTTGTAGAGAACATTTTCTTCTGCACTTTTCTATTTTCAGCTGCTGGGTATTTAAAGTGCGTTTACACGAAACGATAATTGGCCCGATCGTACGATTAACGATGTCGGAGTACCGATTTTTTTCATAACGGTCAGCGTTTAGACGGTACGATATATCGTACGGAAATTCATTTTGCGATCGCTTAAGCCTATCTCACACATTGGTTCTATTGGCGAACGACTTTTTTGTTTTTGTTTTGTTTTCCCCATAAAAATAGCTGTGTTTTTCTAATCCCGGATTACCCTGTTTAACCCTAATACTGCACCCTTTCAACTTTCTGTCCTATGTGTTGTGTATGTTGTGCTCATTGCACCACGCTATAGTTTCGCCTTTCTCAGTTTGTTATTGCCCATCTATGGGAGAGCGCGCTCCTCTGCTGCTGCCGCCGCTCTCTGCTCATGAAAGTGATCTGTCACTTTTTTGAGCGGAGAACGGCGGCAGCGGAGGAGCGCGCGTTCTCCCATATATGGGTAATGACACACGGAGACAGGTGGGATTCCCGCCAAAGAATTCTACCTAATTTACTCATCTAATTTAGTGTGAACATACCCTAATAAGGTAAAAAAGTGACCTTTAGTGGAGCTCATTTGAAATGTCTACTCCTATGGTGTGTTGTGGTGTCCACCCCTGGTATGAAGGTGGGATGGCCGGTCACTTGCTAGATGGTTAGATGTGACGCCACTTCTTTGGTGGTTGGCTGAGATATAACCAGGTCCAGTGATGTTGTGTTGTGATGCCAGTGCCAGTTGGGCACACAGGTATGGTGGCACACCTGCTTTTAGTTTACAGGGCCAGTTATATCTTGTTCCCCTGTAAACAGTGTCCTGCTGGGTTGTGACCCACCTGGACTATTGGCACTGCCACCCACAGAAATTGGAAATGACCCAAGGAATGTACTGTATGTGTACTGTGTTGGTGCTTGACAAGGAATCCCAGAGTCTGTTTATCATAAAATCTGTTTTACTCCAAGAATACTAATGTGCAGCAGGTCATACAGCTTTGCATTGATATAAGACGTTTCACTTGACAAATCACTTGATAGTTCAGGGTCTAGATTTGAGGTGAGAGTGTAGATAATGTTCAGTTGTGCTGACTGGGTTACGTGCTGAGAGGTTTATAGAAGAGGTTCAGAATAGTAGAGAGGAAGCTGTAGTGAGAGTTCCAACCCAAGTAGTGCTGTGCTCTGCTGGGATGTTGGAGGTAGAAATAGAAGAATACTTGGGACGAGAGAGAGAATACTTGTGCCCGTGTTTTGCCTCTTTTTAGTCTTCGCACCACCTTTTGCCCTACCAGTGTCGGGGGACCCGTTCTAGTGGGTGACACAAGCCCCAGACCCTGTTACCTGGAATAAGCGGAATGCTGAGGGTTCCCTACTGACACCTACGCTGCAAGATAGAGTTCATAGACTTCTAGCAACTTTGCTCTATCCGGATCAGTTCCTAGCTTTGCTTTGTGGGTACTGTCCTGCACTGTGACTCTCCTTGTCCACGGCATGGGTTGAGATTATCTCTGACTTGTCCTCTCTAGTGAAGGGCCTAACACTGCATAGTGTTGAGTGGAGTTACTTGAAAAGAAATGGTTAGCTTCATGTGCCTAGGTTGCACACTGAGACTGGGGACCTGGCAGAACGCCAGGGCCCAACTGGACCGCTGTAGAGAGCGTTCTGGCTTGTGTCCTTCCTCTACAGAGTCTAGCGACAAAAAGCGACTACACTTCCTCTACCCATGTGACTTCCTATCTACAGCCCCTGTAAGGTGTGCTGTGAATGGGTGAAGAGTACATATGTAAGAAGTAAAGAGAGAAATGATAGGATAGAAGAAAAAAGTACTCCCATTGGTCTACAGATCCATGTGACATACAAATAAACAATAACCTTTGTAAGTTCATATACTTACAATAGCGACATGTTGTGCGAAACTGTAACACTACTACATCACCACTTACATCCAAAAAGTACAGGCTTTTGCGAAGGGTGCAACTACTAGCAACACAGGCAGGAAAATGTAGTTGTCAGGCATAAGCCATCAAAGTGGGCCTTCTAACCAGTAGTTAGGGGGAAAAGCTCCTGCTATTGGGGATTTTAGGTGATAGTGATTAGCCCCACTATGACACTTAGAGCAGCTTGCCAGGAAACAACTGTCCAGTTGTATGCTAAGTTTGTCAAAACCTGTCTAAGGGAATTTCTTATGTGGTTAACCTCTTAACGACGCATGACGGGTATACCCGTCATGCGGCCGTTAAGAGTAAACAGAGAGGGCTCCCGGCGTGAGCCCTCTCTGCAGCGCGCGGTCCCCGGTTGCTAAGTGCAGCCAGGGACCGCGTGTATTAGCCAGCGCGGCCGATCGCCGCGGCCGACTAATTAACTATTCAAATGCCGCTGTCAAAGCTGACAGCTGCATTTGAATAGCAGCTGTGCCCCCTCTCCCTGGTGTCCAGTGGGGGATCTCCCCCCCGCGATGCGATCGCTGAGGGGAGATCCGTTCTAATGAGCCGGCCGGGGCTCAGCGTCGGAATGACGCTGATCCCGGCTCGGCAATCTATTCAGATGGTCTGCAGCAGACCATTATAATAGAGCACCGATCTGATGGATCATTGCTCTATAATATACACAGGATTGATCTCAATGGGAGATCAGTTCTGTGTATATAGAAGTCCCCCAGGGGGCTTCATATTACTGTGAGTGAAAGTGAAAAAAAGTGTTTTTATTAATAAAAAATCCCCTCCCCTAATAAAAGCCTGAATCACCCCCCTTTTCCCATTTTACAAATAAAAATAAATAAATAAATAAATAAACATGTTTGCTATCGCCGCATGCGTAATCGCCCGAACTATTAATTAATCCCATTCCTGATCTCGCACGGTAAACGGTGTAAGCGCAAAAAAATCCCAAAGTGCAAAATTGTGCATTTTTGGTCGCATCAAATTTAGAAAAAATGTAATATAAAGCGATCAAAAAGTCGCATATGCGCAATCAAGGTACCGATAGAAAGAACACATAATGGCGCAAAAAATTACACCTGACACAGCCCCATAGACCAAAGGATAAAAGCGCTATAAGCCTGGGAATAGAGCGATTTTAAGGAACGTATATTTGTTAACAATGGTTTAAATTTTTTACAGGCCATCAGATACAATAAAAGTTATACATGTTACATATCGTTTTAATCGTAATAATTTGAGGAACATATATAACAACTAAGTTTTTCCATAGGACACACGGCGTAAAAATGAAGCCCCCCCAAATAAAAATATTTGCGTTTTTTTTTCAATTTCACTGCGCATATAATTTTTTTCTGGTTTCGCAGCATATTTTATGGAAAAATTCAGCCTGTCATTGCGAAATACAATTAGTGACGCAAAAAATATGGGCTCATGTGGGTCTGTAGGTGTAAAATGCAAGTGCTATGGACTTTTAAGCACATGGAGGAAAAAACGAAAACGCAAAAACAAAAGTTAGCACAGTCCTTAAAGGGTTAAAGGGGTTATCCAGGGCTACAAAAACATGGCTACTTTCTTCCAGAGACCAGACGACTCTTGTCTATAGTTCAGGTGTGGTTTGCACATAATCTCCATTCGCTTCAATGGAACAGAGTTACAAAACCTGCACCCAAACTGTAAACAAGAGAGGTGCTGTCTCTTGAAGAAAGTGGCCATGTTTTTGTAGCACTGGATAACTCCTTTAACCTCTTAACGATGAAGGACGAGTAAGTAAGTAAGAGTAAGCAGAGAGGGCTCCCGGCACGAGACCTCTCTGCAGCGTGCAGTCCCCAGTTGCTATGTGCAGCTGGGGACCACATGTACTAGCCGGCGCGGTCGATCGCTGCTCCCGGCTAATTAACTATTTAAAAGGTCCCTGTCGTTATAACTTTCAAAATCTAAATCAACAGTAGATGTGATATAAAGCAAGTTTGCAATATACATGCATTTTGTTGTTATCTTGCTGTAAAACAAAACTGTACTTACCAGAAATCCAGGTCCAGTCTCCTGAAGGCAGATTTCCTGACATGCTGGTTGTAAAAAAACGACTAAACACAGGAATTCTGTCCAGTATAGAGAGCCATGGCTCAATGTATCCATCAATCACATGTCTGCCTTCTCTGTGAGCGCTAAGATGGCCTGGGATACACAGGATTTTCTGTTTTCTGACTGTTTCCAGTTTTTTTTTTTTTTAGAAAAAAAAAAAAGAGTCAGGAAACAGGAAGTGCTGTGTTTTCCATGATAACTAAAAAATAAATAAGGAATGTAAATTGCAAAATCACTATATATCACATCTACTGTTAATTTAGATTAGATTTTGAAAGTTATAACAACAGTGACACTTTAAATGCAGCTGTCAAAGCTGACAGCTGCATTTAAATAGTAATTGTGCCCCTGTCCCTGGTGTCTAGTGGGCGGATCGACTCCCATCCCCCCCCCCCCCGCCCGTAATGCGATTTTAGAGGGGAGATCCCTTCTACTGAGCCGGCCAAAGCTCAGGGTTGGCGCTCCTGGACTGGGCAATAGCAGACTAGTAACATTAGGGTGGGGAGGGCCAAAAATGCCCCTTCCCATCCTGGTACTACTAGGCTGCCGCTGTTTTTTTTTTTTAACCTGCCTGGTTATGAAAATGGGAGGAACCCTATGCATTTATTTAATGAATAAATAATTTTGAAAAAACGCATTGGGTTACCCTCATTTTCATAACCAGCCTGGGTAAAAAACCAAACAGCAGCAGTCTAGTAGTACTAAGGTGGGAAATGCCTTTTTTTGCCTCTCCCCAACCTTATAATACCAGCCTGCCACTGCCTAGCCCAGAAGAGCCCATTTTGATACTCTGGGACTACTGGCTGGGTGCCTAGGTCTTCTCAGTACCCCTGGTGTTGTGAGTACTGGGGTAAAAATGGGGAGGGGGGTGTTGCGTTAGTGCTAGCCATTTTATACTGGCTAATACTTGTCCCCAGCTTAGTTATGGATGCCGTCCACCAAATGTGGCACAATCCTCTGGATAGTGATATCTGAAAAACAAAAGGGAAAACACACAAAAAAGCCAGGAGCAAAACACCCATCATTTTGACATGGTGTTTTGCACCTTACCATAAGCAGCATCTTGGCAGATGCTGCTTACAGTCTGCCACACAAGAGGTTAGATAAAGATGCATGGCATCCACACTTAACCATTTGTGTGCCAGACTGAACAATGTGGCCTCAAGGGGGTAAAGTAAGGATGCATGCCATCCTCACTTAACCCATTGGGGCCACATTGAAACACTGCACAAACTTATTGAGAGCATTAACATATTTCCTTTTATATTCTGTATTAAATTGCCATAGTTACCTTTAAAGGGGTTATCTGGCAAGTTAAAACTTCCATATACAATTTGTAAGTTAAAGGAGTATTCTCATCTCAGCTAACATAGTTATAATCGTAGGACTCATTAAGTTAAATATTTTTCACTCCTTCTCCTAATATTCTGCCATTCCCTCCCATTGTTTACAGCTCGTCTAGGTTACAGACCACCACTCTGCTCTAAAAAAACAGCGGTCTGGTTGGTGTATATTGAGCTATAACATACTGTAGATATATAGAGATATAGGGGAGATTTATTAAACATTATAGAATTGGCTTAGTTGTCCTTAGCAACCAATCAGATTTCACATTTTTTATTTTCCAAAGAGTCTGTGAGGAATGAAAGGTGGAATTTGACTAGTTAATAGGGGCAACTAAGTCAATTCTACTTTACACCAGTTTGATAAATCTCCCCCATTGTGCATAAATGCTGTATAATATATATAAAATATTTATACTATAGCTACATATACACCAGCCAGACCACTGCTTTTAGAACAGAGTGGTGGTCTGTTCCCTAGACAATGAGCCGTCAAGAATAAGAGGGAAAGAGCAGCATATCAGGAGAAGGAGACAAGTTTTCTTAAAGACTGTATTTACAAAAATATTTCAAGGGGTTGGCCACTTTATAGTAAAATTGCTCAGTGTACAGTATTAGTAACTGTACTCACTGTATATACTGACAGCAGCTCCCTGTATACCCCATAGAGCTAATATCAGACTCCCCTCCTCCAGGCTGTGGTACCCTGCTCTGTGGTGAGTCTGTCCATAAGATGGCGGACATGGAGAAGCATGTGACCACACCTCCCCCCCTGTGTCCACCACTGAGCCTGTAAATATGCCTTTGGAGGACAATGGGAGCAGGGCATGGTCACATGCTCTTCCATCTCGGCCATCTTATGGACAGCCTCACCACAAATCTAACCACTAATACTGTACACTGAACAATTTAACTATAAAGTGGCCAACCCCTTTAACTTGATAAGTCCTACGAGATGAATTCTATTAGTTTAGATGGAAGTACCCCTTTAAATGGAAAAACTGCATATGTAATGGTTGAATGTTTCTGTACGTCACATTTGACTGTATTTGAATCAGCACCAGTGCAAAGTATCATAAAAACAGCAGCCATGGTATTGTGATGGCCTTCTGAGGAGCAGAAGACAAATACTGTACATTGACTTACTGTATTCTGTATTATTGTGCTTTTTTTTTTATTTTTCGTCCACCACCATTTGTTATTTGTAGGCTCCAGTCCTTAGTCACAGCAGTCTACAGCACATCATCATCATGTTTTGTCCATGATCACTGTATACATTATTCATTTCTTTATAGTTTATGGAATACACATGTTCCTGGTCTGGTAGTCAGTAGTAAACTGCAGTTTTCATACCTCAGGGTCAATGATAATTGTGACAACCATCATTCCACTGTGGAGATAGATGGATGTCCATGCCATTTTCTGGTGCGTGCCTTTATTCTGTCATGATCAGCATCAGATGCGTTCTCAGTTCTCTAGTGGGTAATGTTGGAACCAGACTATTTATTTGCCTTTCTGTTAAAGGGGAACTGGTGTATTCTTTCCAGTCTGACAGTGCTCTCTGCTGCCACCTCTGTCCATGCCAATAACTATCCAGAGCAGCAGCAAATCCACATAGAAAAACCTCTGAACAGTTCCTGCTATGGACAAAGGTGGCAGCAGAGAACCCTTTGTCAGACGGGAATACGCTACTTCCTGCAGGACATACAGCAGCTGATAAGTACTGGAAAACTTGAAATTTTCAAATAGAAGTAAATTACAAATCTGTATAACTTTCTGACACCAGTTGGTTTAAAAGGATTTTTTTTTTCCGCTGGACCACTTTTATCTATTCATCTGTCCAATATCTATCTATCTATCTATCTATCTATCTATCTATCTATCTATCTATCTTTCTATCTATCTATCTATCTATCTATCTATCTATCTATTTATCTATCTATCTATCTATCTACTGTATCTATCTATCTATCTATCTATCTATCTATCTGCCTACCTATCTGTTATCTTATACATATCTGTCTGTATCTCTCTCTATAATAATTGATACATATGATCCAGCAAAAATCTTTTTCTTTTAAATCAACTGGTGTCAGAAAGTTATATAGATTAGTAATTTACTTGTATTTAAAAATCTCAAGTCTTCCCATACTTATCAGCTGCTGTATGTCCTGCAGGAAATGGTGTATTCTTTTCATTCTGACACAGTGCTCCCTGCTGCCACCACTGTCCGTGACAGGAACTGTCCAGAGCAGCAGCAAATTCCCATAGAAAACCTTCCCTACTATGAACAGTTCCTGTCTCGGCCAGAGATGTCAGCAGAGAGCATTGTGTCAGACTGAAAAGAAAACAACATTTTCTGCAGGACGTACATCAGCTGATAAGTATGGTAAGATTTGAGATTTTTAAATAGAAGTAAATTACAAATCTATCTAACTTTCTGAAACCAAAAGATTTTCGCTGAAATACCCCTTTAATTGTATAGTTATTATATTATATATTAGCCTTTAAATTTGGTTGGAAAACTAATACTCAATAAATTAAAAAAAATAAAAAAAAAAACTTTTGCAAATAATAAAAATACAAAAAAAATGCACGAGGTCGACACTTACTCCTACTTTAAACACTATACCATGACGATTCATTAAAACAGCATGAAGCTCCGAGGTCTGCCAATTATTTCCCCATAGCTTGTCTGACTGCTGCTTTACAACCTAACACTGCCTAGGCAACACCAGTCAGAGGGGATGTCAGACCAAAGGAGGATGAAATAGATGTCGAATCCTCAAGGAAGCTGACTGAGAGACCTTTAAGACAAAGAATAACATGTAAACATTGCCCTGCGTGAATTAAGAGAGAGGTTGATTAAATCTGAAATTCTGAAAGGCGCACGCGTTTTGCTAGGAACACGCTTTTGGGTGACATCTAAAAATTGCAAAATTTGGTGAATATATAGTCTTTTTTTTTTTTTATATCAGATGCACAGAAGCAGAATATTGAGGGAGAAAGTTCTATTAGTTCATTGTGTTTGCCTGCATCTGGCACATGAATTCTTTTTTTTTTTTGTGCCGTATATCGTGGTTAGATGCATCATCCGAATCTGTGCACATCAGCAATGTGAGAAGGTCTCTCCTGAGACACATTAGAAATACAGCTATTATTGATTAGTGTCCCTAGATAAACCACACAGGTTCCAGCACGATATATCGCACTGCCGCCTGGATTTATGGAATGATCAAAGAGGCATTTCCTATGGAGATACAACTTGTAGAGATGTATGATGAACTTTCTCTCCCAGATCTAGGCCACTGCTGTTTAATTAAGATGCTAAGGAAATGTTCCTGCTCGATACCCCCCTTGTGATGGTACCTCCACCCATGTCTACAAACAAATTATTTATGAAACAAAAATGGACAGGAAAGTTAAGCCTGTCATTTTATGCAAATGGGTATTAACCTGTTCAGGACCAGGCAGTTTTTTTGCCTTTGAGACTGCAATATCTTTTTCTGTTGATGTAGCTGTATAGAGATTTTTTTTTCACATTCTATTACTTCAATTTCATGTCATTGTTAAATTTTTCTTTAAATTCCAAAATTTCTGCTAGATCAGCGCTTGCTTACTGAGATTATTACATGGCTCGATGATCATGCAGCAAGGGACTGTCTCTCTCTATTTTAATAATCGTTGGTGATGTCCGTGCGGTCCTTGCCTTAAACTGTCAATGTCGTTTTATTTATTTATTAAATTTTTTTGCAGAAATCAATAGTACAGGCTATTTTAAGAAATGTATGTAATGTTTGTAATTGGGTTTATTAGCGAAAAATGCATTTTTATCATGAAAAGGCAGTTTGAAGCTCTCCCCCCTTTCTTCATGGTTTTCTATGGAGAGGGGAGGGAGATGAGGCACCAAAACAGGACATTAAAGAGTTAATTTACAGCTACATCACCTTGCTATCTCCTCTGAAGTCAGCACTGACCTCTCTGACCTCTGAATACCAGCTTTCACA
Source organism: Dendropsophus ebraccatus (assembly GCF_027789765.1). Lineage (NCBI taxonomy): Eukaryota > Metazoa > Chordata > Amphibia > Anura > Hylidae > Dendropsophus > Dendropsophus ebraccatus. The sequence continues at coordinate 126,717,562 of NC_091460.1, read as the reverse complement.
CAGCTCCCACTGTGTAATACTTTCTGCTCTGCTCTCTGCTGGCGACTAGTCTCCCTCTTCCTCCCTCCCCTCTCCATAGAACAGACAGGGGTCGACTGATGTAAACTAGTCAAGATTTCCTGGTAATGAGCAGTGAATGAGAGAGAGGACGGGGGGGGGGGGGGGGGGGCTGGGGAAAGTCTTTTTGAATGCAGCTAATGGCATATTTGCCTCATAAACCCAATTACAAAGTTTCTTAAAATCGCATGTACTCTTGATTATTGCAAAAAAAAAAACAGACAGTGACACTTTAACCCTTTGAGGACCAGGCCCAAAATGACCCAGTGGACCACGCAAATTTTGATCTTAGTGTTTCCGTTTTTCCCTCCTCCCCTTCTAAGAGCTCTAGCACTTTCAGTTTTCTATCTACAAGCCATGTAAGTGCTTATTTGTTACAGGAATAGTTGTACTGTGTAATGGCGTCTTTCATTTTACCATAACATGTATGATGGAATTCCAAATATATTATTTATGAAGATATAAATTGGTGAAATCGCAAAAAAGAATGCAATATGGTAACGTTTGGGGGGTTCCTGTGTCTACGTAATGCACTATATGGTAAAAGCGACATGATACCATTACTCTATAGGTCAGTCCGAACACAACCATATGCAGGTTACACAGATTCTCTAATGTTATATATTTTTTTTAAATGAAATCCTTTTTTTTGGCAATTAATTATAAATAAAATGGGACTATTGTGACGCTTATAACGGTTTTATTTTTTCACCTACGGGGCTGTATGGGGTGTCATTTTTTCCGCCATGATCTCTAGTTTTTATTAATACCATATTTGTGAAGATCGGACGTTTTGATCACTTTTTATTAATTTTTTTATATATATAATGTAACATAAAATCGGTAATCCGCGCACTTTTTTCCCTCTTTTCGTGTACGCCGTTTACCGTTCGCAATGACGCTTGTTATATTTTAATAGATCGGACAATTACGCACGCTACGGTATATTATATGTTTATCTATTTATTTATTTTTATATGTTTTATTTATATAATGGGAAAGGGGGGTGATTTCAACTTTTATTGGGGGAGGGGTTTTGGGGTAGTGTGTTAGTGTTTTTAACTTTTTTTTTTTTACACATTTGAAGTCCCTTTGGGGGACTTGTACATAGATTAGTTTGATTTTTACACTGACCATTGCTATGCCATAGGCACAGCATTGATCAGTGTTATCGGCGCTCTGCTCATTGAGCCTGCCTGTGCAGGCTCAGTGACCAGAGCGCCGATCGGACCGCACGGAGGCAGGTGAGAGACCTCCGGCGGCCCGTTTTACCGATCGGGACCCCCGCAGTCACACCGCAGGGGTCCCGATCGGTAAGTGACAGGGGACTCCCCCTGTCACTTACACTTAAACGCCGCGGTCGCGCCGCAATCGCGGCGTTTAAGGAGTTAATGACACGCGGCAGCGCGATCGCTGCAGCGTGTCATTACCGGTGAGGTCCCGGCTGCTGATTGCAGCCGGCCCCCACCTGCTATGAAGCGCGCTCCGCTCCGGAGCACGCTTCATAGCGTGAGAAACACCCAGGGCATACAGTTACGCCCTAGGTCGTCTGGGGACAGACTTCCATGGCGTAACTATACGCCCTGGGTCGTCTAAGGGTTAAAGGGAACCTGTCACCCCCCCCGTGCCAGGGTGACAGGCTCCCGACCCCCCCACTAGAGCCCCCTATACTTACCTGATCGCGCCGGGTCCCGCTTCTTGATCCAATCCGGTGACAGAGATTTCAGTACCCGAAGCCCGGCGCGCACTCCTGAGATGAGTCCAATGCTCATAGAGAATGAATGGAGCGTTGGACTCACCATTCATTCTCTATGGGCATCGGACTCATCTGAGGAGCGCGCGCGCCAGGCTTCGGGTGCTGAAATCTCTGTCACCTGACCAGATCAAGAAGCGGGACCCAGGGCAATAAGGTAAGTATAGGGGGCTCTAGTGGGGGGTTGGGAGCCTGAGGTCCTCTTTAAGTGTAAAATATTAAACTTAATACTTACCTCTCCACGCTCCCCAGTGTTCTTCTTGTTTCTGCCCTGTCCCCGCAGCCGCCGTTGAAACTTCAGAGACGGTCTCTGAAGTTACAGGCTGCTCAGCCAATCACCTGCCGAGGCGGGACAGCGCTGCAGTCAGTGATTGGTCAGACTAGTGTAGCAGCTTCATCAGTGGCAGTGGGGAGCGGGCAGAAGCAAGATGAACTTTGGGGAGCATGGAAAGGTATGTACCAAGTTTATTATTATTTTTACAAAGCTTTCATTAGCTGTCACCCACGCATCGGCATTACACATAGCAATGTGTGCCCGGCGGACAATGAAATTTAGGCAGGACCAAAAGACACATTATTATCATTGGCTGATTGTTGTCTTTATTATTTAAAGCAATACATTGCCGATTCGGCCTGTTTATTGCTCTGTGTAATAAGACCCTTAATCTAATACATGTGAAAGAACGTGGTAGTGATAACAGCAGAAAATATTTACCCTTGTACTGAAAACCCTAAAGCGTATGCTGTTAGGGTATGTTCACACTGAGTAAAACAGACAGAATGTTCCACTTTTTCACATATAGAAAAAAGTATAAATTATAAATGTTTGTTTTATATTGATCAAGGGGGACATTTATTAAGTCCTGCATTAATTTGTGCCGGGCTTAAAAATGTCCGTGCAGTGCCGGATTTCTGTAGCGGTACAATGCCCCTACATAAGCCCTGTGCGCACCAGAGCCCCTCCATACACAGTGAAACCTACACCAGTTCAGAGCTGGCGTAGGTTTGCTTAACATTTTTTTCTACCAGAAAAACAGTAAATGAGGTGCACATAGAGTCTGTCTCCCCGCCCCTTCGGCACAAGCAGCACAGGGAGCAAATACATTATTTGCAAAACAAGTGTTTGCAAATAGAGTTATGGGCAAGTGGGCCCTCTGTGCCAGAACATGCCCCGCTCGCCACATGATAAATGCCCCCCCTAAGTATTGTGAGATCAGTCAAGCTTATATGCCCTCGTATTGTTTGCATGAGTATTCGTATAGGTAATCTGGTTCCAGAAATTTGCCCTATAGCGTTTAAAATTTGCCCTATAGCGTTACAAAGCTTACCTACAACGCTACATTAACCCTTTCATGACCTGGGGTCATTGATACATCAATGCCCAGGTCATTTTTGGACATCAGCTCCTGGGATCAAAATGATCACATAAGCTCATGTCCCTATGTCTGCCCCCTCTCCTCTGTCCCCTGCCGCTGTTGCAATCTTGTGACAGTGGCAGGGGAGAGAGGGGTGGGAGCAAAGCGCACCCTGCCTTCTCTCCCTCCCCCCGCCGGCCTCTGTAGCCAGGAAACCAGAAGTCTGAGGCTTCCGGTTTCCATGGCTACCATTGGGGCTCTGCGATCACTTAGCAGAGCCCCTATGGACACCGTACAGAGACTTCTCCCTCTGTAGAGGGAGAATTCTCTGTTCGAAGCCCCATAGGTGCTGCGGTCGTGCTGACCGCAGTATCTATAGGGTTAACTTTCAGCACCGAAGCGCAGCTCACTGATAGCAAGGACCCGCCGCGGATGACACAGGGGCAGCTTCTGTACCTGTGTTATCCTCCATTGCAAATTAACGTCGCTGCAGCATCAGGCATAGGCTGCAGCAGCGTTAATTTACAATGCAGTGGCGGAAGGAGGTTAAAACATGTAGTGCACAACTTTTTTTATTTTTTTTTTGGTAGGTGGAGAAAAGAAACACATACATGAACTTTGTTTAAACTGGACAGCTGTAATACATGATGTCTTCGAAGTAGACATTTTACATGTAGAGCTTTAATTATAGGTATTTAATTCAGGTATTCAGGTAACACTTCCTATAAAGTGTCTGGAGAAAAAAAAAAACCATAACTTGTATCATGAATATTTAGCAATTAGTATACCAGTTAACACAGAGTTATCATAATGAATAACATTCTGAGAAATAGAATGCTTGTGGGAGTGTTTCCAATGACCTTCCCCAAAGACGCCTGAATTCTTTTCTTTAATCATTTTTATTATAATTCAAAGTAAGGCCTAAAAAAGGGATTTCCCAATCTTATAAGGATTATATTAACCAGCAATTAGTTGCTGCAAAAGCAATTTATTCTTTCTAGCTAAAGGGTCATGTGTTTTTTTTCTTTTTTTTTTTTTACAGACAAGTACTTTATACCTTTGTCCACTAAATTTGTTCTTCTGTGACTGACTGAGATTGTATAATAATCATTGAACATATAAGGCTGGGTTCACACACATTGTAAAATAATTGTAAAATACGGCCGTAATTACAAGGTGCAAATACGTCTGTATTTTTAATTCAATAATTTGCTCTATTAAAGTCAATGGGAAATTGGCCACCATTGCACATCGCATAAAATAACAGCTCTTATTGATTACCACCATCGATATAATGAACATGCTTATGCTCATTATTAACCATTTGCTTTTGCAAAATACTGACTTTTTTAAAAAATCTTTTCAGTGGTTTACAGATTGTTACAAAGTTAAATTACAACCTTATTTTGAATTTTTTTTTTTTTTTACACGTGTGAACATAAACAGACAGCAATTTTAAACTTTGGATCCGGTCATCCAAAACCAACCTGGAACTCAACACTGGATGCAACAAGCTGCTTCTGGTGCTCCAGAAACTTATTTCTGATCTAAGGCGCTTCTGACATAGTATTTCAGTTGTGACTGGGCAAAAAATGGCACATATATTATGTGATTTACTGCAACTACTCCAGATGGCACCAATCTTACCTAAAGAGTACCAACCAAATGCCTTAAAGAACAAGTAAGGAGTGGTCTTGCACCTACAGAGCACTCCTTCCACCATTAAGAATGTTCTTCTTGTATTGATTGAGCCCATATGGTCTCATTCCAATGTTAAAAAAATTCATGAGAATAAGAAAGCAGAAAACAGCACTGTCATCTCCAGATCTGGATATAAGGTTTATTTAGAAATTACAATCTACAATTAAGGTGGGCAATTGTAGACAACATAATTCAAGTCCAGTATAATTCTTTATTCAAGTAAAACAAGTACTTGAACAAAGTTGGTGGTCTTATAAAAAACGATCTTGGCATGTATGGACACCTGGAAACAGAAATTGCAAAACACAAAATAATCTATCATCTTTGCTATTCCAAACGTAGCATCACTGTGATCAAGGGTGATATCAACTTGTTTCCGTGACTATCATTCTTGCTGAAAGGAGGACTGCCAGGCCAATCCAAACAGGGTTCAGACTCCAAAGCTAGTATATCCTCTGGCTCTGTGTTATATTGTGATTATCGATCTCCTAGATTTTGGACTGTTCCATGTTAACCCTCTATTTGCTGATTCTGTGATAATTTGTGGCCTACTGACCAGCGCCATTGCTCAATCTTAGTGATCTGTAGGTGCAACCTGGGTCCCTAACAGCCAAGTGGAGCTTTGACTGCTAGTTTTTGGTCTCATGTTATCATTCAGGATCATAATAAATATAATTATTGAGATTACTTTAGGAAAGTTAATAGTCACTGTATATATATAGTAGTTCTTAGGCTAAAGTGAAGGTTAGTTGTATACACCCTCTTATTTAGTAACTTGGCACATAACAGCTATGGGTCTGCTGAAGATCAACTTGGAGCCTCAATGGTAAAAACATTGGCAGCTGATGCATTCATAAAATCAAATGGAAATCGTACCCTTGGCTCTCATGACAAGTAATGACATTTAGGTTATGAGCAGATTGTCATGATAGATACAGTTTATTTTCTGAGACAGATGGGATATTCATATGCTCATGACACTAATCTGAGCAGTATTTCTCTTAAATGAACCAGAAGAAGATAGAAGGTATAGTAAACTGACAAACTCAAACCACACTCATATCATAAACACTCAAGATCAAAGAGCCAGAATTCTAGTTAGAGCTTTGTTAAGCCGTTCAACTTGTCCAAGAGGATATATCCTAGTGAAAGTGTGTCAAGCTCATAGAGTTGACTATGTGTAAAGCTCTGATCACAGGTTCAGTTTATGATCATCAGAAAAGGGGGCTTAAAGGGTTTGTCCAGGCAATCTTATTTTTGATATGATGCTCAGCAAGATGATCAGTAGAAAAAAAATAAATAAAAATAAATAACACACTTACCTCCCTCACTTCCATGTCAAGGCTGTCTTCATACAGCTCCATTCTCTGTCGCTCGCAAGTTTGTTGCGATAGTTTCAGCTCCTGTGGTGACCTCCAAAATATGGAAGCAGGAGAAATGGGCAAGTGTAAGGGTATGTGCACACTACAGAATCCGGGAGGATAATCCACCGCCGATTTCGCTGCTCATCCCCGCTCGTGCCCATGCGCATCTCTGCCCCTGCCATAGACTCCATTCTATGCACAGGCGGATTCCGCCATCCACCCAAAGAATGGGGCGGGTGGCGAAATTCACGGCGGGTTATGCAACCGGATTCCGTAGTGTGCACATACCCTAAGGCTCTGAATAACTACATTAGTGGAACTCCGAAGCAGGCTTTCCTACTGGACTCATTGGCCCATATTTACTTAAACTTCCTATGTGCAAACAGATTTGATTCTTCAAATGCACCAGATTTATCAGTGTGGCACAGACTGCTTCTATAAAGCTGTCACATCTGAAGACTGTCTACTCTAAGTTAAAATATAGAAGTCTAAAGAAGTCCTGTGAAACAAAAAAATGTCAGGAAGGCAGGAGGGTGCAGGAACATAATAAACTATACTTACCATCCCCTTGCCCTGTAGTGCTGCTCCTCGGTCTCACTGACAGCCGCAGGTTGTCATTTTCATCTGGCATCAGGGTATGTCACATACCCGGCTCCTCCACCTGCAATGTCACAGCCCTGCTGATGGACTGCCCGCTCAGGCAGTCATTGACTGAGGTGGTGTCCAGCCGGGAGCAGCGCTACAAGGCACGTGGAAGGGTAAGTATACTTTATTTATTATGTTCTTGCACCTCTCTGCCTTCCTGACATTTTTTGTCATGTAGAAATGCCAAAAGCTTTCATCAGTTAAGTTCCGACATATCCATGACTTACTAGTAGAATGAGCCAGGAAAAGACCGTACTGCTGCGTGATCCTCTCTGTGTCTGTGAGAAAAGACGCCATTCATTGGAAATGTGTCTCTAAAGTGTCTAAACTGAATAATAAAAGTAATATAATAAAAGTCCCATTAGTACATCTGGGCCATTGTTTCATTAAAGGGTCCTTGAGTTTTATATAATCTTCCAATCATCGAGGAAGAAATTAGTTAAATTTGTAAAGGGGTAAATCGAATCCTACACAAAGAAAAGGATTACTTAAGTTTGCAACATCGGGCCTTTCCAAATTTTATTGCCGTGATGTTGCCAAGTTCGATTTCAAGGAACCTTAAATCAAGCAGCAAGATTTTTTTTTTTTTTTTAATCTGCACTTAGCACTCCTATGTTTTTCTTGTTCTTAATGGTTTGAGTGTAGGTCCACACCCTGTCCATGCATACCAAAGGCCACTAGGTGAGCTTAGGTCTAAGAAAATTCAAAATTCCATCTCCGAGCTCTAGTCCCACTGAGTGATATCACCATCTTCAACCAGCCCCTCCAGTCTACGTCACCATTGTCTGTAACTTTGTAACTTGCACTGAAGTCCTGCAACAAGTTTGGGCAGAGAACTGGCAGGAGAGCTGTGGGAGGGGAGTAGGCAGGGTGGAAGGACTGTGATGAACAGCTGAGGGAAAGCAATGCATTCTGGGACTTGCTCAAACAGGAAATACAGCCACAACATACAGAACTAAAACAAAGAAAGTGGATTTTTGGTCGTTTTGGAACTGAGGCAGACAGATAGACAATGGTAAAGCTTTTGCAGCAGGTTTATTTTTTTTACCTAATGTTTTTCTATTTTATTCATTTACATTCCTACTGACTCTGGGTTAGGGTCCCAGTTGGCTGTCCTCCTCAGTATTATATAACTATTTTTGTATGCATGGAAGCTTGTTAATTGAGTCATTCTGTTTACTGGTCTCTTAAATCCAGAGTGACCAAGGCTTTTGCTCAGTAAGTTATAAAGTATACTGAATCTTTTTTTCTTTGTATATTAATCTACAAATTTCCTTCTGCTCTATGACATGCTGCTAGCAAATTCAACACCATGCTTCACATGACAGGTTACCTTTATTCCCTTGCATTACAGTTATGGTATGGGTCAGGTGGGGGAGTATGGTGCAGGCTTGAAAGTGAAGCCAGCGCTATTCCTGGTTGCTGTCATCTTTATTGATGCTGATTTAACTTTTTAAATATGCCAACCATGAGCAATCACAGCATCTAAACAGTTTTTGGATCCATCATTGATGGTCCAGTGGTTCGACCAGCACCTGCGCAGGGTGCTGATGGGGGAGGGGGGGTCACGGCAACCTGAGGCCTCTGCTAAACCTGGGTGTCTGATGTGACTAATCCGCTGGTACAGTATGCCTATTGCTGGCTGTACTAATGAAGCACCAGTTGCATAGATCAATGCAATGCATCTGTATTGCATTGAGCTATCTAAGTGATCAAATTATTGTCTATAGAAGGCCCCTAGGGGTTTAAAAAAAAAGTGTTACAAAAAGTTATAATTTTTTTTTAAAGTAAACAAAAAAAACCTTCCCTAATAAAAGTTAAAATTAACCCTCTTTTCCCATTTTCCAATGGGGCAAAAAAGTTGCTCTTAGACAGGTCGATTGGGGTCAGAACATAGTAATGCACTTTTTTTTTTTTATAGTAAAAACAAAGCAAAATTATCCAAGTTTGGTATCATTAAAATCATACTGACCTGTAGAATAAATGTAGCATATTTGTTTTACATATGGTGAATTTGCTCACTCATTTTATTTTTCAATTTTGTGCTACAAAAATGTTTTCACCTCTGTAATACATTATATGGTAAAATAAAGAATGCCAGTAAAAATCCTGTATATGATTCGTTATGGGTTTTAGAAATTGAGGATGTTTTGAGAGGCGGAAGGGTAGAGAGCAGAGATGAGCAAACCTCGAGCATGCTCGAGTCGATCCGAACCTGAACTTTCGGCATTTGATTAGCGGTGGCTGCTGAACTTGGATAAAGCCCTAAGGCTATGTGGAAATCATGGATATAGTCATTGGCTGTATCCATGTTTTCCAGACAACCTTAGAGCTTTATCCAAGTTCAGCAGCCCCAGCTAATGAAATACCGAACATTCAGGTTCGCTCATCTCTAGTAGAGAGTTACAACAAAGCATTGTTCACCTTTCCCTGTGCCTGCGTTGCGCTGCCAGCCCAGCTATGGGACCCCCACTGGAAGGCATTTTATGATGATGTCTCAACGCGGGGGGAAATGCCCGTCCTGGCTGTTGAACAGCATGCTCAGCCAATCAATGACTGGAGCGGTGTCTTGCCCCAGTGATTGACTGGCTGAGGGGCAGTCCATCAGCCCAGTGCTGAAAATCCTGGAGCCCGGTGGGGATCCTGGAAAGGCACAGGGAGCGATGAGTTAATACCTTTTGATATTTTCCCTCATGCCCCTGCAATTAAAAAGAAAAACAGAGAAGGCAAGACTTCTCCTTTAATTTGGGAGCCAAGAAGTGTTTAAAACTGATGGTCCGTTTAAACGGAGCGATAATTCGCCCAATCGATCGTTTAATGATTTTGAAGTAACTATTTTGTTTTTATAACAATTAGCATTTAGCCGAATGAATAAATGTTTGGAAAAATCGTTATTGCGATCGTTTTTAAGATCGCTTAAGCCCATCTCACACATAGGGTTTGAAAGACTGTTTACATAAAGCGATCTGCAAATTTTTAGCAAATGACCAACGACGATTTGAGAACACGTTGAAAGATCACAATGAACGATTTCTTGCTCACTGCTTGATTGTTCTCTGTTTACACAAATTGAATGCGATCGTTCTAGCGAAAATTTGAACGATAATCGTTCCGCGTAAACGCACAATGACTTTAAAATAAATGAATGATTGATTGAAAAAAGACTGTGTAATAGAATGTCATCAAAGGTTCATCAACATATTACAGTCCTACGTAGTATTCTTTTTATAAAATATAGATTAGAAAACATCTTAATAGGCTGCATCAAGCATATATAATAACAATTGTATCGAAGATTTCTGTAGGATTCACACTTATACTTAAGAACGTTCCCAAGTCACGCAATGTTAGCCTTGATCTTTATTGCAGAGATTTAATACAGTGCTGTGACCAACTCTATTACGTGAGTTGGAAAACTGTCAAATAATCCCCACCTACTCTGGTATAGCAGAAGGAGATTATCAGGTAGCTACCCAATTATTGCAAAATACCAAGGCTTTAAAAGTCAGGTTGGAAGGGTTAAAGGTGTGAGCAGTTGAAATCTAGTCTCCCTGGGAGTCGTGCCAGTGGGACATTAAGGGAAATCAATCCTGCTTCGACAGAGTACCTTAGCAACACATTCAATGCAGTTGATGACACAATGCTTCTGCTCATCTCCCTCCCTCTCACTACTGAAAGCAGCTATCCAATAATTATGGACAGCTATATTTATGCCACTCTGCATGATATAGATTACCGTTTCCTGTCTGTTATAATGTCTTTTGTATTACTTTTTTTTAAAAATAATTTTTATTGCATCTCAAAATTGCAGACTTTGTCGTAGAATGTTCCGATCGATATATATGAGATATATCGATATGTTTTCTCAGTGTTTGAGAAAAAGAATGTCTCGGTATTTTATGCTTTAAGTATACTCTTTAGTTGAACGGTATACATATATAAAAGGGCACTTTCAACATGGGCAGCGAGGAATTACAGAAAATTAGCGTACAGTTCTACTGTGCACATAAGCTGCAAGGATAAGGGTGTCATTTCACCATGATAACTCAGGCCATGTTCACACAACGTATATTTTCATAAAAGTACGGCCATTGCAACAACGGCCGTTATTAATACGAAAATATATGTTACTAGTGATGAGCGAATAGTGAGATATTCGAATATTCGATCGAATATCGTACGAATATCCCGCGAATATTTGATCGAATATTCGATCCCATTAAAGTCTATGGGAACAAGTATTCGATTAGTGAAAAACATCTATTTGACCATTTGGAGGGTGAAACCGGAAGCTGGGGGACTTGAACCCTTATGGAAAATTTATCGAATATTCGTATCGAATATCTGTTACTCGGCCGGGCTCCGGAACGGTCGGTCTTTTACAAGGTGTGAACATAGCCTCAGTGAGGAAAAGACATTTTCTGTCTATACGACTTTTTATGAAATTTGGTTGGAAATCCAAGATGTTAAATATTTTAGATTTCTATAAGTTACAACATGTGTTATAGGAGAGCTGACCAAATATATCTTTTTGTCTGTGTTCCAGATGGGGGGAGGGCTGCCTCTACTTGGTTGTGCACTCCACCCATCCCACCCAGGTGGTTATTTTTCAAGTATTAGTTAGATCCTGCATGCCCAGAGCATAGGCTTATTATATGTCCCGGAGAGGCCAAAGTACAGTGTAGGGTCCATCCCAGGCATGAGGCCACCTTATTATGGTGGGATGGTTCAAACTATTTGCAAATGGTATACCAAGAGCCTTGTTATTTTTAAGGAGATTTTTTGGGGGACTTGGGGGGCTGCATTTAGCGATTTTCATGCATGTATTGAGTCTGTGTCTTGCGATTAGCAGTGAGCTGTTGCAATTTTTTTGTGTTTTTGTGTGTCTGCAAATTTAGCCATAGCAATATGCTCCTGCCTAGTGTAAATGGTTTTGCAGGAGGTCTGACCAAATTACCAAGTACCCTCTTCTGCCAGCATCATACTAATTCAGCTAAGGTGACTGTTGCTATGCATGTGCCACCTAACAACAGTTGGTTGTCAGGCATCATGCCCTTAGCAACCAGTCTCTACCAAAATTGGTGGACAAATTGGACAATGTGGCAAGGCGGAAAGGAGGCAGGGCCTCCCGCTCCTGATTTACACCTGCTGGCATTACCTCCTGCCACAACTTCAGATTCTCTGGCACATACTTTTCGGCAAATCTGTTGTGGCGCATGGAGGCAGAGTTTTACGTTAGACCAGCGCACTTGCTTTATGTTAGATCATCAGTCTTGGAAAAGTAAAGGCATATTATCTGTTCAACATTGTAGAGGCCATGTTATGGCATGGGCATGTATGACTACAAATAGAACTGGGTCACTGGCAGGCCTGGACTGTCAAAATGCTGTTCCTGGCAGGTTTTCAGTGGGCTTCAACACTATGCGGGAGATTTATCAAACATGGTGTCAAGTGAAACAGGCTCAGTTGCCCCTAGCAACCAATCAGATTCCATCTTTTATTTTCCAAAGAGCCTGTGAGGAATGAAAGGTGGAATCTGATTGGTTGCTAGGGGCAACTGAGCAAGTTTCACTTGACACCATGTTTGATAAATCTCCCCCTTTGTGTTACATTGGGCCTGTATGCAGCAGAAGACCACTGGCCCAAATCTGAAACCAGAAAGTAAAAGTTTGGCAAAGTATCTCAATGGTGGTCCCAACTGCCGCTACCCTGTTGTGCTGTGCGTCAGTTGAGAAGGAGGAGTTAAATAAAGTTGCTGGAGCAGCTTTTACTATGTGTGATGCAGACGCCATTTTAGTGTGTGTGCAATAAAACTTGACAGAAGAGGAATAGATAAGAGAAACCCAATGAGAGGAGCCTGGGATTGTGAATGTCACTTTTTCAATAAACCAGCCATGGCTGTGTTAATTACACAGATAAGTGTCACAGCAAAAGAGAATAGTTAGACAAGGAAGAGTCTGATGTTTTCATTCTCCAAACCCGCAGTGATTGAGAAAATAATTGTTACACATTTCCCATGAATGAATGAAGTATTCATAATATACAGTTAAAGGGGTTCTCCAGCGAAAATCTTTGTCTTTCAAATCAACTGGTTTCAGAAAGTTATATAGATTTGTAATTTACTTCTATTGAAAAATTTCAAGTCTTCCCATACTTATTAGCTACTGTATGTCATGCAGGAAATGTTGTTTTCTTTTCAGTCTGACACAGTGCTCTCTGCTGACATCTCTGGCTGAGACAGGAACTGTCCAGAGCAGGAGAGGGTTTTCTATGGGGATTCATAGAAAACAGAGACAGAGTTCCTGTCTCGGCCAGAGGTGTCAGCAGAGAGCACTGTGTCAGACTGAAAAGAAAACAACATTTCCTGCATGACATATAGGAGTTAAAAAGTATGGGAAGACTTAAGTTTTTTTTTAATAGAAGTAAATTACAAACCTATATAACTTTCTGATATCAGTTGATTTGAAAGAAATACATTTTCACTGGATAACCCCTTAAAAGAGAATCTGTCAGCACTCGGACCCAATCCAAGTTGCTGACAGTGTTATATTGGTCTCAGCACCGTATTCAACTTGATACCTGTAGCTTATCCGTCCATGTAGCAGAAAATGTGCAATTTTATTATCAAAAAGGATTTGCGGCTCTCTGGCTGTGCTGCGCTATGTCAAGCCTCCTCCTCCTCCCTCCTTCATTTGAATAATAATTTAATCTAAGCCTCTAGTTCCTGCACCACTGATGATGCGCACATCCTGCATCCTAAACACATTGAAGCTCCCTAGCCAGGAAGAGCCGCACATGTATGAGGAGCAGGGAAACTCACTTCTGTCAATTTACATGCGCCCCTCTTCCTGGCTACGGAGCTTGAACAAGTTTAGGATACAGGACGAATGTCATCAGTGGCAAGGGAATTGGAAGCCAAGAGGAAATTATTATTCTAATGGACGAGGGAGGAGGAAGATCCTCAACTCCTTTTTCACACTTGGTTACACTAAGGGTGCGTACACACTATGGAATTCCCGCATATGACCCGCGGCGGACTCCGTCGCTCGTACCAGCACGCGGCGGCGTGCATCTCCGCCCGTGCCATAGACACTATTCTATGCACGGGCAGATACGAGTGACGGAATCCGCCGCGGGTTATATGCGGGAATTCCGTAGTGTGCACACACCCTGAGATTGCACACTTTCTGCTACATGGACGGATAAGCTACAGGTACCATGTTGAATAGGGTGCTGTGATCAATATAACACTGTAAGCCACTCGGAGCTGAAAGACTCCCTTTAAACTCAGCTTCACAACCACCCTTTTATACCATCCTAAAAACCTATGTACACTGGTAGACAATGGTACATAAAAATAGAAACATTACGTATTATGGATTATGTATAGTGATGAGCGAATAGTGAAATATTCGAATATTCGAATATTCGATATTTGTACGAATATCTCCCGAATATTCGATCGAATATTTGATCCCATTAAGGTCTATGGGAACAAGTATTCGATTATTGAAAAACATCTATTCGACCACTTGGAGGTAAAAAACGGAAGCTGGGGGATTTGAACGCTTATCGAATATTTATCGAATATTAGGCGAACTATTCGATAATATTCGATAGATCGAATACTTTACTATTCGATGGAATATCTATTCCATCGAACAGTATTCGCTCATCACTAATTATGTATAGCAGGATTCTTGCTGCTATTCTCCCTTCTCTCTGCTTTTCTCTCTTCTTGCTCAGGCCTGGACAATTTGGTTAGTTTCGTTAGCTAGCCTTTAAATGATTATAGCATTTGCTCTCTTTATTTGAGTATTTCTGGTATTTCTTTAGGTCTACTGTATGTTTTTTGTAGTTCCTGTTTCTTTCTTAATCCTGTTTGCATTAACCTGATATTTGTATTTGGAAACGATTGCAGGGTTTTTTCTGTGTTTTGCTCAAGTTCTCTCTCTCTGAAAGGGTTATGCCAACGTCATTAATGCCTGGTTCAGCAATTCCCAAAATGTGTTGTTTTTCCTTAGCTCTTCATCACAGCCCTCTCACCCTGCCTATTCCCCTCCCACAGCACTCCCCTAGCTCCCTGCTCAGAGCCACAGCTGAATATCATATCGCACAATACATCAGAACTAGAGATGAGGGAACCTGGAGCAGCTCGAGTCGATCCGAACCCGAACTTTCGGCATTTGATTAGCGGTGGCTGCTGAAGTTGGATACAGCCCTAAGGCTATGTGGAAAACATGGATATAGTCATTGGCTGTATCCATGTTTTCCAGACAACCTTAGAGCTTTATCCAAGTTCAGCAGCCCCCGCTAATCAAATACCGAACGTTCGGGTTCGGATCGACTCGAACCCGAACCCGGTTCGCTCATCTCTAATCGGAACAGATTTAATTCCTTTCCTCATTCTTCCTCAAATATAACATGTGGCATGCATTTATACCTTTTTTTTTTTTTTTTGGGGGGGGGGTATTTATATATATATATATATATATATATATATATATATATATATATATATATATATTTGATTTTACTTGGAACTACAGGGAAGTTAGGTTGGTAGGTCTTTATCTGTGGAATGGAAACCAAATTGGTCGAAATTTTGATATCAATGTTTGGACATTGAGGTTTAAAAAATAGTCAAAGCAATAGCAACTTTCTATTTTAAGCCAACTGATTCACATGAGAGTGACTTGCAGCTAAAATGAGAGATCTGAGAATATGGATATAATCACTAAAACATTTGGTAAATCAGAATGAGGGGGTGAAAAAGGTCAGTCTGGAAAAATCAAAATATTATCCGTGACGGAAGGGTCATCAGAACATGATGATCGGTCGATGTTTGCATCAGTCTATGATAACAATGGTTGGTAAAAGTTAGTAAAAGCAATAATACTAAAATATCAGAGTTTGTTGAGATTGAAAGTTTAAATTCCTATTGTCGTAAGCATAGTAGATGGAAATCATTGACCATCAAATTAATACACTAAGGGGGAAACTAAGGGTTTTGCTCCTATTTTTTTGGTGAATAATTGAATTTTTCACCCATTTTTGGTCTAAGTTCTATTTATGAACCAGTATTCGACAGGCGAATATTTTTTAGATGCAACTTTTTTTAAAATCTGCATGTTTTGAGTATTCACCCAAAAGTTCGTTTAATCCGGGATTAGCGCCCAATTTATTATTTCCGACTTTTTAAAAAGTCGCACACACAGGTGCAAGCTTACGTCTGGTCAGTACCAGGTGAATATAACTGCGCAATTTTTTCATATTTGCGACTTTTTGTGCCGCTTTTATGCAACTTTTTATTTCGATACATTTACTATGGCGGTGCTACATGTTAATAAATCAGTCACAAGATATTGGAACAAAATACACACCAATCCCCATTAGAATAGTTGCACATATTAGACTCCTTAGTAAATGTCCCACATAGATTCTGGCAAAAAGACAAGACAGACTACAAGGGTGGGGAGAAGCAGTACCTGACTATGTTCTTATCCTCCCTTATTCTAGTGATGATTGGGGTCTGAACTACCAGACCACCACTTATCAAATAATGTTTCTATAACAAGCCAAAAGTTTTTTTTTTTTTTTTAAGTAACAGGTACACTTTAAGGCTCCTGTTTACCCTATGGTCTTTCCTCTCTGTTGTTGAAAAGAAAAAAATGACGTCGGTCAATTTGAGTTCAAAATTATGTCTACTGTTTGGCTGCCCATCAGTTCAATGATTCAATGATAGCTGTTGGTATATTATTCTAGTCCAGGTGGATTAATTGGCCTTTGGGTGTGTCTTTAGGGTATAAACCCACACGCCGTATATGCAGCAGATACGCAACAAATACGCAGCAGATTTGTTGGTACAGATTTGATGCTGTGTTCAGTTATTTAGATCTAATCTGCTGCGAGTTTGCTGCGAGTTTGCTGCGTATCGCAGCAGTAAATACGCTGCATATACGGTGTGTGGGTTTATACCTTTAAAGGAGAAGTCCAGCCAAGTACTTTTTTTTTTTTTAAGACAGAGGCAGGAGTGGGGGGTGGACATAAAAAACTCACCTCTTAACTAACCTCCCCCTGTGCATCTTCAGTGCCGGATCACCGCTTTGGGACCCTTGCCAGGCTCGGGGATCTCAAGCAGAGCTGACGTCACAACCCGACCGGGTTTATTGACTGGCGGCTCAGCCAGCCAGAGAATGGGGTGTTACGCCACTGCAGTCACTGATTGGCTGAGCAGCCAGTCCATTAGCAAGGGCAGGCATTTTCCCCCTAATGATGACGACATCACAACTTGTGGAAAAATGGCTTCCAGTGGGGGTCCCGGAGCCAGTCACACGGTGGATGGCAGGCACACCATTTGCAAAAGACCTCTGAAAATAATTGTCATGATCATTATTTTGACAACGTCCGTCATTGTATACACTGTGAGCATTGGATGTCCATCATTCTATTGACTTCAATGAATTGCTTTAAAGTCAATTAAATTGCAGCAAAAAAATGACGTCATATTAATTAGATGCCTTTTCTCTTTTTTGAACATAATGTGAACATAGCCTTAAGGAAATCAGATTAAACAGCAAAAAAATTGGGTAAATGCACAGTAGTGTGGTATTTGCCGAAGCACGACTGAAATGAATTAAAACACAACCCGGGTCCCTGCTCAGACCAGGAAGCCGCAGGGACTGGAACGGCGCTATACGGCCACCAGCGCTGGAGCAGTGGAGGTGAGAGCATGTTATTTCTTTTATCCCCTCCCTCCCCAGCACTTGCTAAAAAAAATGGGTCTGGCTAGACTTCTCTTTTAATAATGATAAACTAAAACTGTCTCTTCTGAAGAAATCACTTCAGGGCAGAGTTACAGGATCACTGTGGAAGGTGACAACTCTAAATTACTTAATAAAGTTGACAGCAGATAGCACAATAGTTGATGGTGCACAGCTCATCTCTTCCCCTTTCTCTACAATGACATCTGCATAGGTTATTAAGCATGCCTAAAGAACTTTCCCATAGAAGTCAGTATACATATCCAGACTACAGATTCCACTGGTACATGTACATTCTGTAAAGATTAGCTCTACATGCTGGTAGTAGCAGCTCAGGCAAAATGGCTTCCACCATAAAATGAAAAGAAAATGAATAAATGAATAAATAAATAAATAAATAAATAAAAAGAATGTTTATTTCTGGATTAAATTAGGAAAATAATACATAAACTGCAATTTGAGTGTTTATACCATGATTCCGCTTTCACATATCACATGGGATCATTCATGCATAATTCTGTTTTACATTTGAAAATAAGTTTTTTCTGTGTGAGATTTATTATAAAGAGATGAAACAATGTAGCATTTTCAGGACCGTACTATGTATACAAATGCTGTATTAATATGTATTATATGTAGGTCACCTATTCCTTTCTATCTGCAGCTGACACCCGTTGTCAGTGACCAGCATTGGAGATCTGCCATTTTATTGTATAGGTGCAATGATAAATAGCAAACAAAGCATCTATACAATGATACTGTGAGTCATTGGTGCTTCAGGAGTTCGATCCCCCCCCCCCCCCCCCACACACACACACACATCCCACCCACCCTTTGGTCTTCACAGTGGCTTCTCTAGGCAGGCTGTATTACTGGAGTAACAGGAAAAGGATAGGGTCCACAGCTCCATGCGGTAAAAAATTATGGAAACTTTATTGCTTATCCTTTAAAGGCATGTACCGACGATTAAGAAAGTGCCGACTTTTTTTCCGAATTACAGCATTCCTTAGTCATGACCATGACTAAGGAATGCTGTAATTCAGAAATGTGTTGGTGCTTTTTTAATCATCTGTACATGCTTTTAAAGGATATGCAATAAAGTAATCCGGCAGCGGCAGGGGCAGAAGGGAAGGAATGTAGGAAGTGGATGGCTGGAGCAGCCGTGGCCCCCCTCCGGAAGGCATTTCCCCTCGAGTTGTGATGACGTCACGACTCAGGGGAAAAGGCCTGTACCGGCTGATGGACTGGTCGCTCAGCCAATCAGTGACTGGAGTGGTGTCTTACCCCAGTCACTGACTGGCTGAGCGGCCAGTCCATCAGCCGGCTTGTGATGTGTCAGCTCCAGAGATCCTGGAGCCTGACAGGGTCCCACAGCCGGTCCCGCCACTTACCACAGACACACAGACTATACAGGTGTCCTTATTTAAAGTGAAAAACTCTTTGAATGAGGTAGTAAGCAGGGGAGAGGTCAGAGATGGAGAACAGAGAAAAAGTAATGCATTCTGGGAATTGTAGTACTGAGCAACTGCTCAACCAGGAAGTACAGAAGTAAGACCCCCAAACAGAAAAGAATAATGACTTTTTGGTGATTTCAGAACTGGGGCAGACTGGTAAGCAATGCTATATGCTTCTGCAGCATGTTTATTTTTTTGCTGACATTAGAGTCCCCCTTTAAGGAGACATTATATGGCAGCACATATGGACATACAGGCTTTACTATGAACTCTAGCCCTCAAAGTATAACCACATTACAAACTGGATACACAGCCGTATAAAATAAGTAATTTTAAATTCCAATTAAAATACAAATAAAAACAAGAGGCAAACTCCAAACTTGAAACAGCCCACATAGACAGTTAGAGATATATAAAGTAATCCCAGAGCCGAAACAGCCAAAAACAATCTATATCACACTATGTTGCACACCACTGGCAGTATGTGTGCAAAACTTTTTATGCCAAACTATTTCCATGTGGGAACACAGTGGTTCCTCTATTGCACATAGTGGTTTCTCTACTGCACAAACTATTATTGCACTGCTCCTATGTCTATATATTGCATTTCTCACCTATACCTGAATTTCATAGACCGTAATTTCAATGCGCATTTTGCTTCAGTGCTTCCTCAGGGGGTGTTGTCTACTTCTGGTAAATTGGCCTTTATATATACCACTACTGTATATCGCAATCCTGAATGTGGAACGCTGGCGCATGCACAGAAAAGGTCCAGGAATCGCATCACACAATACTAATCAATACATGATAAAGTGTGCAATACAATACATAAAGACAGGTAAGCAAAAAGTGACAGTGCATAAAATCATCATTGTAACATTATAAGTGCAAAAGTAAGATTCCCTTAAAGCCAAATGTGTTATAGCAACATAATTTACTGTATATGCAAAAAAAAAAACCACATACAGCTATACAAAAAACACATTGAAAACTGCATGCGGTAAAAAAAAAAAGAAAAAAACCTTATGTGAATGAGTCCAATTTTTAGCACATACATCCCGCCAAAAAAAATGTGCCTAAATGAAATAAAAGACTTATACAAATTGTAAAAAATCATGAATGGTCATTATAAAAATGGTACAAAACTACATTGTTCATTTAATCCAGCTGCTACCATTGTACATCGAGTTTCCTTCTAAGCCAAAATTTTCTTCCCATTTCCTGCTCTGATGTCACGTGTCATGTGCTTGACTCCCATCACCTTAAAGGATCTAGGATCACTTCAACCAAACACTTGAAACCTCTCACGGTGAAGTTTAAAGTGTTTGGGTATTGTCTTCAGTTTGGACAGATCTTCAACCTCTTTGGCCGCCATTATTCCCCTTACATGTTCTCAAACTCTGATCCATAATTCTTGTGATGTTAGGCCCACACAGATTTTTCCACAGCCACAAGCTGCATAATAGATGTTGATGTAGATGCTAAAAGAAATGTAATCTTTAATTGATATTCTCTAGTACCATCGGATGTTTGAATGATTAATATTCTTTCTATGTTGTTACAGGTCAAACCATCCCCCCAGGGGTAACATTTAGTCCTCAGACAACTTCACCCAAAGGGGTTGCTTGGTTTGGCCACATACTGGATTCTAACCAGGATATTACGTAAGTTTTTACTTCTGCGGGCTGTCATCAATGGATAGTATGACAAAGATTTGATCTGTATGTAAAATTGGCCGATGTTTCTGTATTATCTGTGTCTTTCCGCAATTAAACGTAATAAACTTTCCCTCTTCATCTTTATTTCTTGAGCTACCCTTTCTAGGTTGCAGCAAATCATTCCTCTGGGTTGCTTTTCCTCTTCAGTATATTTTTATAACACACCACTAACTGTACCCCCCATCCAGAAAACAGGATTTAAGATCAGTGGCCTGCTTTTCGAATCTTTCATCTAAAGAACAAATTCTCTTCATTCTTAGAAACTGGTCCATGGGGATTGCTTTTATGGTAGACTTTATATGTGCCAAGGAAGCATGTAAAAACAAATTTACTGAAGTGGACTTCCTAAAGACATCCGTCTTCAGTAGTCCTTCACCTTCATTTTCAGTTTTAATATCCAGAAACTGAATTGTTTCTGGATTCCATTTGTATGTCAGTTCTATGTTCCTATCGTTGCTGTTCAGACGTTCCATGAACACATCAAGCTGGGAAGGCGACCAAATAATGTTATCAATATACTGCAACTAGCACTGCACATGCCTTCAGAGATAGTATAGAGGATTACTGACCAAAACAGATATACAGTGGTACCTTGGTTTAAGAGTAACTTGGTTTAAGAGCTCACAGTTTTTCAAAATTGTGACTTGGTTTAAGAGCATTGCTTTGGTTTAAGAGCTCCCTGTACTGGGTGGGAGGGGGAGTGGAGGAGGGGCATGGTCTTCATAGCGTGGTCTACAGCACTGTACTCTGACCCAGGAAGTCTCCCTCACCTTCCAAATCATAGCAGATCCACTTCAGGCTGGGGCTTGCATCAGGGGACAGGACTGTGTAGGTAATCTCTTTATAGCAGTAATCCCTCTCTCCCCGGACAGAGAGTGCTGCATGTATGTGCCCACATATAACCTGCTCACTCCTTCATACTCCCTGCAGTCTCTGTCAGTCCTTGTGTTTCCCATCCTCTCCATTGCTGTACAGTAACTTATAAAATCACAAATTCTGCTGTTTCTGAATGTTTGTTTAATCTGTTTTACATATTATTCAGAATAATAAATCATTATTTTTGGGGTGTGGAACCAATTGTCTGCATTTCTATGATTTCTTATGGAAAAATTTGCTTTGGTTTTAAAGTGGACTTGGATTACAAGCGCGGCCCCGGAACGAATTATGCTCGTAAACCAAGGCACCACTGTACTTGCCCTTAAAGGGAGGCAATCAGCATGATTGTGCTAATATAGCTCCCAGCGGCACACATTAGATCTCTAGCAGCTTCCCGTATTACGGTGTCGAGGAGAGAGGCAGCAACTAGTCATCTCGGTGGAGAGCCGACTGTCACGACTCTCTGCGTGTCAGCGCAATCTGTGCTGATGATTAACAGGCCGAGAGGCCCATAAGTGACCTTGCTGCCAGGCAGAGAACCGTGACTAGTCATGGATGGCTCTCAGACCAGATGACTAGTTGCCACTCCTCTCACGGCTTCACGAAACAGGATGAAAATATTATTCCCCAATATAAAGATAACCTGGCAGACATTGCTGGTATGGTAGGGGAGCTGCTATACAGATCTAGCTGGGTTCACACACTGTATATTTCAGGCAGTATTTGGTCCTCAAGTCAGGTCCTCATAGCAACCAAAACCAGGAGTGGATTGAAAACACAGAAAGGCTCTGTTCACACAATGTTGAAATTGAGTGGATGGCCGTCATATAACGGTAAATAACTGCCATTATTTCAATATAACAGCCGTTGTTTTAAAATAACAGCAAAAATTTGCCATTAAATGACGGCCATCCACTCAATTACAACATTATGTGAACATAGCCTTTCTGTGTTTTCAATCCACTCCTGGTTTTGGTTGCTATACAGCCTCACAAATACAGCCTCAAATATACATAGTGTGAACCCAGCCCTATTGTGTGCCACTGGGAGCTATATGAACACAATCGTGCTGATTGGTTCTCTTTAAAAGGTTTTCCAGAATTAGAAAAAACACAGTTACCTTATTGTAAAAACATTACCACACCGGTCCTTAGGTATTACAGATCTGCTCCATTTACTTGAATGAAACTGACCTACAAAACCTCAACCAAACTAGGCACAATAGTAGGGACAGCAAGGAAGGTAAGTATATGTTTTATGTTAAAAAAAACAAACAAAAAACAGATATTAACAGTAAAACAATCTTCAAACATAAACAAAATTACTTCTTTGGCCTTATTTTCTCCAAGGATGGTGACAAAGAAGAAAGCTGAAAAGAGGCTAGAAAATTTAAATTTATAGAAATAAAACAGGTTTTAAAGGGGTATTCTGGGGCAATAATATTGTTGGTCTGTAGAGATGAGCGAACCTAGAGCATGCTCAAGTCCATCTATACCCGATTGTTCTGCATTTGATTAGCGGTGGCTGCTGAAGTTGGATAAAGCCCTAAGGCTATGTGGAAAACATGGCTCTTCCTACACAGACCAAACATATATATACCAGGCTATCTCTGAAACAATAAACTCCTACAACAACTGATAGCTCACACCAGAATATGCTAAACAATCATATGTTTATCATATTCTGGTGTGAGCTATCAGTTGTTGTAGGAGTTTATGTAGAAAACATGGATATAGTCATTGGCTGTATCCATGTTTTCCAGACAACCTTAGAGCTTTATCCAACTTCAGCAGCCCCAGCTAATCAAATACCTAACGATCGCGTTCGGATGGACTCGAGCATGCTTGAGGTTTGCTCATTTGTATTGGTCTGTCGTTACAACAGATGGGGGGACATTTAGGGCCCTATTTCACAGTAACGATAATCGGCCGGATCGGCCCCATTTGGCCCAATTCGGCCGATTAACGTTCATTTAGAGCCAGACCTAAAATCATCGTTCCCCCACTGCGCATTGCTACGGTTGAATAGCGGTGCGCGGCGGGGGACCGACGATTTGACAAGCAGGGCAGCATACATTACCTGTCCAGGCTTCTTCTCCGCGCTGTCTTCCTCCCCGGGTCCCGCGCGCTCTATCTTCAAAATGTCAGCTGACGGAGCGCTCAGCCAATCACAGGCCGGGACCGCCGCGGCCTGTGATTGGCTGAGTGTGGCCTGTCAGCTGACAGCCCATTCTAAAGATAGGGTGCACGGGACCTGGGGAGGAAGACAGCGCGGAGAAGAAACCTGGACAGGTAATGTATGATGCTGCAAGGACATCGGTAACGATGTCCTTGCAGCCCTCGTTCAACGATCATCGGGCCGTGGAATAGGCCCAGTAAACGAGCGGCGATCTAGCAGATCCCCGCTCGTTTACATCATTGATCGGGCCCTCCTCGGCCCGTGGAATAGGACCCTTACTAAGAAGTCTAATGCGGGTTGCTGTTTATTTTGTTTCAATATATTGTGTGTGATTTATGGAAAAGTTGCACTGTCATAGTAAATACGTCTAAGTAAAAAGGTCACAAAATAAAGTCGCAAATGATAAATTGGGGCACATATCCCAAATTATTTA
Source organism: Dendropsophus ebraccatus (assembly GCF_027789765.1). Taxonomy (NCBI): domain Eukaryota; kingdom Metazoa; phylum Chordata; class Amphibia; order Anura; family Hylidae; genus Dendropsophus; species Dendropsophus ebraccatus. The sequence goes on along the minus strand of NC_091460.1, from coordinate 126,693,265 downwards.
GGTTTTTGGATGAATACTTAAAACAGGCAGATTAAAAAGTAGTCACATCCAAAAAATATTCGCCCATCGAATACTCGTTCATAAATAGAAATTAGATTAAAAATGGGCAAAAAATCCAACTATTCCCCCCAAAATAAGCCCAAAGCCCTTGATAAAATCCCCACCATAGTCTTGCTCATCTTTTTTGTCCTTCACTGTTACATGCTTATTCGTCAGCACCTACTTCTAATACCATTTATTCAATTTTATTTTTATTGACTTATAAATTTATCATAGTTTTCAATTTGGCTTGCTTATTGGCCTGGCACTAAACAGCCTATTATGCATGTATAATTTGCCAGGACTCAGGAGCAGAAGAAATCTTTATTTCTATCCTTTCCTGCGAATAGCAAAAAAAAAAAAAAAAAAAATCTTTCAGGAAGGATATTGGTTGTAATGTGCATTACTGCTAACTGACGTGTTGGCCTATCATAGTTTTAACAGCATCTGTGATTATTGAACCAAGGATTATAGTGGGTTACTATTAGCACAACCTGCACAAAGCATGTTTTACCAGGGAGAATAAGTATTCCACGCATGTCTCTGCATATAATACTCTTTCATTAAATCCCAGGTGTTTATCACGGTACAGCATAACTGTTTCCATATTGAGCGAGGCTGACTAGCTAATGATTGGGGAGGGGATCTCTGTAATTTAGGGAATTTTTTTTTTTTGAGAAATCCCATCTATTACATAACACCAGTATTGAACATGCGTGAATCCTTGAACACTCAACTACCCAATGCAGCTCATAAACAGGCAAACAGCTATCCACAATATATTAGTATCTTGTGACAGATGAATTTTGAGTTAAAATTTTCATATTTTTCTTAAAATCTAATAAAATTAAAGAGGATGTACCACCTGGTACATCCTCTTTAACCTAAAACCACTGATCGAACGGCTCCGGCACAGGGAAGCCGGTGCCGCAGTCCGTTTTTTGGACCGAGGCCCCGTTCCCGTGCACAGCACCGTTCTATGCACCGGAACCGGACGGTGCTCAAGCACTGGAGGCCAACCGACACTCGCCTCTCAGATCAACCACATGTTACCTGCCACTGCCCTTTTGGACATCTTCCATGGTTCATCCAATCTTACACTCTTGGTACTGTGGTACGAGGACAACCAACAAATGTGGCTGTTTCAAAAGTACAGGCACCACACATCCATACCCCCACAATCTGCCCCTCCCCCCATTTCTGTGGAATGACCGCCTCCCCAATAGAAGTGACAAGGGTCTGCTCCCGACCACTGTTTCTAAGTCCATAGAGCTTGCTGTATATCTCCTAATGATGTACTAAAAATAATATATATATATATATATATATATATATATAATTAGAAAATAGGAACATATTAGAAAAAAAAACTCTCAGGGTGCCTTCATACCTACCGGATCCACAGCGGATCTCACTTCTGCGGATTCGAAGCGAGAACCGCTGCGGATCCGGTACCATTCACCCCTATGATAGCACATATTCGCAGCGGAATTAACATCCAGCTGTGAATATGTGCTTTAACCCCTCGCTGTCCGCAGCCCCGCCGCCGCATTAGCCCATCCTCGCCCGCATCCCCCATCCCCCCATCTCCCCCGCGTCCAGCAGCCCTCATCCCTGGCCGCATCCTGCAGCCCGCCACCGAGAGCATAAAGTACCTGCTTGGCGGCGCGGCTGCAGTGAGGCTTCCGGCTCCGGTCCCGCTAATGAGCGGGATCGGAGTCGGGAGCCTCACTGCAGCCGTGCCGCCGAGCAGGTACTTTATGCTCTCGGCGGCGGGCTGCAGGATGCGGACGGGGATAGGGGATGCGGGCTGCTGGATGCGGCGGGGATAGGGGATGCGGGCTGCTGGATGCGGCGGGGGATGGGGGGATGCGGACGGAGATGGGGGATGCGGCCGAGGATAGGCTAATGCGGCGGCGGGGCTGCGGACAGCGAGGGGGTAAAGCACATATTCACAGCGGGATGTTAATCCCGCTGCGAATATGTGCTATCATAGGGGTGAATGGTACCGGATCCGCAGCGGTTCTCGCTTCGAATCCACAGAAGTGAGATGTGGATCCGGTAGGTGTGAAGGCACCTTAAGGATCCATAACGTACCAGTGCATCATGGGAACCTGTTATTTAAAGACCCATGACGTACCACTACACCATTAAGTCCAGGGGCTCAGTATAGCAAGCTTGTAAAGGGTAAGGACCAGCTGCTATTGACAGACGGATTCTCACTGTCACTGACGGACAGTAGCAATTGCGCTGCTGCCTATCATTAACCCCTTAAATGGGACATGTAAGTATCAGTGACAGGATTGAATCGGACTTGAATCGGGACCTCTGCAGTGTGACTGTGAGTGTCCCAATCTTTTACCTCTTACCTCTTATTTACCTCCTGTACTTTATCTTCTCACACATAAAAGTCATCAATGCTATCCAATGGCATAGCATTGACCAATGTTGCCAATCTAATGATTGCATGTAATAGCTTCTAGGGGGACTTAAAAAGTATAACAAATATAAATAAATATTCAATAAATTTATATCCTTCAGTTAGCAGTTAACAAATAAAACAAGTAAAATTAAAGTGGTCTACTGGTTGCCATTAGCAGCTGACATCTCCGGTACACTGACGAAGAAACAAAAAGTTATGGTTTTTAGAAGGTGGGAAAAAGGTAAACAAAAACACAAAAACAGATGCTGCCATTAAGGGGTTAATATTCATGCCCAAAATACTCAGCATAAACATTTATACTTGGAAATTTTGTATTTAGGAAATTGTTCCATAAATTTGATTGGAGTAACCCACAAGAAAATTTTAAAAAGGATTTTCCCATTACAGAAAGAATCACACTAGATCCCTAGATCATTACTTTTCATTGGTTGGGGCTCTGATTACTGAAAACCATATGATCCTCAATAGGAATAACCTACAGGTCTGCATTAGCGCTGCTGCAGATTTTTCACATATTCATCACGAACAGCATCCCAACTCCCTTCAAACAATAAAAAAAAATTCTGGAGTCACAGCTGTGCAGGGTACAATGTTAAAGGGTTCAGACTCCCACTAATCACAAAATAATGATGTACAGTATACCAGAAATACGCTGTCATGTTCTGTGACCGGGAGCACCCATTTGAGGGGTACTCCAGGCAGGGGCCTTCTTTAATATATGCCTGGGAATAAGTAATTTGAAAATAGTAAAGTGCACTTACTTTCCTGATTCTGTATAATAGAGTGCACTTTATTATTTTCAAATGACCTATTCCCAGAAATAAATAAAAAAAGGCTCTTGATCGGAGTATTCCTTTAAAGAACCACTCACATCAGTTATTTTAATATGTAGGTTAGGAAAGTCCATAGAGTAGTATCCATCACTTGTAGGCTAGTGCAGCATTTATTTAACAGATATGTCATGGAAAGAGCTCATGGAGTATACACATACATTAAATAGATGTCATTATAGCTTTTGGGTTATAGATGCCAATGTTAGACATCTGTCATAGCTTTCATTTATGTATATAGCAGCTGCTTTTCTCAGTGTATGTGATAAATGGTGACAAAAAAAATAAATAAATGTGATTAGTAGTCTAGGTTATAAAGTACCATATGTTAAAGTTAAAGTCATGTGCACGTGTCATTGTTTTACACAGTGTTATAATAAAATACATAGACATACTTTTCTAATGCTGGTTGCCTGGTCCCACTACTTAGCCCTCAAGAGTGGCCCCAAGCTACTTCCGGTTGGGTAGCACATCAGGTCTACACTGTTACAATTATATGCGAATGATTCACAGAAAACCACCCACAATCCACCCTTCTCTCCTCTCTGTCCCTATTTCTCTGTATTTTTTCCCTGCTTGCTGCAACCTACTCTCCACTATACACAGCCGACTGGCCAACTCCAGGAAGCCAATCATATTATATAGAGGGTGAGGGGGGGGTTGCTGACATCCCAGTGTGGTTTGCAGCTGGTTGGACGGGTGCTAGGTAGAGATGAGTGAACCAGTTGGGCTGGTATGGGATCTGGTTCGGATTTTTCCAAAAGTCTAAGTTCGGTCCTATTCGGTGTCCTATGATGCCCGGAACACATCCAATCAGCAGGGATGTTGCACAAGCCCACCCCGTGTGACGTCGGTATTGCTTTAAGAGGAGCGGTCACATGACCGCACCACGCAGTGTGTAGAGAGAGAGAGGAAGGAGACTGTTAGCAGTGCACAGAGCTCGTCAGTGACAAAACGCTGCGGCTGCACGCTGCTGTACTGAGAGGATATTGTACAAAAGCAAAGACAAAAGGATTATTAGGAAAGCGGAGAGAAGAAACATATAGTGATTGAGAGAGAAAAATAGAGAGGGCGAAAGATAGATAGGTAGACAGATTAGGCATAGGAGAACAAAGGGTGCACAGAACATGCTATACAGATATCCAAGTACTATACTGTCACCCTTGCGAGAGTGTATAGGACATAGGTGTTTTCCTGAGGCAAAAATATATACCTTGTGCATGTGTGTAGAATAAAGCTCTAAAAAAAAAAGCGCTATACAGATATACAAGTACTATAGTTGGACCCTTGGGAGAGTATAGTGGAGAGACTGCTCCTTCACTGCATTTGTGACCTTTTTCCTTTATACACCCTGTAATGGTGAATTTCCTGCATAGACTCTGTAATGGTGAGTTTCCTGCATAGACCCTGTAATGGTAAATATTGAAGTCTAAAATTTTTTTTACTTTGAGATATTGTAAAGATAATGATGTTTCCGACATGTAGAGCCCTAAATTCAACCAAATACACTACCCCATATCATATAGATGCTTTAAACTATGAAATCCGAAGAAATCCGAAATTCAGTCGAACCAAACTTTTCAAAAAAATCCGGAAGTCTGGCCGGAACGAACTTTTGAAAAGTTTGCTCATCTCTAGTGCTAGAGATTATGGATAATCCCTTGCTCCCGCCAAAAGAGAGTTCTGTAAACTAACATGCGCGGCTGCCATTACGGCCACCATGTTTAGTAAATTTGCGAAGCAAATCTGGCAAATTCGTTAATCGTTACAAATCAAATTTAATGCCCAATTCTCTAGAGGTAATGGGACAAACATAAATTGTACAAAGACCAGTGTTCAGCGATGGAGCATGGTGGCGCTCAGGTAAAGGTGGCCATACATCTTCAATGACTGACGGCTGTAGCTGTATATTTTGTCCTTTGAAGGGATGTGTAAACAGATATACAAAAAAATTGAATGAATAAATGCAATAGGTTTCTGCAAGACACATTAGGACTTAATTGCCAGCATACCGCCAGAGTCCTGTGTGTTTGCAGTAACCTATTGCATTTATTCATTCTAATTTTTTGTATATTTGTTTACACATCCCTTCAAAGGACGAAATATACAAAAATTAAAGCAAAAAATAGAATAGGTAAGGCAAGCACACTCTACCAAGCTGGGGGTACTTGATTAAATGCTCGAGTCTCCCATTGATTTCAGTGGGGTCCGTTACTTGAGTCAAGCACTGAAGCATTTAAAAGTGTTTACCTCAAGTAATGAGCACTTGTGCATTTTACTACTCAACACTAAGGCTTTATTTCCACCTTGTCTTTTTTTACTTTAAAAACCGTTCGTCTTTTGTTAATGACGGACAATCGTGATCATTAATAACAGACGTTTTTCACGTAAAAAAGACATTGTGGGACAATACACTAACAATGACTGCAATATTTTTAATCTATCTTCCCCCTAGGTTTCCTGCCAAATGTCTCAATCTTTATGGAAACAATTGAAATGTATTTAAAGGTGTTTTAGGTGCTTTTATAATGATAGATTATTACTGTCAGCACTCTGTAGGTTAGCATATTAAAGGAACCATGAGCACTGCGGCTTCTTCACCTCTTAATGGGCACAGTTTAATATATTCAGTAGTGGTCATATCTATATATACACAGTGGATGCTCTGTGATATCGCCAAAAAATAAAATCTCTTGTGGCCAGAGGCAGAATCCTGGCTGCAGCCACAAGAGTGACTGGCAGAACAGGGAGCTAATGGCTGCTTGCTATGACAGTCCACTGTTTTTACCTATAAGGGCCCATTAGGAGCGGATAAATACATAGGTGCAGGAGCCGACTGCCTTCTGCTTAATCCCTTATGTACTGTAGTGTGTAAGTGAGGCAGTGTTCAGAAGACAAGGAGATATCTGCTTTACTACTGGTGTACTGATAACCCTGACCTCTGCACATTTTCCTCCTTGATTGCAGCCCACAACAGAGGTCAGGGGTTATTAGAGCAGTGAAGCAAAGATCTCTGTCTTCTGCTTGTTAACCTTTTTTTTTGTGTTGCAGCACATAAGTAAACATTGGGTCACTTACACACTGGAGTACATAAGGGGTTAAGCAGAAGGACCCACGCTCTTACCTTCTCTCCCCAGGGCCTCTTCCTGAACGGGTCCCATAGCATCTGCCTACCCTGCTTCTATGGTAGCTACGCCACTGGATGGCCACTATTTAATTACAAATAATTACCATCATTTTAAAACAACGGCCGTTAAATGGTGGCCATACACTAAATTTCAACGGTGTGTGTGAACATAGCCTTTCTGCTTTTTTAAATCCACTCCTGGTTTTGGTTGAAAAATACTGACCAAAATACTGAGCAAAAGTACTGTGTGTGAACATAGCTTAAAACTGCGGTTCTGGATACAGAAATTTTCTTCTTTACAGTGAGCATATAGCATCATTGTAACATTAGTATTGTATGAGGGTATGTCTACACACCGTAAAATAATACCAAAATTATTGTTACGTTAAAATACAGCCGCATTTTCAATATAAAAGGGTGTTCCATTTAAGTCAATGGAAAATTGGACGGCAGTGCACACACTGTATAGAATAACAGCTGTAATTTATTTCGACCATCCTAATGATGAACGTACTCATTATTTACCACCTATTTTTGCAAAATACAGACTTTTTTTTTCATCTTTTGACACAGTGTGACTATACCCTGACCATACCCTGAAAGTAATACAGCTTTTAAAAAAAATGAATAAATAATTTTATAATTTTACAGAGTTACTGTATGACAGACGTGTGACAGAACAATCTGTTCTGTACATACTTATCTGACCAAGGACATTTCTGCAGCAAGTGCATGGATTTTTACAAGGCCAATTCAGATGTATGGAACTGATATAAATATTTCTACACCAAATCTGCCTTGTGTGAACGTACCTCTACAAGGAAACCTCTAATACTTATCTAACAAGTTTATTTAATTACAAAGGTAAAATGTCATGAAATTACATAAGAAAAAGCTTATCAAAACCATTCATTTTTAAATTTCACATTTATACATTACTTAATATGTTTAAAACAATGTTTAATTGGAAATGTTATTAAACACGGCGAATGCAGTAAATAAAAATGTCATTTTCTAAATTCTATTTTTTTAAGCCTTTTTTGGGGGACAACTCTTGTTACATAAAACAATAAATAATCTTTTTGTAAATAAATAAATAAATAAACAAATAACCATCTATAAATGAGGATTTCTTTCTGGATATACTATAATTATGTGGAATATTACATGCTTTTTTGGTTTATATCTTTTTAGTACCTAGACATTCTTATGTATGGAACAATTTTGCCATCTAGTGGTAAATCCTAAAACATACACTTTGGAAGCATCAGTGGTATTTAACGCCATATATTTTAGACTCAATCCAAATGTAGTATATAAGAGATTCTTACCATCTTTATAAGCTGTAGTGCTTGTATTGTGCAGGCTAATATGATTGTAGTTATCACCGTTTTACAGGCTATGTTCACACTACGTCTACAGTATGTCAGGCCGCAGTTTGTACGTGGCCGGACATGTGTGGCTGAAACTACGGCCGTGTGAAAAATAGACATGCGGGCGAATTGCGAACATACGCCCATAGTATAGTTATGCTTCCTAGCGTGTTTCGAAGCGGTTTGAAGCAGGTCATTTACTTGGAAATCTTCGCCCAGCCCAGTAAACCACACAGAACCTTTTAATATAAAAATCAAGTTCAATTTGGCTGAAAAAAGTATTCCGTACGGGACCGCATTGAAATCCACGGCCGTGAGTTGGAACAGTTCTGGCCTCAAACAATGGTCTTGTTCTTTTTTCACAACGCCGTATACGATCCAGACGTAGGCTCATATGTAGTGTGCATTGTGCAACCGTATATCGTATACTTTGCAGGGTACGCATCAACCTCATAACTACGGGCGTATATTCGCGGTTTGCACTACGTATAGCCTAAGGCTATGTTCCCACACAGTATTTTGCTCAGTATTTGGGTCAGTATTTTGCAACCAAAACCAGGAGTGGATTGAAAACACAGAAAGGCTTTGTTCACACACTGTTTAAATTCAGTGGATGGTCTGCATTTAATGGCAAATAATTACTGTTATATTACTGTTCAAAAACATCGGCATATTTACCATTAAATGACAACCATCGACTTTAGCAGACCCCTTGTAAGCTCCCCTAAAGTAGATGGCCCCCTGTGCAGCTCCCCCACTAAAGTAGATAGCCTTCATGATGAAAAATGATGGGGGGGGGAAACTCACCTCCTGCATGCTCTCCCATTGCTGAGGCTCTTCAGCACACACTCTCCTCTTCTGTCTTCTGCCAGTTAGGGAACACTGACAGGCAGGCTGGAGAGAGCATGCTGGGAGAGTTGCAGAAATGGGGGAGCATGTGGAAGGTAAGTTCCCCCCCCCCCCCCATTATTTATTACCATCATGGGGCCCACATTACGCGGTTCTCTGATCCTCCAGTGGCCCAGTGGGAGGATCAGATGTGGGTAGCTTTGGCAGCTGCAGGACCCCCAGGAGCCTTGGGCCCCTGGCAGCCACCTTAACTGTCCACATTGTGATCCTCCTCTGATCATCAATTTGGGACTTCCAACCCTGCTAATAGATTATTGTAGTAGAATACACATAGAGGCACCTGGTGCTGTTAATATGGCATCATGGTACATTATGCAAATGAGGCAGTTTGGTGCATTGGGCCATACTTTACTCTCACTGCTCTAATACGGTTTACTGTCCCCTCTTCTCATGTCTCTAATGAATACTGATGCCTCCAAAGTTATTAAGGATGTGGTAAGGGGAGAAAGTGAGCACCAAGGAGTAAAGTACTGCATGTTGCACCGAAGGACGTTACTAGCATAATGATAGTTAAAAGAGATGAGGGATTTTGTCGAAAGTTAGGGTTAGTAAGTTCATTCACCTCACGATGGTGCCGCTGGGGGATAGAGAAAGGGCTCAGGCAGCTATTAGCTGACATGAACCGATTATTCGTGTAAGCCGATCCATCATATTTACAGCCGGGGTCCTCTCCAGGCTCCTGGCGCTGTCTTCAGCTTGGCGATTGTTTCTAGGTGTCTGTATCTGCCTGAAACAATAAGGCATACATAACATTGATCACTGCAGTACAATGCAATACATCCTCACTTTACTTCTTAGGGGGGGCCACACTTCTTTATGGCACCCAAAAAGTTAAGTGGGGATGCAATGCATCCTTTCTTAATTCGTAGGGGGCCAGACTGTAAGCAGCTATCTGTACAGATGCTGCATACTGTAAAAAGCAGAACATCTGTAAAATGACAAGTGTTCTGCTCCTGCTTTTTTGTATCTCTCCTTTTTGTTTTTCAGATATCCGTATACTGAAGATTTTGTTGGATTCCGGGGAACACGTCGATGACCAGCAGATTTTTCTGTTTAATAAAATAGTCACTGTGGGTTGTTAGGATGTTTTTATTTGAATAAAGAAAAATTTTAATTGTGTATTGTCGGTAACCATTACTAAGCTGGGGTTTTGTGTCAGCCGGTAAAATGGCTTACACTAGCTAACCCCCCCCCCCCCCCCCAGTACACACTGCCACAGGGGTACTGTGAGAAGCCTGGTATCAGTAGTCCCAGAACATCAAAAAATGGTGCTCCTGGACTGGACTGTGGCAGGCTGGTATTATTAGGCTGGGGAGGACCAAAATAAATGGCCCTTCCCACCTTGGTACTACTAGGCTGCTGCTGTTTGATTTATTACCTGGCTGGTTATGGAAATGGGGGTGAACCCTGCATGCTTTTTTTAAATTATTTATTAAAAAAAAAGGCACCTATTTTCTTGGTGTGTGTTCATTGTGCAGCATTAATAGCCCATTCTCAAAACTGGCCTGTTATTGTCTGCAGGTTCATCCCCACCCGCTTGCTGTGTGCTCTGGCAATCTTGCGGTTAACACTGCTGCATGTTCAGGCCCACAGTTAATTCTGTTTGGCCCAGTCTGATATGGGCTGGGGGGTCTCCTGGTTCTTTAGTGTTTGGCTGAGGCTCACTCTAGCGCTGGTTATTGAGCTACCTGGCTAGTCTCCTGTCTGCTGCTATACCCTTGCTATTTCCTTGTGCTTCTGACCCTGCTGTGTTATTGGACTGTATTCTTGGGGGTTGCACCTATCCTTCTTCTTCCTCCAAACACAGCGAGTTAAGTTCATACCAAAAATTTCTAATTTAGTCTCATCTGACCACTTGACCTTCTCCAATGCCTCCTCTGGATTATCCAGATGGTCATTGGGATCTTTGAACAGGCCTACACATATGCTGAAATCAGCAGGGGGACCTTGCATGTTAATTCAATACAGCGTAGTGTGTTACTAAGGGCTTCTTCCCACATTCTGTGAAACAGGAAACACTTGTGGAGTCTTTCCGTGCACGGATGTATCAATATCATGCTGGGAGAGGGAAACGCATTTAAATATTAACAGTACTGTAATGACACCGCAGCATGGAAAGGACTTCATAACTGGTCTTCTCCATCTGTGCTGTCCATGTTTCACAGAACATGGGAATAATCCCTAACAGTAATCCTAGCTCTTTTCAGGTCCTCTTGTGTAGTTCTAGGCTGATTCCTGACCTTTTCAGAATCATCTTTACCCTATCATCCTGCGTTTCTCCATCGTCTAATAATTACGCCAACCATTGTTGCCTTCTTTCCAAGGTGCCTGCCTATAGTGCTGTAGACAAAACACAGTAATCACTGAACTCAAGGAGATCAGTAAAAATACCAATGAAGTACTCAATCAAGAGTCTCCTCTGATGCCCCCAAAAATTTAAATATGCAAAACAAGAGTCCGTGGAGCCTCGGTTGTGAATCTCAAAACATAGGAATAGCCAGATATCTCTAGCCTGTTGCCACGGGGTGCCTCCATGATGGGGAGAGCACCGCACCACCGTGATAGGTAGCCCCTTAAGTCCCACTCGGTTGCGAGTCTCAAAACAACATAAATAGAGACAACAGGGTGGCCCCTTTCTTTCAAAGTTTACCTCAAGGTGCGAGTATTGCAACATGACAAGGGCTTGCCAAGGCAGGCATCTATCCACAGACAGCTGTTTTGGGGTTTTTGCCCCTCGTCAGTGTGGAGCAGGATTCTGGCTAGTTGGGGCAATGACAAATCAACCAACAAAACACAGTAAACACTGAACTCAAGGGGGGAGATTTATCAAAGGGTGTAAAATTTAGACTGGTGCAAACTGCCAACAGCAACCAATTACAGTTCAGCTTCCAGCTCTGGTGAAAGAAAAAAAAGGGCTGTGATTGGTTGCTGTGGCTAGTTTGCACCAGTCTAAATTTTACACCCTTTGATAAATCTTCCCCGAGGAGATCAGTGAAAAAATTTCAATGAAGTACTCAATCAAGAGTCTCCACTGATGCCCCCCAAAATTTAAATATGCAAAACAAGAGTCTGTTTCGCCTCGGTTGCGAGTTTCAAAACACGGGAATAGCTAGATATCTCTAGCCAGTTGCCACGGGGTGCCTCCATGATAGCGAGAGCACTACACCACCCTGATAGGTAGCCCCTTAAGTCCCACTCGGTTGCGAGTCTCAAAACATGGAAATAGCTAGATATCTCTAGCCTGTTGCCACGGGGTGCCTCCATGATAGCTAGCCCCTTAAAGGGGTATTCCAGCCAAAAACTAAATTAAAGTATTGTATTGCCCCACAAAAGTTATACAAGTGCCCAATAGACACTAATTACGGGTTCTGCACATATAGTGCTTCTTTCCCTGCACTTACTACAGCCGGATGTCTTGTAGTCCTTGCAAAAACTGTTTTGTCAAGTCACACTGCATGCCGGCGCCATCTTGGGGCTGTGACGTGTGCCCTGTGCTAATATCCCTGTAGGGCTGGGCCTGTACATAGGGGCGTGTTAGGAGCTCCCCGCCCACTTCTAGCTGTCTTGGGGCCTTGACATTACGACCCTGCTCTCCATTGGCTAACTATTCTGCAGCAGTTTTCCACTACGCTGCCGCAGGATGCTTCCCTCAGTGGGCCACCTGCTCCTTCCTCCCTCTTGTAAGTACAGTATCCTCATCCTGGCGGTCTGTCCCCCCGCTGCCTGGCCGCAGGACTCCTAAAGTGAAGGTCTGCCTGTCTCTCTGGCACCCCGTTTCTACAGTTCCATAGTGGTGATGCGGTGCCCCCGTTGTCCCTGTTCCATCTGGTACCTGTACAGGGGTGCTCTCTCTCTTTCTGTAACTTACTGAGGAATGAGATATGCAGTAGCTGCTGTGGTGTGCGGTCCACACGATAAAGGGTCCGGTGTGAGCTGATGGAGGAAGAGATGTCACCCATCATCATCCCGGTGACATCTGTAGATGGGTGACATCTTTTCCTCCATCAGCTCACGCTGGACCCCTTAGCGTGTGGACCGCACACTACAGCAGCTGCTACATATCTCATTCCATAGTAAGTTACAGAAAGAGAGAGCAGCGCCGCATCACCACTATGAAACTGCAGTAATGGGGTGCCAGAGAGACAAGTAGACCTTTACTTTAGGAGTCCTGCAGCCAGGCAGCGGGGGGACAGAACGCCGGGATGAGGGGGAGGAAGGACCACGGAGCGCCCATGTCGACCCCCCTTCAGATGCCAAATACACCACCCCTGTCCCCCTTCAACCCCTGTGTACCCCTCAGACCTGTAACGCCAAGCCAGCTCTCACTTTCCCTCCACAACAGCTCTTCATGCCCCGTCCCACACACAGAAGCTGCTGGGCTGCTGCTTAGGAAAGGTGAGAGCCAGCCTGGCGCTGCAGGTCTGAGGGGTACACAGGGGTTGAAGGGGGACAGGGGTGGTGTATTTGGCATCGGAGGGGGGTCTGTAGAAAATCAATTACTGAGCGCCGCATAGCACCCCCCGCATCCCGGGAACTAAGGAAGCAAAGCAGCCGGCAGCAGGGGGTGCTATACTGAGTTGTGTAGGGTCCGGGGGTGTTCTGTGCTCCCTGTCAGCTGTGCAGTCTCTCCTTTCTCCCCCAGCATCTTCAAGCCCTCTCCCACACACAGAACGTGGCTGAGCTGCTGTTGCTGGGGGAAGGTACAGACTGGCCAGCGCCGTGTCTCACCTCCTCCTTACCCCCTTCTTACCCTTCACCATCTCCCCCCTTCATCACCTCTCTCTGTCTCCCTCCCTTCCACTACTGAGCAGGGGAGATCAAGTAACTCCAGAGTGGCCGTACACATCGGGAAACATCAAAAACACAGTAACCCCTTTGCTTCTCCAGTTGTCAGGAGCATCACCTATGGCAGCCCCCACCTTCTCCTCTCCCCTCCCCTCCCCTCCCCATACTGTATCGGCACGTTAATCGGTATGTCCCAATAAGCCCCGCTCCCATTCCAATAACCCCTGCCCTCTTTCGCCTACCGCGGGTGGAGGATTAGCCCATGCAGGGCCTGATGATGAGAGAGGGGGCTGTAGAGAAAGAAGTCACTGCCAGCTGGAGGTCACCCAGAATCATGTATAGTGAGTATAATGGAGGTCCCCCAGCTTTCCCAGCATCTTGTAGTCAGTGTAATGGAGGTCACCCAGCTTTCCCAGCATCTTGTAGTCAGTATAATGGGGGTCACCCAGCTTTCCAGCATCTTGTATTAGTCAGTATAATAGCGGTCACCCAGCTTTCCCAGCATCTTATATAGTAATCAGTATAATGGAGGTCACCCAGCTTTCCCAGCATCTTGTATAGTAGTCAGTATATGGTGGTCACCCAGCTTTCCCAGCATCTTGTATAGTAGTAAGTATATGGCGGCCACCCAGGGACAGAGGAGCAGGACCTGCCAGGTCCTATATGCACAAAAGGAGAGGGATGAAGGACATTATCACATGACCCAAAGGTCCTCAATACCTCTGTGTAAGGATGGGCATGACGTCATCAAAGGTCCTTTACACCTCCTTCTGGACATTCTAGTGTCTACCCTGGGAGCTGTAAGTGCTGTGTATGTTTGTCAGTGTGTGTACATATGTGTCTGTGTATATATGTCAGAGAGTGTATGTACGTATCTGTGGGTATATGTAAGAGTGTGCATGTATCTATGGCTATATATATATATATATATATATATATATATATATACACTGTATGTATATATATATATATACTGTAGTGTCTGTAACACTGGTGTATATATGTGTGTTTGTATCAGCAGTGTCTCAAGTGATTGACAAGTTTGCTCCCAAAGATGTTCTGCAGCAGTTTCTATTGATTCTGGGCTCTAATAAAAGAACCCACCACTAAAAGAAAATGCTGCAGATAATATTTCTGGTTCCTATTACACTTTGGGGATGATTTCCCTTTATATGGTCTATTCATGGTGTATATGTTATCACTAGTGTAATCCCATTCCAGTGTAAGGCTATGTTCACACAACGTCAGTTCTTTGCGGCCCCGCATGGGATCCCGGCCTGAGCGCATACGATGTGTATACGCCCCACGCTCCATGGGGGGTGGGGACGTACAGGATTCAGGGGCCCCATACAGTTTTTTGCTATGGGGCCCCATGAATCTTAGCTACGCCCCTGCCAATAGATATTATAGATATTATTCTGTATATGATAACAGGGTGTGCTATGTACTGTATACAACCTGCTGTGTGAGTATAGATGAATCTACAGTATATGGGATCCCTGTGTACAGTGCATAGCACCAGGCCTGTATTTAGAGTTCATGCTGCCCTAGGCACTTTGCATGCTGAGACGCTCCCCCCACCCCACAACCCCCCCTGCGGCACTGGCAGGTTACATGCATGGTATATACCCTGGCACTTGGCTGCCGCTCTACTTGTTGCCCGCTCTTCTCATCATACAGATGTGATGGAGGAAGGAAGGTGGCCGAGATGTCTTAGTTCGGGGACCACTTCTGTCCAGTGTCAGACTGGGATACCTGGGGCTGGGGAGAGGCTGGGGTCAGGGGGAGAGGCTGGGGGTCAGGGGGAGAGGCTGGGGTCAGGGGGAGAGGTGGTGGGCAGGGGGAGAGGCTGGGGGCAGGGAGCAGGGGGAGAGGCTTGAGGAGAGGCTGGGGGCAGGGGGAGAAGCCTGCGGTCAGGGGGAGAGGCTTGAGGAGAGGCTGGGGGCAGGGGGAGAAGCCTGGGGTCAGGGGGAGAGGCTGGGGTTAGGGGGAGAGGCTGGGGGGGAGACAGAGCAGCCGGGGGCAGCCGGAGGGCAGGGGGAGCAGAGGCAGGCTGGGCAGGGGGGAGGGTATTGTTCCCTGAGGCCAGGGTAAGCTTCCGGCACACACAGCCTGACAGAGGCCAGAAGCTCACAGCTGCAGCCTTGCGGTTCTGGACTTCTCTCCTGCTCGGCGACGCTCACGTGATGTGACGTCATCGCCGAGCAGGAGAGAAGTTCAGAGAAGTTCAGACAAAATAAATTGTACCCTGGGGGTGCCGGACCACGGGTGCCTAGTGGCAAATACGGCCCTGCATAGCATACTAATACACATAAACAGTATATAGCACAGTATCATCATATACAGAATAAAGATTCATCTATACTTACACTACAGGTCGTATACAGTACAATGCACAGGGGTTATGTACCTACTCTGGAGTTCCCTCCATGTTTGGGGTCACACAAGAGGAGTGTCCCCCCCACACACACACACTCACATACACACTACTTTGTATTTTATCATACATACGATGTTCCCTCCACAGCGTGTCATTGTACACTGTTCCCCCATCAGAGTGTCATTCTACACTGTTCCTCCATCAACGTGACATTTTACATTTACCCATCAACATGTTATTGTACAATTTGCATAACTACAACCCCCATCATATCTTTATTAAAATACATGATTATGGCAGTAGTAGTATTTAGTCACACAAACTGCAAAACTACTACTCCCATTATAAACTATAAGCAGACTAAGATGCTTGGAGTTGTAGTGTTGCTAGTTGTGGCGTTCCAGCTTGAAGAAAAACTTCTACTACCACCACCATTCTCATGCCTTATAATCAGGATATGGTGGCGGTTGTAGTATGCACACTGGAGAGTCACAGCTTGCACAACTACAAGCAATGGCTCTCCAATCCATGATGGTAGTTGTACTATATATCTTTTTTTTTTTTTTTTTTTTGAGAAAATGTGTTTTAGTAGAAAAATTATCTATGTACAAATATAATCTATGTACAAATATCACAGAGATAAAATCACATAGTGGGTTTTCTAGGTTGTGTTGGGACTTTCCTTGTCAGCAGGTTAGCTTAGCGAGATGGGGGAGGGACACAGATCCAGGGAGGCAGGGAAGTAATTCCAATTAGGGAGAAAGAGCGGAGAGTGGGAGGAGACTGAGGTGGGTGGGAGAAAGACAGTGCAGTGAGGTATGCTGGGAGTTGTAGGCACTGACAAAGATTCAAACAGGATGTAGAAGCAGGAATCAGCTAGAAGATATCAGGGTGCTGGAGACACTGACAGCAGCCAGACCAGGTATAAACTGGTCAATAAGGAAGCTACTACTGATTCCTTAATGTGTCAATAGGTTTTATTTTTCTGGCGGGTGGGTGGAATTCTTCTTTAAGTCCCACTCGGTTGCGAGTATTGGAACATAAATAGGGAAACAACAGGGTGGCCCCTTTCTTTCAAAGTCTAACTCAAGGTGCGAGCATTGCAAAATGACAAGGGATTGCCAAAGCAGGCATCCATCCACAGACAGCCATTTCGGGGTATTTGCCCCTCATCAGTGTGGAGCAGGATCCAAAGTGACGAAGGGCAAATATCCCGAAACTGCTGTCTATGAATGGATGCCTGCCTTGGCAAGCACTTGTCATTTTGCAATGCTTGCACCTTGAGTTAGACTTTGAAAAAAAGGGGCCACCCTGTTGTTTCCATATTTATGTTCCAATACACACAACCGAGTGGGACTTAAGGGGCTTCCTATCAGGGTTGTGCTCTATAGTGCTGTAGCCCATGCCAGCCTTGTTCAGATCTACAATTTTGTCCCTGGTGTCTATAGATAGCTTTTTGGTCTTGGCCATGGTAGAGAGGTTAGAGTGTGATTATGTAGACAGGTGTTTTTTTTTCTTTTTATACAGGTAAAAAGTTTAAACAGGTGTAATTATTATAGTTAAAGGGAATGTGTCACTTTTATTATTATTATTATTATTATTATTATTATTATTATTATTTTTGTTTCATTTAATTAATATCTTTAAAAATAGTTAGACTTTGATTTCTGTTTTATAAAATTAACAATAATGTGCTGCACTGATGGTTGCCATTTGCAATAGCATCTGTGTATGTTTCCCTGCACGACACATACACAGTTGCTTTATGGCAGCCCTCAGTACATAGGAGTTAATGGACGTCTCCTGACCCATCCTGCTACAATGAAGCTGAGAGCTGACATGCCTAGCTCATGGCACACATGGAGTAGAAGAGGAAGCCAGACGCCATACTGCTGGAGCCCCCAGAGAAGGTGCACTGTTCCCAGCACTGACCTCAGCAGGTAGCCGTGCTCTTCCTCTCCTACTGCTCGGGCGGTGACTGATCTGGGTCTAGGCTCAGCTTTGGAGGAAAGGGATATTCAGAGACATACAGTAGTTTAGGCAGAAAAGTGTCCCACTGACTAGAGTAATAAAGATAAAAGCTGTCGGTGTGTTAACCCCTTCCTTCCCAATGTCAGGACACTGCCTATGGCTACTACGCTGTATCTGTAAATATATAATGCAAGGCTAGAATAATATAGATGGGTTTTATATATGACCTGGCAAAATTTTTTATTCCATCTCCCAGACAATTAGCAGCAGCTGAGGTGTAGTATGGGGTTCTGCAGCAGCTGAGGTGTGTGGTATGAGGTTCTACAGCAGCTGAGGTGTAGTATGGGGTTATGCAGCAGCTGAGGCATATGATGATGTTCTGCAGCAGCTAAGGTGTGTGGTATAGGGCTCTGCAGCAGATGAGGTGTATGATGAGGTTCTGCAGCAGCTAAGGTGTAGTATGAGGTTCTGCAGCAGCGGAGTTGTATTATGGGGTTTTGCAGCAACTGAGGTGTATGATGAGGTTCTGCAGCAGCTGAGGTGTATGATGAGGTTTTGTAGCAGCTGAGGTATGGTGAGGTTCTGCAGTAGCTGGGGTGTGTGGTATGAGGTTCTGCAGAACCTGAGGTGTATTATGAGGCTCTGCAGCAGCTGAGGTGTGTAGTAGGATGAACAGCAGCAGCAGAGCTGTGTATGATGATGATCTGCAGCGGCAGCTGAGGTGTATAGTATGGGGTTCTACAGCAGCGGAAGTATGTGGTATGGTCAGAGGCTACTGGAGCCTGAGTGGGGAGCTGCATGAGGACAGAGATCGGAGGGTAACTGTGGAGCGCTGGGAGCAGCTGTCAAGAGACTCGCTGACAGAACCGCCTGTCTGTATGAGCTGACTGTATCTGCTGCCTGTATGAGTGTGCATGCATGAGCCGCCTGTATGAGTGTGCATGTATAAGCTGTCTGTATGAGTGTGCATGTATGAGCGGCCTGTATGAGTGTGCATGTATGAGCGGCCTGTATGATTGTGCATGCATGAGCCGCCTGTATGAGTGTGCATGTATGAGCTGCCTGTATGAGTTTGCATATATGAGTTGACTGCATGATTGTGCATGTATGAGCTGCTTGCATGATTGTGCATTTATTAGCTGCCTGTATGAGTGTGCATGTATAATCTGTCTGTATGAATGTGCATTTGTGATCTGTATGTATAATTGTGTATGTATGAGCTGTCTGAGTGTACATCAGGAAGAAGCAAATTAATGGTAGTAGTAAAGTGTTTTGCTTTGCACGGCTATCAGCTTTTCAGCTAGCTGCATTTGAGCTCTGGTCTGGGTGTCTGGAAAAGTGGCATACAGTCCTGGGTGAAGCTTTGCAGGACTGTATCCAGATTTTCGAGTCATCTGGAGCAGAGCTAAGGTGTATTATAAAGTTAGCTGAGGACACTCTTGTTGTATGTGTTCTGCTGTAAATTATAAAAAAAAAAAAAAAAAAAAAACATGACATTTTAACACTTTTCAAATTTTTTTTCTTTGTGACACATTCCCTTTAATGGAGGGCTTCTTAAATTACAGACCTCTCCATTCTTTGTAGGTGGGAAAACTTCCAAAATTGTCAGTGTTTCAAATACTTATTTTCACCACTGTATGGGATCAAGACCTTGAAACAGACTTCTAAACTCACCAATAAATTAAAGATACTAGGCAAAGAAAAGATTTCTAAAAGCTCAGTATATTAGTAGTAGTGATGAGCGAACATGAGCAGATCGATTGCCAAACACGAACATAAAAAAAAAAATATTGTGATCTGTTCGCTGAACATTCACGCAAATGCCTTGTCACGGCCGCGGCGGCGTCCCGTGCTCCGGGCCGCCGCCGCGACCTCCCTCCATCCCATGCAGCTGCCGGGGTCCCGGTGCAGGGACCCGGCGCTGCTACATGTTCGGCCCCGGGGGGCACCTTACCTGGTCCCGCTCCTGCCTCCGTCTGTGCCGGCCGGCGCGCGCGTCCCCGCCTCCTAGGGCGCGCGCGCGCCGGCTGTCTCAGATTTAAAGGGCCAGTCCGCACCTAATTGGTAGTTGCACCCAATCACTCCCCTATAAATCCCAGCATGCCCTGTCCCTGGTGTTGGAGCCTCTACATGCTTCCCATAGCGTTTGGCCCAGCTCCCGGTTGTTCCTGATTCCCGTCCGTTACCTGGTTCCTAGTCCCTGTTCCTGTTTCGTATCCGCCACCTTGTCCCTAGTCCTTGTTCCTGGTTCCTGTTCCCCTGCATCACCATTGCTCCAGTGTATTGCCTGTCACCTGCGGTTACGTCCACTGACCTCTGCAGCACCATCTTCTGCCTACTGCTCCTGCCACGCCTCGCCTGCCGTCACCAGCAACCAAGCCAGGGGTAGCGACCTGGGGGTCGCCTGCCGCAGCAAGTCCATCCCGCCTTGCGGCGGGCTCTGGTGAAAACCAGCGGCCCCTTAGACTCCGCTCCCTGTGGAGGTTAGTGCCATCGCTGGTGACGGTCCAGTGGATCCACTAGTCCAGGCGTTACATGCCTATAGACTACCAGATGCAAAGCATAAAATACGCAAAAGCGAAGCAATTACATAGCATTAGCATATCCCTAATTCACTTGTGCGTATAGAATCAATGACTTTTATACTACTGTGTATATTAATTACTTTTTGCAATCAGTGCCACACAGCAGAGCCAGACAGAAAGATTAATGGGTTCTGTCACCCTCCCACAATGACAATCTCACAACGTTCTAAGCCCTACTTGGTCAGCTCTCCCTCCCTACACTGACTAA
Organism: Dendropsophus ebraccatus; assembly: GCF_027789765.1. Classification (NCBI taxonomy): domain Eukaryota; kingdom Metazoa; phylum Chordata; class Amphibia; order Anura; family Hylidae; genus Dendropsophus; species Dendropsophus ebraccatus. The sequence goes on along the minus strand of NC_091460.1, from coordinate 126,672,615 downwards.
CTAACTAGCACTGTTAATATTGCTGCCAAACTTAATTCAGATGCTGTCCCTGCTTTTTTCACTCTCCCTACTGAACGGCACAAGAATCAGGAAAGACTGTGAGAACATTTTCCTCAGTGTCGAGTTTTCATCGCATGTACGTAATGTACGTAATGACGCTAATCGTTCAGCCAATCACAGTAATGCCAGTAGTGAACATGGAGACTACATTACCTGATGTGCCTTTCCTTTCCCACATGTTCATCGGCTCTTTTAAATTGGTGGAAGGAAACCTAAGCAGTTGCATACATTGCAAGATAAAAGTTTGCCTGTTCGAATGTGTTCGAAAATTATCATTATAACCATTCCGATCATCAGACAAATTGTTCGTGATAGGCGAACACGAACAATTAGCGTCATGTTTGTACGAATATACGAACATTTACAAACATGTTCGCTCATCACTAATTGGGAGATGTCACCTAAAATTGCTTAATGCTTTTTCTCCCCCGTCGAGCTTGCTAAGGTGATACACTTTTTCAGTTTTTTTCTAAAATCAGTGAAAGGATACAGCATTAGGGACTCTTACTTTCATATTTTGTTGGAATACACTGGATTCCACTTCTTGAAACATATACATTTTTTGACCAAATACTTGATTTGGTTGTGTTGTCATGGACTATAAAAGCAATCACTAGACCAGGAGCCAGTGCCTTTTTTTCCTAAGGGAAACAATTATTCACAAAATAACACACATTACAAAGTTATACAACTTTGTAATGTGTGTTATGTATGAATGGCCCCCTTCCCAGTGTTTCCCCCTCACCCACGCTAGACCCGGAAGTGTGGTGCATTATACTCACCGCATCTCGTGTCGACCCCCGTCTGCCATCTTGGGACAATGACGAAGTTATCGGGAGGCCGGCCGAACCGCTCCATCCCACATGCTGGCCCCCCTCTGCTGCGTCATAACTGTGCTCAGCCACAATTGGCTGAGCACAGTTATGCTCAGCCAAACGCGGCTGAGCCGCTGATGACGCAATCCAATTCACTCTTAAACCAAATCAAATTTTACTATAAGAAATCACTGATATCCAGACAATTGGTTTCACACACAAATTTTTTTTTTTTATTCCTAATAAACATGTAGAACAGATGAAACAAACAATGAGAAACAGCTAAATATGTCATATCATAAGTTACTGTACAGTACAGCAATCAGCATGTGGAGTATAATGTATAGTAAGGGCATAAATCAGAAAAACAGCAGCAGTTTGTAGATACAGGATGGAACTGCAGATCCCTATAATGCAGTAGCGTAGAAAAACAGGTTAGAATAGAGAAGCAGGGCTGCTGTCAGAGGTCTGTGCGGTCACATGACAGCAATGGGGAAGGGGGTGTGTTCAGCATGGACCAGGAAGTAGGAATCACAGAGCTGTGCAGGAGGAAAGAGACAGAAACTTTATATTCAGCAGTGTGAATAGCTGAGTGTGAGTGCAGGCACATTATAGCAGGAATGGAGAGCATGGGAAACACAAGGGCTGACAGATCTGCTATGATGTGGAAGGTGAGGGAGACTTCCTGGGTCAGAGTACAGGGCTGTATTTCCCTCTGTGCAGACCATGCTCTTCCCCCTTTACTGCTCCCACCAAGTACAGGGAGCTCTTAAACCAAAGCAATGCTCTTAAACCAAGTTACAATTTTGAAAAACTGTGAGCTCGACCAGAGCGCCGATCGGACCGCACGGAGGCAGGTGAGAGACCTCTGGCGGTCCCTTTTAATGATCGAGACAGTGTGACTGCGGGGGTCCCGATCGGCAAGTGACGGGACTCCCCTGTAACTTACACTTAAACGTAATTGCCGCGGGGTTTAAGGAGTTAATGTCACGCTGCAGCGCGATCGCTGCAGCGTGTCATTAATGGTGAGGTGTCAGCTGCTGATTGCAGCCGGCCCCCACCTGCTATGAAGCGCGCTCCGCTCCAGAGCACGCTTCATAGCTCAGGACGTATCGGTACGTCCAGGGTCGTCTGGGGACAGACTTCCAGGACATACCGGTAGGAAGGTCCTAGATCGTCTAAGGGTTAATTGTGTATGTGATTTAATCATTGGTAAATAAACCAATTGGTTGATGCCTCTTTGTAGGATATATAAGATGTATACAGAGTGTACACAACTTAATTGGTGCTTAAAGAGAACCTATCACCTGAAAGTAACTGTCCCTATAATAAAAGTGTCTCTCTTCCTAAGTCTATTCATGAAGATACAGACTACCTTTGCAGTCTGTATCTTATACTTTACCTAATCCTGCATAGCGGTCTAGTACATCCCTTGCGTTCCAGCGGTGCGTTCCAGCAAGATGGCGGCATCCAGCAATACTAGACCGCAATACAGGATTAGGTAAAGTATAAGATACAGACTACAAATGCAGTCTGTATGTTATACTTTACCCACTCCTCTATAGCGGTGCTTTAAAGTCGGGCGCCATCTTGATAACGTCACTTGCGTTCCAATGGTGGAGCGCACCACTGGAGCGCAAGTGACGTTATCAAGATGGTCGCGCCAGGCCTTACTGCACCGCTTTACAGGATTAGGTAAAATATAAGATAGAGACTGCAAAGGCAGTCTGTATCTTCAGGACTAAACTAAACTGTCAGATAGGAAAGACATACCCAGCGATCTAGCGCTGTATATCGTGAGATCACTGTGTATTTACAGAGTGGCGGGCAAAGGCTCATGGGAACTCTTCCCGCCGCTCGGAATGCTGGAGGTTTCCTGTCACGCGCCGACTTTTTTGAAAACAGCTAGCGCGGGACAGTGAAGGGAAATTTGAATATATTAAAAATCCAGCCAAAAATTTATTATATTTACTAAAATTGTTTAAAAAGGAAATTTAATTAAATTGAGCAATAAATAAAACAACAACAATCGGACATGATTTTTTTCTTTAAAAGAGAAATTTGGGTAATTGACAATCAATCATTGAAAAAAGCTATGGGGCATTTATCAAGGGCTTTTTACCTATTTTTAGGTAAATAATTGGATTTTTCATCCAAGTTCTATTTATGAACCAGTATTTGACAGGCAAATATTTTTATGCTCATTTTTAATTTTTCAACTTTTCACCTAGAGACCCACATGAGTCATTAATTTTTGCACCACTAATTGTACTTTGCAATGAGAGGATTAATTTTTGCATAAAGTACACTGCATAACCAGAAAAAAATTATATGAGCGGTGAAATTGAAAATAAAACACTTTTTTTTTTTTATTTGAGGGGAGGGGGGTTTGTGTTTACGCTCTTCATCCTAGGGTAAAACTGACTTGTTTTACATGTTCTTTAAAATTGCTCTATGCAACTTTTTGATCACTTTTTATTGCAATTTTTCTGGATTTGATGCTACCAAAAATGCACAATTTAGCATTTTGGATTTTTTTTTTGTGTTTGCGTCATTTACCGTTTGAGATCAGGACCACCAGCGATGGGAGAACACAGCCATTTAAATGCAGCTGTCAACTTTGACAGCTGCATTTAAATGGCTAATTAGCGGGCACAGCGATTGGACCGTGCCCGCTAATTGCTGCAGTCCCCGGCTGCAGATAGTACCCAGGATCGCAGCGGTTCAGAGCAGGGTGGCCACGCGCCCCCCCCTCTCTGAACGCCATTAACGACACCTAAAATTCACATAAATCGGGATTTGCGCCCAATTTATCATTTGTGACTTTTTAAAAAGTTGCCTAACAGGTGGTCACTACCAGGTGAATTTGCACATTTTTTGGGGGGAATATTTTGCAAATATTCTATTCACAAATTTGTTAAATAAGTCCTATTCAGCTGGGTAAAAAACAGACAAAGACTCAATAGCAAATGTCCCCCTATGTGCCATTGAGTCACTGCCACCTCTAACTGCCCCCATTAGGATTAATTATTATTAACAACTAAAAAAATAAAAAGAAAATTGTTGTGTATTGCACGTAGTAGGTGCATTAAGAATTGAGAAAAAAAAATCACGTTTTATACACTGTTTTAATTTCAAATTCCCCCCCCCCCCCCTTCAGTTGCCATTGGTTAAAGAACAGGCGTCAGCAGAGCTGGGTATTACCCATTGGTTAACCAGCCATGTCTGTTATGTCTGGGATTGTTTTGTTTATGAATGGGAGTTGCTGCATATGTGATAGGTAGCCTAAAAATAAAACCTCTTGTGGCCAGAGTGACTGGCAGAGCAGAGAGCCAATGGCTGCTTGCTCTGTCAGTTAATTGTTTTTGTCTATAAGGGCCCATTAGAAACCTTATGGTTAAATAGTACATAGGTGCAGGATCAGACTACCTTCTTAACCCCTTATGTACTGCAGTGTGTAAGTGACCCAATGTTCAGAAGACAAGGAGATATCTGCTTTACTGCTGGAGCACTGATAGCCCACATTGTAGCAAATATTACATGACATCCATGCATACGAGCATGCGACCTAATTCAAAAGAAATTAAGTTGATCTGGCCGGTATTGCAGTACCAGTCAGGAGGAAATTTACTGTCATACTGTGTGTGAACCTGGCCTTAGACTCTTCTAACTCTTTTAAATATTCACCCATCAAACACTGGTTCATAAATAGAACTTAGACCAAAAATGGGTGAAAAATCCTAATCACCTAAAATATGTGCAAAGTCCTTGAAAAATTTCCCCCTAAGTTTTATGTCACACGAGTAAAGGTAACTTTGTCGGGTGTTACACTCAGGGAGGATAGATGCCTTTATCACTTTCACGACTTGGTGTCTCACTGTTCCCTGTCTGTTCCCTCACTGTTTTTCGTGGTTAAAAAGTCGTGGTTAAAAATACGCTGGAAAATACGGTTGGTCTTTTTTCCTGAGCTAAGCTACACTTCTTCTAAGATAAGCCATATCCCTGCTATCAACTATCTTCTCAAGTCACTACTTAGTCACAGTTATGCTCAGCCAATCGCGGCTGAGCTTCGGATGACGCTGCAGAGGGCGGCCAGCACTCGGGAAGATCCGCTGGCCGCCCGAAGAAGACGTCACTGCTGAGGATCGGAGACCGTGGTCGGCACGTGACAGGTATGTATAGCGCACCACACTTCCGGGTACACGGGTGGGGGGTGGTGGGACACGGGGAAGGGGGCCATTCACAGACATAACATACATTACAAAGTTGTATAACTTTGTAATGTGTGTTATTCTGTGAATAATTTTTTATCGCCGGACAACCCCTTTAAGGAGAAAAATAAATAGCACATTTCAATACTCATTCTTAGAAATTGGATCCTTGACATTTCTCTGACTTGGTGTTAAAGCAGTAACCCAGGGGGACAGGTGTTGTGTGGCTGGGCTCCTTGTTGTAGTACCAAATGAGACACTTGTGGCCAGGAGTGGTATGTTTCCGCACCCCGGGATATACTGACACATGGCTTTTTGTAATAGAACTGGTAAAGTGCAGGTAATAATTAAAAAAAAAAATTATATAAGGCCAACAGATTCCAGAGCACTTTACAACTGTTGCAGTTAAAGGTAGTGTGTATATATATATATATATATATATATATATATATATATATATATATATATAGATATATATATGTGCATATATACAAATTGATCAACACCAAAATCAAGTAAAGAAACAACTCATCTTTATTACACAAATGTAATAAAATTATTTATTTCAAATCACATACATCACTGGTTACTATTCAGACCAAGAAACAACAACCAGGGGATTGCAATAGGTACAATAGTTACACACCAGTATGCAGTGTGATGACATAGAAAAGTATTAGATTACATAGTACTCTGGCTCCTGACGAAGCACAAAAGTGCTAAACACGTGCCGGGCGGTCCCAGGGTTCCCAGGGATACTGGTGAAGTAAGAGAACTGTGATAATGTGTTTTCCTTAAAATGTTCTTTTTTGCTAAATTTCTTTTTCTGGTGTCTCTTTACCTTTTTGTTTTTTTCTTCTTTGCTTTTGTTAGTGCTTCTTTTGCTTTTTTTTCCCTCCGTTCTGTAATGTTGGTGTAAAGGCTAGTGGTAGTCACAGAAATGCACAAAGCACTTACTCTTTATGCAGTATTGTGTGTAGCCAGCAGATGGAGCAGAGTACTATGTAATCTAATTCTTTTGTATATTATCAGATTGCATACTGGTGTGTAACTATTGTGGCCTGGCTTTTTTTTTTTTTTTTTTACCAGTAACTAGAGATGAGCAAACCTCGAGCATGCTCGAGTTCATCCGAACCTACGCGTTCGGCATTTGATTAGCGGTGGCTGCTGAAGTTGGATAAAGCCCTAAGGCTATGTGGAAAACATGGATATAGTCATTGGCTTATATGCATCTGTATGTGAAAAAATGCAAGCACTTTGGCCTTTTAAACACGAAAAAAGTACAAAAACTAAAATTAGCTCTGTCCTTAAGGAGTTAACATATTTTCTAAAGCATAACTGGAGGTTAGAGTTGCCACTCACCATTGCAGAGTAGAATGGGGAAAAGAGGAGGTAATTACCATATGTGCACAGGTGATTCCTGCTAATTGGTGTCACATGGGTCTAACAAGGAGGAGTGCTAGCTAGGGATGGTCCGAACCGAGTTCGGTTCGGGTTCATACGAATCCGAACCCTCGGTAATGATTCCCGCTGTCCAGGGAGGACCGCCTGGAAAACTGGGATACAGCCATAGCCATAGGCTGTATCCCAGTTTTCAGGGCGTTACTCCCGCTGGATCGGCCCGCTCCACGGAGTGGGCAGACAGCGGGAGTCTGCTGCCGAGCGTTCGGGTTCATACGAACCCGAACCTCGGCAGGTTTGGACCATCCCTAGTGCTAGCCACTCAGGTGCAATGATGAGTAGTAACACCTTGTTGAAGGCGTCTGCCTTCTCCGCATGCGGGGTGTGGGGGGCCCAGTGGGTTTGGTCCTGTGACAGTGGGGCAGTAGGGTGACAGTGATTGGCTAAATGGTCTGTCAGCTCAGACAGGCCACTCTGAAGCTGCAGAGGCGTGGGACCGAGAGGAGAAGACCTGCGCCTGGACAGGTAATGTATGAAACAAGGGCTGCAAGGACATCGGTAACGGACATCGGTAACAATTGTCGGGAATTGTATGAAACAAGGGCTAAAAGGACATCGGTAATGACATCGGGCCATGGAATAGGCCCAGTAAATGAGCGCCGATCTAGCAGATCAGCGATCGTTTACATCATTGATCGGGCCCTGCTCGGCCCGTGGAATAAAAGCCTTACAGTAAAGTTGTTTTATTTTTATGTAAATGCACGGGACTCTGTCATCTTCTGTCTGCACCTGCTCCTATACACACACCACCGCACACCTTGAGTTATTTTTCCCCCTTCTGTGGGTGACAGTATCGACAATCCAGGTGGTTCAGTTGCCATTTAGGACTGCCGTGTCAAGAGCCCAAGGGACCCACAACAACCAGGAAGGTTACTGAACATTTTGGGGAATAGAGCCAACCATACATAACAAGCAGGTATGAACATCACACCTGTGTGCTGGACTAGCACTGGTGTCACAACTAACACAACTGGCTGAGCTCACAACCAACACCAACTCCAAATTTTACCACAGCAGTAGTTATGCCCCTAGTTGGCCTCATAGTCCCAGTCCCCTCCGTGACGTCATTTAAATGCCCCTCTCCTACTGCATTAGGATTCATCATCTTCTGTGGCGCAGGTACGATCGGGCCAGTAATGTTGCTATGTAACTATGCTTATCTTTTCTTACTGTGCTTGGGCAACAGAAGATGAATCTCAGCCTCTCCTACAGTATGAGTGGCCCATTCCGATGATGTCATGGAGAAGGTGGGGACTACAGTGTCGGCGTAGACGGGAAGATGGTAAATATGAACTGTGCAGCATGTAACCTTTTAAATGGTGCTGAGAACTGTACATATCCGACAGGGAGGGGGGGTGGCAATATTACTTTAACCCCTTAACTACGCATGACGGGTATACCCGTCATGCGGCTGTTATAGGGGATTAGAGAGGGCTTCCAGCGTGAGCCCTTTCTGCAGCCCGCGGTCCCCGGTTTCTATGTGCAGCCAGAGACCGCAGGTATTAGCTGCCGCGGTCGATCGCCGTGACCAGTGGTGGCCCCTGTCCCTGGTGTCTAGTGGGGTATCTCACCCCCCCTCCTCCCGCCCTGCGATGCGATCTGATGGATCGGTGCTCTATTATATACACAGCATTGATCTCAATGGGAGATCAGTGCTGTGTATATAGAAGTCCCCCAGGGGGCTTCTTATTACTGTATGTGAAAAAAGAATAAAGTGTTTTTATTAATAAATAAGCCCCTCCCCTAATAAAAGTCCAAATCACCCCCCTTTTCCCATTTTATAAATAAAAATAAATAAACAAACAAACATGTTTGATATCGCTGCATGCGTAATTACCCGAAATATTAATTTATTTAATTCATGAGCCCTCACAGTAAACAGCGTAAGCGCAAAACAATTCCAAAGTGCTAAATTGCGCATTTTTGGTCGCATCAAATCATAAAAAGCGATCAAAAAGTCGCATATGCGCAATCAAGGTACCGATAGAGAGTACAGATCATGGCACAAAAAATGACACATCAGACAGCCCCGTAGACCAAAGAATAAAAGCGCTATAAGCCTGGGAATGGAGCGATTTTAAGGAACGTTTATTTTCTGTAAAAGGTTTTATTTTTTTACGAGCCATCAATTAATATAAAAGTCATACATGTTACATATCATTTTAATCGTACCGACTTGAGTTTTTCCATAGGACACACGGTGTAAAAACAAAGCCCCCCGAAAGAAAAAGAATTTTTTTTTTCAATTTCACTGCGCATATAATTTTTTTCTGGTTTCGCAGCATATTTTATGCAAAAATTCAGCATGTCATTGCAAAGTACAATTAGTGACGCAAAAATAAGGGCTCATGTGGGTCCGTAGGTGTAAAAATGCAACTGCTATGGCCTTATATAAACAAGGTGGAAAAAGCGAAAACGCCAAAAAAAAAAAACGAAAATTATCCCGGAGTTAATACAACTGAGCTGCAATACTACACACAAATGACCACTTCAATGCTTGTTATTTTTGAGTGCCAAACAATGGCCGTCATCCGTACCTTGTGCACACATAGCCTAAGGCTATGTTCACACTATGTATTTTTTATGATAATGGCCATGGTTGCCAATTAAAACAACGGCCATTCTTGTCAGAAAAAAATGAACAACATTGAAATCAATTGAAACAACGTCCGTTGATCACACAGTTTATTGAACAACGGTTGTTATTCAAGATGACCGCACAAATCATTGTCCTGTCAATTATTTCCGGACGTTTCCAAACATTTTCCGGAAATAATTGACAGTGTGTCTGTCTGGCACCTGTAGTATAGGTCAATCCATTAAGCATTGATTCTCAGTTACAGACCTGATTGAAATTATATAAAATAATGTTCATTATTGGCCAGATGAACATGTAAAACAATCGCCATTGCTAATACATAGTGTGAACAGAGCCTTTTAATAAATATGCAATGTTTCAGCTATAGGTAAATGTTTATCATCCTAATTATTATATTATTATAGCATTTCATTTACATATAGTATCAATATACAGAAAAGCAATAAAGATCTCTATCCGGCACAATCTACAGTCCAGAGGTTTTCCATCACTTTCAATGGCAAAGACACATTATCATTTACCCGCTGAAGCTGTTTTGTAAGTCAGGAGAAAATAATCTAATTTTGTATTTAAAATCTGTCAATATAAGAAAGGGCGCTGCATATAAAAGATGTTGTGATGAAAAATGGTTTCAGAAACAGCCCTAAATATTTTATTAGCAATATATCCCATGTGCTCCTGTGACTTTCCCACTGTACGCCACTGTTTCTTTCAATTACTTTCTTTGCTCCTCTTAAAAGAAAATCTGGTCCCACTGGGGCTGCAGTAATCTTACAGCTGCAAAGCTTCAAATGAGTTTTCCAGTAACTGAAAGTTTCCAAAGATGCACATGACAGGTGAAAAATATTAAATGTCACTCTGAAGGTCCTGTCTCTAAGCAAATCGAGGCAGAAAATTTAGTAATTAATTGATCCAAAAATTCTGTGTATCGTACTGTTAGGCTATGTTCATACAATGTAAATGAATGGGAATACTACGGCCATAGTTTTCAGGCTTCATTTACATTGGTTTCAATCAGGAATGGTCCGAACCTGCCGAGGTTCGGGTTCGTACGAACCCGGACTCTTAGCAATGATTCCCCCTGTCTTAAACCTCCGTGGAGAGGGTGGATAAAGCGGGAAGACTGCCTGGAAAACTGGGATACAGCCTGGGGCTGGGTTCACACTATGTATATTTGAGGCTGTATTTGGTCCTCATGTCAGGCCTCATAGCAACCAAAACCAGGAGTGGATTAAAAACACAGAAAGGCTCTGTCCACATAATGTTGTAATTGAGTGGATGGCCGCCATATAACAGTAAATAACTTCCATTATTTCAATATAATAGCCGTTGTTTTAAAATAACAGCACATATTTGCCATTAAATGGTGGCCATCCACTCAATTACAACATTATGTGAACAGATCCTTTCTGTGTTTTCAATCCACTCCTGGTTTTGGTTGCTATACAGCCTCAAATATACAGCCTCAAATATACGTAGTGTGAACATAGCCATATAGCTGTATCTCGGTTTTCCAGGCGGTCCTCCCGCTGTATCCACCCTCTGCACGGAGGTTTAAGACAGCGGGAACCATTGCAGAGAATCCGGCTTCGTACGAACCCGACCCTCGGCAGGTTCGGACCATCCTTAGTTTCAATGTAGAACAACAGCCGTTGTTGTGCACAGTGTAGCACACATCAGCCGGTGGAACCGCTGTGAGCCCCGCCGTGGCACAGCAGCACTGATTGGCTGAGCGGGACCGGAGCCGGGAGCCTGACATGCAGCCGCATTGCCAGAGCAGGTAATGCTCTCGGTGGTGGGGCTGCAGGGCTACAGGCTGCGGGCGACAGGGGGCTAAAGCACATACTCACAGCGGAATGTCAATCCCGCTGGGAGTATGCTCTCTATAGAAATGAACGGGACTGGATCCGCAGCGGATCTTGCTGCAAACTCGCAGCTTGAGATCCGCTACGGATCCGATAGGTGTGAAGGCACCCTTAGAACAAGGAGGGAGATCTGTGCCCTAGGTGTGTCATCCCCCAGCTCTTTGCCATATGGCTAAGACAAAATAGCAATGTATTGTAAGTCTATGGGGCTGTCTCAGTTGTAGGCACAGAGTAAAAAGAGTTTTTACGTTTTTTTCCCATTTCCTTTAGTGATAGGTCAGGATCAGGCCCGGATTGGTAATCTGGCAAAGCGGGCAAATGCCCGCTGGGCTGCCAGTATTACCAATCCGGGGGCCGCCGGTCCTGCCCCCCATGTGCACCGGCCCTCAGCAAAGGCTGCAAGAATAGCGCAGCCGGCCGCTGCGCTATTCATTCAGCCTCTGCAGAGGGCCAGTGCCCTGGCCCTTTAACTGTGAGCGTTCAAGATGAACGCTCACAGTCTGCAGTGGCCGGGCTCTGACTGACAGAGCCAGGGAGCCATAATTGGCCCCCGGCCCTGCCAGTCACTCCTGTGGCATGTGCCCCCCCCCCCCCCGGGCCGGTTTTCGCGGCTGAAAGTTGTCAGGGCCGGCCCGGGGTCGCAGACGTGCCGCGCGCAGGCACGTCTGCAGGCACCTCTGCCAGGCCCCCAGCGGTGACGTCACTTCCCTGACGCGCCGCTGAGGGCCTGTGAGGAGAGACGCCGCCGCCGCGCTGCAGCATAGAGAAGAAGCTGCAGACTGAAGATCCGGGACCAGGAGGAAGAAGCTGCTGGGAGCGAGGTGAGGTGAGAATGTTCTTCTTTTTTTTTTTTTTTTTAACCCCTTCACATGTGGCCATATGGGGGGGTCTCCACAGGGGGGCTATTCTATATGGGGGGATGGCTGTCTGGGGCTTTACAGGGGCTATTCTCTATGAGGGGATGCAGGGGGGCTATTATTTACGCGGTGATGCGGGGGGGGGGGGGTGGCTGGCTGTCTGGGGCTTTACAGGGGGGCTATTCTCTATGAGGGGATGCAGGGGGGCTATTCTATATGAGGGGATGCAGGGGGGCTATTCTATATGAGGGGATGCAGGGGGGCTATTCTATATGGGGGGATGCAGTGGGGCTATTCTATATGGGGGGATGCAGGGGGGCTATTCTCTATGAGGGGATGCAGGGGGGCTATTCTATATGGGGGGATGCAGGGGGGATATTCTATATGGGGGGATGCAGTGGGGCTATTCTGTATGGGGGGATGCAGGGGGGCTATTCTATATGGGGGGATGCAGGGGGGCTATTCTATATGGGGGGATGCAGAGGGGCTATTCTATATGGGGGGATGCACAGGGGGGCTATTCTATATGGGGGGATGCACAGGGGGGCTATTCTATATGGGGGATGCAGGGGGGATATTCTATATGGGGGGATGCAGGGGGGCTATTCTATATGGGGGGATGCAGGGGGGCTATTCTATATGGGGGGATGCAGGGGGGCTATTCTATATGGGGGGATGCACAGGGGGGCTATTCTATATGGGGGATGCAGGGGGGATATTCTATATGGGGGGATGCAGGGGGGCTATTCTATATGGGGGGATGCAGGGGGGCTATTCTATATGGGGGGATGCAGGGGGGCTATTCTATATGGGGGGATGCAGGGGGGATATTCTATATGGGGGGATGCAGTGGGGCTATTCTATATGGGGGGATGCAGGGGGGATATTCTATATGGGGGGGTGCAGGGGGGCTATTCTATATGGGGGGTGCAGGGGGGCTATTCTCTATGAGGGGATGCAGGGGGGCTATTATTTATGCGGTGATGCAGGGGGGTGGTGGCTGTCTGTCTGGGGCTTTACAGGGGGGCTATTCTATATGGGGGGTGCAGTGGGGCTATTCTCTATGAGGGGATGCAGGGGGGCTATTCTATATGGGGGGATGCAGGGGGGCTATTCTCTATGAGGGGATGCAGGGGGGCTATTCTATATGGGGGGATGCAGGGGGGCTATTCTCTATGAGGGGATGCAGGGGGGCTATTCTCTATGGGGGGATGCAGGGGGGCTATTCTATATGGGGGGATGTACAGCAGGGGGGCTATTCTATATGGGGGGATGTACAGCAGGGGGGCTATTCTATATGGCAGGGGGATGCAGGGGGGCTATTCTATATGGGGGGATGCAGGGGGGGGCTATTCTATATGGGGGGATGCAGGGGGGCTATTCTATATTGGTGGATGCAGGGGGGCTATTCTATATGGGGGGATGCAGGGGGGCTATTATATATGGGGGATGTAGGGGGGGCTATTCTATATGGAGGGATGTATAGATGAGGATGTTGCTGGAGCATGAAGCCTAAAATGTCTGTCTGGCAGATCCCGTGGAGAGGAGTCCTGGCCAGAGAAGCCTTCATGATGGCCGGAGCCGGATGGAGAAGAAAAGGAAAAGTGGACGTCTCTTCATGCAGAGAAGACGCCTACTGTGAGTAACATGATGTAACTGCACTACTATCACTTACAAAGTCTGCAGAACCTTTACACAGCTGGGATCTACCTCTATATCGGGGTGTCAAACTCAAGCCCTCCAGGTGTTGCAAAACTACAATTCCCAACATGCTTTAGCTGTCCAGGCATGCTGGGATTTGTAGTGTTCTAACAGATGGAGGGCCGGAGTGTGACACCTGTGTTCTATGGTCACTGCTGTGGTAGAATATTGGTCTTTATATAGTGGCTATTATTTGATGACAGTATAGTGGTATTATCCAGTCACACTATGGTGGGAGTAGTGGGCATGGTGTGATGGTATAGTGGTATTATCCAGTCACTGTATGGTGAGGGTAGGTATGGTATTTCTCGTCCTGTGTATTCTGGTATTATTGGTAATATTAGTGCTGTATATAGTGGATTGTATTCAGTCACAGTGTAGCGGTATTAGTCATTATGTGGTGGTAATGGCCGTGCTCATGGTGTGGTGATATTATTTGTTGCTTATATACTGGTAGTATTGGCAATATTGGTGGGTTTGCTTAGTAACAGTATGGCAGTAACGTGTACAGTGTGTCGATATTTGCTTACTGGTGTTATTAACTATGAGAGTATCATGCACAGAAAATTCTTACCTATGTTTCCAATATGTATCCTAAAACTTGTCCTGGGGCCCTACTGATAATGTAGAGATAGATAGATAGATAGATAGATAGATAGATAGATAGATAGATAGATAGATAAATAGATAGGAGATAGATAGATAGATAGATAGATAGATAGATAGATAGATAGATAGATACCCAGTAGGAAATGGCTATCTAGCAGCTTATTATGTAGCTTTGATTACACATGAGATCACAACCAGCAGACACATTTTAATAATTAAAACCTTACTACTTATACCACCATTATATGGAGTGCAGATATAGTCAGGGTAAAAGAGATTTAAAAAATATAGTAACTTTTGTCCAAAAACAGCACCACCCTGTCCTCAGACTGTGTGTGGTATTACAGCTTGGCTCCATTCACTTCAATGGAACTGAGCTGCAATACCTTACACAAACTGAAAAAGAGTATGTCACTGTTTCTGGAAGAAAGTGGCCATGTTTTTCTCCTTTAAAGGGAATCTGTGAGGTCCATACCAGGTCTAGGGCTATAGATCTCAGCAGACAGATGTGAGGGAGATATCACTGAACTTTAGTCCAGTGTAAACTTTTATAATTGTCCTTTTCATTACTAACTAACGTTTCAGAACAGCAGCGGCAGCAGCAGCACCCTTATATGTCCATCAGTCAGAGCAGGCAGGGGCGGGGGCAGAAGGTGCTGCTGTGGCTCCACCTCTGTGACACTTCAGCTGGTAATGAAAATAATGATTATAGAAGTTTACACTGGACTAAAGATCCAGTCCCTTATCTGTACGCTGGGATCTACAGCTGTGTACCTGGTATAGACCCCACAGGTTCCCTTTAACGGCTAAATGAAGCAGAATTTGCTACATCGCATATTTTACACGGCTATCCATGATATGGTATGTGGGCTGCTGGGGTTTGATTGCCAGGGCTGATTTTAAGTCCCAGTCCGGCCCTGGTCAGGATGTAAACACCCATTAAACCCTAATGGATCAAAATGTTTCTATGGCATTACCACAAAACACAGAGTTCAACAGCACCATGATGCTGGTCACTTGTAGTATAGAAGGGCTACACAATGCACAGCTGACAATCCAAGTTGTCCCAGGGACACTATGGGGGACATTTATTAAGTCCGGTGTTTTTTACGCCGGACTTATAAATGTCCCCGCATCTTCAGCGCTACGGGGATTTATGTAGAGGCGGACTGCCTCTACATAAATCCCGTGTGCGTCGGTGCGCACAGCCGAAAACCTACGCCAGCTGAGGACTGAAGTAGGTTTTCTGCGCCCTCTGTTCCGCCCCCTTCACGCCCCCTTTCCGCCCCCCGGCGTACCTGGCGGAAAGTGGCGATTTGCGAATATTTTATTTGCAAATCGGCCATTTGCGAATAAAATAATGCGCAAATCGGCACTTTCCGCCGAAAATCATCCGTACGCCGGGTGATACATGTTCCCCTAAGTGTATACACTCTGACAGGGATTCCCTCAGCCTGCAGCACTATCTAAGTACAGCAGAAATCATGGCCATTGTAACAATGGACGTGATTTCTGTGGAACTTACATAGTGTAAACATAGCTGAATGCTTTATTTTCTACCTCTGAAGGCTATAAAAGTGTATTGAGGTGTCGTACCAGCCAGAAGTTAAGCTAAGTGCAAAGGCCGAGTCTCTACTGCCAACGCACTACATTCCAAAGGTGTGCCCCCAATGGCTAGCCTTCCAACTAGGTTGGCCTGTAATCCATGATTGTTTGTCACTCAGTGCCCACAGAATAGCTCAGGGGGTCGTTTTTTCCTGTGCATATACGGCTCGCTTCTAACGGCCTCAGTTGAGTACCTTGCATCTAAATAGGTCCCAAAACTACAACTAATACAAGTCAAGGCTATTCTAAGTTATTATTGTCAAGGTCTAATCAACTTTAAGTATCCATAGTATACAGAGACTGTGTCAACTATCCTTCTACCAGCGACCACATTGTGCCTGAACATTGCAACTCTTGTCTTCTCTTGTCACCCAATAAAGCCAGCTGTGTATTATACAAGTCAAATAAAAAACTATAGATATTCACCCCAAAATAGCTATACCTACATCACCATTTAGGGTGTTAAGACCCAAAATCAATATATAAATCAACACCAAAATCAAGTAAAGAAATAATTAATCTTTATTGCACAAATGTAATAAACTGTAATAAAACCATTATCGTACATCACTGGTTACTATACAGACAAAGAAACCACAACCAGCTGATTACACAGGTTACTGGTGGAGATGAGCGAACCTCAAGCATGCTCGAGTTCATCTGAACCGAACGTTCGGCATTTGATTAGCTGGGGGCTGCTGAAGTTGGATAAAGCTCTAAGGTTGTCTGGAAAACATGGCTCTTATTTTTGGGACACCAATTGTACTTTGCAATGACACACTAAATTTTTATTTAAAATATACTACAAAGCTGAAAAAACATTTTTTACATGGTAAAAAAAGAATCAAAAAGAAGCAATTTTGTAAATCTTGTAAAACTGACACATTATCTATGTTCCTCAAGTCAGTACGATTAGAACTAAGGATGATCCGAACCTGCCGAGGTTCGGGTTCATATGAACCCGAGCGCTCGGCATCAGATTCCCGCTGTCTGGCCGCTCTGTGCAGCGGGTGGATACAGCTGGAGGACCGCCTGGAAAACTGGGATACAGCCTATGGCTATGGCTGTATCCCAGTTTTCCAGGCGGTCCTCCCGCTGTATCCACCCTCTCCACGGAGTGGGCAGACAGCGGGAATCATTGGCGAGAGTTCGGCAGGTTCGGACCATCCCTAATTACAACAATAGGCAACTTATATAACTTTTCTTTTACTTTAAAAAACTTAAACTTTTTAAAAATGAATAGATGTGTTTATAATTGCTGTATTTTGATCCTAATAATGCTTTTATTTTTTGGTCTATGGGGCTATTTGAGGCATCATATCTTGTGCCAAGAACTGTATTTTTTATTGGTACCGGTATGCGACATTTTGATCCTGCTTTATTAAAATTTCTCTGAATGTGAAAGCTGCAATTATGCACTTTGGCGAGTTTTTGTGCTTATGCCGTTTACCGTGTGAGATTAGGAATGTGATAATTAAATAGTTTAGGCAATTTCGCACATGGCAATTGTAGATATGTTTTTTTTTTACTTTAATAAATAGAAAAGGGGGGTGATTTAAACTTTATTAGGGATTTAGATTTTTTATCCATATAAAAAACTTTTTATACACTAATTTGTAGGCTCCAATGAGCAAAACCATGATTGCTTATGGGGATTAATGCAGTACATATGTACTGCATTGATCCATGAAATCAATCCTTGAGTTCTTCAGCCTGTTGCGGACAGGCTAAAGCAATCCTAGAGTCAGGCAGCCCGGGACATGTCACAGGGGCCCCAGGCTGCCTGAAGTACAGATCAGTTCTCCGCAGACTATGCCAGCGCCATTTAGATGCCACTGTTAGTTTTAAATGGTTTAATGCCCGGCACAGAGGATTGCTCTGTTCTGGTTATTAGTGCAGCCCCCCAGCTGCTGTTAGGAGCCAGGAGCAACACTGTACAGAGAGGGCTCACGTTGTGAGTTCTCTCTGTACCCACTTAGGGACATCATGATGTACGAGGTACGCTAAGGGGTTAAATATCAATTTGGTAATATTCTGCAATTTTATTCTAATAATATTGCTGAAAATTCTCATATTGTTTGTGGGAACAGTTAAAGTCTAACATGATTTAAATTGCCTAAAATTCCCTGCTATCCAACAGCAAATTAAAGACTGATTTACCATATTATGTAGCCTTATTCCTATCCACTGTGCGCTGTAGACAGCTGTAAATTGTAGCTTATAGCTGACAAATTGTTCTCAGAAAAACTACAGGCAGTTTGAGTTTTTCCAGGTATCAAAGTAGATTCTATTGTTTCCATATCTAATGACACTGATTAAGCTAAGACATACAAATAAATAAATACCAGCTAGTGTATGGGGGGTCTTACAGGCCCACCAATGCTCCGAGAAAACTTGCCACATGTCACTTATTCTACTTTTTTTTCAATTTTTAACAGAATTCTGGCAAATTTTCTGTCAATGTCTCCTTTTACTTGAAACACTTGATTGGGTCCATTATTCTTAGGCAGAAACATTGTACAAGAAATAAAGTAACTTCAACCTATGCATATCTACAGTCATGCAAATTAACTCTCCTTAAGTGTTGTTGGCTGTAACATGCACTGGCTAAAAGCCAGGCTTAGATTGGCTTAGGTCTAGCCCTTTCTTGGTTAACAAAGAGCAAGACTAGTGACTGCTCTCATTGGTTGAGAGAGACATCATGTGACCCAAGCATCTTACTTCCATACATATGACATTTGGTATGGATTTAACGTTGTAGACCAACACAAAGTAGCAAGTTATTGTGAAGTGTAAAGAAAATGATTTAAGTAAAACCTGGAAAGTGTGAGTGAGTCAATACTTTGTAGGCTCACTTTTCTCTGAAATTACAGCTGCAAGTCTTTTGGGGTATGTCTCTACCAGCTTTGCATCTACAAGTTGAAATGTTTGCCCATTCTTCTTTCCAAAATAGTTCAAGCTGAGACCAATTGGATGGAGAGTGTTTGTGAACAGCAATTTTCAATTCTTGCCACAGATTCTCAATGGGCTTTTGGTCTAGGCTTTGGGCCATTCTGATAAATTAATATGCTTTGATATAAACCATTCCATTGTAGCTCTGGTTGGATATTCAGGGTTATTGTCATGCTGGAGGTTGAAGCGTTGCCCCAGTCTTTGCAGCCTCTAACGTGTAGCTCCATCAAGCTTTCCATCAACTCTGACCCGCTTCCCTATGCCAGCAGAGGAAAACCATCCCTACAGCATGATGCTGTCACCTCCATGTTTTTTTTTTTTGTTTTTTTTTTAATCTATTTTTATTTTGGTTTTATTTTTTTTAAACAATGCATCAAAAACAGTGTTAGGGTACTTTCACAGTAGTGAAATCCGCTGCGGATCCAGTACCCGCAGCCCCCGGCCCCGAGCATACATTACCTGCTCAGCAGCACTGATTGGCTGAAATAGAGTAAGGGGAGCTGGGAGCCTGAATCAAGCCGTGGCGCCGAGCAGGTAATGTATGCTCAGGGCCAGGGGCTGTGGGCAGGTGGTCCGGGGCTGTGGGCAGGGGGTCCGGGGCTGCGGCGGGTAGGAGTTCCGGGGCTGCGGACAGACAGGGGGCCAGGGCTGTGGGCGGGCAGGTTTTCGGCCGGCGGCACGGGAGTTAAAGGGGCCGGGTCCCGTATGGGACCCATTCAAATGCACAGTACTGGATCCGCTAACTCGCAGTGTCAAATCCGCTGCGGATCCGGTACGTGTGAACATACCCTTAAACATTATACAAAACATATGAAAGGCTTATAACATGTACAATTGTATTCAATGTAATTCAAATGTATATAGTGCTCATACATCATAATAATAATTAAACCATTGTGCATCTGACAACTGAAAGAGATGGTAAGCTAGACAATAGGAGAGGTAAAATTGGGGATGGGGGGTAGAAGGTGAGTAGAGATGTCAGAGACCAGCCATGTACACATCAGTAATAAGGAAAGTCCGAACCTGCCGAGCATCAGATTCCCACTGTCTGGCCGCTCCGTGCAGCGGGTGGATACAGCAGAAGGACCGCCTGGAAAACTGGGATACAGCCTATGACTATGGCTGTATCCCAGTTTTCCAGGCGGTCCTCCCACTGTATCCACCCTCTCCACGGAGGTGGAAGACAGTGGGAATCATTGCCGAGAGTTCGGGTTTGCACGAACCCGAACCTTGGCATGTTCGGACCATTCCTAGTCAGTAACTTAGCGAGATAATCAAGAGTATGTAATTGCTGTGAGCCAGCTTGCATATTAGTGAGTTACCTTTAGGAAGTGTAGATGCTATTAAATGTATAGTTTTGGAGTAACTGTGACCACCATGTGGGGATAGTTTTCTGTCACACATAACATTTACCATGTTGACAGATGGCGGTTGTGCAAATTTTCTTCACAGTCCCTTGGCTACAACTGAGGCATAGGTCTTTTTCCCCCTAGGAGATTCTTTTTAGATAGAAGCCACCTAGCCACAGAGGTCGCAGGTAATGTTCCTTGGGCATTTCTCAGATTTAATACCATCCAACGTGACAAATCCTGCGGGCCAACTGTGATCAGTTATTCATGCACCTTCTTTCTGCAGCATTGTCTCCCCCCATGAATGTGATCATAGTGCAGTTACATCCATTTACTCACAGGACGCATCGTCTCTGATGCAAGCTCTGATCAGAGTCATTTGCTATTCTTTTTCTTTTTTATCTGGCACGGGCCATTGTGAAGACTTTTTCCTTTCTCCTTTCTGCAGAATCCACCAGCCAAGAATGTTAGTATTCTCCCTTAAGCAATACTCACCTCTATACAAACTCCACTTTTAATTAACCCATACAGTAATAGTGCCAACTTTGTGCCCACATATAATAGTCCCTATGTGTGCCCTCACATAGTGGTTAGCCTTTCTTTGGGATTTCATAAAGTAGTTAGATTCCTAGTATTATGCCCCACTGTGAAACCATATAATGTTAGACCTCTTCTGTGTCCCAGTATAGTAGTTGGATTCTCTCTATGTCTTCATGTACTATTATGCCTCTCGGTGCCCCCTATTGGTAGTTAGGTCCCTTCTCTGTCCCCATATAGTAGTTAGGCCCCTCTGTGATGTGATGGACATCAAAGAGAAAGAAGGTGGCTCTGATCAAGCTGCTTTTAGGGCATGTCTTGTGCGGGTTGAAATAAGAGACTAAACACATGAAGTCCCGGCCAGGACAGATACTCACGGCTCAATGTGTCCATCAATCACATGACTGCCTTCTTTGTGAGCCCTCAAATGACCTGGGAAACACAGGACTTCCTGTGTGTTGACTAAGAACACAGGAAGTGCAGTGTTTTCCATGATAACAACAACAAAAATGTTTTAATGTGAATTGCAAACTTACTTTATTTCACATCTACTGTTGATTTAGGTACACTTTAAGGCTTTAAAAAACTGTAATTAAAGTCACAAAACTCAAAGGTCTCTGCAAGAAATTACTTATCTTGAAGGATTTGTTTGATACATAAGTAATACCAGTATATTGCTTTACATAGACATAATGGCACAAAACTTCTGAACTTTGCAAAAGCCACAGCTGCTCTATAGTCACACTTATGCATTAAATAGCTGTATAAACAAACCATAAAACAACACAATCTTGTCAGCAAAATCACATATGCCAGAAATGTGCCTGCCAATATTTATGAGGGAAGGCCAGTAATCTATTACAAGCACTGCTTTAACTATACCAATTCTACCAGTTTCCCCTCATATAAAGATGGAAGAGGCCTGTCATTGACATCATAGGTAGACCTCAACTATGAGATACAAATTGAGAAAACAAATCCAGAAAATACCATTGTCTGATTCGGAAATAATTTACTTGCAAATTATGGTGAAAAATAAGTGGTCACCTACAAACAAGCAAGATTTCTGGCTCTCACAGACCTGTAACTTCTCTAACCCCTTCACATCAGCAATCTGTATATATATATATGTTCCTGCTGCATATACATTGTGCATGTATATAGCTACGGCCGCTGACTGGCTAAGCAGGGCTGACACGTCCCCACTAGTGATGAGCGAGTACTAAAATGCTCGGGTGCTCGTTACTTGAAACGAATATCTCCTGATACTCGAGTGCTCGTTTCGAGTAACGAACCCTATTGAAGTCAATGGGAGACTCGAGCATTTTTGCAGGAGACTCAAGTTCGGTAGAGGGAAGGTCGTGTGAAAACCTGTCAACCATAGAAATTGATGGAAACACAACGAAAACTCAGCCTGACACAGCATGGCAGTGAGAACACAAGGAACCATTAAAACAGAGGTAGCATATCATGAACCAGCCAAAAATTCAGCCTCACACAGCATAGCGGTGAGGACAGAGTGAAAAAGGTAGAAGCGGTAGCCAGTCAGCCTTCCAAAAATTATACCAGACCTAGCATGGCAGTGAGCACATAGAGAACCATTAAAAGTGGGTGAGGAAGCAAGTTAGCCTCCCCAAAATTAGGCTAGACACTGCATGGCATTGAGCTCACAGAGAACTCCCGGGAGTGGCAGGAGCAACAGTAACCAACATGGAGGCCAGGCAGGAGCAACAGTAGTTAACATGGAGGCCAGTTAAGGCCCAGCAGTAGCCAACATGGAGGCAAGGGCAGGCACACCAGTAGTCAGCAGTAGTTAACATGGATGCCAGTTAAGGCCCAGCAGTAGCCAACATGGAGGCAAGGGCAGGCACACTAGTAGTCAGCAGTAGTCAACATGGATTCCAGTTAAGGTCAAGCAGTGGCCAAAATGAAGGCAAGGGCAGACACAGCAGTAGTCAACATGGATGCCAGTTAAGGCCCAGCAGTAGTCAACATGGATGCCAGTTAAGGCCCAGCAGTAGCCAACATGGAGGCAAGGGCAGGCACACCAGTAGTCAACATGGATGCCAGTTAAGGCCAAGCAGTGGCCAACATGGAGGCAAGGGCAGGCACAGCAGTAGTTAACATGGATGCCAGTAAAGGCCCAGCAGTAGTCAACATGGATGCCAGTTAAGGCCCAGCAGTAGCCATCATGGAGGCAAGGGCAGGCACACTAGTAGTCAGCAGTAGTCAACATGGATTCCAGTTAAGGCCAAGCAGTGGCCAAAATGGAGGCAAGGGCAGGCACAGCAGTAGTCAACATGGATGCCAGTTAAGGCCCAGCAGTAGTCAACATGGATGCCAGTTAAGGCCCAGCAGTAGCCAACATGGAGGCAAGGGCAGGCACACCAGTAGTCAACATGGATGCCAGTTAAGGCCAAGCAGTGGCCAACATGGAGGCAAGGGCAGGCACACCAGTAGTCAGCAGTAGTCAACATGGATGCCAGTTAAAGCCCAGCAGTAGCCAACAAGGAGGCAAGGGCAGGCACACCAGTAGTCAGCAGTAGTTAACATGGATGCCAGTTAAGGCCCAGCAGTAGCCAACATGGAGGCAAGGGCAGGCACACCAGTAGTCAGCAGTAGTTAACATGGATGCCAGTTAAGGCCCAGCAGTAGCCAACATGGAGGCAAGGGCAGGCACAGCAGTAGTTAACATGGATGCCAGTAAAGGCCCAGCAGTAGTCAACATGGATGCCAGTAAAGGCCCAGCAGTAGTCAACATGGATGCCAGTTAAGGCCAAGCAGTAGCCAACATGGAGGCAAGGGCAGGCACACCAGTAGTCAGCAGTAGTCAACATGGATGCCAGTTAAGGCCCAGCAGAAGCCAACATGGAGGCAAGGGCAGGCACAACAGTAGTCAGCAGTAGTCAACATGGATGCCAGTTAAAGCCCAGCAGTAGCCAACAAGGAGGCAAGGACAGGCACACCAGTAGTCAACATGGATGTCCATTACTCCTCTGGTCAATCCTGCCTTAAAAACGGCTACAACATCGAAAAAAGGTTGAAGGTACTGGTGAAAGAATGGCAGAGGATAAGATGACATCCACAGATAATATGGTTCGAAATGGACAAGACAAGGAAGGTAAATTGAATTTGACTATGAAATTGACTAGCAGTTGGGGTAACATTCGCTGCATCATGTGACTCCCCACTTCTCCCCCCCCCCCCCCCCGTTGTTTTGAGTTTGAATTTAACTTTGAATTTGACTGTAGCAGTTGGGGTTTGTTTAACTGGTTGACTGGTTGCGGAAATGCGCACAGATGCGGTGCACCTTGGTGAGCAAGTCAGCCACATTGGGGTAAGTTTTAAGGAACTGCAGCAACACTAGGTTGAAGACGAGGGCCAGGCATGGTACATGTGTGAGGCTGCCGAGTTGCAGAGCCGCGACCAGGTCCCTCTCCTTGTCACACGCAACCAAGCTCACTGCTAATTACACACGAACCCGGGATGCCAGTTAAGGCCCAGCAGTAGCCAACATGGAGGCAAGGGCAGGCACACCAGTAGTCAACATGGATGCCAGTTAAGGCCCAGCAGTAGCCAACATGGAGGCAAGGGCAGGCACACCAGTAGTCAACATGGATGTCCATTACTGCTGTGGTCAATCCTGCCTTAAAAACGGCTACAACATTTAAAAAAGGTAGGAGTTACTGGTGAAAGAATGGCATAGGACACCCGTAAGATAAGATGACATCCACAGATAATATGGTTTGAAATGGACAAGACAAGGAAGGTAAGGGCAAGCACAGCAGTAGTCAACATGGATGCCAGTGAAGGCCCAGCAGTAGCCAACATGGAGGCAAGGGACAGTTGCTGCAGGGACAGTTGAACGCTGCGCTTGGACACCTTGCTGGAGGGTGTGTAGCATAGTGGAGGTGAAGGGGTGTGTGTAGGGCAGGAGGCCCTTGTGCCTGGGGCCTGGGCGGGGGGACTGACAGAGCCAGCACATGACACAAAGGAAGGAGCAGGTGTGCGACTTGCAGTCACTGAACGGCCTTCGTTCCACTGAGTGGGGTGTTTAGCACTCATATGCCTGCGCGTGCTAGTAGTGGTTAGGCTGGTAGTGGTGGCTCCCCAGCTGATCCTGGCATGGCACACGTTGCACACTATAGTCTGTCGGTCATCCGCAATTTCTTTAAAAAACCTCCAGACTTGGGAACATCTAGCCAGGGCCACGGGAGTTTGACTCCGTGAAACAGTTGCTGATCTACTCGCTCTGCCCCTGTATCTCCCTCTGCCCACCCCTCTTCCTCTTCCAACCATTCCTGCGGGTGAACTTGCCTCCCCTCAGAAGCACGATCTTCACTAGGCTTATCTACCCAGCTCGGGTCAGTCACCACGTCCTCATCCACCAGATCTTCCTCCATTTCCTCACTCTCCTCCTCACTTTGAGTTACATCCATGACAACAACCTCACTGTCTGACAACCGGGTCTCATCGTCATCATCAGACACCTCTTCCAACACCGCTTGCAAGTCCCAACTCTCATCACCCACTGACTGCGTGAGCTGCATATTTTGGGCATCGGGACAGATCGACTGCTCCGGTTGCTCTGACTCAGGGAAGGGTCCAGAAAAGAGTTCCTGGGACATGGTGGTGGTTGATCTGATTCCCGTGTTTCCCTGGAGGGGCCAGGCTGTGGGGAAGGAGGCTGAGCTAATGGAGCAAGGGTTTCACTCCCTTGGGTAGCGTGGGTGGACTGCGTGGAATACTGGGTGGTGGATAAGTTACTGGACACATTATCCGCTATCCACGTGATCACCTGTTCACACTGCTGTGGTTTCAATATCGGTCTACCATGAGAACCCGTAAGTTGGGCAAAGATGCTAGGGAGTGAATGTCTGCGGTGTGCCACTGCTACCTCCTCAACAGGTGCTGCTGTGTCACCCTGCCCTGAACCACGGCCTCCGGCAACAGCATAAATTGGAACCCCTCGTTCTTGACCCTTACCCCTGGGGTTCACCATTTTATGGACACTGCACAGTATGGAACTTAGATAGGCCTTGCGTATGAAATACAGAAATCAGGAAAAATACTTGTGCTCCCACAAGTTTTGGGGGGCTGTACGGTACAATCTGGTACTGGCTGGACCTAGATACACGCTGTAATACCCCCTTACAATGAGCAGTGACATTTTATAAAGGTGCACTACAGTGCAGTGAAGTTCTATGCAGGATGTACTACAAATCCCAGCAATACAGTGTCGTCCCCACGAGTTTAGGGGGGCTGTACTGTACAATCTGGCATTGGCCGGAACTATACACACACTCTCTGACACCCCCTTACAATGAGCAGTAAAATTCTATGCAGGATGTACTACAAATCCCAGCAATACAGTGTCGTCCCCACAAGTGTAGGGGGGGGGGGGGCTGTACGGTACAATCTGGTATTGGCCGGAACTATACACACACTCTCTGACAACCCCTTACAATGAGCAGTGAAGTTTTATGCAGGATGCACTACAAATCCCAGCAATACAGTGTAGTACAGCAGGACCACCACCACCAGCCCCAAAATCAAAAAGGAGTACACTGAGCACTTCTTAGGGGTGTGTATGCAACACCTAATGTCCCCTTTCTGCCAGCAGCCGGTCACCACAGTGTGCTGGTTAAATCGCGGTAGCAGCACTGCAACTCCCAGCCAGCAGTCTGTAGTAATAGTAATAATAAAAGTTTTTAAGCCCTGAAAAGGGCTGTTTGTTTATATTGCTAGTATATACCCTGCCTACTGGAACCCTAAATCCTACACTGACACTCTCCCTGACCAGCAGCAGCTCTGTCCCTAATCTCTCACAGCATGCGTCTGAAGCGAGCACTGCCAGCGCCGAGTTTTATATGGCAGGGTCATCTGATCTGGCCAACCAATCGCTGCTATCGACATGTATGGGTCCCACGTGATCGTAGGATGTACCAAAGAGTCTCCTGCATGTTTATTGGCTGAGAAATAGCGCCCAAACTTACAGGAAACGGATGACGAGATTTTCTCAAGTATCACAAGATGCTCGTCCGAGTAACGAGTACCATCGAGTACCTTAATACTCGACCGAGTACCAAGCTCGGACGAGCATGCTCGCTCATTACTAGTCCCCACTCCTTTGACAGGAGTCCTACATAGTTTGCATGATACTGTAAGCTAGAGTGCCACGACTTCCGACATTAGGATTTCTTGAAACAGCTTTAGGGTACAAACACACACAGCAGATACGCAGCAGATTTGATACTGTGTTCAGTTATTAACCCCTTAAGGACAGAGCCTGAAATGGCCTTAAGGACAGAGACAAATTTTATGAATATGACCAGTATCACTTTATTCATTAATAACTTCGGGATGCTTTTACCTATCCAGCCAATTCTGAGATTGTTTTCTCGTGACATATTGTACTTTACATTTCTGGTAAAATGGAGTCGATACTCATAACGAATCTTTATGAAAAACACCAAAATAACATGAAAAATTTTGAAAAAATGCATTTTTCCAACTTTGAAACCTTTCTGCTTATACAGAAAATGGTTATGCCACATATATTATATATTAAATAGCATTAGCAACATGTCTACTTTATGTTGGCGGCTTTTATTAAACTATATTTCATTTTATTTAGACAATAGAAAGCTTAAAACATTAGCAGCAATTTTCCAAATTTTCAGTAAAATTTCAAAATCAGATATTTTTAGTGACCTGTTCAGGTTTCCAAGTGTATTTGAGGGGACTGTATGTTAGAAAGCCCCACAAAGCACCCCATTTCAGAAACTGCACCCCCCAAACTCTGCAAAAACACATCAAGAAAGTTTTTTAACCCTTTAGGGGAGTCACAGAAATAAAAGCTAAGTGTAAGAAATTTGAAAATTTTTATTTTCTGTGCAGAGATTTTATTGTAATCCAATGTCTTTCATAATGATAAACCTATTAGCAGAGAAATGCACCCCAATATTGATTGCCCCATTTCTGCAGTTTATAGATATACCCCATATGTGGCCCTATTGCGCTATTTGACGCAACCACAAGCCTCAGATATAAGGGAGCGCCTAGTGAATTTCAACGCCTCCGTTATATTTGGTCATTTTTGACTGTACCACTTCAGGTTGGCAGACGCTCTGGGGTGCCAAAACCTAAAAAACACCCCTAAAGGGACACCATTTAGGAAACTACACCCCTCAAGGAATGTAACAAGGTGTGCGGTGAGCATCTGGACCCCACAGGTGCTTCACAGATTTTCCAAACAATGTGGTGTAAAAAAGGAAAAATTTAAATTTTTTACACTAAAACGTTGTTCTAGCCTTCATTTTTCATTTTTACAAGGATAAAAGAAAAAAAAAAAAACACAAAACATGTAGCGCAGTTTCTCCCGAGTACAGAAATACCCCACATGTGGACATAAAGTGCCAAGCGGGCGCAGGACGAGCGTCCAAAGGGATGGAGTGCCAATTGGCCTTTGCAAGCTGGATTTTACTAGAATGGATTTCAAGGGTCATGTGGCATTTACAGAGCCCTCATGCTGCCAAGACACTGGAAATCCCCCACAAGTGACCCCATTCTTGAAACTACACCCCTCAAGGAATCTAACAAGGGGTGCAATGAGGATATGGACCCCACTGGTGACGGGCACAAATGTGGAACAATGTGACGTGAAAGTGAAAATTTTCATTTTTTCACTTTCACGGCACAAATGTGCCCGTCATCAAGGGGTCCATATCCTCACTGCACCCCTTGTTAGATTCCTTGAGGCGTGTAGTTTCCAGAATGGGGTCATTTGTGGGGGGTTTCCAGTGTTTTGGCAGCACGAGGGCTCTGTAAATGCGACATGGCGTTCATCATCCATTCTGGCCAAATCCAACCTCCAAAATCCAAATGGCGCTCCTTCCCTTCGGAGGCTTGCCCTGCACCCACATGGCGCTTTATGTCCACATGTGGGGTATTTACGGACTCGGGGGAAATTGCTCTACACATTTTGTGTTTTTTTTTCTCTTTTAACCTCTTGTGAAAATGAAAAATTTAAGGCTAAACCAACATTATAGTGTAAAAAATGTAATATTTCATTTTCAGGCCATATTGTTCCACATTTGTGCCCATCACCAGTGGGGTCCATATGCTCACTACACCCCTTGTTAAATTCCCTGAGGGGTGTAGTTTCCATAATGGGGTCACTTGTGGGGGGGGGGGGGTTCAACTGTCTTGGCAACACAGGGGCCTTTTAAATGCAACATGGCCCCTCGAAATCCATTCCAGCCAAATCCAGCCTCCAAAAGCCAAATGGCGCTCCTTCCCTTTGGAGGCTTACCCTGCACCCGCATGGTGCTTTATGTCCACATGTGGGGTATTACCGTACTCAGGGGAAATTGCTCTACACATTTAGTGTTTTTTTTTATCTTTTAACCCCTTGTGAAAATGAAAAAATCAAGACAAGATCAATGATTTAGTTAAAAAATTTAACATTATTTACACTATATGTTAGTCTAGCCTTGATTTTTTCCTTTTCCACAAGGGGTTCAAAAAGAAAGTGAACACAAAACGTGTAGGGTAATTTCCCCTGAGTACGAAAATACCCCACATGTGGGCATAATGTGCCATATGGGCACAGGGCAAGCCACCAAAGGGACAGAGCGCCATTTAGAGGCTGGAATGGAGGATGGAGGCCATGTCGCAATTAAAAAGCTCCTGTGCTGCCAGGAGAGTAGAAACCTTCCACAAGTGACCCCATTCTGGAAACTACACCCCATAAGGAATCCAACAAGGGGGTACAGTGAGCATATGAACCCCACTGGTGACGGGCACATATGTGGAACATGTGCCGTGAAAATAAAAAATAAAATTATTTCATTTTCACGTCCCAAATGTGGCCGTCACCAGGGGGCCATATCCCTGCTGCCCCCCTTGTTAGATTCCTTATGGGGTGTAGTTTCCAGAATGGGGTCACTTGTAGGGGGTTTCTACTGCCCTGGCAGCACAGAGGCTTTATAATTGCATCATGGCATCCTCTAATGGGAATGGCGGCCATACCTATTTAGCTGGGGAAAAGGGACAATTCTAATTTATTTGGGGGTATTAGACCAATTATTAGTTTATAAGGTTGAAAATGACAGGTGTCCATCAAATTCAACCTGTGTTGATCCAGAGGAAGGCAAAAAAAACCCTTGTGAGGCAGACGACAGTAGCCTCATCACAGGGGAAAAATTCCTTCCCGACTCCATATTGGCGATCAGAATAATCCCTGGATCAACGTGACCCCTGAAATAGGAATAAGGGAAAGAATTTAGAAAATGTAGAACTCCAATGATGTGTGGTACACCTTGAAGCGATCCAGTATGCAGAGGCCGGGGTGATCAGGACAGGTGGCACACTGGAAAATGGTGTCCTTCCTGATCCCCCTGTTACGCCACACTCTGCACTTCTTCTGGGGTCTCCTGTTTTCCAGTGTGGGGGACGTCACCTGGAAAATGTTGCCCTGGTGAGATTCGGGGTCCTTCATATCTAGAAGCGCTGGGTCCGCTCCATGGCTGCTAAATATTAGGGCTCTATAACTGCTTCTGATATTTTCGGATCGTGTCGCAAGCTACAGTAGCTCGGGCAGCGAGGGACCGGAAGAGGGGGTGCTGGTATAAAGGTTATTCCCGTACAGGTGGTAACCTTTATCCAGCAGTGGGAAGATCAGTTCCCGGACGATCTTCCCACTAACTCCGAGGAGGGGGGGGGGGCATCTGGGGGCTGGATTTGGGTGTCCCTTCCTTCATACACTCTAAGGGTACGTGCACACTGCGGAATGGCGAAGGATAACCCTTTGTGCATTCCGCAGCTGGCACCCACCGGGGGACTGATGCAGGCGCGCGTCTCCGTCCGTGGCATAGACTCCATTCTATGAACGGGCGGATTCCGCCCTCTGTCCAAAGAATGAACATGTTCATTCTTTGGACGGACTATGGAATCCGCCCGTGCATAGAATGGAATCTATGACACGGGCGGAGACGCATGCCTGCATCCGTCCGCCGGTGGGTGCCAGCTGCGGAATGCTCAAAGGGTTATCCTTCGCCATTCTGCAGTGTGCACGTACCCTAAATCTGTAAGTGTACCCTGAGGTACGCTCACAGAGTTTGGAGAATTTCACGTCATACCGTCATCTCTTATTGGGACGGTACTGGCGGAAAAGACGTGTCTTGGGGGCAGCGTACACTACGCTACCCCCAGACACATCACTGGATGATGAGGACGATGAGGATGAATGGAGGAACGAAGGATCCCCCCATTCATCCTCACTGGCTGCTTCGGTGTCGGAGGCAATAATAACGTATGCCTCTAACGCCGAAAACACCCTGGGGGCCATCTTTATACGGGGACTAGTATATGGGGTATGCAAATGTGTAATGTAGTGTAGTGTAAAACTTTATTCCATGTAGTGTGGTGTAGTGTAGTGTTTTTTTTGACAGTAAGAAAAAATATCCCTACGCCAAGAAAGGAGCTGCTGATAAATGCCGCACTTATGTGCGGCACTTATCAACAGACAGTGGCGGTAGGATATAGGGGGGGAAAAATGCCACTACGCCAAAAAAGAGGAGTTGCTGATCAGCGGCGCACTTATGTGCGATGCTGATCAGCACTCAGCGCTTAGGGTGCAAAAAAATAAAAAAAAAAAATTTGGAAAAAAAAAAAAATCTTTTTAACCCAAAGCAACTGATCAGTGAATGATATTCACTGATCAGCCGCTAGGGGGCATTAGAGCAACGCTGCCTGAGATTGCCGAGGCCTGCCGAACCCGAGGACCCGAGCGTTTCCGAAGATTTCTGACGCTGGACGACCGAACCCGGAAGTGACCCGAAGAAGACGCGAGGACGGCGCGGACCGCAGATCTTCGCTCCGGATGCCCAGATCAGGTGAGTATGGTACACCTGCACCACACACACCTGTTCTGCACCCCTCAGCTACCTAGCTGAGGGGTGCAGAACCCGGCAAAACTGTGTTTTTACAGTATGATCGCCGTGATGGGCCGGCCGGTACTGGCCGGCCTATCACGGTGATCGTGGGGGTGGCACCGCGGCCATCTTTAGTGGGGACACTAATGGCGATTGGTGCTATCTCGGACAGCACCAATCGCCATTGCTTTCCGGGTCACCGATGACCCGGAAAGCTGAATTTAGCTGCTATA
Organism: Dendropsophus ebraccatus; assembly: GCF_027789765.1. Classification (NCBI taxonomy): domain Eukaryota; kingdom Metazoa; phylum Chordata; class Amphibia; order Anura; family Hylidae; genus Dendropsophus; species Dendropsophus ebraccatus. Next base: position 126,640,821 of record NC_091460.1, on the reverse strand, counting down.
TGCTGATCTGTATTGATCAGCATATAGCAGCGATCGTCGGCACGGGAGGGGTTAATCACCCCCCGTGCCGACGAGTAGAGATGGCCTGCTATACATTATAGCAGGCCATCTTCCCCGACCGCTGTGTGTGAACACACAGCGAGCTGGGAAACATCGGGCGTAAGTATACGCCCGTTTGCGTTAAAGCCCACCCTGCGGGGGCGTATACTTACGCCCGATGTCGTTAAGGGGTTAAGATCTAATCTGCGTATATGCCATGTGTGTTTGTACCCTTAAACTTTACTAATCAGTGTGAAAACAAAATAATATAATAAAAAATAATAATAATAAAAAAAAAAAAACATACACAGGGTAGATACAATGTATAAGAGATGCAACTTAAGGAGATTAGGTCACTTTCCCTTTAAGATCACTGCAAATTGCAAGTTAACAGAAAAATTTTGCTTTGAGGCATTGGGTTGCTGTGGGTTATGGATCTTCTTAAAGGAATCACAGAGCAATTAGTCTACACTCTACTAACAAGGATTTTAAAGTTTGGCTGGCTGAGGCTAAGAAAAGACCAATGAAGCGGCTGCTGCAATAATGCTATACATGTCTCGAAATATTTAGATTGAATTAGAGAGAGAGGATTTGCTTGTATGAGAACATGTGAGTAAAGTTTCAATTAACATTTTTGTTATATCCATATTATAATCCATCTTTGTCAAAAATGGTGTCAGTCTAGTCAAATCAGTTAGGGTTTGTTCACACATTCAGGTTTTTATTTACATTTATTGACTATAAAGCAAAAAATGGATTTGAAAAGAGGCGTCTTAGGGCCCTACTCCACTGGACCATTATCGTTCGCATAATCGTTAACGATAAACGATTTCAAACGACCGCTTTTGCAAATGGCCTGAAATTATTCACCCATTTACATGGAACGATAATCGTTACTTACGATCGCTCTTGCGGTCCTCTTGTCACTATTGCGTTTGTTGCTACTGTGAGCGACTGAACGAACGACGTCTTATTTAATGTGAACGGTTTGCGAACGAGCAACGATAAAAATAGGTCCAGGTCTTATTAAGCGATCAACAATTTTTCGTTCGTCGTTTAATCGTTAACTGCTATTCAACCGAATGATTATCGTTTAGATCCGAACGATTTACCGATAATTCGAACGATAATCGTCCTGTGGAATAGCGACCTTAGCCTCTCCTTTATCAGTGATCTTCATTTCTCATCTGTATTCAGTAAGTGCAATTAAAAACATGACCATGTAAACTAACCCTTAAATTTCATCTTACTAGGGGCTAATGTTGGCAAATTTATGAGTGCAATAGGACATGGAGAGAAAGGAGCTGCTGCACATCACACCTATGGCTGACACTAATGCCACTCGGCTACATTTAAAAACCAACGCCAGGATGTTGGTATATAATTTGATCAAACCATATTGCCCCATGTACCATGTGTCGGTCTCCTGGTTCACATGGGTCCCTACACTATCTCCACACTGTGTCGGTCAGTGACCACCAACCCCGCAAAGCGTGTACAAACAGAGAAGGGAGGCAACAGAATGGCCCTGCAACCCCAATGTCACAGAACCAAACAGAAAGGGCCCCCAAAAACCCAGCAGGCACCACCGTCGGAGAAAGCTGCCGCCAAACAACACAAGTGTAAATATGGTCTTGTACTCACTATAGCTCCTGAAGGTAGAATGGGAAAGATAGGAGGTACTAGACATGTGAGCACAGGTGTCTCCTGATAATTTGGGTCCTTACAAAGAGGAGTGCCAACTTCTCAGAAAAGGGAGAAAAGTAAAATACGACATGGAGAGAAAAGAGCTGTTGCACATCACACCTATGGCTGACACTAATGCCACTCGGCTACATTTAAAAACCAACATCAGGATGTTGGTATATAATTTGATCAAACAATATTGCCCCATGTACCATGTGCCGGTCTCCTTGTTCACATGGGTCCCTATTTTGATGGGCCCCAAATTTATGAGTGCATTTGTCACATTCAGTGAATCTTTCATTGCCTTTGTTTCTAAAAGTATTGCAATATTTCTGCATTACCACTAGATGGCAGCATTGTACCACTATACAGTACATTTTGGTGAGGTTTTAACCCTTGTACATATAGCTAATACAGCTTAAAATGAATTTAAAATGAATGGAAATCCTGAAATATTGTTCACATGGCAAATTAAAATCTGATGTACATCTGTATATCCAGAGCAAAAATTAAAGACTAGCCCAAGGATTTCTGCTGCAGATGTGTAATTTGTGGTTTCACAGATCTGTACAAGGGTTAGCCCATTGTCAATTTCATTGGTATTCATTGGTTTAGTGAATTGTGGCCGCAGAAAGACCTGTCAGTTCACACAATGATGCGAGCGGCTCCGGCCGCAAGCTTCATTGTGAGCTGTGGGAGGTTCTGATGCAGGCGCGCTGATGCCCCTGCATCAGAACCCTGCGGCCGAAAGATCATCTGCAGTACCGGCCGGGATGCAGTATACGGCCGGGATGGTCCGTACAGAGACCGGCCGTTCTGTGACCCGGCCGGTCTCTTCACGTAATTATCCAAATCAGTTCATAGATAGAAAAAAGTCGGCACTACTACGGCTTCTATCGCTAGGGTAGCTACGCCAGCAACGTATATAGCAAATGTTTACTCATGCATACCACCTTATCATGTGGTGCAGCAATCGGACAAAGTTCAGTAGTAACTTATAACGTGCTAAGCAAGAAATGGAAGAGATTCCGAGTGCACTCACCGGTGGGTATGAACAAAGTATCCTTTATTCGCGCATATGAGCGCAGTGTGGATTCACGGGGAGAAGGTGAGAGGGACGCCAACACCTTCCACCAGGGATTACAGCTGTTTCACGCCTACTGATCGGCGCTTCTTCAGATCCCGCCCCTTCCGTCACGTCACTCCATATACTCCCACGGTGTGACGTGTCAGAATGATGGGCGTTACAATGTGTTTTTTTAAAAACAAAATATCTCTATTTGTACATACAAGAGAACAATATATATACAAGACAGGTGATCATAGGAACATACTAAGGTCAGTACGGTCATTTAGACCTGTCTGTCCTTGTGCATTGGTAGCGAGTATTAGACGAGATTCACATTCACATAAGTTACTACTGAACTTTGTCCGATTGCTGCACCACATGATAAGGTGGTATGCATGAGTAAACATTTGCTATATACGTTGCTGGCGTAGCTACCCTAGCGATAGAAGCCGTAGTAGTGCCGACTTTTTTCTATCTATGAACTGATTTGGATAATTGGACTGGTTTCTGTTTAAGTCTGAGCACACACATACAAGGCTTATTTGTAAGACCTCCCACCATGGAACCCAACATGGACATTACTGTGGAGGCTAATCTCCAATTAGCCGTGGACCATCTGACAGCGTTTACTCTAGATGCGGGGAGACAGGACGCCAACACCTTCTTTATGACATGTGAACATAGAGACATAACACAAACAATGAGTGCTAAAGGACTTGAATATAAAGTATATAATTTAGCTGAAAGAGAACTACGACTTTTTTGGACGTTGAGTTCGTTGAGGTCGTACCTGGAATGTGAACGAGTCCCAAGAGGGCTCAGAGCATATAAAGAACCCTCACAATTCTCAGATGACCAACATTTCGTGCAAGAATGGAAAGAGTTACATCAAATACACTCTATCAACTTAATGAAATTAATAATAAAAAGAAATGAAACAGAATATGAAACGATCACAACAGAATTGCTAAAAACTAAAACCGAGCTACGAACCAGATTACAGGATGACGAATTTTCTGCCTTTCAAAAAAGGCTGGACGGGAAGTTAACTAAATTACAAAATGAAGTAAAAGAAATTAAAAAGGATAAATTCATCCGAGATAAAGTGGACTATATGACAGGACGTGCTTTTGAAAAAAGGAAATTCCACAATTTATCTAATAAATACAACAAACGCGAGCAGAATAATAAAAATAATAGTAGCAACAAAAATAAAAAACAACAAAACAGAAAGAAAAAAACAAGCGATTACTGGACAACCGAGTCCGATACCTCCTCCACTGATGAAAAACAGGACCCAAAAACATAGAAAAGAAGGGAAAAATACAAAAGATAAACCAAAACCAACTCCAGCATCAAAGGAATCTCTCCCTTTAGGAAAAGGAAAATCAGACGAGGAAGAAGAAGAAGAAACAAAGAGGATCGGAACAAAACGGAAACAAGTATCGTGGAAGAATTAGATAATGTGGACAGCGCCTTAGAAAATGAACCGCCTCTAGTTGTTAATCTTACAAATCTAGAATTGAATGAATCAGTATTGTCCGTACTCAATAAGGGACTAAACTACTGTCTAACTGAAGAATTTAATATAGTGGACTTTCAGATAGATATGTATAAAAGTATGCGAAAATTGAATTTAAAAAAGTTTTTTTCTTCCCAAAATGTGGGTTTTCATGGTACCAAAAAAGAAGTGGAGGGAGAGGTACCAATAGAAGTGGGACCTCTGGGTTTTTTTCTAGCGGGGGCTGAGGATGAACAAGATAGACAGGGACTAAGTACCCTATTGCAGCTGTCAGATAGCAACGAATTATACTGTAATAACGATGAATCTGTTTTTTTTACAGGAGGTCTAAAAAGCACTTTCTCTCCCCCCATAAACCCAGACAGTAATCTGGAATTGTTCCAACAAAAAGTTTTAGAACAGGTAAAAGCACTCATATATCCACATGACCCTGCAAATATTACACCTAAAGAAAAAAATGCATTAAAGTGGTTACAAGAACACAATGAAATTATCTGCAAAAAAGCTGATAAGGGGGGAAACCTAGTAGTTATGTGGAGAAAAGATTATGAATTAGAGGGCAAAAGACAATTGAGTGACACCACCACATATACTAAACTAAAAGAAAATCCCACCCCCAAAATATTAAATAAACTACAAACATTACTCCGTACCTACGTGGAAAAAAACATTATATCCAAAAGAACAGCCGAAAAATTGCTTCCAGTTAACCCTAAAAATGCTATATGGTACCATGTACCAAAATTACACAAAGGGATCATTCCACCTCCGGGACGGCCCATAGTTGCAGCTATTGGCTCCATCACGGAGCCGTTGTCTAAATACTTGGAATGGTTACTGAAACCGCTATTAAAAGGCGTACCATCCCTAGTGAAAGACACGAACGAGTTCCTAACCACCTTGGCAGACATTGAATGGCCACAGGGGGCATTGCTAGCCACCATAGACGTGGAAAGTTTATATACCCGTATACCCCACGATAAGGGCGTTGCTGCTGTGCGCCAACTACTAGAAAAAACTGAAAAAAGTAAGGGTTTTGTGGATTTTATATGTGAGGCTTTGTACTTTATTTTGCAAAATAATTGTTTTCAGTTTGATGACGAATGGTACAGACAGGGCGAGGGTACAGCGATGGGTACGCCCGTCGCTTGTACCCTCGCCAATCTGTACCTCGCCATACTGGAGAAGGAAATCGTATTTTCCAAGAATAATCCTTATTTGATACATCTGAACTGTTACAAAAGATTTGTGGACGACGTCTTTGTAATATGGTCGGGTACCACAGAAGATTTTTCTTTATTTATCAAGTACCTAAACAGTAACAATATGAATATGACATTCACCAGTAAACATCATAATACACAGATAGAATTTTTGGATGTACTTGTCACCATACACAGTAACCAGATAAATACCACCAGCTACCGAAAACCCACGGCTTCCAATGCTATTCTCCACTACTCTAGTTACCATCCCCCACACACTAAGACAGCTGTCCCGTACGGACAATATCTCCGATTACGGAGGATCAACAATTCCGATGAGACATATCAAGTACAGGCCAATGAGTTAACTGAACGCCTGAATAGGCGAGGATACCCACTAGACATCTTGCAACAAGCAAATGATAGGGCATTCAAACAACAACAAAAAGATTTACTTAGCCCAAAAAGATGTAATAAAAAATATAAAAACAAGATAGATGAGAAGGCACGTTTTGTTTTTTCCTTCAAATATGGCCCACTAGCAGATACCATACGAAAAGCCATCCTGGATAACTGGTATATTGTCCGGCATGACCCTCTTTATGCTGAACTATATACCACTAAACCCATGATCACCTTTAGACGTACTAGGAATATTAAGGATATAATAGTACGTAGTAAATATTCCAGTAAAGAAATGAATAAAAAAGACAACTGGCTCGGTAACCCGTTATATGGCAACTATAAATGCGGTAGTTGTAAATGGTGCCCGAATATGCTGCAAAGCAAAACAATAAATTTAGGCGGATATACCTGTAACATATCCGACATGATTTGCTGCAAAACAAAATTTGTGGTATATGCTCTAGTTTGTACATGTGGGTTTTTTTATATAGGAAAAACCATCCGTCCTATGAACAAACGGTTCAGCGAGCATGTCAGGTCAGTGCGTACACTACAGGGGGCACCACGTCTAATTAACCACATGAATGAAAAACATAAAGGGGATGTGAGAGATCTCAAGTTCCTGGGACTAAAACGAATACACCCAAAAGGTTATGGAGATGCCAATCGGCAGTTACTCCAATGTGAATCTCGTCTAATACTCGCTACCAATGCACAAGGACAGACAGGTCTAAATGACCGTACTGACCTTAGTATGTTCCTATGATCACCTGTCTTGTATATATATTGTTCTCTTGTATGTACAAATAGAGATATTTTGTTTTTAAAAAAACACATTGTAACGCCCATCATTCTGACACGTCACACCGTGGGAGTATATGGAGTGACGTGACGGAAGGGGCGGGATCTGAAGAAGCGCCGATCAGTAGGCGTGAAACAGCTGTAATCCCTGGTGGAAGGTGTTGGCGTCCCTCTCACCTTCTCCCCGTGAATCCACACTGCGCTCATATGCGCGAATAAAGGATACTTTGTTCATACCCACCGGTGAGTGCACTCGGAATCTCTTCCATTTCTTGCTTAGCACGTCTCTTCACGTAATGTGAACATAGCCTAAATCTGTGAAAAAAATAAATAAATAGACAGATAGATAGATAGATAGATAGATAGATAGATAGATAGATAGATAGAAAATTCTCAGTAGTTGATAGCTTTTAATTGAAAAGATGGTGACAGAATGTGAGCTCTGGAGGCTACTAGCTCTCATCATCAGACATGGTATAACACAACAACTGAAGATAGATATTTATACAAAAACAGGAATAAAGCAATAAATCAGACAAGCGATAGAAAGCGGAAATATAAATATGTTGGGGGAAGTGGGAGTTAAATAGCTGGGGTTGTACATTATTGGGGCAGTATGTAAATGAGGAGTATGAAAGTTTAATCTTTCTGGCAATTTGGTTTTGGTGCAGTGATGTCTCTATATTATTGTTCTGTCTCTTCATAATTTATCCAGTAGCTGAATATTGGAGTTATAGTGGGTTTGAACTGATTCAAATTCACATGAAGCATTTTTAGATTATCTGTGGGTATGTGCACACGGAAATTTGATGGAAAATCCGTCTCATTGTCACAAAATAGCTAAAAGGAAAGATCTGTCTGTAACACAAGATTTCTGTAGTTCTGACCACAAACTCACATATATGAAAGTGTTGATGCCGTAACCTGGGGTGCTAGGTGGTAACAGCAGTGGGCTAGGTGTTGGGTGTTGGGGCTAGGAGTGTTATGCCCATCCCCGGGTTTACTAGCACTAGGCTTTGAAAAGGTAGAACCAGGTGTGTGCGTGCAGGTGCAGGTTCGGAGCAAACATGAGCACAGAGTCAGCACTAAACCAGAATAATACTTTACTTGAAAAATCATCAGTGCAATACAGTAGAAGACTGTAAGAGTGAAAGTGCAGATAATAACTAATGGACAACACAGAGTATTTGACTCAGGTGTTTGTGGTGTAGGTAGTAGCTGTTACTTGTGTAGTGTTAGGTTAAAAAGTTTTGGGGCCTTGCCTAATAAGAACAGAACGCTGCCAGGGCAACTTGCACTTTTGTTCTCCAGAAGGTCAGTAACCTGCCGGGTTGTTGTGGGTCCCTTGGACTCTTGTCATGGCAGTCCTGAGTGGCAACTAACCCACCCGAGCTGTCAGTACCGCCATCCACACACAGGGCAAAAATGATGCGGTGCTCTATGTATAGGTGCCAATGCGAATGGAAGAAAACAGAGTCCCGATATAACAGCTTTACTGTCAGGCTTTGCAAAATAACAGTACACGTTTTACAGTATAGATAAATCTTTACACACTGGAGTGCTTGACGTTTTGTGCTTAAAGAGGTGCTTGAGAGGAAGTAAGAGAGGTAGTTGTAGCAGTGCTTGTAGAGTAGAGAAGAGGAGCTGGCCAGAGGAGCCCCAACCTAGGGTAGCAATGCACTCTGCTGGAACCTGAAGATATCTTTGTAGTGAAGACTTACTTGTACTTGTGTATAGACTTCAGTCTGACCAGACTGTGAGAATAAAGGGCCTTGGGTAAGTAACTTCAGCTGGGGATTTGAAAACACATACCTCCTGCTCCTTGCGTTTTTTTCCCTGTGTCTTACAGGGTTTTGAGAAGAGAATAGTACTTCAGCAATGGCCCTGGAGTTTCTTGTGTAGGCTAGGGTGTTCCTTGGTAACTGCTCTCCCTCACTGTTTAGCACTGCATAAAAGGACTAGCTGCTTGCTTAGAAGAAATCTTTGTCTTTAGCTGCATATGAGCTTGGTTCCTGTCAGGGGCCCTGGCATCAGCCAGCCCCTGGCTTAACTACAGCATGAACAGTGGTTTTTGTGCCCTTCCTCTCTAAGAATCTGACTAGAACTAACCTGTACTTCCTCCACCAGTGAAACTTCTCCTACAGGGGCCTCTGTATGCCTCTTTGTGAGTGCTGGGGATGAGTGTGGGAGAGAGAAGAAAGATAATAGGTTAGAAGAAAAGAGCACCTCCAGTCAAAAAACAATAAACACATGGCACACATAAAACATTAACCCAATACTGACTTCAGCTGTGCAATAGTGTAACATATAGAAAATGCTGACACCTAGTGGTGACACTTCAGAATACCTCATCACCACTTAACTTGAGGGAAAAGGCTTTTGACAGGATCACAGGAGGGACAAAAACACCAGTGGTGGGATACCACATGTGGCTTAGTTAAAGGAGCTTGTACTCATGGTGAGGACTGAGAAGAGGAAGAAAGAAGACCGCCTTTTGCCAGAAGAGCCCACAGAGTGTCAGGTCTGAGAGTACAACTGGGAGTAGTTAAACAACTGGGTGTAGCTAAGCCCTCAAGGTTCCTCCAAATAGGTCAAGAAGAAATCAATATAGTTCTTCGGCTTAGGCCGAGGCAAAGTTCTGCACAGGTAACAGTTACCCCACCCCTGGGTTTAACACTTTATACTTGTTAGTAGGAAGTCTCTCATAAGAATCTGTAATCTGTTGTCCCTGACAAAGGCCCTGACTCTCAGGCTAGGCCTTGGTATAAACTTTATCAGGAACACTATATCTTTCTCTCCAACTACAACTAACAGAATACCAGAAGACGACCCTCCTACCAGGAACTAAGGGACTTAGGTGTGACTGGGACTAACCTCCTATTGGTGTGGAAAGTGCTAGAAAGAGAGTGGTGTGAGTATGGGATAGGTACAGAAGTGTGAGGCACCCAAACCAGTCATTGAATAATGTAAAACATAGTTAGAAACAGAGTTTCTGCTCTGCTGCCAGTCACTGTTGTGGCTGCACACAGGATTCTGCCTCTGGCCACAAGTAGAGATGAGTGAACCAGACGGATTTCTTGTTCGTATGAATCAGAAATCTCGGTGGCTGACTCCCGCTGTCTGTTTCCTCCGTGCAGCGGGTGGATACATCATATGGAACGCCTGAAAAACTGGGATCCAGCCAATGCCAATGGCCGTATCCCAGTTTTCCAGGCGTTCCTTACGATGTATCCACCCGCTACATGGAGGAAACAGACAGAGGGAGTCAGCCGCCGAGATTTCTGATTCATACGAACCAGAAATCCGTCTGGTTCGCATATATATATATATATATATATATATATATATATATATATATATACTCGTGATGTGGCCAAAAAAAAAATCTCTGTCTTTTTTTTATTTTATTACTCCCATCACTTCTACTTAGTAATGGAAGTCCTTTGAAGGACAGCATTCCTTACTAAACTGCGGCTTAGTGTTAGCCTGTAAAACTGCTATTACTGACCCCCAAAATATTACCTCAGTACCCATCACCATAGAAGTTCTGGGAAGAACCAGGTACCAGCAGACCGGTAGCGTACATAAAATGGCGGTGATAGCAGGCTTGTATTGTTAGGCTGGGAAGTGGCAAATAGCATTGCACTAAGGGGAGGCCAGGCTTCTTAATAACATCCGTTATTTTAGACTCAAAATAACGGACGTCATTTTAAACAGAGCTGAAAAAACATTGTGGGATTTTAGCCTATATATTAGTTATAGGTTGTCTAAAAAAAAAAAAAATACTGTGAGCATCACTGGGGACAAGGACTGATGGAAATGTGCATAACTGATAACTGGAAAATACTTTGGAGCTTTATATGTAACATAAGGAATAAATCTATTTTAGAATAAATATAAGCCACAAGTATCTGTAATCTATATTTCCACCACTGTGTGGTGCTGTTTTTACAGAAAACTAAAATAATGGAAAACATTTTTAGCTGTTATATTTTTGAAATTAGGGGTGAGGTGAAGCCGAGGTTGGCAGAACACTTGTGTTGGTAACAGGAAAGTAGACTACACAGGTCATGCCTACACACACACTCTAACTAACACACACTAACACACACACACACTAACTAACTAACACACACACACACATTAATGAGAAAATTAGCAAGATGGCTTACATTGCTGTGTGTATATGTATTAGTGAAACAAATAATGCCTTAGACGTTTTCCTATGATATTACCAGCTGGATCCACATTTACAAGACTACCCATTTGGAATGCTCTGATTTACAAATAATAGTGTAATGCTTAGGCGCTCTTGCTCTTATGCTGAAATGACTTAAGAGATGAGTGACAGGACTAATAATTAATGTCATCATAGAGATGAAGGCGTCAAATTTCCAGATGTCTCTGTACACAGAGCAATGTCATTTTAAAGGGCAAGCAACAGAAACCGGTGTTCAGGGTACTAGTTGTAATCCAGGACTGGTGATTGGTAATGAGAAGGAGGACTTTTTTGTGATGTTAGGCTATGTTTACATGTACATGATATGATGCAGATTTTATGCACTGGATTTTGCTACCCATTTATGTAATGGGGCCCACAGCTAATGTGCAATAGTGGAGCATATGAAGACAATGAAGACAATGGGCAGAAAAAGCTGCTGCACATTATGTACGTGTGAACATACAGTTATTATTTTACTTCTGTCTTTCTTTGATCCCAACCCCATTGCCACGCCAAGCCCACCATTGCTATAATTAGAGATGAGTGGAGCAGACGGAAATTCGTTTTGCGAGCTTCAAGAATTTTGGGGTCAAATTGGTAAATATTCGTGAATTTGTTAAAGCATGTTCTTGTAAAAGCGTAAAAAATTGGAAAATCACAATTTAAAAAGCTGTCAATAGAGATGAGCGAACCTGGAGCATGCTCGAATCGATCCGAACCCGAACTTTCGGAATTTGATTAGCAGTGGCTGCTATAGTTGGATAAAGCCCTAAGGCTATGTGGAAAACATGGATATAGTCATTGGCTGTATCCATGTTTTCCAGACAACCTTAGAGCTTTATCCAACTTCAGCAGCCCCCGCTTATCAAATGCCGATCATTCAGGTTCGCTCATCTCTAGCTGTCAATCATCCAATCTAATGAAGCCTAACTTGTATAATGGTACGTTTACACAAAGCAATAATTCGCCCTATCGCACGATTAACGATTTAGAATGAACGATCTTTTTTTCATAACGATCAGCGTTTACACGGAACGATACATCGTACGGTAAAATCGTTTTGCGATTGTTTTGCGATCGCTTAAGCCTATCTCATACATAGGTGAAATCGTTGAAAGACTGTTTACATGGAACGTATGGGAAAAAACATATATCCTCCTTGGGGATTTATAAAATATTAAACTCGATAACCCTATCACCTCCCGTGTATGTGTCCCCATAAGGGGTAAAGGCAGTAACATTTATTTTGTGCACATGCATAGAACGTGATAGAGTTATCAACATTAATATTTAATTAGAGGGAACCAATCAGCACATTTGTGCTGATAAAGCTCCCAGGGAGGCTGCACAGATCTTGTATACAGGTCTCAGAGGTTGCTCGCTCAGTAGCGTTTTATTCTAGTAAAAAAATGGGATTAAACAACGTTTTACCGGGATGTAAAGATACAGATCGAGCGACCCCTGACAGGGTAGGTGACGTGTATACAACATGTATATGTTGTATACTGACCGCCTGTGTGCAGTATATAACTGAACGGCGGCATACACTGTATATAGAGATATTTCTAAATACTGTCTTGTGGGTGCCTAATGAAAGAATGTCTAAAAAAACACAAAGCATTTTTTTGGGAGCAAATCTAACCAGGGCTACATTTACCTTATGGTGCGTTTACACAGGCAGATTTATCTGACAGATTTTTGAAGCCAAAGCCAGGAACAGACCATAAACAGGGAACGGGTCATAAAGGAAGAATTGAGATTTCTCCTCTTTTCAAATCCATTCCTGGTTTTGGCTTCCAAAATCTGACAGATAAATCTGCCTGTGTAAACGCACCATTAGTAAATCTCCCCCTAAATCTCCAAAAAGACCGATTATGGCTATGTTCACACACAATTAGTGATCCCGATGTTGTGTTCGGAAACACCCAAACACGAAGATTAAAAAAATTGATCATGTTCGTTTTGTGTTCGCTGAACATTCACAAAAAAAATACGAACACGAGGTAGAAGCATATGCATTGGTCTACACACATGCGTACAGATTATGAGATTTAAATTGTCCGTAATTCACTGATTTAGTCCAGCTTGTGACCAACACGGATATACACAACCATCCATTGCCAAGGGAGAGGAAGAGGGGAAGCATGTTTCCTTTTAAGCAGTTAGCATTAGTCTTACTGAGCAACTAACTGACTCAAAGCTTCAATACAAACCATAAGAGAAAAAGATCTCTGATCTCAGGGAGACCAGCCAAACGATAACACTGCCGGCTGCTAGTGAAAGCGCTCAATGCAGTGAAATCCTAGGAGCATTGCCCCCTGGGAAACATGAATATGCAAAAGAACAGCCCGTGGAGCCTCATTGAAAAGTTTCGAAACACAGGACTAGCCAGATATCCCTCCGGGAAGGACTCAGCCAAGGGGTGGCTCCTGTAAGGAAGCTACCAAAACCACCACATTAAGTGGCCCTATAAGTCAATGTAATGACAAGGAAAAAAACAAGGCCAGTTATCCATCCACATGCAGCTGTTTCGGGGTGTTGCCCCTCATCAATGTGGAGCAGGATTCTGGCTAGGTGGGAGCAATACCTAGTAGAGCCATAAGAAAAACAGATCGCTGATCTCAGGGAGACCAGCCAAACGATAACACTGCCGGCTGCTAGTGAAAGCGCTCAATGCAGTGAAATCGTAGGTGCATTGCCCCCTTGGAAACATGAATATGCACAAGAAGAGCCCATGGGGCCTCACTGAACAGTCTCGAAACACAGGACTAGCCAGATATCCCTCAGGGAAGGGCCCAGCCAAGGGGTGGCTCCTGTAGGGAAACCACCACTACCACCTTATTAAGTAGCCCTATAAGTCAATGTAATGAGAAGCGAAAAACCAATACAAACCATATCTATTCCCAAATAATAGAAAAGTGCTTATGGTTCTATAGCTTCACACTCCACTGAGCAGCGGGAAGAGGAGCAGCAAAGCACAACACTGACTGAACCCATGCATTCTCATGTATAAAGGTAAAGGTTTCATACAGGTGAGGGGAAGGAGACAGAAGGGAAAGGGCATCTAGTCAAAGTGTGGTGTAGCTTAATAAAATAGAATAAATAAATCTTTTGACATGTCACACACATCGCATGTGTTTGGAGATTTAATAAATCACATGAAGGTTAACACTATTCTGGACACTAACGTATTTCTGTATCTTTGATGTTACCTGGTATAGTAACGATATGGCGTGCATCCATAATCTACTTTTCCACCTGCATTCTATTTTTATGCTGTTGGACTCTTTCCATTGGTTATGTTATACATATATGTTAAAACTTTTGATCGCTTGGGGTCTCAGTACTGAGTCCTCCACCTATCATTAGATTTAGCTGGGAGAAACATGTTATGACACTCCTTGCTGCCTGGCTCGCCCTTCTATCTGACTGCGTAGTTCTATAATGAAGCCCATCACCAGCAATGAGATGGATTGAGTGCTCAACTGGTGAGTGAAGCATGCTACTACGTACAGTACTTCTCCCTGCGATATATAGAGATATATAAATCAGACACCAGAGGAGCCCCCCCCCCCCATTTAGGTGAACAGAGCTGCGCAATACGACTGCTTAAAAATAATCACATATTTGCCTGGCAAAGCATTGATAAATCTTGGCCCCTGTGTCTGTGATCGGCTGATCACTGCATCTACCGTCCATTTCCTTGTGCTTCTTCAAAAGAGCCTGTCCAGTACCTTAAACCCCCAGTCTGCTTTGAAATCTTTGCTGCAGGAGACCTTACAGATGCAGTATACTTACCTTGTAACTGTCTTCCCCAACCTCACCTTTGTAGCAGAGTTTGGCTCTTCCTCACTTAGCCCCCTACATAGCTGTTTCTGTGTAATTACTGTGTTTTGGCCTACATATGATAGATGTAGAATATGATAAATGTAGGAGAGACGGTAACCAGGAAAATATAGAGAAAACCCGGCACTCACCCATTCGTTATGCTCTTTTATTGTAGTGCAATATGCGTCAGTAAGGATGCATTGCGACCAAGCAGGGCGTTCATCAGCTAATCTCAGCTGATGAAGGCCATGCTTGGTCGAAACGCGTCGTTACTGTAATCTGATGCATACTGCACTACAATAAACGAGCATAACGAATGGGTGAGTGCCGGGATTTCTTTACCTCTTTCAGCCTACATATGAACACGATGATCATTCTCATCTGTTGGGTATAATTGGTTAATCACACGGCTGACTATAATCCCACAAAATCCCTGACTTTATGGACCTGTACCTAGAAGAATTAATGCTATTTTGAAGGTAAAGGAAGGTGGTAGCAAATATTGATTTTATTTAGATTTCTCTTCTATTGACACGTCTATTTTTTGAAATTGTAATTATTTTGCAGCTTTTTTTTCCACACCTGCCTAAACCTTTTGCACAGTACTGTATATTACTATATTAACATTGGAAGAGGGGAGTAATACACCGCAATATGCTCTGGTGTAGGGAAGGGGAGGCTGTTATATATGCCTCTTTCTCTACCACATCTTCTTCTCCTCCACCTTTTCCCATTTCCTAATTATTCACCCTCAATTAACTGTTAAAGTCAGTCTTGCTAGAGGAGATGAACCATGAGCTCACTGAAAGATCAGGTTTTACGTGAAGAGAGGAGGGGGGTAAGAAGGAGAATGTGCAATACAAGAAAGACAGGCAGAAACATATTTTCAGGCTATTTTACCTCATGATTAAAGGGCTAGTTCACCAAAACATGTTTCTTTCAAATCAACTGGTGCCAGAAAGTGCCAGAGATTTGTAATATACTTCTATATAAAAAAAATAAAACTCAAGTCTTCCAGTACTCACCAACTGTTTTATGTCCTGCAGGAAGTGATGTATTCTTTCCAGTCTGGAGAACAAGAGAGGTTTTTATGGGGATTTGCTACTGCTCTGGACAGTTCCTGTCATGGACAGAGGTGGCAGCAGAGAGGACTGTGTCAGACAGGAAAGAATGCACCACTTCCTACATGACATACAGCAGCTGATAAGTACTGGAAAACTGAAGATTTAATAGCAGTAAAGTACTTTATGGCACCAGTTGAATTTAAAGAAAAAAAAAATTGAAAATGTGAACAATCCCTTTAAGTGATCAGTTGTATATTTTTTTATTTAACAACAGCAACCAATCATAGCTTGGCTTTAATTTGAGTCAATCAGGTCCAACCCAGGCAAAGACTACTGTGTTGATCCAGGAGAAGGCGAAAGCCCCTATGAGTCTGATGACAATTGCCCCATCACAGGGAGAAAATTTCTTCTTGACTCCAATGGTAATCAGAATAATCCCTGGATCAACGTATCAACAGAGATCTAAGGGTGTTATTACACGAGCCGATGGGGGCCCAATAATAACTGTAAACGAGCGCCGATCTGCTGGATCGGCGCTCATTTACTGGGCCTATTACACAGCCCTATTATTGTTTAACAAGGGCTGCATGGACTTCATTACTGATGTCCTTGCAGCCCTTGCTTAACTTTATACATTACATGTCCAGGTTGCAGGGCTCCTCTTGCGGTCTTCTTCTCCCCGGGTCCCGCGTGCTCAAGCTTCAGAGCGGCCTGTCTCAGCTGACAGGCCACTCAGCCAATCACTGGTGGCGGCAGACCCGGCCAGTGAGTCAGCTGAGACAGGCCGCTTTGAAGCTGGAGCGAGCGAGACCCGGGGAGAAGAAGAGGAACCCTGCAGCCTGGACAGGTAATGTATATCGTCAGTCGTCTGCCGCGCACCGCTATTACATGTAGCGATGTGCAGTCGGCACCCGACAATTATAGGTATAAACCTATATCAACAATCAGCCGATGATCGTTGTCATCTGCTGATTGTTGTAATTATCAAACGGAGCGTTAATCGGCCGAATCGGGCCGATTATCGTTTGATGTAATAGTACCCTAATGCAAAGCTGTCATTTATCAGGATTTGCTCGCAGGCATAAATCCTGATCCAAATCTACTTCTGCTGGAAGCAGGTGTAGATTTGGTACGCCGGGCGCAGGTTTGGGCCCCCGTCCATCCGGATTCACTAAGAGGCGTGCAGAAAAGAGGATGGGGCCTAATTTAAGACCACCGCACGAGTATGCCAGTTTGGATAAATCACCCTTGGTGTAGCAATAACTTTTCAACATTCTCCTCCTTATCATCACTTGAAAGATAACAATGACAGATGACTCAGATGTTACCGCATAAGTAACACTGGATCTACCACTGAGAATACTTTATGGCCAAAGTGCCCCTCCTCCCCCTCATTGCACAATGACACAGGCTGTGCCTAGAACAATGTTGCATAGAAATCCATGAGTTCCAAGTGCAATGCTCCAGGCTGTTGTTTCCTATGGTCCATGTGAATGCTGTAAAGCATATCTCTAAATGCTGTTAAATTCTGCTCAGACAAGATGGACGTCCCCATAATCACAGCAAATAAAACACAATCATCTGTAATTAGAATAAATAACAAATAAGAAAAAGAATATGTATCAGTTTTATTAGTAAAATTACAGGTGATACTTGCCCTTTAAATGCATTCTTTTAGTTTTAAGCAGCAACAAGAATATGTCCCTGCCTTCTGTTTTATTAAACCATTCATCTTTTATGTGCACAGTGTAATTCTAATGTCTGACTCCTGGAACATAGAAATACTGTTCTCCTCTATGTGCTGTTTTACCAATTGAGCACATAACATTACAAACGGATTCATTTTAAACTCCCTACCCTCCGGAAATGTTTCACCTATTCAGCTTCTGGAACAACAAAATGTCATAAACATAATTTTAGGAAGGTTAAAAATGACTTAAGGAGATATAGCTGACCTCTTCCGCTGAAAGAAATAGGTTTGAAAATATGTACGGAATTGACTTCAAGAATATAAGATACTGAAAAATGGATGAAATAAAAAAGATAAATGGTCAACATGATTGACTTTTATATATTGAAGAACAGCTGGCTTTGACTGGAAACAGTGATATTAATTACTTTTAGTATTTTAGAATGATTTGAGGTTGATTTTCAATTTTCGGTTTACAAAATTCATCGGGATCTTTTCAACTGGATGTAACATCAAAGTATAAACCTCGCCTGACACCAATATTACAATACCTTCAGCTCTATGTGCATTTATTATTAACTGCCCCTTCTATAGAAGTAAGTAGTGAAAGGTTATATTTAAACATATTTTTCTATTGTCCTGTCCTCCATACACTATTGTATTTTCCTATTGCCCTGTCCTTTATATACTTATGTATTTTCCTACTGTGTTATGCTCCATATACTATTGTATTTTCCTTATTGTCCTGTCCTCCATACATTATTGTATTTTCCTATTGCCCTGTCCTCCATACACTACTGTATTTTCCTATTGCCCTCACCTCCATACACTATTGTATTTTCCCATTGTCCTGTCCTCCATACACTATTGTATCTTCCTATTGTCATGTCCTCCATACACTATTGTAGTTTCCTATTGTCCTATACTATTGTATTTTTCCTATTGTCCTGTCCTCCATACACTATTGTATTTTTCTATTGTCTTTACCTCTATACATTATTGTATTTTCCCATTGTCCTGTCCTCCATACACTATTGTATTTTCATATTATCCTGTCCTCGATCTACTGTCCTCCATACACTATTGGGCATTAAAAGAGTATTTTTTTTTTTTTGGCCCCTTTCTTCCTCCTTACAGTTGATAGCTTGTTGCCTAGGCTCCCGACCACTGCTCTCGGCTATGAGAGTGGTGGCCGGGCTGAGACGTCAAACAAATGATGGGGATCTCGGGGAGTGGTAAGTATACATTTACTCCCCTCCAGAGTCTCCTACTGAGGTCACACATATCTCCAGGGCTTGGATTGTCCCTGGAGACTTGTATAGCCTCAGTAGCATTAGAGCCGAGATGAATACTCACTTTGTTTTTATATTCATGTAAATCCCAATTAGTCAAATGATGTTGTAGACAGTTATCAGCGGTGCGTAATCTTACATGTAAATGGGTATCTGTATCTCATATTCATAAATGTACTGTTACCTTTAATTTAGAATAAATTATCATAATTCTTAATAAATTTTTATGCTAATTTTTGCTTAAAGAAAAAAAACTTTTTAACTTAATGTACTGTTTTTATTTACGGATGCAAACACGTTTTAATAAAGACTCAGTCTTAATTATTGCAGCTAATCTATGTGGCGGGTGGCTGCCATGCAAACTATCCCTAACCTATGAATGCAGCATCTATAAAGCATACTGTATGCGTTATATCATGCATTCCACGTGCTTTACTTGGATTGACTATTTCACTGATGTATATAATAAAATGTATAATAAAGAAATAAGATATTAGTTTAATTAGTTAGCAAGTTAAAGTGAATGTACCAACAGGTACGTTGCTTTAAGATGTTTACATGACTACACCGGCGCCAGCATGGGGATGCCAGTGCTGCAGTCCTTTTTTTGAACCCCGGCCTGCCTCCCGTGCACAGCATTCCTGGGCACCAGCCCGGCCTGAAGCACTGGAGGTGGGTCCATCGGCCCCCAGTGTGACGAGACCCCTCCCCTTTCTGTAGTGGCTCCATTGATTCTAATGGAGCAGTGTCACCGAGAGGAGGGGTTTATCGCACTGGGGGCGGGTCTGCCTCCAGTGCTTTAGGCACCAGTGCCGGTCTATTCATGTAAAAAACTTAAAGCGATGTACCTGATGGCATTTTACACACCGGGTATAGTTTGGCCTAGGCTATTTTATACCCCGGGGTATACTCTGGCCTAGGCTATTTTATACCCCGGGGTATAGTCTGTCCTAGGCCAAACTATACCCGGGTATATTTTGGACGGGTTTTAATCTGGCCTGCTATACCGGGCCTTGGCAGTTGCGGCAGGTGCCCAGCTATAACTGACAGCCATTCCCCCACAGATAGCACGGGAGCAGCTCCTGCACCTGTGTCATTCCAGTCACATACCGTCACATCCATCAGCCGGAATGGCAAGCAGATTAGGACATGCCAGTACATAATTATGCAGGAAGGGGTTAAAAATATTTGATTTGTTTCCATGTTATATACAATTTGAAAGGATGTTGTTACAGAGATTCCAAGTATCAAACAGAGAAGAGGAATAGAAATTTTTAAAATATAGTGGCATCAGAGACGTCTTTGGGAAGGTAAAATGTTGCCATTTTTATCTGGTGTATTTTGCAAAACCAAAATCAAATTAAACATACAGGGGGGATTTATGAAGACCCTATTACAGGTATGCCGGTCTTATGTTAGGCCTGCCCCCTTTTCCCTCATAATGAATCCAGACGGGCGCCCAAATCTGTGTCCGGCTTCCAGCAGGTGTAGATTTTGATCATGATTTATGCCTGCGAGCAGGCGTAAATCATAATAAATGAGGAGCGGGAGGAGGGCACGCCTCCTTCCCGTCTCGTCACACACCCCCAAGCCCCCCCAGCCCGGTTATCAGTGAGTGGGGTGTACACCCTTTTTTAAAGGACAACTCCGGTGCTGATAAAAAACTTTAAATAAAAAAAACAATCAATTATAAACATAGTTTTCCCACTTACTAACCCTCCTGAGTCTGTCTCCATTTGAATTTCCCGCTGTTTGCAAGTTCCCTGAAGTCTTAATTTTTTCTTTGTTTCCTGGTTTGCGGTTTCCCATGATGCATTTTGTCTCCTGTGATGTCTAACTGACTCTGTAAAACTGTTAGATGGCTTACAGCTTGCTCAGCCAATCAGAGCTTAGCAACATGAGACCTCTAACAAAGAGAGTCTGGCCTATCAGGGCTTAGACCCACCTCCCTCTTGATGATGTCATTGTCATAAAATGGATTCCACAGAACAGCCTGGGGTCAACAGTCATTAGGTAAAAATGAGTTTACTTCACTTCCTGGTGAGGGGTTGAGTGGGGGGGGGGTAGGGAAGGGGGGGCAGATAGGTGATTGAAGCATATTACAAAGTTATATAACTTTGTAATGTGTTTCAATTACTAGGAAAAAGCTTTTCACTGGAGTACCCCTTTAAATCCACCAGAAACACAAAGGTTTCTGCTCATTAATAGGCAATACAAGAAATGTCCTTTGATAATTTTCTTTGGAAAAATTTTACTTGTTAAAAAATGTAGAACATAACGGTCCTCTCAAAATCACCAGAGATTTATTATGTTGCTTCAATTCCAGTGTGTTAATGTTACAAGTATTGTCTTATCTGTGGCGTACCTGTAAAAAGGTCCAAAGCATTTAAAGGAGAAGTCCAGCAAAAAATTTTATTAAAGTATTGTATTGCCCCCCAAAAGTTATACAAATCTCCAATATACACTTATTACGGGAAATGCTCATAAAGTGCTTTTTTTCCCTGCACTTACTACTACATCAAGCCTTCACTTCCTGGATAAAATGGTGATGTCACTTCCTGGATAAAATGGTGATGTCACGACCCGACTCCCAGAGCTGTGCGGGCTGTGGCTGCTGGAGAGGATGATGGCAGGGGGACACTGAGGGACACAGGGCACTGGAGGGACACTGAGCATCCCCCTTCCATCATCCCCTTCACCAGCCACAGCACGCACAGCTCTGGGTGTCGGGGCGTGACATCACCATTTTATCCAGGAAGTGACATCACCATGTTATCCAGCAAGTGAAGCCTTGATGCAGTAGTACTGTAAGTGCAGGGGAAAAAAAGCACTTTATAAGCATTTCCCGTAATAAGTGTATATTGGTGATTTGTGTAACTTTTGGGGCGCAATACAATACTTTAATAAAAATTTCGCTGGAATTTTCTGTTAACTAGAGCTGAGCGAAGCGTGCTTCATTTAGTGTTTTATGAAGCAGAAGCATCAGCGTTTAAATCCCGCTGTCTGCCCGTTCCGTGGAGAAGGTAAAGACAGCCGAAGGACCCCCTGGGGTGAATGTTACACAATGTAAGTTTTGTATTAATCACAGCCGTTGTTGCCGATTTAGTTGACGGCCGTTGTTGCCGATTTGGTTGACATGTCAGTTTCTCTTGCGTGCACTGCAGTTAGAAGAGAATCCCGACCGGAGTGCATACTATGTCAGTTTTAAGCGGCCGCTATTCAATAAATAGTGGCCCAACAAGCCTGACAGGTCACGCAATGGAGAGTGCGGCTCTGGCCACCCTCTCCATTGTCGGCTATGGTGAATTAAGATGCAGCTATGGTGAATTGGGATTCAGCACAAATGAAGATCATGCGGCCGGTACTAAAATACTGGCCGGGATGATCTTCACTGACACTGGCCAGGTTCACACAGCGTACCACAACGACCATTCTGTCACCTGGCCGTGTCTCAGAACGGCCGGTGTCAGTGAAGTTCATCCCAGCCAGTACTGCAGTACCGGCCGGATGATCTTCATTTGTGCTGAATTGGGATGCGGGCGCATCTGTGTGTGCCCACATTCAAATTCACCATAGCCGACAATGAAGAGTGCAGCCGGAGCTGCACTCTTCATTGTGTGACCTGTCAGGCTTGTGCGGCCGCTATTCAATGAATAGCGGCCGCATAAAAACTAACATGTCAGTTTCTCTTGCGGCTGCTAGGGATCCCGGCCGGAGTGTATACTCTGGGGGACATTTATTAAGTCTGGCGTTTTTTTGCGCCAGGCTTAAAAATGTTCCCGCAGCGTAGACATGGTCTTATGAAGGTTGGATGCCTGAGTACCCAGCTGTGTCTGCAGCACGCCCTGGTACAGTGCCTGTTAGCATTACCCATTTACATTTTCTCTTTTTCCTCCTCGCCTTCTAAGAGCTATAACTCTTTTATTTTTCCAATGACCCTATTGTGACTCTTAGAGCGCTTTTATTTTACAGGGCTTATGGGATGTCATTTTTTGCACCACAATCTCTAGTTTTTATTAATATCACATCTGTGGAGATTGACGTATTGATAACTTTTTATTATTCTTTTATATATATAAAATGTAATAAAAAAAAATCAGCAATCCTGAATTTTTTTTTTTACCGATCACAGCGATGTTCACACCGTTCGCTGTGCGGGAACAATATCGTTTTATTTTATTAGATTGGACAATTATGCACGCTACGGTATGTAATATTTATTTTATTATTTTTATGTGTTTTATTTATAGAATGGGAAGGGGGGGTGATTTAGACTTTTATTGAGGGAGGGGCTTTGGCACATATTTTAAAACATTTATTTCTTTATTTACACTTTTTTGCCATTGTTGAGGGGTTATATAGAGCACTGAAAAGTAACACTGATCCAACACAAAACATATCCTCATATAGTTATATGGGTTTTAAATAGAAGTAAAATAAAAATAACTATTATTAGGCTATGTTCCCACTACGTAACAGACCGTCTGTTCCGTGACCCGGCCGGGTCACGGAACGCCCGGTCTCTGCACGGATCATCCGGGCCGGTACTGCAGTACCGGATGGATCATCTTTTGGCCGCAGTGTTCTGATGCGGGCGCATCAGCGGGCGCCCACATCATAACCTCATACAGCACACAATAAAGCAAGCCCCCGGAGCCGCTCACTTCATTGTGTGAACAGATAGGTCTTTCTGCGGCCGCAATTCACTGAATTGCGGCCACAGAAAACTGAAATGTCAGTTATTTGCAGCCCCGTACTGGATCCTGGCCGGAGCGTATACGATGTGTATACGCTCTGGCCGGGATCCCATAGAAGATAGACTATGTTACACGCCACACAAAGTACGGCCGTCGTTGCCGATGGCAACAACGGCCGTACTTTGACGTAGTGTGAACATAGCCTTAAAGTGTAAGGCCTTATGCACACGTTCAGTATTTTTTTCTGGTCCTGAAACAACCCGTGAGAAATTGCGGATTGGACATCCGTATTCCATCCGTATTCCGTCCGTATTCCATCCGTATTTCCGTAATTCCATTTTTTTACTACTCATTGCTTTTCAATGCACTTCATCCGGATTTTTTTGCGGAAATACGGATGCCAACATGTTACAATCCGTAAACAATCCGTAACCAATTGATTTCAATGAGAGGATCCGCAAAAAAAAAAATGGGTCCGCACCCGGTCCGCACCCGGTCCGCACTAGGACATGTCCTTTTTTTTTTACGGATTGATTTTCATCCATTTCTGCTACTGATCGTGTGAATAGCCCAATAGACGTCAATGTGCACTAACTCGGGTCCGTAAATACGGATCCGTAAATTACGGAACGTGTGAATAAGGCCTAACTGTCATCTAAAAAAAACTCTTGTTATTTCAAAACAATGGCTGTTGTTTTTTAAAAAAAAAAGGAATTATTTGCCTTTAAATAACGGCCATTCACTCAGTTTTAACAGAGTTTATATTTAGGGGATATTACTGGGGAATTGCGTGACTTGTAGTTGCAGCTTTAAATCTTATTTATCAAAATCTGCCAGGTCTGAAATATTTATCACAGGCTTTGCAGCATCTTTACATTGTTCCGATTAGAAACAGTTTCTACCAAGTGAAAACAACCTAATCTAACCTAAAACAATCTAAATGAAAATGTTGATAAATGTATCTGTGTGTGTTCTGGGAAATACTTTGCTTGGAAGTGGTTTCTATCATTACACAAAACCAAGAAAATGGAGCTTTACAATACAGCATGCACATTGTTGAATATAAAATGATAACAAGCAATCCCTGACCTAAGAATGTTTATTTGTCCCTCAACCCAAGGAAAAATACTGCTTCCCATTACGCCAGCCATTGGTAGAAAAGGATTGTACAGCAGACCTTGTCCCCTTCTGGCTGCTTTGTTGTGGTCAGAAAAATTGGCTCATATATTTTATTTCTGTCTAATTGATTATATTCAAACATGATCTATAACAAGTGCGAAAACTGACATTTTCCTCATATAGTAATAATAATAATATTGTTGTTATTATTATTATTATTAATAATAATAATATTAATATTACTACACCAACATATTCTGCAACACTTTACAATTCTGGGGGTACATATATAGACAAAATCACACAATAAAGATATACAGTGGTGCCTTGGATTAGGAGCATAATTCGTTCCGAGACCGCGCTTGTAATCCAAATCAACTCTTAAACCAAAGCAAATTTTCCCATCAGAAATCTTAGAAATGCAGACAATTGGTTCCACACCCCAAAAATAATAATTTATTATTCTGAATAACTTGTAAAACAAATGAAACAAACATTTAGAAACAGCTGAATATGTGATATAAGTTACTGTAGAGTAATGGAGAGGATGGGAAACACAAGGGCGGACAGAGACTGCAGGGAGCATGGAGGAATGAGCAGGACACATGTGGGCACATACATGCAGCACTCTCTTTCCGGGGAGAGAGGGGTTACAGCTATGAAGAGATTACATCCACCGTCCTGTCCCCTGATGTAAGCCCCAGCCTGAAGTGGATCTGCTATAATTTGAAAGGTGAGGGAGACTTCCTGGGTCAGAGTACAGGGCTGTAGACCACGCTATGCAGACTATGCCCATCCAGCACTCCCCCTCCCACCCAGTACAGGGAGCTCTTAAACCAAAGCAATGCTCTTAAACCAAGTCACAACTGTGAGTTCTTAAACCAAAACGCTCTTAAAGCAAGTTACGCTTAAACCAAGGTACCACTTCACACATTTAGGCTATGTTCACACTATGTTTACCAGCATCCATTGCATAGCAATGGATATACACATTAGTAGATGTCCGAACACACTGCCTGAGTCACAACAGCTTCTAAATCTCTGGTTTTTATAGTTTTAGCCCTGACAAGGGCTTTTGGGGGTCCCTATCTATCTAACTTCACCTAAAAGCTTTCTCTCCCTGGTGAACAGCCTGTCCCTCTCTAGCTCCAACCAACAAGTGACACACATCTGAAATCACTAATCTTATATTCAAAAGGTGACATAGTTTAGCCAGCCAATCACAGTTAGAGTTTTTTTTTTAAGTCCTGCCTATTTTTAGTGCCTGTTCCTCCCCCCTGCATGCTGGAAAAATCGAATAAAATTTTCACTGCCTTGGCGTTCGAACATTCGAACACAATTGAATAACACGAATAGCGTACTATTGGATCGAATAGCTGTTAGATTGAATACTATTTGCTCATTATTATCTGTTACTAAGCTTT
Source organism: Dendropsophus ebraccatus (assembly GCF_027789765.1). Taxonomy (NCBI): domain Eukaryota; kingdom Metazoa; phylum Chordata; class Amphibia; order Anura; family Hylidae; genus Dendropsophus; species Dendropsophus ebraccatus. The sequence continues at coordinate 126,614,758 of NC_091460.1, read as the reverse complement.
TATCTAAGGACAAAGTCACATCGCCATTGGCTGCTGCATGTTGGCTAAATGTGGTGAAGGGTTCGTGTAGTCTCCCTATTAGGAGGATTAATCGGCGAATTTACAGGGTACTAGATTCTTTCTGAAAACGAGCTTTTTCAAGAAAGGTTTTATACAAACTATTCATCAGCAAGTCCAGCTGTTCAGAACTGCAAGAACTAGTATTATTTTTATCACATGCCCTTTCAACTAGGTCACCGCCTCTTTTCCTGTTCTTTTTGGTGCACAAAGCATTAGGAATGTGCGTCAATTTCTGTGGGTCACGATTTTGACACATATGGAGCCAAATGTCTGTTGCATCAGGTATAGTCAATGTGCACAAATTAATATATTATTTAAAAGTACCTTGAGTTTTCTCTTTTATGAATAAAGATATTTATAAGTCTTAGAATTTGAAAAAAAAAAAGAAAGAAAATTGCAAAACTTTGCCAACTGCTGTAGGTTATTTACTTTTTTTTTTTTTCTTAATCAAATCAGCAGGGGATGTGATAAATGAAAAGAAGCAAATATGTGGTTGAAAGCATTTCCACTTGTCATGTTCATTTCTTTTATTTCTTTAACTGAAAGAAATGTGATTTCAAAGTGAATCAACTGAACATTATTCCAAACAGAATTATAAGCAGAAATGGAAAGTTTCAAGTCATAAATACAAATTTTAATGGATCAAATATACCTAATAAAAAAATAAAAACAAAGGAGAAAAACTTAAAGCAAATTTGTGACCCCGAAGCCCACCCCAACCTTTTTGTGCAGTTGTCAATAAATGATGCCCACCGCTGTGCTTCACAGGATTCTTGGTGCAGAAAAAAGTCGTTTTAGTTAATTGGCAGTGGAGAAAAGCCTGTGTGCTTCTTCCTCAGCAGGTCTCCTAGACTGGAATACGCCCCATTTTCACAGTCAGATTCTGAATTCAGAACTGGACAGAGTCAAGGGGTGTAATCCAGCCCAAGGGCAATCCTAAAATGGAGCCTGGCAGGAAGGCAGCACAGAGGCATTGCAGGCCTAGGCCCCACCTCTTTGACCCACCTGCCAACAGATTTAGGCTAGATTCACACGTAACATATCCACAGTAGATTTCCGCTGTGGATACCTCTCTCGTCATTTCCAATGTGATTACATATTTTTAGTATGTAAGTGCCGGCCCCATTAAACCCCCGCCACCGGGAAGATACTTTACCTGCTCCACGATCCGGCCACATCCGCGGCTCCAGGCTCCCGGAGGTCCCACACAGCCAATCAGTGACAGCGGTGACGTCGTGCACTGATTGGCTTAGCGGGACTGAACACTAGACCGCTACACTCTAACAGCTTCACTTACAAACATGGACAATTATCCTGTTGTTATATAGATCTGCTGCATACTGTATGTATGTACATAGATACTCTTTAGAAATTGTTTTTATGTCTAGTTTTTAACTTAAAGCGAATCTTTCAGCTCCCAGGCCCTACCTAAGGTGCTGACAGTGTGATGTAGCTGACAGTCCCCTAGTGAGCATGGTGACTTTTTGTAATTTTCTGTGCAGTGGATTATGCACAATCTCACGTCTCCTACTGTATTATAGAGGCAAAGAGTTGTTTTTGCCACACTCTGGCACAACTCACCACTCCTTCCTCCTCCCTCTTCTTCAGTAATAATCAATGATGCCCAGCCTCCTGCTCACTCAGCTGTCAGCCAGTGTCTCTGATTGCAGATCAGCCCTCTGTTGGCAGGTTATGTCTGAAAGAAACATTCAGATATAGTTGAATCTCTCAGCCCAAATGTGTAGGAGGTGTGGTTTAGGGGTAACCCACCTGTCTGGAGACCTGCCAGATGTTTATTCTCTGGTTCAAATCCCCTGATGGAAATGAAATAGAGGTATTTTTTTTTCCATCGTTATTGTATCATTTTGAAGGGCTATGTTAACACACAATTTTTTTTTCTCAGTATTTTGCAACCAAAACCAGGAGTGGATTGAAAGCATAGAAAGGCTATGGGAACACTGTTGAAATTGAATGGATGGCCATCATGTAATGGCAAATATCATCTGTTGTTTTAAAATAACTAATTATTTGCCATTAAGTGGCTGCCATCCATTCAATTTCAACAGTGTTTGAACATAGCCTTTCTGTGTTTTCAATCCATTCCTGGTTTTGGTTGCAAAATACTGAAAAAAATACTGAGCAAAAATCCTGTGTGGAAACATAGCCTTAACAATGATACAAGAAGAAATAAAAACCTCTATTTCATGTCCATCAGGGGATTTGAACCAGAGACCAAACTGCTGGCAGGTCACTAGACAGGTGAGTTACCCTCAGACCACAGTCCCTAGACATTTGGGATCAGAGATTCAACTATATCTATATGTTTTTTTACAGACTAAGGCTGGGTTCACACTATGTATATTTGAGGCTGTATTTGTGAGGCTGTATAGCAACCAAAACCAGGAGTGGATTGAAAACACAGAAAGGCTCTGTTCACATAATGTTGTAATTGAGTGGATGGCCGCCATTTAATGGCAAATATTTGCTGTTATTTTAAAACAACGGCTGTGGTATTGAAATAATGGCCGTTATTTACTGTTATATGGCGGCCATCCACTCAATTTCAACATTGTGTGAACAGATCCTTTCTGTGTTTTCAATCCACTCCTGGTTTTGGTTGCTATGAGGACCTGACATGAGGACCAAATACAGCCTCAAATATACATAGTGTGAACCCAGCCATAAACTGCCTACAGAAGACTGATCTGCAATCAGAGACACTGACTGACAGCTGAGCAAGCAGGAGGCCGGGCAGGAGGAGGGAGGAGTAAGGAGGGGTGAGGTGTGTCAGAGTGTGGCACGAACAACTCCTCTTTGCATCTTCAATACAGTAGGAGACGTGAGATTGTGCATAATCCACTGCACAGAAAATTACCAAAAGGCATCATGCTCACTAGGGGACTGGCAGCTACAGCAACCTGTCAGCACCTCAGGTAGGGCCCGGGAGCTGACAGATTCCCTTTAAAGGGGTTGTCCAAGGAATTTTTATTTTTTTTTCAAAATCAACTGGTGTCAGAAAGTTATATAGATTTGTAATTTACTTATATTTAAAAATCTTCCCATACTTATAAGCTACTATATATCCTGCAGGAAGTGATGTTTTATTTACATACAGAAACAGTGCTCTCTGCTGACATCTGTGGTCAAGAAAGAAACTGTCCAAAGCAGAAGCAAATCATCATAGAAAACCTCTCCTGCTCAGGACAGTTCCTGTCTCGGCCAGAGATGTCAGCAGAGAGCACTGTGTCTTAATGTAAATAAAACAACATTTCCTGTATGACATACAGCAGCTGATTAGTATGGAAAGACTTGAGATTGTTAAATAGAAGTAAATTACAAATCTATTTAACACCAAATGATTTGACATAATGTATTTTTCTGCTGGACAACCCCTTTAAAGTGCTTTTTATTGTAATTTAAATATGTTGTTTTATGAATTAACACACTTACCATCATGAGTGGTTAAATTTTAATGTGACACAGTTTCACAGTTTCACTCTCTGAACGCGTTATCCATAATAAAATTTGTCTTGTTTGCCTGTACTATGTCACCTATCATCCTTTGGATAGTAGTACACGGTGAGCTGATCAGCGCCTTGTGAGGCCAGGGGGTAGTGGGAAAAAAAAGTTAAACTTACCTATGCTCGTACCCTGCAGACCTGGTCCTGTTGACAGACACTGGTGACCTGGAGCTCTTCCAGCTGCAACATATCCTGCTTAGTGATTGTCCATTCAGCCAATCAGTGACTGGGGCGGGACACAGCTGCAGTCACTGACTGACTGGGCAATCCATTAGCTGGCTCAGGTTCTTTCACTGTGAGGTACCAGGATTGTAATGGGTGGAGGGTTGTGATGATCACATGAGGGAAAGCATTGCATTCTGGGAAATCCTAAACCAGGAAGGAGAAAAACACAAAATATAGCAAAAAAAACTTAAACAAATGGATTTTTGGTAGTTTCAAAGCTTGGATAGACAGGTAAGTAATGCCTTATGCTTCTGCAGAAGTTTCATTTTTTTAACCTCTACCTGGAGTTCCCCTTTAACCTCTTAAGGACATAGGACGTATGCGTACGTCATATGTCCTCACTTGCACTTCAAAGCGGGGCCGCGCGGCGGCCCCGCTTTGAAGTGCCGCGATCCCGGGTGCCGCGAGTAGCCCGGGACCGCTGCTATTAGCGGGCACGGTCTGATCGCCGTGCCCGCTAATTAGCTAATCGGAGGCAGCTGTCAAAGTTGACAGCTGCCTCCGATTACCGGAGGCAACGTTTCCCTGGGGTCTAGTGGGGGAGATCGCTCCTCCGGGACCTTGTCCCGGAGGAGCGATCTCCGTTACTGATGCCGGCCGGGGACGCGTCCAAGATGGCGCCGTCCTCGGCTCGGCACTCGTTCGTTTTCGGCTGCAGCAGCCGAAAGCAAACGAGTGCCGATCTCATGGATCTCTGCAGCATATCTATGCTGCAGAGATCTCAATGAGAGATCCAAGTGTATATACTAGAAGTCCCCCAGGGGGGCTTCTAGTATATGTGTAAAAAAAAAAAAAAAAGTGTTGTTAATAGTAAAAAGCCCCCTCCCCTAATAAAAGTCTGAATCACCCCCCTTTTCCCAGGTTTTAAATAAAAGTAAACAAATAAATAAATAAACATGTTTGCTATCGCCGCGTGCGTAATCGCCCGAACTATTAATTAATCACATTCCTGATCTCGTACGGTAAACGGCGTCAGCGCAAAAAAATCCCAAAGTGCAAAATTGCGAATTTTTGGTCGCATCAAATCCAGAAAAAATGTAATATAAAGCGATCAAAAAGTCATATATGCGCAATCAAGGTACCGATAGAAAGATCACATCATGGCGCAAAAAATGACACCTTGCACAGCCCCATAGACCAAAGGATAAAAGTGCTATAAGCCTGGGAATGGAGCGATTTTAAGGCACGTATATTGGTTAACAACGGTTTGAATTTTTTACAGGCCATCCGATACAATATAAGTTATACATGTTATATATCGTTTTAATCGTAACGACTTGAGGAACATGCATAACAAGTCAGTTTTACCACAGGGCGAATGGCGTAAAAACACATTTCCCCCAAATAAAAGAAATGCGTTTTTTTTTTCAATTTCACCACACTTTGAATTTTTTTCTGGTTTCGCAGTGTACTTTATGCAAAAATTCAGCCTGTAATTGCAAAGTACAATTAGTGAAGCAAAAAATAAGGGGTCATGTGGGTTTCTAGGTGGAAAAATGCAAGTGCTATGACCTTTTAAACACAAGGAGGAAAAACCGAAAACGTAAAAACGAAAATGGGCCATGTCCTTAAAGGGTTAAGGTAGCACAGATTTTTGAATGACACCATTTTTTTTAAACTAGTTAGACTGGGGTGCAGAGTCTAATCCCTGTTTTTTTTGTTTTTTGTTTTTTAACCCTACCAGGGAGCTTTGGACTCTTCTGCAGGGGGATCCCCAGGGAATGGTCCCTAGAATACTAAGACTTGCAACCCTAGCAATGAGACAGTCAAAATCAGGTATCAGACAATATGTTCTAGGCAGCCAATCAATAAGGTCAGACAGGAGCGAGGTCAGGAACAAAGCTGAAGTCAGAATCAGTACTGTACTGGCATTACTTTATAAAATATACAATTAAGAAATGATCAGGTAGTGGAGAAAATGCACAAGAAAGTGTGATTAGTATCCACTGTAATGGACGTATATCCTGTGGACAGGGGATGAGTCTGATTAAAGGGGGTCCTACCGCTGAGACCCTCTGCAATCTCAAGGATGGAACTAGTTCCTATTTGTATGAAGCTACAGTACACAGACTTGAGACTTTTAAGATCAATAGCTGTCTGGTAAATACAAAAGATAGTTAGAGATAAGCGAAGAATATTTGGGACATCAAAATTCACTGCGAATCGGGACGTCAATTCGCTTTGTTCTGCAAATCGAATTCTCGCCCATTCATTTAAGGAAATTTGCAAAATAAAAATAAAATGGCAACTACACATGCTGTCTGGAGCGTCACTGGGTGGGAGAAAAGGATTAACCATGATCCCTAGTGCCCATCCAATTAGCTGCAGGCCTCTCTGTGATATCAGCACCTCCCCCTCTATATAAGGTAATGGAGGTGGCCAGTCGGCTGTGTGTGGGGGAGAGAGCAGGATGGCAGCAGGCAGTTAGAGCAGAGTAGGGAGAGACTAGGGGCCCTATTTCACGGGATGATTATCGTTTGCATAATCGTTAACGATAAACGATCCAAACAACCCCTATTGCGAAAGACCTAAAATCTTCACCCATTTACATGGAATGATAATCGTTACTTATGATCGTTCTTGCAGTCGTCTTGTCGTCGCTTTTGCGTTCGTCACTACTGCGAACGACCGAACGACATCTTATTCAATGCGAACGATATGCGAACGAGCAACGATAAAAATAGGTCCAGGTCTTATTAAACAATCAACAATTTCTCATTCGGTCATTGATCGTTAACTGCTATTCCACCGAACGATTATCACTTAGATTTGAACAATTTAACGATAATCATCCCGTGGAATAGGGCCCTAACAGAGTGATATAAGGACAGAGAAGAGAGGAGTGGTGGAAATTGGATGATTGTTGGGGATTGTTTGTTGGAGCTGTCAACCAAGTGTCCAGTTTACCAAGTAACTGATTGCCCGTAGGAATTCACTGGGACCAGTGAAGACACAGTCCATATTATTCACTGTAAACTCCTATTGAGTTATACCAATTTACTAGGTGCATTGAACTGATTGTGCGCCTTACATAATGAGTGCTTGCACTCCACTTCTACTGTGTTAAAGAAATTCATTTTCATTAGTGAAAATTTATGTTATGCCGCTGTTCCACTGATGATCACTGCTGTCCATGGCAGAAATTGGATGATTGACTGGCTGATTTTTTTTTTTTTAATCGTAATTTTCCAATTATTGACTTTTTTACAACATCATGCTTTAACAAACTCGCCCTTCTGTAATAGTCCCAGTACTGTAGCTACTATAGTTTGGCTGTTTTATTGAAATCCATTAAGATTCAATTAACAAATATTAACGTGTTTGACCCAAAATTCACTAACCTTGCGAAACGAATTTCCGGCTGCTTCTCTCATCTCTAGCTATAGTACATTGTATATTCAGGATACAGTAAATTGGTTGCAGATTCTATTTGTGACTTTTCTATTTAGAGGAACAGAATTGATTTTCAGTCACAGACATTTCTGCAATAAATCTGTCACATGTGAATATCTCCAAAGGGTTCCCACAAATTGAAAAATAGGATGTCTTATCCACTTAAACAGAGCATTATCTATCTATCTATCTATCTATCTATCTATCTATCTATCTATCTATCTATCAATAATTCTTTCTTAAAACAATAAGCTGGTAAACTATGTAATACTATATTCCATTTCTAAGGAATTTCTTACATTTTCAAATTTTATTTATTTATTTTTTTTAAACAAATTTGTTGCTATTCTCCCAAGCGAAACTTTCTCAGAACAGCCAAGCCTGTTTGATTCCTCCTGGATGGATATTGGATATTCAGCTTAGTCGATTTACCCAGGATAAAACCATTTTGGTCACGGTGTACATTTTATGAATCACTTTCCAACAGGTTTGCAAAAAAAATAATATACAGTACAAATTCTACAGAGATATGTGCCTAAAAAACTGGAGAGCTAATGATGTCTTTCTTTGTTTTAAAATGAGCGACATGGAAGTCTCCATCATTATTCCTGCCAACAACCGGGTCTTTATTGACATTTTTAGTCCTTTACACAGTGCAGGTAATATCACATAAGCAATGCTTTTTTTTCTCTCTTTAACCCCTTCAGGACCAGGTTAATTTTCCTTTTTGGGTTTTCGTTTTTTCCTCCTTGTGCTTAAAAGGCCATAGCAGTTGCATTTTTACAGACCCACATGAGCCCTTATTTTTTCCGTCACTAATTGTACTTTGCAATGACAGGCTGAATTTTTGCAGAAAATATGCTGCAAAATCAGAAAAAAATTACATGCGTGGGGAAATTTAAAAAAAAAACACAATTCTTTTTCTTTGGGGGGCTTTGTTTTTACGCCGTGTGTCCTAATGGAAAACTTTATTTAATTTAACTTAATTTATTTATTTTATTTATAAAATGGGAAAAGGGGGGTGATTCTGACTTTTATTAGGGGAGTGGGCTTTTTTATTAATAATGACACTTTATTTTTAACTTTTACACTTATACTAGAAGCCCCCATGGGGGACTTCTAGTATAAGCACTCTGATCTCTCATTCAGATCTATGCTGCATAGATATGCAGCATAGATCGATGAGATCGGCACTCGTTTGCTTCCGGCTGCTGCAGCCGGAAGCAACCGAGTGCCGAGCCGGGATCAGCCGGGATTACGGCGCAGACCCCGGCCGGCACCAGCCACGGAGATCGCTCCTCCGTGACAACGTCACGGGGGAGCGATCTCCCCACTAGACACTAGAGAAGAGCTGTTCTGAAGTCTTCCGATGCAGCTGTCAACTTTGAAAGCTGCATCTGAAGACTTAATTAGCGGGCACGGCGATCGGACCGTGCCCGCTAATAGCCGTGGCCTCAGGCTACATGCGGCACGCAGGGCCGCGATGGTTCAGAGCGGGGTTGCCGCGTGGCCCCGCTCCGAACGCCCCCACCCGCGCGAGGACGTACAGTTACGTCCTCGTGCGGGAAAGGGTTAAACAATGTATTTCTCCAGGTTTTGTTTTGTTTTTGTTTTGTTTTTTAATTTGAGTGAAACCTTCCTAATTCCCTTAGTATCTGCCCTGGATTTTTACAGACCTTTCCTTTAAAAAATTAAAAAATTTGGTTTACCTAAATCCCAGTATTTTTTATATCTGTAATGATGTCTATGACATAGAGCAGGTAATAAGTACTGGAAGACTTAAAGTGACTGTGTACCCACAATCTGCCTCCCCAAACCGCTTGTATCTTAGGATAGCTGCTTTTAATCCAAGATCTGTCCTGCGGTCCATTTGGCAGGTGATGCAGTTATTGTCCTAAAAAACTATTTTTACACTTGCAGCCCTGTGTCAAATTGCCATGGCCTAGAGTGTCTATGTCCTAACCTTGCACCACCTCTCCGTCCTTCCTCCTCGCCCTCTTCACCATTAGGAATGCTGGCAGAACTTTTCCTATTTCTAACTTGTCTGAACACTGTACAGGTGCCTTAACGATCCAACTCATGTGCAGCATTCACACAGGTGATGAATAGTAGAAATCCTGCCTGGGGCATTCCTATTGATGAGGATGGTGGGAAGGAGGGACAGAGAGGCGGTGCAGGCCTAGGACACAGACACACTAGGCCACACCAATTTGACACACAGCTGCAAGTTTAAAAGTTGTTTCTTAGGACGATAACTGCATCACCTGCCGAACAGACCCCAGGACAGATCTTAAATTAAAAGCAGCTATTTGAAGTTACAAGCGGTTTGGGGAGGGCAGATTGTGGGTACAGAGTCGCTTTAAGATTTTTTGATAGAATTAAATTATAAATCTGTGACACTTTCTGACACCAGCTGATTTAAAAGGGAAAAAAATTGCTGGAGTTTATCCACATGGCATGGCAGGTTTACTGTACAAAAAGCAAACAAAAACAAAAAAAACTATATTTAGTGTATGCACAGTTGAGTGCTTGGCATGATAAAATTATTTCTTTTACGTTACATAGTCTTTTTTACCTCCCTTGTCTCTTTAACAGTTTACAAGCTTAATATGTTAGTATGGTAGTTCGGAATTATGAGGCAGTGGGTGTTAGAAGTTCAGCCATCTAAGTTTTAAGGTTTTAAAGCAGATAAATTAACTATGCTGAACAAGATTCAATAATTTATTCCATTAAGACAACAGTAGGGGTGATAATCCTGTTTCTGTACTGTGACCATAATGTGTTTCCTACTTCTTCTCCTACAATGAATATGAACCAGTGGGACAGGCACTGCTAAAATGGTACATTTTTTAAGAAAACATTTCTGATATATATATATATATATATATATATATATATATATATACACACACATAATATTTTTTTTTTGTTAAATCACAAACTGTTGAGCTAAATGGATTTACTGTCATCTTCAACCACGCAAGAGAGTAAATGAGTACTTGTTATTCTTGCACTGTAGTACACTGGGTAAAGAAAAAAAAAGAATTAATTCTACTGGGTTGCTAGCATTTTCAGAATGTATCCAATAAATATTTATTGATTTCAAAGTGATACTTAACAGGATTAACATTTACAGTTGTCAAAATAATGTTACATGCCTTTTCAAAACAGATAAATCTTTGTGTACTTGTTTGATCGAGTAATGTTATATTCTAAGGATTGGGTAGTATTGTTTCAGACTATGATCACACATAGCATAGTATACATTATACTCCACATGCTGATTGCTATACTGTACAGTAACTTATACTATCACATATTCAGCAGTTTCTCATTGTTTGTTTAATCTGTTCTACATGTTTTTCAGAATAAAAAAAATCTTTATTTTTGGGGTGTGGAGCCAATTGTCTGCATTTCAGTGTTTCTTATGGGAAAATTTGCTTTGGTTTAAGAGTGGATTTGGATAACCAGCATGGTCCCAGAACGAATTATGCATATACTGTGTATATATATATATATATATATATATATATATATATATATATATATATATATATATCTGTTGTCACTGGTTATAATGTATATATAACTAAGAAACAATATTCAAGCAATTGCTACTTAGATGGAGAAATAGTGAATTTTCAATGTCATTATGCCTGTTGTCTTTTATGATTTTCCGTCATACTGGTTGATACATGAGCCCAGTAGAGTATACATTCCCAGGAACAGTTTTAGCAATAAAGATATCTAAAAATACTTTGTCATTGAAGAAAACGCGTCTTTTTTTTTTTTTTTATCCTGTAGATGGATTTAATGAGGCATACTATATCAGGAACACAGGTGGGCTTATCTAGCACAGGCTGTATGCTTTCATCTCTCTGTGAGTCCAGGAAGAAATCTTTTGCACAGCTCAGTGGGAGCAAATATACAGCTGAACTCACATCCATAATCAGATGTGTTATTTGCTAGATGAAATGTCAAGTTTCACATGTGTGTGTTGATTGCTGTGTCCATAAAGGCTTTTGTTAAGGGGAGGATTTCTATTATTTGTGCTAGATTGATCCCCAGAAGTCAAATGAATCCATTTATTCAAAACACTTTAACTTCTTTAGCAAACTCTAAAAAAAAATCTGTCAGTGTCTTCATACTGTGATTATTTGTCAAGGCATTAAAGAATACTTTTAGCTAGAATATTATTGAGTGTTAAAGTGACTTGACATTGTCTTGACATTAGAGATGAGCGAATCTAGAGTGGGAACAAAGCGAAGTGTGTCGTTCCTATTGGGATTCTGCTTATTAGGTTGCGGCTTTTGAAGTCTGCTCCGCTCCTGGCGGCTCCTCCCCAGGTGCTGGGAAAAGATGGATCCGATCCTGGGAAACTTCTCCCAATTTCCTAGGACTGGATCCAGCTTTTTCTATCACCTGGGGAGGAGTCACTGGGCGTGGAGAAGACTTCAAAGCCAGCAGCCTGGTGAGCAAGATCCCAATAGGAACAAAGAGCTTCGCTTCATTCCTACTGTAGATTCGCTCATCTCCTCTTGACATTTTACTATTTACTGTTAGGGTGCCTTCACACGTACCGGATCCACAGCGGACTTCACGCTGCGATTCGCAGCAAAATCCGCTGCAGATCCTGCTGATGAAATAAACGGATGTATTTGTATGCATCAGTTTTGATCCGTTTTTCCATTGACTTCCATTAAAAAAAAAAAACGGATCCATTTTTTTTAACGGACACAAAAGTAGTGTCAACACTACTTTTGTTTCCCTTAAAACAAACAGATCCGTTTTGATCTGTTTTATTTCATCCATTTTTAATCTGTTTTTTGCAAACAATGGATTGCAAAAACTGAATGCAAAAGCGCAGTGTGAACCCAGCCTTACAACCGTGGTCCCGAGTTAATTTGCATATTTTTATAGGATCAGATTTAACCAATACTGCAGGACTTACAAGCTTCAAAAAGACTTGGCACCAGTAAGTGGAGATATGTAGCTACCTGGAAAAATTAGCAGGTTCCTATGCACATATGCATGTTTACCTTTAAACAAGAAAAAAAATTGCTGTACATTACTACTAGTGATAGGCGAGTACTAAAATGCTCAGGTGCTCGTTACTCGAGACAAATATCTCCCAATACTCGAGTGCTCGTTTCGAGTAATGAACCCCATTGAGGTCAATGGGAAACTCGAGCATTTTTCCTGGGGACCCAAGTTCGATAGAGGGAAGGTCGTATAAAAACCTGTCAACCTCAGAAAATGATGGAAACTCAACGGAAATGCACAGGAAACAGCAGGGGCAGCATGTATGGATACCTCTGAGGCTGCCTAATGGCACCATTACGCCAATTTCTGGGCAACAGCTGTGGGATACAATCTGTTGGTGGCTGCACCTATGTACACTCTATCAGGGCCAATTCTGGGGTTTCTGCCGCCTGAGGCAAACCTCAGGCGGCCGCCCCCTCACAACCCCCCCCCCCCCCCGCCGCCGTAACCGAATCACCCGCGCCTGCACCCCCCACCCCCCCGGCCGCCGTAACAGAATCACCTATGCCTGCACCCCCCGCACCCCCCGCAACCCCCCCCCCCCGCCGCCGTAACCGAATCACCCGCGCCTGCACCCCCCGCACCCCCCCCCCTGGGCCGGCCCTGCAGCCACTCACCTGTCCTGCAGCAGCCGTCCCGTCCCGCTTACCGCTGTCCCTCGCCGACAGTCAGCAGCTGTCATCGCCACCAACGCTCACCGCTGTCTCCCGACCCTGCAGCCGCTCACCTGTCCTGCCGCAGCCGTCCTGTCCCACCGCCAACGCTCACCGCTGTTCCTTTCCGCGCTCCAGTGCCGTCAGTCAGCAGCTGTCATCGCCCTCCAGAGAGTCGTGAGTGCCTGGGGTCAGCGGGGGCATCGTGGCCCCCGCTGACCCCGGGCACTCACGACTCGCTGGAGGGCGATGACAGCTGCTGACTGACGGCGCGGGACAGCGGTAAGCGTTGGCGGCGGGACGGGACGGCTGCGGCAGGACAGGTGAGCGGCTGCAGGGCTGCTGTCTGCCGCCCCCTGCAGGGGCGCAGAATCTGCCGCCTGAGGCGGAATACTCATTCCGCCTCATGGCAGAAACGGCCCTGCACTCTATCACCTATGTGACAACCCCTTTACACTGAGCAAGCAGTAGTGAACTTAGATATGCCTTGCATAAGAAATACAGAAATCAGGAAATATAGTAGAGGTCCCATTAAAAGAGTACACTGAGCACTTCTTAGGGGTCTGTATGCAACACCTAATGCCCCCTTTCTGCCAGCAGCCGGTCACCACAGTCTGCTGCTGAAATCGTGGTAGCAGCACTGCAAGTCCCAGCCAGCAGTCTGTAGTAATACAATTTAAAAACGATTTGAAGCTCTTACAAGGGCTGTTTGGTTGTTTCGCTAGTATACCCTGCCTACTGGAACGCTAATTCCCTCCCTAACACTCTCCCTGACCAGCAGCAGCTCTGTCCCTGATCTCTTCCAGCATGCATGTGGGCCGAGCCTCAGCGGCCGAGATTTTTTATATGGCAGGGTCATCTGATCTGGCCAACCAATCACTGCTATTGACATGTATGGGTTCCACGTGATCGCAGGATGTACCAAAGAGTGTCCTGCATGTTTATTGACTGAGAAACTTACAGGAAACGGTTGATGAGATTTTCTCGAGTATCGCGAGATGCTCGTTCGAGTAACGAGTACCATCAAGTACCCTAATACTCGAACGAGTACCAAGCTCGGACGAGCACGTTCGCTCATCACTAATTACTACATTCTGGCTTCTATGACTTCTATAACTTTATACTTTTCCAGCTATTAAGTATCACCAAAAAAACTGCAATTCCAGCCATTTTAAATATTCTATTTTCTTATAAAATATCGCAGATTTGTGCATTCTGATGTAGAAACTATGATATTTTTTTTTCATTTAAAAATAGGAAAAGGGGTGTTTTGAATTATGTATATTGTGTTTTTGAAAAAAAAAAAAATAGTATTCTATATATGTTCTGTCTATGGCATGGTATAATAGGGACACAGAAATAGCAGCCACAGAAGCATTTAAAAGGTATCTGTCTGAAACTGAATGGTACCCCACGATAGTGTCACTCGTGTGTGGTGGGTAGGGCTGGAGATCGTACAGGAGTGGTACTTGACATCTAATCACCTAGATGATACTGTCAATACTGACTGCAGCATAGGAGCAAAGTTATTTCTCATGCTGGAGAGAGACAGCAGATGTCAGCTACAGATAGCAGCCAGCACTTGCCATGCATGGGGTATGTTCAGCTCCTGTGACAATAAAAAATATTTTCCACTTTAGGTTATGTTCACACAATAGTTTTCGACAGTATTTTATACCTGTAACAAAAAATATTCGTAATTGTATAATGATGTAATAATAATATAACACGTTCTATTGGGATTTCATCCGGCCGCATGGAAAATTGACATTGAATAGCGGCCGCAGAGAACCTGTCAGTTAACACAATGGCTGCATGCTCCATTGTGTGCAGCAGGGAATTCAGCAGAAATGAAGATCATCTGTCTGGTACTACACTACTGGCCGGGATGATCTTCAGTAAGGGAAGTATTACACGGGCCGATGGGGCCGATAATAACTGTAAACGAGCGCCGATCTGCTGGATCGGCGCTCGTTTACTGGGCCTATTATGTGTCCCGATTATCGTTTTACAAGGGCTGCATGGAAATCGATGTCCTTGCAGCCCTTGCTTGACTTTATACATTGCCTGTCCAGGCTGCAGGCCACTCAACCAATCAGTGGTCGCGGCGGTCCCGGCCAGTGATTGGTTGAGGGGCCTGTTATCTAAGACAGGCCGCTCTAAAGCTGGAGCGCGGGGACACGGGGAGAAGAAGACTGCAAGAGAAGCCCTGCATGCTGGATAGGTAATTTAAATCATCAGCCTTCGGCTGCGCACCGCTATTACGTGTAGCGATGTGCGGTCGGTGCCCGACAATTATAGGTTCAAACCTATATCGACGATCAGCGGATGATGGTTGTCATCGGCTGATCATTGTATTTATTACACTGAGCGATAATCGGCCGAATCGGGCCGATTTGGCCAATTATTGTTCCGTGTAATAGTACCCTAACACTGCCCATTCTATGACCCGGCTGGGTCAAAGAACGTCCGGTGTTATACGCAGTGTGAACCCAGCCTTAGTGATGAGCGAACATTTTCGTATGTTTGTAAAAACATGATGCTAATTGTTCGTGTTCGCTGATGACAAACAATTTGTTCGATGATCGGAATGGTCATAAAGATCATGGTTATAATGTACGCAACTGCGTGATTTATCTGATAATCTGTACGCATGTGCATAACACTAGACCGAAAGATACGCAATCTGTACACAACTGCTAATGCAACTGCTTAACACTTCTACTGTATAGAAATTGCAAAGTTTTTTGTTTGTTTTTTCACACAGAGTACAGAAAAAACAAAAGACTTTTGGGGAAAATTTTATCAAAGTCTGTGTGCTTACTGAATGGGATATAAGAAGGTTCTTTTCTGGGCATTGAAATACTGTATAGAAAAGGAAAATGGAACAAAAAATTCTGCTGCATTTGGAGAACATTAAAACTGTGGGTAAAAGTGCATATAATAGAGTGCACGCTCACCTGAGCAAATTGACTCTATTAAGCTCATGTGGTTATCAAAAGCACAGCTGCCTTCCATCCTCTGTAGACAATAGAAACCAAGTGAAACAAAACTGGTGGATCTATGTGGCGTGAATCCCTCCGGGCCAGACCAGGTGAATGGACTTCAGATGGTGAAGAGCAAAACACAGAGACCTGGACCGTGAATAATAATTTGTAGTTTTATTACATACAACGTGTTTTGAGGGCTCCACTGCCCTCTTCATCATGCATTTTCGCGCAGCCTGGCTGGTTTGTGCAAAGATATTTGACTTTTTTCTGTTCTAGGCTCTGTTCGCCTGAGTATTTGTATGGGATTGCTATGTCTATTTATTAAAACTACATTTTTATTCTCATGTTCCCTCGCACAAACTCTAGTTCTAAGAATTCGAAATAATGGCGCCATATGTTTTTATGCAAAGCTCAGGACTGAAAAGGCTCTGGATAATAAAGATAACCCAATGCTAGTTTTTACTACAGTCTGAAATCTGAAATAGAGAACACTTATGTGATTCTTTTTGCTCTGTATAGATGAGTCAAACGAGGAGAGAAAAAAAAACTTCAATTATTCATGTACTATGGTTTGATACCAGCTTAGTATTGATAAAACCATCTATTGGCCATTTCAAAATTTATAGTGATCATAACATGTTATAGTCTTTCCCTCCTGAAGTCTCTCATCGCATGGATTTCCAATCTGGCAGATTTCTGATTCCATTGAAAAAATTGAAGTAGTTTTATTTGCAGTAAATGTGCTGTGATAGAGCTGTTTCAGCAGTATGACATGCACGCTTTTAGTCTCCACAGGCTATGAAACAGAAATGTTCTAGTATACTAATGCGTTCTTGTTCCAATAGATTTGTACTGTCAAGAAAAAAAAAATGTTATAAATGTTATGCTACAGACATATGCAATAAATAAATGACAAGCAAGGGGGTGGCTAAATCTTTCTGTCTTTTTCTGTGCTCAGCCACCTTGAAGGCACAGCAGTAGGATGAGTTTGCTGTTGGTGTTGAACATAATGGCTGCACATATTCCTAATTAAATTAAATTGGGAAGAAAAATCTAAAATTTAATAATATATGGATCCACAGCAATATACATCATATAGGGGTTTAAAGGGAATCCGTCAGCTCCCGGGCACTATCTAAGGTGCTTACAGTGTGCTGTAGCTGGCAGCCCCCAGTGAGCATGGTGTCTTTTTCGTAATTTTCCGTGCAGCGGATTATCTATAATCTTATATCTCCTACTGTACTAAAGAGTCACAGAGCAGTTGTTCGTGCCACACGCATGCATCCCCCTCCTTCTTTATGAATAATCAATGTTGCCCGGCCTCCTGCTCGCTCAGCTGTCAGATTGCAGATTAGTCCTCTGTAAGCAGTTTATGTCTGAAAGAATCTCTTCTCCCCTAATGTGTTGGAGCTGTAGTCTAGGGGTAATTCACCTGTCTAGAGACCTGCAAGCAGTTTTTTCTCTAGTTTAGGTCCCCTGATGGAAATTAAGTATTGTGTCATTTTTAAAGCTATGTTCACACACAGTATTTTTGCTCAGTATTTTGGTGTGTGAACATAGCCTTAAAAATGATACGATAATGAGAAAAAAAAAGACATCTATTTAATTTCCATCAGGGGGTTTGAACCAGAGAATGAACTGCTGGTAAGTCTCTAGACAGGTGAGTTACCCCTAGACCACAGCTTCAACATTTGTTTCTTTCAGACATAAACTGCCTACAGAGGACTGATCTGCAATCTGACAGCTGAGTGAGCAGGAGGCCGGGCAGCATTGATTATTCATGAAGAGGGAGGAGGATGCATGCCAGAGTGTGGCACAAACAACTGCTCTGTGACTCTTTAGACTTAAAGCGTAACTGTCATTTTTTTTTTATTGCAGAAATCAGTAGTATAAGCGATTTTAAGAAACTCTGTAATAGGTTTCATCAGCCAAAAAAGCCTCCTTCTGTACTCAAGAAGCAATCTCCCAGCCTCCCCCCCTGACTTCTTATCTGTGCATTATCAGGCAAACACGTCTTCATTACAGAGAAGCCAGTGAAGACGGGTTCTGCTCTCTCCATTGTAAACCTATGAAGGGGGGAGGGGCTGAGGGAGATGAGGGAGCAGGAAGAGGTGACATGAAGGTCAGCTAAATTCAGGTGTCAGAAAGGTCAGTGCTTATCTATAAAATTACTGAGAGAAGATTGCAGGGTGTTGTGCTGTGCAGGACTGCTCCGTGCTCAGTCACTCCTAACAGCCCCTCCCCTCTCCATAGCCACATAATGGACACAGAAATCCTGCTTCATCTGATGTGAGGGGGGAGGCTGGGAGATTGCTTTTTCAGTACAGAAGGAAACTATTTTAGTATATAAAACCTATTACAGAGTTTCTTAAAATCGCTTTATCTGTTGATATTTAATGTTTTCAGAAAAATGGCCCTGAAATGACAGTTACGCTTTTAGGCCAGGTTCAGACTATGTAACTGTGCGGCTGTATTTGCGGCTGTAATGGTGCGGCGGTATTTTTGGTGGTTCATGCGTACGCTGGAAAGTATAGGATATACGGCTGCACAGTGCACACTATGTATGAATCTACGGCCCAATCGTAAACGGACCCGTAAAAAATGAACAAGACCATTGTTTGCGGCTGGACATGCGGCCGAGGATTGACAGGCGGTCCGTACGGAGTACTTCAAAAATAGCCGGCAATGATGCCGAATGCCGATGCCTCTAATAGTTAATATATTAAATTAATAAAACACATTTTCTTTGTAATAAAGTCCCTTTCGTTGGTCCATAATTTAATTCTAACGAATGCATCATTTGGCAATTAAATATACTGTTAAAATAAATAAATATATAAATAAATGTATATTTATATATATATATTTATTTTTTGAAAGTATATATTTAATTGCACAATGATGGATTTGTTAGAATTAAATTATTGAACAACGAAACTGAATTTATTTCATCGAAAATGTGTTATTAATTAAATATTAATTAGTACAGGAAGCTCCATAAGCCGTTAATTCATATTGCCGGCAAAAGAGCATTCTGTACTAATCATCACTTTACTTTAATGAAAACATCAAATGTTTCTTCTAATTATGTTATCACAATAGCATTATTAGAAGAAACATTTAGAATTATATGTGCGCTCAGCTGATTGGCTGATCGGCTCAGCGCACATATAAAGAGCCGGTCCGCAGCACAGTGACTTCATTGTGCTGCGGACCAGCGAAGAGGACACATCGGGGTGAGTATTCAGATCTCCCCACCCCCTCCCCAGCACTGCACCCCTCCCAGCAAGGAAAGGGGGGTCAGTTAACCCCTTCCTTGCTGGGATGGGTGCAGTCTGACATCAGTCTGGCCCCCAAGGGGTTAAGGGGGATGCAATACATCCTCCCTTAACCCCTTGGGGGCCAGACTGTAAGCAGCGATCTGTAAAGATGCTGCATACTGTAAGGTGCACAACACCGCTCACAATGATGGGTGTTGTGCTCCTGTTTGTGTGTTTTTTGTGTGTTTCTCCCTTTTTGTTTTTCAGATATCGGTATCCTGGGGATTACGTCGGATTCCGTGGACTACGTCGATGACCAGCTTTTTTTTTTTTTTTTTTTTTTTAAATGGTCAATGAGGGGTGTGGGGGTGTTTTATTTGAATAAAAAGACGGAATCCATTACTAAGTCAGGGCCTAGTGTTAGCCGGTATAAAATGGCTAACACTAACCCCCCATTATTACCCCAGTACCCAATGCCACCAGGGGTACTGGGAAGAGCCGGGTGCCAGTGGTCCCGGAGCGTCAAAATTGGCGCTCCTGGACCGGGCGGCAGCAGGCTGGTAAGATTTAGGCTGGGGAGGGCCTAAACCAATAGCTCTTCCCACCCTGGTGTTACCCGGCTGGTTATAAAAATAGGGGGGACCCTATGCGTTTTTTTTTTTAAATAAATAAATAATTTAAAAAAAACGCATAGGGTCCCCCCTATTTTTATAACCAGCTGGGTTAAAAACCAAACGACAGCAGCCTGGTAACACCAGGGTGGGAAGAGCCATTGGTTTAGGCCCTCCCCAGCCTAAATCTTACCAGCCTGCTGCCGCCCGGTCCAGGAGCGCCAATTTTGACGCTCCGGGACCACTGGCACCCGGCTCTTCCCAGTACCCCTGGTGGCATTGGGTACTGGGGTAATAATAGGGGGTTAGTGTTAGCCATTTTATACCGGCTAACACTAGGCCCCAACTTAGTAATGGATTCTGTCTATTAGACGGCTTCCACTACTAAGTCTATAAAGTAAAGAAATAAAGACAAGACACAAGTTAAAAAATTTTTTTATTCAAATAAAAACACTCCACACCCCTCATTGACCATTTTATTAAAAAAAAAAAAAAATCGCTGGTCATCGACGTAGTCCACGGAATCCGACGTAATCCCCAGGATACCGATATCTGAAAAACAAAAAGGGAGAAACACACAAAAAACACACAAACAGGAGCAGAACACCCATCAATGTGAGCGGTGTTGTGCACCTTACAGTATGCAGCATCTTTACAGATCGCTGCTTACAGTCTGGCCCCCAAGGGGTTAAGGGAGGATGTATTGCATCCCCCTTAACCCCTTGAGGGCCAGACTGATGTCAGACTGCACCCATCCCAGCAAGGAAGGGGTTAACTGACCCCTCCTTCCTTGCTGGGAGGGGTGCAGTGCTGGGGAGGGGGTGGGGAGATCTGTATACTCACCCCGATGTGTCCTCTTCGCTGGTCCGCAGCACAATGAAGTCACTGTGCTGCGGACCGGCTCTTTATATGTGCGCTGAGCCGATCAGCCAATCAGCTGAGCGCACATATAATTCTAAATGTTTCTTCTAATAATGCTATTGTGATAACATAATTAGAAGAAACATTTGATGTTTTCATTAAAGTAAAGTGATGATTATTACAGAATGCTCTATTGCCGGCATATGAATTACCGGCTTATAGAGCTTCCTGTACTAATTAATATTTAACCCTTAGGGGACACAGCCAGTTTTCATTTTTGCGTTTTCGTTTTTCCCTCCTCGTGTATTTAAGGCCATAGGGCCTGCATTTTTCCACCTAGAGACCCAAATGAGCCCTTATTTTTTGCGCAACTAATTGTACTTTGCTATGGCAGATGTAATTTTTGCCTAAAATGTGCCGGGAAACCAGAAAAAAATTCAAAGTGTGGTGAAATTGAAAAAAAAAACGCATTTCTTTTATTTGGGGGAAATGTGTTTTTACGCCATTCACCCTGGGGTAAAACTGACTTGTTATGCATGTTCCTCAAGTTGTTACGATTAAAACGATATGTAACATGTATAACTTATATTGTATCTGATGGCCTGTAAAAAATTCAAACCGTTGTTAACAAATATACGTCACTTAAAATGGCTCCATTCCCAGGCTTATAGCGCTTTTATCCTTTGGTCTATGGGTCTGTGTGAGGTGTCATTTTTTGCGCCATGATGTGATCTTTCTATCGGTACCTTGATTGCGCATATATGACTTTTTGATCGCTTTTTATTACAATTATTCTGGATTTGATGCGACAGAAATTGCGCAATTTTGCACTTTGGGATTTTTTTTGCGCTGACGCCGTTTACCGTGTGAGATCAGGAATGTGATTAATTAATAGTTTGGGCGATTACGTACGCGGCGATAGCAAACATGTTTGTTTATTAATTAATTAATTTATTTTTATTTATAAAATGGGGAAAGGGGGGTGATTCAGACTTTTATTAGGGGAGGGGGTTTTGTGTTATTAAAAATACATTTTTCTTTTACTTTACACATATACTAGAAGCCCCCCTGGGGGACTTCTAGTATATGTACTCTGATCTCTCATAGAGATCCATGCAGTATAGTTATACTGCATGAATCCATGAGATCGGTGTTCTATTACTTTTGGCTGCTGCAGCCAAGAGCAATAGAATGCCGAGACGGGATCAGCGCCATTACGGAGCAGACCCCGGCCCGGGATGGATGCAGGGATCGCCCCCCCGCAATCGCGCCGCAGGGGGGCGATCCCCCCACTAGACCACCAGGTATGGAGATTAGCAAGTATTTAGAAGCAGCTGTCAACTTTGACAGCTGCTTCTAAGTACTTAATTAGCGGGCACGGCGATCGGACCGTGCCCGCTAATAGCCGCGAGCCCGGGCTACTCGCGGCACCCGGGATCGCGGCAGTTCAGAGGGTGGTCGCCGCGCGACCCCCCTCTGAACTCCCATAGCGGCACGAGGACGTTCAATAACGTCCTGGTGCAGCTATGGGTTAATTAATAAAACACATTTTCGATTAAATAAATTCAGTTTCGTTGTTCAATAATTTAATTCTAACGAATCCATCATTGTGCAATTAAATATACTGTCAAAAAATAAATATATATATAAATATACATTTATATATATATATATATATATATATAAATATACATTTATTTATGTATATATTTATTTTAACAGTATATTTAATTGCAAAATGATGGATTCGTTAGAATTAAATTATTGACCAACGAAAGGCACTTTATTACAAAGAAAATGTGTTTTATTAATTTAATATATTAACTATTAGAGGCATCGGCATTCGGCATCATTGCCGGCTATTTTTGAAGTACTCCGTACGGACCGCCTGTCAATCCACGGCCGCGTTTCCAGCCGCAAACAATGGTCTTGTTCATTTTTTACGGGTCCGTTTACGATCGGGCCGTAGATTCATACATAGTGTGCACTGTGCAGCCATATATCCTATACTTTCCAGCGTACGCATGAACCACCAAAAATACCGCCGCACAATTACAGCCGCAAATACAGCCGCACAGTTACATAGTCTGAACCTGGCCTTAATCTTATTACATGGATGATAAATGCCATTCTATATGTAATAAAGTTCAGGTTTTTGGCAGGTGGTGATACTGGATTTGCTTTCATCGATTTGTTGCCCATTGGGACCCATTGGTGAATTAATTTTTCCAGGGGAACGATTCGCTTTTAGCAATTGTATAAGAAAAATAAATGAATGAATTCTCCCATTTTATTCTGTAGACTAGTGATTTAATAAAACACATCTTGAAGACTATATACTTTATGTATTGGTTGGTAAAGGTAGAGTAAGTTATACAGATTTGTAAATTTCATTACTATTTCAAAAATACTCAAACCTTCTAGTACTTATCAGCATATGTATGCCCTGCAGGAAGTGGTGCATTATTTCCTGTCTGACACAGCGCTCTCTGCTTCCACCCCTGTCTGTGTCAGGAACTGAATATTTTGGGATTCTATCTGTCATACTTATGTCAACTGAACACTTAGGGGGACATTTATTAGGGTGAGATACACTCATAAGTTAGGCCCCGCTTCTTAGTGAAAGCTGCCTGACCTGCACCTGCCTTCTAAGCAGACATAAATCATGGTAAATCTGGCCATACCTCCAACCCTGCTTTTCCACACCCCTCCGCCCACCCATTACGCGAGTGGGGGGAAGGCAGGTGTACCATGGAGAAGGTAAGTATCTGCACCTTCTCCGTGGCGTACATCACAGACTGAGGTTTTATAAATCGCTCCATTCACACTATGGATTCAGTGCAATGATTCTAGCGGGAACCTTCATCCGCTGAATCCCTCCTGCTACGTATTTAAATGGGAAGCTCCCATTCAAAGACATAGCAGGAGGGATTCTGCGCTAAGTCCGTTCCCGTCGGTTCCCGGCAGAATCTCAGCATCAAATCCGTAGTGTGAACGGGCCCTTAGGGAATATATTTAATAAATTTTAAGAATTGGTTACAAATTTTTAACATCTCAAAAATCATCATAATAATACCAATAATAATACAAATAATAATAATAATAATAAAATTGTAATCTGTACATATATGCCCCTATACAGGAAGGAAACAAGGAAGGTGGCACTCCAAAATAAGGTTGAATAAATCTTGTGCTTTAATTTCTCGTCATGTGAATAAAGATTACTCAACCTTATTTTGGAGTGCCACCTTCCTTGTTTGTTTCCTGGATTGTGGAGAAGCCTTGAGTCTGCCTTCCAGGAGGTTGTGCCCCCATTGGAGCTATGAGCCTACACAGTGCCGTTCAGCATTAGATTTTGTGCTTATGCCACTATATAGATATTGAGTTGTTTTCACTATTATTTAATGTTTTAGTACTACAGTGCTGTACAGCTGTCAGATAAGATGGCATTGCATTTAACAGATGTCTATTCTTGGATTCTGTTGCCTCTTTAGCATTTTTTTTAAAACCAGGGTATACTGTATAATTTCTAAGACCTTGTAACACTATGCAGCCTCCTGATATAACATACCTTGACAATTTTTTCCTTCCCTGTGGGAAATTAAACTGGAACAGACAGAATTAATTTTGATGATTTCTAGAATATTGTTGAGGTCGCTTGATGGTAGTGGACCCAAATTAATGAAAAATTTTAAATCTTTAATTTCAATGGCAATGTTTACTCATCAGATCAGATTCTACAATCACAATTATTTATATATTGCATTCTAAATAGAAAGAAAAGGCGAAAATACTTCTCATTAAATACTTATTAACTTTTTTTTCTCTTATTTTTTTTTATTCCCTCAAACTAGCCCCTTCCCTACCTATCCCACCCCACCCAATTAGCAGTCTGGAAACAAAGGGAAAATAAACAAATAAAGTTATAATTAAATAAATAAGTACATACCTATATATAAAAAAATAAATAAAAAAAAAAAAAAAAAAGATCCTTTCAACTAAAACACAAACTACCCCAAAATACTTATTAACTTTACCTGGAAAGCTTGATAGAGATACATGACATAAGATAGGGGAGATGTACTGTACTTACTGTATATAAAAACAAAACTAAGCAAAATAAAATTAGTGAATGAGTGAATTCATTAGGAACAAGTCTGACTTGTTCCGAATTGTATGAAAACTTCTCATTTGATTGAATCCAACGTTTTGATGAGCAGTCAGGTGTATGCTGTACGGTTGGCAACCCAGACCCAGAGATGTGCTGTAAAAATACTAAATATTGACTGTAGGTCAAAGAGGAAGACCTAGGGCCAAGCGACAGAGCACAGCAAATTAGTATTGTGAAACTACTCCATATTTTGAGAGGAGTTCCTGCTGCTATACAGTTAAAGGGGTATTCCACCCCAAATCATTTTTACATTAATAAATAGCCCACTCTCAGCTTTTTATCTTTGTAAAATGAATTAACTATGAGTTCTGTGCCATTTTTAGGTATTTTACATGGACTTACCCCATCTGGGCACAGAGAAACAGCTACGCAGAGTCCTCTCTGTCTTGCTCCCCACTCCTGGCCCCCACCTTCCCGGACGTGGATCACGTGTCCTTCAATGGGATGATAAAGTTCATATAGGTGGATCCATAGGATTAGCTGTTGTTGTGGTATACTGTGGACTGGCTGAGATCCCCAGGACTGAACAAAATAATCATTCTGTGTAGAGGCAGTTTTCAAAGGGACAGGCTCCCCAACTATCTCTCCTTATTGGTGTACAACAGTGATCCCTATCTGGTGCATCTCCAGCTTTTGCAGATCGTAAGCTAAGAAAGCTAAGGGGGCAGGTACATGAATGGGCCAATCAGAAGCAAGCACTGCATGATGGCAAATGTAGTTTCCCGAATGGCACCTTCTTGGATATAGATTGGCTTTAAAATATAACTTGTAGCCCAGGAACAGCGGCAGCTAGAAAGACAGGAGTTGGCTCAAAATACTCAGGGGGACTTGATGAGTAAGACCAGCTAGGTTTAGGAGCATTTCATTTTTTAGCTCTTGGGTGGAATACCCCTTTAATGAGAAAAAAAGAAAAAATATATGTATTGTTGTTTACTGAATCTTACCTGAAAAAAAGTAGAATGGCGATGTTGTGCATTGCCACTTAGTTCCTTGTTTGGTTGGGCACTCTGTGTTTCTGAGCATCAGGCATGTAGAGTATGCCTCCTTTTTAGTAGATAGTTTCCATAGCATGGAGCAGCTTGGAAACTAGCTAGAGAGGGAGGACTCTCATTGTTTGTTATGCATTACTATTTACTGTATGACCAATAGAGGTAAGTAGCAATCTGAAACACTGGTTTATACAGGAGATTTTTTTTGGAGGGGGGAATGGGCGATAAGAGTGCTACATTAAAGGGGTTATCCAGCGCTACAAAAACATGGCCACTTTTCACCCTACTTGTGTCTCCAGTTAAGGTGCAGTTTGCAATTAGGCTCCATTTACTTCAATGGAACTTAGTTTCAAAGCCCCACCCAAACTGGAGACAACAGTATAGGGAAAGTGGCCATGTTTTTGTAGCGCTGGATAACCCCTTCAAGACCACATATTATCCCCATAGTGTTACTAAATAATAAAGACTATACACAGACCAATATTCCCCGACACAGTGTCTATTCAGTTGTAGATGTGAGCACTACACAGTCTCTTAAAACTGTAAAAAAGTGATTACAGTGCAGTTCCATCCTGGCATGTGTCTTTCTTTCAACCCTATTTTTTTTTTCAACCTTACTATGTAGCTATGTAACTAACAATGACCCCTTGGTGTTCTACCCTACCTTTTGGTGTACCCATCTCCTTAAAGGGGTATTTCCATCTGGGGTAGTACTACTCTATTCACACTATGCACAGGATAGGTCATAACTAAGACATTCAGCTGTCTTTGGTTTAATATTGTAGTACAAATGTATCAGTGTTTTAGTGCCATTATTCTGGTATATTTAGTTTTTTTGTGCTGGGCCAAAAATTTTATGCATTATTATGAAGCAGTTTGTGCTTTTTTTTAGATGTGTACGCCAGCTGTGCCATTTTTGAAGTTTTCTGCTCAGAGAGGGCATGGTTTATGTTAGCTACTTTTCAAGCCACAGTTGTATAGATTTGTAATTTACTTCTATTAAAAAATCTCAAGTCTCCCTATACTTATTAGGTCCTATATGTCCTGCAGGAAATGTTGTTTTATTTTCAGTCTGACACAGTGCTCTCTGCTGACACCTCTGGCCGAGACAGGAACTCTGTCTCGGTTTTCTATGAATCCCCATAAAAAACCTCTCCTTCTCTGGACATTTCCTGTCATGGCCAGAGATGTCAGCAGAGAGCACTGTGTCAGACTGAAAATAAAACAACATTTCCTGCGTGATATATAGTAGCGAATAAGTATGGGAAGACTTTAGATTTTTAATAGAAGTAAATTATAAATTTATATAGCTTTCTGATATTAATTGATTTTATAGAAAAAGATTTTCGCTGGACAATCCCTTTAAGGTCATTTTTAGTTTAAATTACTTAAGGAAATGTATTGAGTCTCGGTTGCTTTTACTTTTTTTTATGTGTGAGTAGGAAGTCTTCTAAAACGTCCTTTCTTTAAAGCTAAAAATATCTTTGCAAAATCTACACAATCCCATACTGACATGATCAATTACATCAGTAACAGTAGTTTTATGGTCTTATTTAGAAATCCAGATGGAACCTACCCTAGAGAGGTGACGTATTCTGTTTTGAATTAATCTTTACCTAAATAACAAGCAGATTGTACACTGAGATCTGACTACTGGGAGACTTTTAATAAGCACTGATATAGCAAATATATTTCTGAAAATTGTAAAAAAAAAAATTGAAAAGTAACAAGATGGTAATGTTTTGTTTCCTATAATTAATTTAAAAAATTCTTAATTCTTGTGTAAATGCATGCAGTGCATGTAGGATATGTGAGGTATATGAAAAATCGTCTCACATATAAGCAATAAACTCATAGATGGAGGCCAGATATGTGTGACATGGCAGTATATGGCTATTCATAGATAGTGGGGAAAATAAGTATTTGATACTCTGCCAATTTTTGCAACTCTTGCAACGGGAGGAATATCTGGCTAGTCCTGTGTTTCGAGACTCTTTGATGAGGCTCCACGAGCTCTTCTTTTACCTACAAAGAATGGAAAGGTCTGTAATTTATACTGTAGGTTCACTTCAATCACAATGTATGATTTTTAAACTATTTGCACTTTATTGAATGAAATGAGTATTTGATGACATACAAACCAGCAATAATCCTGGATCAGACCTGTTAGTTTTTATTTAAGAAGCTTCTCCTACTCTGCACTTATTACCTGTAATAATTGCACCTCTTTGAATTTGTTACCTGTATAAAAAGCACACACACTTAATAATTCTCACTCCAACCTCCCCACCATAGCCAAGAACAGAAAGCTAAGGACCCCTGGGGCAAAATTGTAGACCTGTGAAAGGCTGGAATGGGCTACAGGACAATAGGAAGCATCTTGGTGAGAAGGCAACAACTGTTGGTACAATTATTAAAAAATGGAACAAACACAAGGCTACTGCCAATCTTCCTGGGTCTGGGGCTTCATGCAAGATCTTGCCTCGTGGGGTAAGGAGGATTCTGTAAAAGGTCAGGAATCAGCCTAGAACTACAAGGGACAACCTATTTAATGACCTTAAGAGAGCTGGGACCACAGTCCTTACTAATGACTAGATTATCATCAGTAACACGCCACACTGTCATGAGATTAAATCCTGCAGGGAATGCAAAGTCCCCATGCTCAGGCCAGTATATGTACAGGCCCATTTCAAGTTCACCAATGACCATCTTGATGATTCCGAAGAGGCTTTGGAAAAAGGCATGTGGTCAGATGAGACCAAAATAGCACTTTTTGCTATCAACTCCACGTGCCGTGTGTGAAAGAACAAGGATAAATACAGCCCCAAGAACACAGTCCCAACCGTAAAGCATGGACGTGGAAACATCATGGTTCAGGGGTGCTTTTTTTTTCAAAGGGGGCAGGAAAAATCCCTGCTTTAGTGTGTGCAAAATTGGTCAAGAACTACAGAAAATGTTTGTAATTTTAAGAAAATGTTTTTGTACCAAATTTTAAGTTCTGTTCTGTTTTATCAAATACTTATTTCATACAATTCAATTCAAAATAATTATTCAAAAATCAAACAATGTGATTTTCTGGAATTGGAATTTTTTGGAACACATAGTTGAAGTGTACAGTACCTACGATAAAAGTCATAGACTGTTCTTTGTAGGTGGGAAAACTTGCAAAAGTGGCAGTGTATCAATGCTTATTTCCCCACTGTACATTACAGACATGTCATTCAAATTTTGAATACAGGATAAATTATTTTTAACAAGAATGTTGTCACAACAGCAAGTAGACCCAGTAAACCCTGAACTTGTCCCTGCCTTCTCGCCTCGAACAGTCCTAAGCAACTGCGGACAAAAACAGAGACAGTCCGTTACCTGCAACAATGTAAAACATGGAACACAGACAAGATGAACAAACACAAGGATGGTCAAACAGGCCAGGGTCAAAACCAAATGAGCAATGCGGTACAAAACCAGAATCCAAGTAGTGAGATCAATGTACAATAAGCCAGGGTCAGGTAACCACAAATAGCAGAAAGAGAGATAACACAAGATATACTAGCATGCTTCACCAAAGAAGACTAATAGCTGGCAAAGGGTTAACAGACTGAGGAAGTATATATCGGAGGTCAGGGGTCCGGTCAAGATCTTGATTGAAACAGAGGTCCAGAATCCAGCAAGAGTGAGTAAAAGAGAAGATTTCAATCACCTAGGCCAAACAGAGGTTAACTGTTAAGTGGCCAGTTGGATCTATGCAGGGAAGAGATGCATGTGGTAAGAAAATAAATTAACAGAACAGAAGTAGGACAGTGTTCAGACCGAGACAAATACAAATAAAACACAGAAAAAGCACCAAATAAGTGCAGTCTTGGTCATACTATACTAGCTGAGGACCGTGCTAAGGTCCCAACAGGTACAGTCATAACAAGTGTGCAGAACATTCCAGAAATATTGGAGATCCGCCAATAGCATTCCTGTTAAATTATACTCTGATTTCCCTATGAACGGTTGACAAGGGATTGTTTTCGTGATGCTGGCTGACATAAGGACTTTGGGGACATTTATTAAAACCGGCGTGCTCATACGTCAGTCTTAAATTAGGCTCTACCCTCTTTTCCGTCACATCCATTTTTCGATCCGCAGCCTGGTTCCCGTGTATAGCGCCGTTCTGTCCACGGGTCCCGGGCCGGTGCTTGAGCACTGGAGGCGGGCCGGACCGCCCCCAGTGGGAGGGATTTCCCTCCCCTGTATGACTCGGCTCCATTGATTCATACAGGGAAGGGAATACCCTTCCACTGGGGGCCGGTGCTTGAGCACCTGCCCGGGACCCGTCGATAGAATGATGCCGTACACGGGAACCAGGCCGTGGATCAAAAAATGAACCGCGGCACCAGTTTGCCCATGATGGTGCCGTTCTATCTCTGTGTCAGTACCTGGTGGTACATCCTCTTTAAGAAAGGCCATAGAGATTATTTTAATATTCTATTCATTTTATAATAGAATATTATTAATACTTTACTAGAGAAAAGGTAAAATCTGATATTGAACAGTTTTCAAGTATATTTCTAGAACTCACAAGATGTGTTTCTGAATTCAATATATTAGATGTCAAATGGGTAATTACTGGCTAATAGAACCAATTGTGCAGAAATAATTTAGTCTTAAGGTCATATGGTGAATTTCTATTGCCACTTTCTTGAGTTTGAGCTGATAACTCTTTGGTCTATTAAAGAATCCTTAAGCGAGGATGTCATTTCAAATTAAATCTTAATGCCTTTACAAGATAAATCTTGACTTTATGACTCTTTGATTTTCATCAATAAAAATAGTGGCAGGCTGGTTTATGTCCTTTATGAGCCACTTCAAGTTTGAAAAGTGACTAGATTTTGGTTTATGACAGATATGTGTCTAACTTTCCTTAAAGCATGACCAGTACAATAATACAGTCATCTTACTTTTTGACACTAGAATGGTCTATTTGGTTGTTGGTGCATGGATTTTTTATTTTTTTTTTCCTTAAAGTGACCCTGTCATCCCCTAATTGTACAATGCACATGGAGAAAACAAATCCTCGTATTAGAAGTTCTGTGATAGCAAAGACTTCAGATTAGAAGGATTTAGGGGTGAGTCACAAGTGCAGCAAGGTGGTAGGGAAAGCTCATACAGCTTTATAGAAGACAACTGACAGAGGAGACAACACCTAGATACTGTGTGCAGTTCTGGATACCTTACCTACAAAAAGATATTGATAAAATAGAATGGATGCAAAGCTACAAAAATGGTGGATGGTCTGAAGCATAAAATGTATCAGGAAATGCTATCTAATCTATGGCCATCATGTTTTACAGCAGTAAGAGCTGAGCAGATTGATATATAACTTTGTGGTAAAAGATTCTGTACAACTTTTAATTAGTTGACTAAAATCCCTGCTCATTCTGTGTTAAGGAGTCCAGTGGGCGGTGTCATTCAATGGACCGGACTCCTTAGCATGGAAACATCAGAGATTTTAATCAATAATTTAAAAGACAGTCTGTTCAAATTGTAGGTTCAAAATATGGCTGTGTTTTGCTTTTACTTTGCTATGTGTGAACGTAGCCTCAGAGTCACACTCTACATATTTAAGATTAACACCTGCTTCTGAACAAAAGTTACTGCCTATCATGGGAAATGTTCAGATTTGCAGCCAAATAGTAAAATCTCTATATCTTGAGAATGGATGAGGAATAAAAAAATAACATTGTTGTAATCATGGCATCAGGGTCTTCAAACCAACCAACATCCCGTTGTGGGAACAGAGCCTTAGGCTATTTTCCCACTTTGGAAACATATCAGGTAAAGGTGGTTGTCTCGTTATATAGACTCGTTATAAAGTCTTGTTATAAAGATAATGATCATTATAAGCCGCCGTCTATATAACCAGACAGTCGCCTTTGCCTGATACATTCCCAAAGTGGGAACATAGCCTTAAAGAGTGACTTTCATTTCAGGATAAGATGTGTGTGTACCTGAGGAACAGCACTATATATTAACCCACTATTAAACTTGCATGTGGTATTTTTCAAGTGATTTCTTTTAGCTGTTTTTCTTTATATCTACACTCACCATTCCATCTCCCTCTTCCATAGGCTTGCAGCTAGCTCAGGTATCCCATTATGGTTAGAGTTACACATACAGTTCGATATGTCTTAGTAGAAAAAAATCCAAGTGCATTCACCAAATGATGCAACAAGTGTCCAGTTTATTTAGATCTTGTACTTAGTTCAGCATAGTGCGGGCGGGTGCAGGACGCCAACAACCTCCACTGATGACGACATCTGTTTCACACCTACTGATCGGCGCTTCCTCAGATGGATCTGAGGAAGCGCCAATCAGTAGGCATGAAACAGCTGTCCGGGAGACAGAAAAGCAGAAAGGAGCAAGGGCAGGTAATGTATTAACTTGTTTAAAGCCTGGCAGATGATGGGTTAAGTAGGCAGTGGCTACATTATTGCAGCGTAATGAAATTCTGCTGCAAGAATGCAGAGCCATAGGCCATTACAGTACAGAATATCGCAACGGATTTAGCTGCGAAACTCACAGCATAAAGTACCCTGCAATACTGCATGTGGGAATCTACCCTAAAAGTTGCATTCAGTAAACAGAAGTGGTTGCTCAGCTGACTTTAAGCAGAGTAGATGATAGTTAAGCAGGAAGGAAGAGAAGAAAGATTAACAGGAGCATTTATGTCTGATAAGGAACATAACTGGAGCATTTCTGTCTGATAAGATATATTACAAAGTTTACTATATATTCAATTATACTATTGATCTATGCAAAGTTTTCTGAAATGACAGTGCCTATTTAACCCCCTTCACATCAGCAATCTGTATACATATGTTCCTGATGCACATAGCCCATGCAGCAGGAGCGTATAAATCCATTTCCTACTGTGAGAGGGGTTTGATGTGTGCAGGACTGCTGCAGTGAGAGCGGTCCCGCACACATCAGTGTCCCGGAAGCCGTAGATAATGACAGGCAGCTGACATCCCACAGCTGCCTGTCATTAACCTGATCAAAATTCATCTTTTACACCAATGTGATATTAATAAAAACTAGAGATCATGGCACAAAAATGACACCCCAACCAGCCCTGTAGGTGGAAATCTAAAAGTGCTATAAAGCTTAGGAGGCGAGGAAGAACATTGCACTAATTTAACCCAGACATCTGTATATCAATGGGCTCGGTCATGAAGGGGTTAAAAATCATAGCTAAAAAGTTAATTATTCAACCTCAAATAACTGCTGGATACATTATCTTTTATGAGAATTTTTCTATTTATTTCTGTGCTCAATTGACATCTAATTTAATTTATATTAAAAGTAATATACAGTATGCTACAGTTCCAATGCAGATCTCATTTCATGTTTTCCCATCCCCATTGTTTACCACAGTTTCTCTCAGAAGGAGGTACGCTTTCCAAATCAATGGCCGTTAATGCGTGATTGAGCTTATCAGAGCTCACTGATGTCTAACCCCTTTATCTCTCTTACAAAAGAATCCAAAATTGCCTAAAAACTTGTGCATAGCATAGAAGATTAGAACCATTTATTTCTGGATGAGGATACATTTAATGAGCCATTTCATTAGGAGAACATTTCTTTCAGATGAACTAAGATCCCAAGTGAATTAGCCATTGTAGCTTTAATGTCGCGCCTGAATATTTATACTGGTGAAATTCATATTGATTTAGCTATGTCATGGTATTATTAGACATGACTCCATTTTTTAAAAATTGAAATATTTTTCAAATACAACTTTCTAATTGAAACCAGAGCCATAAAGTAAAATTGATTTAATTTTTTTCTCCAGACATTCTACAAGAAATCAACTGAAACATTGTTCTGGCTCAAAAGTATAATGACCTTTTTTCCCATTGAATCTATTATTTATAGGCTTAAATGACCCCCGCTTGAAATAGTTCATATGGTTAAAATCTAAACGTCAAACAATATTTATTTGATCTCTTTTGTGTTTGTAGTCTCATTTTGCTACAGTATGTTAATATTTCTATTGTGAGATGATACTAAAATACAGCTGTAATTTTGTATGAAAAATGTTGGCGTATTTTCAACGTAATTCGTTCTATTGAATGTAATTTATTCAGTTGAAGTCTATGGGAAATTGCCTATCAGTGCACACACAGTAGAGAAAAACAGCTGTAATTGAGTACAGGCATAAAAATAATGAACATGCTCATTATTTATGACCTGTTTTTGCAAATGTGCATTATACTGATCTATCTAAGGTAATAATAGTCCTATAGAACAGCGTTTCTCAACATTTTCAAGCCAAAGATATGCCCCCTTTAGACACAATTGCCCTATGCAGCCAAGTATGCCCCCTGTAGTCAAATACAATGTCCCCTGTAGCCAGATATGTGCTCTATATTTAGTTATGCCCCCTTGCAGTCAGATATGCCCCTTGTATCTAGATATACTTGTAGCCAGATATGCCCCCTGTCGTCAGGTTTCCCCCTGTATGTCCCCTGTAGCCAGATTTGACCCTACTGCCAAGTATGTCCCCCTACAGCCAGATATGCTCACTGCAGTCAGCTATAAGGTATGTCCTTCGCGGACAGGTAAAGTATGTCCCCTGTGACCAGAATAGCCCCTTGTGGCCAGGTAAACCCCCTGCGACTAGAATTGCCCCATTTGGCCAGGTATTCCTCCTTCAGCCAGATTCAATGCCCCCTGTAGCCAGATGTACCCCCTGCAGTCAGCTATGCCCCTTATAGCCAGATATGCCCAATGCAGCCAAATATGCCCCCTGCAGCCTGACATATATAGAAAACATACCAAAAAATTTTTTTTATAATAATGTACATTAAAAAATGGAGTATACTTTCATCCCTGCTGTGCAGATCCACCCCCCACATATGGAGTTGTTGGCCCAGGAAGACAAACAACAAGTTCCCCTGCCTCTGAGCCCAGCCAAAGAGATGGATACTAGTAGGACATGCAGACCAGATCCATCTGTAATTCATGAAGTAATAACTTGTGATAATGACTCCTGACTGTGTGAGAGAGAAATTAGAAAGGGTTATGCTGCGTTTACACGGAACGATAATTTGCCCGATCGTACAATTAACGATTTAGAAAGATTGATGTGTTTTTTTTATAACGATCAGCGTTTAGACGGAACAATATACCTTATGGAAAAATCTTTTACGATCGCTTCAGCCTATGTCACACATAGGTTAAATCGGTGAACGACTGTTCACACAAAACGATCTGCAAATTTTTTGTGAACGACCAGCGACGATTTGAAAACATGTTCAGAGATCAAAATGAACGATTTCTCGATCATCAATTGATCGTTCGCAATGTTTAAACGGAACGATTATCGATCAAAGGCGATCGTTATCGTGCAAATTCGCACGATAATCGTTAAATTCGTTCCAATGCAGCATTAAAGGCGGAGATAAAAGTAAAGAGTTGTAAGTCAGAGGTATGTTGCTTTATGGGTTTTCCTTTTGTTGATGTCATATCTTTTACTGTTATGAAGATACTGTGGCCTAGATGTCCCAAGCTGCCTGAAATTTATACTGGGTCTTGTTTATCCCACACATATAAAATAAAAGCTGTGATTGGTTACTGTGGAAAAACCAGTGTGGGCTTAAAGGAGAAGTCCGGCAAATTTTTTTATTAAAGGTAATTAATACATTAAAGTTAAGTAATACAAATCCCCAATATACACTTATTACAGGAAATGCTTATAAAGTGCTTTTTTCCCTGCATTTACTACTGCATCAAGGCTTCACTTCCTGGATAACATGGTGATGTCACTTCCTGGATAACATGGTGATGTCACAACCCGACTCTCAGAGCTGTGTGGGCTGTGGCTGCTGGAGAGGATGATATATTTTATATATTCACATGATCTGTATTTTATAGTGAATGAGCTGTTATCTTTGCAAACTAGTACTGTTCACATTTTACGGAAACGGATTCAATTACGGATGCAAATACGAATGATTTTCCACGGATTCTTATAATGTTTTTATTTTTTGGTCTATGGATCTATGAGATGTCTTTTTTTGCGCCATGATCTGTACTTTTTATCTGTGGCTTGATGCATGTATTTGCCTTTTTAATCACTTTTTATTCCAATTTTTCTTGATTTGATGAGACCAAAATATCAGCAATTTTGCGGGGTTATTTTTTTGCCTATTTACCATGCAAGATCAGGACTGCCATACTTTAATAGTTTGGACGAAAGCAAGTATGTTTTTTATTTATTATTAATATTATTATTATTATTTAGAAAATAGGAAAGGGGATGATTTAAACTTCTATTATGGAGTGGGAATTTTTATGTATCACTTTTTTTTAGTGCCCCTCTGGGACTCCTGTGAGCAATACTATGAATGCTCATAGAAAGCAATGCAATACCTATGTATTGCATTGAATGATGTAATCTGTGCTTGATTACTAAGGGCTGCTGGAGCCCCGCAGCTACAGATAGTAGGCAAGGCCACCCGGTATAGAGAGGGGCTACTTTTGAGCCCTTTCTGTTTCTCTTTAATGGCAAAGAGGTATAAATGCATGCCATTTTTCATTCATGGTTTAAAGTTTTTTTTCTCCTTGTAATGTTTAATTGTGCCAAGAGTAACATATTTTTCATGTTAAACATGGAAGTCTTCTATCGAGAAGGACACAATCATGTAATTAGAGGTTTTACATCTGTTCTATGGTATTTTACATCTGTGTTATTAATCAAATCTCTAATGTGAAATTTGCTGAAAAATATCTAAGTAGGCAGCAGCTGTTGGCTGAGCCAATATCTTAATTTCAGCATACAAAGTAAACTCAAGAGATGCATGCTATTTACAAGTTGTCTTTATCCAACATGTATCACAAATCAGATATCTTTCTTGCCTCACTTTTACATCACAAGATAACAGCAAGAAATTATGTACTAGCAATATCCATAATGAATGAGACTGGTGTAAATGCCCATATCACACAGGTTGGTTTTATGTTACCTGATCTAGAAGCTGACTTGTGATTGGTTGCTGTGGGAGATTTATAGGAGTTTCCATTGATACAGTTTATTAAATTTGGACCCAATGGTTCAGCCATATACAGATATTAATTGAATGCTTGTTTTAGAAAGAACTGGTAACTGTCAGCACGTATATATGCATATACATGCTGTCAACTTTCCTTTAGGCTTTAAAGGGGTTATCCAGCAAAAATATTTTTCTTTAAAATCAATTTATATAGATTTGTAATTTACTTCTATTTAAAAATCTCAAGTCTTCTAGTACTTATCAGCTGCTTTATGTCCTGCAGGAAGTGGTGTTTTTTTTTTTAAAGTCTGACACAGTGCTTTCTGCTGCCACCTCTGTCCATGTCAAGAACTGTGCAGAGCAGTAGCAAATCCACACAGAAAACCTCACTAGCTCTAGGCAGTTCCTGACATGGACAGAGGTGTCAGCAGAGAGCGCTGTGTCAGACTTAAAAAAAAAAAAACTCCACTTCCTGCAGGACATAAAGCAGCTGATAAGTACTGGAAGACTTGATCTTTTTAAATAGTAATATGTTACAAATCTATTTTTCATAATTTTCATAAATCAGTTAATTAGAAAGAAAAAGATTTTTTGCCAGAGTACCCCATTAATGTACATCATACCATTTCTGAATAGGAAAATATAATAATGTATAAATAATATAATGTGTGTTCGCTACACCCTACTCTGGAAATTTTGAGGAGTGTATGATCCGAGTGCACTACTATTCTGACGCCCAGGAATAATGCAAAGTGTAAATGGTATGTAGGCTCTCAAGGAGTAGGTCCTATATATCTAATGTTTGTGGAAGGCAAATTGATTGCAGAGAGGTATTTAACGTTAAAAAAATATCCCATCTTTATTTTCTTAAAAACAATATAAAAAATTCCATAAATTCATATAAAAAAGATATGAATTTATGGAATTTTTTATATTGTTTTTAAGAAGATAAAGATGTGATATTTTTTAATGTTAAATACCTCTCTGCAAACAATTTGCCTTCCACAAACATTAGATATATAGGACCTACTCCTTGAGAGCCTACATACCATTTACATTTCTGAATAGCTATACACCTGGGTAAAGCATAATATTGTTTAATGGCTTACTATTCTTCTCTGACATTTCCAAAAAATATGGACAAATAAATAAACTCATGTTTTTTGTTGTAATGTTTTTTAGAAATTTAACTTAAAGTACAAAATTAGCCTAATGTTTATGAGATGACTCAAAAAATCCTGTAAAGTTTGATTTACTGAAAGTGTCACAATTTTGTCAATTGCTCTTTAGCGAGACAATAAAACTGACCCTGTATCATCAAGAAATGTACGAAGAAAATGACAGCTTGAAGTCTGTTGCTAGGAAGCACTTAAAATAATTTTCCAATGTCATGCAGAGGATCACCGTGAGAGGAAGGTTTCCCTTTAAACCCTTTGTGACTGGCAGTAATTAATACCTTTACAAGCAAAGTGAAATTAAGCCAGAAGGTATACACTATATGGCTATGTTCCTACACAGTATTTTTGCTCAGTATCCGGTCAGTATTTTGCAACCAAAACCAGGAGTGGATTGAAAACACAGAAAGGCTATGTTCACACAATGGCAAATAGTGGCCGTTGTCTTAAAATAATGGCAATTATTTGGCAATAAATGATGGCCATCACCATGTGAACATAGCCTTTCTGTGTTTTCAATCCACTCCTGGTTTTGGTTGTAAAATACTGACAAAAATACTGAACAGAAATACTGTGTGAGAATATAGCCTAAGACCCAGATTTATTAAACTGTGTGTTGTGCCCATGCCTGTTTGGACCTTGGTACAGTCCTCAGCTCATGGTATGTGGCTGAAACTGTGCTCTTTGTCATGATTTGTATTTGAACACAGCTCTACGCCTTCTTTTCTGCTGATTGAATTCTTACCACACACATCTCTTCTATGCTACTTCACTCTGGCCACTTAACCTCTGTTTTGCTTAAGTGATTGACATCTGATCTTTCCACTTACCCCTTGCTGTGTTAGTTTCTGTGTGTGTGGTCCAGTCACATCCTGGAATGGGTCTATTACCTCCTATAAAGTGTCTCACAGCCCTTTACTCCACGCTGGTTATAAGGCATTTTTATGACCTTGACTCTGGATCCCTTAATCTTCTGGATCCTGATTTTGTGCTTCACTGCCTGTCTGGTTTTGACCCCTGTCTGTTTACCATGTTTTTATGTGAGTCTGTCTCTGTTCTGTGTTATCGGTACATCTGGATGTGTAATCTGGGTAGTCAGTAATCCTCTAGGACTGTTGAGGCAAATAGGCAGGGTCAGCTGGTGGGACCAGGCTAGGTCTCACTGTCTGTGTCCTCTCTATCCCTTCCCTGGTCATAGTCTTCCTACAGTAAAGTGACACTTTGTAAATTACAACCTGGTATAAACTGCCCACAGGACCAACCAGAGCTTAGCTTTAATTTAATTGGTTGCTTTAAATGGGTACTTTTACCAATAAATAATGTTAAATTACCAGGGGTGGTGATATACTACATCTTTGTAATTTACCCAATTTATTTTTGCCTGCTTTCTATATAAAAACATTGCTATAAAATCAGGTGCTAGGTGTCTCTCGTACTGGAACACTGCAGTCAATGCTCCATCACTAAGATCATTTTGTCTTTTGCAACCGCAAAAAAGAGACAATGCCAGTAATGTCAGTTGTCCCCATGCGCTACACAGACTGGCCCAGTAAAGATGAATGGCGATTGACCAGCAGCTGTGCACACCCCTGTATACACTTGGTGCACTCCGGCAGCTGATGAATCTGATAAAGGTCGGATTCACACATTTCATGTGTCAGTATAGTAGCGCAAGGATTTAACTTTTTTCGAGCTCAAAACATGTGTCAGGAAATTACCTGACCAGGATCCAGCCACCCAGCTTGCAGTCTTTACATGTGTTTGTAATCAGGACTCAGGAGTCCGGACCAATCACATTCTGGTCCGGGTTCCTGGTCCTGTATTTAAAGAGCTAGCGGTCATTTCCTGATCAGTGGCTATTAGGTTAATACCATGGTCCCAGCTTCTCCTTGTCTATTCCTTCGATTCTCGTCCTAACTCCATCTGCTTGCTCAATCTGTTATCTGACCTCTCGCCTGACCTTTTTGACTATCCGATTGTTTGCTGACTTTGTACTGCGTTGTCCGTTTGGTCCTGACTTGGCTTGTTCACTATCCGATATTGTGTTTGTCTGTCTGTCTCGTTCTGTGTTTCACATACTCAGTATAGGGAACGTCTTTGTGGTTGTCCGCGGCTGCCTAGGGCCGATTGAGGCAAGCAGGTAGGGACAGTGGGTGGGTTCAGACCTAGGGCCCACTGACTTGTCCTATCCGTACCTTCCAGTCCTGACAACATGATAATAAATGATGAAGCTGGGAGTTCCAAAGTCCAGTCGGTAGCACATTGTCCGTAAATACAATCCATACACAGAACCTGTGAATCTGGTTACACTGATCTAAGGGCTCCCACTGATCTAACCCTTCCACTTGCTCAGAGTGAAGTGCAGAAGCATGAGCAGCACAATAGGGCAGCAAATGGACTGCTAGATCTGTGAAATTAATCAAATTAAAATCAACTGCATAGATAAGGCAAGCATTAAATATATATTTACTGTTTATTTCTTGCTTTTTATGAAAGGTACATTATAAGCAGTTTCTAATCTATGCAGCTTGATAAATCGAACCAAAAACTTTATCTTCTAAACTCCAATTTGTTTGCTTTAACCAATAAAACCTTCAAACCTAAAATAATTTCTTGTGGTTTTGTAAACTTAAAAAATCCATATATTTTTAGGCATTATCTTTTGGAATTTTGTAACTCATTTTCAAAGGTTATTTCCGAAAAATAAAATAAAATAAAAACACATAAAAAGTACACAAAAAAGTGATCTCTTACCATATGGTACTGTTCTAAAAAAATAAAATAAAAAAAAGCAGCACAAAAATGGGGTGAGACTGTGGAAATGTCAAATATTAATTTACATATAATTCTATATAATTTTTTAAAAAAATTGTTAGTGATTACCTTGAGTTTAAAATTATAGTTTTACTATGTAATCCTCATTTATTCATAGGTTTTCCTTGCTCTAAGTAACAGACTTTGCTCTTGTGGGTATAGCCTCCCTGTAGTACAGTATACGCTGAATTGGGGGGGTGTCTTTGTATTCAGAAGTCTAGAAAGTGCTTTGGCTGCTATGCTTTCTTTCTATACTTCCTAACTCTTCCTAATTAAACTGCCTTTTGTGTGCTTTCCTCCCTATTCACATCCTACAGAGTTGCTCTGCCTCACGGTCCCAGACCCAGGTCCCGATGATAACTCAGAAAGTAGACAAAAGGCGGCACTCCGAACTTAAGTGAACAAAAAGTGATTTAGTTTATTCACCTAGTATGCAACGTTTCAATCTTCTCAATGAGATCTTTTCAAGCACAAAGATCTCATTGAGAAGATTGAAACGTTGCATACTGGGTGAATAAACTAAACCACTTTTTGTTCACTTAAAGAGGATGTACCACTAGGTACATCCTCTTTAATCTGAACCCACGGATCGAACGGCGCCGTCATGGGGAAGTTGGTGCCGCGGTCCGTTTTTTGGACAGCGGCCCGTTTCCTGTGCACGGCGCCGTTCTATGCAGCGGAAAAACGGACCACGGCACCGGCTTCCCCGTGGTGGTACATCCTTTTTAACTTCGGAGTGCCGCCTTTTGTCTAGTTTGTAAAGCTAAACTGCTATACAAACAATGTACTTTCAGAGCTCAGAATAAAAGTCAACATATGTACAAATGTCAAACTTTACTGCCATTTTATTCTGTCAGATGACAAGATGGCAGCTCACATGAAGATATTATTTTTCTGGATACAGTTCAATGCAGTTCAGCTTTGCTCAGACATAATAACCCTGGGAAGACGAAAATGTAACTGGTTTTGCCGTTACTTTCAAATACTTTTTTTTTTTTCTATCATTTTTGCTTGAAGTCAAACATCAAAAACAAGTCTGGCCATCGGAACTGCAGATCTTATCATTATATCTATGTAGTCAGAAAAGTCTTCCTCAGGGATATTTTTAATTGCACACACAGATTACTTACTGGAAGCCAGCACAACATTCTCCTACTATTCATGGAAGGATTCTTGTTTAAAGCAACATTGAAAATAATGTGACCTTCAAAATCTTAGAAAACGCCACAACTCTTTTTTTTCTTTTAATGAAAATAAGTAATAGACATCTACTCAATCATTTCAAT
Organism: Dendropsophus ebraccatus; assembly: GCF_027789765.1. Classification (NCBI taxonomy): domain Eukaryota; kingdom Metazoa; phylum Chordata; class Amphibia; order Anura; family Hylidae; genus Dendropsophus; species Dendropsophus ebraccatus. The sequence goes on along the minus strand of NC_091460.1, from coordinate 126,572,664 downwards.
TTTTTAAATTACTAGTAGTATATTGAACACAGCTTTTAAATGCACAGTATTTTTTTTTAAATTGGTATATTTTAGTTAAATGTATTAATTAGAAATTATAGCATATCAATAATGGCACATTATTTGCAGATTTAAGGGGTACTCCAGCAAAAATCTTTTTCTTTCAAATCGACTGGTGCCAAAAAGTTATATAGATTTGTAATTTACCTATATTAAAAAATCTCAAGTCTTCCCATACTTATTAGCTGCTGTATGTCTTGCAGGAAATGTTCTTTTATTTTAAGCCTGACACAGTGCTCCCTGCTGCCATCTCTGGCCGAGACAGGAACTCTGTCTCGGTTTTCTATGAATGCCCATAAAAAAACCTCTCCTGCTTTGGACAATTCCTGTCTCGGCCAGAGATGTCAGCAGAGAGCACTGTGTCAGACTGAAAATAAAACAACATTTCCTGCAGGACATACAGCAGCTAATAAGTATGGGAAGACTTGAGATTTTTTTATAGAAATAAATTACAAATCTATATACCTTTCTGATATCAGTTGACTTGAAAGAAAAAGATTTTCGCTGGACAAACCCTTTAAAGTGAATCTAGCATTAATCTGTAAAATATTTTGATAAAAGCAGATTGGCACCACTGCACTAAATCCAGCAATGTCCAGAGGTCTGGTTTAATAGAAATGTTAAAATATGCTAATGAGTTAGTCTGATGCACTGGAGGCGGTCCCAGTGCCCTCAGTTGATAGCTTTCCCTGCCCACTCATGACGCCACTTAATGAATATGCAATAGGCTGGGAGCAATGCGGCGCTGGGACACGACTAGGTCATTAGAATATTTGTATTTTGTTTTGTATAGTCAAGCAAGCCTCTAACAGTTATTCTTGCCCCTGATGAAGTTCCGTGATTGGGACGAAACGCGTTGGAAATTCAGTTTCACACTCGGTGATGTCTTAATGTTGCCTCTTGCTAGCACTGATCACTTTTTTCACAAATTGTGGTATGATAGTTATTTTAGGCGAATATTTAATTACTTGAACTTTGTTTTTCTAGCAATTATATATTCATTAAGAGGTCTATTTTGTGATACATTTTATTATATTATCTGGTTTAGTGGTTTGGTCCCTCAGAGATGTACTCATTTTAAGATTATGGAATAGTCATGATCATTATTTGTGGCTGTCATTATCATTAGACGGCTGCCTTTTCTGGATAAATGCTGACCCGATCCCATATTGGGAACATAGCCTTAAAAAGGGAGAAAATAGAGGAAGAAATTGGCATCAACAGGCACTCTTATTATGTTAAAGTGGGCGGCCGTTGCAAGGAGCTGTACACGGTCTGATAAAAATAATAAAATATGTGTATTCAGATACAGAGACAATGCATTTTGAGATACCTTGTTGTCAGGCCCAAGCTAAAGCTATATGACCTTTTTTTTCTGTGAACGATCCCCCGGGAATGGGGTCCTGACCATATCTATGAGTATGGATTCATACACCACAGCTGATGCTCACGATTTAGTGTTCCTCTCCCTGTAGAATGACCTCTATAAAGAGCACTGAGAATGTCCAGAAGCTTTTCTCATTCATCGGAATGGGACAGGTCCTGTCTATTGTGCCTATGGTCCATCAGGTTTGCTGTAAAGTATATCTATAAGTGCTTTAAAACATAATAATATACAAAAATAAATAAAATAAGAAAAAATTACAACCAGAAAATAGAAACAAATCAGAAAAAAAAGCTTTCACTATCTGGTTCTAATCAGTAAATAAAAGTCTAAGAAAAATGTATTATCTTTCATATATTATACTATTTTATAACAACGGCCAATATATAGATAACGGCTGTTGTTACAAAATAAAAGACGTTATTTGTCGTTAAATGACGGTTGACCAATAAATACGCCTGTCATTTTGACAGTGTGTGAACATAGCCTAAAAAGTACAATTGGTCCCACACAAAAAAGTCCTCATATACTTTTGTAGATGGAAAATTTAAAGAGATCTTGTTTCTAAAAGGCAGAGGGAAAAAAAATAAAAGGAGTTAAGGTATAATATTGCTGTGTGTTAGTTGTAACAGAACAAGGCTAGAAGTATGTCCTTAAAGTGACTCTGTACCCACAATCTGACCCCCCCAAACCGCTTGTACCTTCGGATAGCTGTTTGTAATCCAAGATCTGTCCTGGGGTCCGTTCGGCAGGGGATGCAGTTATTGTCCTAAAAAACTACTTTTAAACTTGCAGCCCTGTGTCCAATTGGCTTGGTCTAGAGTGTCTGTGCATTAGGCTTGCACCGCCTCTTTGTCCCTCCTTCTCACCATCTTCATCATAAGGAATTCTCCAGTCAGGTATTCTACTATTCATCACCTGTTTGTACACATCGCATGAGTCGGATCGTTAAGGCACCTGTGCAGTGTTCAGACAGGTGAGGAATAGAAGTAATTCTCCCAGGGCCATTCCTAATGATGAAGAGGGCGGGGAGGAGGGACGGAGAGACGGTGCAATGTTAGGGCACAGACACTCTAGGCCACAGCAATTTGACACAGGACTGCAAGTTTAAAAGTTGTTTTTTAGGACAATAACTTTATCACCTGCCGAATGGACTGCAGGACAGATCTTAGATTAAAAGCAGCTATCCGAAGGTACAATTGGTTTGGGGGGAACAGATTGTGGGTACAGAGTCGCTTTAGGCTTAAATACATACATTAATAGAAAAGTCAAAATATTTTATAATACAGGGTCTTGAAAATATTAGACTGTATTCAAATAAACTAGATTTGTCACTATACAGTTGCAATCAATATTATACGCTATTCTTTTAATTATAGTGCATATTATTAGTGCATATTATAAATGCTCACTTTGTATTCACTTACATGTTAACCAGAGGTATTTCAATTCACTCTATGAATGTTAATCATTGCAACACATTATTGCCCTACAGAAAATCATTGTGGTTAATGATCTCTGTAATGTGCCAAGGTTAAACCCTTCTAGGAATTGGAGTAAAAATCTATGTGCATGGTACAATACGAGTCAGATAAGGAAACAAGGGGTCTGGAATTAATATAAAGCAGTATTCGCATAATAACAAGTATGGTGCTTTTCAATTAAATTGCAAATGAATGTAACTAAAGAAATTAAGCTAAATTGAATTTATGCAAGCTCAGTACACAAGACAAAATGTGTCACGTTTCCCAAACGGACACAATATCAGTTCCATTCTTATGTAAAACTTTTTTTTTTTTAAGCTGGTGAGAATATGGTATACAATACATAGAAAGATAAACAGATAGAGCAAATATTTGTGACTCCATTGACTTATGGGGATACCTAAGCTAATTAGTCATAGCATTAAACCACCTGCCTAATATTGGGTAGGTCCTCCTTGAGACCCCAAAACAGCTTTGTCCTACTGAGGCATGGACTCAACAAAATCTGTTGACTATGGGCTCTGGGCGGCGTGGAGAGTATGGGCTGCCTATCACTCTAAAGTTTTAATATGAGCGAATGTACCATCATTTTTTTTCTTTCATTACCTTGTGTTCACGCACATTATCCCACTTTATGCTCTGGAAACTGGCCTGGAGCCCACCAGTGTATAATGTCCCCTCCCCACAGTGACACGCCTCTATTAGAATCAAGCCTGGTTGTGTCACAAAGAGGAGGGGATATCGTTACAGTGGGGGCACCGGGTCGGCCTCCAGTGCATAGAGTGGCCCGCTGCACATTAAAAAAAATTGGCGCCAAGAATGGGAACTGGGACACATTCTGAAAAATGGACCACAAAAAATTATTCAAATATGAGATAGTACATTTGCTACAAGTTGGCCATACACCTTTAATTGCTATGGATAAAATGTTTATGCTATCTCTCAACTTTAGAGGCTTTTTGTATAAAAAGAAAAGGTGTAATACTATGATTACTTAAAATAAAACAATATGCAAAACCCATGAGAGAAATCTAAAAAACGTTGATAATAAATAGTAACTAAATTTGCATTTCCAGGGAAATACATAGTGCTTGAAAAGAGCGCCCCTTTAACAGTGACGTCCTTTTAAGAAAAACTTTAACCCTGGGAACGACCCTTTAAGAGTGAAATGGGTTCCATCCCTTTAAGAGCAACTTGGGTCCCTTTAAGAGCGACTTAGGTTCCGTCCCTTTAAGAGCGACTTGGGTCCCTTTAAGAGTGAGTTGGGTCACTTTAACAGTGACTTGGGTCCCTTTAACAGCGACTTGGATGCCATTAAGAGAGACTTGGGTCCCTTTAAGAGTGGCTTGGGTCCCTTTAAGAGCGACATGGATCCCGGCCCTTTAAGAGCGACATGGGTCCTGTCCCTTTAAGAGTGAAATGGTTCCTGTCCCTTTAAGAGCGACTTGGGCCCTTTTAAGAGCGATTTGGGTCTCATCCCTTTAAGAGCGACATGGGTCCCACCCCTTTAAGAGCAACTTGGGTCCCGTCCCTTTAAGAGTGACATAGGTCCGTTTAAGAGCAACTTGGGTCCCTTTAAGAGCAACTTGGGTCCCTTCCCTTTAAGATCGACTTGGGTCCCTTTAAGAGTGACTTGGGTCCCTTTAAGAGCAACTTGTGTCCCGTCCCTTTAAGAGCGACTTTGTGAGGCATTGACTGACAAGACCTTAGAATTTCTATTGGCTGCTATATTTCCGCTATTTGCATATGTGCTGTGATTGGCTGTTTAGCGTTTACAGTGTGGCCATTATTTTCTATGGAAAATTAGGGGTCTTTAAACGTAAATTTCTTAAAATTGACAAATCCAATCAGAACCAAAAATAGATAGCACACCTCTCACCACCAAGGGCTTCGAAACGCAGTTTGAATGGAGTCTGTGCACAAAGCAGTTCAGGCTGTATTAATCACAGAAAAATGGCTGGAAGAAGAAACGGAAGAAGAAGAAAAAGAAGTAGAAGAATACGGAGTACAATATTGTGCTTTTTCAAGCACTATAATTCCAGTGCAGTGGTGTAGCTACCACAAAGGCAGCCACCACTTTCAACTGTATGTATACATGTACATACAAGTGAAGTTGCTGGTATAAGCCACATGCTATAGCACAGGCAGTAACGTCACTTATCAATGGCCGAAGCAAAGTGGAGGAGGCAGTAGGTGAATTAGGGGGAAAGTATATATTTTTTGTTAGCACAAATGAAATGGATAACTATCTAACTACTGAGGGATATACCTAAGAAGGGGGGGGGGCAAAATGGGAAGAAATACCTGTCTACAGGGAAGCTAACCCAATCAAATCACAGCATACCCTCAGAATTCTAATGTGTTCTGCAGCAAGATGTTGCATTATTTAGTTCTGGTGCCTGTATATTTCGCTTACACATCCTTTCAAGGGACAAAATATACAAACATTTAAGTGAAAAAATGCAATAGGTTACTGCAAGACACATTAGAATTTTGGCAGTATGTTAGCTATTTCATTCATTCTTTCTTTCTTTTTATTTAAGGCTATGTTGACACTACGTATGAGACCGGCCGTTCCGTGACCCCGGCCGGGTCATGGAATGGCCGGTCTCTGGCCGGATGATCTTTCGGCCGCAAAGCTCTGATGCGGGTGCATCAGCACGCGCCCACATCAGAGCTTCCCATAGCCCACAGTGGCGCAAGCGGCTGGAGCCGCTCGCTTCATTGTGTGCACTGACAGGTCTTTCTGCGGCCGGAATTCACTGAATTCCGGCTGCAGACAACTGACATGTCAGTTGTTTGCGGCGGCGTATGGGATCCCGCCCGGAGCACACACGATATGTGTACGCTCCGGCAGAGATCCCATAGAACAACAGGCATTGTTCCACCGTGGTAAAAGTACGGCGGTTGTTGCCATCAGCAACAACGGCCGTAGTTTTACGTAGTGTGAACATGGCCTTAAGTAGTAAAACATAATAAGGGCTATACAAATTGTGTATTCTTGTAATCATTCCAAAATTAATTTGTACTCTTTTGTTCTTTTGTTTTACACATACACTATTCAGACATCAGTCATTTCAGTTTTGTACCTATTTATAGTGGGAATCTACGATTGAGTTATAACTGATAAAATAATGACAAGATGTAGCACTTGCAAAATCTAAATAAAATAAAATGAAAGTGTGCAATATAAATTTATTATTATTTTTTTTTATTTGCTGAAAAACAAAGCTACAGTATACTTAGTAGAAATCCAGGTCCAGTCTCCTGGAGCTTTTCAATCTTGTTCTGGTTGGAAAAAAAAGAGACTAAACACATGGGGGAGATTTATCGAAGGGTGTAAAATTTAGACTGGTGCCAACTGGCCACAGCAACCAATCACAGCTCCTTTTTCCTTTTACCAGAGCTGAAAGCTGAGCTGTGATTGGTTGCTGTGGGCAGTTTGCACCAGTCTAAATTTTACACCCTTCGATAAATCTCCCCCATGAAGTTCCAGCCAGTACAGAGAGTCATGGCTCAATGTGTCCATCAATCACATGACTGCCTTCTCTCATGGGAAGTGCTGTGATTTCCATGATAAGTAAAAAATTTATAATGAATGTTAAAGGACAACGCCCACGAAAAACTTTTCCCCAGTAATTGAAGCACATTACAAAGTTCTATAACTGTGTAATGTGCTTCAATCACCAATCTGCCTCCCTTCCCTGTCTTTTCCCCCATCCACCCCCCACCAAGAAGTTCACTAAACTCACACATACCTAATTACTGTTACTCCAGCCTCCCCCTCCCTTGCCTTGTCAGGTGACTCAGCTTGCTCAGCTCCCATTGGCTGAGCAACTGAAAGCCATCTGAGTCCATGTCACTTGCTTATCTTCCCTAGTGACATGACTCATTCACTCACTGAGTCCACTCAGCAGCAGGAGAGAGTATGAAGGGAGGGGGGAGCTGCCTATGTGCCGGGAGTCTGTCACAAGGGAAGCTGAGCAAGCTTAGTCACCTGAAAAGGCAGGGGAGGGGGAGGTTGGTGTAACAGGAGCTAGACCAGCCCTCCTGCTGATGACTCATCGTCACAAGAAGGAGAAGAGAAAAGAAACTGGTGACGACAGTAATTAGGTATGTGTGAGTTTCCTACACTTCCTGGTGGGGGGTGGAGGGGGGGGAAGATAGGGAAGGGAGGCAGATAGGTGATTGAAGCATATTACACAGTTATATAACTTTGTAATGTTCTTCAATTACTGGGAAAAAAGGTTTTCATGGGAGTTGCCTTTAATTGCAAACTTGCTTTATATCACATCTGCTCTTACATTGATTTAAAGAGTCACTGTCGTATTTTTTATTTTTTTTTTGCAGAAATCAATAGTCCAGGCGATTTTAAGAAACTTTGTAATTGGGTTTATTAGCCAAATCTGCCATTATCTGCATGTAAAAAGCCTTTTCCCAGGTCCCCCCCTCCTTCCTCTTTTTCATCCACTCTGAAAAATCTGAAAATTGTGACTTGTTGCAGGAGACTTACCCTGTCTGTTCTAGGGAGAGGGGAGGGGGGAGGAGGAAGGAGGGAGTTAGCCGGCAGCAGAAAGCAGATAACAGAGGATTACAGGCACGGAGCTGGGTGACAGCTGTAATCCGAGCTCAGACAGGTCACTGGTGACTGTCACAGGAGATATCCCCTGAGGGATTTGTAGATTAACTCTTTGTTGTCCTGTTTTGGTCTTTTCTTTAGCTCTCTCCATAGGAGAACAATGAAGACAGGGGGGAGAGCTTCAAACTGCTTTTTCATGATAAAAATGCATTTTTCGGATAATAAACCCAATTACAAAGTTTCTTAAAATCGCCTGGACTATTGATTTCTGCAAAAAAAAATTTCACGACAGTGACACTTTAAGTTTTGAGTGTTATAACAGGTACACTTTAACAAACTATTTTCGTATTCTTTTAAAAGTGCAAAGATGTCAGAAATTGGAGCATATGTAGATAAACATACCAATGTTTATACCAATACCAGTGACCGTACTCTTAGTGCACATGATGAAAGTGCCATATGTGTGATATCAACATCAGATTATCAGACAGAAAATTCGAGCACATGTATAATTGAAACACAAATGGACAACTATAACATTGCTCGAAGAGCTCTCTGAGATAGATAACAACTTAGACACAGCATATACTAACCAATTTAAAAAGAACAGTATAAAATTCTCAATATCAATTTGAAATTTAGAATAAGAAACTGGAAAAAAAATTGTGTAGAAAATAATGTAGAAAGATAATCACATCTGATTACTTTATCAGGATAGATACTTGGGGTGCAAATATTATAAATCCCAGGGGCCAGCTCTTAAAGCCATGTTACAAATTAGACAAAAGTTGGCCCAACTGATCTACTTTGGTAGGACCAGCAGATGGCTTAATATTTAAGGGCGTTTCTTGACCCTCAGACTATTAATAATTAATAAGTTCAAGTACAAATGTACATAGGGAACAAACATAATTACACAATGTCTTTCTCAAAGGTTAGGGTTTTATAGCATCCATTTTGATTATTTATATTAGATAACTTACTTGAGATAGTTGAAGAATTATTTTTGGGAGGGTTTTTTTTTTTTGAAAAAACCAAAGAGCAGAAGCAATACTGATACACTATTAAATGTTTTTTTGTCCTATGAAAACATGGTTAGGACAGCCAGTTGTGAAACTACCGAAATAAAAGATGTGCTAGTATTCAATCTTAGGCTATGTTCACACAGCGTAAGAGACTGGCCGTTCCGTGACCCAGCCAGGTCACGCAAGGCCGGTCTCTGAAAAGATCATCTTTTGGTCTGCAGAGTTTTGATGCGAGCGCATCTGTGCACGCCCGCATCAGAACACGCTCCTGCACGCTATGGAGCAAATGGCCAGAGCCGCTCGCTCCACAATGCGCACTGACATGGTTTTCTGCGGCCGCAAAAAACTGACATGTCAGTTGTTTGCGGCGACTGTGAGAGATCCCAGACGGAGCGTAAACTAAGGTGGACTCTTATAAATTCCAGCGGTTTTTACGCCGGATTTACAAATGTCCCCGCAGCTCAGGGAATTTATGTAGAGGCGCACTGCCTCTACATAAATCCCATACGCATGGAGCCCATCCATGGGTATAATCAGAGCCGCCATAGGTTTCAGTATAATTTTTCTCCCGGAAAAATGATAAATGCAGTGCACGCAGAGGTTGCACCCCCTCTGTGTGCAGCCGCGACCCCCGTAACGCCCCCTCTCCGCCCCACTGGCAAAGGTGGTGCAGATCGTCCCTATGCGAATAAAATATTCGCAAAAAGGCTTTTTAATCTGCGCCTAAAAAAGGCATTTTCGCCTTTTAATAAATGCCCCCCTACGTGTATACGCTCCGGCCGGGATCCCATAGAGCAATAGGCAATGTATCTTTTCGCAAAAAGTACAGCCGCTGTTGCCGATTTCAACAACGGCCGTATTTTTACAAAAAGATACGTTGTGTGAACATAGCCTTAATCTGGCACTGTTGACACAAAAATTAACTCTTAAAGGACACATTAATATAAAATTGTTGTGTTTTAAATTTTTCCTCCTCTGTTGTTATCGGTATCGTTTTGGCATTGGTTAGGCTTTTTCACTGGCATTTAGTATTTTTTTATGTTTACACAGTTCACCATTAGAGATGAGCGAACCGGGTTCGGGTTCGAGTCCATCCGAACCCGAACGATCGGCATTTGATAAGCTGGGGCTGCTGAACTTGGATAAAGCTCAAAGGATGTCTGGAAAACATGGATACAGCCAATGACTATATCCATGATTTCCACATAGCCTTAGGGCTTTATCCAACTTCAGCAGCCACCGCTAATCAAATGCCGAAAGTTCGGGTTCAGATGGGCTCAAGCATGCTCCAGGTTCGCTCATCTCTATTCACCATACATAGAGCTTACTATTAGTGTTAAACAATCTGCCAAAATGTTTTGGCCTATGGCTGTATCCATGTTTCCCAGGACTACCCAGGGGGGCAGCCAACTTCTGCATCTGTGAGGAATCAAACCCAGAGTATTTGGGCTCGGTTAACATTGTCAAACCTAAACAGCCTTTTGACAGATCCGATCAACACTACTTACTATGTCCAAGCTTAAAGTGACACTGTCACCCCCAATAATCATTTTTCAATCTTTATAGGTGTGTGTAACCCGCCTATAGCTCTCTGCATACCTGTAATTGTTTTTCTTTTTTATGAGGTGGCTTTGCCTGAAATTGTACCTTTACATCTTTAGTATCTTCTAGCGCGCAGGCGCACTGCGGCGTCCGCCGCGCACTGCGCATGCGCCGAAAAGGACCGCCGCAGTGCGCCTGCGCACTATGTCTGCGCCTCGCTGCTGGCTGTGAGGAGGGTTTCACAGCCACAGTGAGGCCTCCGGAGAGTCCCACACAACAAGGGACGGTGCGGCCGGTGTAATCGGCGGGCTGTGCGACCGCACGCACAACCCGGCTGTGGGTGACCCGGCGGTCACCTTCTGCACCTGCGCGCCACATGACGCTCCCGCACGCGGAAGACGGCGGGAGATGTGGACGCGCACGTCAAGGAGGCCTCAAAACGGAGCCCAAGGGGGCGGGGTCAACTGTGCTGTAATGGGCAGGGCTATGTGGTGCTTCAGGGACCAAGCCCCGCCCAGTGGCGCTAGAAGATACTCGGCAAAGGTACTATTTCAGGCAAAGCCACCTCATGAAAAAGAAAAACAATTACAGGTATGCAGAGAGCTATAGGCGGGTTACAGACACCTATAAAGATTGAAAAATGATTATTGGGGGTGACAGTGTCACTTTAACTTCATACAAATTGCATTTCAAGGGATGTTTAAGTTAGGACTCTACATACAACACTGAGTAGTCTTGCCTGATTGGGGTGAAGGTTTGAACCTGACAAAACCCATCGAGGTGCCTACTGACTTTTCTTGCCCAAAATTTCTGAATATACTGTCTGCTTCTTAGGAAACAATCCTATGCATATGCATAACTCTGCCTTAAAGTTGCCTCAATTTAATCTATTAGAAGCAAGAATATACATTACTGTATATAGTGGAAATCATCTCACCTTATATTTTGAACAGTTATTTTTAGAATAAATTTTATTATCTCATAGGAAAAACATGTAACATTCAGATCTGACTACATGAAACAAATTCATAAGGTATGGGGGTGGTGGGGGTCATCTTCTCATGCTCTTAATTTACACTATCATATGACTAATATGTAATACCTTCAGGGGTATAGACTTTGACAGCCTTAGATACTGTACTTTCATCCTTCATACAAAATGACTCATACTTGCTTTTCATAATCTGAGCTTTTAATAACATATAGTACATAGTACATATAGTACATATATTGTACTATTATTTGCTTCAACGACTTTCTGTTTGATACTACAACTGCAACAGAAACCACAATATGACTGCAACTATCCTAAATTCAAATTACCTTCAGGGGCTCATGTACCCAATTGCACTAAGGATCACATAGTTCCTGAATATGAATTTTTTTTTCCCTGCCACTTTTTTAAGTCATTACAATTCGAGGGATACCAGATTTATTTTGTATGGTTTTGTACACAATAAGGCTATGTGCACACACTGTATGAGACCGGCCGTTCTGTGACACGCCCGGGTCACGGAACGGCCGGTCTCAGAAAAGATCCGTGCGTGGCCGCATCAGAACTCCCCTCTGCACACTATGGAGCGAGTGGCCGCATGCTCCATTGTGAGCACTGACAGGGTTTTCTGCGGCCGTTATTCAATGAATAGCGGCCACAGAAAACTGACATGTCAGTTTCTCGTGGCACCGCTAGGAATCCCGGCCAGAATGGATACTATGTGTATACACTCCGGCTGGGATTCCATAGATGTTAATGTAATGTATATATTCGTAATAATCACGGCCGTTGTTGCAATTGCCAACAACGGCCGTAGTTTTACGAAAATATACGTAGTGTGAACATAACCTAAGACAGGATAAGCAATGTGATTGTCGAGTGTTGATCGGTTACTTTGGCAGCTGGGGGCCTTTACCTCACCCCCATTTCTGCCATAGTGACTCTGATAATAGAGTCTTGTTCAGACTGATTCTATTAGCAGACCACATATCTTTTCGATCTATGCAATGCAATAGCATTGCATGGATCAATATTAGCAATCTAATATCTGCTTAAGAAAGGTCCCTAGGGGGAATAAAAAATTGTAAGAACAAAACCCATAATAAAAGTTCAAATAGTCCCCCTTTTTTAAATTTCTCCCCACCCCCCAAAAAAGAAAAACAACATAAAAATAAATGTTACTATATGAAAAATTGTCTATTAAACAATAATTTTATGAATCCAACTTGATAAATGATGTAAATGAAAAAAAATCTGCCAGAATTGCAGATTTTTGTTCACATCATACATCAGAAGAAAAAAATATACAAATAGGTCAAACTGTCCCATATAAACCAAAGTGGTACAATTTGCAACAACGGACATGATTTATACAAAACATACATTGTATTGCAATGAATAGAATCTCGGGTGTACGCTCCGGCCGGGATTCCATCCAGCCGCACAAAAACCTTACATGTCAGTTTTGTATGGCTGCTATTTATTGAATAGCGGCGCAGAGAACCTGACAGTTCCCACAATGGAGCATGTGGCTCCGGACGTACACTCCATTGTGTGAAGTAGTGAATTGCGTCCGCATCCGAATCCACCAGAAATGAAGATCATCTTGAGTAACACCAGTTACAGAACGGCCGGTGTTATACGTAATGTGAACCCGGCCTTAGGCTATGTTCACACGTGATAAGGCACATGACCCATGGCTCTATTTATTCCTATGGAGCCGTCAATAAAGCCAATGGAAAGAGCCGAGTAAGCTGGAAGAGTGCCTATTTGGCTCTTTCCGGTTGCTCAATCGGAATGAAGTGCCATACCTGCGACTCTATTCATAACAAATAAGCCAGGGACCAGATATAAAGATCGTTTTTTTTTTTCTTGAACAACCTCTATAATGCAATCAATTTCTGTACCTTAATAGATACTGGCCCATGTAGGTTTGTAATATCCCACTCAGCAAAGACTTTTTACCACCTGTGTTGCCCATATGTCCTCACAGATTGTAAGCTTGTTTACTTATTTTATTGTTTTTTTCTTTCATTTATATGTTACTATTTAATTTTCTTCATATTTATACTCTTTGAAACTTTGGCACTGTAATTTACAGGTACTTTGGAATATAAATTATTATTATAAGAATAGAGAAGAAAATCATAATTATTATTATTGCATTATTGCATTTTAACCAATTTTCACCCCTGTAGTCCCTGTATCTAACTGTTACTTTTATCTGAGCTTTCCTTTCATCGCACTTCAACTTGCTCAAATTCCCCAATCCCTTCCATAGGATTCTATAGGCAGCATGTAACCTGATCTAACGGTTAACTTCCCGATGCATTTCTCAGATGGAAAAAAAATGAGATGTAAACAGAGCCTAATATATACAGCCTTGTTTCCTATAATTATATGATTTATTTTAAATATAATTATATTAACACTAATCTACAGAGAAATATATTTCTTCACATAAAAATTAAAAGAATTGTTTTTACACAGCAAATTAACGTCTAAACCCATAATTACGTATTCCCATAAATTATCTTTCACGTATTTTTCTTTTACAGCTTGCTAGAATGGAAAAGCTCCCAAACAGCAAAAAATATTATTCCAAATGTGGCCTTAATGACAGCATTATGAGATATATCATCATAATTAAAGGACAAGCAAAAGCAGGAAAGGAGAACAGAAATGATTAGATAACTGGGTAGCAACCAGCTGCAATTACAGGACACACATTAAAGTCTCTTTAGAAATATTACAAATCCCTGACCAACTTTTTTTATGTAAACGAGTTTGGTGATTGTTGCTGTTTTAATAGGTTTCTTTGCATTCAAAATGAACGAATGAAGAAAAATACATATTCGTACTGTGTTAGCCAGCAGGTAGAAAAGATAAGATGAAAAGTCCTCAGTAGCAAACAACCAAAATATGTTAGGCTATGTTCACACAAAGTCCAGCTTTGTGAGTCTGAAATAACGGACGTCATTTAACTATCTAGCCTGTCTAGTACAATGATGGCTGTTGGCACATTATTCTAGTTTGGTTATACTTATTGGCCTTTGGGTGTGTCTTAATTGAAAGTTTCATTGAATTTAATAGTAAAAACAATGAAAGAACGGCGGAAAAAAGAAAAGCTGTGTGTGAACAACTTAAAAATAACGTCCTCTGTTTGCAAAACACGTCCAAAAATTACTGTCATGATCATTATTTTGGCGTCTGCGGAGATAACATCCGTTATTCAATCCATTGTGCGCATTGGACGTCCGTCTTTTCATTGACTGCAATGCATTGCATTGCAGGCAGTTAAATCGCGGCAATAACGGACGTTATTTTAAATTGCAAAAGTGGCCATGTTTTCTCTATTTTTGATGTTGTGTGAACATAGCCTTATAGTGTTAGGTGTAAATGCCCAAACAATCTAGAAACCTTGCCATTTGATATTTTTTTGTCATCCAGCCATTAAAACGTATCACATGCTAAGGATTATCTAAAGAAAGGGATAGAAGAGGAAACTACCTTGTACGATTCCCTTGTTTATTTTAGTGTAGTGATGTATATAGCTGGGTTTAACAATGATGTTCTCTAGCTGGATGGTGACAACAGCTACTTTAGTGAAATGAATGCAATGTCAGACAACTTACCAATACTTTTACTGCTTAAATGCAACATTAGATATAACCGGGCAGGGCCAAGTCCAGGTTTTTATGAGCTCTTGGGTGACAGAGTGTCACAGCCGCGGCGGCGTCCCGCGTTCCGGGCCGCCGCCGCGACCGCTTCCTGCCCCATGCAGCAGCCGGTGTCCATAGTCGGGGACCCGGCGCTGCTATCACCTCGGCCCCGGGGGGCGCCTCACCTCTCCACGCTCCTGTCTCCCGCTGTGCCGGCCGGCGCGCGCGTCCCCGCCTCCTAGGGCGCGCGCGCGCCGGCTGTCTCAGATTTAAAGGGGCAGTGCGCTCCTAATTGGTAGTTGCACCTAATCACTCCCTATAAATCCCAGCATGCCCTGTCCCCTGTGTTGGAGCCTCTACATGCTTCCCATAGCGTTTGGCCCAGCTCCCTGTTGTTCCTGATACCTGTCCGCTACCTGGTCCCTAGTCCTTGTTCCTGTTTCCTGCCCGCTACCCAGTCCCTACTCCTAGTCCCTGGTTCCTGCTTCCCGTCTCACTGCTGTTCCCGTGTTCAGCCTGTCACCTGCGGTACGCCTACACGCCACTGTCAGTACCTACTCCTGCCACGCCTCGCCTGCCGTCACCAGCAACCAAGCCAGGGGTAGCGACCTGGGGGTCGCCTGCCGCAGCAAGTCCATCCCGCCTTGCGGCGGGCTCTGGTGAAAACCAGCGGCCCCTTAGACTCCGCTCCCTGGTGAGGTTTGTGCCATCGCTGGTGCCGGTCCAGTGGATCCACTACTCCGGGCGTTACAGTAGGCTCCAACCATGGATCCCGGCGAGGTGCCCGATCTCCGTGACGTCGCCAGAGTGGTCACTCAGCAGGCGCAACAAATCCAGAAACAGTCACAGCAGATCCAGCAACTCACTGCCGCCTTACAGCAGCAGACTACTGCCCAGCGCACACCACCTCCTGACGCTTCTTCTTCACTCCGACTGGCCCTCCCAAGCAAGTACTCTGGGGACTCTAAGTTGTGCAGAGGATTCTTGACTCAGTGCACCATGCACATTGAACTTTTGAGTAGTCAGTTTTCCACCGAGCGCTCTAAAGTGGCTTTCATCATCAGCCTATTAGAGGGTAGAGCCCTGGCCTGGGCCACGCCACTGTGGGACCGTGATGATCCAGTTGCTGCCAATCTCCGGGCCTTCCTATTCGAGTTTCGCTCCGTCTTTGAGGAACCTGCCCGTGCTTCTTCAGCCGAGACTGCTCTCCTCAACCTCTCTCAAGGCAGCTCCTCTGTTGGTGACTACGCCATCCAGTTCCGCACCCTGGCAGCCGAATTGGACTGGAACGAGGCCGCCCTAGTGGCCACCTTCAAGAAGGGCCTGTCTAGTCGTGTGAGAGACGTGCTCGCTGCCCGAGACCTGCCTACCTCCCTGAACGAACTCATTCTACTGGCCACCCGAGTTGATACTCGTTTTTCGGAGAGGGAGGAGGAGGTTCGGCATGAACATTTACTAACCCGTTCCCGTCGCCATCCCCAGCTGGCGCCGGTTTTCCAGAATCCTGACCTTTCGATGTCCCAACCCTCTCCTGAGATTCCTATGCAGGTGGAACGGGCTCACCTGACGCCTGATGAAAGAATCCGGCGCCTGGAGCAGAATCTCTGTCTCTATTGCGGGGGTTCCGATCACTTCCGGCTGGGATGTCCCCTACGTCCCCAAACATCCGGAAAATGCTCGCACCTAGGTCCGGTGGGACAGGTGTCCCTAGGTGTGAATGCCACCATTCCAAGTCTGTCTATGCCAGTTTCCATCCGGACTCTCTCAGGACGAAATCATCAGACTACTGCCTTCCTCGATTCTGGGTCAGCAGGCAGTTTTATTGCGGCAACATTGGTCCAAAGATGGCGGCTACCCGTGACCCGACTAGCCAGGCCCCTGACTATCTCCTCGGTCACAGGCGAAATTCTTACCGACCGTGTGTATTACCAGACCGCACCTTTAGTCCTCCAGGTGGGTCCTTTACATCAAGAAAAGATATCCTTCTACGTCCTGCCCCATTCTTCCCCCGCGGTCCTCCTGGGACTCCCGTGGCTGCAAGAACATGCCCCTCAACTGGACTGGAGAACCGGGGAGATTCTCAGTTGGGGTCAGGACTGTTCCAACCAGTGTCTCAGGTCACCTCAGACCAAGTGTACTATGTCGTTTCCTGTCCCAGCCAAGCCTCTATCCGACCTACCGGCAGAAGACCAAGACTCGGTGGATGCCTTCTCTGCCGAGGTGTACCCTCTCTCCGTACCCAAGACTAAGGTCGGGTCCTCTCACCACCGGGAGAACTTACAGAAGGTCCTCGTCCACAGACCCACAGTCCCTTGCCATGTTTTACCGCCTGATCGCCTAGCACCAGTCGTCACCTCCTCGCTTCGGAGAGTACCCCCCGGAAAGACTCATGTTCACCCTGCGCTTCGAAGAGGTATTTTGAAGTGGGGTCATTCCTCGTTGGAGGCCGGGCACCCTGGAGTCCGTAAGACCGGCCAACGGATCTCTCGCCACTACTGGTGGTCCAGTTTGTTTCAAGATGTCAAAGACTTTGTGGCTTCCTGTGCCATCTGCAGGCAAGAAAGAGGGGGAGGCCAAAGGGGGGGGGTACTGTCACAGCCGCGGCGGCGTCCCGCGTTCCGGGCCGCCGCCGCGACCGCTTCCTGCCCCATGCAGCAGCCGGTGTCCATAGTCGGGGACCCGGCGCTGCTATCACCTCGGCCCCGGGGGGCGCCTCACCTCTCCACGCTCCTGTCTCCCGCTGTGCCGGCCGGCGCGCGCGTCCCCGCCTCCTAGGGCGCGCGCGCGCCGGCTGTCTCAGATTTAAAGGGGCAGTGCGCTCCTAATTGGTAGTTGCACCTAATCACTCCCTATAAATCCCAGCATGCCCTGTCCCCTGTGTTGGAGCCTCTACATGCTTCCCATAGCGTTTGGCCCAGCTCCCTGTTGTTCCTGATACCTGTCTGCTACCTGGTCCCTAGTCCTTGTTCCTGTTTCCTGCCCGCTACCCAGTCCCTACTCCTAGTCCCTGGTTCCTGCTTCCCGTCTCACTGCTGTTCCCGTGTTCAGCCTGTCACCTGCGGTACGCCTACACGCCACTGTCAGTACCTACTCCTGCCACGCCTCGCCTGCCGTCACCAGCAACCAAGCCAGGGGTAGCGACCTGGGGGTCGCCTGCCGCAGCAAGTCCATCCCGCCTTGCGGCGGGCTCTGGTGAAAACCAGCGGCCCCTTAGACTCCGCTCCCTGGTGAGGTTTGTGCCATCGCTGGTGCCGGTCCAGTGGATCCACTACTCCGGGCGTTACACAGAGCCTTAGTAAGCCCCTCATCCTCATCAGACACTGACACACAGCACTTAAAGCGACTCTGTACCCACAATCTGACCCCCCCCGCCAAAGCACTTGTACCTTCGGATAGCTGCTTTTAATCCAAGATCTGTCCTGGGGTCCGTTCGGCAGGTGATGCTGTTATTGTCCTAAAAAATAGCTTTTAAACTGGCAGCCCTGTGTTAAACGGCCATGGCCTACAATATCTGTGCCCTAACTTTGCACCACCCCTCAGTCTCTCCTCTCCACCCTCTTCATCATAAGGAATGCCCTAGAGCATTTTCTCCCGTCTGAACATTACACAGGTGCCTTAACGATCCATCCCATGTGCCGTGCTGATACAGGTGAGGAGTAGGAGACAATCTGCCTGGAGCATTCCTAATGATAAGGAGGGTGGGGAGGAGGGACAGAGAGGTGGTGCCAGCCTAATGCATACACAATCTAGGCCACGGCTGTTGGGCAAAGGGCTGCCAGTTTAAAAGTAGTTTTTTAGGAAAATAACTGCATCACCTGCAAATCTTGGATTAAAAGCAGCTATCCGAAGGTACAAGTGATTTGGGGGGGGGGGCGGTCAGATTGTGGGTACAGAGTCGCTTTAAAGCTCAGTCTTTTCCCTCTTCCTCTCTGTCAGGCTGTTCTCCACACTGTAAGATTGAGGACCTTCGGGTCATGTGATCAGGTCCTTTACCCTTTTCACTCTCTGTACAGGTCCTGCTCTGCCTCCTTTGTCTTCGGATTTTAAGCCCGCTCACCCTGCACTTTAGTGAGCAGCCTGGATATTAGAAGACCGCCCCCCTCCCTCTTGGCCTCTAGAGGCTTGTGGGCCCCGGCACTTGCCCAAGAAAGACCTGTGCTGACACCAACCCTGTAACTGGGTCACATAAAAGTTGTGTCCAGTTCAAACTTCTACCAGAAAAGAAATAAGAGCATGGCCAAGGAGAGACCAAGCCCTGGCACTTCCCAACTTAGCCATAAAGCAAATCTGTACCCCACCCCATCGCTGGTACCATTTCTTGTGTCAGTCCATGCATGTTTTCCTCCTAGTTCTGTAGGAAGGGGGAATGCCAGAAGAAAAAAAACGGACGCCATGGATTGACTCAATTTATATATATATATATATATATATATATATATATATATATATATATATATATATATATTTTTTATTTTTTTTTATTTTTTTTTTTAATTATTTTTTTTAAGGAACAATAACTGTTCGCATGTCTAATGATGTTAAATATTCTTACAAATGACAGTAATGTTTGAACGGTTTAATCACAGGTCTGCTATGTATACCAGGTCTATAGATTTGAGTATAACTTCGAAAACGCCAAGGCTTAAGCCAGCAGTGAAAAGCCAGTAAGCTCTGCAGCACTGTGAGAAAAAGAACAAGTAGACGGTTACGTGAAGCAGTGAATCTATCTTTCCTAGTTAGTAAATTTAGTTTGAGAATCTCTCCAGATGATCTACAAATTTTAGAGTTCATTTTATTTGGATTGCATGTATCTAATAATTTGGAATATTAGAGATTGTGCACACATTGTAAAGCTATAAAGGCTTCTAGCATATTATTATGTTAGGGCATGTAGTAAATGAAGTGTAACAATGTAATCATAGACACACTATTAATTACTGTTTATCCACCAGAATCTACCGGTTCAGCTATTAGCATTTATAATTAATTTATAGCGGTTGGAAGGACTCAGTAATCTCTAACATACACTTGACAGATGTTGAAGAAAATGTGTTACCTTGCCAACATAGCTATTATAAGGTTTGTCTCCTCTACTTTACATTATTGAGTTTTCCCTTTCAGAGACTTTCACTATTAATTCTAGTAATATAGCCCACAGTTATCATAATATGCTGAATATAGCTGAAGATATTTCACTATTTACTACCAATGGATAAGAAATTTTTAAAATGAATACAATTTAAAAGATTAAAAATGATAGAATAGGGTGACCTACTTTATTTCATAAAGAATTATTATTTAGGTAAAACTATCAATTCCAGAAGATTGAAATTTTTCAGACCCTTACAAACATTGAGTTATGTTAATGTCAACTGAGTATCTGTCAGGGGCTGTCTGGCTCCCTGCATCGCCAAAGCGTGCTGGTGGCCCCTTGCCGACAGCGCCCTTGACAAACGGACCAGCCCCAGCCGAGCAGCACCTATGTGGGATATTATTAATCACTGACTAGCGGCCGGCACCGCCAGTCAGCTTGTGGTTTTGGTCTGGGGCTGGAGTCTCATCCCCAATCACGCCTGGGACTGGGACTCCAGGTCTCATAATTATTCTTCCCTGCCTGCAATAGAGCCTCATACCCTGAGTTAATTCTTGACCTAGCAATTGTTCCTGATTTGTATTCCTGGTTCCCTGACTTTTTGGCATTTGACTATTTGCCTACCCCTTGGATTACGTTTTTGTACCGAGCAGACCGCTAATCGCCAACCCTGACCTCTGACCTCATTTATTTGTATTTGTCTTGTCCATGTTTAGTGTCACATCTGCATAGGCTAGGGACTGTCGACCAATTGTCTACTGCCTCCTAGTGGATCCTGCTGCTCACCAAAGGCACAGGGAAAGGTAAGTTAGTACTTGTAATCAATTTCCCCCCTGGCCCTGCCTGCTGATGGATTTTATAATCCCCCAGACTTCTTCTTTAAACATATATGACTTCCCACTGGGGGCGGGCTGACCCGCCTCCAGTGCTTCAGCCCCGGTACCCCTGGACTGAACGGCACCGTACATGGGAACCGGGCTGCGCTTTCCTGCACCGGCCCCGATCTATCCGAAGGTCCTGTTAAACATAAAGTAAACATATTAGCTTATTTATGTGGAATGACTATCACGACTGATTACACCCTTTTTATACTTACTTGAAGTCTTTTTATTAACGAGATAATTGCTCACAATTAAGTTAATAGTAAGGTGGGAGTCAACTTAAAGATTACCTGTCATCAAAAATAGCTTTTTATGCATTATCAGATATGTTGACTGATGACAGTGCTGAGACGCACTGTGATCAGGATATATAGCTAAGGAGAGGACGCGGCAGCAGTGCGATGCACTCCCCGGCCGGCCACTAGTTCAGTATGTTTAATCTCATAGACTTACATGGTTGGAATATGCTGTTACAGAGATACAGCCTGGGAGTGAATGGCACAGCTGCCGCGCTCTCTGCCCCCTCCCCAATGAAAGTTTAAATCACCCTCTTCCACATTTTACTAATAAAAATATGTGAACTATTTTTAAAATAAACATACTTGTTATCGTAGTGCTTGGAATTGACCTATTAAAATATAATAATAATGTCCCCACACAGTGAACAGCGCAAGTGAAGAAATGGGGGGGGGGGGTTACACACACCAGGATTGTTGATTTTTTTTTTAGTCTGTATAACAAAAAAATACGATAAAAAGATCCCCCTTACACCAATAAGATGCCAATAAAAACTATAGATCATGACCGACCACATAGGTAAAAACAATAAAAATATTTTGGCTCCTAGAAGGCAAGGAGGAGAGCACTGTTGCAATGTGACCTGTATATTGGTGCATTACCGACCTGCGGTCATGTAAGGGTTAGTGATCCCAAATGTACCAATGTCTATACTTAAAAAAGATCTAACAAATTGTCAAAAAGTTCATGGGCTGATTAATACAGTGATTTATGTTACTCATGTTATTTACAGAAAGATGTTGCTCACCTGGACCAGGCTTACAGAAGGGCCTCCAGATGGTGGCGCAGCCAATTGCATTCAGTAAAAAAAAAAGCCACTAAAACCAACCCATGTAAATGAGCTAATGGTACTCAAGTGGAGTATAAAAACTATAACATTTTATTCTAAAAACAGGTACAACGCATTGCGGCTCCTAAAATAACTGTGGAGCCTTCATCAGGTTCATGAAGCGTTTTCCCCGTCTCTCTTTTTCGCTACTCATGTGATTTGTAATATTACACTAACAAACTCTACGAACTTTGATTACATTATTTTCCTCACTCTCCTGGGCACACAGAAACTCATAATGGGAGATTTAGTATGACCTGCTTTTTATAGATCAGTCTTAAATCAATGTAAATTACAGTAAGAAACATCAAAGTTCGGTACCTTGTCTTTAAAGTGTCTCTGTCGTTATAACTTTCAAAATCTAAATCAACAGTAGATGTGATATGAAGCAAGTTTGCAATTTACATTCATTATTTTAGTTGTTGTTATCATGCTGTAAAACAAAGCTGTACTTACCAGAAATCCAGGTCCAGTCTCCTGAAGGCAGATTTTGTGACTTGTGCTGCTTGAAAAAAAGAGACTAAACACAGGAATTCCGGCCAGTACAGAGAGTCACGGCTCAATGTGTCCATCAATCACATGACTGCCTTCTCTCTGTGAGCGCTTAGATGGCCTGGGATACACAGAACTTCCTGTTTTCTGACTGTTTCCTGCTTTTAAAAAAAAAAAAAAAAAAGTCAGAAAACAGGAAGTGTTGTGTTTTCCATGATAACTAAAAAAAAAAATAAAATAATGAATGTAAATTGCAAACTTGCTTTATATCACATCTACTGTTGATTGAGATTTTGACAGCTATAACGACAGTGACACTTTTAAGTCAAAAAATAATTGCTCATACCAGATGTATATTTGCACTGCTTTTCGTACCGTATTCCGGTTAAGAAATTAATACATTTGTCAAAATATTGATGACCATGCCCCACCTATGAAACTCCACCCACTTTTCTTGCCACCTTTCAGGAATAAAAAGTTGCAAATGATATGGCCAGTGCTAGCAATTCACAGAGCAATCAGCCAAGGCTGCGCTGATTACCTAAAATTTGTCCGCTATTTCTGAACGCATAATCTTTCCACGCTTTTACTTCGGTAATCAAAGCCACAAGCACATTGATTATTTAATTACACAAAATCAAATAAAATATATTTCTTCACATTTGCCTAAACATGAGAATTCTCTTGATAAAACCCTACTTTACAAATCATTTTGTTAACCTGACCGCATATCATTACTTCCTTCATTACCAACTCCCGTATTAGGCTCCCATTGAATGTGTCATGGAGCTATAATTCACGCTGACTTGAAACTGCCTTTAGTAAAGATGAGGCTAATGGATATGGTGCTGGGCTGTAAAATGCATAGTCACAGCAAATGCTGGCAAACTGCCGCGAGTGTTCATTAAGTTTGCAGCTGCATCGGAAATTATAACAGCCCAAAAGTTAGAAGGACTAAATTGTACTATAAAATAAAAGGGCAACTCACATATAAAGAGATGTTTTAGACAGGAAATTATAGGCATACAGTTAACATGGCGAAAAAAAAAAAAAAAAAAACACATTAAAGCAAATTCTATCACTCACCTGCAGTGTTAACGTTTTTAGAAAAACTACACCAATGCTATAGTGAAGTTTTAAAGAGAAAATAATGACATATTTTATTCCTGAAATTTCTCATTCGAGTAGCCCGAAAGTTTTTCCACCCTTCTGTTATAAATGTCACTACATTGTTTCATCAGTTAGAATTCTCATAAGTATAAACCACACCTACAAAATCTCTCTTGGATGACTTGGCATTGAATGATAATAGCTTTTTAAAGGGGTTGGCCACTTTATAGTAATCTTTTTCAGAGTACCATATTAAAAAGTTTATGCAAAGCCATTTAATGCGGCTTATAATGGGAGGTTGTTTCTATTTCTCAAGGTGTATCATTAAAGAGTTATAGGCCATGTTCACACAACGTAAGTTTAATTGTTGCAAATCGGCAACAACAGCCGTGACTAATACTAAACTTACATTGTGCTGCTGTTAGAGGGAATCCCAGCCAGAGTGTATGTACAAAGTATACACTTCAGCCGGGATTGCTTTATTGAATAGCGGCTGCACATCCCTTAAGGTCACACAATGGAGAGTGTAGCTCCATTGTGTTCAATGGACAATTGGGATGCGGGCGCACACTTCAATTCAGCACAAATGAAGATCATCCGGCCGATACTGCAGTACCGGCCAGGATAATCTTCACTAATACGGGCCGGTGTTTCAAGATGTGTTTTGGGTTACCTCCATTGAGCGGTCTTAAGGTACCTGCTGATCATCTGTTAAAGGGGTAGTGCGGCGCTAAACAATTATTCACTAAATAACACACATTACAAAGTTATACAACTTTGTAATATATGTTATGTTAGTGAATCGCCCCCTTCCCCGTGTTTCCCCCCACCCACACCAGACCCGGAAGTGTAGTGCTCTATACATATTTGCTTCCTGCCGACCCTATCCACCATCTTGTGCCAATTATGTCATCTTTGGACGGACGGACGAACCGCTCCGACCGTCCCTAGTGCCGGCCGCCCTCTGCAGCGTCATCAGCTGCTCAGCACAGTGAATAATTGTTTAGCGCCGCACTACCCCTTTAATATGCCTTCTTAGGATCAGGCGGTTATTTATGTCTTGGACTATACTTCAATATTTGCGGATAGTCTTGGACTGACTAGGGTACCCTGCCTTCTGTGCTAGGTAATTGTTGCATAATGATACTTGTACACACCTGTAGTTAAGAATTATATGTTATGTTTATTAAAAAATTAAAAAAAAAAAGTTTATACAATTATAATTTATAATTACTCACAGTTGCTTTCAGTGTGCCCCTTAGTGCTCCTATACAAGGCATACATGGTCACGTGATTGTCTATGCTCAGCCAAATTATGGATGGGATCACTGTCTATACTCCTGAGGATGGCATGGTAGGGTGATGTGTTCCTTCATAAAAGCATTGTGGGAAACAGCTGTAACAACTGCAAATCACATAAACTTTAATACAGTACTCTAAAAAAAAATAACTAAAAAGCAGTCAACCCCTTTGAGGAATAGTACTGTATAAGAAAGAATTATTCATACAGGCTAGTGGAAAGGCTGATCATGGTGGCTCTTATATACCATACTTTCCGGTGTATAAGATGACTTTTTAGCCCTGAAAAATCTTCTCAGAAGTTGGTCGTGGTCATATACGTCGGGTATGGTTTCCCCATACGGTGGCGGGGCTCAACATGGCCGCATCCACACCGCATGGAACGACCACTGTAAAAAACAGTTTCCCAGCCTCCGCGCGTCTTCTGTCCCGTTCCCGGCCAGGCACTGTGACGTTCATGGGCTGAGTCGGGGATCCCCAAAGCTCTCCCCAGCAGCTGACAGTCTCATCGGAGAAGCTCAGAGACGCTCGGCTGCCGGGAGAGCTTCAGAAGAATGACAGAGGCTTTGGGTACTTCTGGAGCCTCCGGAAGCCTGTTTCATTCTTCCGGCAGCCAAGCGTCTCCGATGAGATGCTTGGCTGCTCGGGAGAGCTTCGGGGATCCCCACGCAGTCAGTGTACGTCACACTGCCTGCACCGGGAACGGGACAAGAGGTGGGCAGAGGCCGGGAACGGACCCCAGGGGAGTTAACTGTTTTTTTATTTAGCTGCAGTTAACATTTTCTAGCGTATAAGGCGAACCCCTGACAATCTTCTTAAAAGTCAGGGGTCGTCTTGTACAACCAGTCGCCTTTTACGCCAGAAAATACGGTATGTATATATATTTATATACCATATAAAAAAATACACAGGGAAACCAATGTTTTCCAATTAATATTTATTCAATAAACCAAGCCAACAAAATACACTCAATTCCTGCTCGTTGCCCACTTTCAGCCCATGCTATTATACACAGACAGCAATTGGGGGAGGGGGGCGGTGTGCTGCGGGAGGTACTTCCTATAAGGTCCTTAGATCATCCAGGTGGCTGGGTCTGCTGCAAGCGCTTCTATTTCATGGAGCGATGTGCAGCAGAACGTCGCTGTCGTTATCGTCATTTTTCAACCTATTGAAAGACCACAATCAGCCAACACTGTGCATGTCGGCTGATCATGGTCTTTTAACTGGAGCTATTACACCAAAGGATTATCATCTGGAATAGCCAGTAATCAGCCAAGTATGGTCAATAATCATTTAGTGTAAAAGGGCCCTTAGTTACCATAGCCCTTATAGCTGCTGGAAGAGCAGGAAGCACTGAAACACAAACATGGGTATTGCAGTGTAAATGGGCAGCCATTTTGATTCTTTTAACAGCATTAAAGGGGTTATCCAGGCAACAAAAACAATATTCTACACCCCCCCCCCCCTTCCCAATACCACCCTATGTCTATTATACATGTATAACCTATCTTGCATCAGCTCTGCTACATCATCAGCTAGTATGGAATACATACTGGGATGATTTGATGCAAAATCAGTGGAAAAAAAAACTGTTCTGTGTTTACTGTGCAATAATTATGACAGCAGTGGGCAGGGGGGTGAGTACGCAAATGGACCAATCAGGAAAATGCTTGTAACTCAGGATGGGCAGCAGCTAGAAAGACAGAAGACAGATCAAAATACAAAGATTGACTTGGTGAGTAAGACCAGCTAGTATTTCATTTTTTTTGCTCTTAGGTGGTTAACCCCTTTAGGAATGGCAATTATTTTACAATTAACAGTAAATGCTGCCTTTGGGTTTATATTATTATTATGGACTTTGGAGACATACTATAATGGCCAAGCTGCATCTTTCTACTAGCACAAAGCAATAATATCTACATTTTACTAAAGAAAACAGTTAAGTAAAATAATATTTTTTGTCTTTTCTTTTTAAACTGTCTTTCTTGTTATACCCAGATTTATGAAGCATGTGTTTGCCAAATTACACTTCACAGTTTTCCACTATGGCTCCTGGTTTATACAAATTGAATGAAAAGCTGCTAGCGCTTTTTTAATTTGTCTGGTTTCACACAAATTTAGTAAAACCCAAGAATATGACTTCAAGTGCATCACAGTTACATTGAATATATGTGACCTGCATCCAAAAATGAACATATCGTTATAAACAAAAGCAGTGGGTATAAAAGTACGAGAGGGCCTTTAGGAATACTGCGGTTTACTAAAGCATCTTGTCTAATTTAAAACAGCAGATATAAAAGTACATAGCATTCTCCATGGCTTTCTACGTACGCAGGAGAACGTAACCAGAATGTGGATAAGGGGCACATAACAGTTACACATATTAGAATTTAATTACCTGTACCTTCCAAACAGAATATACTTTATTTTTTATAATGAACTTCTGAACTGTATCTACTTTATCCTGTTTTTGTCTTTTTTTCTCTATTTTTACCTCTATTCAGTGCAGAATACAAGGACTTAACAGGTATTAGCCTTTGTACTTAGAGGTTGACGTCATAAAACCTCAGTGACTACAACTTGGTTTGCATGCATCGCTGCCTTCCAAATTGAGTTTGTTTTTGCTTTTAATCCATTTTAGGATTTCATGGTTACATGTGATTAGACCTGCCCTTATCTATTTTTTCGTTGTTTTGTGCAAAAGTAATAAAAATAAAGAGTTATTATTGTACTAAAGCCGTGGTTAAAGTAATTGATCCGAACAAATTTGAGCCGTTTCTACAAAGCATTTAAAGTCCTCTTGGCCTCCTAGCAAATCCTTGAAAATCTCTAATAACAAAGGAATCTTAAAGCAACCAATTAGTTCCTGAACAATACATAAAGATATTTTTAGTTTGTCTTAAATCCTATGTAATGATTCCGAGAGTGTTGCTTTTTATCTGGTTCAGTAACACTGAGAAAAAAGCAAAGATTTGGAAGGCAGTGTTCCTAGAATCTTTGTATTCAAAACATACATTTTTAATTTACTTTCCTTTTAAATACTTTTATTAAATTTTCATTTAAAATTGTAAAATGATTATACTAACAGCATAATGAAAAAAAAATACTTAACCCCACATATACTTAACCCCTTCACTATATGGCTATATACGTTCCTGCTGCACATACCACGTGCAGCAGGACTGTATATAAACGTTCCTGTCTAAGAAGAGGTTTAAAGTGTGCAGGGCCGTTTAAATGGGATCGGCCCTGCACACATTAGAGTCCCCAGACCCGTTAATGACAGGCAGCTGTGGTCCCGCAGCTGCCTGTCATTAACCCTCTTAACGTTTCAATAAGATTTTACCAGTTGTTATATGGCTCAGTGGTAGAACGGCAGGATCGTCAGGTATGTGATATGGGCTTGATGTCCATGCAGACCATAGTGAGTCAAAAGAATTAGTATTGCCTCTGCCATATGCAATTAACCCTCCCCAACACCGTGATGCAGAGTGATTAAGGTAGTCAGCAGGCATGGCTGCGGGGGTCCTGATCACATGTGCCGACAGGCGGGGGTAAGCCACTAACCTCCATCTTGTCTGATCTTCAATCTGCTCAGTCTCTGAGGCAGACTCTGAACAGATTGCCGATAATACTGATGAATGCTGTGCTATGGCATAGCATAGATCAATATATGCAATCAGAGCATTGTATATATAAGTCCCCTAAGGGACCTATATATGCAATGCAAAATATGTAAAGAAAAAAAAAAGTTTTAAAACGTATTTTTTTTTTTTTTTTAAAAAGCCCTAATAAAATGTCCCAATAAAATTTTAAATCACCCCTTTTCCCATTATACAAATAAAGGTATTAAAAAAATAAACATATTACATTTCGTAGCATGCAGAATTGTCCTATATATTAAACTATAACAATATTGTTCCTGCACGGTGAACAGTGTGAATGAATAGCGGCGGAAAAAACACCAGGAATGCAATTTTTTTTTAAATTATATATTACAAAAACATAAACATTTTTCTCTTACACCAATATGAACCAATAAAAAGTAGAGATCATTGCGCAAAAAATGACACCCCAACCAGCCCTGAAGGTGGAAAAATAAAAGCTCTATGCCTCTTAGAAGACGAGGTCGGGACATTGCTTTAGTTTGACCCGGGCATCAATGTCACTAGCATTTTTTCCCCATAGACTTAAATGAGGGTTCGATATTCGATCAAATAGTCGAACATCGTGGTCTGTTCAATTCGAATTTTGAATATTTCACTACTCGCTTATGTCTATCATTATAGTTGAAAAGTTGTACTAAGCCTGCAGGCATTACACAAAGTAATATTGTGCTGTAGATGTAGATTTTTGTCCTCCAAAAAATTGTGTGTGCAAGAAGGTATACACATCCTGTAGTTTTGAAAGATAAAACCTTTTTTTTGCCCAGGCATGCGTCTTTGATTCTTACCCGGGAAAGTGAGAGATTAAGCATATTTAGCATATTTTCTCTGGATTAAGCCTCGAAGGAACCCTTTACATGAATTGAGAATCTGTGTGAACTGAGTTCTATGTCACTGCATACTGTAAGTAGTTTCATAGTGATTTTGAAGGTGACCGATTCCCTATAACCATGAATGGTGACAAAGATATTTTAGCATTGTTATTGCTGTTATTATGACTCTGAGAGTTATACAAATCACCAATATACATTTATTGCGGGAAATGCTTATAAAGTGTTTTTTTCCCTGCACCTACTAATGCATCAAGGCTTCCCTTCCTGGATAAAACGATGATGTCACTTCCTGGATAACATGGTGATGTCACTTCCTGGATAAAATAGTGATGTCACCCAACTCCCAGAGCTGTGCGGGCTGTGGCTGCTGGAGAGGAGGATGGCAGAGGGATGCTCAGTGTCCCTCCAGTGCCCTGTGTCCCTCAGTGTCCCCCTGCCATCATCCTCTCCAGCAGCCACAGCCCGCACAGCTCTGGGAGTCGGGTCGTGACATCACCATGTTATCCAGGAAGTGAAGCCTTGATGCAGTAGTAAGTGCAGGGAAAAAAGTACTTTATGTGCATTTCCCATAATAAGTGTATAATGGTGATTTGCATAACTTTTGGGGGGCAACACAATACTTTAATAAAAATTTTCACCGGACTTCTCCTTTAATTAAATTTGAAAAGTGAAAAAAATTGCAAAAAGTTTTTCCTTGTAAACAAAGACTTATATTTACTTAATATAAAAACAATTCAATACCATAGATACCAAATGATGAATTCTTAAAGCGACTCTGTACCCTCCTCATCATTAGGAATGCTCCAGACAGATTGTCTCCTATTCCTCAGCTGTGTCAGCACGGCACATGGGCTGGATTGTTAAGGCACCTGAGCATTGTTCAGACAAGAGAAAATGTTCCAGTGGCATTGCTAATGAAGAGGGTGGGGAGGAGGGCAAAGGTGGGGTGCAAAGTTAGGGCACAGATACTCCCCTTGGGCACGAGGCTGAGTGTTTAAGAGTTGTTTGTTAGGACAATAACTGCATCACCTGCCAAACGGACCCCAAGACAGATCTTGGATTAAAAGCAGCTATCCGAAGGTACAAGTGGTTTGGGGGGGGGGGGGGGGTCAGATTGTGTGTACAAAGTCGCTTTAACACACTCCAATCTTTGTCCCCAGTGTCTCTAGAAGATATTCTTCATGAAGTAGACCTCTAAGTACTGTAAACTTCCATTCAACCTCCTTGCCCTCAAGTAAGCCATTCTTGGGTCTTCTATCTCTCTGCCCTCTTTCACCTAGAAGACAGTGCTTCCTCCAGCCTGGAGACTCTTATGATCAAAGACCTGTTTTGTTATTTCTTCATGTTGTTATCTTCTTATAAAACATGCCTATTCTTCATCGTTTTTCAGCTGTACCCACCTCTTACCTTTGGCTGTCGGTATAAGGTGTATGGGGCTCTCCATCAAAAAATGATGTCAGTGGAAATAGAGCTTGGGCATGATGGAAAATCCTAACCCAATCCCTTTGTTATTGTAGAGATAAGTCCCAGCTAGAACTCCCTGGCTGTGCCGAACATTCCTGTGTATCGGAAAGATAGGGCCGGATGGGAGATAAAACTGACGTCCAGATAGTCATTTGGCTTTCAGTTATTCAAGGTGTATGCCCACCTTAGGTTAGCATCTGTAAGAGATACCTGGGAAACTCAAAGAATACATGTCAGAATCAATGTTACCAATTATCCTTCTTCACACTGATAAGGTTAAGACCTCTCAGACATTCTGCCAATCTCTCCACTCTCAATGTTTAATTTACAGTTTAAAAAAATCCTATAATTAAATCATATTATAAGTCTTTCATATCCATATGAAACAAGTGCATAGCAGTAATGCAACTAAAAGTAATCTATATAATTAATGTGTAAATGTCTTGATATTTACAATGTGGTGCTGTAGTTTTTGCTATCTATTCCGTCTATGCCTTTATAAGAAAAACAATATTATCCATGGAAACTGTGCTATTTTTGTGATATCATAGCCCTCGCTTCACGGTAACATGATCACGTGAACAAAATATAAATGGACACGTTGAAATAATCAAACAAGTATAATATAATAGCTTATATGGATCCTAATAAAATTATAACTAGACATGAATGGGGAAAAAATTACAGTAACCAATGAATAATCCAATGGAACACATAACTTTCACAACAGTTTCTCAATGTCGTTATGTTTGTACATTGACATTTTGTTAGCTATTGGTTACTAGCTATGTAATCAATTCTCTCCCAGATAAAATTAATTAAAATGTCTAACTAATTGTGGTTAATTTTTGAGCTAAAATACATCAATATAATATTTGATTTCTCCATCCATCCAAGATAATTCAATAAGACAATTTACACCTAGATAAAACACATGAAAGTTAAAGGAACTTTATACTTTTAGATACATACATATTTGTAACAAGCATGAATATATGTTAAGTGAAAATGTGATTCCCTGGGGGAAAGAAAAAAATCATATATATATATACTATATATATGTTTTTTTCTCTCTCTCTCTCTCTCTCTCTCTCTTTGGTTGTGGATAGTCATGAGAATAAAAAGCTCCACCCAACAGCTACTGATTGGCAGCTATCTATCCATGCTGTGTATAGGCAGATAACTAACAATCAGCAGCTAGGAGGAGAGATGTGGCAAGAATCCTATTCTCCTGCATATTAGGAGAACGGCTGAACAGAATGATGTAAATAATACACCAATCTGTTCAGCATTTCTGTCAGCAGTTTATGCTGCCCTCATTTAAGGCAGCATAAACCTAGTGACAGATTCCCTTTAATGTTATCATGTTCAGCTTGCCTGCACATTGGGATTAATAGCAGAAAAATGTCTGGGTCTCCTCTTATCAGGCCCCTTTTACACCCCCTCCCCCAAAGCCTTCATTCACTCTTAAAGACTGCTCAAGTGTGCCTCCAGACAAATCAGATCACTAGAGGTATCAGGTGGCAGAGGCTCATATAAATGTATGGTAAAGTAGGGAAGCAGCGTCTGGAGAAAAACCTGAAGTAGTTTATGTACACACACACTTACACACACAGCTTATCTTGAAAAGCCATCTGAATGGATTGGTGCACTTTAAGTGTAAAATAAAAAAATAAGATTTAATTCCGCAACTAGTAAGGTTGCACAACCTTTGCTCTATTAGAGCTCTGGGGTATAAAACGAGAGAGTTGTGAAGTAGGAGACTGGATCCAGTTTTTCCCGGCACCCAGGAAGGAGCAGTGCCGACTGACAAGCCAATTGTCGAGTTAATGAAGCGGTTTGATTTGTTATTACTGTTAATTCTCCCATGTCTACTTTTGCACACCTGTCATTAAAAATAACTTTTGACATGTCATCAAGCATGTCAAAAGTTATTGATCCTAGAGGTTCTTTATGAGACTTGTTGTTATTAGAAGATATAGCTGGAGAGAGGGCATGTAGCACTCCCTGGTCAGCCACTAATTCCAACAACGTAGCCTCAAAGTCTTACAATGTCGGAAATTAGCAGTTACGGAGATACCGCTGGGGAGTAGATGACACTTTTTTAATGACAGGTACTCTTTAAAGTGTCCCTGTCATTTAAGAAAAGTTTTAACATGTCACTAAGACTTGTCAAAAGCTTTGATCAGTCGAAGTCTGAGTGTTCAGACCCCAGTGACCATTAGTATGAAGAGGAGAAGTATGTTACTGAGAGCTTCACTTCTGGCTCGATGCAATCTCTGTCCAGTTGCAGGAGACGGTCACATAAACTTGTAATGACGTGCAACTGGATCAAGATGGCCGCAAGGGAGTGAAGGGCACAACTGCATGCCTTTCCTGGCTCTTTCTTCTGATAGTGTGAACACCCAGACACAGAATGATCTCTGCGAAATGGCAAAAGTTTTGTTAAAAGACAGAAACACTTTAATGGTGCGTTCACACCTACAGGATCTGCAGCTGATTTTCTGCAGCAGATTTCGTTTAAATAACTGAACACAGCATCAAATCTGCTGCAGATCTGCTGCAGATCCTGTAGGTGTGAACGCACCCTTACACTTCTATTTTTAAAGCATTCTTCCTTTGCAGTATTCTTATAAATTTCCACACTCCTTTAAAACCTTGGCGCAGTACTGTATGGGAGGTAGCTCACACACCGAAAACAGTTGCTCATATAATATGTCAGGAATGTGCAATAGCCTGGTGTGAACCTGGCCTGGTTTTTGCCTCCGTGTGACACACCCGATTTACAAGAGTTACCACTGAACTCTCCCAGCCTTGATTGCTGCACCTGAGCAAGTCTGTTTGATTGATGTTCTTCTCTGCCTGTCTGTACCTGGAGTATTCGGACCGGGCTCTTGATCCTTATAAATGATCTTCATAAATGAAAGCTGAAGCCAGTCCTTCCCTGCTGGCTATTTAGGTTCATACCCTGATCCCAGCTACCCCTGTCAGTTCCTGCGATCCCCGTACCTAATCCCTCTGCTCGTTTTGACCTGTTATCTGACCCTCCGCCTGACCTCTGACTATCCGATTGTTACCTGACTTTGTACTGAGTTGGCCGTTTGGTTTGGACTTTGGCTTGTCGACTTTCCCTTTGTGTTTGTTCGTCTGTCTTGTTCTGTGTTTGCACCTATAATAGTGCAGGGGCCGCCTTCGTGGTTGTCCTCGGCTACCTAGGGCCGTTTGAGGCAAGTAGGTAGGGACAGTGGGTGGGCTCAGAATCAGGACTCACTGCCGTGTCTTGTCCCTGCCTCCCCCGTCTGACATATTTTCTAGCATCCATCTAATGCAAAAAGTCTAAACACTCAATCCTTGTAGAGTTATCTCTGATATGTAAATGAAGCTTTAAATGTTAATGTCATCACTAGAAGAACATTTTTGACATGTTACAGAGAGTCAGTTTTGATCAGTGATGGTTGGAGTCGCCCAGAATCACTAGAAACAGTGAGGAGAAACAATGTTCAGATTAAGACTTCTTCCCCTTTTTTAGCAGTTAGAACACAACCCCCATCCCTTTGACGTTTCAAAAAAAATGTTTTTATTTATTTATCAGTTGTTGTTTTTTTTTCACATTACAGTAACAGTTTAAAATTATACAAAAAGAACTGGGGCCAAATGGCTGAAATATGAGTTTTTATTCAACGTTATTAACTTTCTGTATTAGAAAGTTGCTTCATCAGCATTATTATATATTATACATTCATTAATCTCCTAGAATTGTGTTATAAAAACACTTTTTTAATGTGGCGCAATTTTCTTACACCATCGATTAGCATCAACCACAGAATTCGTAGATTGCCCATTCTATAAATTAAATAGTTTGCATATTATACCAGAAATGCAGTACAGTAGAGGCAAGGTGGTAGTGAATATTTTATACCTAAATATCAACATATTACACAGGAATTCATTTTTTATGTATGAAAAATTACATTTTACTATTGTCAAGCAATATTGTTTTTGAAAAGTAGAAACAAAGAAGATTGATGTCAGAAAAACACATGGTCCATCTAGCCTGTACCAATATATTATTATATAATTTCCCTTTTATTTTTAAATTCCCCAAACATGTTTAAATTTACTTACTGTTGATTTTACAACCTGCTGAAAGTGCGTTACAACCATTTACTACTCTACTCGGTAAAATAATATATTCTGACATCTAGTCTTCCTCCCAACAAACCTCAGATTGTGCCCCCTTATTCTTAAGTTAGCTTCCGTCTTGAACCTTATCTTACCCTTTAACATATTCAAAGGTTTCCATCATGCCCCCTTTTTCTATTCTTTCCTTCAGGCTATACATGTCATGATATCATTGTCTGATGATTACTTTAAACATTTAGAAATTCTTGGAGTCGTATCAGTTTGAGCTATAATTATTATGTGTTAATGAGTCTTAGGTGTTAGGAAACATAAATACTGCCTGTATATCTGAACTGCACTCCAATGAAAAAAGACAAAAAAAAAGGATCTGAGTAAAAGGATCTTGTCAGGAGCTATCCGTCATGCTTGGCTCCTAGCACATCCGGAGCAAACGATCGGCCTCCTGCAAGCATACGTCGGAGCGCATGGAGCCGACAGTATCCCTAGCTACCCGGCCAGGTTGGTTAATAGTGGCTTCTTCATTAGTTTCACCTCCCCCGGCTGATGGGCTCAGGTACTTGAGATGTAGTTGGTGCTGACTTTCGGCTGTCTCCGCAAGTCAGCTTTTGTTGTATTTTGGGAGTTTGGAGTCTTAGCTCCAATCACGTCCTGGGGCTGGGACTCCAGTCTCCTTAATTATCTTCCCCTGTGTGTCCTTCCTTGCCTGCGATATAGCCTCAGTTCCTGAGTGTTTTCTTGACCTAGCATTCCTCTTGTATATTATTCCGGTTGTTAGATTTAGGATTTAGCTTTTTGAGTACATTTTGGTACTGCGCTGACTGGTTGTTGCTGGAATTCCTGACTTTGTATTTTTATTATGTTTGTCTGTCTTGTCCTCATTTGGGGCACAACTGTACAGGCCAGGAACAGTTGACCAGTTATCCACTGCCATTTAGGGCAGTTGAGGTAAACAGGCAGGGACAGCGGGGCGGTTGTCAGTGCTAGGGCATCACCTGTCTCGTGTCCTCCAGTTCCCAAGTTCTGTTATCAGTAAAAGAACAAAAATATTTATATTGCCGGTTTCACACATGCCAGACTTTTGGAAAACTGCCACTGCAGTATTTGTGCCAAAACCAGAAGTAGATCAACAGTAAAGAGAAATACCAGTCCTCCCTTTATATTTTCCATCCCACTTGATTCCACTTCTAGCTTTGGCACAAAAAACGTGTGAAACCAGCATGTGTCCATCAGGGATGTGTCAGACAGACCTTCTCTTCTCGAGATACAAGAGTGACAGCCTGCTCAGCCAATCACTGGCCGTTGTGCTGTCCCATCTCAGTCAGTAAGTGATTGGCTAAGTGAGCTGTCACTCTGCGCTCAGTCAATCACTGACTAAGAACAGACAGCGCTGGGCCAGTGATTGCCTGGACAG
Source organism: Dendropsophus ebraccatus (assembly GCF_027789765.1). Lineage (NCBI taxonomy): Eukaryota > Metazoa > Chordata > Amphibia > Anura > Hylidae > Dendropsophus > Dendropsophus ebraccatus. The sequence goes on along the minus strand of NC_091460.1, from coordinate 126,536,418 downwards.
ACTGGAGGCGGCTGAAGACATGGAAGAGGACACCAGGGGAGCATGGCATGGACAGGTGAATAATTTTATTTTATTTGAATTTTTATTTTTGCTAATTTGGTTAACAAATTTAGGAAAAATTTTCTATGTCAAGAATCTAATTTTTGCCGGGTTCAATTCGCTCAGCTCTAATTGTGAGAATATAGTTCAGTTGTAACACAGTAGGTGGGAAGCAATGTAAAGGTTAACCAAAACTTTTTCTTTTTTTCAACCTGAAAAAAAGGTAATTAGATTCTTTTGTAATTTCTGACTAATCCACAAAGGAAACCTGGAACGGTGGGATTTCAAGACAAGAATCCTTTCTCAGGAATATTGATATTCATCTCTGACGTGAATAAAATGTTTTATGTTTGCTAAGAGTCTCCAGCAATGTTCCATCAATAACAGAACAATGAAAATAATTAGAAAGCAAGAACATTAATAGGGAAGTACAGGTTGTGCCGTTTAATGACTTAAATGTAGATGGTGAACTTTCTCGGAGAAATGTAAGATGCATTAATCAGAGATATAAGATATTAAATGCAGGAACAGAGAGGGTCGTAACTGTGACTGCAACTAGTTCTAAAGCAAAGGCGTCTGTTGAATGTAATAGTAGGGGTTTGTCTGATACAATGAAAGTGTTTTATTGATGTGATGTGAAGGGGATTTAAATTCTAGTCATATACAAAACCTCTCTATTCATTAAAGGGGATTTTTTTTTCTTTCAAATCAACTGGTTTCAGAAAGTTATATAGATTTATAATTTACTTCTATTTAAAAATCTCAAGTCTTCCCATACATATCAGCTGCTGTATGTCCTGCAGGAAATGGTGTTTTCTTTTCAGTCTGACACAGTGCTCTCTACTGACATCTCTGTTCAAGACAGGAACTGTTCAGAGCAGTAGCAAATCCCCATAGAAAACCTCTCTTGCTCTGGACAGTTCCTGTCTCGTAGAGTCATCTGGAATACATACAATAAACCCTACGGTTGTTAGAATAAAGGCCTTTCATATGTTATTTGGAATAGACTACCATATGCTTAGATGTATATTTATGTATACTACATAGCTGGGTTACCCATTTTATTGTTTAAAAACTACTCATCTGTAACAATTGTAAAAACCTGCAGCTAAATATCATTTCCTTTAATTTCATTTCATGCCTTTTGATTTTATTATATTCTACTATGCTTTTAGTCATTCTTTGACCATCATAGAAAAATTAACCTATTACGGTGAATAGATCAATAGAGGCTTTTATACTTGGTTGTTTTTGGAGAAAAATGAAGGTGTATTAGTACAAGTACCTAATTTAATCTATTTCCTATAGTTATATCACTAATAGGGTAAGCCACCATATTTGCCTGAGCTAAAAGATCCTAAAATTGGTATTTAATAGATGCTTGAGTCTAATCATTTGGCATTTAAATACCGGTGTCTGATGGAGCCCTAGGAAGTCCAGGAAAACATGAAAGAGTAAGGTTAGGGTTCAGTTATGAAATATTTCTTAAGAGAAAAAGCAAAGTGATAATGCTGTCAAAAGTAGGTTGGTCAGGTCCTTCTGTCTTTTAAGTAATTGCAAAAAGACAAAATCATGTTGAGATTAGGACTCTAAGTGCCAGAACATCATCTTCGGGACTTCTTGAGATGGTTCTTAATATCATATTTGGGGTCCTTGTGCTCTGTTCCCACAACATCTTTTTTACATGAAAAACATCCATCTTTTGATAATGACGGACGTTATTAATGAACATGATCATTAATAACGTCAGTCATTATCAAAAGGAGGACATTTATCACATAAAAAAAGACATTGTGGGAACATAGCCTAATGATGTCACCAATGGCCACTGAAGTAATTCTGGCATGGTTTCTCTGGCACATCCAGCAGAATGGATTTGGGAGCCTGATCAAAATACACACAATAACACATATAGCAGGGGCTGAGGGATGACACATTCAGTTCAGGGCTTGCCCCTCAGTACATGCAGGATCAGGGGCTTCTGTCTTTGATAGGAGTCACTGCTCCTGTACATCCTTTTTGGGGTGTCCTATGACGATGCCATAATGCATCACAGAAAATATGTACATGACCTGTACACGATGCTCAGTGCATTAGCGCTTATATACACTAGGACAGTCCCTAGGTACAGTCCCACAGCAAGTATACTGGCTGAATCTTAAATGTCAGTCTAATCCAAATTAAAGGCCAGTTATTTGGTAAATAATTGGCCTGTACAAAATTCCCATAAGATAACTGGATTTTTGGGTGTTTATATATATACATACTACCCTTGAAGAATAGATCATAGATACGGTCCTTAGAACTCAAAGTATTCCTGATTTTGCTCTCTTTTGTATCGTTATTCGACTCATCTGTTGCAAACACAAAGACTCCTATTAATTTCCATTTTCAATTAATTTAGAAGGTTTATAATCACTAAGGCATTTTGTAATCCATTAATTAATCTTATTCATGTTCCTAAGACGTCTCACCTGACTTGAATCCCTTTTGATATTATCAGTAAATTTGATTCGACAGTTGTCTACATTTATTATTATTCAAAAAACAGTTTCCTAATTTTTAAGGATAATAGCTTAAAGGGGTATTCCCGGAAAATTAACCTTTTTTCTATCCCCTATCATGACGACCCCTGAAACCCCCCCTCCCCCGCCGATCTCTGTATTGGACTCCACCAACTCTGTTCTGCATAGAGCCCTGAGTCGGCATGTGACCCGCAGCTCTATTCATTCCTATGGTGCTACAGAAAAAAACGAGTACGCCAGAAGAGCGATGTACTCTGCTCTTTCCGTGGCGCCATAGGAAGAAGTGAGCCATGGGTTGCATGCCAACCCGGGGCTCTATTCATAACAGAGCCAGGGGGTCGGATATGGAGATTGGCTGGGGGTTCAGGGGTCAGACCCCCTGCGATCTACTTTTCCCCTATCCGAAGTCAATTTTTCCCAGAATACCCCTTTAACGTAACACCATTTGTGCTTCACGGTGTTGCATCACATTTTACCAAGGCCACATCCCTTTTCCTGAAACAACAGAAAAATCTGTATAAATTGTCCAAAAAGTTATACGATTTCTCTTGCATTTGCTATAGAGAGTCATTGTTTATAGTATGTAATCTGAGCAGAGACTGGTAGACAAAAGTCTGTTCTGGGTCCTATTCTTTTTAAGAAGTTTGTAAGTGACATAGGAGAAGGTTTGGTATGCAAGATTTGTCTGTTTGCTAATAACACGGCTTTAGGGTCCAATTAGATGGGCCGATGGCAGCCTGATTAATAATGTAAACAAGCACCTATCTCCTAGATCATCCCTCTTTTACTAAGCTGACTTGATAATCATTTAGCAAGGGCTGTGCGGTAATCGTTGCTCCGCTGAGGACTACTCCTCTTGCGCTAGTGGTTCACGATTACTGGATGAGCCTACCCACCCCTTAAAGTGACTCTTTTCCCACAATCTGTCCCCCCCAAACCACTTGTACCTGGGGTGCATTTGGCAAGTGATGCAGTTATTGTCCTAAAAACTATTTTTTTTACTTGCAGCCCTGTGTCAAATTGGTGTGGCCTAGAGTACCCATGCCCTAGGCTTGCACCGCCTCTACGTCCCTCCTCCCCGTCTTCCTAATCATCAGGAATGGTCCTGGCAGAATTTCTCCTATTCCTCACCTGTCTGAACACTGCACATGTGCCTTAATGATGCAACACATGTGAATAGGAGAAAACCTGCCTGGAGCATTCCTAATGGTGAAGAGGTCGGGGAGGAGGGATGGAGAGACAGTGCAACCCTAATGCACAGACTCTTTAGGTCACGCCAATTTGACACAGGGCTGCAAGTTAAAAGTTGTTTTTTTAGGACAATATCTGCATCACCTGCCGAACGGACCACAGGACAGATCTTGAATTAAAAGCAGCTTTCTGAAGGTACAAGCGGTTTGGGGGGGGGGCAGATTGTGCGTACAGAATCTCTTTAAAGCGTTATTCAGACAGGGCTTGTCAAACGCTGTTGAGGATGCCCTGCTCAGCCATCCAACTCCCTAAAAGACTTTATGGCCCTTGCTATCCATCACCCGGATACCTCCGTTGAGTGGGAGACAGAGAGTGACATTTCCAGTGACACAGAGACCTAAGTGGTAAGGTCACTTTCCAACCACATCTGGTGTATGTATATTGAGGGTCTGGTGGCCCCTTATAAGGGGGGGGGGGGTAATGTCATACCTGTACCTTGGTTTTGAGCTCTGGCAGCCAGCTATGGCAATTGCAGCAAAACTTATGTATTTGCTAGTTGTTCTTATGTTTGCATTTCACTGGTGTGAACATCCACTGGTGTGGTTATCATGATTTTTCAACATGTTGAAAAACCACAATCAGTCAAATTTGTGCATTATCGGCAGGGATGGCCGGTAATCAGCCACGTATGGTCAATAATCATTCGGTGTAATAGGGCCCTTACTGTAGTTTAAGCCACTTACACACACTAATTTTTTTTTTATAATTTTGGGTTCAAGGTAGTCGCTGCCAGTGATTAATGCTATTGAGAAGAATCAAGGAGACATTAAAGCAGTCACTAATGTTATTGAGACAGCATCAGCAGGAATGCTGCATAGGGCAGACAGAAGAACAGGGGCCATGTCATCATGTCTGAGCGGTGCTTATGGAGCTTAAAGGCTATGGCACACTGCAAGTGTTCTGGCTATTGCTTCAGAACATTTATTATAGTGATAGAACACTCCTGGCCAGGGGCGTAACTATCACAGTAGCAGTCATAGCTGTTGCTATGGGGCTCAGAGCATCAGGGGGCCCAGCAGGGCTGCCATCAGGACAGTATCAGAGAGATCACAGGGGACAGCCTTGTACTGGTTTCTGCAGCTCTGGCCCCCCTGTATAGAATATGCTCTGCCACTAGCTGTACTCCTGCCTGTCATGCCACTTGCAGCATCCTACAGTAAGCTGGATAAGCATCTAGCTTACTGTATGGAGACAGTGATTCTGACATGCAGGTGGGAGAAGCTGCTGGTGTTATGTGCTGTGATGGAGGAGGATGAGGTATAAACAGCCCTGCATCTTCCCTACATTAAAAGTGAGTGTGCTTGTGTCTTTGTATGTTCATATGTGTTTATTTATATCATGTGTCTACACTGTATATGTATATGTATGTGTGTGTGTGTGTGTGTGTGTGTTTGTGTGTGCGTATGTGTGTGTGTGTGCACGCGTGCATGCGCGCGCCCATAGCAATCATAAATTTGCTATGGGGCCCAGTCATTTCTAGTTACACCCTTGCTCCTGGCTTTATAAGAAAAAAGCTGATGTGGCAGTACTAGCCTGGTTAGCAACCACAATTATGACTTATTACCCTCTATGGGGGCAGATTTATCAAACTGATGTAAAGTAGAATTTGTCTTAGTTGTCTCTAGTAATTTTTCAAATACTCTGTGAGGATTGAAAGGTGGAATCTGATTGGTTGCTTGGGGCAACTGAGCTAGTTTTACTTTACACCATGTTTGATACATCTCCCTCTATATGTTCAGGGCTGCTGCCGCATCAGTATCTACAGAATACATAGCTTGCTCGCCCCACCACCAAAACACTTACAACTGTGTCTGGAGCAGATATACCACTAACCTCCCCCAGCTAGTCCCCTGACAACAGCAAAATTACTTCATATTTGTCCTTACCAAAGAAATTAACTGAGAATATTAAAAAGCCTGGTAATTAATTAACCTACATTTGTTTCACATTTGCATTAATGAGATGAGCAAAGCAATAAAAATGATTTATTAGAAAAATGTATTTCTAAAGCATACTAGAATCTGACATTGGTGCGGTTAGAGACGTTTGTCACCTTGTCAGGGTCAGGTTATAAGAAGGGTAAAGGGCAATTGGCCAAACGCCTTCAGCTTCTAGCGGTTGTAATCTCCTAGTTACCACCAACCTACCAATTATGGCTATGTTCACACTACGTATGAGACCAACCGTTCCGTGACCCTGGCCGGCATCAGCGCGCCCGCATCAGAGCTTCCCACAGCCCACAGTGAAGCGAGCGGCCAGAGCCACTCGCTTCACTGTGTGAACTGACAGGTCTTTCTGCCGCCGGAATTCACTGAATTCCGGCCGCAGAAAACTGACCTGTCATTTTTTTCCGGCGCCGCACAGATCCCGGCCGGAGCGTATATGATGTGCGTACGCTCCGGCCGGGATCCCATTGCACATAGGCTATGTCCGACCTGGCAAAAATTTTGTCTGCATGCAATGTTCAAATAGCCATCTAAAGTTGCCAATGTTGCGGAAACTTTGGGTGAAACCATATGCCGTAACCTGGGGATGCTAGGTGTTGTTAACAGTGTGCTAGGTGTAGTAGTGTCAACTAGTGATGGGCGAACATGTCCGTAAATGTTTCTATGTTCATACCAACATGATGCTAACTGTTTGTGTTTGCTGATCACAAACAATTTGCTCGATAGGAATGGTTATAACAATCATATTCAAACATATTTGAACATGCGGTGTACGCAACTGCGTAATTTACGCTTTGCACCTGATAATCTGTACACATGTGTGTGGTAATGGTGCGCAAAGGCACCCATCATCCCTGGGTGTGACACATGACAGAGTTACCTTTGAACAGGTGGTATAAAGCTTAGTGGCTGTACTGGGACACTGCACATGCTGCTTGTATCATGCACCTTCACCTTCATCTGAACTCGGAAATATATACTTCCAAGGTGGCCAGAGGGCTTAGGAGAATTGGTTCAGTAGGTAATTCACATTTGGTAGATCCCCCTAGTAGGTAATCTAGATCAGTTAGTTAGGAGCACTGGGGGCATTCTTCTGCCCCACACAGCAACCCTTCGGCCCGCCCACCGCCTCCTTTAGTGAAGCCATCCCTATGCATAATCATGTATGCATAATCAGGCTAGTCCTTGAGCACATGCGCAGGAACAGCAGCTTGTCTCTGTATAGGTGTTCTTCCTGCACATGTGTGTCAAAGACCGGACAGATTTTACATACATGATTATGCATAGGGAAGGCATCATTGAAGGAGGCGGCAGGTGGGCCAAGGGGGGTGCTCTGTGGGGTAGAGGAACACCCCAGTGCTCCCAGCTAGCTGATTTGCATATTTGCTCTACATCAAACTTCTTTGATCAAAAGAAAAAGAAGACCGATGCCACAAAGATGAGATACACAGCTGCAGGGGGATATCAGTGGGTTTGTTTGCGTGAACCTACTGAGCAACTTTGGCCAAAATTTTGATGGAATCGCAACACAAATTGCATTATTTTACCACAGTAATGCTATTCACGTCAAAATAGCATTAACATCGCGGCCATCAAAGGCTAAATAAATGTCACATGTGAATACAGGCTTAGGCTATGGTCCTACTACCTATTAACAATGGTTGTTCTTTAGTAAATGGCCATTGTTTATTGCTAAACCAAGGCTATTGTTGTAAAATTACTATGACCATTAATTTCCTCTGTGGTTTTACAACGACCGTTGTTTGCCCTCATTTGTACGCAGTAGATACATAGACTATATGCTGTAATTTATCTTTTGAATTAAAGCAAATGCACCACTAGGTACATCGCTTTGTGTTTTTTACATGAAAAGACCGATGCCAGTGCCGCTGTCATTTTTTTTGAACCACTGCCCAGTTTCTGACCACTGGCACGGCATGAAGCACTGGGCCCCAGTTTGACAAGACCCCTTCCCCTCTGTAATGCGGCTCCATCAGAATCAATGAAGCCACGTCACAGAGGGGAGGGGAGATCATCACAATGGCCTGCCCCCAGTGCTTCATGCCGGGCCGATGTTCGGAAATAGACCGCCGCCGTACGCAGGAACCAGCTGATGGTTCAAGAAAAGGACCGCGGCCCTGGCATCCACGCACTGGCACCAGTCTATTCATGTAAAAAAAAACACAAAGCGATGTACCCAGTGGTACATTCGCTTTAAAAATGCTTCTTTCACCTCTTTCATGCCCACTCCTAAATTCATCATTTATTATAATTCCCTCACCAAAACTGCTGGAATCATTCTCTTAATGGATCGGCTCACTAAAGTATCAGGTTACAGCTGCAAATAGAATAAACATTTACAGAGGATTACCAATAATTGTGCCATCCATTAGGGTAATATGACATTTTTACTTTAGGCTTTGCACAGCTCAGTGTGTGTTTTGTTTTCTGCAGATTTCCTTTGGCCTCGTCCATTGTCTGAACACACCTCAACATTAGTATTTTGAATGTATATAAATGAAATGCATCGGGCTATGGTTCATATTCATCTGAATGAGGCAATTATATGTTATTATCTATTGTCCAGGTTGTATTTGCTGTTTCTATAGTCGCACTTGCTTATAAATACATTCATTTCCACATGCTGCGATAATAAAATATTATTGTATGGACACCCAAGGTGTCTTTTTTAATTAAAAAAAAAATTGTCATTTTAATATTTGATTTTCATTCAACAGTATGTAAAGAAGATAAATGAACAGAAAACGCGAACAACTTTACCTTACAATATATTGTTTAGCAAATAATCCCTAGCATTTGCGTCTTTGGCGGCAACAAACTCCGTTAGACATTTATTATGTCTCTCTACCAGTTCCAGACATCAAAAAATGTTCTCAATTGGGAATTTCTCAGCTCTGCAATGTTTAAAGGGTTTCTTGCTCCGCAGCCTGTTTTAAATATCCCCACAGCATTTTGATGGTACTTAGAATCAGGCTTTCACATGAAAATTTAAGAACCTTATATCTCTTCTTCAGCAATTCTTTGGTTAGTTTACTTTTTTGCTTAGGATCCTTCTCATATTGCAAGCCCCGCTTTTAACTGAGATTCAGTCTTCCTCGCTGGATGCATACATCCCAAGAGAAAAGAGATCCTTGTGAAATATGGTTTATGAGCTTCTATATAGGTGCTTCCAGACACAACTTTTTTTGTGGCGTTTTTATGGCCTCCACCATTTTTTTTACTCAATTCATGCCAGATTTCCGATTAATCCTAGTAAATCTCCCCACTATGGTTTGATTTCACATATTACATAAGATCGATATAAGGCACGCTGGCACAATGATCTAATATTAATTACTTGGAGGTTTATGCTTTATACTTTTATAACTCTGAATATAAGGTACAGTATCACTATAAGAAGTAAAAAATAGAAATGGATGAATAAAGGATCAAAGAAGAGTTCTCATTTATTGCATGCAACTTGAATATATTGAAGAAAAAGGAAAATTGATCCAGCTTGTTTTAGTAAAACTTCTTAGTCTCTGATGACACGTTTCAACGGCATGCGCCCTTGCTCATAGACATAAGCCAACTTGAAGATATTACCATTGTGTATTTCATGTCTTTGTAATTCTGGAAGAAGTTAAAAAGGTTTCCCATGTTACAAAGTTATTTATCAGGAGAGAGAGAGGAAAGGGGGCAGACCTTACAGGCGAGTGCCCCACACTCCCAGCCTTCCCTCCCACCCCCCACCAGCCTCCATGGCCAGGAAAAAGGAAGCCTCAGGCTTCCCATTTCCATGGCTACCATCAGGGCTCTGCAATCACAGAGCTCCGATGGACATCAGACAGGGAATTCTCCCTCTGTAGAGGGAGAATTCTCTGTCAGAAGCCCTATAGATGCTGCGGTCGTGCTGAACGCAGTATCTATAGGGTTAGCTCTCAGCACCGGAGCGCGGCTCCAGTGCTGAGAGTTGCGGCGGGTCCCTGGCTATCGCTGATAGCCGGGACCCGCCGCAGATGACACAGGCGCAGCTCCTGTGCCTGTGTGATCTTGAATCATAAATTAACATCACTGCAGCATCAGGCACAGGCTGCAGTGACGTTAATTTACAGTGCGTCGGCGGGAGGTGGTTAATAACAATTTTCACTGGAATTTTTCATTAAATGTACTGTTTAATGCTATTTTTGCATTGTTACTACAATTTATGCTTATAAGCTTCACCTCATATTTATGCTGCAGTAATATACTAAATGATGGAAGATTCTTACACTATAAATGTATTTTTACTACCAAGTAGACAAAATGATGCCGAGTAAAATATTTCAATGAGTTAAATAAAGTACAGCTCATGCTAAACTATAACACTGTAGTACTAAACTATCTAAATAATATAAACACATTGGGGGAGCTTTATCAAAGGGTGTAAATAAACGCCTGGTATAAACTGTCCATAGCAACCAATCACAGCTCCTCTTTTATTCTACCAAAGCTGAAAGCTGAGCTGTGATTGGTTGCTGTGAGCAGTTCACACCAAGTGTATATTTACACCCTTTCATAAATCTCCCCCATTATGTAATTCTTGAGACTATTCTTACAATACATCACAGCAACATCTGGCAATTTCTGGTGGTTCTATTCAAAATACTTCTAAAGACCTGTTTACTGATTAATGCATCTAATGCTAATTTTCCTGCTAGACTATTTAAACGAAGGTAAAAATGCTAAACACGTCCCATCATAATACAAGGATAATAAAGATTATTATGCTAATTGATTTAACAAATGTTCAAGAAATAACCATGATTAGTACCTTAAAAAAACATGTCAAAACTACTCCCTCCAAGAAATTCTATTTTAGGCAATGTTCACACAATGTTCTCACATGGCCATTGTTTGCAATTAAAACAAAGGTTGTCCTTGTCATAAAAAAAAATCTGTTACATTTAAGTCAATACAAACAGTGGCTGTTGTTCACACAGTGTATTGAACAACGACTGTTGTTCGCAACGGGTGTGGAAATAATTGAGATGTCAATTATTTCCGGCCGTTGTGCAATGAGCTCAATGCAATTTTCACTGCATTTTCATGCATGCATTTTAACATGATATAGCTATACATATACTTATATAGTCATAAATACATTTTTTTTTTACTTTTATTGTTTTGAAGTTTTTTTTGTCAAATAGACACAGCCAACCAAAGTGCCAAGGTATGTAGCAGCATTAGGGCCCTATTACACGGGACGATTATCGTGTGGAAAATCGTTATGTTGTTTGAATTTACACGATAATCGTCCTGTGTAATTGCAGGAAACGAGCAAAAAATCGATTATGTGTGGTTGATTGTTGATTCAGATCTGATCCTAAAATCATTGTTAATCGTTCGCTAATCGTCTGCTGTAATTCTACATTGATTCTCTGTAGTTCCGCATTTGTTCCTTCTTTAACTGGGATCAGATGGAGTAAACTATCACAGTAAAGATTGTTTTAACAATCGTAACTAGTGACTATTGTTCTTTGTAATATGGTGAACAATTTCAGGTTAACGATAAACAATCTCGTTTACGATCGTTTATCATTAATCGGTAAAAATCACTTCATATGTGCGACAAAATCGTCCGTGTGTCATTGATCGTTGATTTAGCTGTGACCCTAAAATCATTGATAATAGTTCATTAATCGTTCACTTATTAAACAATCATAGAAATGATTGTAACTAACAACTATCTGTAACGATTGGAGTCGTGGATCCACTGGACCACCACTAGCGATGGTGTAAGCCACACCAGAGAGAGGAGTCTAAGGGGCTGCTGGTCTTCACCAGTGCCAGCCTCAAGGCAAGACGGACTTGCTGCGGCAGGTGATCCCCAGGTCGCTACCCCTAACTTGATTTGCTAGTGGCGGCAGACAAGGTGAAACAGGAACCAGGTAGGCAGACAGGAACACAGCAGCTTTCACGGTAGGAAATGCAGACAGCAGGGACACCGGCTGGGACCTAGGGCGGACAGAAAAAAGGGCAGGAATCACGGGCAGGAACATTGGGCAGGGACAACAGGCAGGAACAATGGAGAGCTGAAGCCACACGCAAAAGAAAACATGCAGAGGATCCGTCAGAGGGGTCAGGAAAGTGCTGGAATATATGGGGGTGCAACCACCAATTAGGAGCGCGCTGGCCCTTTAAATTTAAGTAGAGCCGGCACGTACACTCCCTAGGAGCCTGACAGAGAATAGGAGGAGGAGACTGGGTGAGAAAGAGACCACATGGGGATGTGGCGGAAGGAGCAGTGCGGCGGTGTACAGGAGAGACAGCGCGGCCGTGGACAGAGGTACGTGCTGCGACTACGGCTGTAACATTCTGTGTAATATGGTGAACGATTTCAGGTTAACGATAAACAATCTCGTTTGCAATCGTTAGTCGTTAATCGTGAAAAATCGCTTTGTCTAATAGGACCATTAGACTTCAAGCATACTTGGGTTAATCTGAACATGAACATTCTGCATTTCATTACTTCATTAGCCACCCGTAATTACATGCCAAGCATTCAGATCCAGATGAACCTGAGCTTGTTCGAAGTTCACTCATCTCTAAACAGCATATTATAAACATCTTCTCTCCCTGACCAAAAAGCAATTTACCGTACGACATTTAAAATAAAAGCAAGTAAAAGGACAAACTATATTAACTGGTTCTTGATTTGTAGTTCTCCATGAGGAAGAGAGAGACCCAGAAGAAAAACTAGGGAACGCAGGTTAAAAAAAAGCGGTAAGTGCATGTTGGATATAAATAACCAAATGAGTGGTCTTACAATGGACATTTTTCTTATACGTGATGACTAGCGTTGAGCGGATCGTCGGACTTTTGGTCCGACGGCATTTGCGCTCTATTGTCATGCTTGTGATCCCGACCGCATAATTGTGATCCCGCGAATATGTGGCCAGGATATTCCAGGGAATCCCAGATCGATTCCCTGGAATATCCTGGCCGCATATTCCCGGGAGCGCAACTAAGCGGCCGGGATCACAGGCGTGATCCGAAAGATTCGCTCATCTGTAGTGATGACCTGAATAAAGTAAGGAAAAGGATCACAGGGATAGAAAAGACTGATCATCCTATAAGGCTTGTGAGGATCCTGTTACCTTCTGCTATAAATAGCTAAGGGATACTTTTGGATCAAATTACCTAACCAAAAAGAGAAGGCCTCTGTTTGTTTTTTTTACACTCGCAGTGAAGGATGATTAATCTATTTACATGGAACATCAAAGAGGTGGGAAAAAACGGTCAAGAGACTTGCTATTTATGACTTAATTAACATACACCCACCAGCTATAATATGTGTTTTGGAGACCCATCTTTCCAAAGACACTATCATTAAGACAAAATTTTAACAGAATTTAAAATTGAATTTAGAGATTGGTGGAAGGACGTGACACTATTCTTAAGAGGCAATTGAATTTGGCGGTGATCACTGTAAAAATTGTGTGTGAGAGCTGGGTGTGGCCCTCTCATAAATTGGGGGTAAGAGCTTGTTGTGACCCTGTTTAAAAATTGTGGGCGAGAGCCAGGTGTTGACCCCAATAAAAATTGTGGTTGAGAGACTGGTGGTGGCCACCATAAAAATTTCTCTCTTCAGTCCATTGAGACTGTCATTCATGGCACAAGAGTTGGTGAACTCTCAAACCAAAGCGCTGCTGCAGTGTTTTCAGGGTGGCCCAATCAGTGGGGGATTTTCTCATATGGACACTTGTGACACACTTTGTGGAGCAGCACAGGCAAACAAGGGTATGTTTTAGAAAATGCTGAACCACAAGCAAATATTTGCCATTAAATGGCGGCCATCCAGTCAATTTCACCATTATGTGAACAGAGCTATTCTGTGTTTTTAATCCACTCCTGGTTTTGGTTGCAATATGAGGACCACAATACTGACTGAAATATACGTAGTGTGAGCCCAGCCTCAGAGTTTACTCCCCAGTATACAGTGGCGCATACTTAGTCCCCACCACTGCTCCATCTTGTCTATAGCTGTCTATTGTGTTTATACGATTATATTATATTGCATATGTTGAAAACTTGTGTGCACTATTAGACAGGACCGTCAAATTAAAGGTTTTGGTATTAAGTCTTATCAAGATAGTAATGTACAGTGACAAAATTTTGCTCTTCGTTATGTATGAAACTGCTCCAAGAATAACGGAAATTATTCCCTTATAGGTAAAAAATTCAGTTCAAGAAATTAGGGGGCTAAAAATTAAAGATAGGGAGCAGAGCTTTGGGTATTTTGTGTTTCATCTAACCTTAACCCCTTAAGGACCGGGCCTAAAATGGCCTTAAAGTGTCACTGTCGTGATTTTTTTTTTTGCAGAAATCAATAGTCCAGGCGATTTTAAGAAACTTTGTAATTGGGTTTATTATCCGAGAAATGCATTTTTATCATGAAAAAGCAGTTTGAAGCTCTCCCCCCTGTCTTCATTGTTCTCCTATGGAGAGAGCTAAAGAAAAGACCAAAACAGGACAACAAAGAGTTAATCTACAAATCCCCCACGGGATATCTCTTCTGACCATCACCAGTGACCTGTCTGAGCTCGGATTACAGCTGTCACCCAGCTCCGTGCCTGTAATCCTCTGTTATCTGCTTTCTGCTGCCGGCTAACTCCCTCCTTCCTCCTCCCCCCTCCCCTCTCCCTAGAGCAGACAGGGGACGTCTCCTGCAACAAGTCACAATTTTCAGATTTTTCAGAGTGGATGAAAAAGAGGAAGGAGGGGGGGACCTGGGAAAAGGCTTTTTACATGCAGATAATGGCAGATTTGGCTAATAAACCCAATTACAAAGTTTCTTAAAATCGCCTGGACTATTGATTTCTGCAAAAAAAAAAAATACGACAGTGACTCTTTAAGGACCGGAGCAAATTTTATGAATATGACCTGTGTCACTTTATTCATTAATAACTTCGGGATGCTTTTACCTATCCGGCTGATTCTGAGATTGTTTTCTCGTGACATATTGTACTTCACATTTCTTGTAAATTGGAGTCGATACTTATAACGAATCTTTATGAAAAAAACCAAAATAACGTGAAAAATTGTAAAAAAATGCATTTTTCCAACTTTAAACCTTTTCTGCTTATACAGAAAATGGTTATGCCACATAAATTATATATTAAATAGCATTAGCCACATGTCTACTTTATGTTGGCAGCATTTATTAAACTATATTTCATTTTTTTTTAGACAATAGAGAGCGTAAAACATTAGCAGCAAATTTCCAAATTTTCAGTAAAATTTCAAAATCAGATATTTTTAGGGACCTGTTCAGGTTTAAAGTGTATTTGAGGGGCCTGTATGTTAGAAAGCCCCACAAAGCACCCCATTTCAGAAACTGCACCCCCCACACTCTGCAAAAGCAGATCCAGAAAGTTTTTTAACCCTTTAGGGGAGTCACAGAAATAAAAGCTAAGTGTGTAAGAAATTTGAAAATTTAAATTTTCTGTGCAGAGATTTTATTGTAATCCAATATTTTTCATAATTATAAACTTATTACCAGAGAAATGCACCCCAATATTTATTGCCCCGTTTCTGCAGTTTATAGAAATACCCCATATGTGACCCTATTGCGCTATTTGACGCAACCACAAGCCTCAGATATAAGGGAGCGCCTAGTGCATTTCAATGGCTCCGTTATATTTGGTCATTTCTGACTGTATCACTTCAGCTTGGCAGAGGCTCTGGGGTGCCAAAACCTAAAAAACACCACTAAAGGGACACCATTCAGAAAATTACACCCCTCAAGGAATGTAACAAGGGGTGCGGTTAGCATCTGGACCCCACAGGTGCTTCACAGATTTTCCCAACAATATGGCGTGAAAAAAGACAAAAGTATTTTTTACACTAAAACGTTGTTCTAGACTTCAATTTTTCATTTTCACAAAGGGATAAAAGGAAAAAAAAACACAAAACATGTAGCGAAGTTTCTCCCGAGTACGGAAATACCCCACATGTGGACATAAAGTGCCAAGCGGGCGCAGGACGAGCCTCCAAAGGGAAGGAGCGCCAATTGGCCTTTGCAAGCTGGATTTCACTGGAATGGATTTCAAGGGCCACGTCGCATTTACAGAGCCCTCGTGCTGCCAAAACACTGGAAACCCCCCACAAGTGACCCCATTCTGGAAACTACACCCCTCAAGGAATCTAACAAGGGGTGCAGTGAGCATATGGACCCCACTGGTGATGGGCACAAATGTGGAACAATGTGACGTGAAAGTGAAAAATTTCATTTTTTCACTTTCACGGCAAAAATGTGCCCGTCATCAAGGGGTCCATATCCTCATTGCACCCCTTGTTAGATTCCTTGAGGGGTGTAGTTTCCAGAATGGGGTCACTTGTGGGGGGTTTCCACTGTCTTGGCAGCACAAGGGCTCTATAAATGCGACATGGCGTTCATCATCCATTCTAGCCAAATCCAACCTCCAAAATCCAAATGGCGCTCCTTCCCTTCGGAGGCTTGCCCTGCGCCCACATGGCGCTTTATGTCCACATGTAGGGTATTCACGGACTCGGGGGAAATTGCTCTAAATATTTTGTGTGTTTTTTTCTCTTTTAACCCCTTGTGAAAATAATAAATTCAAGGCTAGACCAACATTATAGTGTAAAAAATGTAATATTTCATTTTCACGCCACATTGTTCCATATTTGTGCCCGTCACCAGTGGGGTCCATATGCTCACTACACCCCTTGTTACATTCCCTGAGGGGTGTAGTTTCCATAATGGGGTCACTTGTGGGGGGTTTCAACTGTCTTGGCAACACAGGGGCCTTTTAAATGCAACATGGCCCCTCGAAATTCATTCCAGCCAAATCCAGCCTCAAAAAAACCAAATGGCGCTCCTTCCCTTTGGAGGCTTACCCTGCACCCGCATGGCGCTTTATGTCCACATGTGGGGTATTTCCGTACTCAGGGGAAATTGCTCTACAAATTTTGTGTTTTTTTTATTTTTTAGCCCCTTGTGAAAATGAAAAAATCAAGACAAGATTAAAGATTTAGAGTAAAAATTTAAAACAAATTACACCAAATGTTGGTCTAGCCTTGATTTTTTTTCCATTTCCACAAGGGGTTAAAAAAGAAAATAAACGCAAAGTGTGTAGGGTAATTTCCCCTTAGTACAAAAATACCCCACATGTGGACATAATGTGCCATATGGGCACAGGGCAAGCCACCAAAGGGACAGAGCGCCATTTAGAGGCTGGAATGGAGGATGGAGGCCATGTCGCAATTACAAAGCTCCTGTGCTGCCAGGACAGTAGAAACCCCCCACAAGTGACCCCATTCTGGAAACTACACCCCAATCTAACAAGGGGTGCAGTGAGCATATGGACCCCACTGGTAACAGGTACATATGTAGAACATGTGCCGTGAAAATAAAAAATACAATTTTTTTCATTTTCACGTCCCAAATGTGGCCGTCACCAGGGGGCCATATCCCCGCTGCCCCCCTTGTTAGATTCCTTATGGGGTGTAGTTTCCAGAATGGGGTCACTTGTCGGGGGTTTCTACTGTCCTGGCCGCACAGAGGCTCTGTAATTGCATCATGGCATCCTCTAATGGGAATGGCGGCCATACCTATTTAGCTGGGGAAAAAGGGACAATTCTAATTTATTTGGGGGTATTGGGCCAATTATTAGTTTATAAGATTGAAAATGACAGGTGTCCATCAAACTCAACCTGTGTTGATCCAGAGGAAGGCAAAAAACCCTCGTAAGGCAGACAACAGTAGCCTCATCACAGGGAAAAAATTCCTTCCCGACTCCATAATGGCGATCAGAATAATCCCTGGATCAACGTGACCCCTGAAATAGGAATAAGGGACAGAATTTAGATAATGTAGAACCCCAGGGACGTGTGGTGCACCTTGGAGCGATCCAGTATGCAGAGGCCGGGGGGATCAGGACAGGTGTCACACTGGAAAATGGTGTCCTTCCTGATCCCCCTGTTACGCCACACTCTGCACTTCTTCTGGGGTCTCCTTTTTTCCAGTGTGGGGGACGTCACCTGGAAAATGTTGTCCTGGTGCGATACGGGGTCCTTCATATCCAGAAGCGCTGGGTCCGCTCCATGGCTGCTAAATATTAGGGCGCTATTACTACTTCTGATATGTTTGGATCGTGCCGCAAGCTACAGGGCAGCGAGGGACCGGAAGAGCGGGTGCTGGTATAAAAGTTATCCCCGTACAGGTGGTAACCTTTATCCAGCAGTGGGAAGATCAGTTCCCGAACGATCTCCCCACTAACTCAGAGGATGGGCGGGGAGGGGGCATCTGGGGGCATCTGGGGCTGGATTTGGGTGTCCCTTCCTTCATACACTCTAAGTGCACACTGCGGAATGGCGAAGGATAACCCTTTGTGCATTCCGCAGCTGGCACCCACCGGCAGACTGATGCAGGTGCGCGTCTCCGTCTGTGTCATAGACTCCATTCTATGCATGGGCGGATTCCGCTCTCCGTCAAATGTGTTCATTCTTTGGACGTACGATGGAATCCGCCCAAGCATAACATGGAGTCTATGACACGGGTGGAGACGCGCGCCTGCATCAGTCCGCCGGTGGGTGCCAGCTGCGGAATGCACAAAGGGTTATCCTTCGCCATTCCGCAGTGTGCACGTACCCTAAATCTGTAAGTGTACCCAGAGGTAGGCTCACAGAGTTTGTAGAATTTCACGCCATACCGTGATCTCTTATTGGGACGGTACTGGCGGAAAAGACGTGTCTGGGGGGCAGCGTACGCTACGCTACCCCCAGACACGTCACTGGATGATGAGGATGAGGATGAATGGAGGAACAAAGGACCCCCCCATTCATCCTCACTGGCTGTTTCGGTGTCGGAGGCAATAATAGCGTATGCGTCCGACACCGAAAACACCCTGGGGGTCATCTTTATACGGGGATTGGTATATGGGGTATGTAGTGGTGTAGTGTCAAACTTTATTCCGTGTAGTGTAATGGTGTTTTTTACATGTTTTTTTAACATTAAGTATAAAAAAAAAAACTACGCCAAGAAAGGAGTTGCTGATAAATGCCGCACTTATGTGCGGCACTTATAAGCAGACCGTGGCTGTAGGATATAGGAAAAAAACACTCTACGCCAAAAAGGAGGAGTTGCTGATCAGCGGCGCACTTACGTGCGATGCTGATCAGCACTCAGCGGCGATAGGGTGCGGAAAATAGAAAGAAAAAAAATTGGAAAAAAAAAAAAAAAAAAAAATCTTTCTTCAACCCTATAGCTACTGATATGTGTATTATATACACTTATCAGCCGCTAGGGGGCAGTAGAACGCCAATTCCGGAAAAAGCCGAAGTTTGACGACGCTGGAGCCGATGATTACCGATGGGGACCGCCGGAAAAAGACGAAGACGCCGACGAAGACGATGACTCGTTCGGAACCCGGAAGTCTCGTTCGGAACCCGGAAGACGCGATCGGGACGCTGGATCCGGTGAGTATGGGTCAATACCTGCTCTGGACACCTCAGCTACCTAGCTGAGGTGTCCACAGCAGGTATTTAACCCTTTCATGGGGTAGTTATATCGCCGTGATCGGCCGGACGCTCCTGGCGATCGGGACGTGGCACCGTGGCCACCGTTACTTTTAACAGTAATGGCGGTCGGTGTCGTCCTCGGACAGCACCGACCGCCATTGCTTTCCGGGCCACCAGTGACCCGGAAAGCTGCAGATCGCCGCCATATGCTGATCTGAATAGATCAGCCAATAGCGACGATCGTCAGCACGGGAGGGGTTAATCACCCCCCGTGCCGACAAGCAGGGATGGCCTGCTATACATTATAGCAGGCCATCTTCCCCGATCGCTGCGTGTGTACACGCAGCGATCGGGGAAACCGCGGGCGTAAATGTACGCCCGTTTGCGTTAAGGCACGGGTCTTGGGGGCGTACACTTACGCCCGCGGTCGTTAAGGGGTTAAAGCGACTCGGTAACCACAATCTTCCCTCCCCAAACCACTTGTACCTTCAGATAGCTGCTTTTAATTCAAGATCTGTCCTGGGGTCCGTTCAGCAGGTGATGCAGTTATTGTGCTAAGAAACAACTTTTAAACTTCCAGCTCTGTGTCAAACTGGCGTGGTCTAGAGTATCTGTGCATTAGGCTTGCACCGCCTCTCCGTCCTTCCTCCCCATCCCCTTCATCATTAGGAATACTCCAGGCAGGATTTCACCTAATTACATGTGCTGGATCTTTAAGGCAAGTGATGGAATAGGACAAGTGAGGAATAGGAGAAATTCTACCAGTGGCATTCCTAATGATGAAGAGGGTGGGGAGGAGGGATGGAGAGGCGGTGCAAGGTTAGGGCACAAACACTCTAGACCACGCCAATTCGACACAGGGACGCAAGTTTAAAAGTAGTTTTTTAGGACAATAACTGCATCACCTGCAGAACGGACCTCAGAACAGATCTTGGATTAAAAGGTACAAGCGGTTTGGGGGGGGGGGGGGTCAGATTGTGGGTACAGAGACGCTTTAATGAATACATCATGGGGTTTTCCAGGAATAAAACAATTAATAGCTTATACACAGGATAAGCTGCCAATAGCGGATCAGTGGGGTGCTGATGCCTGACACCCTTACCACACTGAGAAGCGTTTGGCTTCATTCCCTGTGTAGCAGCAGTGATGGCGTACTGTAGCCTCAGCTCCCATTTAAGTAAATAGAAGCCAAAGATTTAGTACCCTGGCACCACAAGAGAATTTTATAAAACAGAAAAAAAATTATTCAGGGAAAACTATAGAAATATTGGTGTGTATTGTCTGCTGTCTTTCAGATCCTTCACACCACTTTCAGACACTCACAAAGAGCAACTTCATGGAGGACATAATACAGAAGTGAAATGTTTTAAATCCAGCAAGAGAAGGAGACTATAAAAAAAAAAAAAACTTACTTGATCATCATCAGCAGCTTCTCCCTTATCATTTCCTCTCTAGGCATCCTTGAGTTGTAGTTCTGATCTTCAAGTGAGGCTGATAATCTGTTTTATCGCTTCCCAGTCAATTGAGAATTAGAGAAGTTACATAAACTATGTCTAATAAGCAGAGACAGGCAGTTTCTTATTAATATGTATTAAAGAATTTGTTATCTATGAGCTTATCTACAAGTCTATTTGTTAGCAGACCTCAAAGAATGATATTGCAGTAGGAATATATATATATATATATATATATATATATATATATATATATATTTATTTATTTATTTATTTATTTATTTTTTCAGCTCTTTGTGTTCTATTCTTTGTGGACAGGTAAATAGCCAGACAAACCACAGAAACCATTTACAACCTACTGTCCTCAAGATATTTAAGACCTGATGGTACATCCTCTTTAACATTACCCATGGATAGAACGGCTCCGTCACAGGGAAGCCGGTGCCACGGTCCGTTTTTTTTTAACTGCGGTCCGGTTCCCTTGTATAGCCGTTCTATCCATGGGCACCAGGCCGGGGCTGAAGCACTGGAGGACAAAACTAATAAATGAACAGAAATTACTACCATCGTTTGGAGTTACTGTAAGAGTTCAATACAAAGAGGTTGGGAGCAAGGATTTCCTGCATACCATTTGCTTTTCACTAGCTATACCCTTAAAAATATGTAATTTTTAATACTGTATATTCCAGCCAGTAGCTTAATTTGGTGGGGGCGGACGCTCCCAGGCCCACACAGGCAGGGGCCCACTGAAGATTTGTCCAGTTAATGCTGTCCGCAAAAGCTATTGCTTTTGCAGACAGACTTAACAAATGTCTATTGGCTGTAGGTGCCCCCAGGCCAGAAACCAGTGCTCCTGGGGGGCCCACACGACTACTGAATGTTGTGTCTGACCATTTAGCTGTATGCGCTTGTATGCGAGGAGAACATATGGTTGAATGCAGCAGGATGATTAACAATGCGAGGAGAACATTGGCTCTCCACTCTGCCAATCACTGTTGTGGCCACAAGAGGCCGTTCCCTCCTTTAGAGCTGTGAAACATGAGTGATGTCACTTGTGCGCTCAGAGAGTTGACATCAGAAAAATACAGTACTGCAACTGCACAGCAGGTAAGTATAGCTATTTTTCCTTAGTTATAGAGGAGGAGACCTATGTTGGTGGGTGGGGCTAACTCCTGGGAAGGAAGTTATCTATGAGGGTTGGGGTATGGGATGTGCTGGCTAACTGAAAAGGGGGTACATAATTTGGAGGTACAGTCTACTCACGGTGGTGGTGGTGGTGGGGCGGTTGTCTAACCACCAGGATTACCAGGGACATTACTGTTGGGGGAGGGGTGGCTGCATGGGGAATACATACCAGGGGGATTAACTACATGAGATGGTGCTGGAGGGGATGCCTACATGGAGGATTCTACCTTTTTGGGGGGGATTGCCTGCACAAAGAGGTCTAAATACTAGATAGATGCACAGAGGGGAGTCTAACTTTTATATGAGGGCACAAAGGGCCCTAACTACTACTACATGGAAACAGAGGGAAATAATTACTATATTGGGGCACAGAAGGCCTAACTACCATATGGATGCACAGAGAAGCTGAATTTCAACATGAAGGTACAGTGGGGCCTTACTACTATATGGGGGTGCACAAGGTGGGTCTATCTTCTATAGGGAAAAACAAGGTATAATCTACTATGTTAGGGTATAGATGGTGGCCTTTTTACTATATGAGAGCATAGAGGCTACCCTGCAAACGATATGAAGGCTAAAATTGGCTCTAAATACTACATGGAGGCATAAATTGGCTGCTCTCATATACCCTATGCACCATGATTATTGGGGCTGATTTCTCCTACATTTTTAATGTATTGTCATGTACTGACATGACAATACTACATGGAGGCATAAATTGGCTGCTCTCATATACCCTATGCACCATGATTATCGGGGCTGATTTCTCCTACATTTTTAATGTATTGTCAAGTATTGTTTCTATGAATTAATAAAGTAATTATTCCATTTAGTTATGCTGCAGTAGTCTCGCTTTTTTGTATGTAGGTTATTTAGTATGGTTGCCTTGAACTGCATGGGACTATTTATTGTTATTACCCAGCATTTGTACTATACATTTACTCTATTAGTACTGCGGGTATCCCCTTCGGGTGTTGGTAATCAGGTCATTGACCATCAGCTATGGTGTAGTCCTCATGCTGCCCAATAGAGACAGATAGATTTGAGATAAAGAGATAGAAGAATTGATGGATGGCTAGATAGAAAACAGACACGGCGCCGTAGCTTCCTCTATGTTGTTTGTGGTATTACAACTTGGTTCCATTCTCTTTTAGTGGAACTGAGCTGCACTACCACATCCAAGCTTTGGAGGAGAGTGGCGCTGTTTCTGGAAAAAGACAGCTATGTTTTTGCCATGCTGAATAGCCCCTTTAATTTTTACATGGTTATATATGTAAAATGTAGAAAGTCTTTTCCACTGTTCTCAGTCCCTTTTCACTATAAATAATGTGGTAGAAAATACCCTTTATTATTCGGAAAGCATTGTCATCTGCTGAGGTTCCCTATGGGTAACATAATTGGTTGGGGTCCCACTGAGACTTACTTGCCCCCCCCAGACTGAACCCCTAGCAACGCCCCTGATTCCAGCGTATAAGACAACCCCTGAATTTTAAGAAGATTTTCAGGGGTTCGTCATATACACTGGAAAAATGTTAACCCCTGCCTGACCACAGCAGGGTTTACTAGCTGGAGCCATGTTGCGGACAAGCAGGGGTTAACTAAAGCTTGACTCACCTGTCACCCATTCTCGGCAGGCACACATCTCCCGTCATGTTCCCGGCGAAGGCAGTGTGATGCACACTGCCTTCGCCGGAGGTCCCCGAAGCTCTGCCGGCAGCCGAGCGTCTCATCGGAGAAGCTCGGAGATGCGAGGCTGCTGGGAGAGCTTCTGGAGAATGACAGAGGCTTCGAGGACTTCCGGTGCCTCTGCCATTCTCCCGAAGCTCTCCCGCCAGCCGAGCGTCTCCGAGCTTCTCCTATGAGACGCACAGCTGCCGGGAGAGCTTTGGGGACCACTGGATGCAGTTGGTGTGCATCTTACTGCCTGCGCCAGGAACATGATGGGGTACGCCCGGCTGCTGGGAACAAGTCACAGGTGAGTTTAATCATTTGTTTTTTTACAGGGGTCACCGCATACGGTGGGGATGCGACCGTTTTTGAGCTTCCCCACCGTATGCGGCGACCATACCCGACATATAAGACGATCTTATAAGTCATCTTATATGCCGGAAAATACGGTACTTTGAGCAAAATGTAAAGCAAAGGGTTTGTGGACATATGGTGCTCAAATGTAAAGTTTAGGTTTAAGCAGCAATTTGCCTTATAATTTTATGTGATAAACATAGAAAAATGATTGTATATATTCCTTAGAAAAATGGAAAATCATTGTAATATATGGCATTTAAAGGTTATAGCCTTTGATCAGTACACTTTTTTTAAAGACAATTTTCTACAGTTATTACTATGTTAGCACAATTACTTTAAAGCAGGGTAATGAATTCCTCTGACAGAAAAGCATACTCGGTTCTTTGTTTAATTGAACTATCAATATACAAGAGGGCACAAAAACCTCACATTTCTTCTTAATTACTGCAATGTTTATTGGACCATATACATATAGCAAAAACCTGTAATGCTTATTGTCTATTAATTAGCACACCTGCTTGCCCTCATGAAGATGACATTTAGCCAGTATATTCTAAGAAATTATTTCCTGGTAATCTCAATATACAATAAGCCTAATATATGAAAACGAGCAAACAAAGGAAAGAGTTAATGATAACAGCCAATCGTATTGATGTTTTGGATCACTGATTTTTAAACTTGTACAAGAAGATTTGATTTTATTATCTGCTTAGTTTGCCTGCACATAAAGTAGTAAGAAACACTAGAGATGAGCAAATTTACAGTATAAATTAAGCAAAGTGATACATTACCTTGGAAAAGCTGGATCCAGTCCTGGGAAAGGAGAAGTTTCCCCGGACTGGATGCAGCTTTTCCAGGCACCTAGAGTGAAGCAACATGAAGTCCAAAGGCAGCCAGCTGATAAGCCAACTACCAAGCTAACGTAACTCGCTACTGCTGTAAATTTGATTATCTCTAATAAATATATGCAAAATAATGCAAATGTATATGGACACACACACTAGAGAGAATTTACTACAACTGTCCAACATTCTTAGATGGTGTAAACATTTGTAGACAGTCTTTAAATATGCTAGATTTATCACAGTAACTGTTTGAGAAATCTGGCACATCTCATCTGGCAATCAAGCATTAGATACATAGATCAATGCAGTATATATTGTATGTACTGCATTAATCCCTATGAGCTATAAAGGTATTGCTCATAGGAGTCCCCTAAGAGTTACTTTGAAAAAAAAAAATAATAATAATAATAATAAATTAATTCCCATAATAAAATAATGAAATGACCTCCCTTTTCCCATTTTAACCCCTTTTTCCACATTGAATGTAAATGTATGCCATGGAAGTCTTTGTCTTAATGATGCATTGCATACATTTATGCCATTATCTGCAGGGGCTCTATGAAGCAAGCTAAGGAGCTAAGCTCGCTTCATAGAGGGTGAGGATGCAGTGGGGTTTTCACCATTAATAAGCAGCAGATCTCCCGCCCATCATTAGCACCTCAAATGCTGCCGATTGCTTTATTTAACTGTCAGTGACAAGTGTTGCACTCCTGTCACTATTTGATGGGGGGCTCCCTGACTGCTGGAGGAGTAACACTTACCTCTTCCCTGTTAGGCCATTTTTGTGCAGTGCAATGATGACTGCACGTGTTTCTTTAGAGGTAACCATGGTTAACAGAAAAGAAACAATAATTCCAAGCACCAGTCTCCTTTTAAAGTGTCCAGTGTTGTCATTCTTACTTAATCATGACAGATTGATCTCCAGCCCTGTCCTCATCAACACCCACACCTGTGTTAATGGAGCAATCACTGAAACGATGTTAGCTGGTCCTTTTAAGGCAGGGCTGCAATGATGTTGAAATGTGTTTTGGGGTATAAAGTTCATTTTCTAGGCAAATATTGACTTTGCAAATAATTGCTGTTAAGCTGATCACTCTTTATAACATTCTGGAGTATATGCAAATTGCCATTTTAAAAACTGAAGCAGTAGACTTTGTAAAAATTAATATTTTTATCATTTTCAAAACTTTTGGCCATGACTGTACACCAAGCGACAGGCGCTTGACTTTATTATGTGGTGCACAGCACGCAGAACATTAGCACCAGGCTTATATTTTTTGCCTTGGCACACAAGGAATATACAGCCGTATATCCTACACAGACAGATACACTGAAGCCTATTCCTCACAGTCTACTCTAGCTGCCTTCCTCTCTGAACACACTGATGTGCTGCTTGCTGGTTTATTGGCTGTATATCTTTAATATATAATATATTATTTCTATAACTTTAGCCATAACAAGGGCTTTTAGGGGTCCCTCCTGCCTAAAATCACCTAACACCTGACTGTCCCTGCTACACACTGTCTCCCTGTCTAGCTCCAAGTCTCATCTGAAATCGAATCTCACATCCACTATTCTATTACTGTGAAGGTCACATGGTTTAGCCAGCCAATGAATGAGATGCTTTTCTATCACTGCCTGTGTGCTGCTTTAGCCTGTCCCACACCCCCTGCATAGTTATGGGTTAAAAAAAAACACCAGGGAAGGTGGGAGGGGAATCACATTTTTACTGGGGTTTTAATCGAATACTCGATCGAAATTCAGTATTTTGATAAGTGTACTATTCAATCGAATACGTACTCGATCAAGTAGTACTTGCTCATCTCTAATGACTTTTAATCTTGGGATAGATCCTTAAACAGTAAATTCTGGGCAACATATTTTATATTTTAACTTGAGTACAATAACTAGTGAACCAGTGTTGATTTGCTAAAGATCATATGAATCTTTTATAGCACTGTAAAATGGTTTCTGGAGTAAAGCAAAGAAAAACTGATGCATTTTATATATTTTGGAGATCCTTGTATTTCCATTGACACGTGTGTGAGAATATTAACTTTGGATATATTTCCTGAATATTCAATATGTTAATGTCAGAAATCAGTATCTGTGTAAATAAAGCATATGTCTGTGCTATCAGAAATCATTGCAGTCTGCATAAATGTATTTAAATTAGCTGAAATTAAGTTATTGTACAGAATATTAATTTGGGTTTCTCACCTGGAATAAAAAAAAATATTTTAGTGTAAAATTAAAGGAGAACATCCAGGAAGGGCAGAGGATGGTGGGAACATAAAAAGGAGCTATGCTTCCTCATTCCTGTGCCTGTGCATTCACCACCACACCCACAAGCCCCACCATTTGTCAGCCTCCAGTCTCCAGTTTTTGTCGGCTTCCTTTGTCATCATGGCCTAGCAGGAACTCCCTGTTTAGGCAATCAGTGACAACAGATGTATCCTGCCCAGTCAATGACTGGCTACGCGGGCATTTCTGAACAAATTTATGATGTTGCAGGACCAGGAACTACAGGAGGATGGCAGGGGTCAGTAAGCAATGATGCACGCCGCATGGGCACAGGGATGGGTAAGTATAGGTTCTTTATACTGTATGTTCCCACCACCTCTTGCCCACCCTGAATTTTGTTCCTTTATCAACTCCTTAAGGACCCATGACGTACCTATACACCAAAAGGTTCTGAGGCTCTATGAAATGAGATCAGGAGCTGAGCTTGCTTGATAGAGAGTGAGGACCGGCTGCTATTAGCAACAGGGTCCTCACTGTTAATGATAGGCCACTGGTGAGCTCCTGTCACAGTCCGATCAGGACCTCCGCAGTGTGACTGTGGGGCTCTGATAGTTTTAGCTGACTGCCAGAGGTCTCTACCTTCCTCCTTGCAGTCAGCTTGGCGAACATTGCACAGAGTCTGCCACAGGCAGACTCCATGCAATAATGGCAGATAAAACTGATCAATGCTATGCTATGTCATAGAATTGATCAGTGTATGTAATGTAATAAATGAATGTAATAGCCCCTCCGCCAATAAAAGTAGAAATCACCCAACATTCCCATTTTATATATATTTTTTAATAGATTTTTTTGTTACATCATATATCAGAAGAAAAAAATAAAGAGCAATCAAAATGGTACCAAAATAGTACCATATCTACTTGAATATGGTACCAATGAAAACTTGAGATCATGGCTCAAAAATTAAGACCCCAATCAGCCATGTAGGTTGAAACAATAAAAGCTCTATGGCTCTTAGGAGGCGAGGAGGAAAAAAATAAAAACACAAAAATTAATATTGGCGCGGTCCCTAAGGCCAAAATCCACTGTCCTTAAGTGGTTAATATATAATTTTTTTATATTAAGCATTATAAATTTGCAAAACTATTTTAGTTCTTCTTTTACATTTTAGTTTTAAAGATAATAGTGTCATTAGAAAATGACCTAATGTTTAAATAAAGTTTTGATCATGGCTTCTCTCTCTACTATTCACTTTGAAGTTTGAGAGCCATCAGCTTGCACATGTTGTACACAGTATACCTGAAGTGTTGAGGCTTTCCCTGTCAGTCCTCTGTCCACAATGTCCTACTCTCTCCAGCTCAATCCGTCCTGCCACCTAACTCTCTGACCAGGGTTCACTGTTAAGAATATCTGTCAGGAGCCAGCCAGCACTGCTGGAGCGTGTGGCCAGACTCCTCCTGCTCCCGACGGCGTCCCTTGCAGACGTGCTGGCCGGTTGCAGGGAGCGCGCCGACAGTATACCTGACAACATCCAGACAGTTGCCAGGGGTACGGCGGCAGTGTCCTTGATCTTGCCGCGGCCTGGCCCCATCGCCCCTGGCCAAGCGGCACAGGTGCCTAATATTGTAAATTACTTAAATGATTGGGCCATAAAGTCAGCTTGAAGTATGTGGCCTGTGGCTGGAGTCCCAGCCCCAATCATGCTCTGGAACTGGAACTCCAGCCTCCATAAATATACTCCCCTATGTATCCTTTTTGCCTGCGACAGAGCCTCATCCCTGAGTGTCAGTAAGCTAGCATTTCCTCCTGATTGCTGTTTCCTAGTTTCCCCCGATTTTTGGCTTGGCTTCTGACTATTCTCCCGACTGTTGATCTTGTAACGCGCTGACCGATTGTTACCGACCCGGCTAGATTACTTTGACCTTATTGTATTTGTTTGTTCTGTCTATGTCTCTGTTTTGCACTCTTCTAGGTTAGGGACTGTTGTCCAGTTACCCGCTACCACATAGGGCAGATAGAGGTACTGTAAGCAGGCAGAGACAGCGGGGCGGGTGCCAGTGCAGGGCCTCACCTGTCTTTTGTCCTTCTGTCCCATCCTGACAAAATCAAAAGCAAGTAAACAGCCATGGAAGGGGCAAAGCTTACAACGGTAGTGGCTGTGTGTGAATTCTCAGAATGATGGTGCAGGGGAGAAGAAGCTCTTCCCCTGTTACTGGCTCTGCAGCATATGCTTGGATTTATGCTAATCAAATTCAGATAACTTTGATAGTTGTGGCAAAGCTTCAGCATGTGTCTCATCATAACTGAAAGTTTTCTTTAGTTTTTGGGATTTTTTGGGCTTAAAAAAAAAAAGAATTTTGTGTGTTTAAGCAGTCATAGAAACTGACAGAGACACTTTGTTTGCCATCTTTCTGACAAGATGCTGCTTGTCTTTTGTCAAATCTGGGCCTGATAACACAAACAATAGTGTATATGGCTTGATACTAGGGGCAACATGGTTGTTAACAGGTAATTACTGCCATTTAATATGCTAGAAACCCAAGGGAACTATTCCACTGACAAAACCAGCAGGGCTATAAGTCGTACTTTATGATTACTTAAGCCTCCACGTTTCCTGCTGCAGTAACGTAATGAGGAGATGACTTGCCTTGGCAGCAGCTGAGCTGGCTCCGACAGCTTGCAGAGGATAGATATAAATTTTATTGTGCTGAAGTGAGAAGCATTTGTTACACGTTATGTCTCCGTTCTGTTCTTCAAACCACAGCAGCCTATATTCTACCAGATAAAATGTTCTATAGAAAAAGTGGAGGTGACAGGTTTTAGTTTTCTGCAATTTTATGTAGTCACTTTCAGAATACAAAAAATTATTATTATTATTATTATTAAAATTATTACATTATTATTATCCCTGTAGGAGAATACATTTGGGCAAGAAGGTTGTAACTGGCAGAGAATGGGGACCAAACCGGTTTTGCTTTGGGCTGTCCCAGGTAGTGGAGTCGTAGTACCCTCTAGGCCTTGAACCTTTATCCTGCTCCAGGATACGTAAGCTGGACTGCTGTGTGGTTAGAGGACATCGGGTCACTCCACAAGCGTGGTTCTGTTGTGGGTAACAGGAAGTCAGCATAGTTCCAAGGATGAGACAGCAAACAAGTCAATCAGGTGCAGGCAGGATCAGGGCAGGCAGCTTCAGATGCAGGACGTACAGTCAGGATTGACAATGGGAGAGGCAAACCGTAAAGGGGGAGGGGTCCTATTACACGGGACAACTATGGCCCGATTCATTTAAGTAAACAAGCGCCAATCTATCAGACGGCCCGATAATCTGGCAGTTAACGATGTCCATGAAACCCTTGCCCAAACACCTGATACCTTAACCTTCCATGCTCCCAGTCTTTTCTCCTGTGTTCCACAGCTTCACAGTCTCGGTGGTAGCAGTGTCTCAGTGACCTGTCAGGTCACATGCCGCTCAGCCAATCACAGTCTGCGATGGTGTACATGTGTACGTGTAATAGCCATGCACGGCTGACGATTGCCCAAACACCTGATCGTGCCCAATGATTTTAGGTCCAAAAAATGTAATTGGCATATGGTTATCTCTATTACACGGATCTATATTGGGCTGAATCGGCCAATTATCGCTCCGTGTAATAGGGCACTAAAGCAGGCAAGTGGTTTTAAAAACAGAACAGAAAATGAAAGACACAGGAACATGCTTTTAGGGTGCGTTCACACCTACCGCATCCGCAGCTTATTTTTCTGTGGAAATCCGCAGGTCTGGTAGTGCAGATTTTAACCTGCGAGAAATCCGCGTATGTGTGCGTTTTGCGGTTTTTCTGCAGCAAGTTTATCGCAACTGAAATGTCTGTTTAGAATGAGAAAGGACGCTGGTTGACCTCAGGGAGATCAACCAAAACACCGCAGAGACACCATCACGTGTCTCAACGTCAGTGTATTCTAGAACATTGCCCCCTGGGAAATCGAATATGCAAAAGAACACTGCAGAGACACCATCACATGTCTCGACGTCAGTGAACTAGCCAGACCTTCCCTCCGGGAAGGAACAACCAAGCCAAAGCGTTCTCCAGTCAAGGAAACCACCTCAGCAAGGTATCCATCCACAGACAGCTGTTTCGGGGTTTTTGCCCCTCATCAGTGTGGAGTAGGTTTCTGGCTAGTGGGAGCAATGACTAGTATGTGCATGCAAAAGGACGCTGGTTGACCTCAGGGAGATCAACCAAAACACCGCAGAGACACCATCACGTGTCTCAACGTCAGTGTATTCTAGAACATTGCCCCCTGGGAAATCGAATATGCAAAAGAACACTGCAGAGACACCATCACATGTCTCGACGTCAGTGAACTAGCCAGACCTTCCCTCCGGGAAGGAACAACCAAGCCAAAGCGTTCTCCAGTCAAGGAAACCACCTCAGCAAGGTATCCATCCACAGACAGCTGTTTCGGGGTTTTTGCCCCTCATCAGTGTGGAGTAGGTTTCTGGCTAGTGGGAGCAATGACTAGTATGTGCATGCAAAAGGACGCTGGTTGACCTCAGGGAGATCAACCAAAACACCGCAGAGACACCATCACGTGTCTCAACGTCAGTGTATTCTAGAACATTGCCCCCTGGGAAATCGAATATGCAAAAGAACACTGCAGAGACACCATCACATGTCTCGACGTCAGTGAACTAGCCAGACCTTCCCTCCGGGAAGGAACAACCAAGCCAAAGCGTTCTCCAGTCAAGGAAACCACCTCAGCAAGGTATCCATCCACAGACAGCTGTTTCGGGGTTTTTGCCCCTCATCAGTGTGGAGTAGGTTTCTGGCTAGTGGGAGCAATGACTAGTATGTGCATGCAAAAGGACGCTGGTTGACCTCAGGGAGATCAACCAAAACACCGCAGAGACACCATCACGTGTCTCAACGTCAGTGTATTCTAGAACATTGCCCCCTGGGAAATCGAATATGCAAAAGAACACTGCAGAGACACCATCACATGTCTCGACGTCAGTGAACTAGCCAGACCTTCCCTCCGGGAAGGAACAACCAAGCCAAAGCGTTCTCCAGTCAAGGAAACCACCTCAGCAAGGTATCCATCCACAGACAGCTGTTTCGGGGTTTTTGCCCCTCATCAGTGTGGAGTAGGTTTCTGGCTAGTGGGAGCAATGACTAGTATGTGCATGCAAAAGGACGCTGGTTGACCTCAGGGAGATCAACCAAAACACCGCAGAGACACCATCACGTGTCTCAACGTCAGTGTATTCTAGAACATTGCCCCCTGGGAAATCGAATATGCAAAAGAACACTGCAGAGACACCATCACATGTCTCGACGTCAGTGAACTAGCCAGACCTTCCCTCCGGGAAGGAACAACCAAGCCAAAGCGTTTTCCAGTCAAGGAAACCACCTCAGCAAGGTATCCATCCACAGACAGCTGTTTCGGGGTTTTTGCCCCTCATCAGTGTGGAGTAGGTTTCTGGCTAGTGGGAGCAATGACTAGTATGTGCATGCAAAAGGACGCTGGTTGACCTCAGGGAGATCAACCAAAACACCGCAGAGACACCATCACGTGTCTCAACGTCAGTGTATTCTAGAACATTGCCCCCTGGGAAATCGAATATGCAAAACCCAGAAACAGCTGTCTGTGGATGGATACCTTGCTGAGGTGGTTTCCTTGACTGGAGAACGCTTTGGCTTGGTTGTTCCTTCCCGGAGGGAAGGTCTGGCTAGTTCACTGACGTCGAGACATGTGATGGTGTCTCTGCAGTGTTCTTTTGCATATTCGATTTCCCAGGGGGCAATGTTCTAGAATACACTGACGTTGAGACACGTGATGGTGTCTCTGCGGTGTTTTGGTTGATCTCCCTGAGGTCAACCAGCGTCCTTTTGCATGCACATACTAGTCATTGCTCCCACTAGCCAGAAACCTACTCCACACTGATGAGGGGCAAAAACCCCGAAACAGCTGTCTGTGGATGGATACCTTGCTGAGGTGGTTTCCTTGACTGGAGAACGCTTTGGCTTGGTTGTTCCTTCCCGGAGGGAAGGTCTGGCTAGTTCACTGACGTCGAGACATGTGATGGTGTCTCTGCAGTGTTCTTTTGCATATTCGATTTCCCAGGGGGCAATGTTCTAGAATACACTGACGTTGAGACACGTGATGGTGTCTCTGCGGTGTTTTGGTTGATCTCCCTGAGGTCAACCAGCGTCCTTTTGCATGCACATACTAGTCATTGCTCCCACTAGCCAGAAACCTACTCCACACTGATGAGGGGCAAAAACCCCGAAACAGCTGTCTGTGGATGGATACCTTGCTGAGGTGGTTTCCTTGACTGGAGAACGCTTTGGCTTGGTTGTTCCTTCCCGGAGGGAAGGTCTGGCTAGTTCACTGACGTCGAGACATGTGATGGTGTCTCTGCAGTGTTCTTTTGCATATTCGATTTCCCAGGGGGCAATGTTCTAGAATACACTGACGTTGAGACACGTGATGGTGTCTCTGCGGTGTTTTGGTTGATCTCCCTGAGGTCAACCAGCGTCCTTTTGCATGCACATACTAGTCATTGCTCCCACTAGCCAGAAACCTACTCCACACTGATGAGGGGCAAAAACCCCGAAACAGCTGTCTGTGGATGGATACCTTGCTGAGGTGGTTTCCTTGACTGGAGAACGCTTTGGCTTGGTTGTTCCTTCCCGGAGGGAAGGTCTGGCTAGTTCACTGACGTCGAGACATGTGATGGTGTCTCTGCAGTGTTCTTTTGCATATTCGATTTCCCAGGGGGCAATGTTCTAGAATACACTGACGTTGAGACACGTGATGGTGTCTCTGCGGTGTTTTGGTTGATCTCCCTGAGGTCAACCAGCGTCCTTTTGCATGCACATACTAGTCATTGCTCCCACTAGCCAGAAACCTACTCCACACTGATGAGGGGCAAAAACCCCGAAACAGCTGTCTGTGGATGGATACCTTGCTGAGGTGGTTTCCTTGACTGGAGAACGCTTTGGCTTGGTTGTTCCTTCCCGGAGGGAAGGTCTGGCTAGTTCACTGACGTCGAGACATGTGATGGTGTCTCTGCAGTGTTCTTTTGCATGTTTAGAATGAGAGACATTTTAAACAGACATTTCAGTTGCGATAAACTTGCTGTGGAAAAAACGCAAAACGCACACATACGCGGATTTCTCGCAGGTTAAAATCTGCACTACCAGACCTGCGGATTTCCGCGGAAAAATAAGCTGCGGATGCGGTAGGTGTGAACGCACCCTTAAAGGGAAACTGTCACCCCCCGTGCCGGGGTGAAGGCCGCCCGACCCCCGCTAGAGCCTCGGATACTTACCCCATCTCGCCACCGCCTCTCTATCTAGTGTCTGTCAGTCAAATGAAGTAGGAGGTAGCAGGACAAGGGCTGGTAAAAGAGGACATAGGCTGGACTTACCTGGGCTTTTGCCATGCTGGAGATGTCCCTGGGGCTTTTGAAACTCATTTACATATTACATATCCAGCTCACTAGGGAGATTTAAAAAGAAATGTGTAAATAAGCACATGCTAAGTCCAAGCTGGGGTAATAAATCTGCTGAAATGACCAATGGCGGGCAGTTCAATTACATGGGCGCCTGGTCCTAGTAAACTATAAAAACACTGAAAATGCCAGTAAAGAGCACAATGGAAAACACAGCAAAATGCTAATGCTGTGTGGAAACTGTAAGCATTAATTTTCTCAGAAAGAATGTGTGTGGAATAGTAGAAGAGGAGAAGACCACTTTATACAATGCTTTCTTTTCTTCTCTATTTACACAGGAATATTGATTGATAAAATTGTTACAGCTAAAGTAAACCCACTACTTACTGTACTTGCTTGAGTAAACTAAAGGAATTGTGGCACAATCTAACAAGGCTCAAATGCATTTGACCTCCATTCTGCATAAAAACTAGATTAGAGTCAGACAACACAGCAGATTTGTTTTATGTATTCTATGCCCCCTATATATATATAAAAAAAAAAAAAAAAGTACAGAAATACACAAACCCATTGTCAGGTGGCAAAAATATCAGTTTTGAGGTTTAGGAATCCAATCAGCTTTCACCAGCCGGTCAGGCACTAGCTTGGGGAAAGTTACAGTCAGGGGCCTATTCCACAGAACAATAATCGGCCAAATCGGCCCGATTCGGCCGATTATTGCTCCGTGGAATAAATACAACGATAAGCCGATGACAACGATCTTCGGCTGATTGTTATATAGGTTTAAACCTATAATTGTCGGGCGCCGGCTGTGCATTGCTTCATGTAATAGCGGTGCACGGCAACTGACGATTTACATTACCTATCCAGGCTGCAGGGCTCCTCTTGCAGTCTTCTTCTCCCCGGGTCCCGCGTGCTCCAGCTTCAGAGCGGCCTGTCAGCCAATCACTGGCCGGGACCGCCGCAGCGAGTGATTAGCTGAGTGGCCTGTCAGCTGAGACAGGCCGCTCTGAAGCTGGAGCACGCGGGACCCGGGGAGAAGAAGACCGCAAGAGGAGCCCTGCAGCCTGGATAAGCAATGTATAAAGTTTAAGCAAGGGCTGCAAGGACATCGGTAACAATGTCCATGCAGCCCTTGTTAAATGATTATGGGGCCGTCTAATAGACACAGTCGATCGGCGCTCGTTTACATTATTGATCGGGCCCCCATCGGCCTGTGGAATAGGATCCTCAACTCTAAGAGATGTTCATGAGCCATATCTCAATACACAGTGCCTTTTTTGCACACACCCAGACAACATTTTGCACTACTAGGCTCTAGTCAGACTCACTGCTTGCCAGATGGGGCTGCGTACCCACTCTAGACTGGTTTATCATGGGTCGCGCAGGCATAATCTACACTACTCTCAACCTCTCTCATAGAAACCCATGATTATGAAATGGGGGAATTGCTGTTTTGTTTGTATACATTAATGAAGAAGTCCCACCAACTATGAAATCTGCAGCCAGACGGTAATGCGTGTTAAAACACCAGTTACTGCCACCGGATGTCATCTTCTGCCGGAAACTGGCGATGACATGTACTCGGCTCCTGCACCAGCAACTTCATGGCGGGGCTCAGCCATTGCACGCTCAGCCAGTCAGTGACTGGGGTGGGGTCCCGCCCCGGGGTCCCGCCCCAGTCACTGATTGGCTGAGCGGGCAATCACTCAGCTGGGGTCGTGATTTTGCAGGTAGCAGAGCTGCACAACCCCGGCTGCAGCAATCGGGACTATGATTCCAATAATGAACCCTATTAAGGTCAATGGGAGACTCAAACGTATTAATTACACACTCAGACTACTAGTCCTAAAAAAGGACTTTTGGCTAGTTGTGGATAAAACTGACTATTGCTAGCTATGTACCAGTGTACAATACCGGTGCTGTATATTGTATGGAACTAGCTGTTTTTCAGTCACACTGACAGATGACTACTCCTTAAAGGGACTTCTGGGTGTTTGGTGACTAACCACACTAAACCTACACCACTACTACTGTTTCCCGCTCTACCACCTCTCACAGTCAACTAACAGCAAGCAAATGAGTCAAGCATCTGGAAACCTGGATCTATGTCCCCCCAGGTCACCTGATGCAGACGGCCAATCATTGCTAGACCATAAGACAACGTATCTGCATAGCAGGATCTCCCAGCCTCTTCCTCGCATGTGTATTGATTAATTTAAGACACCAAATATGCAGGAAGGAGACTACACATTTTATTCCAGCGCCATGGGGTATTCCTTGATCAAGGATCATCATCATAAAAAAACTATTAAAAAAAACCTGCAGCACTCCAAAAGTCTATCAAGTGTGAATGGTAGTTCATTTTATCATATGCAGTGACAGTAGCATTTCAACCAAAAGCTACTGTTTGTTTGTTTATTTATTTAACCCCTTCCCGTCAGTAACATGCATATACATACGTTCCAGCACTGCACATAACCCGTGCAGTAGAAATATACATATACGTACCTGACTGATGGGGCTTCTGATGTGTGCAGGACCGCTGCAGTGAGAGCGTCCCGCACACATCAGTGTGTCCCGGGCCAGAGGTAATGAGAGGCAGCTGCGATCCCACAGCTGCGTCTCATTAACCCCTTAAACGCCGCAATCTTTAGCGATTGCGACGTTTAAGGTACTCAGTGACAGAACAAGCTTCTGTCACTGAGTGATAGGGACCCCGATCGCTTGTGCCGACAGGCCGGGGTAAGTCACTTACCTCCGTCCTGTCAGATCGGCGATCTATATATAGAGTCTGCTCTCAGGCAGGCGTTATACATAGATTGCCAATAATACTATTGATTGCATGTTTAACAGTGATGAAAAGTGTAAAAAAAAGTAATAAAAAAGTTTTTAAAAGTATTAAAAACCCTTATAAACCCGCACCCAATAAAAGTTTAAAATACCCCCTTGCCCATTCTAAAAATATTAAAAAATAAATAAACATATTACATATCGTAGCGTGCGGAATTGTCCGATCTATTAAAATATAACATTATTGTTCCCGCACGGTGAACGGCGTAAACGAGGAAAAGAAAAATACACCAGAATTGCTGATTTTAATAAATTATATCTCAGAAAAAAATTTATAAAAAGCGATCAAAATTTGTCTGTTACAGCAATATGATATTAGTAAAAAGTATAGATCCTGGCGCAAAAAATGACACCCCAACCAGCCCGGTAGGTGGAAAATAAAAGCGCTATGGCTCTTAGAAGGCAGGGAAGGAACATTGCATTAATCTGACCCGGACTTTCGTGCATCAAAGGGCTCTGTCTTGAAGGGGTTAAATATTTATTTATATGATAGATAGAAGATAGATGATAGATAGATAGATAGATAGATAGATAGATAGATAGATAGGAGATAGATAGATAATTAGATAGATAGGGGATAGATAGATAGATAGATAGATAGATAGATAGATAGATAGATAGATAGGAGATAGATAGATAGATAGATAGATAGATAGATAGATAGGAGATAGATAGGAGATAGATAGGAGATAGATAGAGAGATAGATAGATAGATAGATAGATAGATAGATAGATAGGAGATAGATAGATAATTAGATAGATAGATAGATAGATAGATAGATTAGAATAACAACACAGAATTTTCAATGCACACCAAATCAGATAGCAAATGAATTCATTGTACTGTATTACTAATCTGACCTCTGCTGCATATATAGCTGAGCATTAGACAGAGCGTAGATAATGTACTGGTATGGTCAGGAATCCCAGTATATAGTAGCAGCTTGCTAGATCATATGACACATGCTGTGCTTTGTTGAGCAGGCATTAATGCGGATGGTGCTATAACCTTATGAGTGTAGTCCTAGGTGACCAGCTACATCACATCTTATTTTCTTCAATTCACATTAGAAATGCTTATGATTTAATTGAGATCAGCTAATACTTGTATATTCAAGGGTTAACTGTTCACCCTGTACTCTGAACCAGGCAGGCTGCAATCAGCTATATACTATATCCCTTGTTCATTCCAAGCAGCAGTTTCCCTAATGTTAGTAGTCTGAATAGCTCAGTATATATGGGAGATGCAGATACTATCAAGAAGGATCAATCCAGTAACTTCAGCTGGAAGAAATGATACAGAGAGAGGGAAAAGAGGATGAAGATCAAGGGGTGTGTGTGTGTGTGTGTGTGTGTGTATCTCTATCTATCTATCTATCTATCTATCTATCTATCTATCTTACTCTTCAGCCTCTTTTCCCTCTCTGTATCTGTATATATACATATAACTAAATAAATAGATAGATAGATAGATAGATAGATAGATAGATAGATATAGTGATTTCAGCTGTGCAGCACAGCAGTCATTTCAGCACCATGGACCTGACGTTCTCTTTGCTGTGACTGTGAATACACAGCTCCTCATCCTCATCCTCATCCTCATCATTGCCAGCTCCCTGCATGGTGACATTGTATCCTGACAGCAGCAGTGACTATGTCTGGCATCATTGTCTCCTCTGTACCACCGAGGCTTGTAAGCATTGCTGAGGCTACCTGTGTGCAGGATGGGAGGGTAGACATGCCCCCTGTGGGCTCTCACTCATCCCCCCTCCCCACAGTGATGTCACAGGCATTTTCCTAGACATTGGAGGAACTCATTCTATAAAAGCTTAGCCCAGGCTGTCAATGCCTTCACTTGTTCTCTGCCAGCTCTGGAGGAACTTAGGAAGAAGTTTATATCCTATACACAGTAATGGAAATGTGGGAGTTGACTTTATGATGGACATTGGCTTGTGCTTATTCCTATACTGATCATCTGAACTGTTTGTTGGAAGACCTTTGCATTTGTAGAAAAGACAGACATGACCTCCTCTCCAATAAATGTGACCTCTGAAGATGGAGTAGGGATCTTTGCTCCCCTTGGAGAAGGCTTGCTATGGCAGAAGAATGGGACTCAAACTACTAATGTCACTTCCCCCGTTCCTCACAGATTTGTGCAACCTCCCTGGCGTATAGCCCTTTGGTCATTGGCTTATGGATCAATGGTGGCCGTCGCCGTATTCGGTAATATTATCGTCATGTGGATCATACTAGCCCACAAAAGAATGAGGACAGTCACCAACTATTTCTTGGTCAGCCTGGCTTTCTCTGATGCATCCATGGCTGCCTTCAATACCTTGGTGAATTTTATCTATGCCCTTCACAATGAGTGGTACTTTGGGGAGGCATACTGTAGATTCCACAACTTCTTCCCAATTACAGCTATTTTTGCCAGCATCTACTCCATGTCTGCCATTGCTGTGGACAGGTGAGTTATCCAGCACAGATCCTATGGGGGGGGGAGATGTCATTGATATTATTATAGTCATTGATATTATTGATGTTGACAAGTTTAAAGAAAATAATATATTGTAATTGACATAAATATTGATAAGATTTACTGTATATACTGTATAAGAAGAGCAATGTGTGTGCTTGCATTGATAGC
Organism: Dendropsophus ebraccatus; assembly: GCF_027789765.1. NCBI lineage: Eukaryota > Metazoa > Chordata > Amphibia > Anura > Hylidae > Dendropsophus > Dendropsophus ebraccatus. The sequence continues at coordinate 126,496,421 of NC_091460.1, read as the reverse complement.
TGAGTGCATGCATGTTGATATACATAAAGAATGTATTGGCTGTATATTAGTCTACCATTAAAAATTGAGCAAGTATGCAGAAATGTATACAAAAAAATGTAGTTAAAATATTTAACATTTTTTCCCCCAAAATATCAATAGTATTTTTTTAAGAAGGTGACATTGCTTGGAAATGTATAATGTATCTGTTTACTCAAATAGTTTTAATTGCAGTATCCCCACGAGAGGTCTTAGGTTTAACCCCTTCACGACCAAGGTAATTGATGCCCGGGTCAAATTAATGCAATGTTTCTCCCCGCCTCCTAAGAGCCATAGCGCTTTTATTTTTCCACCTACAGTGTTGGTTTGGGTGTCATTTTTTGCTCTATGATCTCTAGTTTTTATTAGTATCATATTGGCATAAAAGAAAAATTGTGATTGCTTTTCATGAATTTTTTTAATACATATTCTGTTTTTTACGCCGTTTACCGTGCGGGAATCATTATGTTATATCTTAATAGTTTGAACAATTCCACATGCTATGATATGTAATGTGTTTTTTTAATTTATTTATTTTTACATATTTTTAGTTTTATAATGGTCAAGAAGGTATTTGAAATTTTTATACTTTTAAAAACTTTATTACACTTTTTTTACACTTTTATTTTACAGTTAAATATGTAATCATTTGATTGCATATACTGATCTATGCTATGCCATAGCATAGCCTAGATTAGTGTTATTGGTGATCTATGCATAGAGTCTACCTTAAAGCAGAGTCAGGTAGACAGGATGGAGGAAAATATCTTACCCCAGCCCATCGGTAAAAGTGATCAGGATTTCTGAACCTGTCAGTGATAGGTGCTTAACCTGTCACTGACTTGCATAAACTCCACGATCGCTATATATCGCAATCGCGGGATTGCAACTTGTCATTATTCTCGGCCCCGGACACACTGATGTGTGCGGGGATGCTCACACTGCAGCAGTCCTGCACACATCTAACCCCTCACAGTCAGGAACATATATATATATTCCTTCTGCATGGGGCATCTGCAGCAGAAACGTATATATATATATATATATATATATATATATATATATATATAAAGTGATGTGATGCTGATGTGAAGGGTTTAAAATATTGTAAAAAAAAAAGTTTAGGAATGTGTAAAAGGTTCAGGTTTGCCCTACATGTGTTTTATTTTCACCAGAGCAAAAAGTTGACACGTGTCTTAGTATTTCAAGTTGCTATTGATACTTGCTAGGAACAATAGTGAAATACCTAGGTAAATATGGCTGACGTTTCAAATTATGTGAGTTCTACAATACAGAAAACATTAGTTGGAAGTATACAGGGATCCTGGTGTCTACAATAATGCTTTACCCGTCTGTAAATAAAAGAGTTAGGTTCCTAGGTTTACATTTATAATGAATATATTCAGATGTCCTTCATGTGTAACCTGTAGCAATTGATCACAGTACTATGTGTTAAGGTACAGCATGTGCAACACATTGGTAGCTGCAAGCAGATTAGCACATGCCCACTGATAATCCACTTTGTCCCTGTCATTTCCAGACATTTGCTGTTTAGATGCAATTTTAGATCTTAACAAGTGCAGATTAAATTGTGAGCTAAACAGATGAAGCAGTTCATGTTTCTTTTATGAATGAATTATAGGAAGGAAGACAAGCACTTGTCATTGTAAGCTGTTGTCACAAGAAAGCTACAGCTTTACATATAACACTATTATTATTATTATTTATATTTTTAGTTTTTATATATATATATGTAAGATACTTGAAATATGTAAAGGGAAAGAAGAATCTAACCTGCTGATATCTCCCTATTGCACTTGGGGCGCTTAGGATGAAGGTATGTTTTCTACCTTCATCTTCTGTGCAGTTTCTGTGCTATTAGGAGTTTAATCCTTATGCTAATTAGGTCATTTGGTGCACTAGGGGTGGGACTACTGACTAATAAATAACAGTGGATTGGGTGGGCGGGTACTGTTTCTGTGCGATTAGGAGACCTTATGCTTATTAGACATTTTTGTACACTGGGGACAGGACTACTGCTGTAATACCAATTTCTTTTCCCAGGACAGGAGTGAAGTGCTGTCACTGATTATGTAAAGTGCACACTCAGTTCAGCAATGAAGCTTAACTTGTATAACACAGTAGGAGTGGAGTGAGAGCACTGAATATGTAAAGTACACACTCAGTTCAGTAATGAAACCCAAGTTGTATAACACAGTAGGAGTGGAGTGCAAGCAATGATTATGTAAAGTGCACGCTCCATATACTGATCCCAGTAAATTGGTATAACTCAGTAGGAGTGTACAGTGCCCAGGGAGTGAATGATATGGACGTTGTCTTAACTGGTCCCAGTGAATTCCTATAGGCACCCAGTTAGTTAGCAAACTGGACACTTGGTTAACAGCTACAACAATCCCCCACAATCAGCCCTCCTATCCTCTCCACTCTGTCCCTATATCGCTCTGTCTCTCTCTGCTTCCATCCTGCTCTCTCCTCCACACACAGCCAACTGGCCGCCTCCATTACCGAACCACCTTATATAGAGGAGAAGGTGCTGACATCCCCCACAATCAGCCCTCCTATCCTTTTCTTTCCTCTCCTCTTTGACCCTAAATTACTTTGTGAGGCACAGTACACACTAAGCAAAAATTGCAAAGTTCCGCGGCGGAGAGCTCCTGCCATGGTCAGTGTCCTGCAGTGAGTGAATGGGAGGGCGCGCACACGTCCGCTACCGCCGCTTTCCGCTCAAATAATTGACATGTCCATTTGGCCCCGATTTTGCGCACAGGAGTTCCGCACAGAATTTCTGTAGTGTGAACGGGCCCTTAGTCTCTCCCTGCTCTAACTGCCTGCTGCCATCCTGCTTTCTCCTCCACACACAGCTGACTGGCCACCTCCAATAATGAACTGCCGTATATAGAGGGGGAGGTGCTGACATCACAGAGGGGCCTGCAGTTGATTGGACGGGCGCTAGGGATTATGGTTAATCCCTTTTTCCCACCCAGTGATGCTCCAGACAGCCAGACAGATCGCCATTTTGTTTTTTGCTAATTTCCTTAATGAATGGGCGGGAATTCACTTTGCAGAACAAAGTGAATTGACAGCACGATTTACAACGAATTTTGATCCATCCGATTTTTCACCAGATTGCAAGATCCATAGCGTTGTTATCTTTCATGTGACTGAGCTATTTTAGGGAAAATTTTTGCTGCTTGACTGGGTTCACACTACGTATATTTCAGTCAGTATTGTGGTCCTCATATTGCAACCAAAACCAGGAGTGGATTAAAAACACAGAAAGGCTCTGTTCACACAATGTTGAAATTGAGTGGATGTCCGCCATATAACAGTAAATAACGGCCATTATTTCAATACAACAGCCGTTGTTTTAAAATAACAGCAAATATTTGCCATTAAATGGCGGCCATCCACTCAATTTCAACATTGTGTGAACAGATCCTTTTTGTGTTTTTAATCCACTCCTGGTTTTGGTTGCAATATGAGGACCACAATACTGACTGAAATATACGTAGTGTGAACCCAGCTGAAGATGTATAGTTTTTATTGATACCAAGTTTTAAATGACTTTTTGATCTCTATGACGACAAACTACAGCTATTCTGGTGCTTAATTTTTTTATTTTATTTTTACAATGTGTACCCGGCGGTATAAATAATGATATAGTTTTGTAGTTTGGGACATTACGGATGTGGTGATACCAAACATGTATAGCTTTTTGTGTTTTTCTAATGTTTTATATAACAGTTTATTTTGAATGGGGAATACAATGTAATATTACTATTGGGAGGGGGGATTTATTTTATTATGTTTTATTTCACAGTTGTTGTTTTGTTTTGTTTTTTACTTTTAGGCTAGCTTCACATGTACCGGATCCACAGCGGATTTCAAGCTGCGAGTTTGCAGCTAAATCTGCTGGAGATCCTGTAGTGTGAAGCTGAGTGGGTCCCATACATGCTGCCTGTATGGGACTCGGCCCCTTTAACAACCCCCACCACCACCGGCCACCCGCCCGCAGCCCCTGCCCCGAGCATACATTACCTGCTCGGCGCCGTGGCTGTGTGACGCTCCCGGCTCACCTTGCTCCTCCTCAGCCAATAAGTGCTGCCATGCACTGATTGGCTGATGAGTGAAGGGAGAATGGAGCGTCACACAGCTGCGGCGCAGAGCAGGTAATGTAAAGTTATACAACTTTGTAATGTATGTTATGTATGTGAATGGCCCCCTTCCCTGTGCTCCCCGACTCCCGCCCATGGACCCGGAATTGTGCATTATACATACCTGATTCGTGGCGACCCCCGTCCGCCATCTTCTGACAGTGATGTAATCTTCGGGAGGCCGGCCAACCCGCTCCTGCCGACCCTCATGCTGGCCCCCCTCTGCCACGTCATAACTATGCTCAGCCGCGATTGGCTGAACACAGTTATGCCGGCATGAGCGGGTTGGCAGGAGCGGGTCAGCTGGCCTCCCAAAGATGGCGGACGGTGGTCGACACGTATCAGGTATGTATAATGCACTACACTTCCGGGTCCACGGGCAGGGTCGGGGAACACGGGAAGAGGGCCATTCACATACATAACATACATTACAAAGTTGTATAACTGTAGTGCAGTATAATGTATATGTCAGCATTATGCCGATTCTACATAGCTATGCCTCCACCTTTAGAAGGCCCCCAGGATTGCCATGGAGATGATCATAAGCCAGGGCCTTGCCTTGGGACCTCCTAACAGTAAGTATAACCCACTTACATGATCGGAACCCATTACATGCAACTGCCATGATTTGACATCGGTATGTAACAGGTTAAACTAGTTACAGCAAGAGATAATGCCAGCTGATCTCCAACAATGCCAGAGCAGGAGTGCTACAGATGCCCCACCTGATCCCACCGTAAAAAGCTGACAGGATCAGAATAAGGGTTAATAAGAGCCATTATTTGCTCTTATTTTTACCTAGTGGGAACATAGCCTTAAAGCATACCTGTCATTATGAATCCTTACTAGAGATGAGCGAACCTGGAGCATGCTCGAGTCGATCCAAACAGGAACTTTCGGCATTTGGTTAGCGGTGGCTGCTGAAGTTGGATAAAGCCCTAAGGCTATGTGGAAAACATGGATATAGTCATTGGCTGTATCCATGTTTTCCAGACAACCTTAGAGCTTTATCCAAGTTCAGCAGTCACCGCTAATCAAATACCGAACGTTTGCTCATCTCTAATCCTTACCCAATCGGTATGCAGTCACTCTTACCTCCTAAAGATAAATATCAGTATGACCACATTGGGTCAGTTCTGTGCACGAGCCATATTCTGATTCAGTAGAGCTTGTGAATAGAACTGACCCAGCGAGGTTGTATCAATAGTCAGTAGTGGATTATAACAGGTCCTTTTCGGGCAGTAGCCCGGGACCCTGAGCATCTGAGGGGCCCATGGGCACCCAAAAAGACATACTTTCAGTTGTGTTTTGTCTCCTGGCTACAGTTCTGCCATGATTTGCAAAAAATTGCTGCTTTTTTACCCCAATGTAGGACAAATCAGGGCATCATGACATTATTTACCATGTACTATGAACACCATGCTAGTGCTACCAAAGTTAGAGTGAGGTGTGTGTGGGGGGGGGGGGCAGGCTTGGTGAACAGCCTGGGGCCTATGGTAAAGTTAATCCGCCGCAGTCAATAGTTACCCAATATGAGTAGGTACCTACAGTAAAGTGGCTGATGGGAACTGTGATTACACCACCATTACAATGCAAGTGGCAGTAACATAATGAAACCTCACTGTCCCAGCAGGGCATAGGGCATTGTGATCGTTATTTATGGCTGCAGTTATCAAAATAAGGCTGTTTTTTTATGTCCCCAAAAAACTGACAGGATTTTGCAGTAACCTGGTGTGAACTGGGCTTGTTTTTACTTCTATGTGCCACACCCACTTGCTTCTTAGCTTCCTGGTTATGCGGGAGTTAAACTGATTACTGGGAGAATTGATTAATGCAGCTGAGTAGGGGTCCATTAACACAGAAAGATTATCTGACAGATTATCTGCCAAAGATTTGAAGCCAAAGCCAGGAATGGATTTGAAAAGAGAAGAAATCTCAGGCTTTCTTTTATGACCTGTTCTCTGTTTATAGTCTGTTTCTGGCTTTGGCTTCAAATCTTTGGCAGATAATCTGTCAGATAATCTTTCTGTGTATATGGACACTAGGTCTTTAGACTGACTGGTTTCTCTGCCTGGAACCTAGAAGATCTGAGCGCCGGTCCAATGGGGATCCGGCCCGGGCTCTTGTTCAGCATAAAAGGAAGCTAAGGTGGTCTCCCAGCGCTGGCTAATTAGGTTCATAAACATATAGAAAAAAGTGTCAGCTCACCGATTGCAACCTCTCTGGTGCCCGGACTCACATATGGCTCGATGCGTATTTATGCAACACTGAAGAAAAATGTTCCACAGTCCAGCACTTGGCAAAGAAGTTATGTATTTATTCAGTTTTGTTGCAATGCACAGCAGAACACCCCAGAACATGCAGTGACCCCACAGATTAGACGCATTTCGAGCGTATGCGCACTCTTGTTCACCTAGTGCCTTCCCACTCTAACTCCCCTTAAATAATCACCATACAGGTGTACATACAAGTGGATCAAGGAATGCAATTAAGAGAACTGGTTACATATGCTGTGAAAACATGGGCAAAAGCATATTGGAGTTATTTCATTGTTGCACAATATGAATAATTGGTTACATACATAATGTGTTCATTTACAATAATAAATAATAGATATGCAAATGAGCATTAGTAAATGTACTATTTTTAAAGCAGTTGAACACATGTGTGTTAGATATAAGGCAATATACCATGCGATAGTCTTCTACACGCATGAATGGTATTCTAACTGCGTCTGAATGACACCCAACTGCTAGGCAGCTGCTTGGGCATATTCACACTTGTGACCATGCATGCGTGCCAAAGAACATCGCTAAAAGTATAAATGTGGAGGATAAACAGGAAAAGTAACATAAATGTATGTAAAAATTATAGTAACTACAAATTACAAATATTTGTTAATAATGATACATTAATTCCCTGCGTATATTCATGCCTTCTGGTGCTCTGGTACCCCATCTAAACTGCCAGTATGCCTCGCGGTTTCTGAGAAATCTAGCAGTATCCCCTCCTCTAATTTTAGGCATTATTTTCTCAATGCCATAGATAGTGAATCCATCACAGCAGGGTGAAAACACAGGAGAAATACGCAAATTGAGTGAGGAAAGGACAGTGATGAACTTATCCTCGAGAGTACTCACACCAAAGCACATCAAGGTACTCGAACGAGGTCTGAACTTTGCTCCCACTAACGCACCTGATGTATTTTCCATTTTGTGTGATGTAACAGGTTCATCCGCAGCCTTACGGTACGTAGACATTTTTTGAGCTCGGTTACTGCTGAAACTAACCATGACACTTTGGCCGTGCAGGAGGCTGCAAATGAATTTGTAGATAAGACATTCAGTGAACAGATTGCACTTATAATTTTGCATGATTTGCACAATGTAGAAAATTTGACACACACTAACAAAGTTAATACCAATGTCTCTTTCACAACCAGAAGTCCAGACTTTTACCCCCTGCAGTCCAGGGCTGAATGCATGGATAAATTTCAACAGGTTGTAGAAAGGGACATTACATCATTGGTATACAATGTCACTAGGAATAACCAAAATAAAAATAATCTTACGGTCAGGGAACGTAAAGCCCTTCAAGAATTACAATCTTTCAGTGACATTGTAATTAAGATGTCAGATAAAGGCGGGGTGGTAACTGTTATGAACAAATCAGACTATGTGGAGCAGGTGGAAAAATTAAAAAGTGATACATCAGTATATTTGCCACTCACATACAATCCAACTAAAAAATACAGTGAAGAACTACACAAAATTATAAGTTATGGATTAAGTTTGGGTATTCTCAGTAAAAAAGAAACTGAATATTTAATAGTAGATCAGCCCATTACCCCCATATTGTACACCCTACCAAAAACGCATAAGGGAATCAGCCCGCCTCCAATGCATCCAATCGTTTCAAGCACTGGTTCATTGCTGGAACGATTATCAGAATGGCTGGATTGTCTTTTACAATCCATGGTAAAACGAGTACCAGGTTACCTACAAGACTCTAAAGATGTCATGACTTCCCTTAGTGACGTCACATGGCAGCCAGAGTGGCACTGGCTGACATGTGACGTCACCTCGCTATACACCAGCATCCCCTGGCAGGTAGCGTTACAGGCATTGCGATTTCACTTAGAGAAATATGGCAATTACACAACAGACTTGAAGTGTTCATCATTGAAATTGCACATTTTTTGCTTAGTCACAATTTTTTCATGTTTAAATCGTAAATATTTTTTGCAAGTAAGTGGAGTTTCAATGGGAGCTAGACACTCCCCTTCGTTGGCAAATTTGACCATGTCATTTTGGGAGGAACAGTTTGTTTTTTCTGACACCAATCCTTTCTGTTCACATCTGCAATGGTACGGGAGATTCATCGATGATGTCATCATCATTTGGATCGGAGATGTATCTCCCGTACCATTGTTTGTGGAGTATTTAAGTTCTAACAATTATAATTTGAAATTCACTTATAATTTACAGAAAGAGAAAATTGAGTTCTTGGATTTACAGTTGCAGGGGACACCGAGTTGCATCATAAAATTCTCCACATACCGTAAACCCATTTCAGGTAACACTGTATTGCGAGCAGACAGTAACCACCCAGCACATACAATCCGAGCCATCCCTGTGGGTGAGCTTACTAGACTCAAATGGAATTGTACAAATAATGGGATTTTCCCTAAAGAAACCGCAATGTTAGAACAGAGGTTAAAAAGAAGAGGATATGCTAACCATCACCTTAATAGAGCCAAACACATAGTGTCCACAAAAAGTCGTCAGACTTTAGTCAAACCTAAAGTAAACACACTTCATCCCAAAAAAAGTATATCTAAACCAATTTTATCCATGGTATATACACCGGCATTCAACCAAATCAAGTATATAATAAAAAGTCATATGCATATATTGACGGAAGATGCTAAACTGGCAGAAATATTAGCACAAGGTTGTGCCATTGTCCCCAAAAAAGCAAAAACATTGGGAGACATACTTTCTCCTAGTCTTATTGTAACTGACAAAAGGACTCCCACTTGGTTACAGAAACGTGGTTTCTACAAGTGTGGAGGCTATCCTTGTCGGACATGCACATATGTCAAACCATGTACCACTTTCTACAATAATTCCAATGACAAACAATTTCACATTAAACAAAGAATGGATTGTAACTCCACAAACATCATTTATGTCATTGAATGCTCATTATGTAATATAAAATATGTTGGGTGTACCACACGTAAAGTGAAAATACGTACATTAGAGCATTTGAATGACATTACTGGTAACCCATTAGGCAACAAATCAGGTGCCTCGGCACATTTTTCACAATGCCATGGTGGTAGATGTGATGGATTCACTATCTATGGCATTGAGAAAATAATGCCTAAAATTAGAGAAGGGGATACTGCTAGATTTCTCAGAAACCGCGAGGCATACTGGCAGTTTAGATGGGGTACCAGAGCACCAGAAGGCATGAATATACGCAGGGAATTAATGTATCATTATTAACAAATATTTGTAATTTGTAGTTACTATAATTTTTACATACATTTATGTTACTTTTCCTGTTTATCCTCCACATTTATACTTTTAGCGATGTTCTTTGGCACGCATGCATGGTCACAAGTGTGAATATGCCCAAGCAGCTGCCTAGCATTCAGACTCAGTTAGAATACCATTCATGCGTGTAGAAGACTATCGCATGGTATATTGCCTTATATCTAACACACATGTGTTCAACTGCTTTAAAAATAGTACATTTACTAATGCTCATTTGCATATCTATTATTAATTAGGTTCATACCCTGATCCCAGCGTTCCCCTGTCTATTCCTGCGATCCCGTACCTTACCCCTCTGCTTGCTTGACTTTGTTACCTGACCTCTTGCTTGACTTTTTGACTATCCGATTGTTACCTGATTTTGTACTGCGCTTCACGGTTGGGTCTAACCTTGCTTGTTTGACTATCCTATATTGTGTTTGTCTGTCTGTCTTGTTCTGTGTGCACGTATCCAGTACAAGGAACGTCTTGGTGGTTGTCCACGGCCGCCTAGGGCCGTTTGAGGCAAGTAGGTAGGGAAACTTGTTGGGCTCAGTATTAGTGCTCACTGTGCTGTCTTGTCAAACTGTAAGACCAGTTTCACACAGAACAGAATTGCAGCAGATTTCCTGCTTGCGAGTTCAGAGCAAAATCCGCTGCAATACCTGACACTATCAATTTCTGTAGGTTTACATACTTGCAGCGAATTTTTCATCCGACTTTAAATATGTAAACGCCACCCCCCCTTAACCCATGGCAGCCCAGTGCATACATTAGCAGTCCATGCTCCGGCTTGATTCTAGGGCTCCTGGCATCCTGACATTCCACTCATCCCGATCAGTGCGCTGTCCCACCACAGCCACTGATTGGTTGAGCAGGACATCATGATGCCGGGAGCCCCAGAAGCAAGCCGGAGCATGGACTGGTAATGTATGCACTGGGCTGCCATGGATTAAGGGGGGTGGCGTTTACATACTTGCATCGGGATGAAAATTCCGTTGCAAGTATGTAATCCTATTCAGGCTATGCTCACACGTTTTATGAGGCCGGCCATTCCGTCACCCGGCTGGGTCTGGAACATCCGGTCTCAGAAAAGACCATCCCGGCCGGTACCGCAGTAGCGGATGGATGATCTTTACAGCCGCTGAGTTTGGATGCGGCTTCCCTGCTGCTCACAATGAAACGTGGAATTGACAGGGTTTTCTGCGTCCGCTATTAAAAGAATAGCGGCCACAGAAAACTGACATGTCAGCTTCTCACTGCGCCGCTAAGGATCCAAGCTGGAGCGTATAAAATGTGTATACACTCCGGCCGGGATTCCCTCAGCCTTCAGCACAACGTAAGTTCTGCACGTTGTTGCAACGGCCGTGATTAGTACGGAACTTATGTTGAGTGAACAACAAACTGGAAGTATAGGAATTACAGCAGATTTTGCTGTGAACTCGCTGTGTGAAATCCGCTGCAATTCTGTTACATGTGAACCCATTCTAAAACAAGGACTGGGTAATCACCAGCTGCCTAGAAGAGAACCAACGGTAAAAATAGAAATGGCAAGGTCCCAAAGAAAATATAGAATGAATTTTTGCTTCAAATCCTTTAGGCATTGTGGCCACAGTATGTATGAGAAGCCACGGGAAGTTGTTGTTCTCCACATACACTGAATCCTTTATACACAGGCTTCTTAGGCAACACTGGGATCAAATGGATCAGAGCAGAGAAGTTCAACATCAGTGGATACCAACAAAATATTAAGAGCAAGATTTCACAGTGCAGAACCTGCATGTGGTTTTATGTCTTCAAAGCTGCGGCAATTTGCTTTTCCATAGAGGTTAATAGCTAATTTGAGGTGCAGGTTACACTGAGTATTTTATATGTGCATAATCACAATGATATTCTTTCTAAGGTTTTCCTTCAGTGGACGGCTGCATGTCATTTGTGCAGTACCGCTGCTTGTAGAAAAGGTTGTACAGATTTTTGTCCATACCAAAACAATCTAAAGGACAACTCCGACCAAAATGTGTTTTTTAATATGTTATTACATAAGCAAAGTTAGACAAATTCCTAATGTACACTAATTATGGTAAATATGTATATCCGGTCAGACAGGCTTCAATTTCTCTAAAAAAAAAAATGTGGTCACGACTCAGTCTATACCTGAAGGGTCCAGCAGGGGGCGCAGTATATGTAGAAATTACATGTAAAAAATGATAACTTGTGTAATTAGTTGGCTCTTGTACACATATTTTCTACTCTGTTCTTAAACATTGTACCAGTAAATGCCGCATGTCTTGACATTTACTTGAGACAAAATTAAAAGGCTTTAATAAAGATTACTGTACCTCCGGTGCCTGAACCTCCAGCTGCACTTCCATATATACCGCCGCTGCCCCCTCCTCCTCCACCTCCAGATCCTGCTCCACTTCCACCAAAGCCATTGGAGAAGTTTTACTTTTGCTAAACTTTTTCCTTGTCTAGAGAAGAAACTCATTTGATACCAAATATATTTGTTTATTTATTTTTATTTATGAAATGGGAAAAGGGGAGTGATTCAGACCTTTATTAGTGGAGGGGATTTTTTTATTAATAAAAAAAATAACATTTAATTTTTTTTACACACTAAATAGAAGACTTTGGGGGACTTCTAGTATTACTACTCTGAACTCTCATTGAGATATTTGCAGTAAAGATACTGCATAGATCAATGAAATCGGTGTTCTATTGCTCTCGGCTGCTGCAGCTGAGAGCAATAGATTGTCGACCCGAGATCAGCGCCATTACGGTGCAGACCCCCGGCCAGCTGAGATGCACAGAACGCTTCTCCGCGATCGCGTAGCGGGTGGCAATCCCACCACTAGATCACCTCAGATGGGGAAAATAGCCTTTTAAATGCAGCTGTCAACTTTGAAAGCTGCATTTAAATGGCTGATAAGCAGGCACGGCGATCAGATTGTGGCCACTAATTGCAGATAGCAAATAATTGCAGATAGCAGCCGGGATCGCAGCAGTTCAGAGCAGGGCCACCATTCGGCCCCCCTCTTAACACCTCAACCGATGCCAGGGTGTACATGTATGCCCTGTGTCGTTAAGAGGTTAAAGGAAAAGTCTGACCATTATTTTTTGTCAGGCAGCAGAGGCAGGGTAGAAAATGTCAATCATGGATTGGTTACCTCTCCTCTTGCCAGCGAAGCATTGCCTGACTGACCCCAGAACCCCCATTAGAGGACATTTTCCCCCTCATGAATCAGCCAATCACTGACTACAGTGGCATCCCACCCCAGTCACTGACTGGCTGAGCGGAATATCAATCAGCCGGGTCGTGAAATCAGCTGAGAAGAAAATCTCGGAGCGCGCCAGAGGTCCCAGAGCCACAATTCATTGCTGGAGAGGCATGGGGAGAGGGGAGATAGCATTGTTTATTATGTTCCCCTGTGTCCCTGCTGTTTGGGAAAAAATGCTTGTGGATGGTCTTCTCATTTAAGTCACTTTATATCGGGTAAAATGCTAAAGGTGACTTTCAAGCTGACTACATCTCCATAACAGCAGGTAGCCACAGAGAACAGCAAGAAACCCAATGCAAAACAATGCAGCTAACTGCTGCTGATGACTGATGTAAACAAGCTCCTGGCAGGCTCTATCTGCAACTTTTGAGCTACTTTGTACTGTAGGGAGGGTTAATCTGAGTTCAAGTTGCTGTTGAACTAACTTATTGTGACTAATCCTCCCAGCATTACAAAGTTGCTACAAAGTTGAAGAGAAGGTCTTGTTTACACCAGCCGTCTGGGAAGGGAGGGTAGAGGAGAAGGAGACGGAGAGAAAAGTTCATGCAAAGATTTCTTTGCCTTCAGCAGAAAGCAGCATCTTAAAACTGTGGGAAGGAGACTGAATAGATAATAACAAGTATGGAATGAATTGTTAGTCTCACCATGGGCAGCAACATATAAAAAGTTATGTTGGAGCGGAATACCCGTTTAGGTTAGTTACATTCAATTTTCTTTGCTTTTTTTTTAATAATTTTAAATCTTTATTCAAAAATCAATTTACAGCCACATATAGTTATAGCACAGTTTGTAAAAAATGTTGTTTACTTAATAAACTAACTTCTTTAGACTACATACAGTATATATATATATATTCACTATTGACTTCATTGAGAGTTGGGAGCTCAGTATGTATCGGAGAATAAAAGGAAACCATAGGCGATCCACAGAAATGAGCAAACCATAGAAACTCATTACAACAGTGCCAGCAAACCCTATACTAAGAGAACCAGCACAGAAAAATAATAATCTAACAAGCAAAAGAAAGGCTTAAGGCATGTTGCCCTAAGGCAAGCATGATATGAGTAGAAACCACAGAAACTAAAAATGTAACATAGCATACTGTACATTAAACAGGTTAAGATGAAGCAGGTAAAGGCACGATTCAGGCTTAAAATACATATGCATTCTGAAAGAATATATTAAATATATATATATATATATATATATATATATATATATATATGCAAATGTGTTACATATGAACATTTACCTTCGTCTTCAGAAATATGACGTTGCCATAGTAACAATGTCCAATTTACATGAGCTTGTCAGTCAAAGAGTTATTTGGACAGTCAGTATAGTTATTATATCACTGACAACTGGCAAATTTTTATGATGTTTTTGGAAAAAAATTAACATTTTAGGTTTTTCTGTAGGCTATTTTTCAACAGTAACATTAAAGTTTTTTCCACTATCTTCGGAAAGCATGATAAAAACTGTTACTTTTTGCTGATAATTTTGTTACAATAGCAATCAAAATTGTAGCTAAAAATTACCTTTTTTTTTTTTTTTTTTTTACCCAATTGTGAAAAAACACAAAAAAACAACAACAATGCTAACAAAATGGAAAAAAAAAAAACATATGTCACTCAAAAAAAACCTTTGACATGTGCTAGATACGTCAAGAGTTTTCATCAATTGAGTTCTGGATGTTCAAACCCCCAGCAATCACATGATGAATCTAGGAGAAGAGTATGGCTAAGCACTTTACTCCCTGGCTCGCTGCCTTTTCTATCTCATTGTAGGAGATGGTCTTAATTATAAGTCTATAGAGACTGGGGGAGTTTTATCAAACATGGTGTAAAGTGAAACTGGCTCAGTTGCCCCTAGTAACCAATCAGATTCCACCTTTCATTCCTCACAGACTCTTTGGAAAATGAAAGGTGGAATCTGATTGGTTGCTAGGGGCAACTGAGCCAGTTTCACTTTACACCATGTTTGATAAATCTCCCCCTGTGTCTTCTGCAAATAGACAGAGATTGCAGTAAGCCAGAAAGAAAGGCATTACATGCTTTTCACTTCTTTAACGATTAGTGGGGTTCCACACATCTAGATCAAAATGTCTAGATAGAAAGCCGATATCAGTCGAGTTGGCTAACTTATGCAATTTGTGTAACTTTGGCCTTCACAGTAGTTGTGTAACTGGCATGGCCTCCTAGCAACTCTTGTTATGTAACTTCTTGAGTTGCGTAAACAGCATAGCTCCTGGTGCTATGTTACTAACATAGAAGGAGCATGCTCGTCCTGGTGCTGTCCATATTCTATAGAGCAGGGGTGGGGAACCTTTTCCATGTCGAGGGCCGGTCGGGCATTAATAAAATCATTCGAGGGCCGCATACCATGCGCGGCAATTAGTAGCGTGGGTTTGCAGCACCCAGGGCAAAGTATTGTTCCCCTAGTTCCCCTGCTATTGTAGTTAATCCCCAGTGATGCCCCTGCTATTGTAGTTAACCCCCAGTGATGCCCCTTGTAGTCTAGTCTAGCCAAGTCATGTCCCTGGTAGCCTAAATAACCCCCTATCAGCCATGTCCCTGGTAGCCTAAATAACCCCCTATCAGTCATGTCCCTGGTAGCCTAAATAACCCCCATCAGTCATGTCCCTGGTGGACTAGTTAACCCCCATCAGTCATGTCCCTGGTGGACTAGTTAACCCCCATCAGTCATGTCCCTGGTGGACTAGTTAACCCCCATCAGTCATGTCCCTGGTGGACTAGTTAACCCCCATCAGTCATGTCCCTGGTGAACTAGTTAACCCCCATCTGTCATGTCCCTGGTAGCCTATTTAACCCCCAAATAAAAAAAATAAACATCCCACTCACCTTACCTCCGTTCCCACGCTGTCCAGGTCCTCTACTCTCCCACATCCTCTTATGTCCCAGGTCCTCTGTGCCGGTCTTCTCCTGCAGGCGGCGCGCGATGAAATGACGTCATCGCGCACGGCCCGCAGGAGACTGAAGACGCGCTGCTCTGCTGGGGAAGAAGCCGGCATAGACACAGGAGGATGCTGTGTGCGCCGGCTCCTTCCTCCTCCAGAGCAGCGCGCATTACAGGGGAGCTGCGGGCCGCGGGCCGCGGGACGGAGGTTCCCCACCCCTGCTATAGAGTGAGGCAAGGACACAGTCCTGCTCTATACATGACAGCCGAGGGCCACCCCTGATTGCTGCTGTAGGCCCCACAGGAAGTGGTGTATTCTTTCCAGTATGACACAGTGCTCTCTGCTGCCACTTCTGTTCATGTTAGGAACTGTCCAGAGCAGTAGCAAATCCCCATAGAAAACCTTTCCTGCTCTGGAGAGTTCCTAAGGACACTACATTATTCTGACAGTAATGGCCCCATAAGGCCATTAGGAGCACTGGGGGTGGGGCTGCGGCCCCCAAGCACCAACGGCACCACCTAACGGCCCCCAGCTGACCTGTTTCACTGATAATTATTAGAAGGGATGGGCCGGTGTGCGTGAGGGCATTATCTCTACCCACAAACAGCATGGAAATGGTGCAGCGCATGAAGCTCAGAGACATATCAGCAGGTTATATTAGTCTAACCTGCTGATAGCTCCTTTTAACTAACATGCTTAGAGTGAATGTACCATCAGGTACATTCGCTTTAACCTGACCCACGGATAGATCAGCGCCTGTGCAGGGAAGCCGGTGCCGCGGTCCATTTTTTGAACCGCGGCCCAGTTCCCGTGTGTGGTGCTGTTCTATCCACGGGTACTGGGCCGGGGCTGAAGCACTGGAGGCGGGCCACCCCCAGGAGAAGGAAGCCCACACCCCTCTATGACGTGGCTCCATTGATTCTAACAGAGCTGCGTCATAGAAGAGCGGGGGATTCCTCCCACTGAAGGTGGCCCGGTTGATCTATCCGTGGGTCATGGTAAAGCGAATGTACCTGATGGTACATTCGCTTTAAAACCAAATTACGTACCTTGAAAACAACTAAGGCATTGCATCCTTCCATAGAAACACAAAGACTATAGTCTATATTTGAATACAAGCAAAAGACTCATCTAAGGGCAATCTCTAATTGTGTAACGCCTTCCAGTTTATCCCTACCTGAACAATACTGTTAATAAATCTGGACTAGATGGACAACTGATGGGATGATCGTTGTAATGCTCACCTAAAGCATAAATAATATTATACAGCGCCCTTCCTGTCTGTTCCCTCTGAGCAGAGGAACTTACAAAGGATGCCCACTTTCCTCTTTATTTGCCCTTTTATTGAAACTCTACCAGCATGGGCGAGTCAGCACTCAGAGTATGGAGGTTTTGGGATCAAGGGGAACAGGAACAAAATTTTGCTTTAGACTGATGATTTTTTGATGTTTGTAAATGACAATTCCAGGAGTTATTAGGGGTTTGGAAAGGCTTTGGCGCACTCGAGGACAATATAAAACAGGTGTGTGTTATACCTAGTTTTGTCAGTTGTAAATTTTATGTATAAGCACATAATATAAGTAAGGCTATGTTCGCACACTGTAAGAGACTGGCCATTCCGTGACCCGGCCAGGTCAAGGAACGGACGGTCTCTGAAAAGATTATCTTTAGTGCCGCACAGTTCTCCCCGCGCCCGCATCAGAACTCCCCACTGCACACTATGGTGCACTGTGCACTGACAGGGTTTTCTGCGGCCGCTATTTACTGACAAGTCAGTTCTCTTCGGCGCCGCGAGAGATCATGGCCGGAGCGTATACTATGTGTATACTCTCCAGCCGGGATTCCATAGAGGCCAGGTAACGAATTTTAATCAATATTAATCAATCGGCAACAACGGACGTACTTTTACGAAAATATACCTTGTGTGAACATGGCCTAAATTGTAATTTTTCTCCATGTATGAGTAAAAAAAAAGAAAACTAAAAATTTTAAAAAACAAACTCAATAGCTGTAAATTGGATCAGTGCCACGGCTTTTAGACAATTTTTTTCATTTTGCCCATATTGTTAGACTTTTTACTCATCAGCTTCTGCCCTTCCAGATGTTCAGAAAGCGGTAAAAATTTCCTCTGCAAACTGCTTCATTTTATGACCAGCTCTCTCGCTTTGGTTTCTGTAATCACGAGCTCTCCACCCGTTCTAAAACTTACTTTGTTTAAGCAACTGTGTAAAAGGCTTCCCATCTACTAGAGGTCTTATAAGGACAATCTACGGAACTGTTTCTCCTTTGACAGAAACTTCTATGTTTAGGCATAAATACATAAATAAAAGGGGAAATTTATTTAGGATTATAATTACCATGGCAGGTGACAAGAAGTGAAATCCTTCTCGTGTCTTAAAAATAAAACATAGAAAATACGTTGTCATTGGTACCACACTCTCCTGAGCTTCCTACATCGTCTATACCGTCTGGTGGTGAGGTTGTTCCGCAGACTTCTAATACCAGCAGTCTACAGAATCCAGCTCCCTGTAGCAGAGATGAAGGGGTAGAATCAGTGCTCCCAGGCGCGGCAGCCCCTTCATTCTAACTATCGGCAGGGTTCTCAGCAGCCGGACCCCGACCGATATACACTTCTGACATGCCACTATGATATGTCATAAGTTTTTTAAATGTCTGTTGGCCAAATGCTGAATGAGTCACCTAATACCTGAACTGATCAATAGGATTTAGGGTATTAGCTATATGGACTTCCTCACTACTACTTCTTAAACCACTTTTGATAAGTTCCTTGACCTCTGCTTGTGTTTCCTGACCTTCACGTGTTATGTGTTTTTATACTATGCTCCTGGTTGTGTTTGTGTTTTTGACTTGTTACAGTATTTTCTTTGGTTCTAATTTGGTCCTGTTTATTGTTCTCTAAGTTCTGACCCTTTGGCTTGTTTTATGACTTTCCTCTGTTTCTGCTTTGTGGTTCATATGTTACCGGCTGTTACTGACGTGGACTGCTCACTCTGACTGATCCTGCACATAGCAGTGTAGGGACCATCGCCCAGTTGGGGTCTGCTGCCTAGGGCAGTACATCCAAGTAGACAGGGACAGTGGTCTGGGTCCAGTTAGGGCGCACTGTTTTCCTAAGGATGTGACAGTTCCACAGGAACAGGTCTCCATTGGAACCATACTTAAAGTTGTCCAGGTCCCTTTTGTGTACCCTCCCTCTGTTTCTGCCTTTGTATAATTGTCTATCCCCAGTCAATTTTCTTGGTTAATTTTAAACCTTATATCTGGTTGTTTCTACATTATAGCTATTTTGTTTCTTATTGTATTCTACTGTTAATGGAAACGTACACATACATGACTCTGAGTTCTTTTTTGTCTTATACTTCCTTTATTTACGACTGTGTTCTGTTCTGATTGTAATTGTACAAGATAAAGTAAATGAAACTGGAAATAAACAGCTGAATAAAAATATCAAAAGGTTAAATAAGGTTTAGAAGGGAAGTGTTTTTAATAAGAAAGTTAACACAAAAACAAGAGGCCACAATCTAAGGTTAGTTTATGCCACAAATCGGAAGACAGTAGTTGGTAAATTCACAGTAAAACTTTAAGGCTATGTTCCCACACAGTATTTTTGCTCAGCACTTGGTCCGTATTTTGCAACCAAAACCAGGAGTGGATTGAAAACACAGAAAGGCTATGTTCCCACACCGTTGAAATTAAGTGGGTGGCCGTTATTTAATGGCAAATAACGGCCATTATTAAAAAAAAAAAAAAAAAAGCCATTGCTTTGCTATAACAGCAATTATTTGCCATTAAATGACAGCCATTCACTCAATTTCAACGGTGTGTGAACATAGCCTTTTTGTGTTTTTAACCCCTTAAGGACCCATGACATACCGGTACGCCAGTGGGTCCAACAGCGCTATGAAGTCAGCTCAGGAGCTGAGCTCACTTTATTGCAAAAGGGGACCGGCTGCTTTATGCAGCCAGGTCCTCACTGTTAATGACGGACCGCCGCAATTAAGGGGCCGCCTGCCATTAACCCCCGCAGTGCCACGATCGGCACTTATCACAGTGACAGGAGCTGCAGCTCCTGTCACTGTCCAATCTGGAACCCTGCAGTGTGATGCGGTGCTTCTGATCATTCTATCTTACTGCCGGAGGTCCCTTACCTTTCTCCTGAGTCAGATCGGCAATCAGAGTATAGAGTTTGCCACAGGCAGGCTCTATGCAATGATCGCAGATAAAAATCCCATGTAAAAATGTTAAAGTCCCCTAAGGGGACATAAAGAGTGTAAAGTAAAAAAAAAAAAATGTAAAAAGTTTTTTTAAACACACCTTAGTACACTTAATAAAAATGTTATAAATAAAACGCAGAAAAAAAATAAAAATAAACATTATATACCGTAGTGTGCATAATTGTCCGATCTATTAAAATAAAACAATATGGTTCCCACATGGTGAACGGTGTAAACAAAAAGAGAGTTAAAAAACAAACACCAAGTTTGATGATTTTTCTTACATTTTATTTTTTTTTAATTTATAAAAATTAATCAATACATCCGATCCACACAAATATGGTACTAATAAAAACTAGAGATCATGGCGCAAAAAAGTACACACCATACAGCCCCGTGTGTAAAAAAAATAAAAGCGCTATAAGTCACAATAAGGCCATTGTAATCACACCTATTTGCAAAAAAAGTTTTGCTGTTATTAAAAATAGTAAAACATTAGAAAATCTATATAAAATGCATATCGCTGTATTCAGACCGACATATAGAATAATTATATTATGTCAGTTTTACCGTAGAGTGCATTACGTAAACACGGAAGCCCCCAAAAATATGCAGAATTGTGTTTTTTTTTCCCCAATTTCATCCCATAAATGATATTTTTAGGGTTCTGTCATACATGTTAGGATAGATTGAAAGATGCCATTACAAAATGCACCTGTTCTGGAAAAACCAAGCCGTCACATGGCCTTGTAGATGGAAATATAAAAGAGGTATAGCTCTTAGAAGGCAAGGAGGAAAAAAAGAAAACGCAAAACTGTAAATTGGCCAGGTCTTTAAAGTGACTCTGTACCCACAATCTGACCCCCCCAAACCACTTGTACCTTCGGATAGCTGCTTTTAATCCAAGATCTGTCCTGGGGTCTGTTCGGCAGGGGATGCAGTTATTGTTTTAAAAACGACTTTTAAACTTGCAACCCTGTGTCTAACGGCCAGGCTTACATTTGTATATGCATTAGGCTGGCACAAACTCTTCTTCCCTCCTCCCCACCCTCCTCATGATTAGGAATGCTCCAGGCAGATTACTTCCTATTCCCCAGCTTTGTGCATAATGAACATGGGCTTGATCGTTAAGACACCTGTGCAAAGCTGAAACAGCAGTAAATGTTCTCCTCTCTCTCCCTAAAGAACACATGAAGTGGTCACCATCTCTGACCAGGCCATATTACCATCTTCCTGATATATATATATATATATATATGTATATATATATATATATCAGGCTGAACGATGCAGGTGCTGCAACTTCAGTTATATTTTGCAACAGCTTTGGGAACTGGCAGAAGTGCTGGGGGAGGGGACAAGGTAGGGTGGGAGGACTGTAATGGAGAGATATGGGAAAGCGATGTATTCTGGGACTTTCAGTGGTGAGCAACTGCTCAACTAGAAAGCACAAACACGAAATACAGGACTATGAACCCCAAAATAGACGGATTTCAGTTGTTTCAGAACTAGTACAGACAGGCAAGCAATGCTATCTGTTTGTGCTGCATGTTTCTTTTTTGTGATGATTTTAGAGTACTCCTTTAAATACATCCAGAAGTCACATAACTGTAGACACATTTCTTGACTTTAGCAAATGGAAAGATAAGATAATATTTCAACAATTTCAGCTATGCTTGCTTCAGTGCTAAATGACATTTTTTTGTATTGTGCCCTTTCATGGATTGCAGTATAACCTGAACAGACAGTTGTGCTACTACATTTAACCAAGGTGAGATTCAATCCAACATCACCACATAAATGCTATTCTCCTGAACCAGTAAAGCTTATGCAGACGTGCTGGGAATGTATTTCAGCCTATGGAAATTATTGCAATGAATCTAAACTGGTGGGGGGGGGGGGGGGTCACGGTGCTACGATAGCTACGTTGATTACCAGAAGTAATAAATCTTTCTAAAAAAAAATTCTTTACTTTTGATTAATAATTATTATTTGTATAGCACCAACATATTCCACAGCACTTTACAATTCTGGGGGTACATACATGGACAAAAATCAGACATTGCATAGCTGCACATGTAATGAGGAGAGAGGGGAAGACAAAAGGCAGAGGGGCAAAAGTGCTTTGTTGTTACTATGGTCCGGCCATCATTAGAAATAAGGCAGTGCCTGCATATGGTACAGGTCTAAGTGCTTGTGTGTTGGAAATCTGATAAGTAGCAGCAAATCCTCCTAGAAAACCACTCCTGATTTCTAGACTGGAAAGAATACACCACTTCCTGCAGGACATACAGCAGCTGATAAGTACTGGAAGATTTGATATTTTTTTATTAGGAGAAAATTACAAATCTCTGGCACTTTCTGGTACCGGTTGATTTGACTTTTTTTTTTTGCTAGAGTACCCCTTTAAAGTTCCAGTTAATTGATGACATGCCATAGGTCAAGTGCCCCTTCCTGCGCCTCATGACATTACCAGCTTTGGACACCAAAACATTCACTCAGAATTTTTGTGACAAGCAGTCTTATAGCAGCAGACAGAATGTCTTTTTTTTAACATGCATTTGGATATTCTATCTACAATATATGCTGCATCAAAATGACAGGGACCTTGATAGAATCCCCAAAGACTCTATGATGCAGAAGAAATGTATAAAAATATAAATACAGTATATATTTAATATAGTATAAATACTATAAAAATGCGACGCTGAGGCAAACGTTGTGAAATTTTCAGTGTAGGGAGGGAGAGCTGACAAAGTAGGGATTAGAATGTTGTGAAATTGTCAGTAAAGAGAGAGAGCTGACTGAGTCATGAATGCAACTTTGGCGCATTCCTCGGTGCGTAAGGTACGACTGAGACTGCAATTTTGGCCATAATCTTCCATTTATTCTGTGTTTTGTTTGCCTTGTTT
Source organism: Dendropsophus ebraccatus (assembly GCF_027789765.1). Lineage (NCBI taxonomy): Eukaryota > Metazoa > Chordata > Amphibia > Anura > Hylidae > Dendropsophus > Dendropsophus ebraccatus. The sequence goes on along the minus strand of NC_091460.1, from coordinate 126,473,343 downwards.
TTGCCAGTCTGAACTGTGTTTTATTTCTTCTGGTCTGCTAATTGTTTTCCCTGCCCCTCCCGTGTCTGTGCTGCTAAGTTTCCTCTGGTCATCTAACAGTTAACCTGCCTTGCCTCAGTGATTGACAGCTGGTCCCTCCTATCATCTTCTGTACTTGGTTCCTGGTGTCCTATTTAAGTTAGCTGTTTCTGCCTGTGCCTCACCGGTCTCTGCCTGCTTGTGGTTCTGTTTCTTTGCTTCTCCTGATTTCTGCCTTGTATCTTTTGACCTCGCTTGCTTGCTGCCTGCCCCCGACCATATTGCCTGTTATTCGAATACTCTTTTGGATCCTGATTTTGTACCTTTGCTGCCAGACTGTTGTGACCCTGATTGGTGACTATTCTTATTGTGTTCGTACGTCTGTCTTTGTTTTTTTATTGCACTTGCTCAGGTTAGGGAACGCCTCCAAGTTGTCCGCTGCCATTTTAGGGCAGATTGTGACAATTAGGTAGTGACAGTGGGCGGTGCTGGGCTCAGGGCTCACTGTCTCTGTGTGTTTGGTGTGACTGGTCCTGACATAGGGCTTAGAATGTTGTGAAATTGTCAGTGTAGGGAGGGAGAGCTGACCGAGTAGGGCTTAGAACGTTGTGAAATTTTCAGTGTAGAGAGGGAGAGCTGACCAAGTAGGGCTTAGAACATTGTGAAATTTTCAGTGTAGGGAGGTAGAGCTTACTGAGTAGGGCTTAGATACATGTATGCACGTCATTGTGTATATGCGCACAGGTGAATAAAAGATACTCTAATGCTACACACCTCTTAATTTCTCCACTATTCCGTATTTTACGCTTTGTGCCTGATAATCTGTATGCATCGTAATGTGCGCTTCTGTTGTACGTTCGTTATTTGCTTGTGAATATTCGGCTAACAGGAACCGATTGCGATTATTTTTTTTAATGTTCTTGTTCGGGATCTGAACCAAACATCGGGATATAACTGATTATAGGCACTGTTATCATCCGGGCACTTTATTGCTGAATAGACTTAAAGGGAACTAATATGCCCCTAATGATAAGGAAACGTGCTGGTACATCACCCAGCATGCTTCCCCAACCTACCCCTGTACCCTCCGTGCCCTTCTTGCTTACGCCGTAATTTTACATTTTGAAGTCCCGCGCTGTATGGTAATTAGGTGTAAGTAGTCACGGTGGGAGTATGTAGTCACGGTCCTGGGCGGTTGTGAGCGCCGTGCTAAAGACGTCACCGTGCCGCCGACATGTAACGCAGGCCCCAGGGAACCTCAGCGGAGTGCAGGCCTTTCAAGCGCTCACAACCTCCCAGGACCGTGACTACCTACGCCCACCGTGACTACTTACACCTAATTTCCATACAGCGTGGGACTTCAGCAATGTAAGATTACAGTGTAAACAAGGAGGGCAGGGGTATGATTGGAAAGTGTTCCTAATCATTAGGTGCATATTTGGTGTGATAGGTTCCATTTAAAACATTTTAGAGAAACAGAATGTCATTAAAAACTAAACCAGCCTTAAAGGAAGATTTCAAAACACGGAAATACCCCCCCCCCCCCCTCCCCCCTGTACTTTAGTAATTTTGCCAAAGTGCAAATAAACATAAAGTTTGATTGCTACAATCAGAAATGCCTTCTAACTAGGATTAGTTTGTTCAAGATTGGTTGAGCTTTAGCCATCTGCGTTTAAATTATCATATCAAAGGAAAGCAATGAATTCTCAAGGCTTTTCCTGTCATCAAGTGTTGTTCAAAATGGGTGCAGTGGAGGGTATGCAGTATTAAAGCTTAGGGAATAACCTAAAGTATCAGTCTTCATACAAAAGTACACTTGCCTTCCATGACATGCCTGTCAGTTTCCTGTAATGAATAGAAGTTTTTGGTTTGGAAAGCTCCCTGTATGCAGTGTAGTCCCTTAGCACTCCAATTAAGGGTAAGCTAGATAAAAAAAAAAAAAAAAAAAAAAACAGCAGTAGGAAGTTTCTTTATGGATGGCAAACTACATCTTACAGATACCTTACAAGTCTGCTTAGACTCAAGGAAATATGTTGACATTCTTTTTCATCTTTCTAAGATATTTTCTTCAATATTTTCAACCGCGTACTAGTTATGACTGACTGATCTGTACATCTAAACTTTTTTCTCTTTGAAGGAAAAATACAGGATTTATTTGTTGATTTCCAACTACCGTATTTCTAAATTATCCATTCAAGGTGTGAGATTTGATCTGTTGATTACTGATTCGGAATGAATCCTGGGTGTATTTAGAGATTCAAGATGGATAGATAAGAGATAATGAGGAGAGAGAGATTAAAGGGGTTGACCAGTTTATAGTAAAATAATTCAGTGTATAGTTTTAGTAAGTGTACTCACTGCACTGACTGACAGCAGCTCTCTGTGTACCTCATAGAGCTAAAGTTAGACTCCTCTCCTCTAGGCTTTGCTGTCCTGCTCTGTGGTGAGTGTGTCCATAAGATGGGTGACATGGAGAAGCATGTGACCATGCCCCGCCCCCTGTGTCTACCACTGAGCCTGTCTTTGCCAATGAAGAACACCAGGGGCAGAGCAGACTCACCACAAAGCAGGACAGCACAGCCTGGAGGAGGGATGTCTGATTTTAGCTCTATGAGGTACACAGTCAACTGCTGTCAGTAAGTGCAGTGAGTACACTTACTTAAGCTATGTTCACACGTGGTAAGACACCGGCTGTTCCGTGACCCAGCCAGGTCACTAAACGGAGGGTGTCTGAGAAGATCATCCCGGCCGGTACTGCAAAGGCACCCTGACATTGTCACCTGTATAAAAGACTCCTGTCCATAGACTTAATTAATCATTCAGATTCTAACCTCTACAACATGGGTAAGACGAAAGAGCTCTCTAAGGATGTCAGGGACAAGATGATAGACCTGCACAAGGCTGTAATGGGCTAATTTAAAATGCTGCGTGAGAAGAAGACAACAGTTGGTGCAATAGTAAGAAAATGGAAGAAATACAAAATGACATCAGTCGACATTGATCTTACCTTGTGGGGTATCCTGGAGCAAGAGGACAGTAAAAAAATCGACAAACTACACAGGGGGAACTTATTAACAATCTCAAGGCAGCTTGGACCACTGTCACAAAGAAAACTATTGGTAACACATTACACCATAATGGATAAAAATCCTGCAGTGTCCGTAAAGTCCCACTGCTCCTGGAGGCCCGTCTGAAGTTTGCCAGTGAACAAACTGGCAAATTTTGTTTGGGAGAAGGTGCTGCAGTCAGATGAGACAAAAAATGAGCTTTTTGGCATTACCTTAACCCACCATGCTTGGAGAAAGAGAAATGCTTCCAATGACCCAAAAGAAGACCATTCCCACTGTCATGGAGGTGGAAATATTATGTTTTGGGCGTGTTTCTCTGCTAAGGGCATAGGATTACTTCATTGCATTGATGGGACAATGGATGAAACCGTATGCAGTAAAATCCTGAGCGACAACCTCCTTCCCTCCACCAGGACATTAAAAATGGGTGGTGGCTGGGTCTTCCATCTCGGCAATGACCCAAAACATACAACCAAGGCAACAAAGGAGTGGCTCAAAAAGAAGCACAACAAAACACAGCAATCACTGAGCTCAGGACATCAGTAAAGAAAAATCTGTGGGTCCGTGGAGCCTCAGTTGGGAGTTTTAAAACACAGCAATAGCCAGATATCCCTCCAGGGAAGGAAAACCTGTTGCCAAAGGGGTGCCTTCTAATGAGAAGTAGAGATGATCAAACATCAGAAAATTTTAGGTTCTATAGAACTCGAACCTTGTCGAACTTTCTGCATTTGATTCCCGATGCCTTCCCGATCCGTGGGGAAGGAGGAGAGAGTACCGCCTGGAATTCCGAGATTCAGCCTGGGTAATAGGCTTAATCCTGGAATTCCAGGCGGTACCCGGGCTGTCTCCTCCTTCACCCTGGACCGAGAAGGCATCGGGAACCAAATGCGGAAAGTTCGACAAGGTTCAAGTTCTATAGAACCTAAGATTTTCCGATGTTCGATCATCTCTAGTGAGGAGATCACCAAACCCCCCTAATACATAGCCCCTTAAGTCTCACTCGGTTGTGAGTATTGAAACATAAATAGGGAAATGCCAGGGTGGCCCCTTTTGCCTAGCCTTAATCTTATAGAAAACTTATGGAGGGAGCTGAAGTTCTGAGTTGCCAATCGACAGCCTTAAAATCTGAATAATTTAGAGATGATCTGCAAAGAGGAATAGACCAAAATCCCCCTTGACGTGCACAAACCTCATCCTCAACTACAAAAAAACTTTGACTTCTGTGCTTGCCAACAAGGGTTTTGCCACCAAGTATTAAGTCTCGTTTGCCAGAGGGATCAAATACTTATTTCTCTTCAAATTAGTTTTTCCACATGTACACTTCGAACACAGTGGATACCACTCCTCTATTTCCTCCATGATGGTGCCAGAACTATCATCAACTGAACGTGCTTATTGTCATAGAAATGGGGTCACAGCTTCCACTGTGTTTGCAATGCATTCTGAACACATATATGGAAACACCACCTATGGTTGACATTCATTGCTTACTGAGCTTATGACAGGTGCTACATCTCCTCCACAGCATTCTGTACAACATATAATAGCAGCTATTTTGAATGGAATATTATTCAATCGCTTCTTATAACTTAATTATAGCTTAATTACAGCAAAGGTGTCAGAAATGACAAGATCTTCACCGGCATATTACTGCGCTCCTCAAAAGACGGCTAGGTAGGTAGATTCTAGTAAGAAGACAGAAACAATAAACTATCCTTCTTGAATGTCTCCTATTTAATTTGTCTAATTAGTTTTAATATATGACATGTATGACAGTACCTGGATAATAAAAAGGCAGACTTACTGTATACAGTACATCATAATTATATGGCAAAAAAAACCCACCAAAATAAATATATCACGCCTGTTCAAGCAATATAATCAGTTGTATAACAAAGCATTATAAGGTGTAAAGAAACACTTTGTATCCAAATAAAATTTTTTTTTTTACTCAAAATAGAATAGTAACTATTTTCTTTCCATCAGTAATAATCTGAAATTGTAACAGGCAACAGTTTTACATGAAGGCTCGATCGGACCAAAAACAGAATATCAGAGATTATCGAGGGCAAAACTATCGGTCGTACCCCACAAGATGTCTAGAAAAACAATCGGAAAATATAAGTTGGCCCTTAAAGGGAACCAACTTTGTGATGATTGGGCTCCTAGAACAGCTTCACGCACCTCGCAGTGTCACAGCCGCGGCGGCGTCCCGCGTTCCGGGCCGCCGCCGCGACAGCTTCCTACCCCATGCAGCAGTCGGTGTCCATAGTCGGGGACCCGGCGCTGCTATCACCTCGGCCCCGGCGGGCGCCTCACCTCTCCACGCTCCTGTCTCCCGCTGTGCCGGCCGGCGCGCGCGTCCCCGCCTCCTAGGGCGCGCGCGCGCCGGCTGTCTCAGATTTAAAGGGGCAGTGCGCTCCTAATTGGTAGTTGCACCTAATCACTCCCCTATAAATCCCAGCATGCCCTGTCCCCTGTGTTGGAGCCTCTACATGCTTCCCATAGCGTTTGGCCCAGCTCCCTGTTGTTCCTGTGTCCTGTCCGTTACCTGGTCCCAAGTCCCTGTTCCTGAGTCCTGTCCGTTACCTGGTCCCAAGTCCCTGTTCCTGGTTCCTGTTCCCCTGTTACTCCACCTGTTCCCGTGTCCAGCCTGTCACGTGCTCTCTCATCTGCAGACTATTGCCTGTGCCATCTCCTGCCACGCCTCGCCTGCCGACACCAGCAACCAAGCCAGGGGTAGCGACCTGGGGGTCGCCTGCCGCAGCAAGTCCATCCCGCCTTGCGGCGGGCTCTGGTGAAAACCAGCGGCCCCTTAGACTCCGCTCCCTGGTGAGGTTTGTGCCATCGCTGGTGCCGGTCCAGTGGATCCACTACTCCAGGCGTTACAGTAGGCTCCAACCATGGATCCCGGCGAGGTGCCTGATCTCCGTGATGTCGCCAGAGTGGTCACTCAGCAGGCGCAACAAATCCAGAAACAGTCACAGCAGATCCAGCAACTCACTGCCGCCTTACAGCAGCAGACTACTGCCCAGCGCACACCACCTCCTGACGCTTCTTCTTCACTCCGACTGGCCCTCCCAAGCAAGTACTCTGGGGACTCTAAGTTGTGCAGAGGATTCTTGACTCAGTGCACCATGCACATTGAACTTTTGAGTAGTCAGTTTTCCACCGAGCGCTCTAAAGTGGCTTTCATCATCAGCCTATTAGAAGGTAGAGCCCTGGCCTGGGCCACGCCACTGTGGGACCGTGATGATCCTGTTGCTGCCAATCTCCGGGCCTTCCTATTCGAGTTTCGCTCCGTCTTTGAGGAACCTGCCCGTGCTTCTTCAGCCGAGACTGCTCTCCTCAACCTCTCTCAAGGCAGCTCCTCTGTAGGTGACTACGCCATCCAGTTCCGCACCCTGGCAGCTGAATTGGACTGGAACGAGGCCGCCCTATTGGCCACCTTCAAGAAGGGCCTGTCTAGTCGAGTGAGAGACGTGCTCGCTGCCCGAGACCTGCCTACCTCCCTGAACGAACTCATTCTACTGGCCACCCGAGTTGATACTCGTTTTTCGGAGAGGGAGGAGGAGGTTCGGCATGAACATTTACTAACCCGTTCCCGTCGCCATCCCCAGCTGGCGCCGGTTTTCCAGAATCCTGACCTTTCGATGTCCCAACCCTCTCCTGAGACTCCTATGCAGGTGGAACGGGCTCACCTGACGCCTGATGAAAGAATCCGGCGCCTGGAGCAGAATCTCTGTCTCTATTGCGGTGGTTCCGATCACTTCCGGCTGGGATGTCCTCTACGTCCCGAAACATCCGGAAAATGCTCGCACCTAGGTCCGGTGGGACAGGTGTCCCTAGGTGTGAATGCCACCACTCCAAGTCTGTCTATGCCAGTTTCCATCCGGACTCCCTCAGGACAAAATCATCAGACTACTGCCTTCCTCGATTCTGGGTCAGCAGGCAGTTTTATTGCGGCAACATTGGTCCAAAGATGGCGGCTACCCGTGACCCGACTAGCCAGGCCCCTGACTATCTCCTCGGTCACAGGCGAAATTCTTACCGACCGTGTGTACTACCAGACCGCACCTTTAGTCCTCCAGGTGGGTCCTTTACATCAAGAAGAGATATCCTTCTACGTCCTGCCCCATTCTTCCCCCGCGGTCCTCCTGGGACTCCCGTGGCTGCAAGAACATGCCCCTCAACTGGACTGGAGAACCGGGGAGATTCTCAGTTGGGGTCAGGACTGTTCCAACCAGTGTCTCAGGTCACCTCAGACCAAGTGTAATATGTCGTTTCCTGTCCCAGCCAAGCCTCTATCCGACCTACCGGCAGAAGACCAAGACTCGGCGGATGCCTTCTCTGCCGAGGTGTACCCTCTCTCCGTACCCAAGACTAAGGTCGTGTCCTCTCACCACCGGGAGAACTTACAGAAGGTCCTCGTCCACAGACCCACAGTCCCTTGCCATGTTTTACCGCCTGATCGCCTAGCACCAGTCGTAACCTCCTCGCTTCGGAGAGTACCCCCCGGAAAGACTCATGTTCACCCTGCGCTTCGAAGAGGTATTTTGAAGTGGGGTCATTCCTCGTTGGAGGCCGGGCACCCTGGAGTCCGTAAGACCGGCCAACGGATCTCTCGCCACTACTGGTGGCCCAGTCTGTTTCAAGATGTCAAAGACTTTGTGGCTTCCTGTGCCATCTGCAGGCAAGAAAGAGGGGGAGGCCAAAGGGGGGGGGTACTGTCACAGCCGCGGCGGCGTCCCGCGTTCCGGGCCGCCGCCGCGACCGCTTCCTACCCCATGCAGCAGTCGGTGTCCATAGTCGGGGACCCGGCGCTGCTATCACCTCGGCCCCGGCGATCGCCTCACCTCTCCACGCTCCTGTCTCCCGCTGTGCCGGCCGGCGCGCGCATCCCCGCCTCCTAGGGCGCGCGCGCGCCGGCTGTCTCAGATTTAAAGGGGCAGTGCGCTCCTAATTGGTAGTTGCACCTAATCACTCCCCTATAAATCCCAGCATGCCCTGTCCCCTGTGTTGGAGCCTCTACATGCTTCCCATAGCGTTTGGCCCAGCTCCCTGTTGTTCCTGTGTCCTGTCCGTTACCTGGTCCCAAGTCCCTGTTCCTGAGTCCTGTCCGTTACCTGGTCCCAAGTCCCTGTTCCTGGTTCCTGTTCCCCTGTCACTCCACCTGTTCCCGTGTCCAGCCTGTCACGTGCTCTCTCATCTGCAGACTATTGCCTGTGCCATCTCCTGCCACGCCTCGCCTGCCGACACCAGCAACCAAGCCAGGGGTAGCGACCTGGGGGTCGCCTGCCGCAGCAAGTCCATCCCGCCTTGCGGCGGGCTCTGGTGAAAACCAGCGGCCCCTTAGACTCCGCTCCCTGGTGAGGTTTGTGCCATCGCTGGTGCCGGTCCAGTGGATCCACTACTCCAGGCGTTACACGCAGATGGGTCTCCTATGGTGTTGAGGGTTGAGGTAGGGCGTAGCCATGAACTAGGGACAGCACAATGGCTCAGTGGTTAGCACTGTGGCCTTGCAGTGCTGGGGTCCTGGCTTCAAACCCCATCAAGGGAAACATCTACAAAGAGTTTGTTCTCTCTGTGTTTGCGTGTTCGCCTGCCACACCCAAAACATACAGTCAGGTCAGTATAGATTGTGAGTCCTAATGGGGACAGTTGGCGCTATGCAAATAAAAGCATTAATATTAACTAGTCTGTGCTGTGACTAGTCAAAGCTCTCTGTCCTGTCAGCAGAGTGTGCTGACAGGACAGAGAGCGTGACTAGTCACAGTCCAGATGACTAGTTCACGACTCTGCCCCTGCCTCACGCGCGGTATTAAAAAGGATTTTATCCAACATAAAGCCTATGGAGCCTGAAACTCCCGACACCATAGGAAAGCTGTCTGCGAGGTCTGTGCAGTCGTTCTGAGAGCCCAATCGGCATAAATGTGCTGCATGGTTCACTTTAAGGTGCTCTCATATATTATTATGCTTAAACCAGGTGACTAAAAAAATAGGATGACTTCTACATGTATAACGAAGGAGACTGTCGTATAAACAACAGACACAAGTACATATTCAGGTATAAACGTGAAAATTCATAATGTGCAAGTAGCTCAGAGCCAATACTTCTTATAAGAAATACATAGAGGGAGATTTATCAAACATGGTGTAAAGTGAAACTTGCTCAGTTGCCCCTAGCAACCAATCAGATTCGACTTTTCATTCCTCACAGACTCTTTGGAAAATGAAAGATGGAATCTGATTGGTTGCTAGGGGCAACTGAGCAAGTTTTACTTTACACCATGTTTGATAAATCTCCCTCTATGTATTTCTTATAAGAAGTATTGGCTCTGAGCTACTTGCACATTATGAATTTTCACATTTATACCTGAATATGTACTTGTCTGTTGTTTATACGTTTATAGTGTACAAATAAACGACAGGGGTTAATATGCTGGTAGTTGCAGTATGACAAGGGTTAATTTGCCATTGGTGGCAATGCAAGTACCCGTAGAAGTTACAAGTGAGTTCAAAGTTTGTATGCAGTATTGTAAGAGCTACTATATTGTCAATAGTAGTATTAATATCCTTAAAGGGGTTATCCAGCGCTACAAAAACATGGCCACTTTTCCCCCTACTGTTGTCTCCAGTACAGGTGCGGTTTGCAATTAACCTTATTTACTTCAATGGAACTGAGTTTCAAAACCCCACCCAAACTGGAGACAACAGTAGGGGGAAAGTCGCCATGTTTTTGTAGCGCTGGATAACCCCTTTAAAGCGATACTGTCACCCCCTTTCTGTATGAAGACTTCTGTACACAGCTGTAAAGCCTAGATTCTGCAGTTTTCATACCTTACTTTATAATAGATTTGTTGGTGCTTGGTCCAGTGAAAAATGCTTTTTATCGTTGGTGGATTGTGCCACCTGGGCTTCATGACCACTGCGACACTCCACCTCACCCACATCAGTACCGTAGGCCCCTCCCTTCCTTGACATCATCACATAGGCCTGCCCCTCAACAGCCATTGGAATGGGCCAATAGAGGCCCCGACCCTCTAGGTTGGCCCATTAGAATGGCCTAGGTGCGTTGTGGGCAGGGAGAAGGTGCAAATGATCATTATAGCCATTCTGATCATCGAACAAATTGTTCGTGATTGGTGAACACAAACAATTAGCGGCATATGAACATTTACGACCATGTTCGCTCATCACTATTCTTCAGTAGTGCAGTTGACAGTAATCGAGAAAATGAATCACCTAATATTCAGGGCGTATTTTTTACATTTCTGTCGGTAGTTTTAGGTTGGTAAGTAACACTATGACATTTACAATATGTTTGGGAAGTAAAGTTCCTAACGTTCGGCATTGTGATTATCAGACCTGAACACTCGTGATTGATAACTTGACTCATCCCCATTACTGAGCGTTCGTAGAAACGGATGAAGCTTCTCTCCCCAAAATGTAATGGTTGAATGCCATGAGCCTTACCTTGAAGTAATTGAACTACAGTGATTTGAACAGCGTTATGTGGCTTGATGATTTCCTTCTATACAGTTCAAGAGTCACAAGAATACTTAAGAGGAACGTGATCCATGATATAGACACCTGGCGATGCTAATAGTGACAGTGTAAGTGATTGCGTTATCATACTAATTTCATATTCCATTTGCCTTTCATAATGGAAAATATATATAGTAAATGGGTTTTGGCACTAGCCCCAGTTCCTTCAGTGGGTCACTCAGAAAGCTTGCAAAGATATCCTAGAAGTCAATAGCTTACATTTATAAGGTCAAGTGACACTTGTGAATTGAGCTGATGGGTACTCCAGAAGAAAAAAAAAGGCCTTAAAGGGAATGTATCATCAGAAAATAACTTTTTTTAAAGAATTTTTTGTAACTTTCCATTTTTCTTTCTATATTTTAAAATCCTGAAGTCTTGTAGTTTTCATTCTCAACGCTGAGGCTAAAACTAAGCTGAGACTTCCTGTTCTGTATGTAGTAATACGAGGAGTCTGCTGTAAAGTGATCTGTATAGCGACATGTGACACAAGTAGATAGCATCAATACAAGACAATAGCAGCTCCCTGTGGAATGACCTTTTCAAAGGTCACAGAGTACGCTCAATGATGTTTTACATTCATCTCAAGAGGGCAGATGCTATCTATTGTCGTCCATGTCCATGAGTTTTGCTGTAAAATATTTCACTAAATTCTGTTAAAAACAGCCCAGGCAATATGGCAGCCCCATAACAATGTACCAATAGTTTAATAATTAAAAATTGAAGTCAGAAAATAGAAATAGATTTGAATAAAAGAACAATTTTTAGTATCTGTCTCTATTCAGTAAAAGAACATTTAGATGACACATTCCCTCCAAGTCTACTGGTGCCAAAAATGTGTACACATTTCAAATTTTTTATCATCTGCTGTATGCATTGCAGGAAACGGTAAAATTCACACTATCCGATACAGTGTTCTCTGCTGCCATCTCTGTCCATACCAGGAACTGTCCTTGCTGCACCATAATCATACTGAATTGTGATGCAGTGAGCTAACAAATTGCTGAAGTATTATCACACCAAACTGAAAAAGCTATGGCAGTTCAGTAGGGTAGCCCTCTGGCCATTCTGGAGCTCAATGCATCATATTTCACTACGATGCAGTGACTTCCATTTACAGAGACATGTTTAGGCCATGTTCACATGGCGTAAGAGACTGGCCGTTCCGTGACCCGGCCGGGTAACGGAACGGCCAGTCTCTGAAAAGATCATCCCGACCTGTTCTGCAGTACCGCAGGGTTCTGATGCGGGTGCATCGTGTGCGCCCACATCAGAACTCCCCAAAGCATGCTGTGAAGCTTGTGGCCGGAGCTGCTCGGTTTTCTACAGCCGATATTCACTGAATAGCGGTCACAGAAAACTGACATGTCAGTTGTTTGCGGCACCACGAGGGATCCCGGCCGGAGCGTAAACGATGTGTATACACTCCGGCCGGGATCCCATAGGCAACAATGGAACGTATATTTTGTACAACGCCCGTGATTTTACGAATATATATGTTGTGTGAACATAGAATTAGTCTGTGAAATGGGCCGACAAGTTTAATTAAATGAACATGGCAATGTATAAGAAGCCTTAAGGTATGTTCACACTGAGTAAAACAGGTGGAATTCCACCGTAGAATTCCGCCTGTCTCAGTGTCAAATAGCATGTCTATGGGAGAGCGTGCGCTCCTCTGCAGCCGCCGCTCACGTCTTTGAGCAGAGAGCAGCGGCAGAGGAGGAGCGCGCGCCCTCTCATTCACTCACAGCGGGACACTGAGCACGACCGGAATTCCACAGTATTTGCTCAGTGTGAACATACCCTTATTCAAGTCTGGTAATGCTGATAACGTTACACACACGGTAAAGCACAGACAGTAAACTGCCAACCCCTTGAATTATGCAAACCAAAAAATTTAACAAATCTGTGAGTGTGTGGACAGTTTTTTTGCAGTCTTGGTGGAATTTTGCCATTCAGTTCTACAGCCAAAACAAAGTGTGAATGATAATAAATTAGATTATATAAAAAAACAAATTCTACGTCTAACCCGCTGATGTGTCCCTATTGCGCGCCGGGTGCTGGGGATGGAGGGACGTTTCTTAACTTCGTCCTCTAAATAATTGTGTTATTACAAGTTTAATTTCATGGTAATTAGGTGTTTTAGTGCACTGGGGGTGGGAATAAAGCTCTCAGTGCACCAAATCACCCTGGATGGCCCTATCTCTATTTATTGGCCAGGGGGTGGATCAGTGCACTGGGGGTGGTAGTCCCATCCTCATTGCTCCAAAATGTCTAATTAGCATAGCGATTAAAGGGGAACTCCAGGAAACCTTGGGGGGGGGGGAACAAAAACTTCCAAACAATGCAAGGTTCTTACCTATGTTTCCCCTGATTCTTTTATGTGGGTTTACAGTAGTCCTGCTCCTCTTCTGACTGTTTTCTACCTGTTCCATCTCTTGCTGTTCCTCTTTCCCTGCACTGCTATCAAATTACATTTCCCAGTAATCTTTGCAGTGTTTTTCCCACCCCATAATCTTGCCCATACCCCTTCCCTCCTGTTCATTTTCCCTTTCTGGAGTTCCCTTTTAAGCTCCTAATAGGATGGACATAGTACCTTCATCCTCAGCGCTGTACATCCCTGCTGCGAGTTTGTCTGCAGCCCACCCCATTAACCCCCCGGCCGCCAATGTCTTCAGCAAGCTGGAGCGGGGACCAGGTGAAGTATATGCTCCAGCCAGCCGCCCGCAGCCCCGGCCGCCCGATCGCCCCCCCGCAGCACCGATCGCACGCCCCCCCCCCCCCCGCAGCACCGATCGCACGCCCCCCCGATCGAGCGGCCGGGGCTGCAGGGGGGCGTGAAAGCGATCGGTGCTGCGGGGGGGGCCTGCGATCGGTGCTGCGGGGGGGCGATCGGGCGGCCGGGGCTGCGGGGGGGCGATCGGGCGGCCGGGGCTGCAGGAGGCTGGCTGGAGCATATACTTCACCTGGATCAGGTGAAGTATCAGCTCCGGCGGCCGGGGGGTTAATGGGGTGGGCTGCAGACAAACTCGCAGCAGGGATGTACATCCCTGCTGCGTGTTTGTCTGCCATTAAAAGTATAGGGCCGGGATCTGCAGCGAGTCTCGCTGCAAAAACGCAGCATGGAGACTCGCTGCAGACCCGCCAAGTGGGTTTGTAACCTTATATTGATTTTAGCCAGGGCAATTGCTTTGTCCTTACCCACATTTTGGCTGCATTTTTGCAACCTTTTATTCCTTTCTACTCCCATTTTACAATCATTTTTGTGGCAAAAGTTCAGGGTCCCCATTGACTTCAATTGGGTTTGGGTCTGTGCGAAACTTCGGGTAAAAGTCCAGGTCGGCAAACTGTTTTTTAAGTTTAATTGAACCAAGTGAACCCGAATACCCACAGGTCCACTCATCACTACTTTTCACTCCTAATCTAGTCTTTCCTTATTAATTTATTTATTTATTTTCATATTATGTATTAACCATACAATTAAAATTGTAAAGGACATTATTTTTATTTTTTTTATTCTTATTTATTTTTAATTTTTTTGAACAGGTTGTTTTCCATTATTGTAATATAAGCTCTTTTTTATTACAAGCATTATATATCATACACATTTCTAATCTTTTAAAATATTGACACTACAATTAAAGACTATAGATGGAAGACTATAGACTATAGATGGAATAGCACATACTTTTTTTAATTTATAACATTACAGACTATCATAAAAATATTTTTGATTGACGTGACAATATATCTAGTTTTAGACCTTGCTGGCTGCATTTTTATACTGTATAAATTCTCTACTGTACAGTATATCTGTATTTTTATTGAGCTTAACAAAGACTCTGAAGTGTGATCTATTCTCCAGGGAAAGAAGCTTGCTTGCCTGTTGTCTCGAGTCATATTCTTTAGTCCCTTCAGCATCAGTGTCACTTGCAAATGAACAGAGGCCACCGCTCTGGCGTAATCAAGTCTCCTATGATTATTGTAAACCTCAGACAGAATTAGTCATCCTGTATACTTTCTGCCACCTTTCACCTTCTTAGTATGCTATGGAGGTCTGTGACAAGGAATTGTGTTGCAAAATCTCCAGCAGAAATGATATCATATAAACAGTCAATTTAATATACTATATACACAGTAATATTCCCCTTTATATCATTGATTTAACCACAACCACACAACTTTAAGATTTTCACATGGATAGACTGGCGCCGGTGCAGGGAAGCCAGTGCCGTGGTCCTTTTTTTTTTAACCGCGGCCCAGTTCCCATGTACAGCACCGTTCTATTCCCAGGCACGGGCCAGGGATGAAGCACTGGAGGCGGGCCGGCCCGCCCCCAGTGGGAGGAAACCCCACCCCTCTATGATGCGGCTCTTCATCCTAAATTTCTAGAAAAAAATAGATTGTATTTATCAGTATATGAAAGTGCTTTAAAAAATGTGGTGATAGTGAAAGTCATAAGCTGCGCCCAGAAAACAAACTTCCACCCTCCTCCACCATCTGGCAGATTCCCAGCCCCTGTCTTTCCAATAGTTTACATGTAATGTATATACAGGATTTAAAGGTGCCCATAAGTTAAAGATATCTGAACCTGCTAGCGCTAGTGAGAGGCCTTACGACTCTCCCCTTGAGAGAAGAATCGGACATGTTGGATTCTTGCCGCCCAACTCTTTTGTTCTGGGAGAGATAAGCCAGCACCAGAGCAGCCTGGCTGCAGTTTACTCCCACACTGAACATTCCTGTATGTGGAAATCTGCCAATGTATGGCCAGCTTAAGTAGTATATTCCAACAACACTGAAGTAAGTTGTTGGCAAGATGATGTGCAGGCCCTACAAAACTACATATAGGCTATGTTCACACAACATTTTTTCAGCTCCGTTTAAAATGACATCCGTAATTTTGAGTCTAAAATAACGGACGTTATTTAGCAGCCTGGCCTCCCCTGCAATGACTGATGTTTGTACATTTTTCTAGTTTGAGATGACTATTTGGCCTTTTGGGTGCGGCTGAATTGAAAAGTCCATCGAATTTAATAGTAAAAACTGAGAAAGAACGGTGACAAAAGAAAATCTGCATGTGAACAACTAATAAAAAACGTCCGCTGTTTGCAAAAGACGTCCGAAAATAATAAAATAAAATGTTCAATATTTTGACGTCTGCTGAGAATACGTCCGTTATTCAATGCATTGTGTGCATTGGAAGTCAGTCTTCCCTTTGACTTCAATGCATTGCCATTGCAGGCAGTTAAATCACGGTAAAAACTAATTTTTTTTTAAAATATCAAAATCGGGCGCCTTTTCTCAATTTTCGACGTTGTGTGCACATAGCCATACTCTAAATACATAAGGCACACTGTAGAAGAGTGGGGCATCACCACCCTTACCCCCAGTAACCAAGAAAGAGTCATAGTCTGTTCCCCTGAAGAGGTCAGAGAACACTAAATTTCAATCAAGTAACAGGGCATAAATACTAGGTGGATGAAGCCTTAGTACAAGTTTTTTTTTTCCTTTTACATATGGCTAAAATACTTCTTTGAATTTTTTTTAATTATAAGAATAAGCACAATGCTAATATAAATGATTTCAAATGATTTGAAGTTCTTTACAGTAATTTATGATGTTAACAATTAGGCTTTCATATGCTTGCATTATAGATATATGGCTATTATCAATCCATTGAAGCCACGACTATCTGCTACTTCAACTAAAGTGGTCATCGGAAGTATCTGGGTGTTTGCATTCGTGCTGGCTTTCCCTCAGTGCCTTTATTCAGAAATCAAAGTGACACCAAGAAGGACGTTATGCTTACTTGTCTGGCCGGGATTCGGAAAAAAATTAACGTACGTATTCTTTTCATTTTGACATTTGTCTAATTAATCTGTGAACATGATAGGCAAAGGTTCAATTAAATATTTAGTGGAATTGCTAGTGCTAGTAAAGTTAGCATAATACACAGAAAATACAGAACTTGTAATAGGTTACCCTCATGATGGCTGAGCAGGCTGTCACTCTCATCTCAGCCAGGAAGTGGAGGCAGCTGCAATCAGCGGGGGACATCGGGGGGAACACGGACAGGAGAGTATTGATGAATGAACTTGCTGAACGGCACTAAAGCAGACAAGTGCCCGCAATCGTTCAAAGTTCAGTTCGGACGAACCTGAACTTTTCTTCAAAGTTTGGTAAACCCTGCCAAACTGAACTTTTAAAAGTTTGTTCATATCAATTCAGAACTATTACACACAACAAAAATACCATGGAGATATTAAATCCAGCTTTGAATATGTGGCAAAAAAAAAAAAAAGAAAAACAAAATTCTGCTGGAGGGTCGCCATCTAAATATTTGAATATGTAGGTTCAACATTCAAGACTATGACACAGGCCCGTAGATAAAAAGAAGTTGTAGAAAATCTTTGTCAAAAAAGTTGTCACTTTGGGTCATCAGATTCACGGTCAGGCCGAGTATTTCGTTCATCACGTGCCTTCCATGGAGTGCATTATTACATTAAAAATATAGTTGCACTATTTAAAATGGGAACTATCGGCAGGTTAGACAAATCTAACTTACTCCTAGCCCCCTATAGCACTTGGGACGCTGAGGAGGAAGGTATGTCTCTTACCTTCCTCCTCAGGGTCAGTCCCACACTGTTAGTCAGTGTAATCTTTGGCTAGGAGCACTGTTAGGAACACTGTCCCACCCCACAGAGCCTTCTGGTCGGACAGTTTTTTTGATTATCAATGGAGCGGGTCGACCAGGTGATGCTGTGGGACAGGTCACTGCTCCTGACAATGCTCCCGGTCAAAGATTACGCCAACTAACAGCACGGGTTCGGCTCCGAGGAGCAAGGTAAGAGACGTACCTTCCTCAATAGAAAAGGCCAGCCAGGGGTGGTCTGGATCTGTGCTATGGTAGTGGGGCAGTGCTCTTAATGGGTCTTACTGGACCAAGAAGTAAATGACTAACTGCTCGGGTAGGGCACCAAGGATGAAGGTAAAAGACCTACCTTTATCCTCTGCATCTCCTGTGCAGTAGGGGGCTACAGTTCCCCTTTAAAGGAGGGGTCAGACAGCTTATTAACTTATTGGGGGACATTTATGAAGTCCGGCATTTTTCACGCCGGGTTTAAAAATGTCCCCGGAGCTCCGGAGCTCAGGGGATTTATGTAGAGGCTCAGAGCTGGCGTAGGTTTCAGTATAATTTTTCAGTGAAAAATGATAAATGAAACAGACTCAGAGTCCGCGCCCCCTGTTCCGCCCCCTCCACACCCCCTCTCTGCCCTACTGGTGAAGGTGGCGTAAAATGGCCAGATGCGAATATTTTATTTGCATAATGGCCATTTGCAAATAAATTAATTCTCATCTGGCCATTTTACGCCAAAAAATACAACTTTTTAGTTTGATAACTTTCCCCCATTGTATTAATTAAGCAGAAAAAGAAAAACGCCGCACTACCCCTTTAAGTACCACCTAGTTAGGTATGAAAGAGTTAAAATGTTCTGTATGTTATGTATGCATTAGGAGTATTCCCTGATATAGTTATGTCACTGTAAAACCATAAATACCATTAAACGTATAAATAGCTGTGCGTACACATGTTTTGGCGTGGTTCAACGCAGCGTGAAGAAATCCACTTCATCCTTGTACAGCACTGAATTATATAATCTGTCACAATTTTCTATGTTGTCACATAAGATGAAGATATCCTTCTAGTATGCATTTAAAATATTACAACTTTTTTTTTGTTTGTTTTTTCGTTTTTTCATTTTAGGTACCAAATCATTGTGGTTCTGTTTGTGTATTGCTTCCCATTACTTGTCATGGGCATAACTTACACAATTGTTGGAATTACGCTGTGGGGAGGAGAAATACCCGGGGACACATCTGACAAATATCACGAACAACTTAGGGCAAAGAGAAAGGTAGTGTATGCTTCGCTTATCTCCTATTTCATTTTTGCTCCTTTTTTTTTTTTATTGAGAAATTATGTTAATGTGTTACTTGTAGCGTTCCTCCGATTTTTTTTGTTACATATTATAGAGGAGAAATGTAATATCACGGTTGATGTGTCAAAAGGCTGCAGACTATAATAAATGAAGCGTCAGCTTTAATCCCTTAGGCTCAGCTTTTCCCTTACTTTCCACAACAACAACAATTTAGGGTAAATAATTCTTTGCTCTTTACCGGTAATGTTTTATGGCTCAGTAAGAAGCAACTGTCCAGCCTATGGCTAAATATCTGTGTATTCAGCCACCACTTTACTTTTGCTTACCTGCCTAACATCAAAGACATAGGGGGAGATTTATCAAACATGGTGTAAAGTGAAACTGGCTCAGTTGCCCCTAGCAACCAATCAGATTCCACCTTTCATTTTCTGAAGGGTCTGTGAGAAATGAAAGGTGGAATCTGATTGGTTGCTAGGGGCAACTGAGACAGTTTCACTTTATACCATGTTTGATAAATCTCCCCCATAGTCAAGGCCATATTAACAGCTGCTGCCCTAAGCACCAAACCCAAAGACGCCCCATCTTCACTCACCAATTTTTTAAAAAAAGCTTAAAACCTAAACAAATTTACACATTGAATCAATGATTAGAGCCGTCTGCATATTGTCTGAAGGAATTATCACCACAGGATTGGTAGATAGGTAGGTAGGCCTCACATTTACCACCGCCCCAACAGACCTGACCAACACCACCATACTGTGACTGGATAACACCACCACACCAGACCTGACCAATACCACCACACTGTGGCTGGATAACACCGCCATACCAGACCTGAGCAATACCACCATACTGTGACTGGATAACACCACCATATCAGACCTGACCAATACCACAATACCCCCCCTTCCTCGAAAAGACACCAGATTTACTGGCAATTCTGAATGGGAGGTGGGAGACCAAAAAATAAAAACAAAAACAAGTTGTTTCCTTCCCCCTGCTCCCTGGTTCTGCCCCCTACAAGGTGCTGCCCTAGGCACCGGACCACGAGTGCCTAGTGGTAAATACTGCCCTGCCCATAGTGTCAAATACAAGGGAGAGGAGGGATCCCTTCAGCCTTAACAGTACTGGGTGCCGAGGATTAATATAAGTGCTACGGAATCTGTTGGCACTATACAAATAAATATTATCATCATTATTATTAGTAGTAGTATTATTAACCCCTAGATAACCCTGGGCGTACCCGTACGTCCTTGGCCGCCTAGGGGTGTTCTGAGCCGCCGCGGTCCCGGGTGCTGTTTTAGCCCTAGGCCGCGGCTATTAGTGGGCATGGTCCAATAGCCGCGCCCGCTAATTAAGTGTTCAGATGCATCTGTCAAAGTTGACAGCTGCATCAGAAGACTTCATTGCAGCCCTTTCCTGGTGTCTAATGGGGGGATGCCCCCCCCCCCCCGCAATGCAATTGCAGTACCTGCCGGGGTTTGCGCCGTAATGGTGCTGATCCTGGCTCGGCACTCGGTTGTCTTTGGCTGCGGCAGCCGAAAGCAATCGAGTGCTGATCTCATTGATGTATGCAGTATAACTATACTGCATAGATCTCAATAAGAGATCAGTGTACTTATACTAGAAGTTCCCCAGGGGGGCTTCTAGAATAAGTGTAGGAAAAAAAAGTGTTTTTATTAATAAAAAGCCCCCTCCCCTAATAAAAGTTTGAATCACCCCCCTTTTCCCATGTTATAAATAAAAATAAATAAATAAATGAACAAACATGTTTGGTATCGCGGCGTGCGTAATGACTCAAAATATTAATTTATCATATTCCTGATCTCGCACGGTAAACGGCGTAAGCGCAAAAAATCCCCAAAGTGCAAAATTGCGCATTTTTGGTCGCATCAAATCCAGAAAAATTGTAATAAAAAGCGATCAAAAAGTCGTATATGCGCAATCAAGGTAAGTTCTGAAGCCGGCCGGGGACTGCTCCAAGATGGCGCCGTCCCTGGCTCAGCACTCATTTACTTCCAGCTGCAACAGCCGGAAATAAACGAGTGCCTATCTCATGGATCTCTGCAGCATATCTATGCTGCAGAGATCTCAATGAGAGATCAAAGCACTTATACTAGAAGTCCCCCAGGGGGAATAACCCTAACCCCAGGGGGGCTTCTAGTATAAGTGTAAAAGTAAAAAAAAAAGTATTGTTATTAGCAAAAATCCCCTTCCCCTAATAAAAGTCAGAATCACACCCCTTTTCCCAGGTTATAAATAAAAGTAAATAAATAAATAAAGAAACATGTTTGCTATCGCCGTGTGCGTAATCGCCCGAACTATTAATTAATCACGTTCCTGATCTCGCACGTTAAACGGCGTCAGCGCAAAAAAATCCCAAAGTGCAAAATTGCGCATTTTTGGTCGCATCAAATCCAGAAAAATTTTAATAAAAAGCGATCAAGAAGTCGTATATGCGCAATCAAGGTAACGATAGAAAGATCACATCATGGCGCAAAAAATGACACCTCACACAGCCCCATAGACCAAAGGATAAAAGCGCTATAAGCCTGGGAACAGAGCGGTTTTAAGTGACGTATATTTGTTGACAATGGTTTGAATTTTTTAGAGGCCATCAGATACAATATAAGTTATACATGTTAGATATCGTTTTAATCGTAACGACTTTAGGAACATATATAACAAGTCAGTTTTACCCAAGGGCGAAT
Source organism: Dendropsophus ebraccatus (assembly GCF_027789765.1). Lineage (NCBI taxonomy): Eukaryota > Metazoa > Chordata > Amphibia > Anura > Hylidae > Dendropsophus > Dendropsophus ebraccatus. The sequence goes on along the minus strand of NC_091460.1, from coordinate 126,452,061 downwards.
GGCGTAAAAACACATTTCCCGCAAATAAACAAAATGCGTTTTTTTTATTTCACTACACATTTATTTTTTTTCTGGATTCGCTGTGTACTTTATGCAAAAATTCAGCCTGTCATTGCAAAGTACAATTAGTGACGCAAAAAATAAGGGCTCATGTGGGTTTCTAAGTGGAAAAATGCAAGTGCTATGGCCTTTTAAGCACAAGAGGAAAAAACGAAAACGCAAAAATCGAAATTGGCTCTGTCCTTAAGGGGTTAAGCACAAGGAGGGTAAAACAAAAACGCAAACAATTTAAATAGGCCCGGTCCTCTAAGGGTTAATATACTCCAAACCATCAGAGCAGTCAAGAGACATTTCACTCCCTGACTGTTTTGAATTACAATCTTGCAGCCATGAGGGAACGAACTGGAACCTGTTGCCATGTAGATCACAATGGCAGAGCGATGGCCTGATGGCTGAATTGAAGGCTTTATGTCTTTGTCTGTTTATGCCCCCTCCCGCCTCAGTCATTTCTGGCGGCCAACTTATTTTTAGGGAAGCAGAAGATAAAGATGCAAGCTTGTCAATAAATAGATAATAAAGGTCCTGACTCCTGACACTTTCTGGACTGTGAGACCCCTGCCTTGCTGTCAGCTGTCAGAATATCCAATATACCAACTCTAATGAAAGTTACATACTGATTATTAGTTTACTCCTGGGAATAAATTTCATTACTGATGCTGTATGACAGCTGACACAGTGCCAGATGGATAGCAGGCAGGCACCGGGGCTCAGATTAGCAAGACAGTGCAGAAGGTGCACTCACTAGCAAGTACAGTATATATATATATAACAATTTTAGAACAGTTTTTCTTCCCTTTGAACTTTGAAATTGAAGTTTGTCTTCTAAGGGGAAATACTTCAAATATGCCGGGGAGTTTGCTAAATAAAATTTTCATAAAATGGGTTTACTAAGTGAAGTTCTTAGCCTTTAGCAATGTTTTAATACTATGAATTTAAAGAAACTTGAATTTACCGTTTGTTGGCCTCTGAATTCATCATCATACATGTTTATGGTAGCTTTTCAAGGGGTATTCCTGCTGAAATATTTTTTTCTTTAACATCAACTGGTTTTAGAAAGCTATATAAATTTGTAATTTACTTCTATTTAAAAATGTTGTCTCCCCATACTTATCAGCTGCTGTATGTCCTGCAGGAAGTGGTGTTTATTTTTTTCAGTCTGACACAGTGCTCTCTGACAGGAACTCTCCAGAGCAGGAGAGGTTTTCTATGGGGATTTGTTGCCGCTCTGGACAGTTCCTGCCTCGGACAAAGATGGCAGCAGAGAGCACTGTGTCAGACTGAAAAGAAAACAACATTTCCTGCAGGACATACAGCAGCTTAAAAGAACGGGAAGACTTGAGATTTTTCAATAGAAGTAAATTACAAATCTATATAATTTTCTGAAACCAGTTGATTTGAAAGAAAACTGTTTTTGCTGGACAACTCCTTTTAAGCAGACTTGTCAGCAGGACATGGTTAAATGGGCTTCTTACCCTAATTTTGTAGATACCGTTTTTCTTTTTCTTTTAAATCAAAATCAACCCCTCCACGTCTGTTTTAATTCATTTGGGTTGAGAAAGCCTGGCAAGGTTCAGCTTATTCACTGAATAGTAACATCTATATCTGACTTGAAAATGTCTCCACTGGTTTGATTGACAGCAAGTAGCCTGTAGTCTCTCCTCTGCCTCTTAAATCCTTACACTTTGCAAGTGATTTGGGCAGAATTGAGCAGACGCAGATTGGTCTTTGAGGAAACATTCTGGCAGAGTATTTCTGTGTTCACCTTTAAAAGCATCCAGTGGTTGACGCTCAAGTTCCATTGCTGGGCTTCTCAATGTGCATTGATACCTATGTATAAATAAGTACATGAGAATAAGCCTATATATGTAAAGAAAGAACTAGTAATACTCAGTCATCCATAGAAATATATCTTTCAGAAAGAAAGTGAATGGATTTATGTGTAGTAGTGGTTTTCTATTCTTACATATACAGGCTTAGAGAAGTGCCTAAAGCAAGTACTGTATATGCAGGGAAAAAAAGAAGAATAAAATGGCACTGGAGAAATTGGACATTCAGGGAAAATTATCCATCGAAAAGCTTTTTCTTTTAAATCAACTGGTGTTAGAAAGTTAGATAGATTTGTAATTTACTTTTGGTAAAAAATCTCTGGACAGTTCCAAAGCAGGAGAGGTTTTCAATGGAGAGTCATATAAAACGGAGACAAGAGTTCCTGTCTCGGCCAGAGATGTCAGCAGAGAGCACTGTGTCAGACTGAAAATAAAACAACATTTCATGCAGGACATATAGGAGCTAATAAGTACGGGAAGACTTGAGATTTTTTTTTTTATAGAAATAAATTACAAATCTGTATAACTTTCTGACATCAGTTGATTTGAAAGAGAAAGATTTTCGCTGGACAACCCCTTTAATCATTGAGATCACTGGAGCTGTGTGTGAGGAACTCCTTTTATACCGGTCAGCGAAGAAATACAGGATAAATAATCGCTGGTATCTAGGAAGGTGGAATGCACTCGTGGGAAAAGAACAGCTTAGTGTCTGCCCATAGAAAGTGAAGAGAAGGGGGAGGAAACGAAAGAGACCAATGAGGGTGAAAATTACACTGGAGAGCATATTTTCTGCATGATTAGTTATAGAATAGTTATGTACAGTATATTATATAAGAGCTTTATTTGAGTTTGCATTTTGTGGAATAATCCCTTCAATTTCTGCTCTGAGGCATATGTACACGTGTGGCACACAAGCAATGGGGCGAAATGACGGAGGCTTAGAAGCTGAGCTTTCACCATTATGAGGAATATTGGCTTCTATTAGCAGTTGGCACTCACTACCAACAAATGATATTGGCGATTATGTTGTCATTTATAATGCTGTAATCAATAGCGATCAAAGCATTTAAATGCCTTACTGACATTTCCCATAGTGTTCAATGGCTGATTGGCATTCACAAGTGTCCTGTATTAGCCAGCCCTGGTGCCTCTGCTGGCTAAGTATAATGGTGCGTTAACCCGTAACGATAATTGGCCCGATAGTACAATTAACGATGTCGGAGTAACGATTTTTTTTCTCATAACGAGCAGCGTTTAGACGGTACGATATATCGTACGGAAAATTCGTTGTGCGATCGTTTCGCGAACGCTTAAGCCTATCTCACACATTGGTTAAATCGGCGAACAACTGTTCACACGGAACGATTTGCGAATTTTTTGCGAACGACGAACGACGATTTAATAACATGTTGAAAGATCAAAATGAGCGATGTGTCGTTCGTCGTTTGATCGTTCGCTGCGTTTACACGTACGGTTATCGTTCGAATTCGATCGTTATTGCGCAAATTCGTACGATAATCATTACGTGTAAACGCACCTTAAGGAAGATTTTACCAGAAGAGAACCAATCTAACTGAAACATGCTATGCAATATCATAACATTAATCAGTATAAGCAATCTAAATGTCAATCATAGATTAGGGGGCTTTCTGTGTCCACGTAATGCACTTCATGGTAAATCTGACACAGGGCCGTTTCTGGGTAGTTTTGACATTCTGTACATTGAAGTGCATTGCAGCCTTAGGCTATGTTCACACGGCGTATGAATCCGTCCGTAGTGCGAACCGCGAATATACGCACGTAGTTTTGAGGTTGATGCGTTCGCTTGAAAGTATACGATATACGCCCGCACAGTGCACACTACGTATGAACTTACGGCCGGATCGTATACGGCGCCGTGAAAAATGAACAAGACCATTGTTTGAGGACGGAAATGTTAAAACTCACGGCCGTGGATTTCCATGCGCTCCCGTACGAAGTACTTATTTCAGCCAAATTGAACTTGATTTTTCAATCCAAAAGTTTCTGTGTGTTTTATTGGGCTGGGCGAAGATTTCCAAGTAAATGACCTGTTTCAGATCACCACGAAACAAGCTAGGGAAGCATAACTGTACTACGGGCGTATGTTCGCGGTTCGTACGCATCCGGCTGCATGTCTATTTTTCCCACGCCCGTAGTTTCAGCCGCACATGTACGGCGCCGTACGATCTACGGACGGATTCATACGCAGTGTGAACATAGCCTTACTGTAGAAATATACATCTAAAGGCTTCACAGCATAATGTGAACAGCCCCTATTATTTAAGCATTTTGTAAATCAATGTAATTTTAAATTTAATTACATTAAATGTTGAATTTCAGTGTACAAGCAGCAACAAACCATAGCCTGAAAGGTAAGTTTGGAACGGACAGGTGTACAACATAAATCAGGGGTAATAGTCTAAATCCAATCTTGCTAAAACGTGATGCAATGAAGCATAGGTAACCACCTACCGTGTTAATGCTTTTACAGCACCATTGAGTCCCCGTACAGATGTGTGTTTTATTCATATTGCAGGATTGCAATCCAAATTCACAGTATTCAAGCTGGTTGTTTCTAATAAAAAATAGCAGGTAAATGGAAAGGCAGTTGCAGGGAAAACCTTGATGGACTTAGCCTTTCCTTTAGCTTTAGGACTCACTTTACAACCATTGTTTTTTATTTATGGGTTCCCTTCTAGATTCATCTAAGGCAATAAATTGTGAATCTATTAAAACAGTCAATACATAAAATGGTTATGCTGCTCAACTGTTCTCATGTCATTATATTAGTCTTAATAGATATATGAATACCGTCATTATAAATTTGTTCATAAAATGTTATTGTTGCTTTGTGTGAATAGGGTTAGATAGTAAAGCTATTGCAGTTTTGGGCTATGTTCACACACAGTATTTCCGTCAGTCTATTTAAACCAAAATCAGGAGTGGAACTGACAGGGCAAACTTATAATGGAAAGATTTGCATGGCCTCTGTTTTCAACCCCCTCCTGGTTTTGGTTAAAAAACAACTGACAGAAATACTATGAGCAACCAACAGCTCATCTTTCTTTCTATCTTTCTTTTTTCAGAATGGCCTGTGATTGGTCGCTATCTGAGACAAAAATGGCTGATCTTTGTCCCAGAGAGATTAATAAATCTGGACCCTTGTTTTTCTGCTCCTAAGCTACAGATCAGCTTTGTTTTGTGTAAAAAAAAAAAAAAAAAGGAACGGCGTCTAGTTTTTTAAAAATAATTATAATTGAAGTCAATGGAATGCATTAATGTCAATGGAATGATGGTCGCCCAATACACATACGGGGACATTTATGATGGCTGTGCCACTGGCGTGCCCCAGGGAGAAAGCGCGAATTCACTCCTTCTCTAAGGCGTATGCCAGTCATATACCCTGCACGCCCATTGGGTGGGCAACGAAAGCAAAGCAAGGTGGGGAGGAGGCATAGCAGCCTACTGTGCCTGATTTACCACGATTTATGCCTACTCGCTGGCGTAAATCATGGCAGAAATCTACACCTGCTCAGGGGCAGATGTATATTTCTGCGCCTGCTGTATGGCAGGCTCAGGTCAGGCCGGATTCACTTGCCTCTTAGTGAATCCAGTAGGGTAATTGGGGGAGGGGCCTAATTTAGGACCTTCATAAAGGTCTTCATAAATATCCCATATAGGGTTTTGAATAACAGGCGTTGTTCATGCAGACATCAATTTAATGTTCTTGACAATTATTTGTGGACATTATTTTGCAAACAAAAGACGTTATTTTTAGTGGTTCACACACTTTTTGTTTCACCTTCCTCTCACCGTCTTTTCTAGTAAATTCAATGGACCTTCAAAAAAAATAAAAATCAACCCCGAACCTGAACAAGAATAATGTACCAACAGCCGTCATTGTAATGACGGGCGCCTAAAACGCAAAATCACAGATGTAATTTTGAGAAGAAAAATGAGACGGACAGAAAAAAAATGTCATGTGAACATAGACATCCCCTACATAGACAGATTTAGAATATACCTCGCTGGTTGTCTTCAGCCACTACTAAAGGAGCACTTTCTTTTTTTATGTATAATATATTTTATGTATATTTATGTTTTGCAACAACAGCCTTATTTTTACATTGTGGGAACATAGCCTCAAACTGTTTTCTTTAAAAAAAAAAAAAAAAAGTAAAAAAAAAAAAAAAGCTGGTAAAATACACCCTCCAAACACTCAAAACATGTGCAAAATCAAAATACATGTGTATATTTCAACCTCTTATTCACAGTGTGACTGTTTTCTTGTTATTTATGTGTAACAGTATACAATAAGCACATAAACTCACTTTATTGGAAATTTCGAATAGCCAGCATGTTATCTTCTAGGACTATAACTATATAAGGAATTTGGAGTTTACATCAGTCACTATAAGGCGATGTTCCCACTTTGGGAACATATCGTGGGAACACAGACGTCTCTTTAAATAGCATATCCTTTATTAGCGGCTGTCTATTTAAGAAGACGTCCGCGACCCCTCAATGGTCCGGCTGCGTCGACAATGGACAGAAAAATTCACTGCAGACCCGCAAAAAATCTGCACATGTAACGTGCATATTTTGCTATGGCTTTGCAGCAGATTTCAACCCAGAACATTAAAAAGGGGTGAAATTCTCAATCAAAATATGAAACAGTAATGTCACCCAGAATTACTATTGGGTGAATAGGACCTCAGCAGTATACTACATGTCTACGACCAGGCAAACCCTTTAATTTGGAGCATTCATAAGGTGCTCCGAGTTATTTTCTATTTTTTGCATCTAGTAAAAAAAAAACACTTGAATGGGGATTATAGAGCCATTTTATGCCTTCAAACGGCCTGTCCTTTAAAACTCACCCTTTAAAGGGGTATTCCCTAGGGTAGTTTTGCCCTATCCAGAGTATGCAAAGGATAAGCCATAACAAAAAGATTGTGGGAGGTCCGACTGCTGTGACCCCCGTGATCTCAAGTACAGGGACCCTGAAATCCCAGCAGAATAAGGCTATGTTCACACAACGCATGTTTTCGTAAAAGTACGGCCGCTGTTGCAATCGGCAACAACAGCTGTACTTTGGACGAAAACATCCGTTGCCGTGCCTTCTATGGGATCCCAGCCGGAGCGTGTACGCATCGTATACGCTCTGTCGGGGATCCCTCGCGGCGCCGCAAAGAACTAACATGTCATTTTTCTGTGGCCGCAATTCATTGAATAGCAGGCATAGAAAAGCATGTCAGTGCACAATATGAAGCGAGCGGCTCTGGCTGCTTGCTTCATAGTGTGCAGTGGGAAGTTCTGATGCGGGCGCGCGTGGAATGCGCCCGCATCAGAACTCTGCGGCGTGAAAGATAATCCGGCTGGTACTGTAGTACCGGCTTGGATGATCTTTTCAAAGACCGGCTGCTCTCCGGTCTCTTACGCCATGTGAACATGGCCTAAAGCTCAGAGCTGCGCATACGTACCACAGCTCCATTCATCTTCTATGGAGCTGCCAAAGAGAGACGAATGCTGTCACAGCGATCAAACCCCCTGCAAACTCCGAGTTATGCCCTAACCTGTGCATAGGGCATTACTACCCCAGGTGTGAATACCCCTTTACTGAGAGCCTGGCATTATGCTGACATTTGGTGAAGTTTTTTTTTCTGCAGAGAACAAAACTGAACACTCCCATTCCTTACATTCAATGATATGACATGCAGGTTTTCGGTACAAATAAGAAATACTTGTCTTCTTCATAATTACCATTTTATAAGCTATTTGATATTTCAGCCATATTGTAAAACCGATTTTGATTATTGTCGCAAAAATGTAATTTCCACTAAATAAACTATAGCAAATTACAGAAAGAAATATATTGTGAAGTAAAACTGGAATTAACCTAGAAAAAGTATTTAAAAAAAAAGACTAATCCCTACAAAGCACTGGGCTTCAATCTGTCGTACCTGAATTGTCAACCTTTACTCCATGTCTAACAGGCTGGGGAGAAATCTTTAAACAAAGTCCTTTACATTTCTAAATAGGAAAAACTCAAAACGTTTGGCCTAATGGTGAGGGATCAGTTTGCTAAATATATAATGGCCCAAATTTATCGAACTATGTAAAATAGAATAGAAACATGGTAAAACACTCCACCTTTCTGTACATCTGTGTCCTCATCAGGGCCAGCGTCGGCACAGGTCTTATCCAGGCAAATGCCGGGGTCCCATCGACTCCACGGGCCCAGAGAGGGAGAGAGTCCCGATGTTCTGATGTGCAGCCTGCTCAATGTAGTGCACGGTAAACGCTGAACATCGGAAGACTCTGGAGTCTTCTGCAGAGAGAGAGGGATGAAGGACCTGATCACATGACCCCCAGGTCCTCAATACTACATTGTGGAGATTGGCAGGGCAGAGAGGAAGAGGGAGAAGATACTGCTATTTATCCCCATCTCTGGTGTCTAGTGGGCAGATCACACCCACCGAGATGCGATCGTGGAGGGGCGATCCATTTAACTTACCCGTCCGGGCCTCAGCGGCAGAATGACGCTAATCCCAGCTTGGTATTCTGCTGATCTGGTCTGCAGCAGACCAGACCAACAGAGCACCGATCTAATGGATCGGTGCTCTATTATATACGCAGCATTGATTTCAATGGGAGATCAATGCTGTGTATATAGAAGTCCCCAGGGGACTTCTAATTACTGTGTAAAAAAATAAAGTGTTTTCATTAATAAAAAAATCCCCTCCCCTAATAAAAATTTTAATCATCCCCCTTTTCCCATTTTATAAATAAAAATCAATAAACATATTTTGTATCACTGCATGTGTAATCGTCCAAACTATTAAATTATCACGTAAGCGCAAAAATCCACCAAATTGCACATTTTTTGTCGCATCAAATCCAGAAAAATTGTAATAAAAAGCGATCAAAAAGGTGCATATACGCAATCAAGTTACCAATAGAAAGTACAGATCAAGGCGCAAAAAATGACACCTCACACAGCCCCATAGACCAAAGGATAAAAGCATTATAAGCATGGTCATAGAGCAATTTTAAGGATAATTTAGATTTTCAAAAAGGTTTTAATTTTTTAAAAGCCATCAAATAAAATAAAAGTTACACAAGTTACATATCGTTGTAACCGTACTGACATGAGAAATATAGATAACATGTCAGTTTTACCATAGGACAAACAATGTAAACACAAACCCCTGCACAAATATTTTTTTTTTCCGATTTCGCAGCATATTTTATGGAAAAATTAAGTCTGTCATTGCAAAATACAATTAGTGGTGCAAAAAATAAGGGTTCGTGTGGGCCTGTAGGTGAAAAAAAGTAAGTGCTACGGCCTTTTAAACGTGAGGAGGAAAAAACAAAAGTGCAAAAACATAAATTGGCCCGGTCCTGATGGGGTTAAAGAAGGCCCTAAAGAGGCACTTTTACTGTGTATGTCACATCTATAGAGGAACAGTGTTCCTACTTGGTAATGGATAGGACACAAATCACACACCACGACAAGTCATTAACAAGCCGAAGGTCAAAACCAGGAGAGCAAAATCAAAGACAGAAAAAGGAACAGGAAACAATAGCAGTAAACAGGGCCGAGGGCAAACACAGATAGTAGCACAGTATAAAATAGAGATCAGGGATGTAGTCAGAAAACAAAAGCCAAGGTAAAGAACACTTAGTAATACAGATAAAATGCTGATTATGTCAAGCAGAGCACAGCCAGTCGCCCATTTAATTCTCTTTCCAGCTGTCAGCCGTCCGCTCGTGATTGACCCAGCAACCATGGCCCATCTTCGTTGCCAGGAAGAACAGCCGCCGCTGGATCACAGGAAGGTAAGTTCCTGATGGAAATAACCATAAAACAAGAAATACATGTCAGCTCACCACCTGGTACACTTGATTACGGCACAAGTTATTCGGCACATGATGTGGATTTAAGCACAGAAGATTAAAACCATCTCCAAATGCAATGAACATAGGGGAAGATTTATCCAACATGGTGTAAAGTGAAACTTGCTCAGTTGCCCCTAGCAGATTCCACCTTTCATTTTCCAAAGAGTCTGTGAGGAATGAAAGGTGGAATCTGATTGGTTGCTAGGGGCGTCTGAGCCAGTTTCACTTTACACCATGTTTGATAAATCTCCCCCATCCATAGTGTTACCTCAATGAGACAAAAAAAATAAAACAAATTACGCCTACGTGTTTCACCGTCCACGAGGACCTTAATCATCCACTTAACCATGTCCTGCCTACTGCCTCAGCCACTGCAACCATGTCCTGCCTCTGTTGTCACAACTATGGAAAAATGGCTGCCACTGGATCATGGAAAGGTAAGTTCCTCACAGGAGGGGAGTACTGGGGCATTATTATCATGGGTAGGGCACTAAAGGATATTGTTACCTTATAGAAAGCAGTATGAGGACACTATTACTTCATAGGGGCCATAAGGGTGGCACTTTTTCTGTGTAAGGGCACGAATACTGTAAAGAAGGCCCTTGGAGGCACTAATTCTATGTATTGGCAGTAAAGGAGCACTATTGCTGCGAGAAAGGGTATTAAGGATGACTCTTTTACTGTTTGCAGACACAAAGGAGGACTCTGAACCTGTGTGAGGTACAAAGGGAGTTACTATTCAAATGTACAATATGGGGCACAGACTGACACTGCTTATTGTGGCATAGTGAATATTTAAAAGAAAAAAGCAATAGGTGCTGCATGTGCAAGAAACTCTGAGGGAGCCACAAACACGAGTACACAGTATGCCCAGTAAATGAGTGTCAATCTAGCAGATCGGTGCTCGTTTACATCGTTGCTCGGCCGGTGGAATAGGGCCCTTAGGACAGTAGTACTTACTTATACATTCTGCAGAGTGTCTGTGCACAACTAACTGGGATGTGCCTCTACAGCTGTAATTTTATGACATACATTACCCAGATTTGGATTTATGAAAACCTCAGATGTATTAAGCGAACCGCCTACCGCTACCCCCTAACCCCCACACCTCGCTGTCTTATGCAATACTCCAAGCTATACCTCTGTTTATACTACTTACTAGACACGTTAAAAACAGAACCTTTTACCCATTGTGTAGGGGTTGACATAAACAGAAAAGGACCAGCAAAAAGCAATATAAGGTTATCCCTTTGTAAAAATTTGAAAGTTCCACAAAAATTTCCCATTTGCCACGATGACATGTGAGAAGACGTTATCATGGAGATTTAACTCCCAGAATGAACTATGTCTCCCTAATGAACACTTTAATGCCTTTTCAGAGACTGTAAATCTCATACAATTCTCTCACGTTGACATCGCTAAATGTGGGGAGGATGTAGTGCAAGGATTTATTCCATATAGTGGATTTCAATTTAGCTTCTGCTAAACGAACTGCCTTACTGCCGGGTTATCTTAAATGCATCTGTCATTGTCATTTACTTTGATGGCTAATGTAATAATCTATTTTATCAGCCATGCCACCCTGGCCCCTTGAAAAGGCTGGAGATGCCATTCAACAACCTTTACTAACATGTCTAGAGTTGTGTCTGTCCTTGATGAATGTACTGTGTCTGAAAACAGATCAATATGGAAAGATTTCTGCTGTGTCTGATCATGATGCATCTCTTTATCTTCATTGTCACGTATGTTCCACCTTTCCCAAGTTTGGCATTGGTTATAGTTCCACTGAAAGATTTTATACAACTTCAGAAATCTCTGGTCCTGTCCAGGCTTCTCTGGTTATTAAGTGTGGCGATTAAGAGGAGCAAGCGAGCGCCAACCTGTCAGGTTTGCACTACTGTAGTGCTTGCTTGCTCCTATGGCGCTATTACACGTGCTGACAACAAGAGGGTAACAGCAAGGGGGGGCTGCCCGGGCGATCGTTAAATGGTCCGTGCAGCCTATAGAAGATAGCGGAGGTCTGCTACCGCTGCTCCTGTTGCACGGATTGACATCAGCAGTTCGTTGCCAGGCTGATTGTTTGTGTTTCAGCCTGTTGAAAGACAACAATCAGTCGACATCACGCATGCCGGCAATTCATTGTCTTCTACTACATGAAGCCATTATCATCCATAACGGCCGGCAATCGCTTTGTGTAATACATGTAGGTCTTAAAGGAGAAGTCCAGCGATTTCTAAAAGCTGGCAGATTGAAGGGGGGAAATTCATTACAAGTAACCACTTACCTCTCCCCCCGGCCTGCAGTGAGCGGCAGGACCAGCTGCGGGATACCTGCCGGGCTCCAGGGTCTTCGGGTGTCCATGCCCCAAATGATAAACTGGCCATTCAGCCAGTCAGTGACTGAGGTGGGCCATTGCTCCAGTCACTGATTGGCTGAGCAGCCAGTCCATAATCCGGGACAGGCATTTTCCTTTGAGTCGGGGCATCATCACAACTCAGGGGGAAAATGGCTTCCGGCAGAGGTCCCAAGGCCGATCCTGCTGCTCACCGCGGGCATGGGGAGAGGTAAGTTCCTACTTGTAATAAATTCCCCCCTGAGCCTGCAGGCTTATCGAAATTGTCAGACTTCTCCTTTAAACTTCTGCAGAAGACAAATATAGCTGAACATTGGAAAGCGTATTCACGCGTAAATACTGTATGCTTTTTCTCACTCATCTATCTCTTCTCGCATTGTAATATCATCCAATTTGCTTGCATACCTGGTTGTGGCTGTCTAGATTTGCTATTTGGTTTCAGATTATTATTATTATTTAGAACTAAGGTGAGAAGTTCAATCAAGATGTCGAGGCTTAAACATGAGACACGTTTCAACCCTTACCATAGCTGAGCCTTTTTTAAGCTGGAGGAGCACACCAGATACCTTAGGGTCAGAACATTGCCTGTCTGTATGCTTGTCAATTTCTGGCTTTCTTTTGAGTTCTACTGTCATTTAGAGAAATGATGGTGTACTGTATAATGTGATATCAGGCTCAATTTAAAGGGAATTGAATCTTAATTTGTAGAAAGTTTTCATTTTCTATTGCAGAGAACACTATTAACCTGATTTCTCTGGAAGTGAACAAGACACATTCATTGGATTGAATTAATTTCTCAATGTGCAGCCTGTAAGATTCCCGATGTCCCATGATGTGATGATTTATCAAACGTTTAAATTGCCAGATGTTAGCAATTTTTAAGAACCTTCACCTTTAAATAAGCATATTATACATAATATGCATGTTATAAAATGCATTATAAAGTCTGCTCTGTTGTTAAGAAGAGATCCGGTTTCAGGTCCAAGGATTTATGCCGAGCGCCACAGGGACCAAAAGAACGGCGCTGGACGGCTTCAATATTCAGTAGGTACAATGTTACACTTTAATGGTCTCATATACAACGCGTTTCTGGACAAGATACCCCTTTGTCAAGTAAGAGAGACATACACAAACAGAGACACATATTATGTATGTATAGATCTATTTTAGATTATACTGTTTTATTCTTTTTATTTTATTTTGAAACTTACCCAGCTGCCCCTGACAACAGGGGGGGGGGGGGGCATTGGTACAGCATCTCCTGCCAATTACTTTTCTTTGCATGTATTTTAGAGACTGTGTGTATCTGTTTGTGTATGTCTCTCTTACTTGACAAAGAGGTATCTTGCCCAGAAACGCATTGCATATGAGACCATTAAAGGGGAAGTCCGGTGAAAATTTTTATTAAAATATTGTATTGCCCCCCAAAACTTATACAAATCACCAATGTACACTTATTACGGGAAATGCACATAAAGTGCGTTTTTTCCCTGCACTTACTACTGCAACAATGCTTCACTTCCTGGATAACATGGTGATGTCACGACCCGACTCCCAGAGCTGTGCAGGCTGTGGCTGCTGGAGAGGATGATGGCAGAGGGATGCTCACTGTCCCTCCAATGCCCTGTGTCCCTCAGTGTCCTCCTGTCATCATCCTCTCCAGCAGCCACAGCCTGCACAGCTCTGGGAGTCAGGTCGTGACATCACTATGTTATCCAGGAAGTGACATCACTATGTTATCCAGGAAGTGACATTACTATGTTATCCAGGAAGTGACATCACCATGTTATCCAGGAAGTGACATCACTGTTATCCAGGAAGTGACATCACTATGTTCCCCAGGAAGTGACATCACCATGTTATCCAGGAAGTGAAGCCTTGATGCAGTAGTAAGTGCAGGGAAAAAAGCACTTTATAAGCATTTACCGTAATAAGTGTATATTGGGGATTTGTATAACTTTTCGGGGGCAATACAATACTTTAATACAAATTTTTGCCGGACTTCTCCTTTAAAGTGTAAAATTGTACCTACTGAATATTGAAGCCGTCCAGCACCGTTCTTTTGGTCCCTGTGTCCCTCGGCATAAATCCTTGGACCTGACACCGGATCTCCATTTCTCCACTCCTCGTTTCCCTGGCTTGGAATCGAGGTATTGCTTTGGACCAGGCTGCTCCGGCTACCATCACTAATATTTTCTACTCTGACAGCGCTTAGAGGTGTTGTGTTCTTAGCACAAAATCATCAGGTGAGCAGTTTTAAATGTAACTATTCACTTGCTTATTCTGTTTTACATTATCACCCTATGGCGCCTTGTATATACTTTTAGCCTTCTGTTGTTAAAAGGAGTATTCCAACTACAGGAAAATTATTTTGAGAGTGAGTCGGAGTCTATGAAAATAGAACAAGAAAGCATACTTACCTGTTCCTACTGCTGGTGATCAGATGGCTCACAGTTTCCTCCTCTTACCCTGGTTTCTGTGATACGTTGTCCCCACAGGAACTGCCCACTGAACCAGTCACTGGCCAAGGAGTTTCACTATTGTGGTCAGTGATTGGTGGAATGGGCAGTTCCTACTGGCACAGGTCGAACCAAGGTAGCCCACATTCAATAAACCCTCTCCTGCCATGCTGATCATCAAACAAGGCAACTGGGATTCACCAGCTCTCCAACAACCAGTAGAATGTTACCACATAGGACCAATAAACAAACAATAAACAGCATTTATAGGAAATAATAGGAAAAGATATTTAATATGCAATGCTTTATTACATCAATCCTTTAGAGTGGTGACAAAGGAATTTTTCTACTATTACATACAGTATTACCAGCTCAAGGAACAGTTTCCCAGAGCTTTATAGGTAGTCAGAGATCAGAGGGAAGCCTTGATTTAGCTTTTATTCACAAAGCAGATCTTCTGCAGAAGGAAGACAAGCTCAAAGATTGCAGGAAAGCAGCATAGACTCATTTCCCCTTGCACATAGCAGTAGCAAAGCCCCGTCCTCACTTCCTGTGTTCTGTCATGGTCTATCTGTTATTAGAGATGGACTGAGCCTAGCAATAGACAGTAAGCAGAAGACTGCAGGGAAGTGAGACACCTAGTGACCAAGCTTTTAGGATGTTTTCTCTTTATGTAAGGTATCACATAGGCTGTGAAAAGTATGGAAGTTGTTTGAAACAAAAGTAACCAAAGGGGTATTCTCATCGCAATTAACATAGTTACTATTTGTAGGACTAATCAAGGTAAATATTTTTAAACATAAATTCATTTAGTAAACTTGTCCTCTTCTGAAATGGTGCTCTAGGTTAAAAAAATATTTAACTTGACAAGATTAACAATTTACTATTATAATTAAAGTTACGCTTTTATCCCACTGACTTCTGATTTTAAAAGCATTGATTTATTTCATCTTTAGGCTATGTGCACACGGAGCAAAAGTGGCAGAATTCTACAGCGGAATTCTCTGCCGCGGAATGCCGCCAGCCTCCCTGTCATAAACATGTTCATTCTTCAGGGCGAAGAGAGGAGGCGCCCGAGCCTCCCATAGACTGTCATTATGTTAGGGAGGCTGGCGGCATTCTGCGGCGGATAATTCCATTGCGGAATTCCGCCACTTTTGCTCCGTGTGCACGTAGCCTGAGAATATCTAGGAAAATCTTTGCACACTTTGGTAGGGATTTGCTGATGTAAATTTACCCCTTTAAATGGTGTGTATTTTCTCACTTACAATCCATATGTAATATCTGCAGCATATCCATTCTTTGTAAACTTATCCTAAAGCTTGAATTTTCAAGGCTATGTTTGCGAAATGTCGAAATGGCAGATTTTTATATTTTTTTTGGCTCTACGTACAGTACAATGACATAAAAGGAAATCTAATAACTACTGTATGTTAGTATGTTTATAGATGTTAAAAGAGTTTTTAGTCCTTTTTTTTCACATACTCTCACTGATCAAGTAAGGTGAAAGAAAGCCTGTCACTGCTGCACGTAATACTCTAAATTCAATAAACCTTAATAAATGTACATTAAAAACATAATCCAGAAAAATCGGAATGAGCTAATCCGTGTCATAAGAGGCAATAATGTTTTCTCCCCAAATGGAGATAATCTGGGCCACTGTATAAGATAATAAGCAGTCAGTTGCCCTACAACAAAGAAAAGTCACAGCGCTCTTCTGTCACTAGGGTCTCAACGCATTTCACCCCACCTGGGCTCATCAGGAGACCGACAATATAAAGAAGCCATAGCCAGATGATAGCAAAGGTCATAAAACATATATTATTTATCAGATATACAAAGATAAATAATGCCCTGGCTCAATCACGTTATCCTGCATCCATAACCAGGAGATACCGAGGATCATCTTTGGCTATGGCTTGTTCATATTGTTGGTCTCTTGATGAGCCCAGGTGGGGTGAAACGCGTTAAGACCCTAGTGACAGAAGAGCACTGTCGCTTTTCTTTGTTGTAGGGCAAGTGACTGCTTATTTATCTTATACAGTGGCCCAGATTATCTCCATTTGTTAAGATGATATTATTACCTCTTATCACATGGATTAGCTCATTGTCACGGCTGCAGAGGTGGTCCATGCTCGTCTCCAGTGGGTGCCAGTCCCCATGAGTAAGGGTCCCGTGTCGCTTTTTCTTCAGCTCCGCAGGGCGACTCACGTGTCTGTGCTCCAGCTCTCCGTCTCTGGCGCCCTCGCTGTCCGAGGGGGTGAGCCGACAGTGCTGCACCACTTAGTAACATAGTAACATAGTAAATAAGGTTGAAAGAAGACAAGAGTCCATCAGATTCAACCTAGGGAAACCCTACTGTGTTGATCCAGGGAAGGCAAAAACCCCCACTAGGGAGACGACAACCACCCCACCACAGGGAGAAAACTCCCTCCCGACTCCAATGGCAACCAGAACAATCAGAACTTCTGTGGGATTTAAAGGGACAGTACATCCCTGATTGGTTGTATGCACCAAACACCTCCCTATAAATTCCAGCCCTGCCCTGACCCTAGTGTTGGAGCGTCTGCATGCTTCCCTTTGCGTATGGTCCCAGCTCTCCATTGTTCCTGCCACCTGTGCTTTCAGTCCTGAGCCCCACTGTTTTCGTGCTGCCTGCAGTCCCAGCCGTGAGTCTTGCTATGTTCCTGCCTGCCCACCAGTCTCCAGCTGCACCTCGCCCACCAGCATTAACAAGCCTAGCCAGGGGTAATGACTTGGGGGTTGCCTGCTGCAGCAAGTCCATCCCAGCTTGCAGCGGGCACTGGTGAAAATGAGCGGCCCCTTAGACTCCACTCCCTGGTGCGGCTTACGCCATCGCTAATGGTGGTACGGCGGATACACGAAAATCCACGACACCAGTCGTTACACTCATACCATAACAGGTGATTAAGAAATCACATACTCCCTATCCATATTTTGTGATTTTTCTGGATTATGTTTTTAGTGTATGTTTAATATGGTTTATTAATTTTTGAGCATTACATGCTTTTTTATTTACATATGTACGTCACTATAAATATTCATAATGGGTGTAGCTTCCCCCCATTATGGATATAACCAAAAGAAGAAACTTATTTTACCATAATAGGAATGAATCGGTAATTGAAACCACTAAAATTGCCTGGTGGACATCTCCAGCTTTTTAAACTGGTAATAATGATAGCGTTTTATGTCTGGTCAAGTTTGTTTCAATGGGTAAGCACTGCAGTTTGTGCTAAGCAGAAAAAAAACATCTATTTTATAAGAACTACAGCTACGCGTTGGGAAGCATTTGCTTTTATCATTCCAAGGGCTGAGGAGTAGTAAGACAACACTTGAGATGCAGATGAAAGCTGACAGACATTCCAAGCACAATACAAAAAATTGCAATTGATGGTACTTTTATTTTGATGAGTGATTTCATTCAAGGATTTCCACTCTTGCAATGTACATATCAATTTGTTCAAAGGAAAATGGTAATGAAGTGAAGAAAAAAAAAATTGTTTTTTTGCATAGCTGTTTCCGTTAGAAAAAGCAAGCCAACAAATCCACTTTAGGCTATGGTCACATAACATACTTTTAAAGAAAAGAACGTTCAACTTTTTCATAATTCGATTCTATATACGTCTAAAGAAACAACTGACATTGGTTCACAAACTGTACAAAATAATGGCTGCTGTTCGCCGTCGAATTGATGTTTGTGTCAGTTTGATGTCGTTATTTGAAGTAGTCCACGCAAAGTACATTGAATTCACTGTTCTTTTCACTGTCCTTGGTATTAATGGACTCTTTAAAGGGGTTATCAAGCGAAAATCTTTTTCTTTTAAATACACTGGTTTCAGAAAGTTATATAGATGTATAATTTACTTCTATTTAAAAATCTCAAGTCTTCCCATACTTATCAGCTGCTGCAGGAAATGTTTTCTTTTCAGTCAGACACAGTGCTCTCTGCTGCCACCTCTTTCCGAAACAGGAACTGTCCAGAGCAGAAGAGGTTTTCTATGGGGATTTGCTGCTGCTCTGTGCACTTCCTCTCATGGACAGAGATGGCAGCAGAGAGCATTATGTCAGACTGAAAAGAAAACACCACTTCCTGGAAGACTGGAAATTTTTAAATAGAAGTAAAATATAAATCTATATAACTTTCTGAAACCAATTGATTTGAAAGAAAAAGATTTTTGCTGGATAACGCCTTTAATTAAAGACATTGAATGATAATTATGTTTGACCTGCCGCAATGCAATGACGGACGTTAAAACTAAACTATGGCTGTTATTTGATACTCAATACAATAGTCATTGTCAGTAAAAAAAAAAAAATTGTGTGATCATTGCCTCAGACTAACATTTTCCAATACAACATTTTATTATGTTTGTTTGTTTGATTGATTTCAGTTATAAAAATTATATTTTTAACATCGAATCAGATCTCCTTAAAATAAATTGCTATTCCATCTAAGCAGCATCTACTTATTACAGCTACCAGGGTGTAATTGAACCCTTATTGCCCCATGGCAAATTTTTGACCCAATTAGCCATGATAATGTGATTTGGCCCCCTTATACTGTAGTTGGCTCCCTTGAGCTCCCAAGCTGTACTTGGGGGACCTTGTGTTCCCATAATGTAATGGGGTCTCCTTCTGTCCCCATACTGTAGTTAGGCCTCCTTGTGTCCCCATAGGCTAACTAGGCCAATGGAAATGAACACTCTCCAAGCTGTAAGCTTTTAAGCTCAACCTGTGCCAGGAAGCTTGCCCTACAGCCACAGGCCTAAAGAAACCTATGGCCTATAAAAGAAAGTGATGAGACAGGTTGTGGATAGCTGTACTGCACTCTAATCACTTATATGGGGGAGGAAGGTAAGGGCATAGTTAGGTTATGGGTAACCCAGGCACCTTCTTTATACAGGGGCACTCTGTAGTCGATGTCCACCCCTGCAAAGGAAATTCCACACATTAGATAGGTAGCAGTAAGATGTTACCGACAGCAATTAATATTCATATTATAATTTGTTTTGCAATTTGTACAAAGGCAGAATTGAAGAAGCTATTTATCTATTAAAGCTATTGTATGACAAGCAAAAATGTTTGTTTTGGCTTGATATAATAATCGAATAACCTTCTCAATAATCCATCAGGTGAGGTATTGCTTTCCCATAAGTCTGTACTTGATACTTTTGCAAGTTATTTTACATATTGCATGATATTTTTACGCTGCATACCAAAAAAAACCTTCTTTTCGGAATTCGCTGGAATTTTGACCCCCAACAATCAACTTAATACCAAAGCTCCAAAAGACTATGGTGACAATTCCCAGAACTTCAATTTCTAAAACATCTTAATTTTAAATTATACCAAAGCTGGTTATACCAAAGGCTACATAAACTGCTTATAAATTGCCACCTAGAAATATTCCAGCCCATCCAACAGATACTATAGAGTATATATCCCATGTTTTTAACCCCTTTAGATGTTTTCAGGGTTTGAGTTGTTAGGGATGCTACATGGCAATAGATGTGGCTACTCAATCCAATATGGATTTTATCACATCCCTCCTAATCCTCTAAACAAAGCACTTGCCGTAAAAACAGCAAAGCCACCACTTTACTTAAAGGCACTGTATCAGGACTTTACTTACTAACTGCCAGATCACCAAACCACCCTGATACAAAGCCCCTTTAAGTCCCACTTGGTTGCGAGCATTGGGACACAAATAGGGAAATACCAGGGTGGCCCCTTTTGCGTCAAGTCTATCTTAGTTGCAATTTTTGGGACATGACAAGAGTTTACTAAAGCCAGTTATCCATCCACAGACAGCTGTTTTGGGTATTTGCCTCTCATCAGTGTGGAGCAGGATTCTGGCTAAAATACTCAAGCTTAAGATGTTTTCATGATCTTTTGTCGTCATAAATCTTTTGTCGTCATGCATCTGCACAAAAAAGTTTAGAACCATGATTCTTCAACAGTCCCAATATGTTACTATTATTAATAACAATGATTTAATCAGGGGACAAAAAGTTAAATAGGTTGTCCACCTTAAACTAACCTGTCCCCTATCTACCTGCACAATCTCTTACTTGCCCCCTATCCTGTGGACATGCAAGTAAGTCCCACACATGCAGGAAGCCATGCGTGTGTTGGACTGGATGCTGAAATGGCCCAAACCTTTAAAATCCAAAAAATGTTTGAAGGGGTAAGAGTCACCATTATCATTATGTCTTATAGATCCCTGGTTTAGGTCTAGACCTGGGCTTTGGTGATCTAGATTAAAAGTTATATTTCAGGAACTGAGTTGTTGCTCCTTCTTTTCTATGATTTGATTTAATATGGGGTGGGGTCGTGGGGGCTGAAACGGACAGAAGAGGCTGTACAATAATAAAAAGGACACTTAATTTCTTATGTATTCCTTGGTGGAATATTGCTGCACACTAGACTTTCCATTCTTATAAAATTCTGCCCAAATTAACTTTTAAATTTAGTGCAGAAGTTTTAAATGAGAAGAGAGGCAATTCCGAATAGATACAGTAATCACCTGCTTCAAAAATGACTCACTTCCCTCCACAGAGTGATAGCTCCAGCTACTTATTTGCTCTGCTTAATCTAACGGCAGCAAACTCATTTCAGTTTACCAGCAGATTGATTCTCTTTCTTAATAATAAGTTCCAGCTTACTGGACCATATCCTGCCTATCACTAGAAACGTCCCAGAATGTCTCCTGAGCCTTTTCGCAACTTGTTTTCATTTAGTGCCTAATATTTTGTATATATTACGTTTAGTTCGGCAAGTCCAGTAACTTTTTGAAGGTGAAGCATGGAAAGCAAAACATGTAAATGGATAATATATACCAACCCTATAGTTGTAAGGCAAGTATAAGGCCATGTTCTTTTTTTTTAGTTTAATAACGACAGTGTTGGAAACAATGGCACACAATGCATGGAATAACAGCCATTAGTTATTGGTGGACGTTATTTTGTGAATAATGGCCATTCTTTTAAGTTGTTCACACACAGATTTTCATTTGCCCGTCTTTTCACCATCTTTTCTACAAAATTCAATGGACCTATAAAAATAGCCACACTCAAAAGGGTGTTGAACGCAGCCATCATTCAACCCAAACTTAAATAGTTGTTTTTGCCCAGACAAGCACCATCCGCTGCGGCCGCGCTGTTATCTCAGGCCGCATGTGACCCCTGCCTCCTGCTGGCCATCCTCTTCCTCAGGCTCCTGCTCCTCCCATAGGTCTTTCTTCCTCGGGCTGGCACATCCCCATCTCCTAGGGTGCACGTGCGCCGCCTCTGCTTAAATTTAAAGGGCCAGCTTTCCCTGATTGGCTGCTCCATAAGCCTTACTCTATAAATTGCAGCTCTGCCCTGCCTTATTTGTTGGGAGCCTCTGCATGCTATCTTAGTGTGTGGTTCCAGCTCTCTGTAATTCCTGCCCGTGACTCCTGCCTTTCTTGGTTCCAGCTATCTGTGATTCCTGCCTGTAACTGCTATCCTGTTTCCAGCCGTGAGTCCTGCTGTGTTCCTGCCTACCTACCAGTCTCCAGCTTCACCTTGCCCGCCACTAGCAAGCCAAACCAGGGGTAGTGACCTGGGGGTCGCCTGCCACATCAAGTCCATCCTGCCTTGCATCGGGCACTGGTGAAGACCTGCGGCCCCTTAGACTCAGCTCCCTGGTACGGCTTTTGCCATCGATAGCAGCGGTACAGCGGATCTACGACTCCAGTGGGAGGGAATGTGGCCTCCTTTCATGTCTGACTTACCATGATTTGCAACTGCTCTTAGGCGTAAATCATGGCTGAAATCTACATCTGCTTTTTGAATTTTGCAGAGCTGTGATTTGATTCATATTACGTACCCCTAGCTGGATTTTTTATTATCAGTGTTGCTTAGTGATAGTAGGATAAGGGTTTTACAAGTTTTGAGTACCCACATGTTGGACTCTTTTAAATTCACACCATACCTACTGTAAAGCACAACACAATAATCCCACTAAGCATACCAAAAAATGAACAGGAAACTTACGCCAGCTCAGAGCTGGCGTAGGTTTCCTTGCCGCACACACTGATGCGCATGGGATTTATGTAGAGGCAGTGCACCTCTACATAAATCTCCATAGTGTCGACGCTGCGGGGACAGAAAACGCCAGATTTAATAAATGTATACACTCCGTCTGGGATCACTAGCGGCGCCGCGAGAAACTGACATGTGAGTTTTTTTGCGGCTGCTATTCAATGTATAGCGGCAGCAGAAAACCCTGTCAGTGTACACAATGGAGTGTGTGGCTCCGGCCGCTCGCTCCATTGTGTGTGGTGGGGAGTTCTGATGCAGGCGCGCATGGATGCACCCGCATCAGAACTCAGCGGCGCTAAAGATCCTCTGGCCTGTACTGCAGTACCAGCTGGGATGATCTTTTCTGAGACCAGCCGTTCTGTGACCCGGGTAACGGAACGGCCGGTCTCATGCAGGGTCTGAACATAACCTAAAAAGACATGGCATGACTTTGCAAGAAAATGACCTACAGTAAGAAAAACCAACAAATACATCATCCTGCAACCACTATAGCTACACAGGATATACCAGCAGCCATTTAAAGTGACTCAACGCTGTAATCCCCCCTGGTAGAGACACCTGTGGATAGATATGTCTTTTAAAGTACAAGTCAATTTTCTTTCAATTTACTGCGTGACTGCAATTTTGGCAGCTGATTCCCTGTATCCTCTGACAACTCGTCCAGCTGTTAAAGCAGAGCTACCAAAAGAAAGTTGTAACATGCCCTTCAGAAGACATTAAACAAGATGAGAAAACTGTTGATTTGTTTTACTCTTATATGATTGGTCTGAGGCTGCAATGTTGCTAAGTCTTGATGACAACACATTCCCCTCTGACTTCTCTCCTTTATTCTGATTAGAAGGCTCTAACTAGAGATGAGCAAAGCCAATCTGGCAAATCAAGATTCACTGCGAATCACACTGTCAATTCGCTTCATTCTGCAAAGCATATTGCTGCTGTTTCCTTAAAGGGGTTATCCAGCGCTACAAAAACATGGCCACTTTTCCCCCTACTGTTGTCTCCACTTCAGGTGTGGTTTGCAATTAAGCTCCATTTACTTCAATGGAACAAAGTTTCAAAACCCCACCCAAACTAGAGACAACAGTAGGGGGAAAGTGGCCATGTTTTTGTAGCGCTGGATAACCGCTTTTAAGGAAATTTGCAAAAAAAAAAAAAATGGACACACAGGCTGTTTGGAGCGTCTCTGGTCAGGAGAAAGGTAGTTTGGTAACGGAGGTGGCCAGTCGGCTGTGTGTGGAGGAGAGAGCAGGATGGCAGCAGGCAGTTACAGCAGAGCAGGAAGAGACTAACAGAGCGATATAGGGACAGAGAAGAAAGGAATGGCGGAAATTGGATGACTGACTGGCTGACTGACTTTTTTTTTTAATTGTGATTTCCGATTTTTTTACACTTTTACAACAACATGCTTTAACAAATTTGCCCTCCTGTAATAGTCCCAGTATTGTAGCTACTATAGTTTGGCTGTTTTAATGAAATTTCTTAAGATTCGATTTGCGAACCTTAACGGGTTTGACCGAAAATATCTTTAGTTCTAACCCATCTTGGAGCTGACAATGTACGTGCATTATTAGCTCTGTCCTGCTTTGCAAATCTGGTTTCTCTAAAATTCTATTTTTGCTTCTGGTGAAGAAGGAACCTACGTAAACAGAAATCCTACTTTCCATTCATAACTCATAAGTCACCATCCGAAAAGATAGACAGTAATCGAGTCATTTTGAGTATAGCTACTCCTGAGTGTATCTAACCTCTGCATACTAGTAATTGCCTTGGCATGCTTGTTAAAGATTTTATATTGGTAAGCCTGTTGCACTGTCTTCTCAACGTTCATGATTTATAATATTTTTATGGACATATATATATATATATATATATATATATATATATATATATATATTTATATGATGTTTATTTCTTGAAATCTAAAGCATCTTACTTAATTAGACTATGTTTCCAAACATTTAAGGGTAAAATGCAATCACAAGCACTTAAGCCTATGGTATAATTTCCCTCCATCACATTATGCCAATGTCAATTTTCTTTTTAATTAGATCCTTACGATCACGTCTATGAATAGCTGCAGAAAGAGCACTGGCCTCAAATCTTTAATGTATACGAAATTCCTTGGTAAGGGAAAGGGAATAAAAAGCTAAGCTTCAGATGATACCACATCCCAGAGGCTTGTTGCACTTTAGGAAGTTGTTAACGACAAATAGTTGGCCGTTGGCTGATTAATTTTTTTGTGCAGCTGGTACAATCACTATCGTCCGCATATCTTTCAGTCTAAACAAGAAATGTGCGTCTAAAAAAACATTGCATTTAAATGACTGCGCAAACAATACAGCAATTGTTTGTGTGGCATGAACAATTGACCTCGCCAAGTAAAGGCACTGCAAATAAGCGCCAATCTTAACAATTAGTTCTCGTTTGTGGCCGCACACAGGGGCGTAGCTAGGATTCCCCTACCCTACGCACAACACAAAGCACTGTATGTGTATGTATATATATATATATATATATATATATATAAAGAACAGAGTTCCGCTGCACTCCTTCGGTGAAAAAATAAGTGTTTTATTTCATAGCAAAAAAGTTTACAAACTGCAACGTTTCAGTCTCATCACGAGACCTTTCTCAAGCATAGTGTAGTGAGTATCACATCATATTTATACAGACATGTGTTAAATTCAATTAAGTGCCAATTAGCATAATGGACTTGGTTCAAACAAAATACATAGTAAGGTCCCGGTTAGGACAATAATTGTGTCATCTGTATTGTCGCTGTGCTCTATATATAAAAATTCATAATATTCATATTTGTGCAAAGTGACATATTAAAATCATTCTTTAGTGTAGGGCGGAGTCAGCCACCATTCGCCACTGCTTTGGTTCATGAATTCCAGGTACGGCCCTCTTCGTGTCGTTCAGTCAAATCAGCATATAGGCGCCTGCGTGTACATCTCCTCACTGGGCACCAACTTTGTAAATGGATATACAAGTGTTGTCATGGGCGGTCCTAGGGGGACATGTCATCATAATACCAGCATTCCGGTAAGAAGAGTGGTAAGTACATCTGTTGCACGATCTTATCCTGAGTTAAGTGTCAATCTGAACACTGCTCTATTAGGGATCCTGGGGAGAAAACTACATGGAACTCCATCCTTCATACTCTGGGTTTTCTGGCCTGACACCGCGTCCAAGGTGCACGCACCATGGCGCGGTGAAAGTGTCAGAAAAGGGTGTCTCAACTGTTTCACAGTAAAGTGATGCAGGAGGCTCCTGCATCACTTTACTGTGAAACAGTTGAGACACCCTTTTCTGACACTTTCACCGCGCCATGGTGCGTGCACCTTGGACGCGGTGTCAGGCCAGAAAACCCAGAGTATGAAGGATGGAGTTCCATGTAGTTTTCTCCCCAGGATCCCTAATAGAGCAGTGTTCAGATTGACACTTAACTCAGGATAAGATCGTGCAACAGATGTACTTACCACTCTTCTTACCGGAATGCTGGTATTATGATGACATGTCCCCCTAGGACCGCCCATGACAACACTTGTATATCCATTTACAAAGTTGGTGCCCAGTGAGGAGATGTACACGCAGGCGCCTATATGCTGATTTGACTGAACGACACGAAGAGGGCCGTACCTGGAATTCATGAACCAAAGCAGTGGCGAATGGTGGCTGACTCCGCCCTACACTAAAGAATGATTTTAATATATCACTTTGCACAAATATGAATATTATGAATTTTTATATATAGAGCACAGCGACAATACAGATGACACAATTATTGTCCTAACCGGGACCTTACTATGTATTTTGTTTGAACCAAGTCTATTATGCTAATTGGCACTTAATTGAATTTAACACATGTGTGTATAAATATGATGTGATACTCACTACACTATGCTTGAGAAAGGTCTCGTGATGAGACTGAAACGTTGCAGTTTGTAAACTTTTTTGCTATGAAATAAAACACTTATTTTTTCACCGAAGGAGTGCAGCGGAACTCTGTTCTTTGTATAAGGAAAGACGTGGATCCAGTCTTCAGCCGCTGGCACCCTGATTCATTTATAGAGAGTGCACTCCATTGCGGATTTTATATATATATATATATATATATATATATATATATATATATATATGTATATATATATATAGGCTCGTGACCAAAAATAAAATCTCATGGGGCAGAGCAGAGAGCCAATGGCCAGTCCACTGTATTTAACTATAATGGCCCATTACAAGCCCTTGTGGTTAATATATAGGTGCAGGAGCAGACTACCTTCTGCTTAACCCCTTATGTACTGCATTGTGTAAGTGACCCAAAGTTCATTTACATGCTGCAAAAAGCAGAAGATAAGGGGATCTCTGCTTCACTGCTCATACACTGATAACCCCTAACCTCTGCACGCTCTAGACATTTTCCTACTTGATTGGGGCCAGAGAACAGAGGTCAGGGGGTATCAGTGCAGTGAAGCAGAGATCTCCTTGTCTTCTGCTTTTTAACCCTTTTTTGTGTTGCACTATGTAAGTGAACATTGGGTCACTTACACACTGGGGCTAAGCTGAAGGACACAGGCCGACTCTTACATTCTCCCCCCGGGTCCCCCTGCTTCATGGGCCCTATAGCAGCTGGCTGCCCTGCCTCTATGGTACCTATGTCACTGGCCACACATCTATCCTTAGGAAAGGGCCAATAGGTAATTGTTTACAGTTCTTACAACTTTTAATAAACATCATCACAATTTCATGTCTATGGACACTGTCAAACAGTCGCCAAAATCTTCACTTCTTCCATGAGCAACTTATAGAACTGAATAGATATGGCAGCAACTCATCTCTTCACCCCTACTAAAAGAGAATTCTACTTTGGCTAAACTGAATGAATCTATTTATGGTGCTGTGATCAGTTATGTTACCTTTATAATTTAGCTACACACACACAAAAAAAAAATGGGGTTCTGTTTCTAAATCACTAAAGGAAAAGTCCAGACAGACTAATTTTTTAAGCAAGTGCCGGGGAGGATAAAAGAAATAACATACTCTTACCTCCTCCACTTCAGCACTGTTGGCTGCATACCGCCGCTCCAGTCCCCGGTCTGAGCAGGGACCCGGGTTGTGACATGTGAGGTACGCCCAGCCAGTCAGTGGCCGTAGTCGGGTCCCGCCTAGGCTGATGACTGGCTAAGAGGACCTCACACGTCACAACTCGGGTCCC
The DNA here is from genome assembly GCF_027789765.1 of Dendropsophus ebraccatus. NCBI lineage: Eukaryota > Metazoa > Chordata > Amphibia > Anura > Hylidae > Dendropsophus > Dendropsophus ebraccatus. The sequence continues at coordinate 126,424,126 of NC_091460.1, read as the reverse complement.
CGCTCAGACCAGGAAATGGCCGGGGACCTGGGGATTGGAGCGGCGGTATGTAGTTACCAAGGGCAGGAGAGGTAAGAGCATATTATTTCTTTTATCCTCCCCCTCTCCAGCACTCGCTAAAAAAGGGTCTAGATGGACTTTAAGTTTGGTGTATACATTAATATATGAGCAAAAATAATGTAATTTTTTTTGTAGTTTACAAATCTTCCCCTTCCCCTCCAACTATACCTGACAGCCCCTGCTATCCGCCACATTCATCCCTCTCTTATCCCATGTCTGCTGGGAAGTATTATTCAGTAGTTACTTTACTGGGGGGTGGGGTACTTTCTTGTCCTTTTTTTGAATCAATAAAAATCAAGGCATGAGATGTTTAAAAACACACAACAATATCTGGAGTTACAGTTTAAGGGAAAACAATTAAAGAATGAACATTAAAGGAAACAAACAACACATCAAACACAGCGTCGTTATATATTCCTTTTCTTTGATCACATTCTCAACATTCGCAAACACATTGCAATCCTATTGATCGACAAAGAGATAAATCAACTCATGAAGGCAATCATTTGATCATTTCATGGTATGTTACTCAGAAACGGAGAAAAATGGGGAAGTCTCTTATTATAACTTAAGCAGCTAGAGATCACAATCAGAAGATACATCAAATCTATCATCATCAGACACTTTTTCCCCCCAAAATGATATCAAACATCAATAAATTCAGTAAATTTACTATACCGCACTCCCATTACTAAAAACCTTACAACACTGTATTGAGGCACAAAAAGGTCCCTAATAAATATAGTGCACAACGTGTGTTCCAGAATTCTGGCACATTTTGATCTATAGTAATTGTACGTCTTCCCTTATACCTTGAGGGGAAGGGACTGGTATTGTTTTTGTCTCCTACTGAGAAACAGATGAACCTCACCATGCTAAGATTAAGTCATTCCCTTATGCCGTGGTCCTGGGCGCTGGATACTGGTATTGAACCAGCAGGTGGTCTCTGGTGTTTTAGGGCTACTTGTTACGGTGGCCAGGAGTGGTAACACCCACTCCGGGACACACAGGCAACCAAACCTTTGGTAGTACTAATGTGAGGTGCAGGGTGAGTCCCACTTTAAATAATGCATAACTTTACTTGAAATTATCTTCAGTGCAAGTACAGAAGGAAACAGTGCTTTTGTACTTAATAAATGTAACACCTGGAGTAGTGGATCCACTGGACCGTCACCAGCGATGGCACTAACCTCACCAGGGAGCGGAGTCTAAGGGGCCGCTGGTTTTCACCAGAGCCCGCCGCAAGGCGGGATGGACTTGCTGCGGCAGGCGACCCCCAGGTCGCTACCCCTGGCTTGGTTGCTAGTGACGGCAGACGAGGTGTAGCAGGAGCAGCAGACGTAAGATGGTGCTGGCAGAGGTAAATATGCGTAACCGCAGGCAACTGGCTGAACCCAGGAGAGCAGGGACCAGGAACTGGGACTGGGGACCAGGTATCGGACAGGAATCAGGAACAAGGACTAGGAATCAGGAACAAGGACTAGGAATCAGGAACAAGGACTAGGAATCAGGAACAACAGGGAGCTGGGCCAAACGCTATGGGAAGCATGTAGAGGCTCCAACACCTGTAGTGGGGCAGGGCTGGAACTTATAGGGAGTGATTGTGTGCATGGACCAATTAGGAGCGCACTGCCCCTTTAAACCTGGGACAGCCGGCGCGCGCGCGCCCGAGGAGGCGGGGACGCGCGCGCCGGCCGGCACAGCGACGGACGGGAGCGTGGAGAGGTGAGGCGCCCGCCGGGGCTGAAGAAGCAGCAGCGCCGGGTCCCTGCCTATGGACACCGGCTGCTGCATGGCTCAGAGGGAGGTCGCGGCGGCGGCCCGGAGCACGGGACGCCGCCGCGGCCGTGACAGTACCCCCCCCCTTTGGCCTCCCCCTCTTTCTAGCCTGTAGGAACCTTTTGATGAGATCTTGGTCCAGGATGTTAGCCTCGGGTTCCCAGGACCTCTCCTCAGGACCAAATCCCTTCCAGTCCACCAGGAAGAACCGTCTCCCTCTGACAGTTTTCATGGCCAGAATGTCTTTGACAATGTAGACGTCGTCAGAGACGGCTTGTGGGGCAGAGAAGGAAGACTTATCGGAGAACCGGTTGAGGACCACTGGCTTTAAGAGGGAGACGTGGAAGGCATTCGGAATCCGCATCGTGGGGGGTAGGCGGAGTTTGTAGGTGACAGGGTTGAGGCGCTTTAGCACCGAGAAAGGACCGAGGAATCGAGGACCCAACTTGTAGCTGGGAATCTTGAGTCGGACATATTTGGCCGAGAGCCAGACTTTGTCACCTGGGAGAAAATTTGTGGCGGGTCTTCTTCTCTTATCCGCCTGATCCTTCATGCGGTCAGATGCCTTGCGTAGAGATTGTCGAGCCTGTTCCCAGATTGACTGCAGGTCAGATAACAACTCCTCCACGGCTGGGACCTCAGAAGATGGAGAGAGAGGCAGAGGAGGACGAGGGTGACGTCCATAGACCACAAAGAAGGGTGACTTGCCTGTAGAACTCGAGTCCAGATGGTTGTAGGAGAATTCTGCCCATGGAAGCAGACTGGACCAGTTGTCCTGGCGAGCGGAGACGAAATGTCGAAGATAACTGCCAAGAACCTGATTGACCCTCTCCACTTGCCCATTGGTCTGGGGATGGTAGGCCGATGAGAAGTCCAGCTTCACTTGGAGTTGAGAGCAGAGAGCACGCCAGAATCTGGAGACAAATTGTGAGCCTCTGTCAGACACTATATGAAGAGGAAGGCCGTGGAGGCGGAAGATGTGCTGAAAGAACAGCTGAGCCAGGCGAGGAGCTGATGGTAATCCAGGAAGAGCCACGAAGTGGGACATCTTGGAGAAACGGTCAGTAACAACCCAGATGACCGTGTTACCCGCAGATGGAGGTAAGTCTGTGACAAAGTCCATGCCTATATGGCACCAGGGGCGGTCTGGAACTGGCAAGGGCTGAAGTAGGCCGGCCGGTCTTTGATGGGAGGATTTGTTTCTGGCACAGACGGTACAGGACGCCACAAAGTCCTTGACATCTTGGAGTAGGCTAGGCCACCAGTAGTGGCGGGAGATAAGTTGCCCGGTCTTTAGAACTCCCGGATGCCCGGCCACCATAGAGGAGTGACCCCATTTCAGGATGCGTTTACGGAGTGCGGGGCGCACATACGTCTTACCGGGAGGTAACCTCTGCAGAGTAGAAGTGGCAACTGGTACTAGGCGATCAGGAGGTATTATGTGACGAGGAGATTCCTCTTGCCCCATGACATCGGATGCCCGGGATAACGCATCGGCCTTGATATTCTTCTCGGCTGGACGGAAATTAATGGTGAAGTTGAACCGAGAGAAGAAGAGGGACCACCTGGCCTGCCGGGGATTGAGGCGTTGAGCCGATTGGAGATAGAGGAGGTTCTTGTGATCCGTGTAGATGTTAACGGGATGTTTAGCCCCCTCTAGGAGATGACGCCACTCCTCCAGTGCCAACTTAATAGCCAGGAGTTCACGATCTCCTATAGTATAGTTCCTCTCGGCAGGGGAAAAAGTCTTGGAAAAGAACCCGCAGGTTCTGGTCTTGCCTGATGTGTCCCTTTGCGAGAGGACGGCTCCTGCGCCCACAGAAGAAGCATCAACTTCAAGAGAAAACGGCTTGGAGATATCCGGGCGAACTAGAGCAGGAGCGGAGGCAAAGGCAGACTTTAGGCTATTGAAGGCTAGTTCGGCCTCTGGAGGCCAGCGTCTGGGATCCGCCTTCTTCTTTGTGAGAGCCACCATGGGTGCAACCAGGGTAGAGAAGTGAGGGATGAATTGCCGATAGTAGTTGGCAAATCCAAGGAATCGTTGGATAGCTCTAAGTCCCTCAGGACGAGGCCACTGGAGAACAGCTGAGAGCTTGGCAGGATCCATCTGTAGGCCCTGGTCGGAGACAATGTATCCAAGAAACGGCAGGCTGCGCTGATGGAAAACGCACTTCTCCAGTTTGGCATACAAACGGTTGGCCCGTAGTCTTCGTAGAACCTGCCGTACATGGGACACGTGGGTCTGCTGGTCGTGGGAGAAGACCAGGATGTCGTCAAGATAGACAATGACGCAGACATAGAGGAGATCTCGGAAGATATCGTTCACGAATTCCTGGAAGACCGCTGGGGCATTGCATAGGCCGAATGGCATGACCAGATATTCGTAGTGCCCATCTCTGGTGTTGAAAGCGGTCTTCCATTCGTCTCCTTCACGAATACGGATCAAGTTATACGCTCCCCTGAGATCCAGCTTGGAGAAAACTCTAGCTCCACGAAGACGGTCGAATAGCTCGGGGATTAGCGGAAGAGGATAGCGGTTCTTGACAGTCACCTTATTTAAGCCCCGGTAGTCTATGCATGGGCGGAGGGAACCGTCCTTCTTTTGTACAAAGAAAAATCCAGCGCCAGCAGGAGACGTGGATTTACGGATGAAGCCCTTCTGTAAGTTCTCCCGGATGTAGGAGGACATGGCTTCAGTCTCGGGCACAGAGAGAGGGTATACTCGACCACGGGGAGGAGAAGTTCCTGGAAGAAGGTCTATAGGGCAATCATAGGGCCGATGAGGTGGTAGAGAGTCCGCCTCCTTAGCCGAGAAGACATCAACGAAGTCTTGATAATCCTCCGGTAATCCAGACAGAGGCTTGGCGGAAGCAGGTGACCTCGTAGAGCACTTGGGTTGAGGGGACCTCAGACACCTATTAGGACAGTCCTGGCCCCAGCTGAGAACCTCCCCAGTTCTCCAGTCCAGCTTAGGGGTATGTAATTGCAGCCAAGGAAGGCCCAGTAGGATGTTGGAAGAGGAATGGCGCAAGACGTAGAAGGAGATCCTCTCCTGATGTAAGGCGCCCACCTGGAGGACTAGGGGTGCAGTCTGGCAGTGCACAGCTTCGTTAAGAATCTCGCCCGTGACCGAAGAGATTGACCGGGGTTGGGCTAGTTGGATCACGGGTAGCCGCCATCTTTGGACCAACGAAGCAGAAATGAAACTGCCAGCAGCGCCAGAGTCGATGAGGGCAGTGGTCTGGAGAACTTGCCCTGAGGGTGTCTGGATGGAGACTGGCATTAACAACCTTGGAGAGGTGGTATTCACACCTAGGGAGGCCTCTCCCACCGGACCTAGGTGCGAGCGTTTCCCGGACGCTGAGGACGTTGGGGACATCTCTGCCGGTAGTGATCAGTGCCACCGCAATAGAGGCAGAGATTCAGCTCCAGTCGACGGGCCCTTTCAGCAGACGTCAGGCGGGCTCGTTCCACCTGCATAGGAACTTCGGGAGACGACTGGGGCATAGGAGCAACGGGATTCTGGAACACCGGAGCCAGCCGGGGATGGCGACGGGGCAGACTCAAACGCCGTTCTTGCCGGACCTCCTCCTCTCTCTCGGAAAACCTGGTGTAGACTCTGGTAGCCAGTAGAATGAGTTCATTCAAGGAGGTAGGCAAATCTCGGGCAGCGAGCACATCCTTCACCTGACTGGACAAGCCCTTTTTAAAGGTGGCAATTAGAGCGGCCTCATTCCAGTCTAGTTCTGCAGCCAGGGTGCGGAACTGGATGGCGTAATCACCAACGGAGGACGTCCCCTGGGAGAGATTGAGGAGAGCAGTCTCAGCCGAAGACGCACGGGCAGGTTCCTCAAAGACAGAGCGGAACTCGGCCAGGAAGATACGGAGATTGGCAGCAACAGGATCATCACGGTCCCACAGTGGTGTGGCCCAGGCCAGAGCTCTACCTTCCAATAGGCTGATAATGAAAGCCACTTTAGAGCGCTCGGTGGCAAACTGACTGCTTAGAAGTTCGATATGCATAGTGCATTGGGTCAGGAATCCTCTGCACAACTTGGGGTCACCTCCATATTTGCTTGGGAGAGCCAGACGTAGTTTAGCAGAGGCTGCAGGAGGTGATGACTGCTGAGCTGTGGTATGCTGCTGTACGGCTGCAGTCAGTTGTTGGATCAGCTGTGACTGTTGCTGGATCTGTTGAGCCTGTAGGGCGACCACTCGGGCCACTTCGCGGATATCAGGCACCTCGCCGGGATCCATGGTTGGAGCCTACTGTAACACCTGGAGTAGTGGATCCACTGGACCGTCACCAGCGATGGCACTAACCTCACCAGGGAGCGGAGTCTAAGGGGCCGCTGGTTTTCACCAGAGCCCGCCGCAAGGCGGGATGGACTTGCTGCGGCAGGCGACCCCCAGGTCGCTACCCCTGGCTTGGTTGCTAGTGACGGCAGACGAGGTGTAGCAGGAGCAGCAGACGTAAGATGGTGCTGGCAGAGGTAAATATGCGTAACCGCAGGCAACTGGCTGAACCCAGGAGAGCAGGGACCAGGAACTGGGACTGGGGACCAGGTATCGGACAGGAATCAGGAACAAGGACTAGGAATCAGGAACAAGGACTAGGAATCAGGAACAAGGACTAGGAATCAGGAACAACAGGGAGCTGGGCCAAACGCTATGGGAAGCATGTAGAGGCTCCAACACCTGTAGTGGGGCAGGGCTGGAACTTATAGGGAGTGATTGTGTGCATGGACCAATTAGGAGCGCACTGCCCCTTTAAACCTGGGACAGCCGGCGCGCGCGCGCCCTAGGAGGCGGGGACGCGCGCGCCGGCCGGCACAGCGACGGACGGGAGCGTGGAGAGGTGAGGCGCCCGCCGGGGCTGAAGAAGCAGCAGCGCCGGGTCCCTGCCTATGGACACCGGCTGCTGCATGGCTCAGAGGGAGGTCGCGGCGGCGGCCCGGAGCACGGGACGCCGCCGCGGCCGTGACAATAAAACAGTAACAGCAGCTTGAGAGTAGAGCAAGTAAAACTGTAGCAGGAGGTAGAGGATGGATAGGAGGCCCTTACCTAATTATTGTCAGTACTCTGACAAGCGAAACCTTGAAGAATTCCTCGTATTCACGTTTAGATAACTTTTGCTTATCTGACCGCCTCTCAATTTCCGTGACCGCCCTGATAGGTAGCACAAGTCCCAGGCATCTGTCTCTGGGTGTAGCTAACTAGTTTTATCCTTCCTACTTAGTCGAGCATAATCAGTAGAGAGCGGCTAACTTGCATCTGTGCTCTACTGTGGATGAGCCTTTCTGTCCTCTCCTTCTCAAGGGGGATGACTGTTCTGAAGATAAGGATCCTTGGCGTAGGCAGGGAGTTACTCCTCTAACCCCAGTTACCCCAGAATTAGGTTCAGCAGTGCATTACTGCTGCAGTGTCTAGCTCTGGAACCAGATGTTTGCTCTTCCTTGTCTAACTCACAACTGACTAGCTCCTTACTGACCAAGAGCCAGACTAAAACTTACTAACTAAAGTAAGTAGTTTGTAAGAGTGTGTGAAGCAGGCTAAACCTTCCTGCATAACTGCAGCTGTGGACAGGGAGAGTGAGACACCTTGGTTGGAGTAGGGCACAGCAGCTAACTGCACTAACTGTAACACCTGACAGACACTTTTACCTGGGTGTGTGAAGATAAAGAAAAACCCATAGTGGGACACTACACTTCTAAAAGACAAATGTTTGAACGTTTAACAGTGTAGGGATATTTTTACTTCAGCACCTAGAAAACATAACAGAATCATAAATTCTTAAGGTTGCATTCACAAGTACAGGATGCGCAGCAGATTTGATGCTGTGTTCAGTTATTTAGATCACATCTGTTGTGGATCCACAGCAGAAAATCCACTGCGATACAGTGTATGTGAAGCTACCCTAAGAGTTGCCTACTCATCTACTGTTAGGGCAGCTTCACACATACCAGATTTATAGCGGATTCCACGCTGCAAATTTGCAGCGAAATCCGCTGCAAATCCTGGGGGGGTGATTTTCAACGTGGTTAAAGACCCGCAGTGGAATTTTCATTCTGCTGCAAGTATGTAACCCGGCCCCTTTAACCCCCTGCAGCATACATTACCTGCTTAGCGCCATGGCTACATGTGAGGCTCCTGTCGGTCCCGCTCAGCCAATCGGGGGGGGGGGGCAGGGGTTAAAGTGGCCGGGTTACATACTCCGAGCGGAATGAACTGCAAACTCACAGCGTGAAATACAATTTGAATCCGGTACGTCAGAAGCTGCCCTTAAAGGGGAACTATATCATGTTCTAAGAAAATGTTTCCTGCTTAATGTTTCCTATAATAAAAAGCTATTGCTAACTAATTTTCTCTGCCATCATTGAAATGTGATCTAGCCACATTTTCATATGCAATGTCGGAGCAGGGTATCAATTACTTGAGTGTTCCAAGGTTTTTACAATGAAGATCACTAGTCTCTGTTAGGTTTAGGGGTAACACTATTGCAACACTGGTTAGGTTAGGGAGAATGGGGGTATGACAATGCGTCTGCTATATTTTTACTTGTGCAATTACTCACTTACTAATATGACTCTTTGGCATCTTAAATGGAATCAGCCACTAGATTCATGCTGCTTGTTGAGAGCAACCTAAATCATGCCTGTCAGGATGGATGCTGACCCAACCGGCATGCAGTCAATTCTGCCGCCGGGCATTCATAAACGTAACCGACCCTGCATGGTCGTATCCATGAATACCCAAAGTTTTGGAAGCAGAATGGAGTGCATGCCAATCGGGTCAGTTATCCAGAAAAACATGTCAGATTTTTTCCAGAAACAACATGACTCTTGTCCTCAGTTTGGTAATGGTTTTGCAGTTTTTTACAAGAAAGTAGGTGTGTTTTTTATTTTGTCTTGGATAACCCCTTTAAACTATTGAAAATTGAGGCTGAACAGAACACTGTATTACTTACATCAGGATAGCAGTTCTCCTGAGATCTGGGAGAACAAGTGTGGGGTCACTCCCTCCATCCACCTATCGCTGATTGACACATGTCTACCTATACACAGAATATCAAGAAGTATTGAAATATAAAGAACTCATGAATATCAAGAAGTACAAAGTGTTCCCTGTGCTTCGTGTCTTCGATATCAATGAAGAAATCAGAAGAATGCCTGCACAGAACAATGTGCAATACGTGATACATTGTTCATATCAGCAAATAAGCAGCATAAGCCTGGCGAGAGCCTCTGTAAAAACATTTCGCCTTTCTTTGCATTAGAGGATTTGTCTAGGGATAAAAAAATGTATTGCTGGAAGTTACGTAAAAAACAAAAACAAATCTATACTCACCTACTTGAGCCCCCGCAGTAGCACAGGTGCCCAAGAGCAGGTACTTCTTGCAGGGGTAATGCATAACCAGGAAGCAGTAAAGATAAGTGGAATAAGAGGGCTCATGAATAAAGTTATTTTTTTGTTTTTATCCCACCCTGGACAACCCTTTTAATGAGATCCTTTTTATTAACCCCTTTAGGACCAAACCAATTTTTGCTTTTGAGCTTTCATTTTTTCCTTCTCATGTTTTATAGGTCATAGCGCTTGCATGTCCCCTGGGGGACTTCTATTATTACTGTGCTAATCTCACATAGGGATCAATGCAGTACATATGTACTGCATTGATCTCTGAGATCAGTGCTCCATTACTATGGGCTGCTGGAGCCCATAGCAAATGAGTACCAAGCTGGGATTAGCATTAGTGCTGACCACCGGCCCAGACAGAAGCATGGATAGCCCCCCTCCACAATCACAAAGGGGAGCAATCCATCCACTAGACCACCATTTAGTAGCATTTAAATGCAGCTAAATGAGAAGGGGACTTTTATATGCAATGCTCCGATAAATGCTATGCCATATCATCAGCATTCATCATTGATCAGTATTCATCATTCATCAGTATTATTGGCAATCTGTGCATAGAGTCTACCTGAGAGCAGACTCTATGCACAGATCAAAGATACAGGACAGAGATAAGTGGCTTACCCCCGCCTGTTGGTACAAGTGTTCAGGACCCCCGCATCCACGCTGCAGGGGTCCCGATCAGTCTGTGACAGGTTCCTGTCCTGTCACTGACTACCTTAAATGCTACGATCACTATGCATTGCATCATTTAAGGGGGTTAATGACTGAGTGACCAGGACTGCCAGTCATTCCCGGGTCTGGGGACAGTAATGTGTGCAGGGTAGATCGCATTGAAGCGGCCCTGGACACATTAAAACCTCTTCACAGTCAGGAACATATATATCCATATAGCCATATGGCTGATCTGAAGGGGTTTTATTTAAGTATAAATAGGTTTTTTTTCTTGGGGCTATCCAGTGATGCATACTAGACATGACCGTGACTGATCATACCTGGCTCCAGCACAACAGCTGCATTACAGGTTGTGACAAATGGCGCAGTGCTCACTTATTTCAGTGACTGTTATAGCACTTACAGCGCTCCCTGGTTCCAGAAACCACATGTTATTTTAACAACTGGTTAAAAGAAACTAGGGATAACAGGTTGGATCCCACTGCAGGTTATCTCAGAACCTGAATATTGCAGTGGGCATCACTCCTGTACCTGTGTTATCACTGGATATCGGTGTACAAGCATTTGTGGGAAGAAGTTTAACTATTTAGTAACAATTCAAACATTGTCTTCCATGACTTAGATTCCAGGACCAGGACAGGATTGTGCTGAAGATAGGCGATAAGAACATTATAAATGGGAAAATGCTAATTTTATTTTCTTTCACTGTGAACACATCTGGAGCTATGCTGACTCATAACCGGTATTATTTCTTGCAAAAAGTATCATCATAGATTTTCAGATTACATCTTGGGACCAACTAACAAGTAAATTCAAGTCAGTATGACAAATGAGTAGGCAAAGAAGAACATTAACATGCACATGAGTTTTGTAAAGGTCTGTGAAGGTTATTGTAAGGCATCTAAGCAAACCTCTAGAAGTTGATGATATTTGCTGGGTATTTGGTCACTGTATGCACTATTTATGTGCACGAGTTATGAAGTTTCTCTATCTGGCTAAGATCACACTATGGAATTTTGTGTCCTTTTTTCGGCCTTTTTGGACTCTTTTTTGGACAACCATCATTTTGGTGCCAAAAAGCAGCTGTTTAATGCAAATTACGACTGCCATTTGCATAAAATGGCTTTGTTTTGGAGCCAAAAATGATAGTGGTTTATTTAAAAAAAAAAAGGCTGCAAAACAAAGACATTGCTGATATTATTTTTCCGTTATTTATATACTGCATACACTTCTTATTGGGTATATGTATGCACAACATACCCATACAACATAGTCATTTTGGTTATGTATAGCACTAATAATCTAAGCATGGTACACCACATAGATGGTCAGTGTATCCACTAACGGTTATCCAGGATTTGAAAAAAACACAACTAATTTCTTAAAAAAACTTCTGTTGTGTGGTGTGTGGTGTTATGATTCAAGTCCATTGAATGGAACTGAGCTGCGAAACCACACACAAATTAAGTGAGGCTGCTTTAGACGAAAGCAGCTTTGTTTTTCTAAGCCTGGATAATCCCTTTAAATAGGAAGTGCAGCGAAACTGAAAAAGGCAGGCAAACCAGTAAGAGAAAATAATAAACAAGTAAACTTACCCCTTCCTGTGCTTCCATTGCACCGCTCTCAGACCCCATTGGCTGCTGCCGGCTGTCATCTTCAGCTGGAATCATACTGGCTCTTTCAGCTGCAATGTCACAGCCCGCTCTCAGTCACTGATTGGTTGAGTGGGCAATCACTTAGGTGGTTATGTGACGTTGCAGCTAGACGAGCTACAGGGCATTAGCGTCTGCCAATGGGACACAAGAGCTTCTCTATGGGGTATGTAGGCAGGTAAGTTCACCTGCTTTTTTTCAATTTTGTGGGACTCCTCCTTTAACTGTTCACTTCACATAGATCAACAATTTAATCATTCTTAATTTTCCAGTACATACATTTGAGCAACAAAAAAGTAGTTGCATCAATACATATTTAAATTTGTCAAAATAAATTTAAACCTGGCAAACTGATTAGATGAAGTCAGAATTTAATTGTGAACATGGGATAACAAGTCAATCCAAAAACCAAAGAAAATATTGAAAAGAGAGAGAAGGGGCAGAGCTCGCAGCCGTGCACTGTGCACTCCCTTCCCCACTGGGATCCGTTGCCAGGAAATTATGCTGACCACATTATCTATAGGGTTTACTGTCAGCACCGGACAGTTACAGCAGTTCCCTGGCTATGACTGACAGCCGGGACCTGCCGTGGATGACACAGGCACAGCTTCTGTGCCTGTGTAATCCTGGATCATAAATTGCAGTGATGGTAATTTAGTGTGCAGTGGTGGGAGGGGGTTAATATTGCATTGAACATCACAGTACAAATGCAGTTACATTCTAGAATTTTTCATTAATGTGGAACACACATACTCTCCCCTTTTCTCCAAAACTGAAACATTAATCAGTTTTTCTGCTGCTTTCATTAGGATTCTTGCCACACATTATGGAATCCCTGCAGCTGTGCCGTTAATGTGTTGAATATTCTATATGTTTCTACATTAAAGTATCAATTGCTACAAGGCATAAAAGATTACACTTCATTGTTCTAATTGTTTTGCTATTGTATAGTTAATAATGATATTCGCCTTAAACGGTATATTCCTGCACTGCTGTGCTGTGCGTCAGCACTGTAATCATGTTAAAAATGGAAAGTCATTGTTTCTTTATTATTATCATTATTAGTATCAGTAAAATTATGATTGTTTGCCTATTTATGTAATGCTTGAGCTGAATTTCACATTTTATTCATTTTAGTGTATTTATATAGTCTCTTCCCAAAAAGCAAAAGCTTTATTCCTCTTATTAGGATAATGGAATTAGGCGGGGGCAATGATCCTTGTGGTTAACTATGCATTCAGTACTACAAATGTACACATTCAGTGCAACTAAACAAAAGCCCTTATTATACAAAAAATAATATAATTTAATAATATAATATTATTATAATAAAAACCATTATGTGAAAATATAAATATTACCTGTAGCAGCCATCTTCCTTGAGGAGTAAGGAGGGGAGGGTGGTAGAAAGCCGCAGGACCAAACATATTTCTGGATGTGAGGTAAAGAGATCTGCTTGTTTTGCTAGGCCATGTTCATACGCTGTAAGAGACCGGCCGTTCTGTGAGCCAGCCGGTTTCAATAAATCTGGGCCATTGTGTATAATAAATTTGCTTCCACTTCCCAGTACCACAGTTCAATTGAAGCTCAAATTCTGGCATAACAGCCATATGAAATGTGGGCCTATATGTTAATTCAGGTTGAATAGATACCTCAACATGTCCCTTTAAGTAGCTCCAAAATCTGTGGAGCTTGGAATACCTAGCCAGAGGATACCATCAGGAAATACAGACCAGTTATTCTGCCAGAAGTTAAATTAGTCTGGCAGCTGCTAATACTTCCAATTCGTAAAGAAAATAACATACGGGAATTAGTGGAGCTGAACACCTATTTTAATGGTGATTGAAAACTGATATGTCTTCATGAGAGATTAACGAAAACTTAGATGAAGCAAAACTGCTCTGTGCAGTAGCGGATTCTAATAGGTCCATTTTGGGCGGAAGCCCAGGACGCTGAGCTCCTGAGGGGCCCATGGCCCCCAAAACAGACTTATACTTTCAGTGGTGTATTTTCTCCAGGCTACAGTTCAGCCATGATTTGCATAAAAATTGCTGCTTTTTATCGCAATTTTGCACAAATCAGGGCAAAACTGCAGCCAGGAGACAATACAGTAACATTAGAGAATATATTGAAGGACCTTATCATGCGACAATGATGTCACCACAGGTCCTTTACAGGCTGCACTATGGAGGAAAAAGACTTAGTAAAGTTAATCTGCCCCTGGCTTTGTGCTCATATCCCTCAGGCTGGCCGCTCCGTGCAGAGGGAGGATACCGCCCAGGGACTTCCTGGAAAACTTGGATATGAATCTGGTTCCCTCATCTCTAGTCTTGACTAAATGATTGTTTATCTAACAGATATATTAGGCCTTATGTATAACTTAAGTTTACATACAGTAGCTTAGATCAAGTCTTCTGTTTGTCTTAATTCATTGATAATAGCAAGCAATAGAATTTCATGTAGAGAATGTATCCAATCCATCTTCTTACAACAGGAAACACGAACTAGCAAGGCAGAAATCAATATCTGACATAGTAATGGAAAGGTTTGTCTAGCTGCTGAAAATGTTTTGTTCTTCTGTCCTAAAAATAAAGGGTTCTTCAATAATATTTGCATTTGCCTGTCACACATGGGTAAATGTTAAATGTGATACCTTTCCAATATTTTCCAGTTTAAGTTAAAGGTGTTGTGTCATGAAACAAATATAAAATCAGATGTGTAACACACACATATATATATAAAGGAGGACAAATATGCAGTTTTTAGTAAAGTAGTTTACGTCGCTGTTCCATTTTTCTTATCTATGCATCTATGATCACTTCCTAGTTTCCTCTCTTAACTGTGACCCTGCTGTTGCAGACACTTTCACCACAATCCCCCCTTGCTGCATGTGAAGTGAAAACCAACTGCCAGTACTAATGGGACAGATCATGTGACTGCAACTAAACTGACACAAGAAAACAAAAGGTGCAACAGCAACCTACAGGTGCAGGTGCTTACCGTACATACTCCCCCCTGTTGTACACACAATAAAAACCTGTTCTATAGATATTTTTTTTAAAAAAGCAAACTATTTCATCAACCAGAGTGTACCATGTCATCATGTTAAGGTGTCCTCAGAGACATGGTTCCTACTCTAGCATTCTCACGCTAGCACTACCCTCTCCTGTGCTAACAATAAGCTTACAATGGGCAGATAGGAGCCGTATCCATTGATGGCCGCTAGTGCATTATTTAAGTTTAGGTTGATTGATGGCTGCATTCAACACCCTTTTGGGTGTGGCTATTTTCAAAGGTTCATTGAATTTTGTTGAAAAGACAGTAAAAGGACGGCCCAAAAAAGTCTATGTGGACAACTTAAAACAGAGGTGAGATGCGGCGCAGGTAGCGTGCCACTATTCACTTGATCACTGCAGGGTTTGGATATGATTGTTTCCTGTGCTGTAATCGGCAACAGCTGTTGATTGTTTGAAGTTTGACAGGATTTATTGTAAGAGAGCTATGATTAAGGGCTAGTAAGCCGAGAGACCTTCAGAAGAATGACAGAGGCTTTGGGAACTTCGGGCGCCTCTGTCATTCTCTCGAAGCTGTCCCTGCAGCCGAGCATTTTCAAGTTTCTCTGATGAGGCGCTCGGCTGCCCGGGAGAGCTTCAGGGGCCTCCGGCGCAGGCAATGTGCGTCACACTGCCTGCGCCGGAAACAAGACTGAAGACCTGCAGCTGCCGGGAACGAGTCCCAGGTGAGAAGAATACTTTGTTTTTTTCTAGTGGTCGCCTTATACGGTGGGGATGCGGCCACCGTATGGGGCGACCATACCCTACGTATAAGACGACCCCGACTTCTAAGAAGATTTTTCTGGATTAAAAAGTTGGCTGATATGCAATAGTAAATTCCTCCCAATAATATTTGAAATTGTGGAAAGTATGTTTAGTAAAGTACATTGGGAGTAGTTTTACTATGATTTAATTTTGGGGGGGGGGGTTTTGTTGTTTTTTTTTGCTTTGGTTATGTGTTTTTATTATTACCTTAAAGGAGAAGTCCTGTGAAATTTTTTATTAAAGTATTGTTTTGGCCCCCAAGAGTTATACAAATCCCCAATATACACTTATTGCAGGAAATGCTTATAAAGTGTTTTTTCCCTGCAGTTACTACTGCATCAAGGCTTCACTTCCTGGATAAAATATTGATGTCACTTCCTGGATAACATGGTGATGTCATGACACGACTCCCACAGCTGTGCGGGCTGTGGCTGCTGGAGAGGATGATGGCAGAGGGACACTAAGGGACACAGGGCACTAGAGGGACACTGAGCATCCCTCTGCCATCATCCTCTCCAGCAGCCACAGCCTGCACAGCTCTGGGAGTCGGGTCGTGACATCACCATTTTATCTAGGAAGTGACATCACTATGTTATCAAGGAAGTGACATCACCATGTTATCCAGGAAGTGACATCACCATTTTATCCAGGAAGTGACATCACCATTTTATCCAGGAAGTGAAGCCTTGATGCAGTAATAAGTGCAGGGAAAAAAGCACTTTATTAACATTTCCTACAGTAAGTATATCTTGGGGATTTGTATAAGTTTTGGGGGGCAATACAATACTTAAACAAAAAATTTTGCTGGACTTCTCCTTAAACTTATTCATCATTATTGCAAATCATTGTCACACATTAAAGTATTTGTGTAACATGCGAACATAATACAAGACGAGTACATATTGTATTTGGCAGCAGATAAATGACATTTTCAGCAGTTTGTGATAGAATATGTTGGTAATTTTAGTCTTTTTAAATTTTTCAGGTGGTGAAAATGATGATTGTGGTGGTGGTGACCTTTGCCATCTGTTGGCTTCCCTATCATATATTTTTCATTGTAACTGCTCTCGACATCAAAGTGGAAAGATGGAAATACATCCAACAAATCTATTTGGCCATTTTTTGGCTGGCAATGAGCTCAACGATGTACAACCCCATAATATACTGCTGTCTTAATAAAAGGTAAGAACAAAAATTTCAGGAAGACCTTGTGTCCAGATCCATTAATTTACAAGCCTGATATGGCAATTACCCTTCGCGAATTAAATCAGCTGTTCTGAATGTTTAACAAGGCAGCAAGAGCTACTCTGTAGGGAGGGGAAAAAAATTCTTTGGCAAATTTCCAGACTGTGATTTTTGTTTTATAATTAGTGTTAGAAGCATTTAGAGTCAATGATCTGAAATAATGCGTTTCATGTGATACATATCCATCACAAGCCGTGACGTACTAAACTATTCTGCATTCTAACATCTTTCATCCGTTTGTCTTTGGATCACGGTTTTATTTTAGACCTCATACCTACAGATGTGTATGACTATTTGATTACAATTTGCATATATAGATATTAGATATATAATGCGTTTTTCTGTACAATGTTTTAACATATACATAATTAGAGATGAGACAATTTACATTACAAACGAAGTGAATTGCTTTATTTGCTGGGCAGTTGGCTTATACGCTGGCTGCTTTTGATCTCTGTGCCAATCGCTGACACTCTACCCTGGTTGCCTGGAAAAAGCTGGATCCAGTCCTGGGAAACGGGAAGAAGTTTCCCAGGACTGGATGCAGCTCTTCCAGGCACCTGGGATGGAGCGGCCTGGATTGGCATGGAGATCAAAGGGTGTCTAAGCCGACTGAAGAGCAAAGTGATTTGCTTCATTTGTAATGTAAATTCGCTCATTTCTATGCCTAATCTCTGGTATACAGTACATTTTTTAAATTGTCAAAACTAATAGTTAAAGGCATTTATGTGTTCAGTATATGTATCAGTATAATAGTTTTAACTGAAAATATGTGGAAGGGATACGTAAGAACGATACATAGCACATGTCACAAATAAAGTCTGACTGCCAGCACCAATGATTATTGCTAAAAGGAAGAGGTTGCATTTTTCCTGTGAGAGACATTTAGGTCCATTTAAAGAGACTCTGTCAGCAGGATTATACAGTCCTATCTAATGGTAGCATAAACTAGTGACAGAGAAGCTGAAAAGGATGATGGGTCACTTACATTGTTCTGTGCATCTCATTTAGAGATATTGTTCTGAATTACATGGACAATAAGTAGTCCTCTCCATTATGTGCATGAGCCCAGTAGTCCTGGATATTCATGAGAAGCAGAAAACTCCACCCACTAGCTGCTGATTGGCAGTTATCTATCCATGCTGTATATAGGCAGTCACCTGTCAATCAGCAGCTGGAGGGTGGGAAGGAGTGGTTTGGCAACACTCCTATTCTCCTACATATTAGGAGAATGGCTGAATAGAATGATGTAAGTAATACACCAATCTGTTCAGTATTTCTGTCACTAGTTCATGTTGCCCTCATTTAAGATGGCATAAACCTAGTGACAGATTCCCTTTAAAGAGGCTGTATGGCCCCACAAGATGTTTACTTATGGGTTTGGGCTGGCTTAAAAATAAAAATCATACTCACCTGCCCCAGTATCCTGCCACTGCTGTCCTGGCTGAGCAACACTTCCTGTTTTGTTTCAACATGCAGGAAATGCTCGCTCAGATAACCGCTGACCAAGGTGGGTTCTATGGCCAGTAATTGGTTGAGAAAGCATTTTCTGCATGTTGAAACAAAAACTATCTTCCCACAATATTTCTTCTTATACTTATTAAAATGACATCTGTCATTTGGGTTCAAAATTACATGTTATTTTGAGAATTGGCTGCCCATCAGTGCAATAACAGCTAATGGCACATTATTCTTGTTCAGGTTTACTAATTGCACTTTTGGTGTGGCTTTAATTGAATAGTCCATTGAATTTAATAGAAAAAACTGAAAGGACGGTGAAAAAAGAAAAACTGTGTGTGAACAACTAAAAAAATAATGTCCACTGTTGGCAAAAGACGTCTGAAAATAATTGTCATGATCGTTATTTTGACGTCCGTGCTGAAAACGTTCATCATTTTATACATAGTGTGCATTGGACGTCCGTCATTCCATTGACTTCAATGCATTACATTGCAGTCAGTTAAATTGTGGCAATAACGGACATCTTTTTAAATAGAAAACGCGGACGTCTTCTCTCTTTTTTTGATGTTGTGTGAACATAGCCCTATAGTGTAAATAATAGATGTGAACAAGACTTTATACTGAATTGAGTAAATTATAGAATTTTTTTTGGGTGTTTTTTTCAGAAAACACCCTAAAATTTTGTATTTTTGGAACTTCTTATGTTATCTTCTTTTTTTATGTCCTATTTGATTCCTTTACAGATTCCGTGCTGGCTTCAAAAGAGCATTCAGATGGTGTCCATTTATTGAAGTATCAAGTTATGACGAACTAGAGCTCAAATCCACCAGGTTCCACCCAACAAGACAGAGTAGTCTATACACAGTATCCAGAATGGAATCCAGCATGACTGTTGTATTTGACCCAAATGATGGTGAAAATTCCAAGTCTATTCACGGCCACAAGAAAAGAGTTACTTCGAGTGAGTCAACCTTGAACGGTTGCTCTCGAAAAAATTCTACAGATGCCTCCACGAATTCCATTTTTATTAGTTCACCCTGTACATCAGTAGATTGCTATTCATGAATTGCGAAACGGGCTGTAATAACTACCTACCGAAAGGGTAAATCTATTTTTAGCCAACCTGTATTAAATTAGGCATGACAAGAAAACAAGATTGTCCTATTTAATGCTAAGACCAGTACACATCAGTGAGGTTTGTTAGTTTCATGAATTTTAACCTTGTGTCGAAACATAGAAAATGGCTCCTTGTCAGTCCCTTTTTTCTCTCGCCATTTAAACATATCAATCGTCAGTAGGTAAATGTAAAGGCATAGTGTTTGCTTGTCTACTATTTTGTACTGTTTCGTGCATTACCAGTGCAATTGACAGCATGCCTTGTGAATTTTTATAGAGTTTTATGGTACACATTTTTTAAAAATGTAATCCTCACCTTGAAATGAATGAACAGAATGGTACACCAGCCTATATACTGGGTATTGGACAAAAGGCACATTTTATATTTAGTTATTAAACAAATGCATTATAATTCCTTCTCCTATGTCATGTTAATATCTCAATTACATTTAATAGTGTCAGGGAGTTCAAAACCAATGTCAGGCCTCTTCCCTACAAGTACTGTTTACAGCAACCTATAATCGAACTTAACACTTACAGAAGCCATAACTTGCTAAATCTCATTAAATTGTTTTTTTCCCATTATCCCAGCATCTAAATTCAGACTTTTAATCTACACTATAAGTTGTTGTTTTTGCTTTACCTCATTTCCTTTTTCTTGTGCTCATTTATATTTACTACTATGTTTAATTTATTATGCAATTTGGAATTTTAAATGCTATTAGAGTCTTGGGGGGGGGGGGGTTATTACCCAGTACTGACATATCGGAAGTTTTTTTTTTTTTTTTTTTTTTAAAGAAGCTCTGTCTTAGTAGTGGATGATGATATAGCCTAATGATATACTATCAACATGTAATGTATTGTTCCAACCTGCTTCACCCTGCTGGATATCCCCAATGTCTGCTTCAAGGTCTGGTGTTAGATAAACCTAAAAAATGTTAATCTATTTTTCCTGACACACTATTATTTATGTCCATTTGTTAGGGGGAAAAAAAAAATCTATGAACGTTAGACATATCAGCACAGATTTTAGTGGTGGACAGAATTCATATTCCAGTTTTAGAGTTAGGTATTACATATTAACAAAAAAACATGATCTCACAATGATCAAAATGTGTGAATAAATGCTTAAAGGGTAACGATCATTTAAAAAAAAAAAAGTTTTGACATGTCTGTGTAGGATTTAAAGGGTACCTGTTGTTACAACTTTCAAAATCTAAATTAACAGTAGATGTGATATAAAGCAAGTTTGCGATTTAAATTCATTATTATTTGCTATAAAAAAAAAAAGCTATACTTACCAAAAATCCAGGTCCAGTCTCCTGAAAGCAGATTTTTAGTCTTGTGCTGGTTAAAAAAAAGAGACTAAACACCTGAAGTCCCGGCCAGTAAAGAGAGTCACGGCTCAATGTGTCCATCAATCAAATTACTGCTTTTTCTGTGGGCGCACAGATGACCTGGGAAATACTGGACTTCCTGTTTTCAGACAGGAAACAAAAAAAGTGAACACAGGAAGTTCTGTATATTCCATAATAGTAAAAAAATAAAAAAATATAATAATAATAATAATAATAATGAATGTAAATTCCAAACATGCTTTACATCACTTCCTCTGTTCATTTGGATTTTGAAAATTATAATGACAAGGACACTTTAAAGCGTTGTTTTGTGGGTATCTACAGTAAGTGCTAAGACCCCCTACCTCTGGGTAGAGCTAAGAGAAGCATGCAGTATGCCTCAGTCCCAGGTTCACACTTGAATAACTGGAAATGCATCCCATGTTACTATAATTTTATGTAAGTAAGTTAAGACTTTGATTAGAACAAATGGGGAGTCGTCGGGCCATCATCTTATATAGTTGAATTCCATATTTAACTAATAAGGCACAATTCTGGTTCAGAATGCTATAATTGTCTATAAGAAAGCAGACTCCACTATTCCTTGCAAATTTTATTTTATTTTTTATAATAATTTGGTATTAAATTTGGGTTAACAATCAGTATCCAATACCAATAGATAACCATAGATATCAGATTAACAGAATTATCTGTAAAAAAAATTGTGAGTCTGTCCATTCATTGTATTAAAACTAAAATTGCAGCTTTTGGCTATGTTCACCTGACATTTTTTCTCTCTCAAAATGACGTCATTCACAGTGACGGCTATTGGTAAATTAATCTAGTTCAATCCCTTTTAGGTGTTTGCAAAATAACCTTCACAAATAATTGTTATGAATATTAATTACAACTGCGCAAACAACATCCGTTATTCAATACAATATGGGGAAATTTATCAAGGGCTTTGAGCCTTTTTAGGTAAATAATCAGGTTTTTTATCCACTTTTGGTCTAAGTTCTATTTAGTATTCGACGGACAAATTTATTTTTAACTTTTTTTTATAAATATTTTTTTATTATTCACCCAAAAATTCGCATAACCTAGGATTTGCATCCAATTTAATATTTGCGACTTTTTAAAAAGTCACAAAAAATGGTGCAGGCTTACATCTGGTCAGTACCACGCAAATTTGTCTGCGATTTTTTTCAGCATTCACAGTGCGACTTTTCCATAAATCACACATAAAATATTGGAACAAAATAACTACCAACTAACATTAGAATAGTCACACGCATGAGATTCCTTAGTAAATGTCCCCCTATGTGTATTGGGCGACTTCACTGCATTCCTTTGATTTCAAATATAATTTTTTTTTTTTAAACGGATAAGATTTTTAAAAAAAAATCTAAGTAGATGCCTTTTCTCTTTTTTTCCACAAAGTGAACATAGCCTTTAACGATAATTACTGAAAATTTAATTATTCATAATTCTAATTTGCAAATGAATGTGTTTATTTAATACTAAACTTTAGATTTTTTTTTTTTACTTTTTTATGTGATTAACATGAAAGGAAGCAGACCTAAAAAAAAGGAATATTGTCTATTGGAATGGGAATGCAATAATACAAAGTTATAAAGAAGCTTATAAATGAATTGTACCAAAGAGATGCATATCCCTTTTCCAATATTAAACTTACAATGTTTCCATCCTTTGTTTTTAGGGAATTTGTAAGCCAAACATGTCTTCTTTTTCCTGACAGAGTAATGTGACATGAACTGAATTAAAGTTCTTCCTCCATTCTCAGCTAGCCTCATCCATTAGGGTATTTTTAAAAGCAATTTAGTTCAAAATTGCTGGCAGATTTCATTGAATTCCTTTCAGCTTTAGTAGAAACAATATACTAATGTATCTTTATTCTTTAAGAGTCTCCAAATCAATAGATTTTGCTCTTTCATTCACTTGTGATAAAATATAAATTGCCAAAATTATCTAAATATTATCTAAACCACAAACCAGATCGACAAAAAATCATGTTCAAATTGTCTTCTTCTCTTCCTCTTCTTCTTCTTTTTCATCTTCTTTTTATTTCTTTGATTATACATTATGTTAATATTCATCTATTTTTCAAACATTCTTTTAGGAAGCATATAATCACTTTAATAAATTACTATCATACAAAATTACAGCACATTATACATTTTAATATATATATATATATAGTCAGAGAATTCATAGTTTTGTCTAATGTTTTGCAAATACCATATTTGCTAATGAATATCCAGTAGTATAGAATGCTTTGATTTTATGTATTAAGAAATGTACAGTTTGTGTATTTTTTTAATCTGACATTTTTCATATTATGCACCGAAAAACAAATGCATTGTGTACTTTATCATTTTAATATGCTTATATGCATTTTATTTGCAAGCACATTTTATATATTGATGTTAACGTTTTCTATCATTTGTTATAAAGCCTATATCTAAATGAAATATGTTTATTGGCTTTCGATTATATGTGATATGATGAAATAAAGAACAAAATGTTCCTGAGAGCAAATAATTGTTGATTTAAATGTGTACTGGATTGAGGGATACGGTATTCCAGTTACATTTAGAACATCTAGATTTATTCTGAAGAAGTAAAAACAAAAAGAAACAGATGTCTCCTTATTAGAGATGAGCGAACCTCGAGCATGCTCAAGTCAATCCGAACCCGAACTTTCGGCATTTGATTAGCGGTGGCTGGTGAACTTGGATAAAGCCCTAAGGCTATGTGGAAATCATGGCTATAGTCATTGGCTGTATCCATGTTTTCCAGACAACCTTAGAGGTTTATCCAAGTTCAGCAGCCCCAGCTAATCAAATACCGAACGTTCGGGTTCGAATCGACCCGAACGTTCGGGTTCGAATCGACTCGAACCTGAACCCGGTTCGCTCATCTCTACTCCTGATCAAAGACAATCACGGATTTTATTCTGAATATTCCCCCTCACAATTGAAGAGGAATATGTATTGTGGAAACCTAATGAAGGCATCTGTATATTTTTTTAAAATTACTAAAAAACATTTACAAAGATTTAAATTAAAACAATTTTAAAAAAAAAGAGCTGTCACATGCAATACATAACATTTTTATTTCAAATAGTGTGCCAAACTGCTCCATATATAAAAGGTGATCAATTTGGCCCTAAAAGTCTAAACCGCTTACTCATGTTAGGATTAGGATACTTAGGATACATAATTAGGGTATTAGAATTCCCTAATTTTGTAACCTTTTAATATAGACATTTAAAAAGGACCTGTAATCTCTACTATTTCAGGTATCCATCTGTGGACACAGAAGCTTCCCATATAATCTTAAGGAGAGAAACTATGCTGTAAAGGGAAACTCTGGCAAAATCTAAAAATCCTGGGTGGGCGGGGGAACGTAGTAAACAACCTATACTTACCCATCCTCTTGCCCCCCAGCGCAGTGTCAAAAGCTCACTGACAGCTGCCAGGCTTCAGGTCCCAGCGGGAAGTACTCACTCAGCCAGTCAGTTGCTGTAGCAGTCAAGCCTCAGTCACTGACTGGCTGAGCAGACATTTCTCAGATGAAATGTGACATTACAGGAGTGTGAGCTTCAGGTGGCATCCAATAAGCAGTGACGCTGCACTGTGTGGACATAGGGGCTTGTAAGTATAGAATCTCTATTTTGTTGCCCCCACACACACACTTTCTTTAAAAGCAAATTTAATTTTGCCTACAATGGATAATATTTTTTCTGACTTTGGCAGTTGTCCTCCAAGTTATGCAGTGAGCAGACACCATCTTTCTATTTCATATCCTGGCATATGGGAGGTTCTCTCTGACTCTGAATTTAAATTGACAACTGGGGTGAAATATTCCTTTTGAAAAGGCAAAATGGACGTAGAAGAAAAAAAAAATTGCATGGTATGGCACAATATTTGTTTACATTGGATTCAATTGAAACCCAACTGCATTGTGGGCTCGTTCACACTGAGCGAAAGTGGCAAAATTTCAAGCGGAGCTGGCGCCTGCCTTATTGATTCAATGAGATTTCTCATGTGCGACCTCTCTCTACCCAAAGAATTGACAAGAAATCCTACTTAGTGATGTGTGAATACTGTTCGATCGAATAGATATTTGATCGAATAGTAAGGTATTCGATCTATCAAATATTATCGAATAGTTCGCTGAATATTCGATAAACATTCGATAAGCTTTCAAATCCCCCAGCTTCCGGTTCTTACCTCCAAGTGATTGAATAGATGTTTTTTCAATAATTGAATACTTGCTCCCATAGACTTTAATGGGATTAATATTCGGGAGATATTCGTACGAATATCGAATATTCGAATATTTTACTATTCGCTCATCACTAATCCTATTCATTCAATGAGACAGATGGAATCTCTGCTTAAAATTCCATCACTTTTGCTCAGTGTGAATGGGCCCTATGTCTCAAAAACGCAGACCTCACAGACCTCTACTGTACATTTGTTTAAATAGAGCTGAATTTGGATCTGTTTGGGCTCTACAATGACTTATTCTGTTTTTACACTTTTCTTTATCATTGAAAAATAAGATCTCTCTTAGTTGGAAAAGTCAAATCATATGTCTTAATAGCTAAAAAAAAAAAACTGTTATACTTATTAATTATAACCTTTTATCCCTTTTGTACTCTTGGGAATATATAACCCTTTCTAGAACATTGCTTGCTTTAGTTAATGTATTCATAGCTGTCACTCAGAAACAAGTACGCCAAACAATTAATGTGTTTGCTCAGACGGAACAAAGGAGGATTGGCATTTAGAAATGATCCATCATGTCTGATCTTTCCATAACTGGAATGAAAGCAAAACAAGAGACCGAAACAGCTGGAGAGGTTTATGAGTGTGCGACCTCACAGCGGTGACTCATTGACATTTGAAACATCCAAGGCATAAAGAGACACTACATAATTCCCTTCAACTGCGTGATGCTCTTAGTTAAACACACTTGTTAGAATTACAAATGGGCCCCCCCATTGGGCGAGATTTTCTCTTCTGATAACATTTCGAGCTTCAATGTACCATGTTATTACTTACAATCTAATTTATAAATTTAACATAATAATTTGATTGCTTAATGCTAAACTGCACTAAGATTTAATCAACATATTTGGAGATCTTTGTAAAGTAAAATGAGCGAGAAATTCAGAATTCATCTTCTTATTGTTATTTGTTATGTGTTTAGAGCTTAAATATCTGGACTTCATTGTTTTTCACTTTAATGCTTGGCATACTGTGTTCTGTTCATGGTCATGGCTAAAAATGTAGCAGATGTTTGCCTCCTGCGGAAAGCGTGTGTAGAATATACAAGACCATAGGAACGTTGGCAGGCTAGAACAGCTTTGTCTTATCCTACATTGGTTTTTTTTCTGAAGAATTAAATGAAGGACATCAGTAATAGGTAGAGATGAGCGAAACAGTCGGAAATTCGTTTCGCAAGCTTCGCAAATTTTGGGTCAAATTTGTTAATATTCACAAATTGAATCTAAACGGATTTCAATAAAACAGCCAAAACTATAGTAGCTACAGTAATGGGACTATTACAGAAGGACAAATTTGCTAACGCATGCTCTTGTAAAAGTGTCAAAAATTGGAAAATAAAAATAAAAAAAAATGACAATCTAATGAAACACACACTCAGTTCAGTAATAATACCAAATTTGTTTAACACAGTAGAAGTGGAGTGCAACCACTGATTATGTATGGCGCACGCTCCATTCACTGATGCCAGTAAACTGGTATAACACAATAGGAGTTTACAGTGCCCAGTGAGTGAATAATATGGACTGTATCTTCACTGGTCCCAGTGAATTCCTATAGTCAACCTGTTACTTGGTAAACTGGACACTTGGTTGACTGCTCCAACAAACACTCACAATCAGCCCTCCTATCCTCTCCTCTTTTCTTTGTTCCGAAATCGCTCTGTTAGGGCCAGTTCACATTGAGGAATCAGCGCTGAATTTAGTACTTTTTAGTACTAGTTGATTGCAAAACAAATATTTTTTGTTGCTGGAGTACCCTTTTAAGCCTTAATTCAGGATTTATTTAGTTTTACTACATTTTTAAAAAGCATTTTTCTTACTCTTGACACCCATTCTAACCAAAGCTCACTTTCCAAGTCTACGACACAGGCAATTCACCTGCTGTGCCATCTGATTTGCAGAACA
The DNA here is from genome assembly GCF_027789765.1 of Dendropsophus ebraccatus. Classification (NCBI taxonomy): domain Eukaryota; kingdom Metazoa; phylum Chordata; class Amphibia; order Anura; family Hylidae; genus Dendropsophus; species Dendropsophus ebraccatus. The sequence continues at coordinate 126,397,350 of NC_091460.1, read as the reverse complement.
TTGATTCAATTGGCACCATACCTCTGAAAGGTTTCCCCGTAATTGACCTAGTGAATCGCTCATTACTACTCAATCATAAGCAGTTACTATCCACTTACACTGACATCTCCTGAGACTGGAACTCAGAATGTTGTTATCAACTAATAGGTCCTAGTTCTGTTTATAGAGGAGAGGCGGCTCAGCAGAGAGTGCGGCCATAAGTGACGGATATTGATGAAAGTTCTGTAATTTGAAAGCCGCCATAGTTAAAGTGTTACTTCTACTCTCTTATAAGATTTCTTCACTTAGCATTAGACATGAATAGAAGAGACACAACAGGTAACTTAAAATCAGAATCAAAATTAGAAAAAGGAGTTGAAAAGAAACCTAAAGTTAATGTCAAACCTATAAGAATATGTTTTATTTAGTTTTAACGTGCTGATTACATTGTAAAAGTACTTCTTTAATCACCCATAAGAGAAACTGTCCCATATGAATTTATACTCATATTCCTTCTATGTACTACCACCAGAATTTTTCACCCTTTTAGTCACCATCATTACCAGCAGTTCACTGCTAAGACCAGGGCTGCTTTTGTAATATACCCATTCCTTGCTGTGATCTTGTTACTGTTTTCCATTTTGCTCACATAATCAGATGCAAAGCTATTGTCAATTCAATTAAAACAACGGCCATTCTTTTCATAATGTAATGGGTTGCATTAAAGTCAGTGCAAAAATAGACTGTTCACACAATGTATTAAACAAAGGCCGTTGTTTGATACGGCAGTCAAAATAATGAAAATGTCAATTATTTCTAGCTGTTGTGCATTGTTTCAATGCACTTTTCACTACATACAAAGGCCGTTGTTTGGCACTCAATGTTTTGAGATTAACTCAAAACATATCTTCACACAAAAAGCAATATTGATGAGGGAGATAAACATTGCCTCTAAAGCCATAGTATTAGGTCCTTCTAACCGGTGGGCACTACAGCAGTTGCATAGTCTGCTCAGAAGAACCACCTAAATAAGAAGATGGAATACGACCTTGACCACACATATACAGTGGTACCTCGGTTTTAAAGTAACTTGGTTTAAGAGCGTTTTGGAAAAAGAGCTCACAGTTTTTCAAAATTGTGACTTGGTTTAAGAGCATTGCTTTGGTTTAAGAGCTCCCTGTACTGGGTGGGAGAGCAAGTGGGGGAGAGGCATGGTCTGCATAGCGCGGTCAACAGCCCTGTACTCTGACCCAGGAAGTCTCCCTCACATTCCAAATCATGGCAGATCCACTTAAGGCTGGGGCTTGCATCAGGGGACAGGACTGTGGAGGTTATCTTTCCATAGCTGTAACCCCTCTCTTCCCAGACAGAGAGTGCTGCATTTATGTGCCCACATCTGTCCTGCTCATTCCTTCATGCTCCCTGCAGTCTCTGTCAGTCCTGATTGGTCAATGCTGAACACACTCCCCTTCCCCACTGCTGTCATGTGACCACACAGACCTCTGACAGCAGCCCTGCTTCTCTATTCTAGCCTGTTGTAGTACACTACTGCATTATGGGGATCTGCAGTTCCATCCTGTATCTACAAACTGCTGCTGTTTTTTTCAGGTTTATGCACCTACTATACATTATACACCGCATGCTGATTGCTATACTGTACAGTAATTTATAATATAACATTCAGCTGTTTCTAAATGTTTGTTTCATTAGTTTTACATGTTATTCAAAATATAAAATCATAATTTTTAGGTGTGGAACCAATTGTCTGCAATTCAATGATTTCTTATGGGACAATTTGCTTTGGTTTAAGATTTGGATTACAAGCACGGTCCCGGAACGAATTATGCTCGTAATCCAAGGCACGACTGTACCTGGTAAACTCCAGAAGATGAAAGCTCACAACAAGAAAGTGCCTGTCAGGACGGGGCAGGTAAGGACAAGACAAGACAGTGAGCCCTGCCGCTGAACCCACCAACTGTCCCTACCTATTTACCTCAATCAGCCCTAGGCGGCCGTGGACAACCACAAAGACGTTCCCTATACTGAGTACGTGAAACACAGAACAAGACAGACGGACAAACACAATATAGGATAGTCAAACAGGCAGGGTCAAAACCAAACAGCCAGAGCAGTACAAAACAAGCAGCAATCGGATAGTCAAAAGTCAAAGCCAGAGGTCAGGTAACACAGACGAGCAAGCAGAGGAAGTTAGGATGGGGAGAGCAGGAATAGTCCAGGGTAGGGATGGTCCGAACCTGCCGAGGTTCGGGTTCGTACGAACCCGGACTCTCGACAACGATTCCCGCTGTCTTAAATCTCCGTGCAGAGGGTGGATACAGTGGGAGGACCGCCTGGAAAACCGGAATACAGCCACAGCCATAGGCTGTATCCCAGTTTTCCAGGCGGTCTTCCCGCTTTATCCACCTTCTCCATGGAGGTTTAAGACAGCAGGAATCATTGCCGAGAGTCCGGGTTCGTATGAACCCGAACCTCGGCAGGTTCGGACCATCCTTAGTCCAGGGGTAGCTGGGACCAGGGTGTTAATCTAATAGCCAGCGCTGGGACTCTGCTTCAGATTTGTTTTATGCTGACAAAGAGCCCGGTCCGGATCAGCGCTCTGATCTTCCAGGTTGCAGACAGGCAGAGGAACCCAGCAATCACACAGACAACACAGGTGCATTATAAAGTTCAACAGCTTCTCATCTTAACTCTTGCATTGCCGGAAGCTGAGAAGCAATTGGGTGTGGCACACAAAAAAAAAAAAAAATACCAGGCCCAGTTCACACCAGGCTAGTGCACATTCCTGGCAGTGCCATTTGTGGGAACTTTGGACCAACTGGAGACAGGTAGATGGTCTGCTTTAAAAAGACTGGCATTCAGAAGGGATTTTAATAAACAAGGTAAGAGCAAGAGGGTTAGAAGAAGTAAGGTAGGGTCCTATTCATGGGACACCTTTACAGAGTCTGGGAAGCTGCTGCCTTTTATGCTAAATCTAAGAAAATATAATAGAAGAATAGAAAAATCATCGTAGATTACCAGGTGCCGGAAAAAACTGAAGGTAGAAAAAGTGAATTGGACAAAAAGAAAAAAAAACGGTTGTATGGATTATACAAAGTATCAGGAACAGCGCAGTGAAATGCAATATTATAATAAGCTTCACAGCTTAGTGAATCTGACTCCGAAAAACCAAAGGAAAGTCCATTAATAGTAATGAGCGAACATGTTCGTATGTTTGTATGAACATGACGCTAATTGTTCGTGTTTGCTTATCACAAACAATTTGTTCAATGATCGGAATGGTTATAACGATCATTTTCTATTCGAACTTGCGAACATACGCAACTGCGTAATTTATACTTTGCGACTGATAATCTGTACGGGAGTGCGTAGACAAAAACGTACGCTTTTTTTGTATGTTCGTTATTTGTTCATGAATGTTCGGCAAACTTTTTTTTTTTTTTTTTATGTTTGTGTTTGGGATCCAAACCGAACCGGGATGTTCACTCATCACTATTCATTAAAAGTGTCACACAGGACTTTTACCACATTTTTTATGGGTTTTAGACACTTTAGAAACACTATTACACCATGTCTAAAAAGGGTGTGGGGCCTCGGTATAAAAGGGGACACATCCTAAGGCGCGACACTGTGCACCAAAAAATGCACCAAAATCTGGCTCAGAATTCTGGTGCACATTAAGAAAATGAATGGTCTAAAATTAAAGTAGACAGTCTTTAATTGTGACAGATTTATCAAAAAGAATAGAATAGCCTGCACTACACTAATAGAGTGTTTCCTCTGCACATAGCAAGTTTTAGTAAACCTGGGACCATGTTCATGACTAGAGTTGATCGAACCTCGGGAAATCCTATGTTCGATCGAACTCGAACCGGGAAGGCTTCAGCAATCAAATGCGGAAGGTTCGTGAATGTTCGAGTTTGATCGAACATAGGATTTCCCGAGGTTTAATCAACTCTAGTCATGAACATGCTCTTCCTGTCGGCATCTTCTAATTATAAATAAAAATGATCTATTAGGATTTGATGGCATCTGTTCAAAAAATAAATTGGTAATAGCTTTTATGGCTTCATTATGAAATTAGTTGACACATTCCTTCTTCTTAATTATAGCAATGGGAGAAACCACAGTGTATCAAATAGTAAAAATGACTGCAACTTATATGTAGACTATATCCCCCCGTAAAGCGCATTATATGTAATTCTCAGCCATTTAATGCATCAGTAATTGCAGAACATTATTACACCCAGGATCAGTGCTGACTAATGATGATATTGAACAGTGATATTTGCATTCGTTGACCCATATTTTGCTTGGACCTGAACCCCATAGAAGTCAACGGGGACTCAAACTTTTGATGCAACTATGGTTTAATTTAAATAAGAATCCGTTGTTTTTTTGAACACAGAGAACCCAACTATGTTACTGGCCCCCAAATTTTCACAATAAGCACAATTGTGGTTCAATTTATAGAATCCTTTTATTTTTGTATACAGAGAACCAAATTATGTTACTGGCCTTTGACTTTTAAGCCCAATTGTGGTTCAATTTAAAGAAGAACCCTTTTTTTTTCTTTTAATACAGGGAACCCAACTATGTAACTGTCATTGGACTGATGACAATGAGTGCAATTGTGGTTCAATTTAAAGAAGAACTGCATATATATATATATATATATATATATATATATATATATATATATATATATAGATAGATAGATATACTGTCAAAAACTATGTCACTGGCCTCTGACCCTTTTCAATTAACCCAGGTGTGGTAATTCTCATACTGCTTAAATCCACCAGCTCCTCAGCCCAAACAGTCCCACTGTCTTAGGACACTTGGTCAGGCCTTTCTATTCCTGCCTGCAATCAGCAACCTTTACCTAATGTGAACAGAGGTCTGAATCTGTGGACATTTTCACCCCCTTCTCTTGTCTCAATGAAGCCCTGACATTCACCAGCTCCTCAGCACAGATGATCTTACTGCTTAGGATTCTTGTTCAGGCCTTTTTGTCCTTGCCTTAACAGCAACCTTTCCTTATTAACAAAAGAGGTCTGAGTCTATAGACGTTTTTTTCACCCCCTCCTTATGTCCCAATGACATTCTCAGCCACCAGCCCTTCAGCACAGATAACCCAACTATTGTGTTCTGAAAACGCATTTAATAAAGTGATAAGGCAGTTAGTAATGTTAGTTATGATACACCTAGGTCACATGTCCAAATTAATTGCAGCATATATAATGCAAACTGATAGGTGCCAGACCCTTCAGGGAACTGATCATCACCCCCACAGCGAAGTACACAAAAATATTGCACATTACCCACACATGTCTTAAGTACATAAGTCCACCTCACCACTGATGCCCAGTGCCCAGTACATATGAATGTGGATTACTAGCTAGCATTTATCTACCTATAAGGGTTTGTCTTACCATGTAATGTAATCTACTCCCTTCCACCCTATGTTGGGGATATGTATTAGCTTCTAGCTCTTACTATATGTATTTTAGTGGAATTTATTAATTTTTTGCAATATATCTAAATAAAAGACATAATTTTTGAAAACCTTGGTCTTGCATTTTTTCGATTTTTTTGGTTTTGGTTTAGGCATTGTGTATGCATTAAGACCTTATATATTGTAGCCTGATATAGGTGTGTTGATGTGTTTTTTTTTTGTTTGTTTGTTTTTTGTCGTAATTTTGGCCCAGAAATACTTTTTTCAAGATTTTTGCAGTATGTTTAATAATAAAATAAAGAATAACTTAAAAAAAGCCTATTTGTCCTGCAAAAGTTAATCCTTATATTGTCCATTATATGGAAACATTTAGGAGTTATGATTTTTTGAGTGTAAGGAGTTACAAATTTGCCAAAAATCTCATACAGCGGAAGAGGTTAAATTGGGGCTGCAGGAGGGAACTGGGAGGAGAACTTATCCTGTATGGGGGCTCTAGGTGGGGGATACTGATATTAAATAGGGGCTGAAGGGGGAAACTGGGGGGCTGATACTACATGGGGTCTGCAGGGAAAGACTGATACTATGAATGGAGCTGAATTGTAATACCACACAGAAGTACAGGTGTGGGGCTGTTTTTGTAAGAAAGTAGCTGACTTTTTTCCAACCCTGGATAACCCCTTTAAATCTTTCTCCATGCTCCGTCACTTTGATGCTCTGTCAATGACAAACTAATCAGTACAGAAATAACGGGTAGCATTCTCAGCAGGAGTAATCATTCAAAGCTGTCAGTCTCATTGCTGTCTCTGTGTAGCATTTTATCATATGCTTATAAGAAAATCTATTTTTTATCATTCTTTACATGACTTTATTACACTAATTACATTTCTCCTTTGTTGTAATTTAGGAATTTCCTAAGTTTCACATGAACAACGCAGTAATCTGACAGATTGTTTACCTCCAGAATTGTTTGAAGCTATGCAATCTATTACCTCCCAGTTGTTTCTTGAAGTTCTTTAATAAATAAAAGCACCACTGAATGTATATCAATTTCCATATACAGTGGTACCTTGGTTTAAGAATAACTTGGTTTAAGAGCATTTTGGTTTAAGAGCTCACAGGTTTTCAAAATTGTGACTTGGTTTAAGAGCATTGCTTTGGTTTAAAAGCTCCCTGTACTGGGTGGGAGGGCGAGTGGGGGAGGGGCATGACCTGCATAGCGTGGTCTACAGCACTGTACTCTGACCCAGAAAGTCTTCCTCACCTTCCAAATCATAGCAGATCCACTTCAGGCTGGGGCTCACATCAGGGGACAGGACTGAGGAGGTAATCTCTTTATAGCTGTAACCCCTCTCTCCCAGGACAGAGAGCGCTGCATGTATGTGCCCTCATATACCCTGCTCATTCCTTCATGCTCCCTGCAGTCTCTGTCCGCCCTTGTGTTTCCTATCCTCTCCATTACTGTACAGTAACTTATAATATCACATACTCTTCTGTTTCTGAATGTTTGTTTCATCTGTTTTACATGTTATTCAGAATAATAAATCATTATTTTTGGGGTGTGAAACCAATTGTCTGCATTTCTATGATTTCTTATAAGAAAATTTGCTTTGGTTTAAGAATGGATTCGGATTACAAGCGCGGTCCTGGAACCAATTATGCTCGTAATCCAAGGCACCACTGTGGTATGGACTTTCCCATGAGGCACTTTGTCTCCTGTGATGTCTAACTGACTCTGAAAAACTGGTAGATAGCTTATAGCTTGCTCAGCCAATTAGAGCTGAGCAACCTGAGTCACCTGACAAAGGGAGGCTGGCCTAACAGGGTTTAGACCCGCCTCCCTCTTGATGATGTCATTGTCATGAAATTGCCAGTGACCCCCTCCCGATTGCCCGTAACCACCCCAAATTACATGTACCCACCCCAGATTACCTATAAGCACTTCAGTTTATCAGTAACAATCCCAGATTGTCTGTAACCCTTCCAGGTTGCACATAACCCCCCCAGGTTCCCCGTAATCATGCCAGATTACATGTAACCCCCCCAGATTGCACGTAACCACCGCGCGCTGCCTCTGACCACGCCACGATGCCTCTGACCACGCCACGATGCCTCTGACCACGCCACGATGCCTCTGACCACCGCACGTCGCCTCTGACCACCGCACGTCGCCTCTGACCACCCCACGTCGCCTCTGACCACCGCACGTCGCCTCTGACCACCGCACGTCGCCTCTGACCACCACACGTCGCCTCTGACCACGCCACGGCGCCTCTGACCACCCCAAATTGCCAATGACCCCCTCCAGATTGCGGTGCCCATGCCAGATTACAGGTATCCACCCCAGATTGCCTATAAGAACTTCAGTTTATCCGTAACCACCCCACATTGCCCGTAACCACCCCACGTTGCCCGTAACCACCCCAGATTGTCAGTAAGCACTGCAGGTTGCCCGTAACCACCCCACGTTGCCCGTAACCACCCCAGATTGTCTGTAAGCACTGCAGGTTGCCGGTAACCACCCCACGTTGCCCGTAACCACCCCAGATTGTCTGTAAGCACTGCAGGTTGCCCGTAACCACCCCACGTTGCCCGTAACCACCCCAGATTGTCTGTAAGCACTGCAGGTTGCCGGTAACCACCCCACGTTGCCCGTAACCACCCCAGATTGTCTGTAAGCACTGCAGGTTGCCCGTAACCACCCCACGTTGCCCGTAACCACCCCAGATTGTCTGTAAGCACTGCAGGTTGCCCGTAACCACCCCACGTTTCCCGTAACCATCCCAGATTGTCTGTAAGCACAGCAGATTGCCCGTAACCAGCCCACGTTGCCTGTAACCAGCCCACGTTGCCTGTAACCACCCCACGTTGCCGTAACCACAGCAGGTTGCCCGTGACCACCACACGTTGCCCATAACCACACCTTGTTGCCCGTAACCACCCCACATTGCCTGTAACCACCCCAGGTTGCCGTAACCACAGCAGGTTGCCCGTGACCACCCCATGTTGTCCGTAACCACCCCAGATTACCTGTAACCACCTCAGGTTGCCCATGACCACCCCTGCTTGCCCGTAACCACCCCACATTACCTGTAATCTCATTTTTTTTATTTTATTTTAGTAACTGCGCTATTCTAATAACTATTACTAGCTGCGGTTTTCCTCCTGTAAATTGGCGCTCCTTCCCTTCTGAGCCCTGCTGTGTGCCCATACAGTGGTTTATGCCCACATATGGGGTACCGTTGTACTCAGGAGAACCTGCGTTACAGATTTTGGGGTACGTTTTCTCTCCTGTTCCTCGTCAAATTGAGAAATTTCAAACTAAACCAACATATTATTGGAAAAATTCGAGTTTTTCATTTTTACTGGCCAATTTTGAATACTTTCCTCTAATACCTGTGGGGTAAAAATGGTCACCACACCCCAAGATGAATTCTTTGAGGGGTGCACTTTCCAAAATGGGTTGACTTTTGGGGGGAATCTATTCTGCTGACACTACAGGGGCACTGCAAACGCACCTGGCGCTCAGAAACTTCTTCAGAAAAATCTGCACTGAAAATGCTAATTGGCGCTCCTTCCCTTCTGAGCCCTGCTGTGTGCCCATGCAGTGGTTTATGCCCACATATGGGGTACCGTTCTACTCAGGAGAACCTGCTTTACATATATTGGGGTGACATTTCTCTCCTGTTCCTCGAGAAATTGAGAAATTTTAATCTAAAGGAACATATTATTGGAAAAAATCAAGTTTTTCATTTTTACTGTCTACTTTTGAATACTTTCCTCAAATACCTGTGGGGTCAAAATGCTCACCAAACCCCAAAATAAATTCTTTGAGGGGTGCACTTTCCAAAATGGGGTGACTTATTGGGAGATTTTACTCTGAGGACACTACAGGGGCTCTGCAAACGCACCTGGCGCTCGGAAACTTCTTCAGCAAAATCTGCATTGAAAAAGCTAATTGGCGCTCCTTTCCTTCTGAGCCCTCCTGTGTGCCCATGCAGTGGTTTATGCCCACATATGAGGTACCTTTTCACTTAGGAGAACCTGCGTTACAAATTTTGGGGTACTTTTTTTCCTCTTGTTCCTCATAAAATTGAGAAATTTCAAACTAAAAGAACATAATATTGGAAAAATTAGAGTTTTTCATTTTTACTGTCTACTTTTGAATACTTTCCTCTAATACCTGTGGTTTCAAAATGGTCACCACACACCAAGATGAATACTTTGAGGGGTGCACTTTCCAAAATGTCGTGACTTATGGCGAGATTTTACTCCGCTGGCACTACAGGGGCACTGCAAACGCACCTGGCGCTCGGAAACTTCTGCAGCAAAATCTGCATTGAAAAAGCTAATTGGCGCTCCTTTCCTTCTGAGCCCTCCTGTGTGCCCATGCAGTGGTTTATGCCCACATATGGGGTACCATTGTACTCAGGAGAACCTGCGTTACAAATTTTGGGGTACTTTTTTCCTCTTGTTCCTCGTGAAATTGAGAAATTTCAAACTAAACGAACATATTATTGGAAGAATTCGAGTTTTTCATTTTTACTGTCTTCTTTTGAATACTTTCCTGTAATACCTGTGGGGTCAAAATGGTCACCACACACCAAGATGAATTCTTTGAGGGGTGTACTTTCCAAAATGGGGTGACTTATGGGAAGTTTTCTCTCTGCTGACACTACAGGGGCACTGCAAACGCACCTGGCGCTCAGAAACTTCTTCAGCAAAATTTGCATTGGAAAAGCTAATTGGCGCTCCCTTCCTTCTGAGCCCCGCTGTGTGCCCATACAGTGGTTTACGCCCACATATGGGGTACCGTTGTACTCAAGAGAACCTGCATTACAAATTTTGGGGTGCTTTTTGTCTCATATTTTTTTTGAAAATGAGAAACTTTAATCTAAACGTATATATTATTGGAAAATTTAAATTTTCCATTTTTTTACTGCCTAATTGTGAATACTTTCCTCCAGCCCCTGTAGGGTTAAAATGCTCATTATACCCCTAGATTAATTCTTTAAGGTGTTTAGTTTCCAAAATGGGGTCACTTATGGGGCTTTTCAGGATACCAGACTTCTAAATCCATTTAAAAAAAGAACTGGTCCCTAAAAAAATCATAACACCCTAAAAAAGTAAAATATGTTTACCAAATTATGCCAGAATAAAGAAGACATATTGGTAATGTGACTTAGTAACTAATTTATGTGCTACGACTTCTTTTTTTAGAAGCAGAGAATTTCAAAGTTCATAAAATGCAAATTTTTTTAAATTTTTCATGATATTTTGATGTTTTTCACAAAAAACACACAAAGTAGTGACCAAATTTTGCCACTAACATAAAGTGCCATATGTCACGAAAAAACAATCTCAGAATCGCTAGCATACGTTAAAGCATCACTGAGCTATAAGAGCATAAAGTGAGACAGGTCAGATTTTGAAAAATTAGCCTGGTCATTAAGGCCCAAACTAGCTGCAGCACGAAGGGGTTAAAGTATGACGTGGATTCATAGACTGGGTTTGAGCAGTGGTTTTACCAAAATAGTAATGGAAGTGACAGAAAAAAAAACTGTAATTGAAAAATTTGTCTTTTGGCCCTACAAAAACATGACCAAAATAAAGACCAAAATACTGTGTGCGAACCCATCCATAGCATGTAAAGCCTGTAAGTAGACAAATCAATAATCTCTACGTTTAGGTTCCCCCGAAAATTGGCTGAATTAAAAAATGGTGTGAATTACGCTATTTTAGAAAATGTTTATCTCATTTGAGTGCACAATATTCAAACTAGCGATTACCCTTAAAGGATTAATTATATCTCAATTAACGGAAGTTAAAGGAGAAGTCCGGCCAAAATAATTTTTTTATATGTTATTACTTATGGAAAGTTATAAAATTTTCTAATGTACATTAATTATGGGAAATGCTCATATACTGCTATTTTCCTTAATTTAGTGTATCAGGAAGTGTTAGAATTATCTCCGAAGCAGTGACGTCACGACCAACGGTGTAATTCCTATGGAGTGTCCAGCAGGGGGCGCTCTATATATAGAAGTCAATGAGTACCATTGACTTCTATATATAGTGCGCCCCTGCTGGACACTCCATAGGAATAACAGTGTATGTAATGTAATGTTATGCACTGTACTTTTGTGACTTCCTGAATACATTTATGGAATACTTTGGGAAACAAGTGTCCTTGCTCCCCAAAGTATCCCATAAATGTATTCAATGAATACATTTGCTGGGCACCGAGCAGGGAGGGAGAGAGGTGCCATCTACCTCCCCCCTCCCTGCTCGGTGCTGGGAACATATACTGTACAAAGTACTACTCCCCCATTATCTGCAGATAATGGGGGAGTAGTACCTTTTGATATCCCTATCACCGCCACTCACACAGGGGCTGCTTTTCATGCCCCCCGCCGCTCCCCCTCCTCCTCCCGGCTTCAAACTTACTATTGCGCCGCTGATTCCCCGCCACCCGCGCCGCTCCTCACTATCGGCCGGCCGCTGACTCCCGTTCCTCACACTATCTGGCCGTCGCTATCTGCTCTTGCATGCCGGCCGCGTCAGCCCGCCCCCACCCCGGCTGGGAGCACGGCGCTTCCTGGTGTCCCTGGCCAGGGTGGGGGCGGGCTGACACGGCCGGCATGCAAGAGCAGATAGCGACGGCCAGATAGTGTGAGGAACGGGGTGTGCGAACGGGCGAGCAGAAGGGCGAGCGGGCGGGTACTTTTCCATCCCTTGCTGACTGTTCTAGAAGCAGTGGTTGAGCTGATGTGTCCTAATACCCTACCCATTTCCTAGATACTTTATATATAACGTTGTTATGTGGCAAAGGAATACCTTGATTTTGTCAGATTTTTTTTATTTAATCTGTGTTTGGGTATGATATGTTCTTTGTATATGCTGCTACTTTACTTGTCACACTGCTACACACTGCTTAAATGCATACACTGGAAAACATTAGCCACTGTACAAACAACGGTCGTTATTTTTGAATTGTTACGAAATACGGCCGTTGTTTTTACATAGTGGGAAACTGGCCTTAGTAAGTGTAGTCACTGCACTTACTAACAGCAGCTCCCTGTGTACCTCATAGAACTAAAATAAGACCCCCCATATGACCATGCTCCACACTGGGGGACACTGGGGGGCGGGGCATGGTCACATGCTTTTCCATGCTCAGCCATCTTATGGACAGACTCTCCACAGAGCAGGGCAGCACATCCTGGAGGAGGAAAGTCTGATTTTAGCTCTATGAGGTACAAGATTAACTATATTCGTTTTCATGAGAATTTCCTTTGAAAGGCAATGTAAATGTTATCTCAAGTAAAAAGCTGAAATTGTGCTGTACGTACTGCGTTAAAATGTTTTACCCAAGTACCGTATTAAGGTGATGATGGATGTGACATTACATAGACACGGAGAAAATTACAATTTGCTGTGAAGGCAAGTAAGTAACATATATGTCACTACAGTAAAGCTTTGTGCTCTAAAACCGTTCAATTGAAAGTACAGGTTTATTTTTCCCCGTTCGTTTATTAAATTCTAGCCCTGAGAGTTCATGACAGCTCTGCTGAGATCTAAAGACAGTCTTCTTTTTATTAGTGTCATACTCCCATATCTGAATAATGTTCTCATATGCCGTGCAAATACAATTTCTTGAAAAGTGAACTTGTAGATTTAATAAAATATGTTAACTAAATATGCATAAAATAAATACAAATAAAGTGGTACCTTGGTTTAAGAGTAACTTGGTTTAAGAGCGTTTTGGTTTAAGAGCTCACAGTTTTTCAAAATTGTGACTTGGTTTAAGAGCATTGCTTTGGTTTAAGAGCTGGGTGGGAGGGGGAGTGGGGGAGGGGTATGGTCTGCATAGCGGGGTCTACAGCCCTGAACTCTGACCCAGGAGGTCTCCCTCACCTTCCAAATCATAGCAGGCTTCAGGCTGGGGCTTACATCAGGAGACAGGACTGTGGAGGTAATCTCTCTATAGCTGTAACCCCTCTCTTCCCGGACAGAGAGCGCTGCATGTATGTGCCCACATCTGTCCTGCTCATTCCTTCATGCTCCCTGCAGTCTCCCTTGTGTTTCCCATCCTCTCTATTACTGTACAGTAACTTATAATATCACATATTCTGCTGTTTCCGAATGTTTGTTTTATTTGCTTGACGTGTTATTCAGAATAAATTATCATTATTATTGGGGTGTGGAACCAATTGTCTGCATTTCTATGATTTCTTATGGAAAAATTTGCTTTGGTATAAGAGTGGATTTAGATTACAAGCACAGTCCCGGAACGAATTATGCTCATAATCCAAGGCACCACTGTATATGTTACGAGTTAAAAAAAAGATATTAATAACAGTAAACGGGAAACAGTATGATGAGCCTCAATCACCATTATGCCTCATTCAGTCTTAAAATGAGGCTTTGTCGCAGGTGTATGCTGGAATACTGATAAAATGGTATTCAATAGCTATAGCAGGGCATACCCCTGGCATAGCCGCAGTGTTCAGTATACTGCTTAACAATGTTTTATATTTTGTGTTACAGAAATTCAAGGTTTTCTATTATATTCTATTTAAGAATATAAAATGTACCCAGTGTAAAGTAGACCAAATGTAATCACAAATAAAAGACCTCGTTTGATCTATTGAAACCCAATGGCTCGCCCACAGGCATGTATCAGCATTTAGTTAGCGTTCTGATGCACATACCCTCAGCAGAGTCACATATTCTAGAAGTGAATGAGACCTTTTTTTAAACCCAACTATATGCCAGTTCTTTCCCCGTAAGCGCTAAAAACCTGATCATTAAGGTAGTGGGTACTCAGCAGACGTCAACACAGTCTAGGGAACGAAGCAGATGGGTGCATACTGAATGAGGAGGCCTGAATACCAGTTGGTTTAACATTATGCAGGAAGTAACATTCATTAAATTCCAAATTCCAAGTCTTTCCTTTCCCTGGGACAAAAATGAATGCGGTATTCCAATATAAAAAATATTATATTATGCTAAGACTGCTTAACATAGTAACATAGCAACATAGTTAATAAGAGTCCATCAGGTTCAACCTAGAGAAACTCTACTATGTTAAACCTCTATGAGGCATCACAGGGAGAAAATTCCTTCCCGACTCCAATGGCAATCAGAATAATCCCTGGATCAACGTATCACCGGAAATCTAATGCCCATAACTTATAATATTATATTTTTCAAGAAATGCATCCAGGGCTCCCTTGAACTTATTTCATGAATCGGCTATGACAACATCATGTGGCAGAGAGTTCCACAGTCTTACCGCTCGTACAGTAAAGAACCCGCGTCTGTGCTGATGGTGAAACCTTTTTTCCTCTAGACGTAGAGGTCTGGTTACAGACCTAGGAGTAATAAGATCACTACAAAGATCTCTGTACTGTCCATTCATATATTTGTACATTGTGATCAGACGTCTTTTTCCTTAACTAAAAAAAACCCAAGCTTGATAACCTGTCTTGTAACCCACCTATTCCCTTAATGACCTTGGTCACCCTCCTCTGCACCCGCTTCAGTTCAGCTGTGTCCTTCGCTGAGAAGAGATTTCATAGCAGGACCTTCCTCACTCAGCCTATCACTGGCCCCTTCTCCACCTTGACCCCTGATTGGGTAGGTCCTGCTGAGAGATCTTGTCTTGGAAGCAGGGAAAAGAGATGATCAGTAAGGGACTGGAAAGAGCTATAACAGGAGCTGTAGGGGACACGGGACAGGACCACTCCGCCGGACCTGTAGACGGATGCTTGTCTCGGGTACGTTTGTGCCCCACGCCCCCACTCGCTCCCCCCCCCTGCCCGGCCTGCGGCAGAAGGGGCCCCGCCGGGTGGCGGGTCATGTGAGTAACCAACAAAAGCTTGACGCACCAGTTCTCTTATTTCAATTTTACAGCAGTCCCAGGGTAATGTAAGAAATGTTTCTATACTGGAATACCCATTTAAAAGTGAATGTATCATCTAGATTTTTGTACTGATGTGAGCCAGATACTAAAACATGTTATTTTTATTAATCGGTTTCTATTTTCTGATTGTAAGTTGTTGTTTTTTTATTTATTTTGTAATACACTAATATGGGGAAAGCCATCTTGCCTCAGGTGTTTTTAACATTATGTAACCCCTTCACATCCACAATACGTTTATTTATGTTCCTGCTGCAGATGCCCTGTGCAGCAGGAGCGTATATAAATGTTCCTGACAGTAAGGGTCTGTAGATGTGTGCGGGACCGCTGCAGTGAGAGCTGTCCCGCTTATATCAGTGTGTCCGGGTCAGAGATAATGCCAGGCAACAATGCCAGTCATTAACCCCTTAAAAGCCGCAATCGCATCAACATGCCCAGTTTTTAGGCTTACAATGGTGAAATACAAAGGAGTAGAAAGCTAGAAATTACAGATTTGGAATCAGCATCCTTTATCTTACTTACAGATGACTTTAATTTAGGGTTTTGAGGAGGGTGGGTTGGATTCCTTTTAAGGTCCTCTTACGCTAAATGATTATCAGTCTTACTTAGCCAATGGTCTGTTGTGCGTTGCTCCGTGCAAAGGGAGTGGCGGAAGTAGACCGCCCCTGAAATCAATGGGCAGCCCGAACGATCTAAGGATCATTCAGGCAACCCCTCCCTCTGCTCACTGCTTGCTGTCTGTGTGTGTAATATCAAAGGCAGCAAGCAGAGAATAGAGATGATCGAAAATTGGAAAATCGTAGGTTTAATGGAACATTATCAAACCTGCGGCATTTGATTGCTGATGCCTTCCCGCTCCGTGTGGAAGGAGGAGCGTGCCCGGGGACCGCCTGGAATTCCAATATTCAGCCTAGCTAATAGGCTGAATCCCAGAATTCCAGGCGGTCCCCGGGCACTCTCCTCCTTCCCCACGGACCGGGAAGACATCAGCAATCAAATGCTTCAGGTTCAAGAATGTTCGAGTTCCATCGAACCTACGATTTTCCGATGTTCGATCATCTCTAGCAGATAACAAGGGGGAAGCAAGTGCTGACCTGACAGGTCGACACTTGCCTCCCCTTTGAAAATTTTGCCATGTAATATGGCCTTTACTTTTAGGATTAATGGCCAAAATAAAAACTGAAAGATATCAGAATTATTTTACAATATAAAATTTTAAAAGTAAATTTTTATATAAAAACTTGATTTTATAAGTTTTTTGATGACACATTCCCTTTAAAGGAGAAGTTTTTTTTATTTTAAAACCTAACAGGAGCAAGTGGGAATATCATATGGAACAACTACTTACTTCTCCCTGTGTCAGCAAATCGCCGTGCCAGAAGGTCTGGGACCCCTGCCCCCCATGGGAAAATGCTCGACCAGGCTGTTGGACAGCCTGCTTAGCCAATCAGTGACTTGTCGGCTGAGAAGATCCTGGAGGCTGGTGGGGGTCCTAGAGCGGCAATCTGGCCGTGGACAGGCACGGGTACTGGTGAGTAGTAGTGGTTATTATGTTCCCCTCAACCCTGTCTTTTCTAAAAATAATTGCAGCCCCGGATTTCTCCTTTAAGTAACCTGCTCTTTACCTTTATCTCATTGCCATGGTCAAAGTGTATAACTAAATTATTAATGCAAACCATTGACAATAGAAAAACCGTCTCTGGTTCAATATGCCTTTTATATTCCAAATTATTTTTAGTGACAAATTGATGCGTTTCTGTTCATCTTTGATGTTGCCATGATTATCCTGGATACACACTGTTTGTTAATTCAATACACATATCCAGTAGGCTAAGTCTTGCTTCATTTATCATAATGAAAATTTCTTTAGTGTAACTTTTGAAATATCAAAGGATTCTCGTTGATAATGTGTTGCAAACACCTTCAGGGATCTCATCAAAATACAGTCAAATACATTTATTAGCAAATGAAATGTAAAACCAATGGTTAAATAACCAGAATACAAAGAGCTTTCTAGAGTAATGAAACCATAATTAGACTTTAGGAGAGTTTCAGATGTTGGCTCTAATTAAATATATTTTACATGAAAGCCGATCGCAAAGAACAGGAGTCCAACCTCAGCGTGTATCTACATTATCGTACAAAATCATGTAAAGGGGCACGCCAATGGAAATTCTCACCTGCTCATCATGATGTCTCAAGGCAATGTTGTTTCTGCTGGCTTTCTCTATAATAAAAGATCTGCAGAAATCTACCTATTGAATACCAACAGTGTGTGCGCAAAGTACATCTTACTCTGTCAGACTAGCCCACCAGACGACCGGAGGATTTTCCGGTTCGCCCTCAGCTTTGGAACCTACACCAACACTGATTGACATGTCGTTTCCCACTGGTTGTTCATTGGTGGGCCCCCAGGATCATTTCCTCTGGTGGGCCCCCGGATACCCCAGTCCGACAGTGATCTTACTGCATGGTTTGCTATTTTCACAAAAAAATGCTGCTGGCTACTTCCTATATTTACTAGATAGTAAAGCCTCTTTACCATAATAACAATTTTGAGTTGTTCGAGACAGCAAGAATAAAATGCCAATCTTCCATTCAGCAAGTTCCCTCATTCAAACTAGTACTTACCTCTCCGAGCTCCCCCCATGTCCTCCTGACTTGTCTCTGGGTCTCGGCAGCTGCAGTCAGCAGGGGACTCAGAGATGAGGCAGGAGAACACCAGAGGAGCGTGGAAAGGTAAGCATAGCTTCATTATTATTTTGTCTATACTGACACCAGAATAACCTTATGAAGGGCCCTTGCCACACGATCACCGAGCCATCTAATAGGCTCTGTAGGGGAGCATCAATCTAGCAGATCACACTTGCTTACCCCGCTCATTAAATATGGCTCTCAGTTTCACAGCAGGAGATCCAAAAAGTTTTAAGGGCTATAGGCATATTTTTGCCTGTCATGCAATGTAGAGATTAGTGCAGCCCTGCTCTCTACTCACTCCACTGTCCCTAATTACTTTAGCGATCCACCCAAAATGGCGGCCCCCAACTGGCTGATGGTTGCTTAACTGGGGAAAAAAGGTGAGGAACAGGCTGGGTCAACACTAAATGGGCTTCTATGAGCAAAAAAAACACTAAGGCTCCATTCACAGATTCTGTGTTCCATGTGGAACACAGACGTGGAATGCCTTTAACGGAGTACTCCCCTCTGATGTGATGCTGGGAGTAATTTGGATTAAGAGCATTTTGCAAAATGAACTCACAGTTTTTCAAAATTGTGACTTGGTTTAAGAGCATTGCTTTGGTTAAAGAGCTCCCTGTACTGGGTGGGAGAGCAAGTGGGGGAGGGACATGGTCTGCATAGCGTGGTCTACAGCACTGTACCCAGGAAGTCTCCCTCACCTTCCAAATCATGGCAGATCCACTTCAGGCTGGGGCTTGCATCAGATGACAGGACTGTGGAGGTAATCTCTCCATAGCTGTAACCCCTCTCTCCCAGGACAGAGAGCGCTGCATGTATGTGCCCACATCTGCCCTGCTCATTCCTTCCTGCTCCCTGCAGTCTCTGTCCGCCCTTGTGTTTCCCATCCTCTCCATTACTGTACAGTAACCTATAATATCACATATTCTGCTGTTTCTAAATGTTTGTTTCATTTGTTTTACATGTTATTCAGAATAATAAATCATTATTTTTGGGGTGTGGAACCAATTGTCTGCATTTCTATGATTTCTCGTGGAAAAATTTACTTTGGTTTAGGAGTGATTTGGATTACAAGCACGGCCCCAGAACGAATTATGCTCGTAATCCAAGGCACCACTGTATATATAAATCATATGACCACAAAAAAAAAGAAGAGAAAGCTGTATACTCCAACACACCTCTAAACCGGTATAAATAATGCTACAGAGTAATTTTATTATTGCCAAGAAGAAAAACAAATACAAGGACAGTCACCTAAAACTGCATGTCACAAAAAATGCACATTTTAAACACAATTAAAAACAATAAAAACCACTTATACCTATGGCTCTGTACTGCATTCAGGAATAAGGCCCCACCCACCTGGCAATAACCCCTAGGCCCTAACTTACCTACAACCTGTATGTTTGAAATTGTGGACACATAAAGCAATCCAACCGTGCAACAAGGGTTAAGTAACAGTGTGGGCCCCAATACATGGAAAAACACTGTCCCGTCAGGTACACCAGATCCCCTCCCTTCTGCCAAGTAGGAGCACCTAAAAAAATGCTCGAGTCTCCCGTTTACTTAAATGGGTTTCATTACTCAAGTCTAGCATTTGAGCATTTTAGTACTTGATCAACTCTAATAAATTCATATATATATTACTGTATATACACAATACATTTCATGTAACCTCAAAACTGAAAGTGCTACCTAAGAGCAAAGTTATCTATTGGTAAGACATGTATTTCATCCATATACCACTGTGATTTATAATGGCTAACCTACAATAAATATGCACTTAATAGAAAAAAATCTATATTCTAGTTTATGCTATGGAGGCAATCTCTAAAGTGTACGTTATGTTAATGCAGCTGCTGCATATAAAATATATTTATAAACTCTGTTGACAGTATCGACTGAATCATTCTAACCATTGCAGAATTAATAGTTCTATTTGGGTACATAAGGCTCCGAGGAGTTGTGCATCACACTTTGATGCTGTTACATAATGCTTAGTCAGTAAATCATTTATAATAAATATGGGTGTTGTTATGATACTAAATGATACTGTCAAAAGTAGGAGTCCCTGCTTTTATACTTGCATGCTGTTGCCCAATCCAGTGGTCCAGCCTAATAGCTGTGTGCTTCCTGGAAGTAAGTAGCAGTGATGTATGTATTTTCACTTTTAGGCTATGTTCACACTATGTAAAGAGACCGTCCGTTCCTTGCCCCGGGCCACGGAATGGCCGGTCACTGCCCAGATCATCCCGGCTGGTACTTAAGTACTGGTCGAATGATCTTTCCGGCTGCAGTGTTCTAATGTGGGCGCATCAGCGCGCGCCCGCATCAGAACTTCACATAGCACACAATGAAGCAAGCGTCCGGAGCCGCTCGCTTCATTGTGTTCACTGAATTGCGGCCCCAGAAAACTGACATGTCAGTTCGCATGGGATCCCGTCCGGAGCAAATACGATGTGTATACGCTCCGGCCAGGATCCCATAGAACAAGAGGCAATGTTCACAGGCGCATAAAGTACGGGCGTTGTTGATTTTACGTAGTGGGAACATAGCCTTTTACAGTATTATACTGTATGTATATATATCTTGGGGGCATGTGCTCTTCTACTAAGGCTCGTGCCAGTACTTCATTGACTGACGTACAAGAACAGTTATTTACGTAGCGCTAGTGTTTATTTACATAAGCTTCAGGAAATATAAACATCTCTACGTGTTTAGAAGGTCAGTGCCCTACTGTAAAGGCTTCACTAAATATACAAAATATGACATCCTTAACAGTCCCCCCTTTGAAGCCATTATCAAAAGCAGATGACCTTTACCCTAGGTCAAAATGCTAATAATATGTTCCACTGTGCCTGTGCTCCAAGGTCTTCACCACTTTGTGGACAATCTTTAATGGGCTTATAAAAAGAAAGGTCAAAAGTCAAATTCTAGTCTATTCCGGTCTAAAATGAACTGTATGGGGGTGGCTTCGCTTCTTCTTTGTTCATTGGCTTCAGGCTTTTGGATTCTTATTAATAGTCTGAGAAGGGGAAATCAGCATACATAGTTGGAGTTGCTTCTTCAACATCTGGAATGGATATAACATCTGTCTGTTTATCAAAGATGTGTTGTTGTTCTTCCTCCTGGAAAAATATCTATAAGCATTAAGTTAGTATAGGATAAAATTTAAATTGCAAGTGAAATCAAAAACCAAATGGGTTTCTGGAGTTTTGAGAGGTTTGCTCATTTAAAATCTCAGACAGCACTGGTATCCCGACACTGTAGAGCATTAGGAGGTCAGATACATGAGTACAAGTTTCTTATTCTTCTTCTTCTCTCAACTACGCTATCCTGAAAGAGTACAGAGCTACATCAGACAGGGCCCTCAGGATGCTCCTTTACTCTTACTTCTGCTGTTACAATTTCTTCTACCTCTTGTCTGCACCTGCAGTTACTGAAGCCTCATTTTTCTTAACATCCAAACAAAGATGCCTCAGCACTACTGGTGGTAATGTGTACGTGGCGTGACCTGCTACTAGTACACCCTCCGGACTGTGTGGTGCTCAATTATCTATATCAGTCCATTTCATCCATATACAAAACTTCCAACAATAAGATGAAGGATGAGGCACTCACCAGTCCATAAATAATTTGTAGTTTTATTTCGTATCTTGCAAAATACAAAATAAAACTATGAATTATTTACTGACTGGTGAGTGCCTCATCCTTCATCTTATTGTTGGAAGTTTTGCTAATTTTTTTTTTTTATTGCACTGAAGAACTTAAGTAAACGGATATTATTTTGGTTAACCTACTGAACTCTGTCTATCATTCTGCACTTACACACCAGGTTAAACTTGGGTTATCCAAACCTGCAGAAGCAGTGCCTGTCTGACCGGAAGGGGGTACCAATGCCACTCCAGGCTACCGTGACAAGTGCCCAAGTGACCCCACACCCACCTAGCAGCCTCAACACTGCCAAAGCTACCCCGGCCAACGGCACAAATTTTACCTGAATAGATTATTCTGTATGTATCTCATGAATGGAAAAGCTCAAATCCAAGTCAGCCTAGCTATGGTTTAGAATAGTTTTAGTCCTTAAAGGCTAAATTCATAGCCCCCACCTCATCCTTCCATTTTAATAGAAAACCAAAATGATACAGCACAAAGTAAAGTGGAAATTCACACTATGCAACGTTGACAGCAATTATTTCTCTACATAAAAATGAGAAGTTTTTTTAGGTGACATTTGTTGATTAAAAAGTCTATTTTATACGACGGGAACAGGGTTAGACTACTTATACGGGTGACAGGTTGTCTTTTTTTTTTTTTATTAAACTAATTTTAGTAAAAGATGTTAAGGTTACTTAGCATCAAATTCATGTTAGATTCATTACACTTCCTGAAGTAAAGACCAAGATGAATGTTATATTAGACGCATAGCTCTCTCAAAGTAATGATATTCACGAGTTATGCTAATAACATATTAACATGCCATTTCCCATCCCTAACCATTTCTATAATGACCCCTAAGCTCAGCAAAGCAAGTAGTACACGTGTGCTTAAAATTCCTTCCTAGATTTATTTTGGTGCCTGCTTATCTTATGTTCGAAAAGTGTGAAAAATAAAAGGTTTGCGGAAGCGGCTATTAGACTGACTATATGAGGCTGAACATATATCAAACGTTATTACATGCCTTTGTGCTGTTTAGCTGCATGTAAATGACAGTCACATTAATTTGCACCTGTCATAATTACTCAATTATAAAAAAACACACAAATAATAGCTGTTATTCCCAGGCATAATCAGCTTAAAAGCCATTGTATCGTAATGACAGAGAAGCACCCAACTGCTTCTGTAAACTAAAAGGCTACAATTTTACCCGACTAGATTATTCTGTATGTATCTCATGAAATGGACATGCATGGAGAAATGCCTATAGAGTGGAAAACTATCTAACTGTAACATTACATATGAGCTCCTGAACTTTTACTGTGAAACTAAATAAATTCAGTACTAAGCTTATCCTGTGCTATATTCAATGAATGTCAATGTTACTTCAGCTTATGTAGAAGGATTAAGGAAAAGCACTTCACTCTACTTTAATCATTCCTCTTTGGACAATCTATTCCTATATGCCTTATGACGCGTGACAATAAGAGAAGGGGGGTATTATAAATCCTCTGTATTTACCAGACTGGAGAACTACTGAGAAGGCTAACTCTTGCTGGAGAGGACCTAGGGCAGTGTTCATGCATTAAAGGGGTATTCCAGGAAAAATTAACTTTTCCCTATCCATAGGATAGGGCAAAAGTAGGAGATCCTGGTGGGTCCGACCTCGGCACCCCCGGCTGATCTCTGTATCAGGCGCCCGCTTTTGTATTTTGAATAGTGCCGCGAGTACGGCACTTGACCCGCGGCTCTGTTCATTCCTATGAATTACCTTGTCACCAGAAAACTTGTCAGGACACCTTCCAAATCCTTTCTATTCAAAAAATTATATTAGGGAATATAAAATAATAGAAGAAGCCAATTTTTTATTTATTAGATCTGCCAAAATACCAGCTTCAACTTACTGGGTCTATGACCTACAGGCCCAGTTGCAACATCTGTTGCAACCAGACCAGCATGCCATATAGAGCCCATACAGAACTCCTTGCCTAACGATATCTCATCTTGTATCCAAGATACAAGAGGTGGCCCAATAGGGTACTACAGCCACCATTGTACAAGTTTTGGCCACTTCCACGCAATGTATGACACCGGACCCAGCCGGGTCACAAAATGGCCAGTGTCAGTTAAGTTTAGCCTGGCTGGTACTGCTGTACCTGCCGGGATAAACTTCATTTCTTTTGAATTGGGATGCTGGAGCATCTGTGTGCGTCCACATCCCAATTCATCATTGCACACAATGGAAAGTGCAGCCAGAGCCGCATTCTCCACTGTGTGCACTGTCAGGGTTGTGCGGCCACTATTCAATGAATAGTAGCCACACAAAAATGACATGTCAGTTTTTTTTGCGGCTTCTAGGGATCCCAGCTGGAGCGTATAGTATGTGATTCCATAGACTGCAGTACAATGTAAATTTTCTATTATTTACTGCCGTTGTTGAAAATCAGCAACAACGGCTGTGATTAATAGATAATTTACGTTGTGTGAACGTGGTCTTTCTCAGTAAATCCAATCTCTAAAGTATTGAAAGCACAGATACTGTATATGTCATCACTACATTATCACATATAAATATCTCCCACTGGATACTATGGACCCTGTCAAAGGAGGAGTGCAACTAATGTGTCTAGAATATTTATCATGGAACCCAACAAAAGAAAGGAAGACAAAGTATATATGAAGACACACCTTACTGTATGTTATCAATAATAGTATCATAAGCTGATAAATTCGAGATGATATATTATTAATAAATGTACAGGAGAATAATTCATTAGATTTTTCCGTCCCACTCCGTATCTGACAGCAACATGCCTATTACATTTCCATGATTTCAAGTCAATCAAAATGATGATTCTGAGATATAATTGGTATAGATTATTATGGAAAAATAACAGTGCATTAAAATTCTAAGCATGAAAGGGAAAAGGTTTGACTTCCCAGATAAGAGGTTGAAGTCCTGTTCATAGAATTGCAATTTCTTTGTACAAACATTAATGTGGACACAACCCTCTCGTGACCTGGGACACATTTAGCTTTTAAAATATATAAAGTTGGGGTGAAAAATGAAAAAATATCTGAAAAATAAATCAAGATTTGTTTCATGCTGTATTTTAACCCCCTCCTGCCACCAGACTGTTAATTAACGTGGCTGCAGCCTATGCCTGATTCTGCAGCTGTGCCTGTGTCATTCGCGGCGGGTCCCGGCTATCAGTGATAGCCGGGGACCTGCGCAACTGCCAGCAGAGTCCAGGAGCAAGTCAGCGGGATGGGTAAATATACCTTCCTTATTATGTTCTCCCCACTCCCTGCCCGAATACGATTTTTTCCCTAATTTCCCTAGTTCTGCCATGCATAGCGATGCCATATATGTGTACATTCTGAGGCTATGTTCACACTACGTAAAAGTACTTTGTATGGAGTGGAACACTGCCTATTCTATGGGATCCCGGCTGGAGTGTATACACATAGTATACGTTCTGGCCGGGATTCCATGCGGTGCTGCAAAGAACTGACATGTCAGTTTTCTGCGGCCGCAATTCAGAGAAGACCTGTCAGTTCACACTGTGTGCTATGAGAGTTCTGATGCTGGCACGCACTGATGCGCCTGCATCAGAACACTGCGGCCCGGAAAGATCATCCGGCAGGTAATTATGTACCAGCCGGGATGATCTTTGCAGAGACCGGCCGTTACGTGACCCGGCCGAGTCACGGAATGGCCGATCTCTTACATAGTGTGAACATAGCCTAAAACATATATTATAGCTAAGGTCCTAAGCTTTAAATTAACCACTCTCTCTTAGCTTTAGATGCATTAAAATTCTAAGCATGAAAGGGAAAATGTTTGACATCCCAGATAAGAGGTTGAAGTCCTGTTCATAGAATTGCAATTTCTTTGTACAAACATTGTGGACACAACCCTCTCGTGACCTGGGACACATTTAGCTTTTTGCGGCCGCAATTCAGAGAAGACCTGTCAGTTCACACAATGAAGTGAGCGGTTCTGGCCGCTTGCTTCATTGTGTGCTATGAGAGTTCTGATGCGGGCGCGCACTGATGCGCCTGCATCAGAACACTGCGTCTTACATAGTGTAAACATAGCCTAAAACATATGATATTATAGCTAAGGTCCTAAGCTTTAAATTAACCACTCTCTCTTAGCTTTAGATGCAGCCTCTGTACATGGGTAATAATCATCCAAATACTGAAAACTTTTGGTAGAAGTGCAAAAGTAATTAGGGGTGATTGTTTACTTTATTTTTATTTTCATTTTTTTCAGATAATGTTCATTCTGCATGACAAGAACAAGTTATTACCTCAGCACTAGGGATGGTCCGAACTCTCCGAGGTTCGGGTTCGTATGAACCCGAACGCTCGGCATCAGATTCCCGCTCCGTGGAGCGGGTGGATACAGCGGAAGGACTGCCTGGAAAACTGGGATACAGCCTATGGCTATGGCTGTATCCCAGTTTTCCAGGAGGTCCTCCCGCTGGATCCACCAGCTGCACAGAGCCGGCAGACAGCGGAAATCATTACCGAGAGTTCGGGTTCGTACGAACCCGAACTGAACTCGGTTTGGACCATCCCTACTCAGCACCTTATGCCCATGCAAAACACATTCATATCACAAAGGATATTTAAAATTGGTTGGAGAGGTGGGGAAATGGGGAAGACCATGCATTTTCTAAACTGAAGAGCAAAATGTATCCAATATTTTTACACTTTAACCCCTGAATAGGGATTTGGTTCTCACAACAGGTGATAAGCGAACATGTTGGTAAATGTTTGCATGTTTGTACAAACATGACGCTAATTGTTTGTGTTCGCCGATCACGAACAATTTGCTCGATGATCAGAATGGTTATAACGATCTTTTTTGAACATATTCGAACTTTCGAATGTACGCAACTGCGTGATTAATGCTTTGCACCTGATAATCTGAACGTATATGCATACAGTAACTCTAGACCAAAATGTACGCAACCTATTAGCAAATGAAATGCATACGTAATTTATGCTTTGAACCTGGCTTAAAGTATCTGTGCCCTAACTTTGCACCACCCCTCCGTCCATCCTCCCAACCCTCTTCATCATTAGGAATGCCCCTAGAACATTTTCTCCTGTCTGAACATTGAACAGGTGCCTTAACGTTCCAGCCCATGTTCAGTATTCACACAGCTGATGAATAGGAGAATACCTGCCTGGAGCATTCCTAATGATGAGGAGGGCGGGGAGGAGGGACAGAGAGGGTGTGCCAGCCTAATGCATACACAATCTAAGCCTCGGCTGTTGGGCACGGGGCTGCCAGTTTAAAAGTAGTTTTTTAGGACAATAACTGCATCACCTGCCGAATGGACCCCAGGACAGATCTTGGATTAAAAGCAGCTATCCGAAGGTACAAGCAGTTGGGGGGGGGGGGGGGGGTCATATTGTGGGTACAGAGTCGCTTTAAATGACTGAATGAAAGTAAACTGTAAAATGATACTTGAATTTACGCCAATAATTATGTGACTTTCATCAATAGCCACCACTAATGCTGCGTTTACACGATTCGAAATGCAGTGAACGATCGAATGACGAGCGAGAAATTGTTCATTTTGATCTTTGAACATGTTCTTAAATTGTTGTTCGTCGTTCCCAAAAAAATTTGCAGATCGTTCCGTGTAAACAGTCGTTCACCGATTTTACCTATGTGCGAGATAGGCTTAAGCGATCGCAAAACGAATTTTCTGTACAATATATCGTTCCGTCTAAACGCTGATCGTTATTAAAAAAAAACGTTACTTCGAAATCGTTAATCGTACGATTGGGCGAATTATCTTTCCGTGTAAACACAGCATTAAGTTCTTCTATCAGAGAAGGGAATCTATTAGCAGGTTAAATGATCCAAACCTGCTGATAGAGTTTAAAAGGGCAGGGGAAAGTGAGGCCAATGCTACCTTTTATTGATATGTAAAGGAGGCATTTAGGTGCACTGGGGGCATTCTTACCACTTAGGGCCTGATCTACAGGAGGAAGTGAGTACGTACCTGACAGATCAGCGCTCGCTTCCCCCTCGTTCCTCACTCTCTGTCTGTGCTATTACACGCACAGACATTGTGCAGGAAGGAGGGGGGGGGGTTGGCCACGGGGAGCTGCAGGGGGGCTTTCCACATGGTCTTTAGACTGAAGACAGCCATTGAAGAGAACGACGGGCTGCTGCCTTGGTTCCTCTTACACGGAGCAACAGGCAGCAGACCATCAATATCGTTGTCTGAATTATAGAACATGCTGAAAGACAACAATCAGCCAAAATTGTGCATGTCGGCTGATCTTTGACTTTTAGCATGACCTACACGAAACAATTATCGTCCGGAATGACTGGTATTAGGCCAAGTACAGACAATAATCATTTTGTGTAATAGGGCCCTTAGTGCACCCATCCACTTGGCTGCCAGCCCCCGCAGACTACGTATTAATGAATGATTATCCAGCTCTCTGCAGTGTTTAGCTAAGTTCACACAGCGTCTAACACCGTTCGTCCGGCCACCGGGTCATTGCTGCAGCTGATACTGCTGTACCAGCTACAGGAACATTACTTTTTTACAATTCACATGCGGGCACCAGTAGACATCGTCTGGAAATAACAGGCATGTTGATTATTTTAACGCCCATTCTAAAGAATGGATGTTAAAATAACGAAATGTGAACACAGTGGGCAGTGACCCTGCATAAAAATAAATAAATAACGGACGCCCATTTCATTGCAATCAGCCTTTTTTTGTAGAGACAAACTAACTTTCAGGTTCGTTCAAACTCGAACCAATAGCATTTGACTCCTTGCTGCCTTCTTGTTCTGTGGGAAAGGTGGAGACAGCCTGAGTACTGCCTGGAAAATAAGGATACAGCCTATTACCTAGGCTGGGTCCCGGAATTCCAGGCCGTACTCGGGCTGTCTCCACCTTTCCCACGAAACGGGAAGGCAGCGGGAATCAAATGCCGATGGTTCAAGTTCGGACTAACCGGAAAATTAGCGCATCTCTAGTCCCTTGCATTATATGACATATACCGAGTCCAGTTTAGTGAGGTGTGCACTATACCAATACCTTTTTACCTGTGCTGCTGATTTATTTAGAATTGTCAGTCTTGGCTGCTGTTCACTGCAGATTGCCGGATGAATGTTCAGTAGCAGGCATTGTGCAGGAGCTAGTGGAAAGGTGGATTGGTGCACTGAGTAGTAAAGGAATTCTGCCAGTGCCACTTATTTAAATATAGGAACCTCGAGCACGCTTGGGTGTGTCTGGACCCAAACGCGGTGGCTGAAGAAGTTGGATGTAGCCCTAGGAATCTCTTGAAACCATGGATACAGCCTTTGACCTATTCAGATTTGGACAAACTGAGCATGCTTGAGGTTGGCTCATCTCTATTTACATATCAATTAAAGTTAGGCTTCCTCCATAGCACCAAAGCACATGGAAACGTACAAGATCCGCAGCGGATCCAGTGTCAGTTCATCCCTATGAAAATACATACTCGCAGCGGGATTGAAATCGAGCATGCGAGTACGTAAGTTAACCCCCTCCGGCGGCCGGAGCATACATCACCTCCCCCCTGCTCCGGCTCGCTTCGGGGGTTCTTGGCTGCACGTCCCGCTCAGCCAATCAGTGGCTGCGGCGGGGCAGCGCACTGATTGGCTGGGCGAGACGAGCAGACACCGGAAACCCCCGAAGCAAGCCGGAGCGGGGAGGAGGTGATGTATGCTCCGTCCGCCGGGGGTTTAACTTACATACTCGCACATTCAATGTCAATCCCGATGCGAGTATGCATTTTCATAGGGAAGAACTGACGCTGGATCCGCTGCGGATTTTGATGCAAATCCGCTGCGGATCCAGTATGTGTGAAGGTACCCTAAAAGGTAACTTCATCCCTCTCACCAACCCTATCAGCAGCCTTTGGATCTAACCTGCTCATAAATTTCCTTTCGCAACATTCCAAGTTCCAGTCTCAGGAGATGTCAGTGAAAGTGAATCGCAACCCCTTATGATTGAGTAGTAATAAGCGATTCACTAGGTCAATTCTGGTTTGAATCCCTTCAGGGGTATGATGCCAATTGAATCAATGTCCGGGAAATTAGGTGGCACATCAGGTGAATTGAGTGTTGAATAGACTTTTAAAAGGATTTGAAAGAAAATTGAGCTTTGATTGATTAGTATGGGTGTCGAGGTTATCCATTTTCTTTGCTTGGAGCTCGGCATTGGGCAGTTATAGAAGACATGTACACTTGTACATTTAAATTGCAGATCGAGTTTCACGATCTGTAGCTATAGTTTTGCCAGAAAGAATTAAAGGAATAATATATAGAGAGACATTTTAAATTAGGGTGGAAGTTTCATCCCTATTCACATGCGTATTAATTGGACTGCTTGACAGTTTGCCCATGCTAGAGAAACTGTTCTTAATGAGATTGGGCCTTTTTTTTCCAATCGCCTGCAATGATATGCTGCTATTGATGTTCTCATAGAGCTGTGATCTTATTAGTAATATGAGAGAATGGGAGAATGATCAAGAGGTAGGATGAAGAACTGAGCTGTATGGTTTACTGGAGGCTAAGAAAAGAAGAATGCAATTGATAGCAGGGCCTCCGAAATATTCAAGGGGAATTTAACAGTTAAAGTGACTCTGTACCCACAATCTGTCGCCCCCAAACCGCTTGTACCTTCAGATAGCTGCTTTTAATCCAAGACCTGTCCTGGGGTCCATTCGGCAGGTGATGCAGTTATTCTCCTAAAAAAACTTTTAATCTGGCAGCACTGTGTCTAACGGCCGGGGCTTACATTTGTATATGCATTAGGCTGGCACCACCTCTCTGTCCTTCCCCCCTCCCCCCCCCCTCCTCATCATTAGGAATACTCCAGGAACATTTACTGCTGTTTGAGCTTTGCACAGGTGTATTAACGATCCAGCCCATGTTCATTATACACACAGGTGGGGAATAGGAGGCAATCAGCCTGGAGCATTCCTTATGATGAGGAGGATGAGGAGGAGGGACAGAGAGGATGTGCCAGCCTAATTCATATACAAATGTAAGCCCCGGCCATTAGACACAGTGCTGCCGGATTAAAAGTTGTTTTTAGAACAATAACTGCATCACCTGCCGAACGGACGCCAGGACAGATCTTGGATTAAAAGCAGCTATCTGAAGGTACAAGTGGTTTGGGGGGGTCAGATTGTGGGTACAGACTCCCTTTAATTTCACAATATTAGAGAAATATTGCTAAATCAGTTTGGGATGTTTTGGGCAGTGTTAGAAACAAATATTATATTATGACAGAATGAGATACAGCCAACCCGCACTGCACTCTAATATAGTCCAGATACATAGAATCAATGGATATATAGCAAACAAGTCCCTCTGTGAAACATAGAGCAGCTGATCGGGGGTGCAAAGTCCAGAAACTACAATGCGATGGTGTGGAAAATAGAAAAAAATCAGCCCCCACCCAGTAACTTTAATAGCTTGCCGTTGATTGTATTTATGTCGGCAGTGGGGAAAATGTTTGAATCTCCGCGGCACTGTAGTGACCGAGCCACGCGGGAGAATAGGGCTGATTTAGAACCTTTAGAAAACTATTGAATCTGAAATTAAAGTAATGGCCAATTTGAGAGAAACCCATTGAAAAGAAACCCATTGTATTTGGGTAATAAATATATACCTCATCCATCAGAAGCAGTAGTGGTATGCATGATGCAAGGAAATGGAAAAATCAGGGATTTGATCAAATGCCTGAAAATGATAAAATGATAACTCCGCTGGGTCACTTCCCTGAAGAAAGTTAGGGATTTCATTATATCCCTGAACTGTAGTGAAATGATCAACTGAACAAGCCTCAAGCCTGGTGCCTGGTTTAAAGAACATATGAGCCTCCTGCTTCCCATCTGCCCAATGCCGTGCCTGGTACCTGAATTCTACAGCCTCCCACCGGTTCCCAACACCTTCCCTTTGCTGTCCGGTCACTGGCTGGGATGAATAATTTAACAAGACTCAAGCCTAGTGCCTGGTTCAATGCACATATGAGTCGGGACATCAGCGCCATCTTGGGCCTCCTGCTCCCCGTCCTCCTGCTGCCGAGCCTGGTACTTGAATGCTGCAGCCTCCCACCAATTCCCAGCAATATCCCCTTGCCGTCCGGGCACAGGCTGGGGTGAGTAATTGAACATTGAACCAGGAACCAGGCTTGTTCATTTGATCATTTCACTGAAACAATTCAGGGATTTGGTCAAATCCTTGCCTCTCTTCAGAGAAATGACCCAACGGAGTGGCCGTTTTATCATCCCTGATTTTATCATCCCCCTGCAACATCTACAGTAAGCTGATTTACGCATTTTATGCCTATGTTCATACATTTTTTTGGACAGTCGTCATTTTGAGGCTAAAATACGTCTGTAAATAATGAAAATGCTCTTTAATTGCAGCCGCAACTATCAAAATACGGCTGTATTTTTCCCTCAAAATGACGACCGTCCTTTCTATTTAAAAAAAAAAAAAAGGCCCTCCAAAAATACAGCTACAAAATAATGTTGTTTGAATATAGCCAATATGTGATTAAAAAAAATACCTAATTTTCTAGCTATTTATATTGAATATGAGTTATCATTATAAGATTTTTTTGTGTGTGTAAAAATTGACAATCTGGCGGACTTTTAAATAAAATCCAACTGTGAATACTCAAGGAACTGAGCAATTTATAGTTGTATTAGTCTAAAAGCCACATGACAAATTGGTATTTTAACAATATTACCAACTATTCAGTCCTGATTCTTATGGCCAATAGATTATATTATTCACTTGTCTGACAGAATTACGAATACAATAGGCTTCTGTTTCCAGCATCTCTCACACTGATTGTTGACAATGATAAAATAAGTAGACTATTCCCAGTATGAGTCTCATGTTTATACAAATACCTTAGGCCTAATTCACACACCAGTATATTTTTGCTGACATTTGTGTTCCCATTTTGGCATCCGCAATGTGCTAAAAACCATCTTTAGTGGACATCCATAGCATCCGTGTTTTTTTGCTGATACCCAGAAATTGTGCAGTGTTTCGAACCAGTTGTGTTGTGATCAGCATTTGCTATTGACGGTTTGCGGATCGTGGAGACTCTGATAGATTTCTATGGGGAAATGTGATGCAATTGCAGTCCGCACTACAACATTTCCTTTTTTTTTTTCTTCGTGCAGAACGCAAATGCGGAGACAAACAATGCGTGTGAATAGCCTTATTGAAAGCAATGTGGTCTAGAAAACTGAATAAAATAAATAATTTTTTATTGTCTTGTAGCAATATAATGTCAACATTTATATACCCACGGCAAAGTAAATTATTGTTGAATTTATTAGTAAAAAAAAGTGAAAGGACGGTGTAAAAAGAAAAACTGTGTTTTGAACAACTAAAAAAAAAAAAAGTCCGGTGTTTGCAATAGACGTCTGAAAATAATTGTCATGATCATTATTTTAACGTCCGCACAGGAAACGTCCATTATTTATTACACTGTGTGCATTGGATGTCCGTCATTTCATTCACTTCAATGCATTCCATGGAGGTCAATTAAAATGTGGCAATAGCGGACGTCTTTTTAAAAAGAAAAAAGGGTACGCCTTTTCACTTTTTTACATAGTATGAACATAGCCATAGAGTGAAAAAAATTGGGATTTTAATTTTCCAAGCAACACTGCAAAAAATCTGGTTAAAGAGAAGTCCAACGAAAATTTTTATTAAAGTACTTTATTGCCCCCCCAAAAGTTATACAAATCACCAATATACACTTATTATGGGAAATGCTTATAAAGTGCTTTTTTCCCTGCACTTACTACTGCATCAAGGCTTCACTTCCTGGATAAAATGGTGATGTCACTTCCTGGATAAAATTATTATGTCACGACGCGACTCCCAGAGCTGTGCGGGCTGTGGCTGCTGGAGAGCATGATGGCAGGGGGACACTGAGGGACACAGGGCACAGGAGGGACACTGAGCATCCCTCTGCCATCATCCTCTCCAGCAGCCACAGCCGCACAACTCTGGGAGTCGGTTCGTGACATCACCATGTTATCCAGGAAGTGACATCACCATGTTATCCAGGAAGTGACATCACTATTTTTATCCAGGAGGTGACATCACCATGTTATCCAGGAAGTGAAGCCTTGATGCAGTAGTAAGTGCAGGGAAAAAAGTACTTTATGTGCATTTCCCGTAATAAGTGCATATTGGTGATTTGTAAAACTTTCTATTTTAATGAGAGTTATTTTGATAATAAATTTATCTTAGACAATTGTATGTATGCTCTTCCTTTTAGGAAGTGGTCTCAAAGTTAAGTTACCGCTTGAACAGATCATCCTTCCATTATAATATTTTTGCTCTGGGCTGTGCGGTATTGCTCCTTTACTAATTCCCATGACACAACCTACATGGGATTTCCCATAAAATGAAATATTTTATATTTTCAAATAACAGAGATAATGCTATTTATAGGGAGAGGATTCATCACTTTCAGGGAAGAATGTTTTTTAATCTCATATCTGTTGCTGCAAAATGTTGAAATGTATTTCAGGAAGTCACATAAGCCCTTAGGGACTATACATTTTGCTGCCAAACGTAATGAAGACAGCTTGTTATTTGCAGAATAAAGTGATAAAGCAAATTCCATATTTTAAGCAGAATTCCTAACTGGACAAGCTATTTATTAGGAGGGAGGAAAAATTCTGTATGTGTCAAATACAGTTGGATGTGCTCATCATAAACATTTCTAACAAATAATTCTCTAATATAATTTTCAGAACAAGTGAGCCTTTGGGGATATTTAAATACCTCTTCATTAGAGTAAAAGTGCGGTCACACTATTCACACCAGTCATTATGAAAGCTTTGTGAAACCCCCTGTAAACACTGTTTGGAATCGGAAGACAGTGCCTCACTTTCAGGGGGCCTCTATATCCGAGGAACAAGAGACAGAGGATCCACACGAGGGTGTGGCCACGTAGCAGCATGTAGGAGCTGCTGAGTGCGCTTTCTCTCCCCCTCCAGGAATGACCAGCGGGACCTGCTTTGTCTGACAGCCCGAGCCCTGCCCCCCCTGACCTGGTGATGTCTGCTGGTCTGGCCGCTTCCCTCCCTGTTGGCTGTTGGCGGGGGGAGCCCTGTGTTTGGGGTGCCCTGGCGGTGCCTGTATCGGGAGCAACAGTGGCTGGCGTGGCTGCGGATGCTCTACGACTCCTGGGTGGACGGCGGTGGTCTCGGCCGGGTGCCTGGTGTGGTTACAGCTGGATGAAGATGCCGGGGGCCTGTGGTGGAGAATGGAGGCCGCTCGGGCGTATTCAGTGGACGGCTCGGGCCCAGTCTGGGGTCCTTGGCGGCGGAGGGTTTTCCTGGCGTACAAGTAGAGCCGGCACCTGTGTGATCCAAGATGGCGTCCGGACCTGCACGCGGAGCGGCACCACAGTGAGCGGAGGACGCTACAGAGGTTGCCACCGGAGACTTCTAATTAGAACTGTTTGGCACATGGACGGGGTAAGAGAACTCTGACTGCCCCACACCGCTTTCTGACTGTCCTTGTTGCGGTTCTCCTGCTATGGTTACCCACTCTGGAACTTTCTGGCACCAGTTGATTTATGAGGAAAAAAATGGTAAGCAACCTCTTTAATAGAATGGGGTGGTCAGTTGTCATAAACATCACCTCTATTCTACTGATACCACCTGCTTAATATTACAAACCAAATCCAGCTACACCATAAATTACTCTGGTCTGGCACTACCTTCCATGTGTGGTGAGGACAAGTCAGAAAAAGTTTGTGTGTAAAGAGTTCTTCAAAATGTATTACTTTTCCAAGAATAAAAGAAGCCCCTGACATATACAAGAGTCAGTGCATTTTGACTACTCCTGGTGATCTTATTCATGGTCATACTACCATTACAACTTGTGCTCCATGTAAAGGGGTAGTAATTAGAAATGAGCAAACCGGGTTCGGGCTCGAGTCTATTCGAACCCGAAGATTCGGCATTTGATTAGCTGGGGCTGCTGAACTTGGATAAAGCTCTAAGGTTGTCTGGAAAACATGGATACAGCCAATGACTATATCCATGATTTCCACATAGCCTTAGGGCTTTATCCAAGTTCAGCAGCCACCGCTAATCAAATGCCGAAAGATCGGGTTCGGATGGACCCGAGCATGCTCGAGGTTTGCTCATCTCTAGTAGTAATCGCTTGTATTATAGTAATTTCTGAGTGGGAGATATATCAAACATGGTGTAAAGTGAAACTGGCTCAGTCGCCCCTAGCAACCAATCAGATTCCACCTCTTATTCCTCACAGACTCTTTGGAAAATGAAAGGTGGAATCTGATTGGTTGCTAGGGGTAACTGAGCCAGTTTCACTTTACACTATGTTTGATAAATGACCCCCTTAGCGTTAAAATTGCATTTAATTAGCGCTATTTTCGTTGTGACTTTGACAGAATCCTGGAAAAATAGCAATATTTTACCACAAAACAAGGCATGTGTGAACATAGCCTGAACAATAGCTGCAAAGTGTTTGCAGTCCTGACTTCCTTGCATTCTTCGTCTGTGTACAGCTATCATTTGCAGGTCATGAGGTCAATGAAATCAGCGGTGTGTAGCAGACAGTATAATTTATGGCCACTTCATAAAACATGCCACCCCTCTACAAATCTGCCACCTGACCAATAAACTCATTTGGCCTCATGGCAGGAACGGCCCTGGTCATTGGGACATATAAGCTAGGCGCTAACTGATTGCTAGATTACTAAAAGATGAAGGTGAATGAAGGTAGGGAAAAGGGGATTATACAGATGTCCCTACTGAAACATACCCTGGTAATAGCTATAGATTGTATATACCTCGTATATTAGGACTGTTTCAGGTTATGCTAGATATAAGAATTCTTGGTGGGCATGCATTTTCCTTGTACCTGTACTTTAATTTTTTATTTTTTTTACAGGCGATTTTAAGAAACTTTGTAATTGGGTTTATTAGCCAAAAATGCATATTTATCATGAGAAAGCAGTTTGAAGCTCTCCCCCCTGCCTTCATTGTTCTCTATGGAGAGGGGAGGGGTGGAGGGAGATGAGGCACCAAAACAGAACAACAAAGAATTAATTTACAGCTACATCACTGGGCAGTCTCCTCTTAAGTCAGAACTGACCTCTCTGACCTCTGAATAGAGGCTTTCTCTGCTGCCGACTAATCTCCCTTCTCCCTCCTCCCCCCTCCCCTCTCCATAGAACAGACAGGGTTCGGCTGATGTAAACCAGTCGAGATTTCCTGATGATGACCAGTGAATGAGAGAGAGGAGGGAGGGGGGGACCTGGGGAAAGTCTTTTTGAATGCAGATAATGGCATATTTGCCAAATTAACCCAATTACAAAGTTTCTTAAAATCACCTGGACTATTGATTTCTGCAACAACAACAAAAAAAATACGACAGTGACACTTTAACCCCTTATGGACCTAGCCTGTTTGGGCCTTAATGACCAGGCTCATTTTTCAAAATCTGACCTGTCTCACTTTATGCGCTTATAGCTCAGTGATGCTTTAACGTATGCTAGCGATTCTGAGAGTGTTTTTTCGTAACATATGGTACTTTATGTTAGTGGCAAAATTTGGTCACTGTCTTGTGTGTTTTTTGTGAAAAACATCAAAATATAATGAAAAATTTAAAAATTTTGCACTTTACGAACTTTGAAATTCTTTGCTTCTAAAAAAAAAAGGCACATGACAAAAATTAGTTAGTAAGTCACATTATCAATATGTCCTCTTTATTCTGGCTTCATTTCATAAACATATTTCACTTTTTTGTGGTGTTACGGGGCTTAGAAATGTATCAACAAATAATCAAATTTTCATGAAATTTCCAAAACTGATTTAGGAGGCTTGTATACTGGAAACCCCCATAAGTGACCCCATTTTGGAAACTAGACACCTTAAAGAATTAATCTAGGGGTATAATGAGCATTTTAACCCTACAGGGGCTGGAGGAAAGTATTCACAATTAGGCCGGAAAAAATGGAAAATAGAAATTTTCCAATAATATATTTGTTAAGATTAAAGTATCTCATTTTCATAATAAACAGAAAAAATGCACCTCAAATTTTGTAACGCAGGTTCTCCTGAGTACAATGGTACCCCATATGTGGGCGTAAACCACTGTATGGGCACACAGCAGGCCTCAGAAGGAAGGGAGCGCCTATTAGCATTTCCAGTTCAGATTTTGCTGAAGAAGTTTCTGAGCGCCAGGTGCGTTTGCAGAGCCCCTGTAGTGTCAGCAGAATAGAACCCCCCCAAAAGTCACCCCATTTTGGAAAGTACACCCCTCAAAGAATACATCTTGGGGTGTGGTGACCATTTTGACCCCACAGGTATTAGAGGAAAGTATTCAAAAGAAGACAGTAAAAATGAAAAAATAGAATTTTTCCAATAATATGTTTGTTTAGTTTGAAATTTCTCAATTTCACGAGGAACAGGGGAGAAAACTCACCCCAATATATGTAACGCAGGTTCTCCTGAGTAGAACGGTACCCCATATGTGGGCATAAATCACTGTGTGGACACACAACGGGGCTCAGAAGAGAAGGAGTGACATTTTAGTTACAGGCAATATGTGGGTGTTTACTGGTTATCTGGGGTGGTAATAGACAATCTTGGGGTGTTTACTGGCTATCTGAGGTGGCAACAGGCATTCTGGTGGGGTTATGGGCAATCTGGGGTGGTTA
Source organism: Dendropsophus ebraccatus (assembly GCF_027789765.1). NCBI lineage: Eukaryota > Metazoa > Chordata > Amphibia > Anura > Hylidae > Dendropsophus > Dendropsophus ebraccatus. Next base: position 126,358,856 of record NC_091460.1, on the reverse strand, counting down.
AGAGCAGTCTGTGCCAATCTGGGGTGGTTACGGGCAATCTGGGGTGGTCACGGGCAATCTGGGGTGGTTACGGGCAATCTGGGGTGTTTACTGGCTGTATGGGGTGGTTATGGGCAATCTTGGGGTGTTTACTGGCTATCTAGGGGTGGTTACTGGCTATCTGGGGTGGTGATGGGCAATCTGGGGTGGTGATGGGTAATCTGGGGGTTTTCACTGGCTATCTGGGGTGGTGACGGGCAATCTGGTGGTGTTCACTGACTATCTGGGGTTGCAACGGGCAATCTGGGGTGGTGACGGGAAATCTGGGGTGGTGACGGGCAATCTGGGGTGGTTGCGAGCAATCTGGAGTGGTTGCAAGCAATCTGGGGTGGTTACAGGCAATTTGGGGTAGTTACAGGCAGTCTGTGGCAATCTGGGGTGGTTACGGGTTGTCTGGAATGGTTATGGGCTATCAGGGGGGGATACGGGCAATCTGGGGAGATTACGGGCAATCTGGGGTAGTGACGGGCAATCTGGGGTAGTGACGGGCAATCTGGGGTGGTGACGGGCAATCTGGGGTGGTTATGGGCTGTCTGGGGTGGTTATGGGCTGTCTGGGATGGTTATGGGCTATCTGGGGTGGATACGGGCAATCTGGGGTGGATACGGGCAATCTGGGGTGGATACGGACAATCTGGGGAGATTACAGGCAATCTAGGGTGGTTACAGGCAATCTGGGGTGGTTATGGGCAATCTGGGGTGGTTATGGGCTATCAGGGGGGATACGGGCAATCTGGGGAGATTACGGGCAATCTGGGGTACTGACGGGCAATCTGGGGTACTGACGGGCAATCTGGGGTGGTTACGGGTAATCTGGGGTGGTTACAGGTAATCTGGGGTGGTTACAAGTAATCCAGGGTGGTTACGGGTAATCCAGGGCACTTGACTTTGGTGACAGGCGTAAAAAAATGCCCGCACCATTTTGAACAAGCGATCAGTGGTATATAGTATATACCGCTGATCACTTGTACTGGGACCACACCGGGTGGTCACCGATCATTGCCCCATGCTCTCCGCCACCTCCGGTGGTGGAGAGAATGAAGCTTTGATCATTTTTAGGAATCCATCACTGTGAACAGAGTCTATTCACAGTGATGGCGGCGGCCATCTTGGATCAGATGGCCGCCCAGGGAGGGGAGGGTCAGTGGTCAGGTCACTAGGGTTAATTCTGGGGACAGGGGGGGGACATGTTCTCATCTCCTCTCACTGGATTCACAGTGAGAAGAGATGAAAGCCTTCAGCTGCACTGGCAATGTCTGTTACCGGTGGCCGCCGTTATACTGATAATAACGGCGATCGCCGGTGAGGGGACTTGCCGGGACTGACCCCACACTCTGCCCCAACCCCTCAGCTACCTCCAATAGCTGAGAGGAGGGGGCTGCGGGCATTACCGGCACCGCTGCACTATTCTGCACCATCGCCATAAGAAGCTGATGGCAGCAGAATAGAGCCCATTAGTGATCGCCGTAAAAATCCGTATCGGTGGTCACTAATAACATAATACACGTATTCTCTGGGTCGCTACGGTTACGGCTATACCACATTTGTATAGTTTTTTTAACTATTACCGCTTTGGCGCAATAGAAACCATCTTCCTAGCAAAAACCCACAAAAACTGTCGCCGCATTGCAAGATCCATAGCGTTCTCATCTTTTGCGCGACAGAGCTGGTTTTGGGCTTATTTTTTGCGGGAAGATCTGTAGTTTCTAATGATACCAAGTTTTATATGTATATGACTTTTTGATCTCTTTTATGACGTATTTTCTAAAGTGGATTGATAAAATACAGCTATTCTGGTACTGTTTATTTTTTTTTTTTTACAGCGTGTGTCGTGCAGTATAATTATTGATATATTTTATAGATTGGGTCGTTAAGGACGTAACGATACCATACATGTATATGATTTGTGTTTTTGATCACTTTTATGTAATGTTTTATAGTGTTTGGGGAATGTAATGCATTATTATTGGGGGGGGCTGTGTTGTGTTTGGTGCACATTTTTTTTCACTTTTTTTTACTTTTACACTAGTGTACATTACTGTACACTAGTGTAAAATACTTAGATCACTGATACAATACACTGCAGTACCTGATGTACTGCAATGTATTGTATCATGCCTCATGCTGACAGGCAATAGCCACGGCCACCCCTGTCAGCATTAGGCATCTCCATGGTGACCCCGGGGACCTTCATTAGGACCCCGGGATCACCATGGAGACATCGGGACCCCGGACGGCGCCGCCGGACAACGCGACCATGTAAGTGGACCTGCGGCGCCGTCCGGGATCCACCGGGACCCGTTAGATGCCGCTGTCATGGTTTGACAGCGGCATTTAACGGGTTAAACTGCCCGGAGGGGAGAATACTCCGCTTCGGGCAGTTACAGGAGGGTGTCAGCGGTCACACTGACCGCTGATCACCCGTCCTGCAGCCGCCGCCGGGCGGTAATTTGTTCCGATGCGCCCGCCGTTAAAAGGCGTACGCATCGGAATAAAGCCCATTAGTGGCCGCCGTGAAAAGGCAGCATGGTGGTCACTAAGGGGTTAAGGTAATTTGTGAAAACTATTTCTGTATCATCATCAAGAGTTGGCATGATTTGCATCTTCTTGTTCTAAAGAGTTTGACGGTGTGAATGATGTGGCATATTAAGACTATATTAATCAAGAGAATATTTTCCATTCCAGTTAAGCGCAAGGTGAAGATAAAACCTTCAGGATAAGAAACTTAGAAATGATTTATATAAATGGTGAATATCGGTCCAATATTGGGCTTATTGTGTGCATGAACAAAAATTATGAGATAATAACTCATGGAACTTTACACTCTCTAGCAGTGTGGGGAAGCTGATAAGTTTTTGAAAGTCTAATTGGAGTGTAAAAAAAAAAAACTAAAAGTTTTCAATATTGTTTGTAAGGAAGAAGATAAGTGGGTCCTGTGTATCACCTTGCCTAAATGCCTGTTTTTGTAAATGCCTAAAATAGTTGTTGTCTTTATCATAGCAATACCTAAAAGAGAAAGAAACAAGTTTAGTACCTTATTTAAATGAAACGTTATAGAAATAGCAAGTCCGCACTATACTGTCCTATGGTGGACTTTTGGCAATTGTGCTGGAAAATCTCCCATTTTTTTCCTACTCTTTTCTGCTAACTTCTCCCCTCCCTCTTCTAACCCACCGTTAACCTTCATTCCCATACCCCCCCAAATGATGGGTATACTTTGCATTCCCTTAAAGAGACTCTATACCCACAATCTGACCCCCGCAAACCGCTTGTACCTTCGGATAGCTGCTTTTAATCCAAGATGTGTCCTGGGGTCCGTTCGGCAGGTGATGCAGTTATTGTCCTAAAAAACTACTTTTAAACTTGCAGCCCTGTGTCAAACTGGCGTGGCTTGGAGTGTCTGTGCATTAGCTTTGCACAGCCTCTCCTTCCTGCCCTCCTCATCATTAGGAATGCTCCAGGTAGATTGTCTCCTATTTATCAGCCGTGTGAACACTGCACATGGGCTAAATCATTAAGGCACCTGTGCAATGTTCACTGCAGAGGAATAGGAAAAATCCTACCAGTGGCATTCCTAATGATGAAGAGGGTGGGGAGGAGGGACGGAGGGGTGGTGCAAGGTTAGGGCACAGATATTCTAGGCCACTAGAATATTCTAGATGTGTGATGTGTGGCAGAGAAGAACTTACCCACCTGCTACTTTGCTTGTTCTTCTACTGGAAGACTATGATGCTCAAGCTTGCTTCATCATGGCAAATATTCTTGCAATTCTTTTTCTTCATGTTTCTTTCTAGGTTGTGACTTTGCTGGCTTGGACCTCTACTCTGTATTCACCTATCATATTAAAAAAAAAAAAAAAAAAGAGGTAAAAGGAATTTTAGGTGGTGTTAGATTGTCACATATTGGAATGTATACTTTTGAAGGGAATGTTAGGGATATAAACAGCTGGTATAGATAAGACTATAAAAATAAGAGCAAATAATGTCCGTAACAACGGACGTTATTAATGATTATGATGGTTAAAGGAGAAATCCAGGCAAAATAATTTTGGAAATTACTAATGGACACTGATTATGGTAAACGCACCCAATACAGCATGGTGTGTTCAGGTCTGTGTAAAGTTGGTGACATCACGTCACATAAAATGCCAACTCCTGCTGCTCCAGTCTGTCCCACCGCTGCAGCCGGTGTCGGCAGTTTATGTGATGTGACATCACCAACTTTAAAGAGCCCTGAAAAAAATTAACTATAAGTGAGTTTCCCATAAAAATTGTCTATTAGTTATTTTCATAACTTTTGTTGGGCAATAACATATTTTTAAAGTATTTTGCCCGGATTTCTCCTTTAATTACTAACTAAACATTAATTAACTATTAATTACTTACTAACCCCCTTAATAACTGTCCAATGTCTTTTGACAGCAGGCGGTGCAGGTCCTCAGTCTGCAGCCATGTCTTTTGGCATTGTTGCAGTTAAGGGAGGTTGCGGCTTCAGGGCTGCTCCTGCACTAAGAACTGCACGGGCAGGGTAAGAGGAACCGTGGTCCATGACTGCAGCATTATCAAAGGGAATTCCCCGATCTGATCGGGTCTTTGGGTTTCCCCAGTAACCCAATAGACACAGGGAGCTGGCATTCAATCAGGACTCCAGGACACCCTAGGGCTGTATCCAACTTCTTTAGCCACTGGACAAACTCAAGCTTGGTCGGGGTTTGCAAAAACAAATGCATAATTTGTTTTATCTCCTTGTCACCTATCTACTTGTATCTGCTGCTCTATACCTGGTAGAGATCTGACAGATTCCCTTTAGGCTATGTTCATACATCTTCTGTTTTTGGCCATTTTGCATACTTTAAAAAAAAAAAAAAATTATTCTTTTATCACCATCATTTTGGCACCAAAACACGGCCATTTTATACAAATGGCCATCATTTGCATAAACCGCATGCGTTTTGGTGCCAAAATGATGGTTGTCCAAAGGAAACATCTGCAACATGACCGAAAAAAACGTTGTGTGACCATATCTGTCAGGACAGGCAAGAACAGACAGGACAGAGACAGTGGGCCCTGAATCTGAACCCACCACTGACCCTGCCTAATTGCCTCGGCCGACCCTAAACGGTCGCGGACAACCACAAAGGCGTTCCCTACGCTGCGTAAGTGAAACACAGAACAGCACGGACAGACAAACACAATAAAGAATAGTAGAACAAGCCGGGTCAAACCACACAGGCAACGCAGTACAAAGTCGGAACACAAGGGATAGTCGGAGGTCAGGCGGAGGTCAGAACACGAGCAGTCAGGCAGAAGGGATTAGGACGGGATACGCAGGAGAAGGACAAGGGGAGCTGGGATCAGAATAACTAATAGCCAGCAATTACCAGCTGGCTTTCACTTTACTTTATACTGGACCAGGAGCCCGGACCAGACACTGATTGGTCCGGTCTCCTGATCCAGCAATCACTGCAGCTGCAGTGCTGCAGACCAAGTGGCAGAGCGATCTGCCACTCAGCCTGCACGAAGCCGCATCAGCTGTGCCGGCCGGCCGGCTGACTGACTGTCACGTGAGACCGCGGCGTCCCCGGTTACTAGGGACACCGTCGGGTCTCCGTGACGTCACTCCGCTCCGGTGGGCGGAGCTCCGGCGCGTTCTCGAGCCGGCCGCCGGAGCAGAGGCCGGGGAAGACGCCGCAGGAGCCAGGTCAGGTGAGTTCCTGACATTACCCCCCCTCTTATGAGGGGCCTCAGGACCCTTATCCACTGGACCGGGTTTAGACGGATTCTGGGTATGATATCGTCGGATTAACTGAGGAGCGTGTATATCTCTAACTGCCACCCATGTACGCTCTTCTGGTCCAAAACCCTTCCAGTGGACTAGGTATTGTAATGAACCCTGTACCCACCGAGAGTTTAAAATTCTCTCTACCTCATACTCCAGTTCACCCTGGACGACTAGTGGAGCAGGAGGAGGTGACGAAAACACCGGTGGCACATATTTTTTCAGCAAGGCTTTATGAAAAACAGAATGAATCTTTAGGGACGATGGTAGTTTAAGCCTGAAAGTTACTGGGTTAATAACCTCTACGATAGTGTATGGCCCAATGTATTTGGGTGCCAGTTTTCCTGATTGGACTCTCAATTTCAGGTTTTTTGTTGAGAGCCAGACTTTTTCACCTACAACATATTGATGGCCAGATATGCGTCTTCTGTTGGCATACTTTTGATAGGTTTCTTGGGCTTTCACCAAGCTCTGATGAGCTTGGGCCCAAACTGTGCACAGTTTCGAGAATATATCTTCAGCTGAAGGGTTTACAGATTCGGCAGAGTGGACGGACGAGTATCTGGGATTAAACCCATAATTACAAAAAAACGGCGACATACTAGTAGAGCGCTGCTCATGGTTGTTTAGGGCAAACTCAGCGAGTGAAATGAAGTCACGCCATTTGTCCTGGGTATTAGACACAAAACATCTTAGAAACTGCTCCAAAGACTGATTGACCCTCTCGGTCTGTCCGTTCGTTTGAGGGTGGAACGCAGAAGAGAAAGACAATGAGACCCCCAGTTTACTACAAAACTCTCTCAAAATTTAGCAACAAATTGAACACCCCTGTCAGAAACAATGTTCTCCGGGATCCCATGCAAGCGTAACACATGATTGACAAACAGCGTGGCTAATAAGCGAGCACTGGGTAGTTTACGTAGTGGAATAAGATGACACATCTTAGAAAAACGATCCACCACCACCCAAATGACAGTTTTACCCCTAGATAGTGGTAGGTCCGTGATAAAATCCATGGATAAGTGCGTCCAAGGTCTCGTAGGGACCGGCAGAGGGTGTAACAACCCCTCCGGTAGGCTACGGGGAACCTTGGATCGAGCACAGACCTCACAGGCTTCCACAAACGATTTAACATCTCGGCTCCATGTTGTCCACCAGAAATGACGTGACAGCAGATATTTAGTTCCAGCAATACCAGGATGTCCTGCCAACACAGAACCATGAATCTCTTCCAATACTCGGAGACGGAGATTCGGCGGTACAAACAAGAGACACTCAGGAGTGTTATAGGGGGCCATACTCTGAGACTGCGTGACTAGAGTCACTAAGTCTGGTTGCAAAACAGATATTACAACGCCAGGTTTTAGTATCGTATCGACACAGTTTTCGGGCATGACTTCAAAATCAAAGCTGCGGGAGAGGGCGTCAGCTCTGATATTACGAGAACCGGGTCGATAGGTGATTTCAAAGTCGAACCTAGAAAAGAACAGTGCCCACCGGGCCTGCCGTGGAGAAAGACGTTTAGCAGTATCAAGGTAAACTAAATTCTTGTGGTCAGTGAGTACAGTGACCTAATGTTTGGCCCCTTCCAAGAAGTGCCTCCATTCATCAAAGGCCATCTTAATGGCCAACAGTTCTCTATTGCCAATATCATAGTTGCGTTCTGCTTGTGAAAACTTTTTTGAAAAAAATGCAACCGGCCGTAGGTGGGTAAGGGTGTCTGACCCTTGGGACAAGACCGCCCCTACCCCCACCTCGGACGCGTCTACTTCAACAACAAACGGGCGTTCGAAATCTGGCGAGTCAGTACTGGAGCTTCTGAGAAGCAATGCCGAAGTGTGTTGAATGCCTCAAGAGCCTCTTTGGACCAGTGTACAAGGTCTGCCCCCTTCTTGGTCAAATCGGTAAGAGGCCTAGCTATGATAGAAAACCCCTTAATAAATTTCCTGTAATAATTAGCAAAGCCTAAAAACCTTTGTAAGGCCTTCAGGTTGTTAGGTCTTTCCCAATTTTTTATGGCCGCCACCTTGACCGGGTCCATACTAAACGAATGGGGAGTAATATTATAACCCAAGAACGAGACCTCCTGGAAGCCAAACTGACATTTCGACAACTTGGCATAAAGATTATTTTGTCTGAGAAGCTCCATTACCGTACGGACGTGCAACACATGGGAAGACCAATCTGGGGAAAAGATTAAAATATCATCGAGGTACACCACAACAAACCGTCCCAGATACTCACGAAAAACATCATTGACAAAATGCTGGAAGACAGCCGGAGCATTGCATAACCCAAAGGGCTTGACGAGATACTCGAAGTGGCCCTCTGGAGTATTGAATGCGGTCTTCCACTCATCACCTTCCCTGATGCGGATTAAATTGTATGTTCCCCTCAGGTCTACCTTGGAAAACCAATTAGCTCCTATGATTTGGTTAAACAGATCAGGAATTAATGGCAAGGGATGCTGATTCTTAACCGTAATCTTATTCAACTCCCGGTAATCAATACAGGGACGGAGACCCCCGTCCTTCTTCCCAACGAAAAAGAACCCCGCCCCCATGGGAGAAGAAGATGGGCGTATATGACCTTTACGCAGGCTATCCTTTATATATTCCCTCATAGCTTCCCTCTCAGGACAGGACAGATTGAAAATGCGACCTCGAGGGTATTTGACACCAGGAAGTAGCTCGATAGCACAATCATACGGTCTGTGTGGCGGTAATTCTTCTACTGCTTTTTCGTCGAACACATCCAGCTGGCTTTCACTTTACTTTATACTGGACCAGGAGCCCGGACCAGACACTGATTAGTCCGGTCTCCTGATCCAGCAATCACTGCAGCTGCGGTGCTGCAGACCAAGTGGCAGAGCGATCTGCCACTCAGCCTGCACGAAGCCGCATCAGCTGTGCCGGCCGGCCGGCTGACTGACTGTCACGTGAGACCGCGGCGTCCCCGGTTACTAGGGACGCCGTCGGGTCTCCGTGACGTCACTCCGCTCCGGCGGGCGGAGCTCCGGCGCGTTCTCGAGCCGGCCGCCGGAGCAGAGGCCGGGGAAGACGCCGCAGGAGCCAGGTCAGGTGAGTTCCTGACAATATCCTTTTTAAAATATATTAGAATAAAGATTTAATCAATTATTACAAGGGGTTTTGTGGTTTCATTTATTGGATTAGGGCTAATCTTTTGTAGTATATAAGTGATATGATGCCCTGGCCACTACATAATGCCAACTGTACATATGTAGACTTCTAGTTAAGACTATTCACTAATGATAAAGAAACCAGAAAGTGCATAGGTGTAGTGATGCAATATATTTGATGCATCTTGCTCTACTGATTCTCTTTAAACTCACCTCAAAAATGTTGATCATGATAAATTTCCCCCCCAGAGTCTTTTTTCATACCTCAGTTATTCACTTAATCTTTTCCAGGGTTTATAATCTTATTCATCACATAGTGTAAATTAAATGGTTATTGGATGCTGCTTTAAAAATCCCCTCAGAATTACTGCATCATCGTTTTTGCAACAACAACAAAAAAAGTATATTTTAAGGTTAAATATACTATAATTCTGTTATTTTATTCAACCCTGCTTCGCACTGCTTCAAATTCATCTCAATTCTATAGAAAGATGCTATTAGTAAGCGCCATCTGCTCATGCTGTACCTGTATGTCAAACTTAATTTTTTATTTGCTTTTTTTTTATTGTAGGAAATTATTGCAGCACTCCAAGAAAGGTAGAAAGAACAGAAACAGCAAATCATGGCAAAAAGTGCAGAGTGTTAATACCTTGTGGCGTGTTACATAATTAGCAATGATTAACTGAAAAATACAGTGCACATATATAGGCTATGTTCACACAATGTAAGTTCTGTACTAATCACAGCCCTTGTTTCAACGGCCGTGATAAGTCCTGAACTAACATTGTGCTCAAGGCTGAGGGTATACTATGTGATGGTATACACGTAGTATACACACCGGTTGGGATCCCTAGCGGCGCCTTAAAAAACTGACATTTCAGTTTGGCATTAAAAAACCTGCCAGTTCACACAATGGAGCGTGCGGCTCCGGCCGCACGCTCCATTGTGTGCGGTGGGAAATTCTGAATTTAGCGGCGCTAAATGGACGAATTGATCTTTTCTGAGACCAACCGTTCCGTGACCCATAATTCCAGTGTATAGCATGGTGAAGCATGCACTGCACATGTAATGGGCTTCTTGGGATCCAAGTGCCCCCCTCTAATATTGGATGGGGACCTTAGCCAATAGTGAGTTAGAAAGTCGGTCTTGGACTATGTGAGTATATACAAAGAGAAAGTGAGTATTAATAGCCAATTCTCTAGCCGATCTCTATTCTATAACAAAGAAACTTGAGACATACCATCACCAAATAGGTGACAGCTGTTGTAGGGTTTAAGGAGACCTTTAGTCGCCCCCCCCCCCCCCCCCTCTTTTATTTTTTATGCCCGGGGAGGAGTGTAGGTAAGTATGAAATTTCTGATTTTTTTTTTTTTTAAGTAAAAAGCAAGGGCTGCACGGACATCACTAACAATGTATATACAGCCTGTGCTGTATGATTATCAAGCCGTGTATATGCTCCCCTGGTGCGCATTCAGAGTGCAATTCTACATAAATGCGACGAGCATTAATGCTGCAGGGAAATTTTTAAGCCTAGCACTAAAGGCACAAGTGAAACACAAAGTAAAAAAAATGTCTGTAAAAAATTATCTATCTATAATAAACTGCCATTATTATAAATATGTAGTTTTTTCACTTTAAGGCCAGGTTCACACTATAGATGACAGCAGCCGTTCTGTGACACAGTGAAGTTTATCCTGCCCGATACGGCAGTACTGGTTGGATGAACTTAATCTCTTTTGAATTGGAATGCAAGCACATACGGGTGTGCCTGCATTCAAAATCACCATAGCCAACAATGTAAAGTGCGGTCTGAGACGCACTTTAAATTGTCTTTCCTGTCAGTCTTGTGTGGCCACTATTCAATGAATAGCGGCCGCACAAAACTGACATGTCTGCTTTTTTGTGCGGCCACAAGGAATCCTGGCTGGAGTGTATACAGCGTGCATACGCTCCGGCCTGGATTCCATTGAAATCAATGCAATGTATTTTGTCAATTAATAATGGCAAGTGTTGCAATCTGCAACAATGGCCGTTATTAAATGAAAAAAATATGTTGTGTGAACTTAACCTATAAAAGAACATAGACTAGAAGTATTAAGTCATTGTTAATAAAGAACTGCATAATATTTAAAGGTATTATTGCAATAGTTTAGAGGTATATATATGTATAAAAAAAAAAGCTAAAATGACTATGCTACTTTGTATAGCAATTTATTAGTTTATACTGAGCAATTGTTTAAAATTTGAGAGAATAAAATCAACTTATTACTGAGGTCAGTCTACATTTATATTACTTATACAGCAATTATATGGGATTGGGGAAAAAACTAGAACTAAATTTTGTAATGACTTATTCTACAATGATGCCAATACCGATGAATGATTAAAAAGATCCATGTCACATTTACCCTCTCCAAGCTCTTGTAATATGGACAATCTCTATGGTAACTGTAAAACCATGGAACGGCTGGCTATAGTGTGTTAGCGCAACATTTCTGGACCTTCGAAAGAAAAGGTAGAGAAAGTGAACAATACCCAACATTTTTAAGATGAAGAGTACAAAAGGTCACACATAATGTATCATTAGTTGAAAAAGAAAACCAGAAACTTTTTCCTTCTGTACGGCAATGAATTTCCTCGGGGAACTATCTGTACATATGCAAATGATGAAATGCAGTTCTTACGGTATTACAGTACCAGTGTTTAATTTTAATCCATTCAGCCCCTAAAGGCAAAGGATTTCTACAGCTTGCTTCACTGTACTGTATGTGTAAACTAATGTAACCAACATACAGCAAGGCTCTGACCATATGTTTTTCCTTGTTTTCATGGGTACAAAATGCAAGAATCCAGACAAATCCAGAAATGTTCATACATTGTGTTAGAAGTCAATGGGATCTCAAAGGATTTTGTCGAATCCTTTCAAAAACAGACCTTTTTTAACAGTTGTGGCTCCAATAATAATAAAAGCAACGGCACCAGTGTGAATAGACCCTTCGTGTTAAAGATACATAAGGTGCATGCTTGAGGGCCCTATTACACAGAGCAATAATCGGCCAAATCTGACCTATATGGTTGATTATCGCTCAGTGTCTTTAGGTCCGGACCTAAAATCATTGTCATAGCTACATGTCATATTGGTGTGTAGTCAAAGGGTAATGATTTATAAACTGTTATACATTACCTCTCTATGCTCCGGGTCTTCTCTCTGCTTTCACTCCCGGTGTTGTGGCTGCAGCATCAGAGCAGCCTTTCAGAGCTGACAGCCCACTCAGCCAATAACTGGCCACGGTGGTCCTAGACAGTGACTGGCCTGTCAGCTTAGAAAGGCTGCTTTGAAGCTGCAGCCACAGCGCCGGGAGTGAAAGCAGAGGGCAGGAGAAGACCAGGAGCATGGAGAGGTAATGTATACCAGTTTAGGGCAAGGGCTGCACGGGCATCACTTATGATGTCCGTACAGCCCTTATTAACTAAACATAGAGCCGTGTAAAAAGCTCAGTAGACGTGTGCCAATCAGATCGATGCTCATTTACATATTGATTGGGCTGCCATCAGCCCGTCTAATAGTACCCTAAAGGGGTATCCAGCAATAAAAAATAATGGGCACTTTCTTCTAGAAACAAGATGACTTTTGTCTCTAGTTCAGGTGTGGTTTGCAATTAAGCTCTCTTCACTTTAATGGAGTTGCAAAACCTACACCCACTTTAACTTACAAAACTTAAACCCAAACTAGAGGCAGTGGCTGTTATATTTTTTTAACACCGGATAATGCCTTTAAACTAACTAGCTACCGGGGGGGGGGGGGGCAGGAGACATCTTCTCTGGACTTTGGAGTCTTTTCCATCCAACACCACTAACATTCTGCTTCTGACTAGAGTTGTTCGAACCTCGGGAAATCCTAGGTTCAATCAAACTCGAACATTCACGAACCTGCCGCATTTGATTACTGAAGCCTTCCCGGTCCGTGGGGAAGGTGGAGGCTGCCTGGGTACCGCCTGGATTTCTGGGATTCGGCCTATAACATACATTTTATTAGTACCCCTTAGTGTCTTCCTCACAGTATAAGTGACCACACACCAAACCGTGCCCTATACCTCTTCCAGCTGGTGGCTGCATCCTGAAGACACAAATGAACTCCCAGTTGAAGGCAGTGTTAGGGGCTAGAGATGAGCAAAGCAAATTCATTTTGCTTATGTTTTGTCTCAGGCTGCCGGCTCTGTGCAGAGGGAGGATACCGCCTGGGGACCACCTGTAAAATGTCTAGAAAATAGAGACGAGTAAATCAATCATCTAAACAAATCTAATCCCTTTGATTGATCAGCGATCCGTTCATCAAGCTGACGGCCTTTCAGCGCTGCTCTGCTCCCTGCTGCTTCACCCCAAGTGCTGGGGAACAGTTGCATCCAATACGGTTGGTTGCAACTTTGCATCCAGGTCGGTGGCTTGATGAACGGAGCGCTGATCAAACAAAGCGATTAGCTTTGTTTATATGAGCGATTTGCGCATCTGTACTGGAAAACATGGATTTGGCCATTGCTGTATCCACGTTTCCCAAGCATTTTCCGGGTGGTCCCATGGTGGTCAGTTGTTTGTGGCGCACACTAGTATGTATGGAACAACAGCCATAGTGTATACACACTGTATATACTACAGCTATTGTTCTATGCAGCCGCATAAAATAACTGATAGGTCTATTTTGTGCGGCCACTATTCAGCAAACAGCGGCCATACAAAATAGCCTGTGCAGACAATGTAAAGTACGGCTCCCGGACGTACTTTACGTTGTGACCTATAGCTAATTGGAGTGCGGGCATACCTGAATGTGCCCGCACTCCAATTGAAATGAAGTGATGTTCACCTGGCCGATACTGCAGTTTTCTGGCTTGGTTAACATCTGAGACATCGGCCGTTGTTTGGCACATCAAACACCCACCCTGTCAAACAACAGCCGATGTTTATATAGCGTCTGAACATGCCCTAAAGATGCCAACATAGCGATAGTATTTCTTTTGTTTTTTTTTAGTCCAGTTATTGTATATATTTGGTATAAAGAATTCTATGTAATAGGTATACTGTATTAATTTACTTTGCTGTAGGGCATCATATTTCAGATTGATTCCCAAGTGGGATTTTTACCATTGTGTTTGTGCATGTTGTTTATACTTAATAATTTATTTATCACATTTGGATACTTAATAATAGATGTGCGATTGATGGCAGATGTTTCACATGCTTCTTATTTACGTACACAATGCATTCTGGGAAAGATATGTACTCAGATAATACTAAACACTAACATGTCTAGAAACAATAAATCAATACATAAATAAGACAATCAATTGGTGGCGCTAGTTGTGTACAGAGCAAAGACACGTTTCAATTATGGTCCATTTTCTGAGCCCGTGTGCTGCACAACGCATCTATTGTTTGATGACACCGAGCCTAAAGCTCCATTTCAACTTTTGCCTTTTATAACAATAACATTAATTTAGTTGCCACCAAATCAATAACAATTATATTAGAATTCATAATTGGTGATGGGGCCTGCATTTAAAATAAGTGGTCACTAATAGTAATATTGATAACAAGGAATCAGGAAGGCAGGAAGATGAATGGTGTTAAACAACATGAAGGGAGGCCTGGATGCTTTTCTTGAAAAATATTGGAGTCAGGAAGAAATTCTCTCACAAGTATAAGAGCAATTAATGTCTGCGACATAAGAGTTTTTGCTTTCCTCTGGATGAACACAATAGGGTTATAGGTTGAAATTGATGAATCTTTAATTTTATTAACCATGTAACTATCTCTGCCTTCTGATTCCTCTGAAAGCCAAATTTTTCTAATACAACAATTAAAGAAGCATAGACGGCACTCACCATAGCGTATTTATAACGATCCGGCTTTATTAAGCATAGGGGATTGGAGCAGAGAGTAAGCAGGTAAAAGCGGTTTTGCGGCTCAGTACCGCTTTGACATCTCAAAAAAGGGCACTGAGCTGCGGAATTGCTGTTACCCACCTCTTCTTCCCCGCTACCCCTTATTCCTAATAAAGCTGGATTGTTATGAACATGCCATGGTGAGTGCCGTCTATACTTCTTTAATTGTTGTTTTCACGTGCTGCCTTCTTGGACTGAGCACCACTTAGTGATTGACCCAGAGGTTGGATAATGTTATCCTGTATATATAGAGACAGGTAGTGCCATCCTCTTTTTCTCTTCTGTCAGTGCAGCCTCTTGTTTTATGATTACTTTCTCTGACCTCTAGAATGTAACACCTCTGCTCATGTCAGTACTGCTCCACAGACCTCCATATACTGCTAAGCATTCGAGCTGAATTTTACTGGGTCATAAGCAGTCAACCTTTACGTAGTGATGGTGGCCCCTTCTAACGGAAGTTAGAAAACATTGCCCCCCCCCCATTAACTATTGCCAATCTGATTGTAAACTATTGGGAATCTCACCTGAACTTAGTTGCA
The DNA here is from genome assembly GCF_027789765.1 of Dendropsophus ebraccatus. Classification (NCBI taxonomy): domain Eukaryota; kingdom Metazoa; phylum Chordata; class Amphibia; order Anura; family Hylidae; genus Dendropsophus; species Dendropsophus ebraccatus. The sequence continues at coordinate 126,343,426 of NC_091460.1, read as the reverse complement.
TTGCGACTGCACCGGTATTTGCACCAGATTAAAATGAAAATCTTACTTTCCTGAATCCCCAACATATTTATCATTTCTTTAATCCAAAAACAATTGGTTTTCGTCATGGCATTTTTTTCAGAAAGGAAAAGCTGGTGGAAATATTCACATTTATACAGATTTATGAATTATGGGAATAGCAATGTCCTGAAAGTGTCACCCTTATCATTTTTAGAATTTCTAAAAGCTTCTGCTTTAGCTTTAGTCTTTTATATTTGCACAACTTAGCTGGTGACCTCTAGATTTATTAGAAAATTATGGTAATATATTGCGGTAAGGCATAATTTTTTTTGTTTTGCTTGAAATATCCTATGTAAAAACTGCTAAATTATAAATGAGTTTTAAACTTTTAAAAAATACTCATTGCTCCAAAATTACATGTGCATCAGAATTATATGCGGGAATTGCACCATATTGATAAATCAGTTGGGAAAGGCAATGTCAGGCAGGGGAAGCAAGAATGGAGGTGTTCTTCCAGCCTTGTCGATTGGAATGGAACTTGCATTATCAGGCTATGTTCACACTACGTAAAAGTACTTTTTGCGGGGTGGAACAATGCCTTATTTTTAGAGATGAGCAAACCTCGAGCATGCTCGAGTTGATCCGAACCCGAACTTTCGGCATTTGATTAGCGGTGGCTGCTGAAGTTGGATAAAGCCCTAAGGCTATGTGGAAAACACGGATATAGTCATTGGCTGTATCCATGTTTTCCAGACAACCTTAGAGCTTTATCCAAGTTCAGCAGCCCCGCTAATCAAATACCGAACGTTCGGGTTCGGATCTACTCGAACCCGAACCCGGTTCGCTCATCTCTACTTATTTTCAATGGGATCCCGGCCGAAGCGTGTACACATCGTATACACTCCGGCCGGGATCCGTGCGGCGCCGCAAATAACTGACATGTCAATTCACACAGTGAAGCGAGCGGCTCTAACTGCTCGATTTACTGTGTGCTATGGGAAGCTCTAGTTAAAGGCCCCCTATCTCATTCCTATCCCATTCCTTATGACCCCATATCTCACACATACTGCTAATTTCAGCACCTCTTTCTAACATGTACTGCTTCTTATGGCCCCCTCTCATTCTCATATACAGCTTCATAGGGCCCCCTTCTCTCACTCATACTGTTCCATATGGTCTCCCCTTCTCACAGACTGCCACTAAGGGCACCCTACTCTCATATATATTGTTTCCTATGCCCCCCTTCTCACATATACCACTACCTATGGCTCTACCTCTCATATAAACTGCTATTTTCATCCCCCTCTCTCATATATACCGCTACACAGACTGCTGCTCCTGCCACACAGAGACTGGTCTTCTTTACAGATTCCTCCCCACAATGCTTTACCTTATTACTCCCTCCTCCTTTATGTCCAATGTACCTGGAGGTACACCAGAAATGTCCTTGCAGCTACACTGTAAATTTTTTGTGCTGGTCTATTGGCTCTATTGGCAGCCTGAAAAGCCATGGGACCACATGCACATTACAGCAAACGTCCACAATTTCCAAGCAATTGTGGCACCTTTGCTGCAATTTCAGCACAATTTTGTTCAAATAGTGGCAAAATGCAGTAATGTACCTGTGGTCTCAAACCTGTTCTGGAGTTCCCATGCTTCACTGTTGGGATAATATTGGGAAAGTGACAAGAGTCTAGCCTACTTTCCTCCAGACACAATCCTTAGAATTTTGGCCAAAAAGCTCAATCTTGGATTTAATAGGCAAGTGAATCTTTTTTCTCACAGTCTAAGAGTCCTTTAGGTGATTTCCTTAAAACTCCAGGAAGGCTTTCATGTGTATTTTCCTGAGGATTGTCCACTCTGTGATAAAGTCCATTGGTTGAGTGCTGCAGTGTTGGCTGACCTTCTGGAAGTTTCTTCTATCTGCACACAGGATCTTTGGCGCCCAGCCAGAGTTACCATTGGTCTCTTGGTCACCTCTCTTACCAGGACCCTTCTTTTGCTATTACTTTGTTTGGTGGGGTGGCCAGCTCTAGGCTGCTCCAAAGTTATTCTATTAAGGATGTCAGGGAAGGACCAGAAGGTACAAGGACAGGTGAACCCTGACGCTGGCACCCACCCCACTGATACTACCTACTTGCCTCAGATGCCCTAGATGGCAAACGGACAACTGGACGGCAGTCCCTGTACTAGCTAAGGTGCAACACAAAACAAACAAGACAGACTAACACAACAAGAGAAGAGTCAGAATTCCGGGTCAATAACAATCGAGCGGCGAGGTACAAACACGAGTCCAGAGAGTAGTCAGAAAAGCAAGCCAGAGGGTCAGGTAACGGGAAAAGCAAGGTCAGGAATAAATGCGAGGTCAAGAAAACACTAGGGAAACTAGGCTCTATCGCAGGCAAGGACTGAGACACTGGGGAAGGAACTTATACAGCCAGGAGTCCCAGCCCTCAAAAAACATTGGAGCTGAGACTCCAGGCTAACACCAAGTGAAGCATACGACTTGAGCCTGCTGCTGTCAATCATATGCCTAACGCCGCTCAGCTGGGAAAGAGTGAGCCCCAGCCGCAGCTAGCAGTAGGCGTATCCAGCAGGCTGACTGCCAGGGACGCTGCCGACGCGCCCCTAGCAACCAGCCCTGCACCTAGGACGCCGTCGGCGTCTCCTGCTCTCAGCCGCGCGCACCCGATGAGCAGAGCCGGGAGCGAGGCCGGCCGTGACGTAACGACAGTGGGCCGGTCACTAGGGATGCCGGCGGCGCACCCCCAGCAACCGGCCCTGCACGTCACCAAGGACGCCAGCGGCTTTGCTCAGAGTCTGGCCGTGCGCTCCGGCAGAGCCAGGAGCCGAGCGCACGGCCCGGACCCTGACAGAACCCCCCCCTTAAGGAGGGGCCTCCGGAACCTCACAAGAGCTTCCAGGTTTGGTAGGATGTTCTTCATGAAATTTTTTAATCAACTCTGGGGCATGAAGATCCCGTGTAGTGACCCAAGTGCGCTCCTCTGGTCCGTACCCCTTCCAATGTACGAGATATTGTATGGTTCTACGGATTCTTCTAGAATCTAAATTCTTTCGACTTCATACTCTAGTTCGCCTTGAACCTCCACTGGAAGAGGAGGAGGACTGGTATTAGTGGAAGGAGTATATCTTTTAAGGAGGCACTTGTGAAACACAGGATGGACCTTCAAAGATTGAGGCAATTGCAACCTGAAAGACACAGGACTTATAATGTCTACAATGGGAAATGGACCAATATACCTTGGGGCGAGTTTGTACGAGGGGACTCGGAGACGCAGGTTTTTTGTAGACATCCACACTTTTTCCCCTACCGCGTATTGGGGACCAGGGCGGCGTTTCCGATTGGCATATAGAATTTGTTTTTCTTGGGAAACGGTTAGAGTCGCTAGACTCTCCGCCCAAACTGTGCACAGTTTCTTCGTGAGTTCATTAGGAGAAGAAAAGTGTGTTTCCTGATTTGGTACCGCAGAGAACCTAGGATGGTAGCCATAATTGCAGAAGAACGGAGTTAACTGCGTGGAAGCATTTACGTGATTGTTTAAGGCGAACTCTGCCATAGGTAGGTATTCTGACCATGTAAGCTGATTATCGGAAACAAAACACCTTAGATACTGCTCAAGGGATTGATTGGTCCGTTCTGTCTGACCGTTGGTTTCGGGGTGAAATGCTGAGGAAAAAGACAGTGATATATTTAACAGTTTACAGAAAGCTCTCCAGAATTTTGAAACGAATTGAAACCCTCGATCGGAAACTATATTGATAGGTATTCCGTGAAGACGAAGGATATGCCTAACAAACAACTTAGCGAGAGACTTGGCGGTGGGAAGTTTTTTCAAAGCGATAAAGTGACCCATTTTACTGAACCTATCAACCACCACCCAGATTACTGTCTTCCCTAGAGAGGGGGGAAGGTCAGTAATGAAATCCATAGACAGGTGAGACCATGGGCGACCAGGTAATGGTAGTGGTTGAAGGAACCCTTCAGGTAACGACCTTCTAGTTTTAGCCCGGGCACACATCTCACAGGACTTTACATATTCCCGTACGTCCCGCTGCCATGAGGGCCACCAGCAGGAACGAGACAGGAGGTAAGCAGTACCGGCGATACCAGGGTGGCCAGCAAGTGTAGACGCATGAACTTCATTCAAAACTGCTAATCTAAGGTGTACAGGGACGAACAGCTTTTCAGGGGGTACATTAGCAGGCGCATCATTTTGGGATCTCAAAATTTTTTCTTTTAAGTCAATGGATACACTGGCGATCACAATACCCGGGGTCAGAATATTTTTGGGTTCTTCCTCAGGCATATCATTAGTCCCAAAACTCCGAGATAGGGCGTCAGCCTTTACATTTTTGGACCCTGGACGGTATGTGACCACAAAATTGAACCTGGTGAAAAACAAGGCCCAACGCGCTTGACGTGGGTTCAACCTTTTAGCTTTGTCCAGATATAACAGGTTCTTATGATCAGTAAGAACCGTTATTTGGTGTTTAGCACCCTCCAGGAAATGTCTCCATTCCTCAAAAGCCCATTTGATGGCCAACAGTTCCCTATTACCAACGTCATAGTTGACCTCGGAGATGGAGAATTTCCTGGAGAAGTACGCCACAGGTCTAAGATTAGTATAAGGTTCCCTTCCTTGGGACAGAACCGCTCCGATCCCGAACTCTGACGCGTCTACTTCTACTACAAATGGTGAATCTAGGTCAGGATGCACCAGTACCGGTGCTGCGGAAAAACAATGTTTGAGCTGGGTGAAAGCTAGGTCTGCCTCTGTAGGCCAGGAGGTTGGATTCGCATCTTTTTTAGTTAATTCGGTTAAAGGCTTGACAATAAGCGAGAAATTGTGGATAAACTTCCTGTAGAAGTTTGCGAAACCCAGGAATCTTTGGATTTCTTTCAAGGTGGTGGGTTTTGCCCAGTTGAGTACTGCTGCATCCTTCTGGGGATCCATCTGTACAGATTCTGGAGTTAAGATATATCCTAAGAATCCAACCTCCTTAACCCCAAAAAGGCACTTAGATAATTTAGCACAAAGGGTATTCTCTCGGAGTCTAGATAAAACCTCGCGGACATGCTGAACATGGGACTCCCAATCAGGGGAATAATCAAGTATGTCATCCAGATAGATTACTACATATTGACCAAACAGATCACGGAAAAGATCATTTACAAATCTTTGGAAGACGGTGGGGGCGTTACTTAATCCGAAGGGCATTACCAGGTACTCAAAATGTCCCTCAGGCGTGTTAAATGCCGTCTTCCACTCGTCCCCTTCTCTGATCCGAATCAAATTGTAGGCGCCCCATAGGTCTATTTTAGAAAACCAGTGGGCACCTACCACCTGGTTCAAAAGATCCGGGATCAGGGGAAGGGGATGTTGATCTCTGATGGTGATCTTATTGAGTTCCCTGTAGTCAATACAAGGACGCAGACCACCATCTTTTTTCCCCACAAAAAAAAATCCAGCGCCCATGGGGGACACTGAAGGCCGTATATGACCCTTCCTCAGACTGTCCTGAACATACTGGCGCATCGACTCACGTTCCGGAGGAGACAAGTTAAAAATGCGGCCCTTGGGAAACTTGGCCCCGGGCACTAGGTCGATGGCACAGTCGTACGGACGGTGAGGAGGTAAGGCGTCAGCAACGGCCTCATTAAACACATCAGAAAAATCTGAAATAAAATCAGGAATAGGAGAATCAATCACAGTACACATTCTAGGATTAACTTGTAATAAATGAGTGTCACAGAAGCCACCCCATTGAACCAGCTCTGTAGACGTCCAATCGAACACCGGATTGTGTTGGCGCAACCACAGTAGACCCAGTATGATATCAGCGGCCAACTCATCCAATACAAAAAATGAGATCTCCTCACGATGAAGACACCCAACTTGCATTAGTATCTCCGGAGAGCGATATTTTACTGAACCGCCTCTCGACACCCGCCGACACCCGCCACTGTGAAAGGAGAACTGAGAGGTATCAATGTTAACCCTAATGAATCTATTACAGAGGTACGGACAAAATTCAGGGCGGCACCTGAATCCACCATGGCAGAACATGATATTACTGTATCATTGAACACCAGAGTAACCGGTAAACAAAAGTTATCAAACTGTCTAGGAGGTACCTGTGTGCCTGAGTGACCCTCCGGATTATCACTCAGGCACTGAAGTTTTCCGGCTTCCGAGCAGGCTTGGTGGGACAGTCTTTCAGGTAGTGCCCCGACTTTCCGCAGTAAAGACAGAGAGAATGCTCCATACGGAATTTTCTTCGGGCTGAGGCACTTCCCAGGATCATAGGTTCGTCGGAACTCGTAGGAGGGGAAAGCGACTCTGTCACCTTGGGGAACGGTTTAGGGAGCTGACTGACTCTCGGCTGTACTGTGGTCACCCCCATCTTCTCTCTCTTTCTTTCCCTGAGTCTTCGGTCAATACTAATAGCCAATGTCATATATGCACTGAGGGATTCAGGAGTGGGATGACTGACCATGGCATCCTTGATGGAATCCGTGAGACCCTGTCGGAACAGGGTCTTCAGAGGGGAATCCTGCCATCCAGTCAGGGCGCACCACTGGCGAAACTCCGAGCAGTACTCTTCCGCAGTGCGACGGCCCTGCTGGATGGACAATAGGTGGGACTCCGCTACTGCAACACGGTTTGGGTCATCGTAGATTTGACCCAGGGAGGAAAAGAATGTTTCCACCGAATTCCACTCAGGGGCATCAGGGGGAAGGGCTAAGGCCCAGTCCTGAGGGGAACCTTGAAGGAGGGACACAATTAGAGCAACTCTTTCAGCATCTGAAATAAACGGATTAAAACGGAAATATAAATAACAAGACTCCCGAAAGGTACGGAACTTGTCAGTACTTCCATTAAATCGATCAGGTAGTATCATTTTGGTTTTGTGCTTGACTACCTGGACAGGCGCTGTCTCTGGACTTTGTGTCACCGGGCGGGATGAGGTAGCCTGAGACAGATTGTCCACCCGATTAGACAATTGGGCTACCAATCCTGCCACACCTTTAAGCTGAGTGGTCAACTCGTCTAGACGGTCAGCGACCGAAGTATCGGTACTCATGCTGATCCGTCGAGAGTGACGTCGGTTATGGCCTGCAATAATGTCAGGGAAGGACCGGAAGGTACAAGGACAGGTGAACCCTGATGCTGGAACCCACCCCACTGATACTACCTACTTGCCTCAGATGCCCTAGATGGCAAACGGACAACTGGACGGCAGTCCCTGTACTAGCTAAGGTGCAACACAAAACAAACAAGACAGACTAACACAACAAGAGAAGAGTCAGAATTCCGGGTCAATAACAATCGAGCGGCGAGGTACAAACACGAGTCCAGAGAGTAGTCAGAAAAGCAAGCCAGAGGGTCAGGTAACGGGAAAAGCAAGGTCAGGAATAAATGCAAGGTCAAGAAAACACTAGGGAAACTAGGCTCTATCGCAGGCAAGGACTGAGACACTGGGGAAGGAACTTATACAGCCCGGAGTCCCAGCCCCCAAAAAACATTGGAGCTGAGACTCCAGGCTAACACCAAGTGAAGCATACGACTGGAGCCTGCTGCTGTCAGTCATATGCCTAACGCCGCTCAGCTGGGGAAGAGTGAGCCCCAGCCGCAGCTAGCAGTCGGCGTATCCAGCAGGCTGACTGCCAGGGACGCTGCCGACGCGCCCCTAGCAACCAGCCCTGCACCTAGGACGCCGTCGGCATCTCCTGCTCTCAGCCGCGCGCACCCAATGAGCAGAGCCGGGAGCGAGGCCGGCCGTGACGTAACGACAGTGGGCCGGTCACTAGGGACGCCGGCGGCGCGCCCCCAGCAACCGGCCCTGCACGTCACCAAGGACGCCAGCGGCTTTGCTCAGAGTCCGGCCGTGCGCTCCGGCAGAGCCAGGAGCCGAGCGCATGGCCCGGACCCTGACAAAGGAATTATGGTGGCCACTTGGGAGCTTTCAGTGCAGCAGAATTTCTTCGATCGTTTAGCGATTTTGAAGCAACTATTTGGTTTTTATAATGATCAGCGTTTAGACGAATAAAACATTAGAGAAATCGTTAGAATATTTGATAGAAAAATTGTTTTTGAAATTGTTTTTAAGATCGCGCTTAACCCTTTCAGGACCAAGGCAAATTTTATGAATATGACCTGTGTCGCTTTATTCATCAATAACTTGGGAATGCTTTTACCAATCCTTCTGATTCCAAGATTGTTTTTTTGTTACATATTCTACTTTATGTTAGTGGTAAATTTGAGTTGATAGCTTTAGAATTTTTTTGTGAATAACTCCAAAATGTTGTTAAAAATGTAAAAAAAAGGGCATTTTCTACATTTGAAAGTCTCTGCCAATAAGGAAAATAGTAATACTACATTCATTATTTATTAATTCATATCTATAACATGTCTACTTTATTTTAAAAGCATTTGGTGAACATGCTTTTACTTATTTGGGATGTTAGAGGCCGTAAATGTTTAGTAGCAATTTTCAAAATGTTCGTGAAAATTTCAAACTCAGAAATTCCTTAGGCACTAGTTCAGTTTTGGAGTATATTTTAGAGGCCTGTATACTAAAACCCCCCACAATTCAACCCATTTTGAAATCTTCACTCTTTCAAGTATTTAAATGTACATTCATTCAGTTATTTAACAATTTCTGCATTTCACAGGAATAACTGCAAAGTAAGAGTGAAAAGTTAAAATTTGCATTTTCTTTCCAGAGATTCCAATGTAATCCTATGTGTTTTTTACAAAACCAATTACCGTTACTGATCCACCAAAGCCAGCAATTGCCGATGCTGGACCCCCTTTGGGGGTCCAGTGGCAGTTACACTAAACTGTCAGCTATCAGCTGAAAGTTTAGTTGCAGCCTCCGGTCACTGTTTGTCTAAACAGTGAGCATCTGAAGCAGGTCAGTAAATTTACTGACTTTTGCTTGAAAGTGTTTTAAGTGACTCTGTACCCACAATCTGACTACCCCAAACCGCTTGTACCTTCGGATAGCTGCTTTTAATCCAAGATCTGTCCTGGGGTCCGATCGGCAGGGGATGCAGTTATTGTCATAAAAACAACTTTTAATCTTGCAGCACTGTGTCTAATGGCCAGAGCTTACATTTGTATATGCATTAGGCCGGCACACCCTCTCTGTCCTTCCTCCTCACCCTCCTCATCATTAGGAATGATCCAGGAACATTTACTGCTGTTTGAGCTTTGCACAGGTGTATTAACGATCCAGCCCATGTTCATTATACACACAGGTGGGGAATAGGAAGCAATCTGCCTGGAGCATTCCTAATGATGAGGAGGGTGAGGAGGAAGGACAGAGGGTGTGCCAGCCTAATGCATATACAAATGTAAGCCCCGGACGTTAGACACAGCGCTGCCGGATTAAAAGTTGTTTTTATGACAATAACTGCATCCCCTGCCGAACGGACCCCAGGACAAATCTTGGATTAAAAGCAGCTATCTGAAGGTACAAGTGGTTTGGGGGGGGTCAGATTGTGGGTACAGAGTCGCTTTAAGCCCATCTCACACATAGTTTGAATCTTTGAAAGACTATTTAAACTAAGCGATCTGCGAATTTTTAGTAAACGACCAATGATGATTTGAGAACATGTTGAAAGATCACAATAAACGATTTTTTACTCATCGCTTGATAGTTCGCTGTGTTTACACGAGCCGATTATCACCCAAATGCGATCGTTATTGCGAAAATGTAAACGATAATCGTTCCGTGTAAACGCACCATAAATCATGTTTAATCCACTGAGTATACTACAGGTGACTCTCGTTAAGGTGTATATGATCAGTAGGCAACCAGAGCTACAGTAAGCGTCCTAGTAAATCAATACTTATGTCCATGCAAAAGTTTTATCTTTTTAATGAATAAGCAGAAAATTTCTAAAATTCTGTTTTTTTACATTATGGGACATTATATGAAAAATGATGAGGAAAACTTTTATTTTATTTTATCAAAAGGCCGCAAAATAAAATGGGAAAAAAGAATATGAAGATATGCACAATATATTATATAGGAAATTAATAATATGTCAAGAATTTCATGGTATCTAAACTACAGTAGCATAAACAGGGGTGGGTTTCACTCATTACATTCAGCTATGATTTACACTACAAATATTGCAGAGTTTCAGAAAAATCATAGTTTTAAAGCCAACAGGGAACAGGGCTTCCAGTCACTAGTGCAGTCCCCTGGCAGCTTCTGCCGCCCCACTAGGCTTTGATGGATCTCTTCTTAGGGTGCCTTCACACACAGCGTATCCGCAATTCACATCGAATTTCGCTGCGGATACTTACCCATGCATTTCAATAGGCTGACATACTCGCAGTGGGATGACAATTCCGCTGCGAGTATGTCAGCCCATTAAAATACATGGGCAAGTATCCGCAGCAGATTTTGATGCGAATTTGCAGCGAAAGATGCCATTAACCCCCGCGGCCCAGGAGCATACATCACCTGCTTCAGGCTCCTGCTTGCTTCGGGATCTCCTGGCGGTCAGCCAATCAGTGCGCTGCCCTGCCACAGCCCATTGAAATGCATGGGCAAGTGTCAACAGCAGATTTTGTTGCAAATCGCACCCTTATACATAAACCTAGAAAAAACTGTTTTTCTAGCCCAGTGGGACAGAGAGGTGAGCTAGGACTGTCTTGGTGACTCGAAGCTCTGTTCCTGGATAGGTTTAATATTAAGATTTTTCTTAAATGCAACAGTGTTTCAGAGTAAATTATAGTTCATTGTAACTTGGGAGCCGGTCCCTGTTTCACACAGCCCATGGGTCTGGCATTATAGAACTCTAGGTCCCCTTTAAATAGCACGAAGAACATCCAGTAGACTGATACTTAGTGCAGGCAGTGTATAAAGTACTTGACAGATCAATTTCCCCTTTTTCTAGTGTCTAATGTAGCCAACAAGTTAAATAGAGTACAAGTAAATCAAAGATTGAAGGGAGTGGTGCTTGACATTTTAATTCTGCACATTTCACACAACCGCTTGATAAGTTAATTCCCGAACTTTGGTCTGTGATAAGAATGGAGTCAGACAAGTATCCATTACTTCACAAAAAAAAAAAAAATCCACATTATCTTAGCTGCTGTGGATTCCTGTAGATTTAGGAATAGCAAGTGGTCCGTAACCAATGACCAGTAACCATCATGTTAGAACGAAATTTCCTCAATTCTTACTAATCAAATCAAGATTGGTCATTTTTTTTCTACAGAGCTCACCTTCCACTTGACTTACAGTTTTCTCAATATTTGTCTCCATAAGAGGTCTATAAAATTTGGTTGGTTGTTTTTTGGGGGGTCTTTTCCATGCTCACCATGCAAAGCCTGAGGACCTGTCTATATCTGCTGGTAGTAGCAACTGTGTTTGGATATCTCCATTTTAGATTTTTTTAAATCTCTTGATACAGCAAGCCTCCTCTCATCTATAATCTCACAAGATTATAGATGAGGTGCAAAACTGAGTCTTTAATCTTCAGAGAACTGCACCATGGCCTTACTCCTTATTTCATAGACCAGCTTACATCTCCTACGGAGACATATTCAGGTTGTGCCCTTTCTATTTGGTTTCCCATTCAACTGAGGAGGATATTCCATGTACAGTTTTATTATGGTTTATTTGCCAGCATTTTATTGGAAGCGCTTTCTTAGATACTTCCAAATAGTTCACGTTGGCAAGATAGTAACTGCCATAAGGCTTACTTGGCTGTAATAGTTGTCCTATGGGATGTTAACGGGTTTATTGTAGACTAAACTGAGAAGTCAATTTGTTTTCATCCTCTCCAGGTGGGGCAGGATTCTTTTTTAATACTCTAGCAGCTCCCTACTTAAAACAAGCATTGTATGGAGCTACCAGAGGTGCCGTACACTGCATTGTAAGTGTATTACCATGCAGTCTGTGGCGCTTCTGACAGGTCTGTACGATGCTCACCTTAGAAGAGGAGTGCTGAGCTGCCAGAGTTTTCAAATGGTTTCCTGCCACGCATGGAATGGTAAGTATCTTTTAACAGGTATCAGAGTAGTCAGCTCTGCAGGTTTGACCTCTCAACAGCAAGATACTAGGGTGAGCTTTCTCCATTGGACAACGTTTGCTTCCACTTCTGATTCTGCACTCCTTAACGCCATCTGTCTTTTATTATGTGCTTTTAATCAGATTAGGAATCTCAGGGAGACCAGCTAAAGATAACACTGCTGGCTGCAGGTTAAAGTGCTCAATACAGTGAAATCCTAGGTGCATTGCTTCCTGGGAAACATGAATATGCAAAAAAAGAGCCAGTGGAGCCTCATTTAAGAGTCTCAAAATACAGGACTAGCCAGATATCCCTCCAGTACTTAATATGGTGGTTTCCCTACAGGAGCCACCCATGGCTGGGCCCTTCCTGGAGGGATATCTGGCTAGTCCTGTGTTTTGAGACTCTTAAATGAGGCTGCACAGGCTCTTTTTTTGTTTAATCCGATTAACGACAGCGGTTGTTTTTAAATAACGGCAATTATTTGTCATTAAATGGCGGCCATCCACTAAATTTCAGCAGCGTGTGAACATAGCCTTTCTGTATTTTTAATCCACTCCTGGTTTTGGTTGCAAAATACTGAGCAAAAATACTGTGTCAGATCATAGCCTTAAAGGGGAAATCCAGGCAAAATATTGTTATTGCCCAACAAAAGTTATTAAAATTACTAATAGACACTTATTATGGGAAATGCACCTATAGTGCATTTTTCCGGCACTTACTACAACATGGTGTGTTCAAGTCTCTGTAAAGTTGGTGATGTCACGTCACATCAACTGCCGCCTCCTGCTGCTCCAGTCTGTCCCACTGCTGCTGCAGGTGTCGGCAGTTTATGTGACGTGACGTTACCAACCTTACAGAGACCTGAACACACCATGCTGTAGTAAGTGCAGAGAAAATGCACTATAGGTGCATCTCCCATAATAAGTGTCTATTAGTAATTTTCATAACTTTTGTTGGGCATTAATATATCTTAAAATTATTTTGCTCGTACTTCCCCTTTTAAGTGAATCTGTCAGTTGCAATTCATGTTCCAAACTGCTGGCACTGTTAGATCAAATGAGACACATATTTTTATATTTTATATTTTTAGCTGTGTTTCCAAAAAATAGAAAAATGCATTTATTCTTTAGTATAAAGAGTCAAAGAGGCTTTTCCAAGTTCCTGAATAAATGCAAGCTTGAATGCTTACTCTTTCCCCCCCTCACTTTTTGATTGACAACCAGAAGCGGAGTCCCAAGCAGGTTCAGGTACGGGATGAAGAGAGGACACCATCTGCTATATATAGAGGGCACACTGATGCGAGCGAGCTCTTCACTCTAGGGTCCTGCATCAGTGTGCCTCTTCGGTTAGTGGGGTGGTTAGGTGGGTGGACACCGCAGGCCCAGGGTACATTTAATCCTCCAATGCACCCAAAACAAATAAAATTTTTCACTGTATTATTCTAGTGTCTAAAGTGTCACTGTCATTTACATTTTAATTGGGTTTATTAACCGAAAAATGCATTTTTATCATTGCATTTTTCTCTATGGAGAGGGGAGGGGTGGAGGGAGATGAGGCACCAAAACAGGACAACAAAGAGCTAATTTACAGCTACATCACCAGGCTATCTCCTCTGACAGTCAGCACTGACCTCTCTGACCTCTGAATAGAGGCTTTTATACAGCTCCTGCTGTGCAATCCTTTATTCTCTGCTCTCTGCTAATCTCCCTCCTTCCTCCTCCCCCCTCCCTTCTCCATAGAACAGACAAGGCCTGACTGATATAAAACAGTCGAGACTTCCTGATAATGTGCAGTGAATGAGAGAGAGGCGGGAGGGGGGGGGACCTGGGGAAAGTCTTTTTGAATGAAGATAATGGCATATTTGCCTAATAAACCCAATTACAAAGTTTCTTAAAATCGCCTGGACTGTTGATTTCTGGGGGAAAAAAATGAAACAACAGTGACACTTTAAAAAAATATTCCAATCTTTTTGACCTTGACACCTGTCCTAACTGGCAGGGAAGTAACCTCATATGTATGTGCTGCTGCTAGATTTGGCTAAGTAAATTAAAAATTTCATAGGAGCTGTGAACACAAAATATTTTGTACACCGAAACATGGATTTTATTTTACTGGAAATTAAAAAAAAAAATAAAGATAAATAATCACTAATGAAAACACAAGGGCTATTTATAAAGTTATAATGTAGGAACATAGAGGCATTCATAGAAGAGTTAGCTAAATGATCTTGAAGATTATAAACATAATCCATAAAGCAGGAACGCCATGACTGATTGCAATTTAATGTACTAATTTAGAAATGCGCCGTAACCGAGTTCCATTTTTATCTATATCATCAAAGCATATTTATGCAATCTGCTTACTATATTAATAAGATTTTATAACCAACTGTCATCTGTGTCATATAGGACATGGTTTCCAAATGAATGCTGTAAAAATATATTTCTTACATATATAGAATTGCGAATTATATGTCATTTGCTGTGCTATGTATTATAAAGATTAACGTATTGAAACCATCTGATTATGTCTGGCAGATCAACAAAAATTCCAGATTTTTTTTTTTTTTTGAGAATAAAGAAGAAGCTAAGGCCTTATTTACACGCCCCATAATTTACGAATCCATATTTCCGTATTTTAGGTAGTGCACATTGTTGTCTATTGGGCTATTCACACGATCAGTAGATTACAAAGACTCGGCTCCCTGGTATCCCGCTCAGCCAATCAGTGCACTGATTGGCTGAGCGGGGCACCAGTAGCCAGGAGCCTGAGAACCAAGCTGGAACGTGGCCTGGTAATGTATTAGGCTGGGTTCACACTACATTTTTGCAATCCATTTTTTCATCAGTTTTTTTGCAAAAAACGGCTGAAAAAAAATTTAGCCTTTGCGTGCATCTGTTTTGATCCATTTTTCCATTGACTTCCATTATTAAAAAAAACGGATCAAAACGGATCCATTTTATTAACGTACACAAAAACATAGTCAACCTCATTTTTATGTCCGTTAAACAAAACGGATCCGTTTTGATCCATTATTTTTTATTTTTTTTTAAATAATGGAAGTGTCATGAATGTTCCTGTTGGGACCTTGGTGCAGTCCTTGGTTCGTAAGATTTTGAACTTTTGTGTTAATTTATGTCTGAACCTGGTCTGAACACTGTCTTATTCCAGTACTTGCCGGGTGGTGATTAGCAGGATTCCACCACACCTGTATCCACCTGTTTAGTTCACTGGCAGGTTCAGAGTTAAGCTTTGTTGCTTTGGTTTCTCTGTGACTGAGGGATCTTCCATCCAGTCAGTTTCCTTGTTGTCAGCTGTGTATGCTCTGCAGTCAGGTGGCTGCTCCAATGGGATTCTGGACCGATCTCTGGGTTACTATAAGTCGTTCTCAGTATCCCAGTTTATTGCTGGTTATTTAGTATAGCTTTCCTGCATTCCAGCTCTATCTGCATTTATCTGTGTCTTGCCTCTGGTTTTCTGTCCCTTGCTTTGTATTCTGACCTTCCTGCTTGCCGCTTGCCCCTGACCTTATTGCCTGTTATTCGACTACGCTTTTGGATCCGATTTTGTACTTTTGCTGCCCGACCATTGTGACACGGATTGCTGACTATTCTTATTGTGTTTGTCTTGTCTTTTGTTTCACGTATCCAGGCCAGGGACCGCCGCCCAGTTGCTCGCTGCCATTTTAGGGCAGATAGTGGTAAGTAGGCAGGGACAGTGGGCGGGGCTGAGCTTAGGGCTCACTGTCTCTGTGTGTTTGGTCCTGACAGGAAATCAATGGAAAAGCGGATGCACACAAAGGCATACATTTTTTTTCATCAGTTTTTTTGCAAAAAACGGATTGCAAAAACGTAGTGTGAACCCAGCCTTAGCCGGACAGGGCTGGGTTAAGTGGGTCGGGGATTTGTATAGAACACAGAACACAGGAAATCCATTAAAAAAACAATATGTAAACCCATAGAAAATCACAGGAAACAGGATCGCAGCAGATTTAGTTGCGGAACTGGCAGTGTGAAATCCGCCGGGGATCCTATACGCATGAGGCTACCCCAAAGGGTTAAAAGTCCATGGCCACATGAAACCACCGCAACCAAGCCTAGTCATTCAGAGGTAGGGGCATAACACTTGAGTACAAGCTTTACAGAAGTGGATGATAAAAGCTGAAACGTACTTGTCTAGTTTTCCGCAGCTACTGCTACTATTACTAATAATCTAATTATATAATATTAATATATTTCAGACCACATTACAGACAACATTTCAAATAATTAATGTAAAAGGGTTTTATCTTGAGCCCACGCTAGTAAGAGCGGCTGTAAATTACAGCAAATAAAATGTGCTTCAGCTTTCTTCAAAATGTTCATTATTCTCCCACATTTTTGTGCCGGGAGATAAATTGCGCTGCTATTTTATATTTTAACTACATTTTAGAAAGGTATTATTCACATTATCATGCAAAGTACAAAAGCAAATATGCAAAAAGAAAAAAAAAACGGAAAGCTATGCGAGTTATAGCAGTCGGGGAGCTTTACATGGGCGATAATATAACAGCGTGTTTCCTTGCTATTTTTCCTGTATAAAACTTTCGGTTCCTGTTTATGTCTATTAAAAGAACTAATGGTATTTTTACAGCAGGTCAACAAAACCTTTCAAGTAAATGATACCCCTGGGTATATCTGTTTCTTAACCCTTTCACGACCAATAGGCATGATGCCTCAGTGCCCAGGTCGTTTTAGGACTTCAGCTTATGGGATCATAATCATCCCATTAGCTGAAGGCCATAGCTCTGCCCCCTCCCCTCTTTCCCCTTTCTCTTAGAAGCTTGTAACAGTGGCAGGGGAGAGAGGGAAGGTGGCAGAGCTCATGGGCGCATGCTGCACGCAGTAGCCTACCAGCCTTACCTCCCTCCCTTCCCCGCCGGGATCCAAAGCCAGGGAAAGGGAAGCCTGATGCTTCTGGTGTCCATGCTACTATCGGGGCCCTGCG
This sequence comes from Dendropsophus ebraccatus, assembly GCF_027789765.1. Taxonomy (NCBI): domain Eukaryota; kingdom Metazoa; phylum Chordata; class Amphibia; order Anura; family Hylidae; genus Dendropsophus; species Dendropsophus ebraccatus. The sequence goes on along the minus strand of NC_091460.1, from coordinate 126,326,379 downwards.
ATCACATCGCAGAGCCCCGATGGTACAGGACAGAGAATACTCCCTTTGTAGCAGGAGAATTCTCTGTCTTGAGCCCTATAGATTATACGGTCATGCTAAACGCAATATCTATAGGGTTAACTGTCAGCACTGGACCGGGACAGTTGCAGTGGGTCCCCAGCTAGGACCCACTGCTGATGACACAGGCACAGCTTCTGTGCCTGTGTCATCTCCCATCGTAAATTAACGTCACTGCAGCTTCGGGCATAGGCTGCAGTAATGTTTATTTACTGTGCAGTGGTGGGAGGGGGTTAAACTAAATAAAGGCAAAACCTACTATTTAGAAATAATACATATATTAAAACTAGATCCATTTATTGTCTTTTCTTCTTTCAGAAGTAATATGGCTACAGAGCTGTGTAATGGGAATAGCAGTATGTCAGTAGTATTGTCCGTTAGATTGTCGTACTGCCTAGGGTCTTCTGTTAAGACCCTCCAGACAATGCTGTGAAATGCAATTACTAGTTCAAGTATAAAATCTTAAAAGCGAAGATTCTGCAAGTAGTGAAAAATAATAACTAGCTTGGTCGCTCATAAGCACTCAAACCATGTACCAATTTTCAACTCAATATTCCCAGCCATCATTCTACCGAATCAACATACAAATAAGGTTTGCCATTGGTCTGTAAATGTGTTTAGCTACAAAGATGAAGATCTAAAACTCGGAAACTTCAAGAACTTGTTCTTATCTTACTTATGTTAACACAAAACAAACATTTGCAGAGCATATTGGCAGGCTTACTGATGTAACAAATTTCCACCTTGTTGACACCACAAGGGAGATTGATCAATAGTGTCCTTCACCTCCTGGAGATAAGCCGCTGCCACTAGCCTCTAGTAGTGTATTATTTCCCTCTTCCTATCGCAATAGACATGGCATGCTTGGCTGGCTATGTCTTTAGGAGTTGGAAACTAAGGCACAAAATGCAGCAAATTTTTTAAAATGATAAACATGGTACGATAAATTTGTCACAACCTACTAGACATATGTATTATATCATTATGGCAGCTAATGGCTATGTTCACACAACGTCAAAAAAAGATAAAAATTGTCTGTTTTTTCTATATAAAAAGACATCCATTATTGTTGCAATTCAATTGACTTCAATGCAATGCATTGAAGTAAACAGGATGACCGACATCCAATGCACACAATGTATAAAATGATGGACAAAATCTGCGTGGACGTCAAAATAATGATCAATGCAAAAAAACAAAATTCAGCAGCAGAAGAAGAAAAAAGAAGTTATGGGTGCAAGTCTCACCAAACCGGACCCAGGTTTGTATGGATAGTTCAAGAAGATGGAGGAGACCGCACTTCCAAAAATAGGAAAATCCACTTTATTCACACCAATGCAACGTTTCGGCTCTATGTGTGTACAGGGCCGTCTTACCCATTGGGCAGGGTAGGCGGCTGCCCGGGGGCCCTTGCGTCCTAGGGGGCCCCCTGCCCTCTGTGACCTGTATTTTTTGCTTTATAAGACGCACTTATAAAAGAGTGCGTCCTATAAAGCAAAGACGGCTTCCAAGCAGGGCCGAGCACCGCAAGGGAGCCGTCCCGCCCGCCCCCTGTATTGCCGCTCACTAAGCATATGCATAGTGAGCGGCCCTGAGCCACCCCCTCCGCCCGCCCCTTCTATCGCTTCTCAGCTGAGCCGATCAGAAGCCCAGGAAAGTGCAATGAGCAGCACTTTCCTGGGCTTCTGATCGGCTCAGCTAAGCGGCGATAGAAGGGGCCGGCAGTTCAGGAACTCACCCGTCCGCCGGCCCCAGCAGCTGATGTCTCCTGTCAGCGCGCTCCCGTCATCCTCCGGGCACAGGCAGCGGGGTACAGAGACGCTGCCTGTGTCCTGGATGTGTCATGCAGCCGGACACTTCCGGCACAAGCAGTCTCTCTGTACCCCGCTGCCTGTACCGGAGGATGACGGGAGTGCACTGACGGGAGACATCAGCTGCTGGGGCCGGCGGACGGGTGAGTAACTGGTTTGTTGTTTTGGGGGTCACTGGCTACTATGGGGGGCACTGGCTACTATAGGGGCACTGGCTACTATAGGGGGCACTGGCTACTATAGGGGGCACTGGCTACTATGGGGGGCACTGGCTACTATGGGTAGCACTGGCTACTATGGGGGGCATTGGCTACTATGGGGGCACTGGCTACTATGGGGAGCTCTGGCTACTATAGGGGCACTGGCTACTATAGGGGGCACTGGCTACTATGGGGGGCACTGGCTACTATGGGGAGCACTGGCTACTATGGGGGGCATTGGCTACTATGGGGGCACTGGCTACTATAGGGGCACTGGCTACTATAGGGGGCACTGGCTACTATGGGGGGCACTGGCTACTATGGGGAGCACTGGCTACTATAGGGGTATTGGCTACTATGGGGGGCACTGGCTACTATGGGGGCACTGGCTACTATGGGGGTACTGGCTACTATGGGGGGCATTGGCTACTATGGGGGGCATTGGCTACTATGGGGGGTACTGGCTACTATGGGGGGCATTGGCTACTATGGGGGGCATTGGCTACTATGGGGGGCACTGGCTACTATGGGGAGCTCTGGCTACTATAGGGGCACTGGCTACTATGGGGGGCACTGGCTACTATGGGGGGCACTGGCTACTATGGGGAGTACTGGCTACTATAGGGGCACTGGCTACTATAGGGGCACTGGCTACTATAGGGGGCACTGGCTACTATGGGGGGCACTGGCTACTATGGGGGCACTGGCTACTATGGGGGTACTGGCTACTATGGGGAGCACTGGCTACTATGGGGGGCATTGGCTACTATGGGGGCACTGGCTACTATGGGGAGCTCTGGCTACTATGGGGAGCTCTGGCTACTATAGATGCACTGGCTACTATAGGGGGCACTGGCTACTATGGGGGGCACTGGCTACTATGGGGAGCACTGGCTACTATGGGGGGCATTGGCTACTATGGGGGCACTGGCTACTATGGGGAGCTCTGGCTACTATGGGAAACACTGGCTACTATGGGGGGCACTGGCTACTATGGGGGGCACTGGCTACTATGGGGGGCACTGGCTACTATGGGGAGCACTGGCTACTATGGGGAGCACTGGCTACTATAGGGGTACTGGCTACTATGGGGGGCACTGGCTACTATGGGGTACTGGCTACTATAGGGGTACTGGCTACTATGGGGGGCACTGGCTACTATGGGGAGCACTGGCTACTATGGGGGGTACTGGCTACTATGGGGGGCACTGGCTACTATAGGGGTACTGGGTACTATAAGGGTACTGGCTACTATGGGGGGCACTGGCTACTATGGGGGGCACTGGCTACTATGGGGGGCACTGGCTACTATGGGGGTACTGGCTACTATGGGGGGCACTGGCTACTATGGGGGGTACTGGCTACTATGGGGGGCACTGGCTACTATGGGGGGTACTGGCTACTATGGGGGGTACTGGCTACTATGGGGGGCACTGGCTACTATGGGGGGTACTGGCTACTATGGGGGGCACTGGCTACTATGGGGGGTACTGGCTACTATGGGGGGCACTGGCTACTATAGGGGTACTGGGTACTATAAGGGTACTGGCTACTATGGGGGGCACTGGCTACTATAGGGGTACTGGCTACTATGGGGGGCACTGGCTACTATGGGGAGCACTGGCTACTATGGGGGGTACTGGCTACTATGGGGGGCACTGGCTACTATAGGGGTACTGGGTACTATAAGGGTACTGGCTACTATGGGGGGCACTGGCTACTATAGGGGTACTGGCTACTATGGGGGGCACTGGCTACTATGGGGGCACTGGCTACTATGGGGGTACTGGCTACTATGGGGGGCACTGGCTACTATGGGGGGTACTGGCTACTATGGGGGGCACTGGCTACTATGGGGGGTACTGGCTACTATGGGGGGCACTGGCTACTATGGGGGGCACAATATGGGGGAATTGGCTACTATGGGGCGCACTATATGCAAAGATGTGGGGGATTTGATGGCGGCGGTTGGGGGGGGGCCCAATTCGCACCTCTGCCCAGGGGCCCATAATGCTGTTAAGACGGCCCTGTGTGTGTAGCCTTTCTCAAGCAGTGATACAAAGCACTCCAATAGCATAGTATATATGCAAGTGTACATAATTACAGATCATTAATCAATCATGTGGAAAGAAGTATAAACATTGTGTATAATACGTGATCAATAATCAGGAAAAAGTGCATTCAAAAAAGTAATCATATAAAAGTAATCAGAGACCATACTCGCATGGTCATAAGTAGTGATCAACATAAATACAGTGCAGAAAACCAATATATATCATAATGAGGTGTCATTCACAGCTGTGTAATAAATACAGAAAAAAACAAGGATACATACATACAAAGCGCCAAAGCAGGGAATCCACATGGAGAGGACAGCGCCGGGAACGCTAGTGTCGTCCGCTGATGACGTCACACTCGGCTCTGCGTCCGGATCACGGCATACCGTATTACATGACAAGTGAATGTTTACTGGACCCAACTGGGCATGCGTGTGCCGCTGTCGGCTGGTGGCTGGCCGGCGCATGCGCCCGTGATCACGCCTATCACGCCTATCACATGACATTCACTTGTCATGTGATAGGGTATGCCGTGATCCGGACGCAGAGCCGAGTGTGACGTCATCAGCGGGCGACACTAGCGTTCCCGGCGCTGTCCTCTCCATGTGGATGCCCTGCTTTGGCGCTTTGTATGTATGTATCCTTGTTTTTTTCTGTATTTATTACACAGCTGTGAATGACACCTCATTATGATATATATTGGTTTTCTGCACTGTATTTATGTTGATCACTACTTATGACCATGCGAGTATGGTCTCTGATTACTTTTATATGATTACTTTTTTGAATGCACTTTTTCCTGATTATTGATCACGTATTATACACAATGTTTATACTTCTTTCCACTTGATTGATTAATGATCTGTAATTATGTACACTTGCATATATACTATGCTATTGGAGTGCTTTGTATCACTGCTTGAGAAAGGCTACACACATAGAGCCGAAACGTTGCATTGGTGTGAATAAAGTGGATTTTCCTTTCTTGGAAGTGCGGTCTCCTCCATCTTCTTAAAATAATGATCAATATTTAGTAAATTGGTATTTTGGTAGTTTGGCGTTTTTTGTAGATAGGTTTTGTATGATATATCAGCCTGTAGCTACATATAGACACACATATATATATATATATATATATATATATATATATATATATATATACACTAAAATATACAGATTATATTATTGAGTGATATAGCAGGTGCATCTTCCAAATGTGTATTTTTTTGGTTGTTTTGCACTATACACTGAGCACCTCTACTTCCTGTTACAGCTAAGGTTTTGTGAGGAACCTGCCCCTCCTACTTTCTAGCAAGTTCTGGAAAGAGCTGGAAAGTCTATACTACCTAAAGCAGTTCCCACTAAAGACTGTAGGTGTCACTGTTGCCTAATAGTTTGTGTAGTGTGTGTGTTGTGTAAGGCATGTAACCCATTCTAAACCTGCCAGTTACACTGGTACAGGAAAATACATTAAACAGTTTCACATAAGAACATGTTACCTTATAGGAACATACAATAAACCACTTGTGGACAGGTTTCATCCTAAGCCCAGCCGCAGGAATTGCGCTCTGGTATACTACACTTGCTAAAGGTGAAGATACTACTAGGGGTGGTACATAGCTTAGTTCTAGAATTCTAGATCCGTTTTAACTGTTTTCCAACTGTTAAATACTCTGCATTTGATTATATTTTATTTGTGTTACATATTAATGTAGTTATCTAAAAAAGTTTTTATTATTATTATTATCAGCAGGAAATTTGCATAATTGCAGTACGCAAAAAAGGAAACTGACAGTTCCCCTGTACACGTTGTCTTTAATATATGATGCATACAATATAACTGTCTTCTAGTCTTTACAATTTGATTAACATTGTAGGAATTTATTCTATATTTAACCTATCTGCTGTAATGTTGCTATTATATATAATTTATGCATTCAATAGGCTTGAATGTGTATGGGATTAATATTTCAATTCTTAGGAAATATAGACATGGGTAAATGGAATTAAAGTGTAAATGTCATTTAAAATATTTTTGCAGAAGTCAATACTACAAGCGATTTTAAGAAACTCTCTAATAGGTTTTATTAGGCAAAAAAAGCCTCTTTCTGTACTCAAAAAGCTTTTTTCCAGCAAACCTCCCCCCCCCCTCCCCTTTTTTTGATCTGTGGATTATCAGACAGTCATCTTCATTACAGAGAAGCAAGACAAGACGGGTTTTGCTGAGCCCATTATAACCTATAGAGGGGGAAGAAGCCAAGGGGAATGAGTGAGCACGGAGAGGAGAAAAGCAGCCCTGCAGTTTGGAGACTGTCTGGGCAAATAAAAAACACTGGATTCACAGGTCAAAAAGGTTAGTACTAGTCTGGGAACTTGATGCAAGAAGATTGCAGGATGTTGTGTTGTGCAGGGCCTTTTCTCCTCTCCCTGCTCACTTATCCCCCTCTGCCCCTTTCCTCCTCCGTAGAGCATAATAAACTCAGAAATCCCGCTTCTTGTGAAAGTGAGGGGGGGGGGGGCTGGAAAACAGCTTTTTGACTACAGAAGGAAACTCTTTTGCTTAATAAAACCTATTACAGATTTTCTTAAAATCGCCCAGATGACAATTGAAACTTATTGATTTCTGAAAAGTGACAATTAAATTACAGCTATTCTTTAAAGACATCTACAAGACAAAAGCACTTTGATAGTACATAAGGAGCCAAACTCAACATAAAACCAGATTATCTTTATGTTTCATCTAAAAAAAATACCATGGGACCATGTTAAAAAATAAAATCAACTCCTGGTGCCAGTCTAAGCCACAGAAAGGCATAAAACTATAATAAACGGTGAAATACAATAAATATCATGTCAGCAATCAATGAGTTCTTAAGGGACATTACAATGTTTCATGGCTGCCGGCATATTGACGACTATCCCCTTGGGGATAGAGCAGCTGCTGGGGTTGATATGGTTGTAGTTGCAGTCTTGTCATAAGCTAACAGATGGAGAACAGTGAAGTTCAATGAACTATGCTGTCAAGTGCCTGTCACACAGTACATCAGCTGCAAATATCCAACCTACAGGTTCCACACCAACAATGACATGTAATGGTTTGAATGGGTTCAGTGTACACCAGCGCGGAACAAGGTGAAAGTTTCTTCTACATAAACAATTCTTCGTATTTTTAATTTTATTATAGAGAAGGCAATGATTTGGGCAAATGAGAGCTTAAAGTGGTACTGTCAACCAAAAACAAACAAAACTTTTGACATATCACTGCGACATGTGAGATGGGGGGTTTGTCCTCCACCCATCTCCTGTGGGTGTTTTAAAGTCCAAAAGAGTCCATTGCTAGAGTAGGACCATCTCTCTGAGGGCACCTTGATGTGGTGACATGGCCCATTCTGTTTGATCAAATAGTTAGCCAAGAACGAGAGATGAGCAAATCGAATCTCACAAATTTTGATTCGCATCAAATCGGCCATTATATTCACTTTATAGCGATTCGCTTCACAAATTCACAAAACATAGCAGCCATAATTGTGGCCGCACATGTTAGCTTACAGAAATGTCTTTCGATGGGAACTAGGGATTATCCATAATCCATTATGCCTGTCCAATGCGTTGCAAACCCCTTTGTCATGTCAGCAACCCCCTTTACCCTCTATATAAGGTGATTGGCTTCCTGGAGGCGGCCAGTCGGCTGTGTATAGTGGAGAGCAGGTTACAGCAAGGAGAGAAATACAGAGAGATAGGGACAGAGAGGATAGGAGGGAGGATTGTGGGTGGTTTTCTGTGGGAGCAGTGAAACCATTGTCCAGTATACCAAGTAACTGGGTGACTGTTGTTCATTATACCAAGTCACTGAGTGCTGGGTGCATAATAAGAAGTCACAGTGAACACAGTTTCCATCTTAATACCTTACTGGGTGATCATTTACCAATGTCCACTGCTGTCCTCGGAGAAAATTGATATTACGCCGCTAATCCACCAACGTCCACTACTGTCCATGGCTGAATATTTGACAGGCTGATTGACATTTTTTTTTATTGAAATTTTCCAATTTTGACACTGTCACGGCAAAAGCTGTTGAAAAAAATTGCTACTCTGTAATAGCCCCATTATTGTAGCTACTATAGTCTGCCTGTTTCAATAAAAAATCGTTTGTATGCGATTTGCGAATATTGGCAGACTTCGCAAAACGAATTTCCGAGTGATTCGCTCAACTCTACTAAGAACCTCATTTTTTAAAAATCTTTAGAATAGGTTTTTATTGTGTATGTGTATTGAGTATGTGCAGTAAGTCCTGGCACTTGCAGGTTGCTGTTGCACTTTACTGTTGCTGTTGCACTTTACTGTTTATGTCAGTGCAACATGTCAAAAACAGTGTCAAAATGTTCAGGCTCTGCAACATTATCTGAACCCGAATGCTCAACATTTGATTCGCCGCGACTGCAGAATTTGGATGCCGCCCTAGGGAGTCCTGGAAAACATGGATACAGCCACAGGCCTCCAAAGTTGTCCGCATCACCACTACTTACCTCTGACCCCTGAATTGACCCCTTCACAAATAGCTATTCCAGTACTAGTACCAGCAGGTTTGCAGCCACCTAAAAAGTTTTGTGTGGGAAGATTACAAGCACGTTCCCAGAACGAATTATGTTCGCAATCCAAGGTTTCACTGTATACAGTATATCACGTTATTTAGCTGTGCGATTTTATGACCTCTATTACATTACAAACTAAAGTTGAGATAAAACCTTGAAATTCAAACAAAGTGGAAATATAGTAACAATTTGACATAAATGACTGTAGCAATGGTAGAAGGTGTGAATCTCTGCATCACTTTTACATCTAACAGTATAAATAACTTCCAGTTATCATTAAAGCTGCAGGAGAGAGGAAAACGCTCCCCGCTAATACATCCTTCAATTACCCCTTTTAAGTGATAATAAGAATAATTTACATTTTAGAGATGAAAATGTCACAAGCAACCTGCTGAAAGAGACATACCGACCAGCCTGATGACATTATATCTTCCTGATCACAGTAACTGTCTCACTTTCATATTAATAAAAGTAGTATGGAGGGCAGATTGTATCCAGCAGTAAATACTACAAACCTTTACTTACAGTTGTAACCGGCAGCAGATGTGGGCTCGCTGTGCTACCCAGCCGATTCGGCTTTGGGCCACACCAGGGAGCGGAGTCTAAATGCCCTCACCATTCCAGGACTCAGAAGCTGGACTTCTGCTGATAAAGGACACCAGCTCGCTCCACAAACATGGTCTTAATTAAAGGGGTAGTGCGGTGCTACACATTTATTCACTAAATAACACACATTATAAAACTTTGTATACTGTGTTATTTAAGTGAATGGCCCCCTTCCCAGTGTTCCCCCCACCCCCAGAAGTGTGGAGTATTATACTCACCGAATTACTGCCGACCCCGGCCGCCATCTTGGGAAGTAATCTTCAGGAGGCTGGCCGGACTGCTCCAGCCATCCCTTATGCTGGCCCCTTACAGCGCGTCATCAGCTACTCAGTCGCTATTGGCTGAGCAGCTGATGACGTGCCAGAGGGGGGCCGGCATGAGGGATGGCTGGAGCGGTCCGGCCGGCCTCCTTAAGATTATGTCATTGTCCCAAGATGGTGGTCGGGGTCGACAGTAATTCGGTGAGTACAATGCACCACACTTCCGGGGGTGGGGGGAACACCAGGAAGAGGGCCATTCACTTAAATAACACACATTACAAAGTTGTATAACTTTGTAATATGTGTTCTTTAGTGAATAAGGCTATGTTCACATTCCGTGAACACCCGGCCATTCCGTGAACCCAGACGGGTCACGGAACGGCAGGTCTCCGCCCGGATCATCCCGGCCAGATGATCTTTCTGGCCGTGGAGCTCTGATGCGGGCGCATCAGCGTGCGCCCGCATCAGAGCTTACCATAGCCTACAGTGAAGCAAGCGGCTGGAGCCGCTCGCTTCACTGTGTGAACTGACAGGTCTTTCTGCGGCCGGAATTCACTGAATTCCGGCAGCAGAAAACTGACATGTCAGTTTTTTCCGGCGCCACATGGGATCCCAGCCGGAGCGCATACGATGTGTGTACGCTCCGGCCGGGATCCCACTGAAAATAAGGCTATGTTCCACCCCTCAAAACTACGGCCGTAGTTCTGCGGCGAGAACTACGGTTGTAGTTTTATGTAGTGTGAACATAGCCTAAATGTGTAGCACCGCACTACCCCTTTAATTATCAGTAGCAGCTGGTCCTGGGGAAAAGACAGTGCTGGTGGTGCGAAGCACCAGGAGGACAGGCAAAAGTCAGTAGGCCAGGTCATCAACAGCAGAATCAGAAGAAAAACAGAGTCATAGTCAAACATAGTGATGAGCGAACATCCCGATGTTCTGTTTGAATCCCGAACACGAACAGTAAAAAAAAGTGATCGTGATCGGTTCATGGTCCTGTTAACCGAACAGTCACAAACAAATAACGAACATACAGTAGAAGCGTATGTTACGCATTATGTACGTTACGTGTTACGGTCTACTCACATGCGTACAGATTATCAGGTGCAAAGCATAAAGTACGCAGTTGCGTATGCATTTGCGTAGCGTTTCATTTGCATTCATTTGGTACAGATTGCGTATGTTTCGTTCTAGTTACTCACATACATACAGATTATCAGGCGCAAAGCATAAATTACACAGTTGCGTACATTCACAAGTTTGAATATGTTTGAAAATGATCGTTATAACCATCCCAATCATTGAACAAATTGTTCGTGATCAGCGAACACGAACAATTAGCGTAATGTTCGTACAAACATACGAACATTTTCGAACATATTCGCTCACGACTAGTCAAACACAGCTGGTGGGTCAGGGAGGGCAGATCAAAATACAGGTCAACAATTCAGGACAGCTACTCACGCAGGTGGGTAAACAAAGTCTGAGGGTCAGGCACAGGTCAGGATTAGAGATGAGCGCAACTCAAGCATGCTCTAGTATGATTATTCGAATACATGTTTGAATACATGTGTATGAAGAAGTTGGATGCAGCCTATATTTTCCAGGACTCCCTAGGGATGCATCCAGTATCTTCAGCAACCAGTATTCAAATACCAAACAGTCGGACACAAGCATGCTCAAGTTGCGCTCATCTCTTGTCAGGATACGTGAAAAGTTATGATATATGAAAAATACAGGAACAACACCTTCACTCAAAAACATAAGGAAGCAACAACACTCAAACAAGAAGGAATGGGCGAAGCAGCTATAAATAATTGTTGGAAAATTAGGATAGGTTGAGGAAAAACAGTACAGTGAAGAGAACTCTGGGGGATATTTACTAACAAATCTAAAAACACGATTTTGTCAAAGATGTTTTGACATAATTTCCAATCTAATGTGTTTAGTCAAATTTATGTAAATTGTCTAATAGCATAGTAAATGTGTCTTAAAAATAATGGTCTTTTAATTAGTGTAATAAATTCACCTGGTTCGGAGCAGACGTAGCGATGCGCCAATATATGCGACTTTTTAAAAAATTGAGCAGTTAATAAATTTAGCTAAGGGTACAAACCCACTTGACGTATTTGCTGCGTGAATCAGTCTTAAAAAATAAGCAGGCAAAACGCAGGTTGGCTTTATACAATTGTTCTGTGTTAAAATACGCAATTGCGTATTTTTGAAGCGTGAAGCTACATGCGTTTTTCGCACAGGTTGTTAACAACTGATGCTTTGCTAACAACAAGCTTCACGCTTCAAAAATACGCAATTGCGTATTTTAATGCAGAACAATTGTATAAAGCCAACCTGCGTTTTGCCTGCTTATTTTTAAGACTGATTCACGCAGCAAATACGTCAAGTGGGTTTGTACCCTAAAAAATAATTCTGGCGCACTTTCGATCTAACAACAAAAAATCTAATTCAAAAAGTCGCATCTAATTTGGATAGTCTTGTCTAAGAAAGCTTCATAAATTCATATTAGATTTATTTTGAGCGCAAACTAGATATATTAGACTAAAAACAGGCTCCATTAGTTTGATAAATGTCCCCCACTGTCTCTTCAACTTTAAAGGGGTACTCCAGGGGGGGGGGTATTTTTTGCTGGGACCCGCATCGCGGCGCTCCGGTGTCCGGTTCCCGGCCGCTTCCAGGTGTCTGACGCGGGCCCGAGACGTGATGTCTCAGGTCCGCTCAGCCACTTAGTGAAGGAGGCGGGATCCGTTTCAAGTCCACTTAGATCCCGCCTCTGTCACTGAGTGGCTGAGCGGACCTGAGATATATCGTCCCGGGCCCGCGTCAGACACCCGGAAGTGGCCGGGCACCGGAGCGCCGCGATGCGGGAACCGATGCTGGAACCGGGGAGGAGGTGGCCGAGGGAAAAGATGTCCACTCACCTCCCCGGTTCCAGCCCGGTCCCAGCAAAAAAGTGTCCCCCCCCTACTGGAGTACCTCTTTAACGCTGGCCCATCAACTTTAAGAAGGCAGGCGCTGGTGCCCTAGAGGACAATGGAGGAACGCAGTGATTGCTGGAAGCATGGAGTGCAGGCAGGGAAGAGGGAGTATCTAGAAAACACCTGCCGCCATAAATTACACAGGGGGTGCATTGGAGAAGCAGGCAGAACTGGACCATGATTTGATGAGCTGCAGAAGGAGAGCGGGCAGGACCAAGCCTCCAGAGGTGAGTGGAAGAACGATGATGAGAAACAGCATACATTGCAACACAATTAGAGATGAGCCAACCTCGAGCATGCTCGAGTCCATCCGAACTCGATCGTTCGGCATTTTATTAGCGGGGGCTGCTGAAGTTGGCTCGAGGTTCGTGCATCTCTAAACACAACCATTACTTCTATAGCTCCACCATCTTTCATAGTGCTGTACAGACCATACATAGATATTAATGCTTAATTTAAATAAATATACACAAGTATACAAAACTTTTACTGATGGGGTTTAGGGACAATTTAGGATAGTGGAGGACTTAGCACAATGCTCCTGTTTCTGCCAAAGCACTTCCATAGGGGAGCCAGCCAAAGAGCTCTTGTAATAGCCACTGGAATACTGGTAAAATGCTTAAATATAAGCCAGCCACAGTGCCATATAACAGTGTCAGCATAATGCTTATCTTGTGCCCAAATCAATTGCAAATGTTAATATTTAGAGGAGAACCTTAAAATTGTATACTATTTTTACAGCTTACTAATGTACCAGGTTTCAGTGCTTGTAGTAATCACAAATTTTTTCCTATCATTACTATGTAAACATATAAAAATTCTTCACAGCTTTTCCCAAGCCTTATTAAATATTGCGCATTAAAAGGGGGATAAATTAAAGTGTACATTGGCACAGTTTGCTAAAATAAAAAAAAATTTTAAAGCACATATTATTAAACTGATTTTTTTTTTACGACAAATTAAAAAACAAACCTTGAGAATGGGGGGGGGGGGGGCATATACATTTTTTGGGTTAGAAGTTAGCCCACGGTCGTGCCACTGCCGCTCTCACAGACATCTTCCCCATGCAAAACTCTTCCTGTGTTTAGAACTGGCATATGGTATTTCCTGTTCAGCCAATCAGCAGCTGTGACGGGACACTGCTGCAGCCACTGATTAGCTGAGTGGGCAATACCATGCCCCAACCCAAAGTACAGCAAGCACTGGGACAGCTCCATGAAAATTGCAGCAGGGTGGGAGCAAGGGATATATATGATTTTGTTTTTGTAAGCTTCTTCCTGGAATACCGTATTTTCTGGCTTATAAGGTGACTGGGCGCAGGCCCGCTTCTGCCATGAGGCAGACTGAGGCTTCTGCCTCAGGCGGCAGCTCTTGGGGTCCTGCAGGGGGCGGCAGAATCTTCTCTGCTGTCATTTTAGTGAAAGCTAAAATGACAGCAGTCCCGATCTTCTAACAGTGCTGAGTGCAGTGGTGTCCCCAGGCATTAAGATCCAGGGCCAGTGCCCCGAACAGGAAGTTCACTGCCCCGAATCTTTTGCCTAGGGAATCACTGTACTGCACTCTGCACTCCGTGGCTTGGTGCCACCGGGTCCTGTGCTGAGTGCTCAGCTCCCTCCAGTCTATTCAGAGGGGGGGGGGGGGAAGTGACGGAGGATTCAGCAGACCACCTGCTGAATGACAGTTATCTGTAGAGTATGTAGAGAGAGGGAGAGAGAGAAAGCCCCTGCGCTCCCTCTCTCTCCCCCCTCCCCCTCTCCTGTCACTGTGAGGAGAAGCTGCTCCCTTATCTGGACGCCGCGCTGAAGATGACCTCTGACCTCCCTCTCCTGCCGGGATCTCTGTGACTGCACCACCTCTGTAAGTATACAGCACACTATCACTGATATGAGGTGTAGTGTGATGTTCTGCAGCAGCTGAGGTGTAGTGGGATGTTCTGCAACGGCTGAGGTGTAGTGGGATGTTCTGCAGCAGCTGAGGTGTATGAAGAGGTTCTGCAGCAGCTGAGGTGTAGTGTGATGTTCTGCAGCAGCTGAGGTGTATGAAGAGGTTCTGCAGCAGCTGAGGTGTAGTGTGATGTTCTGCAGCAGCTGAGGTGTATGAAGAGGTTCTGCAGCAGCTGAGGTGTAGTGTGATGTTCTGCAGCAGCTGAGGTGTAGTGTGATGTTCTGCAGCAGCTGAGGTGTATGAAGAGGTTCTGCAGCAGCTGAGGTGTATGAAGAGGTTCTGCAGCAGCTGAGGTGTAGTGTGAGGTTCTGCAGCAGCTGAGGTGTATGATGAGGTTCTTCAGCAGCTGAGGTGTATGATGAGGTTCTGCAGCAGCTAAGGTGTATTATGAGGTTCTGCAGCAGCTGAGGTGTATGATGAGGTTCTGCAGCAGCTGAGGTGTAGTAGGATGAGGTTCTGCAGCAGCTGAGGTGTATGATGAGGTTCTGCAGCAGTTGAGGTGTATGATGAGGTTCTGCAGCAGCTGAGGTGTATGATGAGGTTCTGCAGCAGCTAAGGTGTATTATGAGGTTCTGCAGCAGCTGAGGTGTATGATGAGGTTCTGCAGCAGCTGAGGTTTATGATGAGAGTCTGCAGAACATCATAATACATAATGAGAAAATAATAAAATTACAAATAGCTGAGGTATCGACGTGAGAATACGTGAGAAAAGTTCCTACACAAATTATACTAGTATCGGGGGAGGGGGGGCGCCATTTTAATTTTCGCCTCAGGCAGCAAAAAAGCTAGAATCGGCCCTGACTGGGCGTTTAAGACGACCCCTGACTTTCAAGAAGATTGTCAGGAATTCGCTTTATGCGCTGGAAAATTTTTATTCCTGTCTGACCGTTCCCAGCAGCCAGGGCCGATTCTGGCTTCCCTGCCGCCTGAGGCAAACCTCAGGTGGCCGCCCCCTCACTGGCAATCCCCCCCCCCCCCCCCCCCCGCGCACGTCCGTAACAACCCGAATACCGCCGCCAACACCGCCATCCGCCAACCCCCCAGCTGACCACATTCACCCCCCGCCGTCCCGAACGCCGCCCTGAACGCCTGAACGCGACCTCTGCCGACCCCTGGCACTCACCACAGCCTCGAGGAAGATGAGAGCTGCTGGGTGACGTCACTGGAGCCCGGCGGGACATGGGGGACATCCGTGAGTGTGGGCGGCTGGACGGCTGCTGTGGGACATGTGAGCGGCTGCGGGGCTGCTTTCATATTAGTTAAGTGAAACTTAACTAAAATGACAGCAGGGTGAACATTTTGCCGCCCCCTGCAGGACCGCAGAATCTGTCACCTGAGGCGGAATGCTCAATCCGCCTCATGGCAGAAGCGGGCCTGCCAGCAGCCACTAGTATTCCGTCCCGTTCCAAACACAGGCAGTGTGACGTACACTGCCTGCGCTGGAGGTTTTCTATGGGAATTTGCTGCTGCTCTGGACAGTTTCTGTCTCGGACAGAGATGGCAGCAGAGAGCACTGTGTAAGACTGAAGACCATTTCCTGCAGGACATACAGCAGCTGATAAGTATGGGAAGACTTGAGATTTTCTAAATAGAAGTAAATTACAGATCTATATAAATTTCTGAAACCAGTTTATTTGAAAGAAAACGATTTTCGCAGGAAATCGCTGTTCTGATCCGCATGCATAAAAAAGAATACAGTGAAATGTATATAAAGTTAATTATGAGAATATATTTAAAGGAGACCTGTCACCCCCCCCAAGGGACTCGGTGGGATGAGGTACGTATAAGGGGATCTAACTGGGGGTCGGGAGCCTTTCACCCCGGAACGGGGGGTGACAGGTCCTCTTTAAAGCATTACATTCTGCAAGTTATCTTTTGCGTTGCTGTTGTTTTCATGCGCAATGTGCTATAGTGTGGAATAAAAGAGTGTAAATTAAAGCCAATAGTTGTTACAGTACTAAAATCTGGATATGATGTGACAGTAGTTGTATTACTGGGTTTCTCTTTCTAATTAAATTGTAGCACATGAGTGTGGGCTCCATTACTGGCAACTATGGAAGCTGAAATGAGTGTATAATGTGATGAAGAGTGGCGTTGGAGTATTTCAATGAGCCGTCCTGCTGTTGCTCCACCGCAGCCAGTGACTTGTCACCTTCCCGAGTACAAGCAATTAACTATCCTGTCCTTTCGCATTTGTATCACTAGTAATGAATGGCCATGGTTATTGACTTCATTTAGGTTTCTGAGATGAACTATACATGCCACCTGAGACCTATGCGCTCAAATTAGTCTAAATACAATGAGAATTTCATAAATGTGTTTGAAATAGGAGAATACACTGTAATGGAAAGCCAAATATTTGGCTGATAAATGGGTATTACACGGAGAGATAATCTGCTGAATCAGCATGTAAGGGTGCTTTTACATAGACAGATTTATCTGTCAGACTTTTGAAGAAAAGGCCAGGAATGCATGTGTCAGGTAGGGGTCTGGGAAGACAACAGCCCTGCAACTGGCACCCGCCCCAGCTGGCCCTACCTACTTAACTATGGTAACTGCGGACAACTGGGCGACGTTCCCTATGCTGTAACAAGTGCAACACGAAACAAGACAAGACGAACTCACGCAATAATAGAATAGTCAGTGGTCAGAGTCGGCAACAAACGGGCGGCAAAGGTACAAAATCAGAATCCAAAGGCGAGGTCGAGGTCACGAAATCGGCCCTGCCTGTAGTGAAGGACGACGTCGGCATCTCTGACAGAGGAGTCGCACGTGTGGTCCGCTTCCTAACAGCATGTGAGAAGAGAAGACATCTCAGTCTTTCCTTTATAACCTGTTTCCTGTTTGTAGTCTGTTCCTGGCTTTGGCTTAAAAAATCTGTCAGATACATCTGTATCAGTCAGATACATCTCTCTGTGTAAAGGTACCCCAATAAAGACAGCGATCAGCCAGCCACCAGTTGCTCATCCCTACATGTAATAGTGATGCATGGCCGGGGCTTATGAATGTGTAGAAAAAAATAATAAACATTATACCTACCTGTCCACGTTCCCCGGTGTTCTTCTCGCCTCTTCCCTCTTTCTGTTCCCAGCTGGAACTTCTCAGTGGGTCAGTGCACTGCAGTGACAGGCAGGTTGACGGGACAACGCCGCAGCTAGTGATTGGCTCAGTGGCCTGTCACTTCAGAGACCGGCAGTGGCTATAGGGAGCAGGCAGAAGCTAGAAGAAAACTGGGAGTGTTGAGAGGTATGTACAATATACATGTACGATATATAAAGCCGTTTATATAGCACTGATCTAGGAGATCTCCTAGATCAGTGCTTGCTTATCTGGAATATCGGGCTGTGTAATACGGCCCTTAGGATCCAAAAAGATTGCAGGTACAAACCTCAAGAAATACTATGAATCCCTCCACCCCCAAAAAAATCTACAGAAGACAGCATAGCTATAAAATAAGTTTTGTTCAAGGGTCCCCCTGTTAACATATGCTGAGCTTTACTATAGCTAACATTCTGGACTTTAACAGCTTACAGCTTCTCTACAGCTCTCCTTGACTGTCTGTGTAGAGAGCGATGCGTGAATCGGGCCGAGGTTTGGGTTTGTAAGAACCTGAACTGTGAGCATTTGAATCCCACTGTCTTCCCATTCTGTAGGGAAGGTGGACACAGCCCGAGTCCCGCCTGGAAAATATGCATACAGCCTAGGCCAACCTTGCCCGGTAGGCTCATCTCTATCTCTGTGTACTGCATATACATGTCCAGGGCAGTTTCTAGGCCATTTTGGCAACAGGGCGACTGTGAAAAAAGCGCCCCCCTCCCCCCCCCCTACACCTCCTCTGGAGCAGGTGCAGGTCCCACTGAATTTACTAAAGCTGGGTTTACGCTCCATTTTTGCACTTGTGTGCATTTATTTTGATTCGTTTTTCCACTGACTTCCATTATTTTAAAAAACGCATCTGCTTTTTTAATGTACACAAAAATGTGGTAGACTGAATTTTTGTGTACATTAAAAAAGGATGCGTTCTGAGATGATTGACAGGAAAAGAGGCTTCTAAGTGATCTCTTTTCCTGTCAGTCATCCTGCAGAGCTCTCTGACAGGCAGAAAGTAGTGACTAGCCACAGCCCAGATGACTAATCACAGCCCAGATTACTAGTCACAGCCCGGATGACTAGTCACAGCCCGGATGACTAGTCACAGCCCAGATGACTAGTTCCCGGCTCTTTGCTTGTTTCATGCGCCAAAATAATAGACTTAATTTCAGCAGCTAAATGTTCTACAGAAGACAGAGAACACATGGTAAGGGAGCGTTCTGGCATCTTCCGGGCACCGCTAGTAGCGTTACCGGGACTAAGTGATTGGTTTGCTTTATCTTTTACAAGTCTATGGCACTATACATTCTTCCAGCAGAATCCTCGTAGTATGATTTTCAATGGGGTTACATATCCGCAGCAGAATTTACATCCTGCTGCAAGTATGTAACCCGGCTCCTTTAACCCACCCACCCCCACCAGCCAGCATATATTACCTGCTCAGTGCCACTGCTGCATGTGAGGCTCCCGTCAGTCCTGCTTAGCCAATCAGTGACTGCAGCGCGGCCGTGCACTGAGTGGGACCGACCAAAGTAATGTATGCTGCGGGCAGTAGGGGTTGAGTTACAGGGGTTCTGCTGTGGATTTGTAACCCTATTAAAAATCACACTACCAAACTCAGTTCTCTCATCTCTAGTATATATACAGACAGATCAATAGATATGTACTTACATACATTTATACATATATATATATATATATATATATATATATATATATATATACATATATACACACACACACACACTAGTATACTACACAGTATGGACATCACACATACATAGAATATTAGCATCACACTATACATACTATAGGACATCACACATACATAGAATATTAGCATCACACTATACATACTATAGGACATCACACATACATAGAATATTAGCATCACACTATACATATTATAGGACATCACACATACATAGCATATCAGCATCACACTAAACGTACCATAGGACATCACACATAGCATATCAGCATCACACTATACGTACCATAGGACATCACACTATACGTACCATAGGACATCACACTATACGTACCATAGGACATCACATATGCCTTTCACATTGAACTACTAACTTTTTGTAGCTGGGTGCAGTCTAGGAAGGGTTAAATCATCAGGCAGAGGTCCTATGCCACTAACCCTCCCCCACCCCCCTCCTGGCTGAAGCTGCAGACGCTCCTGAGCTGAGGTGGAAAGGATGAGGAAGGTGAGAAAGTATAGACTGTGGGGTATAAAGCTGCCCATCACCCCCCCCCCCCACAATTACATACACCCCAACACTGCTGATCCCCCTCAGTGACCCCCTCTCCCCCTGCAGACAGCGGCACTTATACAGACTCTCTCCTCAGCTGTGTGCAGGCCGGGTCAGGGGAGGAGACGCCTCACATAGGAGCTGCTGCCTGTGCTGGATGCTCTGCAGAGCTGCAGGGGGAACGTGGGGAAGACCTGCTGCCTCCTCTATCCTCTTCCCTGTACACAGGCCACAAAGGAGCCCCCAGGAGCCAGGTGCTGTGTGTGGGGGCGCTCTGAAGTCCGAGCCTGCTGCCTGTGTGCAGAATGTCACTGCTGCTGAGTGAGGTAGGGAGGGCGCCCCCTAGCTGTCAGCGCCCCGTGCAGTGGCCCGGCCTGCCCGGTGCTAGAAACGGCCCTGTACATGTCCTTACCACACTGTAGACCAACGTCTTAGTACAATGACAGCCCTAACTGACTAATACCCATGATAGCATTAAGGTCCTCTCTCACAATATGCAAAAGAGGGGCTGGAGGGATCCTGCAGGGTTATGGCTGCCAGGGACAGGACTGTGAAGAGGGCAACAACAGCAGCTCTGACAGTGAGTGATTATTGTCAGTGTGTCTGTCAGGCTGCTGGAAGTGCCCCAACAGTGATTAGGGGCCCATTTGTTCGATCCCCTATTAGTGCTGTTTTGGGGTCACTTCCACACTCCAAGCTATATATTCTAATATCCCACAAAGCATCCAGTGTATAATGCATCAAGGACCCTCCAAGAACAACAGCTGCAAACACTACAACTCCCAGCATTTACTGCAGTCTGCAGATCTCAGGATGTGCTGGGATTTGAAGTACTAATGAGCAGACAACTCAAGGGGATGAAACTACAACTCCCAGCATTCTCTGAGAGCTTCAAAATGTAAGCATTCTGAGAGTTGCAGTTATTGTTGTTCCAGGAGTTGTGGTCACAAATACATCAGTCCAAGATGGGGCAAGGTCAGCATGTCACTTCTGACGGGTTCTTTATTTGGCTGCCCCCCCCCCCCCCCCCCCCCATGATCAGTTCTCTTGGTTGGCCACAGGTACTCCAGTCCCATACTAGGACCTGCACAGACTGCAGTACAGTGGTCCCTGGCATCTGTGCTGTAGGGCTCTCCCGAGAAACCAGGACACATACCGGATACCCGAGTGTACATATGTTTGTGCCATTTATTGTCAAACTACTGTGTTTTCTCTTTTTAAATCATAATGACAACCAAAAACATCCAAATGACCCTGATCAAAAAAAGTTGACATACCTCAGTTCTTAATACTGTGTATTGCCCCCACTAATACTGTGTATTGCCCCCTCTAAAAGCAATGACAGCTTAAAGTCTTTTGTGGTAGCTGTGGCTCTTTATTTTCTCTAATGCTAAAGATGTCCATTCTTCCTGACAAAAAGCCTCCAGTTTCTGTAAATTCCTGGGCTGTCTTGCATAAATTGCGTGCTTGAGATCTCCCCAGAGTGGCTCAATAATATTAAGGTCAGGAAACTGAGACGGCCACTCCAGAACCTTCACTTTGTTCTGATATCCAAGAAATTGATGATGCCAGTCAGCAGTGTTCAAACTGTGATTAGCAAATGGAAAATCAGGGGTTCTGTAGAAACCAAACTGCAGTCAGCTACACCAACAAAATTTTGGCCACAACTGACAAGAAAATGGTTTGTGATGCAAAGAAAAACCCACAACTAACATCAGCTGAAATACAGGACTCTCTGAAAATTAGTATTGTGGCTGTTTCAAGATGCACAATAAGGAGGCACTTGAAGAAAAATGGGCTGCATGGCCAAGTCGCCAGAAGAAAGACATCACTGTGCAAATGCCACAAAGTATCTCATCTACAATATGCCAAACAGCACAGAGACAAGCCTCAAAATTTCTGGAACAAGGTAATTTTGAGTGAAGAGACCAAAATAAACTTTTTGGTAACAGTATGGTGGTATTAGTCATTACGTGGTGGTATTGATAGTAGTCATGGTGTGATAGAATTTTCTTGTCTTTTGTATACTGGTATTATTGGTAATACTGGTCTTGGTACACTGGATTTGCCAACCATAAACTGCTGTTTGGAAACACAGTATGGCTCAGAAGGAATTAAGCTTCATTTTTAGTAGAGATTATGGAGAATGTTTTTGAGACACCATGTGCATTTGCAATACCACTATAGTATGAATATGTTGGAACCACTCAAAAGATCCAATTTTGGCACTAAAAATATTAATTGTTCTTAATATTTTAATTCATCTCAAAATTACAGACTTAGACTCTCTCAGGCTTATTATATTCTGCTCATAACTCATAACTTCCTGTGTTCTACATTGATTTAGTTGTTACTAGAGACAGATTTTCTTTAGCAACAGGCAATGAACATCAAATTGCAGAGAAAGGAGAATCTGAGTGGCCAACAGTTTAGAGATATTTTTTTTGGGTTGGGAATCATTTGTTGTATATTAAGTAATTTAGAAATATGTTAGGAATCACACAGGCTATGAAATGCAGGAAGGTTGGATGAAACAACAGTGTCCATTTAATATTTTAACAACACTCCACTTGAGTGACTGAGAGAGTTGACATATAATCACTTAAGTATGGTGATTTCTATTAAGAGGCTGAAGAAAGAATTTCACTGTTTAAATCCAGTGAATGATGAATAACCTGTATGGCACTTCAACAAGTACTACATGATGCCTACTTCATTAAAGCAATTAAACGAGTTAAAAGACCAAATAGATTGCAAAATCTACACTACATGTTTCCATAGTTATAGAGGAGGTGATGAAAGAATAATCAACTCCCACATCATTAATTACAAGAAAAATGCTAATTAACCCCTTGGATTTTCTCAGATGGTGTTTAAGTAGCGTCAGCATTTATTTATTAATGCCACTAGAAATAACAGGGAAAGCTTGTACAATGGGTTGCTTATTGCAATCAGTTCTGTTATAAGTAATATAAAACTGAAAGAATATTTCTTATTAATTGGTTGGTATAGGTAAATGTTATTCTAAGAAAAGTTTTAGAAAACTATCACACTGTGGGAGATTTATTACTACAAGAGCAGTGAAGGCAGTGTGCGCCCAGCTGGTAAATGTCCAATAGTCTTAAATCAACAGCAGCAACTTCATCAATATAAGGTGCAATAATACCGACTCCTCCCGCGGAAGCCGGTGGGGTGAAACGTATGTCGAGGTCTGAGCTGGGGTCCCCTTATTTCGCGGTATACAATAAGGGCAGCATTTTCATTTATTTGGAGCTTACATGCTCCTATTATTATACTCTGCAGTTAATGGGCATGTATATTTTGATGAGGGCTTGTGGGTATCTGGTGGCAATAATATATATATATATATATATATATATATATATATATAGATATATATAGATGATAGATTACATGTAATATGTGTGTGTTGCCACTATATATCTGTATGTTTACAAAATAATTTTTTTTTAAATAGCTGCTATACAGTATATTTTTTGTGAATTCATATCTGCTTATCCACCATATCTTATTATTGCACCTTATATTGATGAAGATGCTGCTGCTAACATGATGTAACCATTATCATGATAAGGAATGGAAGGGACCCACTTTTATGTTTTTAGGGGTGTTTTTAATCATGTTTCAAGATGTGCACAATAAAGATTTTTATTTATTATCATTCTTACTTTGTATTTTTTTTGGGGGGGGGGTTGTAGTTGTTCATCTTTACATTAATAGACCAGTGCTGATGCCGATGCCGCAACCCTTTTTTGAACTGCGTTCTATTTTTTTGAACCCCGGCCCGGTTCCTGCACACATCGTCAGTCTATTACCGGTCACCGGCTTGGCCTAAAGCACTGGAGGTGGGCCCACCCACGCCCAGTGTGACGATACGCCTTCCCTCTCTGACACGGCTCTATTGATTATAACCTGGCCGCAGTTCAAAAAAAAGACAGCAGCACCGGCATCCCCACGCCGGCTTTAACTATTCCAAATTCTCTATATTTCTGTCCTTGTAAGAGCCAAAGTACAGAAGGTTCACATATTATATTTGTGCACACTGTTTGAGGATCACTTATTCAATCCCTTTATGTTCAGGATTTTTTTTTTTTTTACAGAGGAGGCGTAGCTAGAGGGTTGCATGCTTTTTTTGATGAATTTATTCATGAAAATTGCTCTTTTTTGGCCCATGAGGTCCAAATTACTTTGCATTATCTGGGTTCACACTACGTATATTTCAGTCAGTATTGTGGTCCTCATATTGCAACCAAAACCAGGAGTGGATTAAAAACACAGAAAGGATCTGTTCACACAGTGTTGAAATATAGTGGATGGCCGCCATATAACGGTAAATAACGGCCATTATTTCAATATAACAGCCGTTGTTTTAAAATAACAGCAAATATTTGACATTAAATGGAGGCCATCCACTCAATTTCAACATTGTGTGAACAGAGCCTTTCTGTGTTTTCAATCCACTCCTGGTTTTGGTTGCAATATGAGGACCACAATACTGACTGAAATATACGTAGTGTGAACCCAGCTAAGTTACTAAATCTGGACAGGGATTTACTAACCAGCATGCACCAAGATAGTAAATGACACTCAAAATGTTATGACTGTGCCTGTTGGGACATTGGCTCCTCGACTCGTAAGGTGCGACCACCCAAACTATGCTTTTGGCCATGAATCTGTGTTTCTCTGCCTGGATAGCTTTGTTCAGCTTAGTTCTGTTCAGCTTGATCCAGCATTTTGTCCTGCATTTAGTGTATTTTTAGTATCATGACCTTTTTGCCTGTTTCTGACTACCCGTTATCTATCTGACTTTGTACCTCACTGCAGAGGTGTAGCTAGGGTCTCCTGCACCCGGGGCAAAGATTAAATTTTGCGCCCCACCCCCACCCCGCCCTCCCTGTGGGCACAGTAAGCACAGGGGGGCCCATGACGTCCTTTCTCTGCTGGTATATAACATACACAGTATATGTTTTTTTTATTTTAATGAAGTTTAGATGAGCTATTCGTGTGGTGTTCACAATATGGAATAATTAATGTCATATTTACTGTATACCTGGAATGTTTCTATGAAGAATGATTATCAGGCAGCTCTGGGCTCAATCACCATTTTTTTTAAAGTAATTCCATTTTTCTCATTTAAAATTTGGTCCCTAAGTACTTTACGGAGGCGCCATTGTCTCCGCTCCCTGCTGTCTGTACCTGAGGAGGTGCCGTTGTCTCTGCTCCCTGCTGTCTGTACCTGTGAATTAGGAGGCAATGCTTCCTGATCTATCTCCAGTGTGACACCCAGTGTAATGTGATTCTGTTGTGCCGTCTCCTAATGCACAGGTTCGCTCAGCAGTAGAGTCGATCAAACCTTGGGAAATCCTAGGTTCAATTGAACTCGAACACTCACGAACCTGCCGCATTAGATTGCTGATGCCTTCCCGGCCCATGGGAAAGGAGGAGACTTCCCGGGTACTGACAGGAATTCCGGGATTCAGCCTATTACCTAGTACCCGGGCAGTCTCCTCCTTCCCCACAGATCGGGAAGGCATCAGCAATCTAATGCGGCAGGTTCGTGAGAGTTCTATAGAACCTAGGATTTCCCGATGTTCGATCAACTCCACTCAGCAGCGGAGACAACAGCAGCAATACCTCCAGTAAGGTATTCCATCACCTCCAGTAAGGTATTCCGTCACCTCCAGTAAGGTATTCCGTCACCTCCAGTAAGGTATTCCGTCACCTCCAGTAAGGTATTCCGCCACCTCCAGTAAGGTTTTCCATCGCCAAATTCAAAATAGAAATAATTTAGAAAAATTACTCTTGTATCATGGTCACAGTATATACAGATACAGGTGCTTTATAGATTGTCGTAGGGAACCTTGGCTCTCCAGCTGTTGCAAAACTACAACTCCCATCATACATGGACAGTCAAAGCTAAAACTCTGGCTGTCCATACATGATGGGAGTTGTAGTTCTGCAACAGCTAGAGAGCCAAGGTTCCCTACCCCTGCAGATAGTAGGTGAGGTTTATATAAATGTGATATATATTCGGAGAGTGGTAAACGGAAGAGGTTGGTGGGATTTGTCTGGCGCAACCACCCCTATTGGAACACCGGCCACGTTCCCCTGTAACTTCTCTGAATGAAGAGAACTCCTGGCACTGGTGTGAAGTCAAATTCAGGCTTTTATTTATAAAAATAAAATAAAAGCCTGAATTTGACTTCACACCAGTGCCAGGAGTTCTCTTCATTCAGAGAAGTTACAGGGGAACGTGGCCGGTGTTCCAATAGGGGTGGTTGCGCCAGACAAATCCCACCAACCTCTTCCGTTTACCACTATTGTGATTGACACCGAGGATCCACTTTGGAGAATCGGAAGGTGGAAGGCAGCATCCCCCGTTGATCCAGAGCGCTTATTAGAGTCGTGCCTAATTGTGTACGACCCACTCAGGTGAGCGTGCATTTGCACACATATGCATGTTTCTCCAAAGTGTGTTTTGACCTGCACATGCAGCGCCGTTTGTGTGTTTTTTTCTTTGCATGTACATATATTCGGAGAGGGCAGTTATTAAGGGGTTAAGTATGGAATAATGTACAGCCAGACCAGACCGCTAAATAAACACTGGACCCCAACTCTCTTATGTGTCTCCCCCCATCCCAGACTGGTGTCACCCTGTGCCCCCCCTGCCCCCCTCCCCTCCCAGACTGTGCACCCCTGATTGTCCTCCCCCTCCCACACACCTGTATCTTCTTTCTTCCTCCTCCTCCATAGTGCAGTGTACATACAGGACCTTCGGTGACATCATAGTCACATGTCAAGGTCCTTCACCATCTCTTAATTGTCTCCTGGCTGCTGTGTAGCCTTGATTTGCGCAAAAGTGCAGTAAAAATGCCGCTATTTTGCGTAAATTATAGCTAAACCACAGCCAGGAGACAATACAGTATGGGAAATACCTCTTTTAATGAAGTAAAAATCGCCCCCTGCCTCCTCACCCTGACAGAGGGCAGGAGGCTTCCACGCTGCCTCATCCACTGTCATCCTCTCTCTGCTCCCTGTGATGGCGCCCCCCCTGGTCTCGGCACCCGGGCAGCTGCCCCCTTTGCCCCCCCCCTTAGCTACGGCCCTGCCTCGCTGCCTTCTCAGTTCTGACCTATGCCTGTTTTTGTGGCTATGCCTTTGCCTGATGTAATTGTACCTTTCTCTCTCTATTCCTGACCCAGCCTGTATTACCATTCTTTTATATGTCTTGTCTTTTGCCTGTCTTTTTGTCAGGGACTGTCACCCAGTTGTGAGCAGTTGTTTAGGACCAGGGTCTGTGCTAATGCAGACAGCTATGTGTACACATCCATAGTGCTGTCTGTAGCTGCGGGTCCATGGCTGTGGACAGTGCTACAGATGTGTTAATGTAGCCTTAGAAACACCTTGGCACCATTATTTTGGCATTGTGTGGCAGTGCTATTTACCATTAGGGCCCATTCATGCTGAGTAATTCTCACAGAAGTTCTGCCTCTCCTGTTCATTGAATAGGATGCTTTGTGCGCCCTCCGCTCTCCAGAGCTATGACCTATATGCCTATGTCTGCAGCTCTGTACCTGGTATGGACCTGATAAATTCCCTTCAACTTCTCCATATCCTAGACATTTTTAATTTGTCACTGGATCTGACTTCTTTAGGCTATGTTCACACTAAGTAAAAAAATAAAAAAAAAAAAGACGTCCGTTGCAATCACATTTTAATTGACCTCAATGGCATGCATTAAAATCAATGGAATGTCAGCCGCCCAAGGCACACAGTGTATTAAATAACGGATGTTGTTTGTGCAGACTTCAAAATAATGATCATGACAATTATTTTCGGATGTCTTTTGCAAACAGCGGCCGTTACTTTTTAGTCGTTCATACAGTTTTTCTTTTTTTCCTGTCCTTTCATAGTCTTTACTATTAAATTTAATCAACTTTTAATTAAAGACACATCCGAAGGGCAATCAGTCCACCTGAACTAGAGTAATGTACCAACAGTCGTCATTGCATTGATGGGCGGTCAAAATGACTGACGTCTTTTTTTAGAGATGATCGACTGGGGCCGAAGTTCAGGTTCTGTTCGATCATCTCTAGTCCTTTTAAACTCAAAATGAAGAACTTCATTTAAAAAAAATAATAAATGGAAAGGAAAAAACATCATGTGAACATAGCCTCAATGTGAAATCTGTGCAAATTAGAGTAGCTTGGAGGTGAATAAGCCTCATCCAAAACAGAATATGTATTTTAGTTTTTTCTTAGTTTTCCCATTTCCATTTACTCACCAACATACTCAGCAATAAGATATATTCTTTGTACTCACTTGGAGCAGTCAATGAAGAGTAATCATTAGTAGAGTCCTTTCCGGGGTAGGTTTAAGCTAAATTGAAATTCCACTAACTTCAAAGAGAAAATTTCACATTTGATCAGTCTTTTTTTTTCTAATACATGAATCAGTAGTATATGTGACTACTAGAGACATTGAACTGCATCTTTTAAGAGGAAATTGGAATCATCTTCATAATCCAGAAGCCTGTTGTTCATCTTCACCTGCCTACAGCAGGTACATTTTCAATATTTAGAACCCCATATTAGTAATAATTGAGATATATATATATATATTAGAAATGAGCGAACTTTTCAAAAGTTCTAGATTTTTTTTAAAAGTTTGGTTCGACCGAATTTAGGATTTCTTCGGATTTCATAGTTTAAAGCATCTATATGATACGGGGGTATGGGGGTACGGGGGTACAAATGATGTACATTGTATTGTAATATAGCAGACACAAAAATAATCTTTTGTGAACTGCTTCTTTAACCCCTTCAAGACTAAGCCTATTTGCACCTAAAAGACCAGGCTCATTTTCAAAATCTGACCTGTCTCACTTCATGCTCTTATAGCTCAGTGATGATTTAACGTATGCTAGCGATTCTGAGACTGTTTTTTCGTCACATATGGCACTTTATATTAGTGGCAAAATTTGGTCATTACTGTATGGGCACACAGCGGGGCTCAGAAGGAAGGGAGCTTTTCCATTGCAGATTTTGCTGAAGAAGTTTCCGAGCGCCAGGTGCATTTGCAGAGCCCCTGTAGTGTCAGCAGAGAAAAAAAAAACCATAAGTCACCCCCTTTTGGAAAGTACACCCCTCAAAGAATTCATCTTGGGGTAGGATGAGCATTTTGACCCCACAGGTGTTAGAGGAAAGTATTTAAAATTAGACAGTAAAAATGAAAAAAAAATTTCCAATATCATGTTCGTTTAGTTTGAAATTTCTTAATTTCACGAGGAACAAGAGAAAAAAAGTACCCCAAAATTTGTAAAGCAGGTTCTCCTGAGTCTTGGGGTAGGATGAGCATTTTGGCCCCAAAAGTATTAGAGGAAAGTATTCAAAATTGGCCAGTAAAAATGAAAAACTTGAATTTTTCCAATAATATGTTGGTTTAGTTTGAAATTTCTAAATTTCACAAGGAACAGGAGAAAAAATGTACCCCAAAATCTGTAACGCAGGTTCTCCTGAGTACAATGGTACCCCATATGTGGCCATAAACCACTGTATGGGCACACAGCAGGGCTCAGAAGGGAAGGAGTGCCAATTTGCTGGAGCAAAACCGCAGCTAGTAATAGTTATTAGAATAGCGCAGTTACTAAAATAAAATAAAAAAAATTAGATTACAGGTAATGTGGGGTGGTTATGGACAGTCTGGGGTGGTTCCGGGTAATCTGGAAGTGGTTACGGACAGTCTGAGGTGTTTACGGGTAATCTGGGGTGGTTACGGGTAATCTGGGGTGGTTACAGGCAACCTGCTGTGGTTATAGACAATCTGGGGTGGTTACAGGCAACCTGCTGTGGTTAGAGGCAACGTGGGGTGGTTACGGACAATCTGGGGTGGTTACGGACAATCTGGGGTGGTTACGGGCAATCTGGGGTGGTTACGGGCAATCTGGGGTGGTTACGGGCAATCTGGGGTGGTTACAGGCAATCTGGGGTGGTTACAGGCAATCTGGGGTGGTTACAGGCAATCTGGGGTGGTTACGGGCAATCTGGGGTGGTTACGGGCAATCTGGGGTGGTTACGGGCAATCTGGGGTGGTTACAGGCAATCTGGGGTGGTTACAGGCAATCTGGGGTGGTTACAGGCAATCTGGGGTGGTTACAGACAATCTGGGGTGGTTACAGACAATCTGGGGTGGTTACAGGCAACCTGCTGTGGTTACGGCAACCTGGGGTGGTTACTGGAAACGTGGGGTGAATACGGACAACCTGCTGTGGTTACAGACAATCTAGGGTGGTTACAGGCAACCTGCTGTGGTTACGGGCAACGTGGGGTGGTTACAGACAATCTGGGGTGGTTACAGACAATCTGGGGTGGTTACAGATAATCTGGGGTGGTTACAGATAATCTGGGGTGGTTACGGATAAACTGAAGTGCTAATAGGTAATCTGAGGTGGGTACCTGTAATCAGGGCCGCCGATAGGGCAGTACAAGTGGTACTGCCGTATGGGGCCCGGACCCTAAGAGACATGGGGGGGGCCCGCCGGCCGCCGCCCCCCGTCCGCTACGCTAGGGGGGCCCACACGGCCCCCCTTGCCACCTGTTTTTGAGCATCCCGAGAAGCTGCGGCCGCGCAGCTTCTCGGGATGCACTGATCGCTTTGATGTTCCGCCCGCACAGTGAGCGGGCGGAACATTAAAGCGATCAGAATACAGGAGTAGGACCTGTCAGCGTCCAACTCCTGTATTCCCTCCCATAGGCTGCCGGCACTTCATACCAGCAGCCTATGGGAGGCCGGGCCGTGACCTCTCCGGCAGGCGTGATGATGTGACGTCATCACGCCTGCCGGAAGTCCTGTCCCTGCGGCTCGCAAGATGGAGCCTGAAGAGGAGGAAGAGCTGCTGCCTGCACAGCGCGGATTAGGTGAGTAGGATGTTTGTTTTTTTAGGGGCACCTCTGGGGGCATTATTAGCTCATGGGGGGCACCTCTGGGGGCATTATTAGTATATGGGGGCACCTCTGGGGGCATTATTAGTGTATGGTGGCAACTCTGGGGACATTATTAGTATATGGGGGCACCTCTGGGGACATTATTAGTTCATGGGGGCACCTCTGGGGGCATTATTAGTATATGGGGGCACCTCTGGGGGCATTATTAGTATATGGGGGCACCTCCGGGGGCATTATTAGTATATGGGGGCACCTCTGGGGGCATTATTAGTATATGGGGGCACCTCTGGGGGCATTATTAGTATATGGGGGCACCTCTGGGGGCATTATTAGTTCATGGGGGCACCTCCGGGGGCATTGTTAGTATATTGGGGCACCTCTGGGGGCATTATTAGTTCATGGGGGCAACTCTGGGGGCATTATTAGTATATGGGGGCACCTCTGGGGGCATTATTAGCTCATGGGGGCACCTCTGGGGGCATTATTAGTTCATGGGGGCACCTCTGGGGCATTATTAGCTCATGGGGGCACCTCTGGGGGCATTATTAGTATATAGGGAAACCTCTGGGGGCATTATTAGTTCATGGGGCAACTCTGGGGTCATTATTAGTTCATGGGGGCAACTCTGGGGGCATTATTAGTATATGGGGGCACCTCTGGGGGCATTATTAGTATATGGGGGCACCTCTGGGGGCATTATTAGTTCATGGGGGCAACTCTGGGGGCATTATTAGTATATGGGGGCACCTCTGGGGGCATTATTAGTTCATGGGGGCACCTCCGGGGGCATTATTAGTATATGGGAGCACCTCTGGGGGCATTATTAGTTCATGGGGGCAACTCTGGGGGCATTATTAGTATATGGGGGCACCTCTGGGGGCATTATTAGCTCATGGGGGCACCTCCGGGGGCATTATTAGTATATGGGGGCACCTCTGGGGGCATTATTAGTTCATGGGGGCAACTCTGGGGGCATTATTAGTATATGGGGGCACCTCTGGGGGCATAATTAGCTCATGGGGGCACCTCTGGGGGCATTATTAGTATATGGGGGCACCTCTGGGGGCATTATTAGTTCATGGGGGCACCTCTGGGGGCATTATTAGTATATGGGGGCATTTCTGGGGGCATTATTAGTATATGGGGGCACCTCTGAGGGCATTATTAGCTCATGGGGGCACCTCTGGGGGCATTATTAGTATATGGGGCACCTCTGGGGGCATTATTAGTTCATGGGGGCAACTCTGGGGGCATTATTAGATCATGGGGGTACCTCTGGGGCATTATTAGATCATGGGGGCACCTCTGGGGGCATTATTAGTATATGGGGGCACCTCTGGGGGCATTATTAGTTCATGGGGGCACCTCTGGGGGCATTATTAGTATATAGGGGCATCTCTGGGGGCATTATTAGTGTATGGGGGTACCTCTGGGGGCATTATTAGTTCATGGGGGCCACCTCTGGGGGCATTATTAGTTCATGGGGGCACTTCTGGGGGCATTATTAGCTCATGGGGGCACAGCAGGGAATCCTACATACAGGGGGCACAGCAGGGGATCCTACATACAGGGGGCATCCCACATTCCTACTCGCTTTACTGCACATAACACCAAACAGCGCAGTTACTATGGGAGCCTACAGGGGGGAGAAAGGAAAGGAAGTTGCTAGAAATGTGCGGAGCCTAAATTGTTTGTTTTGCAGGTTCTGAAAAGATGAAACATATCTGGAAGGATTTATCATGGAGGTCTGGGCCGGATAGAGAGGAAAAGGGAAAGTGACGCCTCAGATCAAAGAAGACGTCACCTGTGAGTCCCTGTATGACACTTTTCTTATTTTGTAGATCATCATTTAGTAGGGGCGCCCCGAGGTGACAGCTACTACATTATCTGTACTCAGAGATATCACTGTGTTATCTGTGCTGTTACATAGGACTGCAGGTGACATCAACATTATCTGTACTCAGAGATATCACTGTGTTATCTGTGGTGTTACATAGGACTGCAGGTGACATCTACATTATCTGTACTCAGAGATATCACTGTGTTATCTGTGGTGTTACATAGGACTTCAGGTGACATCTACATTATCTGTACTCAGAGATATCACTGTGTTATCTGTGCTGTTACATAGGACTGCAGGTGACTACTACATTATCTGTACTCAGAGATATCACTGTTATCTGTGCTGTTACATAGGACTGCAGGTGACATCTACTACATTATCTGTACTCAGAGATACCACTGTGTTATGTGGTGTTACATAGGACTGCAGGTGATATCAGGTGATTTCTCCAGGTTGCAGAAGTTCAAACTTCATCGTGCCCTGGTGTGCTGGTGTCTGTATACATGTGTGCTGGTGTCTGTATGTGTGTATACATGTGTGCTGGTGTCTGTATACATGTGTGTTGGTGTCTGTGTGTGAGATCAATTCTAGAGAACTGGCTCATATACCCCATTTTCCCCAGTGACTTAAAATGTAACCTCTGTTATACAGTTATAAAATTGTAGAACCTAAATGTGAACAAGGTGCAATTCAAATAGACACTTACTTGTATAGCTGCCTCTTGTGCTCTGTATGCAGTGCATTATATTCACCCCTGCAACGCACAATTTATAGCGTGTCTACAAGTCCAGCGGGGCTCATTATGATGGAGACTAAAACTTATACAAGAGTGGGGTAGGGGTTCCCCTGTATTCAGAATGCTGTTGAGTGCTAGGCAATGCCCCGTCTGGGATTATTGAATTTCGAGGGTCTATGCAGAGCAGGATAAAGACACCTTTGCTGCACAAACAGGATCTCCTAGAAAGCGTTCTCACCGCCATGTATTCGCTATCACTGGCTTGGGTGAGCTAAACTAGTCTGCCTGGGGGGGTGTGGGATTTGTATATGCTCACTAACATGGAACAGCCTCATTATATTAGCCTTATCAACATATTCTATGTTAGTGAGCATACCGGGGGGGGGGATATGGTGAACATATACAAATCACACAGCCCCCCAGACCCTCGAAATTCAATAACCCCAAACGGGGCATTGCCTAGTACTCAACAGCATTCTGAATACAGGGGAACCCCTACCCCACTCTTGTATAAGTTTTAGTCTCCATCATAATGAGCCCCGCTGGGCTTGTAGACACGCTATAAATTGTACGTTGCAGGGGTGAGTATAATGCACTGCATACGGAGCATAAGAGGCAGCTATACAAGTAAGTGTCTGTATGGTGACATTTAAATTGCACCTTGTTCACATTTAGTTTCTACAATTTTATAACTGTATAACAGAGGTTACATTTTAAGCCACTGGGGAAAATGGGGTATATGAGCCAGTTCTCTAGAATTGATCTGAACCAAATTATACCTCCCAGCAAGGCGTGGGTCGAACACACCATTTTTTTTTTTTATATTAATGTGGGGGGCCCAGACACTTTGGTTGTATGGGGCCCCGAAATTCCTGATGGCGGCCCTGCCTGTAATCTGGCGTGGTTACGGCAATCTGGAGGGGGTCACTGGCAATTTGGGGTGGTTAGAGGCAAGGTGCAGTAGTCAGTGGCGACGTGCGGTGGTCAGTGGCAACGTGCGGTGGTCAGTGGCAACGTGCGGTGGTCAGTGGCAACGTGCGGTGGTCAGTGGCAACGTGCGGTGGTCAGTGGCAACGTGCGGTGGTCAGTGTCAACGTGCGGTGGTCAGTGGCTACGTGCGGTGGTCAGAGGCTACGTGCGGTGGTCAGAGGCTACGTGCGGTGGTCAGAGGCTACGTGCGGTGGTCAGAGGCTACGTGCGGTGGTCAGAGGCGACGTGTGGTGGTCAGACACAACTTGCGGTGGTTGCATGCAATCTGGGGGGTTATATGTAATCTGGTATGATTACGGGCAACCTGGGGTGGTTATGCGCAACCTGCGGTGGTTACGGGCAACCTGGAGGGGTTACAGACAATCTAAAATAGTTAAGGATAGACTGAAGTGCTTATACATAATCTGGGGTGGGTACATGTAATTTGGGGTGGTTACAGGCAATCTGGGGTGATTACGGACAATCTGGAGGGGGTCACTGGCAACGTGCGATGGTTATGGGCAACGTGCGGTGCTTACGGCAACGTGCGGTGCTTACGGGCAACGCGCAGTGGTTACGTGTAATCTGGGGGGTTACGTGCAATCTTACGTGATTACGGACAGCCTGGGGTGGTTTCGGGCAACGTGCGGTGGTTACGGGAAACCTGCGGGGGTTACGGGTAATCTGGGGGGGTTAGGGGTAATTTGGGAGTAAACTGCAATTATTACTATAATAAAAAGTGTGTGTTTTATTTTTTTGTATGTTTGTCACTTTTTGTACTTTATACATTCATTTTCACTATATTACTATGATTACTGTGATATTTTCTATCACAGTAATCATAGTTTAGTGACAGAGACCAAATTGGTCTCTGTCACTTTAAACTTTCAGAGCTGGCTGGTTGTGGAGCGCATGCGCACTTCATTCACATTATCTCCGGTGCTGTACTCAGATGAGAGCGGGATCTCTATCTCTGCAGCGATCCCGCTCTCATCATAAACCCCCGTCAAAGCAGGAACGTATATATACATTCCTACTGCACGGGGCAGGTGCAATAGGAACGTATATATACAGATTGCTGACGGGAAGGGGTTAATGACATTGTCCGTATGTTTGGGGTTGTTTGTCCTGCCAGAGAATAGATGTTTCGAGCCAATCAGATGCCTTCTTGATGGGAAGCCTTTTACTTTATAGAGTGGTTTTCACAACGTTTGCACTGTATTGTGTTTATGTGGACCATTACCCAAAACTTACTATCCAAGCATTTAGTATAATAGAAAATCAGCTACAACTTTTTGATCCAAAAACAAACATATTCAATGATGATTGCAACAGGGAACAATCTTTGGCCGCATTTTACCTGTGCTTGATATTGCCACTAAGAAGCGTAAGTAAAGGAAAATGATGTTGAGAATGTGTAAAGTACAGTATGTCGTAAGTGCTGTAAAATTACCCACTGAATATTCATCTCAGCACATCTCCCTCTCTTACATAGTCATTTACAAAAATATATACTTTGAAAATACATTTTTTTATTTTTTATTTTTTTGTTATGCACAATCTAGTAGATGAAAGAATTTGAAACAAAATGTAAAAAAAACAATTGACCTGTGGAGGCTAACAAACCTGTGCTGGAGGGAAATAGCTCCCATTGTGCTGTGTCGGTTCGCCAACTTAAAGAAGCACTTCAATAACATCACTTTTTGGTTTATTTAGTGTATCATGAATTATAGGATTATATGATTATTAGAGAACCCTTAAAGGGGTTATTCGGTGAAAATTTTTCCTTCAGATCAACTGGTTTCAAAAAGTTATATCGATTTTAATTTACTTCTATATTAAAAAATCATTTTGCATACTTATCAGCTGCTGTATGCCCTGCAGGAAGTGGTGTATTCTTTTCAGTCTGACACAGGGCTCTCTGCTGCCACTTCTGTCCTTTTTAGGAACTTTCCAGAGCAGCCGCGAATTCCCATAGAAAACCTTCCTGCATAACAGGCAACTCTGCAGCTTACTACGCATTTAGGAACTTTTTTATTCCTGGTTTAGAGATAAAACTGTGTTAGGGTGCCTTCACACCTACTGGATCCACAGCGGATTTCACTTCTGCGGATTCGAAGCGAGAACCGCTGCGGATCCGGTACCATTCCCCCATCTCCGGCCGCATCCCCCCATCCCCCGCCGCATCCAGCAGCCCGCATCCCCAGCCGCATCCTGCAGCCCGCCGCCGAGAGCATAAAGTACCTGCTTGGCGGTGCAGCTGCAGTGAGGCTAATGAGCGGGACCGGAGCCGGGAGCCGCCGAGCAGGTACTTTATGCTCTCGGCGGCGGGCTGCAGGATGCGGCCGGGAATAGGGGATGTGGGCTGCTGGATGCGGCGGGGGATGCGGTCGGAGATGGGGGATGCGGCCGGAGATGGGGGATGCGGCCGAGGATGGGCTAATGCGGCGGCGGGGCTGCGGACAGCAGGGGGTTAAAGCACATATTCACAGCGGGATGTTACTCCCGCTGCGAATATGTGCTATCATAGGGGTGAATGGTACCGGATCCGCAGCGGTTCTCGCTTCGAATCCGCAGAAGTGAGATTCGCTGTGGATGCGGTAGGTGTGAAGGCACCCTTAAGCAACCTGAAGAAGACAATTGAAATTTGCTTCTGTGCACTGAATATATAATCATGATGATAAAGTTTTATCAGCAATTTAATTGCATAATATAGTGATAACTGTTACTAAGGTATTATTTTAATATAGGTTTATACAGTGCTAACAAGATTAACTTATTGTCCTTATAAACGGAGCGATTATCGTTCAAATCTGCAAGATAACGATCACATTTGAGTGATTATCTGCTTGTGTAAACATAGCCAACCATCAAACGACGAGCAAGAAATCGTTCATTGTGATCTTTCAACATGTTCTCAAATGGTGGCTGGCTGCTCACTGATAATTCGCAGATTGCTTCGTCTAAACAGTCTTTCAAAGATTCACCCTAGTGTGTGAGATGGCGTTAAGCGATCTTAACCCCTAGACGACCAAGGACGTACTGGTATGCCCTGGAAGTCTGTCCCCTGACGACCCTGAGCTTACCGGTACGTCCTGAGCTATGAAGCTCCGGAACGCGCTTCATAGGAGGTGGGGGCCGGCTGTAGTTAGCAGCCCGGCCCTCACCGTTAATGACAGGCTGCAGCAGTCGCGCTGTAGCATGTCATTAACCCCTTAAACGCCGCCATCGCTGCGCGGCTGCAGCGTTTAAGTGTAAGTGACAGGGGCAGTCCCCTGTCTCTTACCAATCGGGACCCCCGCAGTGGCACTGCGGATCAGACCGCCGGAGGTCTCCTACCTGCCGACTTGCGGTCCAATCAGCTTTCTGCTCATTGAGCCTGCCACAGGCAGAGCGCCTATCTCACTGATCATGCCTATGGCATAGCATTGTACAGTGTATGCAATGTAATAAGTGAATGTAAAAGTCCCCCAGGGGGACTTTAAATATGTATTAAAAAAAAGTTTTTATAAATACCCCAAAGCCCCTCCCCAATAAAAGTTAACCTCCCCTTTTCCATTATATAAATAAAACATATAAAAAATATATAAATTAACATATAATATACCTTAGCATGTGTAATTGTCCGATCTATTAAAATACAACAATCATCATCACAAACGGCAAATGGTGTAAACGAAAAGAGTGAAAAAAAACCCTAGGATTACCGATTTTTTTGTTACATTATATATTAAAAAATGTATTAAAAAGTGATCAAAATGTCCGATCTTCACAAACATGGTATTATTAAAAACTAGAGATCACGGCAGAAAAAATGACACCCCATACAGCCCCGTAGGTGACAAAATAAAACCATTATAAGCGTCACAATAGGCCCATTTAATTAATAATTAATTGCAAAAAAAGGATTTAATAAAAAATATATATATATAACATTAGAAAATAGGTGTAAACCTGCATATGGTTGTGTTCGGGCTGACCTATAGAATAATAGTATCACGTCGCTGTTACCATATAGTGCATTATGTAGACACAGGAACCCCCCAAAAGTTACAAAATTGCATTCTTTTTTACGATTTCACCAATTTATATCTTCATAAATAATATTTTTGGGGTTCCATCATACATGTTATGGTAAAATGAAAGACGTCATTACAAAGTACAACTACTCCTGTAAAAAACAAGCCCCCACATAGCCCTGTAGATAGAAAACTGAAAGCGCTAGAGCTCTTAGAAGGGGAGGAGGAAAAAACGAAAACACAAAAATGAAAATTTGTGCGGTCCACTGGGTCATTTTGGGTTATGTCCTCAAAGGGTTAAAGCTATCGTAAAAACAATTTTTTTTAAACGATTTATCTTTTTTTGTCGAAACACTGATCGGCATAAAAAAACAAAAACAAATTGTCGCTTCAAAATAGTTAAACGATTGACTGATCGATTTATCACTCCGCGTAAAAGGACCAATTAAAAAAAAAACTGAACAATCGCTGCATTAGGAACAGATGGTACCTGACTTCTTGTGATCAATAATGTTGATACCACATGGTGACTGCATTATGATCAGCTCTTAGATAATGTGTTAAACAAGCAAGAAGGCCGTCAATACGGCTTCATCAGGAGGGTAGGAATGGTCCAATGTGATCATTTTTATAAAATTTTTACTAATTTCTGTTATTAAAATGATCACATTGGACTATTCCTACACTTCTGATGAAGCCGTGTTGATGGCGGAATGTCTGTGGTGCTTTTTCTACCTGACACAGCCATTTTAGTGCTGTTTAAGGTTCAGTTCGGACAAACCCAAACTTTGCTAACATCTCTATTGGCTACCTTAATAATGGTACTCAATCCAAGATAATTTAGGAGATTAATTTTTTTCTTTGTATGTGTTGTATTTTTATATCAATTAGTTATTGGCAATGCTATATGACTTCTATGACAACCGGATAGAGTAACCAATATAATTCTATTTACCATAATTTCCAGCTTATAAGACGACTTTTTTAACCCTGAAAAATCCTCTCAGAAGTCGGGGGTCGTCTTATACACTGGGTATGGGCGCCGCATACTGTGGAGGAGCTCGAAAATGGCTAAATCCCCACCGCATGTGGCGACCACTAGAAAAAAAAAACAAGCAGTTAACTCACCTGTGACCCGTTCCCGGCAGCTGCACGTCTCCCGTCTCGTTTCCGCCGCAGACAGTGTGAAACTTCCTGTGCCGGAGGTCCCCAAGGCTCTCCTGGGCAGCCGAGCAACTCAGTGGAGAAGCTCGGAGACGCTCGGCTGCCGGGAGAGCTTCGGGAGAATGACAGAGGCTCGGGAAGTCCCCATTGTAATAATGTGGGGGGGGGGGGTTTCTACATTTATTATTGCATTGGGGTCCAAGGGGATTATGTGTGTTTTGTAGTAGTTTATCTATTTATATTTTTAATTGTACTTTTTTATACTTTTACTTTATTTAACTGTGCCACCATGGGGAGTTCACTATCTGATTGCCTGATGACAAGCACATTACATTGCAATGTAATATGCCTGTCATAGGCAAAACTGATCAGACCCACCCTGATCAGCCACCGTAGCTATGACACTGGAGGCCTCAGGGAGGCCTTCCTTTTGTCATGGCAACCAACTCTGCATAGCCCCGATGGTGAACAGAGGGAGAATTCTTACTCTTTTCTGCCCTATAGGTGCTACAGTCGCACAGATCGCAGCACCTGTAGGGTTAGGGAGGAGTTTTTAAAAAGTGCTAAAAAATACTGATGGTGGACAAGGTTAAAAATGTGGTTGTATAGATCTAACAATCAGTGTTACTTAAAGTTTCACTGTCGTGAAATTTTTTTTTGCAGAAATCAATAGTCCAGGCGATTTTAAGAAACTTTGTAATTGGGTTTATTATCCGAAAAATGCATTTTTATCATGAAAAAGCAGTTTGAAGCTCTCCCCCCTGTCTTCATTGTTCTCCTATGGAGAGAGCTAAAGAAAAGACCAAAACAGGACAACAAAAAGAGTTAATCTACAAATCCCTCGCGGGATATCTCCTGTGACAGTCACCAGTGACCTGTCTGAGCTCAGATTACAGCTGTCACCCAGCTCCGTGCCTGTAATCCTCTGTTATCTGCTTTCTGCTGCCGGCTAACTCCCTCCTTCCTCCTCCCCCCTCCCCTCTCCCTAGAGCAGACAGGGGACGACTCCTGCAACAAGTCACAATTTTCAGATTTTTCAGAGTGGATGAAAAAGAGGAAGGAGGGGGGGACCTGGGAAAAGGCTTTTTACATGCAGATAATGGCAGATTTGGCTAATAAACCCAATTACAAAGTTTCTTAAAATCGCCTGGACTATTGATTTCTGCAAAAAAAAAAAAATACGACAGTGACTCTTTAAACTTTTCGCCTTAACCAGTGTGCTATCATACAAGTACCCACCCCGACCCCAAATATATAAGATGTTTTGTAACATCTTTTCTATAAATAAATACAGAAAAAAATAACCAAAAAAAAACAAACATACTTTTCAAGGATATTAAAACATGCAAATGATTTTGGCTTACATCCTCACCAATGAGTACTATAAAGGCAAATACTAAATTTGAGGGTTCTTCATAAAGATAAACAATTCCTACTAATTAAAATGGACAAGTATGGAATAATGTGGCAGTACTTTTATTGAATGTTCAAATAGATAGCGTCTTCCTGGATTGTACTTCATGTTCTTAAGAATATCACTTGACCCCCTCTTCACAATTATGGGAATTACAGTTTTAGAAAAAAAAAATTAACCAAATATTGTGTTATTAAACTGATACTGTAGAATAATGTGGATTCAGTGAAAGCACAGATCCCAATGCTACTTATCAGAAATGTAATGGCGTATGAAACTAATGATTGGGATTATTATAACTTTATATTTTATCCATCTATTTATTCTTTTAACTAATTTATTTATTTTTGCTTTATCCTAGTAAAGACTATTTGTGTTGAGC
The DNA here is from genome assembly GCF_027789765.1 of Dendropsophus ebraccatus. Taxonomy (NCBI): domain Eukaryota; kingdom Metazoa; phylum Chordata; class Amphibia; order Anura; family Hylidae; genus Dendropsophus; species Dendropsophus ebraccatus. The sequence goes on along the minus strand of NC_091460.1, from coordinate 126,285,020 downwards.
GAGCATGCACTGGGCTAGTTTTTGTTTTTTCCTCCTCGAGTTTAAAAGGCCATAGCAGTTGCATTTTTTTTTACAGACCCACATGAGCCCTTATTTTTTGCACCACTGTGCAATGACAGACTTTTTTGCATAAAATATGCCAGGAAACAATTACATGTGTACTGAAATTAAAAATAAAACACAATATTTTTTATTTGTGTTTATGCCATTCGCCCTATGGTAAAACTGATTTGTTATCTATGTTCGTCAACTTGGTACCATTAAAATGATAGGCAACTTGCATAACTTTTATTTTATTTGACAGCTTTTAAAAAATTAAAACCTTTTTAAAAAAATAAATGTTCCTTAAAATTGCTCTATTCCCATCCTTATAACACTTTTATTTTTTGGTCTATGAGGTGTAATTTTTTTGCGCCATGATGTGTACTTTCTATCGGTACCTTACTTACGTATATGCAACTTTTTGATTTCGGTGCGACCAAAAATGCAAAGTTTTGCACTTTGGATTTTTTTTAACGCTTACGCCGTTTACTGAGCATTATCAGGAATGTGATAATTTAATAGTTCGGGTGATTACGCACGCGGCAATACCAAACATGTTTGTTTAATTATTTTTATTTATAAAATGGGAAAAGGGGGGATTCAAACTTATTAGGGGAGGGGAGTTTTTTTTATTAATAAAACTTTTTTTCACACACATTAATTAGAAGCCCTCCTCAGGGACTTCTATATACACAGCACTGATCTCCTATTGAGATCAATGCTGTGTATATAATAGAGCACTGATCCATTAGATAAGTGCGTTATTACTCTGGTCTCCTGCATACCAGATACATAGAATACCGAGCCGGGATCAGCATCATTCTGACGCTGAGTCCCAGACAGTATAATAGATCCCCCCTCCGCGATTGCATCGCTGGCGGGTGGGATCCAGCCACTAGACACCAGGGAGAGGGGCTCTTGAGGACTTTTAAATGCAGCTGTCATGTTTGACAGCTGCATTTAACTGTCCTAATTAGCGGGTGTGGCAATCGGCCACACTGGCTAATAGCCACCCATATGGAGAATGATAGCACTCATCCTTTTTAAAGACATGCTTAGGCCAGTCAACTATAACTGTAGAAACGTCTGTTTGTGGTTTATATTATGTACTATGTAATATGAAGAGTCCATAAAAATAATAATCTATTATATATCATTAGTTTTATTTTTATCGAGCTATCTATTCAATAACTGTTTTGCTAGCCCCATTAAACAGAAATAAAGAGAAGCTCTGTACTGATGACTGTGGGAAACAAGAAACGTGTTGAGCATCTAAGCACAAAAATAAACTGCCATGAAGAACACATTTATCTAGAAACCTTCTGCATTGATACTATGTGCTTCTCTATTATTTAGAATAATGTCTATTATAGAGTATACCAGTAGAAAATAGGCACCTTGTGTACTAACGGACTTATGGACTTGTTTGACAGGTCTAGGAGATTAAAGAAGCAGTTTACAAAAAATTATGTGCCGCGGTGCGGCTTTGTTCCGATCCCGCGCACTTCAGGTTCTGCAGTGACTCCTCTTCTCTGCCTTGTAATTGAACGCTGGAAGTCACACGCTTCCATAGAGGATGCATTGAAGAAAGTGACTTCCGGCGTATAATCACAGGAGACAGAAGAGGGGTCACAGCAGAGGCGGATGTGAGCGTGTGCCGGATTTGAACGGCGCCGCAGGACCAGAGCGAAGCCGTGCCACGGGACACCAATCAGCTGCTGTGAGTATATGTGCCAGCGCCTACCGGGGGGGGGGGCCAATAATAATTTTTAGTGAACTGCTTCTTTAAAGGAGAGGTCTGGTGGATTATAAAATCCGGCAGCCAGCATAGACAGGGGGAATTTGATTACAACTACCAACTTACCCCTACCCTGTGCCCACATTGAGCGGGACCAGCCGCAGGACCCCTGCCAGGCTCTGGGATCTCCAGAGCTGACACATCATAACCTGGCTGATGGACAGGCCGCTCAGCAAGTCAGTAACTGGGACGGGATGCCGCTCCAGTCACTGATTGGCTATGGGGGACAGGCCAGGCCATATCCCCGCCCCCCACCCCCAGCCGAGACATCACCACAACTCAGGGTGAAGATGACTTCCAGTGGGGGCCCGTTGCTCACTGCGGGCACGGGGGGAGGTTATTTAGTACTAGTAATCAATTTCCCCCTCCCCCTGCCTGCTGTCAGCCTTCTCCTTTAATCTCTACACTGTAAATAACTTACACTTGTTGCATCTGAGTTTTCTTATCCTCCACGTTTTTCCTGTATTTAATGGCGAGAAAACCTTGATAACATATACCTAAATTCAGGTATCTAAAAAAAAATGTATTTTTGTTCATGGTTCAAAAATGTATCTTTGTTCATGGTTCTTTTCACTGAGCATGTGCAAAAGAAGTGAGAAATTAGGAGGGGATATAAACTGATATGCAAACGGATGTACAAAAGCCAGTGTTCTAATGCCAAAATGCAAATTAACACTAAAAAAAACTGATAATTTTGCATCAATTTGCGCTTATACAATTATTTATTATGGACTGATGAATGAGACAAACGCAGGTGTGAACCTACCCTTAGGGATATCTTGCATTGATAGTATGCTAATGCAAGTGCATCAATTCTATTCCACATACATAGATAGATTGTTCAGCAAAGCACAAACTTCTGCAGTGTTTGTGTTTTGATAAATTGATCAATATAAATTATCCTAAAGCATTTACTAATGAACATGGCGGTACAGAACACATATTTATTTACAGTGACAATACTGCTTTTTATTCTATAAACTTTGCTCTTTATCGTTTTATCACAGCCAGAAAAGAAATTTTATGACATTTTGCAAGCGGTATCTTGTGTCATTCATCAAGTTCCTTTCACAATGAGCTCTGATAACAGTAACCAAGAATCTTATCTGCTCCCGATGACCCATTATAATGGTAAATCTTATGTGAAGATGAAGGTTGATACACATGAAAGGGTGACCTATAAGGAAAAGAGACAAATACAATGTAGATAGAATTCTTGGGATACTGTAAATTATATGAATTATATTCTTGAGCATATTAAACACAGACAGAAATCAAAGGCTAAACTTACACTTTTTTTGTAGGTAAGTATACTTTTCTTTAAGTGATATTGTCACCTCCTTTTATATAAGGAGTTCTCACAGAACCATTCTTAAACTTATGTTCTGGACTTTTCATATCTTACTATATAAAAGATTTCTTGGTGGTCTCTCTCCTCAAAAAATTTGTATTATTTTTGGTGGACAGTGCCGTATGGGCGGGGCTTCGCGGTTGTCGTGCCCCATATCCCTGGCTACATCTGCGCCTAGGCCCCACCCCCTCTGTGATTTCATTGTCACCTTGGCCCTGCCCCCTCTGCAGCATCGTCTTAATGGCCAGATCTAGAAGCCTAGGCCCCACCCCCTCTGATCTGGCACAGAGGGGATGGGGCCCATGCAGGAGAGGCTACCAAGAAATCCTTTATTTGGTAAGATATGGAATGTCCAGCATATAAGCTAGAGAATGGTGCTGAGAACTGCTTATATGGAAAGGGGGGCGACAATATCACTTTAAACACAGCCTCTCCTGAGTTTGTTCTTTGCAAATTTCAAATCAGTCATTGTAGTGGCAGCTATAGAAGCTGCTATAGAAAAATCTCTGCCTCTGAAGAAATATGATAAGAAAGACGATCAACCATTTATTGAATAATTCAAACAGAAAACTGGAGGGGATCGGCTACATTAGGATAGTCAAAAAAGTTAAAGTAATTAAAACAGGATTTGCAAAGTCTCTGACAGTTGAAGTCCTAAGATTATAAACACCTTATCCACATTCATTAAAATTTGGGAGGGGGGGGGGTTGTCATTTTTTCCTAGTGCACATTCCCCTTCTTCAGTGGCGGTCTTTGGCACCAAGCACCCCAAGCGATCGCTTGGGGCCCCCAACATCCAGGGGGGCCCCCATGCCCCGCTCTTGTGCTCAAGACCGCTGGACAAGACCGCTCGCTGCTGCCATCTGAACTGTAACTATGAGCACTCATAGTTACATGCAGCAGCACTGACAGGGCGGGAGACATTGGCTCCCTTTCTGTCAGTCACTCTTGTGGCCGCAGGAAGGGTTTTCCCTGCGGTCACAAGTGGCAGCTTTGTCCTTGTGGTGCCGGCGCTCCAGTGACATTACTGGAGCATCGGCGCCAGGACAAGGGGAGTGCGGCCTCTTGTGATCGCAGGGAAAACCCTTCCTGCGGCCACAAGAGTGATGAGAAGAGGAGACGCCCGGACCCAGGTGAGTATAAGTGTTTGTTTTATTGTGTTATATACTATATGGGAGGGGGAGCCCACAGGGGTCTGTTTAACTGGGGGAGCGCACATCGGGGGTCTATATAAATGGGGGGAGCACACAGGGGGGCTATATAATAGGGGAAACACACAGGGGGGCTATAGACTAATGGGGCTTCACAGAGGGGTCTATATACTACTGGGGGCAGCACACAGGGGGTCTATGTACTACTTGGGGCAGCAGAATGGGGTCTATATACAACTTGGAGAGCACACAGGAGGTCTATATCCAAGTGGGGGAGCACACAGGGGGGCTATATAATACTGGGGGAGCACACAGGGGTCTATATACTACTGGTGGGGCACACAGGGGGTCTATATACTACTGGTGGAACATACAGGGGGTCTATATACTACTTGTGAGGCACACAGGTGGTCTATATATAACTGGGGGAGCACACAGGGGTCTGTAAACTACTGGGGCAGCACACAAGAGGGCTATATAATACTGGTGGGGCACACAGGGGGTCTATATACTACTGGGAGAACCACACAGGGGGTTTATATACTACTAGAGGAGCACACAGGAGTCTATATCCAAGTGGGGGAGCACACAGAAGGTCTATATCCAAGTGGGGAGCACACAGGGGGGCTAAATACCCCTGAGGGTGCACACAGGGGGCCTATATACTAGTAAGGGAGCACACAGGGGGTATATAAAACTGGGGACAGCCCACAGGGGGTCTATATACAACTGGGGCAGCACACAGGAGGTCTATATACCTCTGGGGGAGCACACGGGGGGGCTATATATAACTGGGGAAACACACAGGGGTCTATATACTACTGGGGGAAGCAAACAAGGGGTATATACTACTGGGGGCAGGACACAAGGGGCATATACTATTGGGGGCAGCACACAAGGGGTATATACTACTTGGGGCAACACACAGCGGTCTATTGTTGTGGAAGGGGGGGCCCCCAGACATAACTTCGCTTGGGGCCCCAGAAATGCCAAGACCGCCCCTGCCCTTCTTAGGTCAGTTAGAATCACTATTGTATTTCTATAATGTGAAATGTCAGAACAGAGACAATGATTTATTTCAACTTATTCTTAGTGTCTCAGTGACAATAACGCTTCAAGTCTTGTACTTGTAGCTACAAACAATTTTACCTCAAAAAAATATTTTTTTTGGCTCCCCAAGGAAACACAAGCTCATGACTTCTGTTTTGATGTAGTGAAGGTTAATCAGATGTCCATAAACGTCTTAAATAAAGCAACGGATGAATGTGGAATAACAGAAATGTAACTATGTACAGTAGCAGTTCTAGATTATTGTTGACTGAACTTGCCGATTTTGGCAGAACTGGATGACCAGCTAATGTATATAGGGGCCAGATTTCCAGATTTCATTTGACAAACTTATAGGAATGTAGGGTCATTACAAAAAGATTGAGACTCGGCACTCACCAACAATCGTGGATGCTAATTTATTTATTCAGTGGAGCATAAATGCAGTAGATACATGGAGGACACGTTTAGTCTAACAAGCGTTCATCAGCTTGGAGCTTGTTAGCCAAAACACCTCCTCCATGTATCTATTACATTTATATTCCACTGAATGAATAAATTTAAAAAACAACCACGAATGTTGGTGAGTGCCGGGTCTCGATCTATACTACTTTTTGAACTTCTCTATCTCAAGCACCACAGCACCATAGAGTGCCATCTCTCCTATGAATTACCTATATAATATATCAAAAGTGTATAGTGTAATCCTACATTCTAAATATGTATCATTACTAGAGATGAGCGAACCGGGTTCGGGTTCGAGTCCATCCGAACCCGAACGATCGGCATTTCATTAGCTGGGGTTGCTGAACTTGGATAAAGCTCTAAGGTTGTCTGGAAAACATGGATACAGCCAATGACTATATCCATGATTTCCACATAGCCTTAAGGCTTTATCCAACTTCAGCAGCCACCGCTAATCAAATACCGAACGATCGGGTTCGGATGGACTCAAGCATGCTCGAGGTTCGCTCATCTCTAATCATTACCCTTTTTGTTACATTTTGCTCTTCATGTCTTCCTTCTCAACCCGTTAATAGTGGATAAGGTTCAGCGGCAACCCATGAAGGTAGCAGACTACGGTTCCCATCATGCATTGCTGCCATCTACTCCAGGCTATTCTCCCCATATATCCCAGGCAAGTCTCCAGCCTCATTGGCACGTCACATTGTTCTCCCTCACTACTAAGGGCCTCTATTACACAGAGAGATAATCGTCCTAATCGGCCCGATCGGTCCGTGTAATAGAGACAATAATCAGTCAATGAAGCGATCATCGGCTGACCATTTCTTTAGGTCCAGAGCTAAAATCATCGGCCGCCAACTGCACATCGCTACTTGTAATAGTGATGCGTGGCCAATGATTGACGATTGAACAAACAGTTGACATTACCTTTCCATGTTCCCGGTATTCTCCTGCGCAGCCTGTCTGAGCTAACCAGTTGCTCAGCCAATCACCAGCCGCGGTGGTCTGGCGAAGAAGCAGAGCGCAGGAGAAAACCAGAAACGTGGACAGGTAATGTAAACTGCTTGGGCAAGGGCTGCACAGACATCCCTTACGATGTCTGTGCAGCTGTCGGTAAATTATTTTCGGGCAGTGTAATAGGCCCAGTAAACAAGCACTAATCTAGCAGATCGATGCTCGTTTACAATATTGATCAGGTCTCTTGCATTAATTCCTAGTTTCCATCCTCTGCTCATGCTCATATAACTCCTAGTGCTGAAATTGAGCATGTGCGACCACCAAGCTGAAGTTGAACTTCAGGTCATAACCCTAGGCAATCAGCTTTAAACATTCAATTTTAGATCAGTAATGGGTGAGGGATTATGTTGGAAACTATTAAAAACATGTAATTACTATATATTCAGGATTTTTACTTTATACTAAATACTTTCAAAGAAAATAAACTTTTGAATTTCCTATGTCATCTTCAGTTGCTATATTATACATTGAATCATTTTGAAATGTTTTTGTTCTACCAACCCACATTGTATAAATGGATTCTCGCCCCATTCGAACAAGACGTTACATTATGAACAAAACTACAAAATGTTCTTCGTTTTTTCAAAAAAAAAAAGAACTCCATAATGAGCCGTATCAATCATTTTCAGACGTCTCTTCATTACCGAGCTTAAAGAGCAAACAAAAGTTGTCTGATCACTTTCTGGCTCAGCCTTCAATTTTTCAATGAAACGAGGAAAAGGCTGACAATTTATGAAACGGCTTCTATTTATTTTCTTCTATTTCTGTATGTCTTCTGTAGCATCGCAGGGGCAATGTTAGCTTCTTTTTATGAGACAGAAATATGAAATCAGTTCTTCATCACTAAATTTAGATATAGGTTTAGCATTTGGACAGGACCACTTTGCCAAACATCAACTAATGTTGTCTAATCTAATACAATTACGGTTCTATTCCGATTAGTGTCATGGCTTCCATTCATAGCAAGGTCATGATAACTTTAGTGAATCCTGACAAAGCCCATTGACTCATAACTGGGTCCCTTAGGTTGCCCTTAGGGTTCTTGTATTCTTAATGTGCTGCAGACTGTGCAGCAGTCCTCTGACGTAAACCTGTAATGTAAAAAATGACTAATATGAACGGAGGCTTTACCAGAGCTTTTCGTTTTTTGTAGGTTTACCACATTGGAGAAAGTTTTAAAAGAGGTTGACATGAGAAGACAACCCCTTCAAAAGAGTTATCCAGTGCTAACAAAATATGGGCGCTTTCTTCCAGAGACAGCACCACTCTTGTCTCCAGTTCAGGTGTGGTTTGCCTAAAGTTACTGCGTACTCACAATTTGCCACCAAAACCGTTTGTACCTTCGGATAGCTGCTTTTAATCCAAGATCTGCCCTGGGGTCCATTCGGCAGGTGATGCAGTTATTGTCCTAAAAAAACAACTTTTAAACCTGCAGCCCTGTGTCAAATTGGTGTGGCCTACAGTGTCTGTGCCCTAGACTTTCACCGCCCCTACGTCTCTCCTCCACTTCATTAGGAATGGTCCAGGCAGGATTTCTCCTATTCGTCACTTGTCTGAACACTGCACAGGTGCTCTTCAGACAAGTGGTGATTAGGAGAAATTCTTCCAGGGGCATTCCTTATTCATAATGTCTTTCCCCTGGAAGAAAGTGGCCATGTTTTTGTAGCACTGGATACCCCCTTTAAGTATAAAGCCAGCCTGCTGATCAGCTGATTACCTCTGGTCCAGCTTCTGAAAATTTGTGGCCAGGTATTGCATGAGTTGCATTTTTAGGCTATGTTCACACAACGTTTTTTCAGCTCTGTTTAAAATAACGTCCGTTATTTTGAGTCTAAAAAAACGGACGTCATTAAGCTGTCTGGCCTCGCCTTAGTACACTGACAGGTGTTTGTACATTATTCTAGTTTGGGGTTACTATTTGCCCTTTGGCTGCGGCTTAATTGAAAAGTCCATTGAATTTAATAGTAAAAACAGAGAAAGAACTGTGAGAAAAGAAAAACTGTGTGTGAGCTACTAATAAAAAACGTTCGCTGTTTGCAAAACACGTCTGAAAATAATGATCATGTTCATTATTTTGACATCCGTGGTAAAAACGTCTGTTATTCAATACACTGTGCATTGGACGTCCGTCTTGCCATTGACTTCAATGCATTGCCATTGCAGTCAGGTAAATCTCGGCAAAAACTGACTTTATTTTAAATATCAAAATTGGGCGCCTTTTCTCAATTTTTTACGTTGTGTGAGCATAGCCTTACTAAGTATAATTACCGTATTTTTCAGACTAAGATGCACCTTTATATGGAAGAAAATAAATAAGTAACACACTGCTATGGGGACATCTGTAAATGATACACTGCTATGCGAACTCTAAAAATTACAAACAAAACAAACACTTATGCAGACATCGGGGGCTTACACACTTACAATGACATTTGTAGTTGACACTCTAATGTGGGGACATGGTGACTGTCGCTGTAATACAGAGCAAATGTGTCAACTTTAAAGTAGGGTATTGGGTATTTATATATTGATGGCCTATTAACCTCTTCTGACTCATAACATACACTATACACTACGTATACTATCTGCAGCCAACACCCATCAGTATTGACCAACATCAGAGATGAATCTGATGCCAGTCATTTAACTGTTTAGATACCGCAATCAAAAGTGATCACAGCATCTTAACAGTTTTGACAGGTGTCATTGGTGTGGCAATTGCCCGATCGGCAATATAGTTGCAGGGCGTCAACCAGTTATCACAACAGCCCTAGGCTTCTTCTAGACCTTAGGGCCTGCCATAACTGATCTGCTGCTACAGTCTGCAAAACAACTACCAATGTCTGAAATTTACTGTTTTTCGGTTATATTAATAATTAAAAAAACAAAAAACATAAAAAGTCACATCTTTGCAAATGGGGAACTGAAAAAAAACCTACAGATCTTGGTACCTCGTGGTGTTAATTTATTATTAATAATGAAACAGAAATTAACCCAATTAGATATCTATGGATTCCTACAGACCTATAGAATACAGTTAGCATGTCAACTTTACCATATGGTAATTTTCCACAGAGGTGCCACAGAGGTGATGAGCAGCATGTTCGTCTCTTGCCTCCCACACCATCTCTGCCTTGACTGATTGGGTCGGAGTCTCAGACCTGTACATTAACCCTTAGGGGACACAGACAGTTTTTGGCGTTTGACACGGCCAAATTTTTAAAATATGACATGTGTCAGTTTAAGCATCAATAACTTTGGAATGCTTTTGCTAATCCTGTGATTCCAAGATTGTTTTTTTCGTGACATATTCTACTTTATGTTAGTGGTAAATTTAGGTTTATACCTTTACAATGTTTTTGTGAAAAATTCCAAAATGTTGTAAAAAATGTAAAAAGAAAAAAGCATTTCCAATAAGCCAATAAGCCAATAAGTAAAATAGTAATACTACATAAATTATTTATTATTTCATATCTAGAACATGTCTACTTTATATTAACAGCATTTGGTGAACAGGCTTTTACTTTTTTTGGATGTTAGAGGCCGTAAATGTTTAGTAGCAATTTTCAAAATTTTCATGAAAATTTCAAACTCAGAAATTCTTTAGGAACCAGTTCAGTTTTAGAGTATATTTTTAAGGCCTGTATACTAGAAACCCCCATAATTTAACCCATTTTAAAATCTTCACCCTTTCAAGTATTCAAATTGACATTCATATGTTTTTTAACCCTTTGGACATTTCCCAGGAATAACTCTAAAGAAAGAGTGAAAAGTATTTTCTTTGCAGAGATTCCAATTGAAATCCTTTGTATTTTTTACCATACCAATTACCTTTACCGATCCATCAATGCCGGCAATTGCCGATGCTGGACCCCCTTTGGCTATCAGCTGACAGTTTAGTTGCGGCTCCCGGTCACTGTTTGTGTAAATAGTGAGCATCGGAAGTAGGTCAGTTATAGTATGTCCTCATGCTGAAACTAACCTACTACAAGGACGTATTATAATTGACTGGTGCAGCTAGGGGTTAATCAGTCATGACTCCCTGTGGGAGGGAAGAGGCGTGCATGCTGTGGCTCAGCATCACTTCTGGAATTATATAACTTAGCAAATGGTCATCGGCAAAGACAAAGGCATTGTTTGTTTTATCTCTCTATCACCTAACTGCCGTACCTGGTACGGACCTGACAGATTTCCTCCAATTTTTTAACTAAGCCAATTTCATTGAAAGTCAATTAGTACGTGTTTGAAGAGAAAACCAGTACACCTAGAAGAAATCTTTAAAAAAATGTAGATGTTGATCTCGGCTGTGCGATAAGTCAACTGACTTTTATGAGTTATGTGAGACACTATGCTGCTTTATCATAGACTGACAAAATAAAAACCACATATAAAAAGACAAAGGGGAAGCCATCTGTTTTAAAGTCATGTGAGCGATGAATAGTTGAGGAAACTGTTTATTCTGTATCACATTAGGAACATCTTTCCTATAGTGTGAAAAAAATATTCTTTTCTATTGAATACGGTAGCTACAATCCGCTCTGTTCCTCAGTTACAGAATTAGCATCATTATGTTAATTAAAGTCATTAAAATGAAAAAAAAAAAAAAGAAAAAAAAACATATGAATTCTATGTTTCCTGATTAGTATATTCATGCGCTTTCAAAGGAAATTCAGTGCTTGAAGTAAACTTGATGTCTACCTTGTTCCCAGTCTGGGAAATCACTGAACATTCTTACAGTTTTACAGAAATCATTACCTTCAAGAAATACATATAATGTAGGGATGGTCCGAGGTTTGGGTTTGTATGAACCCAAACGCTCGGCAGCAGATTCCCGCTGTCTGCCCGCTCCGTGGAGCGGGCGGATACAGCGGGAGTTATGCCTGGAAAACTGGGATACAGGCTATGGCTATGGCTGTATCCTAGTTTTCCAGGCGGTCCTCCCGCTGGATCCGCCAGCTCCACAGAGCGGGCAGACAGTGGGAATCATTGCCGAGGGCTCGGGTTCGTACGAACCTGAACCGAACTCGGTTCGGACCATCCCTAATATAATGCAAACCCAAATGTTCACAATATATGACTGAAAACATTCATAGAAATACTTTGCTGTTCCGACTGATGTCCTGACTCCCATCATAATAGGATACATGGTGGAAAAGACATATACATAAATCATGGGACCCCACTGCCTATATCTGCCATTAGGGGGAGCTGTCTGTATAAGGATTGTTTTTTATTATTTACCTTTACTTATTAATTTGACCAAAACAGATGTCAGAAAAGAATCTCAGATCAAGAATCATCATAATATTAGAGTCCAAAAGCACGGTAACAGCATCTTACAGAGGCGGCACACATAGCGACGTTTCAACCTTTTTGGTCTTTTTACATAGCTAGGATCACAACATGGTATGTAGAGGATAATAAACCAATGGAAAGTTTCCAATAGTTAACACACATTAAGCCTTCACAATCCTGTTACAAAATCTATATACATTTCCTTTATTAGAATATACAAATAGTGCATCAAGAGTAAAAATTACTCACAGAAGCGCTAGCCCCCAGCAGGTATAACCGCCATCTAAGTGAGGTAGGAGCGCACCATGCGCAGGCACCGGCGTCCTCCATCGCATATGCGCTAATACCCAACCAATCCCAGCATAGTGTTGTCATAGCAACCCCACACGCTAAGGACATAGGCATCAGTCAACCTGTAAAGACAGTAAACATTAGTCCATTTAGACAACAGATCGCTGTGGAGAGTTCATCACAACTCATCTTGCATAAGCGTATTTCTCACGCCACCACAGATCATCATCGTCTCATACACACAATTGCATCTTAGCTTCTTGATTGTAGTCATCTCAATGGGTCCGTAATCCGCGCTTCAACATCAGTATACGTTGTCGATCAACTTCAAATCTTAAGCATCAGCACAGGATAGACGATCCATGTCGATCAGACATCACTCTAATAATGCAGTTCCAATAGTCCATAAGCAAATACACACACAGATACCATGCATCTTTAGGCTATGTTCACACTATGTATATTTCAGTCAGTATTGTGGTCCTCATATTGTAACCAACACCAGGAGTAGATTGAAAACACAGAAAGGATCTGTTCACACAATGTAGAAATTGAGTGGATGACCGCCATTTAATGGCAAATATTTGCTGTTATTTTAGAACAACGGCTGTTATATTGAAATAATGGCCGTTATTTACTGTTATATGGCGGCCATCCACTCAATTTCAACATTGTGTGAACAGATCCTTTCTGTGTTTTTAATCTACTCCTGGTTTTGGTTGCAATATGAGGACCACAATACTGACTGAAATATACGTAGTGTGAACCCAGCCTCAGAAAGATACAGTAGTCTGGCACTATCTAGTCAGAGTCAATAGGAACATGGTAGCAATAGGGAGTTACAATGCGTAGAAGCACGCCCCCAAGTGCGAAACCGCTGTCATGTGTTAACAGTCATCAGAGCCTGGTGTCCCGAGATCCTACTGCATACTGTTTTAATGAATATTGAATAAAGATTTTTGTATTTTAACGGTGAGTGCCCCCATTATATCTTTTTTTCAGTACAGATACTGTGCATGTCCAATGGTTACACCTGGATCCATCATGTTCACCAACCAGAACTCGGTATATGTCCTTGTAACTCAGCTCCAAGAGGGACTATATCAAGAGGAAGGCTCTATGGATATATATACCGTCAGCGAGATCATCTTCCAATCTCCACATCATAGGGTATGACTGACACCATGCCACAACAATTATTAAAGATAGCTCCTCCTCAGCACAAACTACCCCTCATTTGGCGAACCCATGGAGGGCAGCAGCATGCAATGTGAGAAAAACTGATGGTGGTATATTCTAATAAAGGAAATGTATATAGATTTTGTAACACAGGATTTTGAAGGGTTAAATGGGTAGTGCTGTGTACGACATTTTTTTCACTAAATAACACACATTACAAAGTCATACAACTTTGTAATGTGTGTTAAGTGAATGGCCCTCCTTCCCCGTGTTCCCCCCACCCGTGGACCCGGAAGTGTGACACAGTATACTCACGGAATCACTGTCGGCCTCCATCTTGGGATTATCATGTCATCTTCAGGAGGCCAGCCTGACTGCTTCAGCCCTCATGCCGGCCCCCCTCCAGCGCGTCATCAGCTGCTCGGCTGCGATTGGCTGAGTATAACAGAAGACGTCTGTCTCATATATTATATAGTAGTACCTTGTGCTACACGCTGAGACCCAAAATGTCTTATACAATAGCTCCAAGTGATATGACACCAGCAATATATGAGTTATAACCACTTTACATTACCTGCCCAATAAGTGCATGTTTACATAAGGGGTTTAATGAACGTTTTATATATATTAGAGAACTCTAAAGTGCCCAGGGAGGGGGTGGGTGAAAAAAATAACATCTTACCTCCCTGGCTCCAACGCCAGCGCCCACATTCCGTCCAAGACCAATTCTTAGTCTAGAGATGGGGCATGGGTTGTGATGTTGCACGCCTGTTCAACCAGAGGCGGGACACCACTAAAGCCACTGACTGTCTGAACAGGGCTCGGATGTCACATCCTAAGTCCCGGCTCTAGACTAGGATGCAGCCTTGGACAAGGGGCCGAAGCTGCGGAATGCATTAAGTGGAATTGAAGAAAGTTATTTCCAAATCAAAGAGGTTGTCCAGCAAAAATGATTTTCTTTCAAATCAACTGGTTTCAGTATGTTATATAGATGTGTAATTTACTTCTTTTTAAAAATCTCAAGTCTTCCCATACCTTTCAGCTGCTGTATGTCCTGCAGGAAATGTTGTTTTCTTTCCAGTGTGAGGGTGGGTTCCCACTGAGGAATCCCGGTGGATTTCATCGCTCGCCTCTGCTCGTGCCAACGCATCTCCGCCTGTGCCATAGACTCCATTCTATGGTCGAGCAAATTCTGCTGTCCATTGAAAGAATTGACATGTCAATTCTTTTGGCATAGGGCGGAATTCGCCAGACCATAGATTGGAGTCTAAGGAATGCACGCGGTCGCAACGTAATTTGTGGTGGATTATCTGCCCCATTTCGTAGTGTGAACCCACCCTGACACAGTGCTCTCTGCTGCCACCTCTGTCCAAGACAGGAACCCCTATAGAAAATCTTTCCTACTCTCAGTGCCCTGCTTTCCTGCCTCGGACAGAGATATCAGCAGAGAGCATTAAAAGAAAATACTACTTCCTGCAGGACATACAGCAGCTGATAAGTATGTGAAGACTTGAGATTTTTAAATAGATGTAAATTACAAATCTATATAACTTTCTGAAACCAGTTGATTTGAAAGAGAAAGATATTCGCTGGACAAGTAGCTGATCTTATAATGTAGCAGACTGTCCCCGCATGTTACATGCATTGCCTCATTTAACACAGATGTTCAAGAGTAAGCAGGAAGTCTGATCCAAAGCTAAGCTATATGCGAGTATTGTAAAACTTCTGCTTCATATCATTCTGTTTAAACAAAAAAAAAAAAAAATGCTCTTTAAGATGTATACAACCTTCTCTTCGGATAGCAATCCTAAATATTTTATTACTAACAGAGAAGATATTATATTCGCTACCTTGTCAGCAATTTTTGACTCTCTTTTCATGATATGAACTGGAATAAAATGAAGGCATACTCCAGCTAGGAAGAAGATCAAGGGATGTTTCATGTATAACAGTTTTCCTGATTTTTTTTTTTTTTTTAACAAGTGTTCCATTTTTAACAAAAAAAAAAGCATCATCATTATTTATTGATCTTACTAGGTATTTGTATCTGGAGAATATCCGAGACGTTTTAGGTAAATATCTCTCTATGTATGAGACTCGTTCCCTAGAAATCCCTGCAGTTTTATCACGCGGCAATATGTTTTATTTCATAACCAGATTATAAAATTATCAAGGCGCTCGTGGACTTCACATCATTTCCAAGCACTTTCCCATCTATCAATGGGAATGACATATTTTACTCATAAAATATATATTTTACTTTAAGCTTTTACAGCGCCAAAAAGTAAAAGGCTTCATTTTTCAAATGTGTTTTATCCTTGCTGTCTTTAAATCTGAGATAGGATAGATTGTCTCAGAGAGGCGGCTCGATCCAAAACAGCCTCAAGGTGTTTGAGTCCAAAAAAAACTTCATAGTTTTGTGTAAAAGCCATAGCTATAAGCTGAAAAATATATCTTTTAGTGTTACTTACAACGTTTTTAGCTATTTTTGGGTAGCTTTTACATTTTCTGCAAGGAAAAGCTTCCGTTGGACTCTGTAAATGCCTCCGCAGACCTCTTCCTTACCCAGTGGAGACCAAAGAAGAGTCATTTCAGCCTCTGGGCGTTATATATTACACTGAGGTATTCCATAAAGAAGAATCTAGAACAAAAGATATACTGCATAGTGTATTTTGTAATAATGGGAACCTATGTTTGCTAAACGCCTGGGGGCAAACGCCCCAACCCAACTAAAATATGACTTTTAATCTAACATATGGATAAAATCTGTGTATCAAGTGGTAGAAAGAAAATGTTAAAAACACCACAGTCGAACTGCTACCGTATAAACCATATGCAGCAGGACCAAAACAGGTCTGTGTCACTGAATATGGTGGAGCAGTGTGCTGTTGCTATCTAAAATCTGTCTATAGCCCCTTTAAAATATTGGGGGAGATTTATCAAACATGGTGTAAAGTGAAACTGGCTCAGTTGCCCCAAGCAACCAATCAGATTCCACCTTTCTTTCCTCACAGACTCTTTGGAAAATGAAAGGTGGAATCTGATTGGTTGCTAGGGGCAACTGAGCCAGTTTCACTTTACACCATGTTTGATAAATCTCCCCCATTGTATTTGTAACCCCTGGCCGCAACTGAAGGGTCGAGTATTTTTGGTGGTCCTTTTTTTGAAACACTGCCCAGTTCCCATGCTCTGCGCCATTCTTTGGCCATGCACCCGCCCTGCTCTGGGGGTGAGCCTGCCAGCCCCCAGTGGAACCATATGACCTCCCTTCTGTAACGTGGCTCCATTTGAATCAATGGAGCAGCATCACAGAGGGGAGGGCTATGGTCACACTGGGAGCGGCAAGCCCCCCCCCCCCCCCCCCCCCCCCCCCCCCCCCAGTGCATAGAGCTGGGCCCCGTACCAAAGAACGGCATGGAGGGCGGGAACTGGGTGGCATTTCAACAAAAAAAGACCGGACCACCGGGATCCGCTACTGTAAAAGAAAAAAAAAAGCTATGTACCTAAAGGTACATTCTCCTTAAGTATTTTTCTAGTGAATATTTATAACCTTTCTTTACTTTAGTATGATAGCTACATGGTTAGCTACAAGCAATAATTTCTTTAAAGGGAAACTGTCAGCACCTGGGCCTGTAGCTGGCAGTCCCCTAGTGAGCAGGGTGACTTGGTAATTTGTCCCTGCAGTGGATTATCTCAGGTCTCCTACTGTAATAAAGAGTCAAAGAGGAGTTGTGGCTCATCGTTTGTGCTGCACTCACCACATCTCCTCCCTCTCCTTCATGAATAATCTCAGTTGCCCAGCCTCCTGCTTGCTCAGCTGTCAGTCAATATCTGCCAACAGAGGACTGATCTGCAGATATAGTTGAGTCTCTATGGCTGACTGTTACAGTCATCAAGCATCTGTGGAATATGCTAGAAAAGCAAGTCCGGACCATAGAGACCACCTCGCAGGTTTATCAGAATTAAACAAACTGTTGCTAAGAACGAGTTGCTAACTGACACAGAGACAGAAAGTGAACCTATGCAATATTATGCAGGTGGCTTTAGAGATATGACTGATAAATTGTATATATATATAAAAATATTAATAGCACCAGTGAAAAGCTTGAAAGTACCTACCGGTAAGTGTTGTTTTCTCTTAATGCAGAGACATTTTCTTGATTTTTCTTAATTTTTATTAAATAAAATTTGCATAAACTTAATAATCTTTTTGTGCAGGATTCTACACAGCACCACATTTGTTTAAAATGTAATGAAGTCTAAATCCCAAAGGTTTAACTTTTATTACAAAATAAAAATCATGAACTGAAAAGATTAGAAAATAAAAGAAAGGAAATAAAAATATAAAGACAGCAACAAGACAAAAATCACCACTATAATCTCAATCATTATAAGGAGACTATAATATCTGTCTTTTTCAGTATGTAAGGGAAGGAACAGTAATTTCTTCAGGGGTACCAAATCTTTAGAAAATAAATCACCAGTTTCATTTTTTATCTGAACATTCAGTCCATTTGCCCTCTACACTGATAAAGTTTATGTCTCTTCTGACTTCCAATATTTTGGCACTAGATGTTTTGAACTTCATAACAATAGGCAAATGTTTCACTTACTAAGAAACCTTCAAATTTTGCTGTTAGTCCAAATTAAACCAGATTTAAAGGAATCTCATTTTTCTTATTTCTCCAAATATTTTGCTTAAAGAGTCACTGTCGTATTTTTTTTTTTTTGCAGAAATCAATAGTCCAGGCGATTTTAAGAAACTTTGTAATTGGGTTTATTAGCCAAATCTGCCATTATCTGCATGTAAAAAGCCTTTTCCCAGGTCCCCCCCTCCTTCCTCTTTTTCATCCACTCTGAAAAATCTGAAAATTGTGACTTGTTGCAGGAGACGTCCCCTGTCTGTTCTAGGGAGAGGGGAGGGGGGAGGAGGAAGGAGGGAGTTAGCCGGCAGCAGAAAGCAGATAACAGAGGATTACAGGCGCGGAGCTGGGTGACAGCTGTAATCCGAGCTCAGACAGGTCACTGGTGATGGTCAGAACAAATAACGAGTGAGGGATTTGTAGATTAACTCTTTGTTGTCCTGTTTTGGTCTTTTCTTTAGCTCTCTCCATAGGAGAACAATGAAGACAGGGGGAGAGCTTCAAACTGCTTTTTCATGATAAAAATGCATTTTTCGGATAATAAACCCAATTACAAAGTTTCTTAAAATCGCCTGTACTATTGATTTCTGCAAAAAAAAAATTCACGACAGTGACACTTTAAAGGGGTAGTGCGGCGCTAAGCATTTATTCACAAAATAACACACATTACAAAGTTATACAACTTTGTAATGTGTGTTATGTATGTGAATGGCCCCCTTCCTTGTGTTCCCCCCCACACACACCTCGGAAGTGTGGTGCATTATACTCACCGCATTCGTGTCGACCCTCTGACGCCATCTTGGGACAATGACGCCATCTTCGGGAGGCCGGCCGAACCGCTACATCTGTCCCTCATGCCGGCCCCCCTCTACGGCGTCATCAGCTGCTCAGCCGTGATTGGCTGACCATAACTGTCGTCATTGTACCAAGATGGTGGCCGGGGGTCGACACGAATGTGGTGAGTATAATACACTACACTTCCGGGGGGGAGGGAGACACGGGGAAGGGGGCCATTCACATACATAACACACATTACAAAGTTGTATAACTTTGTAATGTGTGTTATTTTGTGAATAAATGTTTAGCGACGCACTACCCCTTTAAAGGGAAACTAAAAGCAGTTTTTTTTATTTGTTTTTAACTTTGCACTTAATATTTAAATTAGGTACTTTGGTGCTCTGTGGGACCGCAGTCCTCAATAACCTGATCTGCCCAGTCCATCCGCCCCTCCCCATGAATATTCATCCGGTACTGTAGTGACATTACTGCAGAGCGCTGCCTTAACCCCTTAATGACACAGGGCGTATATATGTAGCCCGGGACCGCAGCTATTAGCGGGCACCGTCCGATCACCGTGCCCGCCAATAAAGTAATCAGATGCAGCTGTCAAAGTTGACAGCTGCATCTGATTACTTATGCAGCTCAATCCCTGGTGGTCTAGTGACGGTGATCGCCCCCCCGGGACGATGTTAATATTAGTAATAAAAAAAGCCTCCCCTAATAAAAGTTTGAATCAACCCCCCTTTTCCCATGTTATAAATAAAAATAAATAAAATACGGTTCAGGGAAGAAAAAGAGTGCTGCAACTCACACCTATGGCTTATACTAGTACCTCTCGGCTGCATAAAAAACATCAGAATTCTGTATGTGAGTTGATCAAGCCACACTGCCCCATGTACCTCGTGCAGGTATCTGATACACATGGGTCCCTACACTAAGTCCACACTGTGCCAGTCAGCGACCACCACCCCCGCAGGCGTGCACAGTCAGGGAAGGGAGGCCATGGAACGGCCCTGCAACCCCCATGCCACAGGACCAGACCCAAAAATGCCACACCAAAACCCAGCCAGCACCACCGGCGGAGGAAGCTAAAAATAAATAAACATGTTTGCTATCGCCGCGTGCGTAATCGCCCAAACTATTAATTTATCACATTCCTGATCTCGCATGGTAAACAGCATAAGCACAAAAAATCCCAAAGTGCAAAGTTGCGCATTTTTTGGTCGCATCAAATGCAGAAAAATAAAAAGCGATCAAAAAGTCGCATATGCGCAATCAAGGTAGCGATAGAAAGTGCACATCATGGCGCAAAAAATGACACCTCACACAGCCCCATAGACCAAAGGATAAAAGCGCTATAAGCCTGGGAATGGAGCGATTTTAAGGAACATATATTTGTTAACAATGGTTTGAATTTTTTACAAGCCATCTCATAATATAAAAGTTATATATGTTACATAACAAGTCAGTTTTACACCAGGGCGAATGGCGCAAAAACACATACCCCCCAAATTTCACCAAACATTGAATTTTTGGGGGGTTTTGCAGTGTACTTTATGAAAAAATTCAGTCTGCCATTGCAAAGTACAATTAGTGGCACAAAAAATAAGGGCTCATGTGGGTCTCTAAGTGAAAAAATGCAACTGCTAGGGCCTTTTAAGCACAAGGAGGAAAAAAAAAGTGCAAAAATGCAAGTTGGCTCTGTCCTTAGGGGTTAAAGCAAATTTACCATCAGTCTCACACATGGATAGAATGGCGCTGGCACACGGAAGCTGGAGCTTAGGTCCCAGTGCACTAAACTGCTTAAATTACGTTAAATCACGTTAAAGAAGCAGTTGCCAACATCTTCTTATTGCCCCCCCCCCCCCCGCTAGGCACTGGCACATATACTCACCACAGGTAATCAATGTCCCACTGCGCTGTTTCATTACGGTCCTGCGACGCCGTTCAAATCGGCACGCGCTCACATCATCCACTGCTGTGACCCCTCTTCTGTCTCCTGTGATTGAACGCCGGAAGTCACGCTCTCCCATAGAGAATACATTGTAAAGCATGACTTCCGGCATTCAAAGACAGGAGACAGAAGAGGGGTCACAGCAGTGGATGATTTGAGCGCTTGCCCGATTTGAACGGCGTCTCAGGACCAGATTGAAGCTGCGCTGTGGGACATCGATCACTTGTGGTGAGTATATGCGCCTAGCGGGGGGGCCAATAAAAGATTTTTATGAACTGCTGCTTTAATTAAACTGGAGATTCAGAGTTGTTTCTTTGAAACTGTGGGGTCCAAATTCAAATTCTGCAAGACACTCATAATATTGGTATTTCCGTAAGTAGCAGGGTGGTCTTTGAAGATTAGGCAGGGGTCAGATGCCTGTGCTGTTTCTGTACCCTTTATAACTAACCCAGAAAGTGAATGCACAGACCATAACTATTAGAATCATGGCAATATGTTATCCCAATTTTTGCTATAGGGTTTTAAGGCTACTCAGTACAGTGATTTCTAAAATTACAATACTGATTAATTCTAGGGTAACCATTTTAAGTTGAAAACATTTTAACTTGAGACCATACTTCTATGGAAAACTTGCCAGAGGTAAAAGATGACATGGTAAACAACCCCTATGGCCCTAACCATACCACCTTCTAGGGGACCCAGCAGAGGGCCCCTCATAGCACTAACCAACCTAACAGTGGTTAAAACCGCCACTTGTACCTTACCCATGGAGCCTTGTGGTGGCTTTAAGCTTATAGCTGGAAAAAGGACAAGACAGGACATGTAGCTGCACTCCACACTGTCCACCAATTAGGCTACGTTCACACAGAGCAAAAGGGGCGGATTACGCGAGGAAATATTTCCGCCTGAAATCAACTGACGCTGAATTCCGAGCAGAATATAAGCAGAATGTAAGCAGAATCCCTGCGTATTCCGCTAGGAAAGTGTTCAGCTCGTAATCAGCTCTTGACAAATTCAGCGCGGAATACTCGAGGAATCCGCGCTGAATCTGCATGCATTCAGCGCTGAAATTCAGCGAGTATTTGGCGAGTAAACTAGACTATACCAGAATATATACTAGAATCCTCCTCCTCCCCCTTTTTTATCCATTTCCGCGCTGATTCAGCGCGTAATTTCCGCTTGTATTACGCTTGTATTCCGCGCTGAAACAGAAAATCAGAGCCCCATTGGTTTGTATAGGCTTCCGCTAACGAAAGAATGAACATGTTCATTCTTCTGGCGGAAAGCGGATTAGTTCAGTGCGGAAATTCCACCGTGTGAACTGCAGAGCAGAATTTCCATTCAACACAATGGAAATTAGCTCTGCACCCATTTTAACGGCTGAAATTTCAGCGCTGATCCAGCGCAGAAATTCAGCTGCTTTTGCTCTGTGTGAACAAGCCCTTAGGACTCAGCAGCCTGAATGCATACAGTGCTGGAAAAGGAGCCAGGCCAGCTGACTACATGATGCCAACAGGGCTGACCACCAGTCGGATTCAGCCGCTGTGTGTGAGACACTCTTAGCGCATACAATGTCCTGAACTTTATCAGCCAGAGCTACAACAACCTGGGAGAAGAAAGAGTATGTATGATTGTGGCTACCCTGACTTACAGTATGCACCCACCAGCCAGGGGGCGACTCAGCGACTCAGAACTAGACAGCTGGATCCGAGAATCCTGCTCAGCACTCCATTCATTGCTGGGCTATTGCATTCCCTTTCTTGGGATTGGTGCTTGATTGGATATTCCAGTGTATCATACATGCTGCAAAATTAAAGGAGATGTCAAGCAAAAATTTCTATTAAAGTATTGTATTGCCCCCCAAAAGTTATACAAATCACCAATATACACTTATTACGGGAAATGCTTATAAAGTGCTTTTTTTTTTCCTGTACTTACTACTGCATCAAGGCTTCACTTTCTGGATAACATGGTGATGTCACTTCCTGGATAAAATGGTGATGTGTGGGCTGTGGCTGCTGGAGAGGATGATGGCAGAGGGACACTGAGGGACACAGGGCACTGGAGGGACACTGAGCATTCCTCTGCCATCATCCTCTCCAGCAGCCACAGCCTGCACAGCTCTGGAAGTCGGGACATCACCATTTTATCCAGGAAGTGACATCACCATTTTATCCAGGAAGTGACATCACCATGTTATCCAGGAAGTGAAGCCTTGATGCAGTAGTAAGTGCAGGGAAAAAAAGCACTTTATAAGCATTTCCCATAATAAGTGTATATGGGTAATTTGTATAACTTTTGGGGGGCAACACAATACTTTAATTAAAAAATTCACCGCACTTCTCCTTTAAATTCTCAGTGACATCATAAGTTGAAAATGATTTCAAACATTGGCACAGCTTGCGTTTCCTGCATCCTTCATCGATTTGGTTTGGCCACCCACCCACAACCCCCCTCCCCCATCATGACTTATTCCAACTACATCTCATCTCTGCAGGGTTTGAATCCCAGACACCTTTACCTCCTCAATTTTGTGGAAGGTTTTTTTTATCCTCTGAACTAAAGAGAACTCTGTCACACACTGCACAATCTGAATGGAATACTGCCACACATTGCCCCCCTGTGAATACCGCCAAAGTACCTCCTAAATATACTACTGTCACATACTGCACCCTCTGAATATCATACTGCTACACATGGAATTAAATTATAATACACACTATACCCCTCTCATTTAGGTATGGTGCTCTGTGCCCCTTCTAAATAAGACACAGCATGGATAGGTGACTGCCAATCAGCAGCTGGTGGGCGGAGTTTTCTGCTTCTCATGAATATTGAGGACTACTGGGCTCATGCACATAATGGAGAGGACTACTTTATTGCCCATGTTATGCAGACAGATATCTCTGGATCAGCTGTGATACATCATTCTGTTCAGTTTCTCTGTCACTAGTTTATGCTACCCTGAGATAGGACACCATAAACCTGCAGACTCTCTTTAAGTGTGCTTTGATTGAAGCTTTTTTTTTTTTATCGTTATTGGTGGTATGGAATGGTCACAGAGGGAAATAACGGGAGACTTGTTGCCTCCAGGTCAGAATGTTGTTCTAACCCTCAACTCTATCAGCGTATAGAATTTGTTTAAAGCACCATTGGTAGTGACACACAATAATACAATCAAAGCCTCATTATTATGGATTGTAAGTACCAACATGCTGAGAGAAATTCACTATTCTGGTCATTAACTGCTCTAAGCGGCATTGTTTTTTTTGTTTTTTGTTGTTTTTTTTTCCCCTGACTTTGAAAAATACAGTCATTTTGTTTAACAATTCTCTTCACACCAGTACATAATCTTGCTCCCCTGTGGTTTTAGTGAAGCAGAACACACTTTCATTTCTGATCTGAACTCATAAAATATAGGAAGCTTTTTTTTATTTTTTTGTGAACAAAGTATTTTAACTTTAAATTACTTTATTGCATTCTTCATGTAATTAATGTGCTAGGAATATCATGTTAACTGATCTAACAGTGCCTGAATAAAAGTCTTATTCTTTTGGGATTGTCAAAAAATTAAAAAAAAAAAAAAAAAAAAAAAGATTTTTATTACACTTTGTATCTTTGACCTCAGGTGCTGAGCTTGTTTCATACGTGGTGGGTACATGCTGTTATAGCTGAAGCCATCAATCAGTGGCCAGGATTGTAGATAACTCCAATATAGACATTTAACCCCCAGGTGCTACAATTAGGGCTGGCCTCACCATCTGGTGAAAGTGTCACTTGGTTGCTGGGTATTGCGCCTAGCCCTTTAACTGTAAGCACTCATGATGAGTACTTACAGTTAAATGCTACATTCTGATTGACAGAGCGAGGAGCCATTGGCTCCCAATCATGGCAGCTTTATGCCTTTCTCTTTCTCTTCTCTCTCACATAAACTTCAGCGATTGAGTGACATTATTCAAAGGCTTGCAGAGCGGGGTGGACTGCATGGGAGCCAGGTGAGTATGGGTGTTTTTTTTTTTTTTTTATATTATAGGGGGGTGCCTACATGGGTGAGCATACTATCAGGGGGATTGCTTACAGGGGAAGTGGGCTTACTACTGGGATCTTACCTACAGAGGGATTACCTATAGAAGGGAATTTCCTACATGGGTGGACTAACTACTGGGGGTTACCTACAGCTCTAAAGTTCTAGTAATACCACACTATGGAGACTTTGGAGTTATGGAGACCTCACCTTCAAAAAGATATTGATAAAATACAACAAATGCACAGATGGGCTACAAAAGTGGTGGATGGTCTGAACCAAAAAATCAGGAAAGACTTAAGGATCTGAATCTGTATAGTCTGGAGGAGAGAAGGGAAAAAGGGGGTATGATCGAAACCTTTAAATATGATAAAATAAGTTTAGGGAGGGAAGTGTGTTTAATAAGAATCTGAACCCAAGAACAAAGGGCCACAAGATATTTAGAAGTTGTGGTCCCCTGATATGTTACATAAGTCACATAAGGAAAAGTAAGCAAAAAATATAAATGTAATGAGCAAAGCAATATATTCTAAACTTAACAGCGCCGAGACTGATTATCTGAAAAATCAACCAAGTGACTAATCCAAACAAAATTCCCTCAAACCACTCATGGCTTATCATGGAAGACTATAGTCATGGCCAAAAGTTTTGAGAATGACACAAGTATTATAGTTTCACATGATCTGCTGCCCTCTGGTTTTTATGTGCTTGTCAGATGTTTTTATCACATACAGAATTATAATTGCAATCATATTATGAGTAACAAAAGCTTATACTGACAGTTAGAATGAGTTAATGCAGCAAGTCAATATTTGCAGTGTTTGCAAAAGGACGCTAGTTGACCTCCTTTTGCATGCACTTACTAGTCATTGCTCCCACTAGCCAGAAACCTACTCCACACTGATGAGGGGCAAAAACACCCCGAAACAGCTGTCTGTGGATGGATATCTTGCTTAGGTGGTTTCCTTAATTGGAGAAATTCCTTGGCTTGGTTGTTCCTTCCCGGAGGAAGGTCTGGCTAGTTCACTGACGTCGAGACACAAGATGGTGTCTCTGCAGTGTTCTTTTGAATATTTGCAGTGTTGACCCTTCGTCTTCAGGACCTCTGCAATTCTCCCTGGCATGCTCTCAATCAACTTCTGGACCAAATCCTGACTGATAACAGTCCATTCTTGCACAATCAATGCTTGCATTTTGTCAGAATTTGTTGTTTTTTGTTTGTCCACCCGTCTCTTGATGATTGACCACAAGTTCTCAATGGGATTAAGATCTGGGGAGTTTCCAGGCCACGGACCCAATCTCTATGTTTTGTTACCTGAGCCATTTAGTTATCACCTTTGCTTTATGGCAAGGTGCTCCATCATGCTGGAAAAGGCATTGTTGATCGCCAAACTGCTCTTGGACGGTTGGGAGAAGTGGTTCTTGGAGGACATTCTGGTACCATTCTTTATTTATGGCTTTGTTTTTAGGCAAGACTGTGAGAGAGCCGATTCCCTTGGCCGAGAAGCAACCCCGCACATGAATGGTTTCAGGATGCTTTACAGTTGGCATTAGACAAGACTGGTGGTAGCGCTCACCTCGTCTTCTCCGAATAAGCTGTTTTCCAGATGTCCCAAGCAATCGGAAAGGGATTCATCAGAGAAAATGACTTTACCCCAGTCCTCAGCAGTCCACTCCCTGTACCTTTTGCAGAATATCAGTCTGTCCCTGATGTTTTTTCTGGAGAGAAGTGGCTTCTTTGCTGCCCTCCTTGAGACCAGGCCTTGCTCCAAGAGTCTCTGCCTCACAGTGTGTGCAGATGCACTCACACCTGCCTGCTGCCATTCCTGAGCAAGCTCTGCACTGCTGGTAGCCCGATCCCACAGCTGAAACACTTTTAAAACATGGTTCTTGTTCCTTGCTGGTCTTTCTTGGGCGCCCTGGAGCCTTTTTGGCAACAATAGAACCTCTCTCCCTGAAGTTCTTGATGATATGCCAAAATGTCAGTCCAGACCTAATAGGGAGGACATATTAATGCCTTTCTAATGAGGTCTACACAAAAATTAAAACTTGTCCGGCTGCAATACAACACTGATAACTACTGGGTAGAGGTGTAGCTGGAGAAGGAGCAGGGCAAAACTGAATATGTCATTAATGCACAGCTAGGAGAGAAACCACACTTTACTAATAAACTTTGGAGGATTTTTTTCAATTAACCTCTGCTATATGCCACAAAAAGAACCAAGTTATCCACAGGGTAGCTCCCCAATCACTGGTCAGTAGGGTGCCTCACTCACTTCTGCACCAATCAGCTGTTCAACACCCATTATAGCGGAGATTGCCTCTCTTTAATGTGTAGCTGTGACGATGTATAACTGCACCTCAGGTCCCTTCAAGTGAACAGGGTCTAAGCTGCAATTACGGTTTGCTACCGCTACACAGTGAACACAGACAAACTCCATTCACTGTGTAGTATCTGTGTCAAACAGCCAATCAGCACAGGTGTTTTGGGTTTTTTTAGTTTTTTTTTTTCTGAACTAGCACTGCTCTTTAACCAGCCTACATTCTCATCTCCCTGTCATATACATATATATCTCTTTTGGGAAAATTTAAAGAAAGTGAAGCGTGTTTACATCATCGTGCCCTGTGCTGAGCATTGCCATTGCTGAGAGATGCAATAGCGTGCAATAAAATGATATATTATGCTACAACTTCAAAGTGACTCTCTACCCACAATCTGCCCCCCCCCCCCAAACCGCTTGTACCTTTGGGTAGCTGCTGTTAATCCAAGATCTCTCCTGGGGTCCGTTTGTCAGGTTATGCAGTTATTGTCCAAAAAAATAACTTTTAAACTTGCAGCAATGTGTCACATTGGTGTGGCCTGCAGTGTCTAAGCCCTTGGCCTGTGACGCCCTCTGTTCCTCTTCACCATTAGGAACACCCCTGGAAGAATTTTTTCCATTCATCACTTGTCTGAACACTGCACATGTGTTGTTAAGGCCCATGAGCAGTGTTCAGACAAGTGATGAATAGGATAAATCCTGCCCAGGGCATTCCTAATAATAAAAAGGGTGGGGAGGAGGGATAAAGAGGCATCACAGGCCTAGGGCACAAGTACTCTAGGTTACACCAATTTGACACAGGGCTGCAAGTTTAAAAGTTGTTTTTTAGGACAATAACTGCATCACCTGCCGGATGGACCCCAGGACAGATCTTGGATTAAAAGCAGCTATCTGATGGTACAAGCGGTTTGGGGGTAGGGGCAGATTGTGGGTATAGAGTCGCTTTAAGCAGGGAACTTGCAGGAGTGCTGTAGGAGGGGAGTAGGCAAAGTGGACAGACTATATCAGAGAGCTGAGGAAAAGCAATGCATTTCAGGTATTGTAGTTCTAAAAAAAAAAAAAAAAAAACTGCTCAAGACCTTAAAAATAAATGGATTTTTGGTGTTTTTAAGAATTGGACAGACAGGTAAGCAACGTCAAGGTAAGACACAGACACAATTACCAATTTAACCATTGTTCTTAGCCCATCTAATCAGTTTGTAATAATAGAAAGCACAGATTGTTGGCAGACATAAGATATATATACTTAGGTATAACACTATGAAACTTTCCTACTCAAGGAATAAAACATCTCTTATATGGGGGAAAAAACCTAAGAAATGAAAGCTCACCTATAAATAAGCGAGCTCAATATTTAGTATGTGATTAAAGTATGTTTTGCCCCCATATACATGAAATATTAAAAAGTCCTGAACATTCTGAAATGTCTTGGAACTAGAATAGGTACTAACTGTTACTCCTTTGTCAGTTCTGCAAGATGTTACCTATTCTTTTATTTCCCATGGGATATATCAAATCGTGCACTGATGGCAGTTCCTTTTATTAATATATATGTAAATGAAGCACAAATTCAGTGAAACATCCATTTCCACACTGTTATATGTGGCAAATTGAATATTTCTATATTACAAAGTTTTATATACTTTACTTGTGTATATAAACAGAAATTTGTTCATATTCCTGACTTCCTTTATTGCATTGTATCTTGTATATTTTTAGATTGCAAAAACATTGCCACACTGGAATACTATAACTTATAAATTGTTAAAATTATATGTGTCATGAAGCTCACACATAGTCATATAAAAGGTATTGCTTTACTGTGTGTGAGAGCGTAACCTAAAACTGTATTACAGATCTGTAGTATGAAGATCGATAGTATGCTGCTGATAGATTGCTACGGATCAATAACATACTATCTCAATAAGTCACTTAACTATATAGAGTGGTCAAAAAGTAGGTGGACAGTATGTGTAAGGAGATTTATCAAACATGGTGTAAAGTGAAACTGGCTCAGTTGCCCCTAGCAACCAATCAGATTCCACCTTTCATTTTCCAAAGAGCCTGTGAGGAATGAAAGGTGGAATCTGATTGGTTGCTAGGGGCAACTGAGACAGTTTCACCAGTTTCTGGGACCAGTTTTCTGCTGGTCCCATAGGCTTCATTCTATAGTTTGCCAGCTTTCACCGTCTGCCCGAAGAATGAACCTGTTCATTCTTCGGGCGGACAAGGGAAATCTGCCAAACCATTGAATGAAGTGTGGTGTACTCCCAGGGTGATGTTACACCGGAGGAGCGGACAGTCACTTGCTAGATGTTGAGGTGTGACGCCACTTCTGTCGTGGTTGGCCGTGATACCTTGAGGTGGTAATTCGTGACGCCAGTGCCAGGTGGGCACACAGGTGTGATGGCACGCCTGCTTTTATTTTATGAGGCCGGTTGTACCCTTTTCCCCTGTGGTCAGTGTCCTGCCGGGTTGCTACTGGGTCTCTTGGGATAAGGTGATCACGGATGGCCAGAATGGTGTAGTGACCCTCCCAGACTATTGGAAATTTGTGGCAAAATAGCGCTTATTAATGCTAATTAAACTCTGTGTGAACATAGCCTAAAACACAGTTATTAAACAGAAACTGCTGTGTAGGAGGCTTACAACTGGGTAAGGAACAGCTAAACTTTGCTACGAAGGTTAGGTTGTGGGAGATAAGTTCATGTCACAGGTTAAACACCTTAGCAAGACTGAGCATGACAAGAAACAAGGTAGTTATACTATTAAGGATGGCATAGATACATATCCTATATTTAGTGAAGCCATTACAATATAGCGCTGACCTTCTAAACACTTAGAGATGTTTACACTCCTGAAAGCTTACATAAGTGCATCAAAAAGGTCACTACCTGGCCAAGAGGTTTTATGATGAGCTATTCAAGCTCTTCTGAAGAAACACAAAAAAACAGACAACATTGAGAACAAGAGGTTCTGCTTCACTCATCTCTAATTTTAACTTTGCAGCATTTTTTTCAATGCCTGCCTAAAACTTTTGCACAGAACAATATCTATCTATCTATCTATCTATCTATCTCCTATCTATCTATCTATCTATCTATCTATCTATCAATATCCTATCTATCTACACACATCTGCCGCCCATTACAGCACCAATTGTAAGGAACTTACCTGTCTGCCTTTCTGCGGCAGTTGCGGCACTCCCATAGCGACATTGGGAACAGAGCAGGATTCCTGAACCTGCCTGGTCTGCTGTTGCAGTGCTCATTCAGCGAATCAGCAGCTCGGGCGTGTCATGCTGGCTGGCCTCTCTGAGGCTGGGGCCAGGCAGCCAGTAAGTGTTCCTGGAATCATGATCATTGTGGAAAGGGGTCGTATTGCACAGGACGACTATCGTTCAGAAAATTGTTAGCTTGTTTGGATTTAAACAATAATGATTTCGTGTTTATCGTTAATCGTCGAAAAATCTGGAGTTAGATATTTATGGGGCAGGCCGGGCTGTTGGCGCACGATCACAAAACAATCGCAAAACGATTTTTCCATACGATATATTGTACCGTCTAAACGCTGATCGTTATGAAAAAAATCGTTACTCCGACATCGTTAATCGTACGATTGGGCCAATTATCGCTTCGAGTAAACGCACCATAAGTATCCACAATAACAGAATCTACAATGAGAAAGTAAACCTGCCTGAAGTAAATATACATCTATCCTAAGATAATAAGAAGGGAAATACTAAAAAAGCAGACTAGATGGACCCAGTGGTCTTTTTCTGCCGGCAATCTTCTATGTTTCTATGCTTCGCTTTTTTTTGTCCTCACTCCTAACCTAACCATGAAGTGAGAGCGGGACGCGGTGATGCCGAGCTGTGAACATCAGATAAGAAAACCCCTTTAGGGTGGCTTCACACATAATGGAATTGCAGCGGATTTCAAACTGCAAGTTTGCCGCAAAATCTGCTGCGTTTCCCGTACTGAACAGGATTACATACTCACAGTACAATTTTCATCCTGCTGCGAGTATGTAAACGCTGCCCCCCTTAACCCACGGTGGCCCTTTAAACACTTTACTGGTCCACAATCCGGCCAATAGTTTTTGAGTTGATTGTTATCTTTTAATTATCATGTCTTTTTATCAGTATTCCATGGGGGAGATTTATCAAACATGGTGTAAAGTAAAACTGGCTCAGTTGCCCCTAGCAACCAATCAGATTCCACCTTTCATTCCTCACAGACTCTTTGGAAAATCAAATGTGGAATCTGATTGGTTGCTAGGAACAACTGAGTTTCACTTTACACCATGTTTGATAAATCTCCCCCATCATGTGTCTATATATTTTCTTATTCTATATATAATTCCATAGCATCATTAAAACACAGCGCCCACCTACACAGATTAAGTGGTGGTAAGGTCCCCACATTTAGACCTTGCTGTACTTTCACTGTTCATTATTATAAGCAAAAAATATCACTTTTCAGTTATTATACTGCCTTCCCGCTGGGTGTTCTACACGTTTGCTTGTTAATTGGATATATCAGTGTCCAGCTTTCTGAAACATGCTACTAATTATTCATGTCCCCTGAAGACTGGAAATGCTCAGCAACTCATAATCATATCAAAGCTTACTATATCTTTGCTAACTAATATGCATATATAACCCAACTTTTTTAAAGCCAGGTGAAAAGTAGATATTGCATCTTATTTGATTTGGATTCTCACAGGGTTTCTACAGCATAAAAGTTAATTCTTTTAGCCTAAAGGTCAAGGGTTCCCCTTTCAAGCCTCAGTCGCAGACTGTTTTGGTTAAACTGAAGTCTTTACTTTCTTCCAATAATAATGGCACAGCATACCTAAAGGGGTATTTCAGTTACGTAAAATATATCTTGAATATAAACTAACAGTTTGTTCCATTGTTATTATCTTTCTAGTCTCCTTCCCCCAGTTCTGAGCCTGCTGCATTGTGTTAAACACACAGAGGACTGTTTGTGAGCTGTTCTCTTCTTCTCCACTCTGAACTCCCTTCTCCCCCCTTGCTTTAGAGATGGTTCATGTAAACAGCGTGCCTGTCTGTCTGTCTCTGAATTCTGTAATGCCAGGAGGGTGAGGTCACAGTGAGGTCACCAGCAACTTGACCTCATATTAACCCTCCCGAAATTACAGAGAGCAGAGACAGCTGTCCAGAGATGCTGTTTACATGAGCCATCTCGGAAGGGAGGAGGGCGTTCAGAACGGAGGTGGAGTGAACAGCTCACACACTGTTTTCTGTGTCTTGAGCAGAAAGCAGCAGGTTAGGAACTGGGGGGGGTAGACTGAAAACATATTAAGTGTGGAGCAAATTGTTAGTCTCCAGGAGCGGGATAATTCATGTATTTTACCTAACCGGAATACCCCTTTAACAGTTTCTATTGACAATTAAGGGTAAATAAGCTTGATGTTTTTAGCATTTGCATACTATAGAGGCTCTATATGACAGGGCAAATATTTTTAACTGTTTAAATAATCTGAATTTGGAGGTTTAAGAAGCAGTAATGCCTCCAGGTTTCTATGAGTATCTTATTATGTCTCACTACAGAAGTTGTGCACTTTGAAAAAAATGTTGCAATGTTTACATTTTTATTTATCTACCTATCTTTACTATTTTTAACATTTTACTAGTAAAAATACATATGGCCAAGAATGCACAACATTTTGGCTTAGAAACCATGATAAAAAATGCATTAAAGAGAATCTGTCAGCACCCAGGCCCTACCCAAGGTGCTGTTGGTGTGCTGTAGTTGGCAGCCCCTTAGTCAGCATGGCACCTTTTGAAAATTTGGCTTAGGAGTGAATTTTGCACAATCTCACATCTCCTACTGTAATGAAGAGTCAAAGAGGAGTTGTGGCTCAGCGTTTGTGCCACACTCACCACTCCTTCCTGCTTCTTCATGAAAATCAGTGCTGCCCAGCCTCCTGCTTGCTCAGCTGTCAGCCAGTGTCTCTGATTTCAGATCAGTCCTCTGTTGGCAGATACTGACTTACAACTGAGAGAGCAGGAGGCCAGGCTGCATTGATTATTCATGAAGAAGAGGGAGGAAGAAGCAGTAGTGAGGTGTGCCAGAGTTTGGCACAAATGCTGAGCCACAACTCCTCATTGACTCTTCATTACAGTAGGAGGTTGTGAATAATCCACTCCACTGACACATTACTAAAAAAAAGGTACTCACTAGATTACTCCTAGCTACAGCACCAGTGATGGGGCCCTGGTGCTGACAGATTCCCTTTAAACTATAACGCACCAAAGAAGAAGCTTCAAGATGAGATATGCAGAAAGTACAGTATTTGCAAAACTTAAAACAATATACAAAGAAAAAGAGGTTAAAAAAAAAAAACTTCTTTTCGTCAAGGTATAAAAGTGCTTGAAGGAGAAGAAATAATCCTGGAATTGTACACTATCACTGATATTTGCCATCCTCAGCACTGCTTACACACAATAAATCAAATGAATACTGTTCTGGCTCTATCGGTGTGGGAATGGACTCGGTCATTTTATTGCTATAGCACTCTTTTATTCTTCATCTTTATTGATCTATTGCAGGATCCATCTCACTGGTATTGTTTGCTGGCACTTCATAAAAGAATATAAAAGAAATCACATTTATAAAGCACTCAGCTTTGTTCGGACAAATATTACATTTGCGACTGTCCAACCATCCATCTTGAATTAACTACTGTTGCAATGAGGGCTGTCAGTTATCATTGTGTTCGATACATTCTCATCCACAGTTCCAGCTGCAGTACAATATATGTCTCTTTTGTAGTCATTTGTTAAGCTTCATTCTTCAGCCATTGTGAACAGGTGGTGAGAAAATAGACTGGTTTAAAAAAGAATATTACTGTTTAAAAAAAAAAGTTTGAGGAAGAAGCGGTGACAAAACAGCAATTGATTATTAAAAAGCTGAAATAATATAGCCTATAGCCTGTAGCCTGATTGACATTTTACCTTAAAGGGGTTGTCCAGTGATTTTTTTTTTCTTTCCAATCAACTGGTGTCAGAAAGTTATATAGATTTGTAATTTACTTCTATTTAAAAAATCTTCAGTCTTTCCATACTTATAAACTGTTGTATGTCCTGCAGGAAGTGTTGTTTATTTACATTCAGAAACAGTGCTCTCTGCTGACATCTCTGGCTGAGTCAGGAACTGTCCAGAGCAGTGACAAATCCCTATGGAAAACCTCTCCTGCTCCGGAAAGTTCCTGACTCGGCCAGAGATGTCAGCAGAGAGCACTGTTACTGAATGTAAATAAACAACACTTCCTGCAGGACATATAGTAGCTTACATGTATGGGAAGACTTGAGATTTTTAAATAGAAGTAAATTACAAATCTATATAACTTTCTGACACCAGTTGATTGGAAAGAAAAAAAACAATTTGCTGGATAACCCCTTTAACTTTCGGCACACATCATCAGACAAGCTTTGAAAAGGCCCTGGTGCTTCCTCAGCTATTAAGTCAGCAGTCCTCTGAGAACAGCTTAACGACTTTGTGATAAGGAGTTTAAGTATTAGTTTCTTCAGTTCCCTGGTGGAAATTTAAGTGATGTCCTTGCTCAAGTTGCAGGATTATCTTTGCTCTTTTGATATATATCTGTTCAGGAGTCACTGTCGCAAACTGTGCCCCTGGCACCCCTTACATGCAAATATATTGCTAGCTCAGAACAAGTTCAGGTTTTTTCCATACAAATCACTTAAGTTAGATTGGTGAAGGTAAGGATGAGCAACCTATGTTTGTTTCCACAAACACCATTAAAGAGACTCTGTACCAAGAATCTGCTAACCCCCCCCCCCCCCCAAAAAAAACCGTTTGTACCTTCGGATAGCTGCTTTTAATCCAAGATCTGTCCTGGGGTCCGTCCGGCAGGTGATGCAGTTATTGTCCTAAAAAACGACTTTTAAACTTGCAGCACTGTGTCAAATTGGTGTGGCCTAGAGTGTTTATGCCCTAGGCCATCCCTCCTCCCCACCGTCTTCATCATTAGGAATACCCCTGGGTAGGATTTCTCTTATTCATCACTTGTCTGAACAGTGCACATGAGCTGGATAGTTAAAGCACATGCACAGTGTTCAGACAAGTGATGATTAGGAGAGATCCTGCTTGGGGCATTCCTTTTGGTGAAAAGGGTTGGGAGGAGGGACAGCCTAGGACATAGGTACTCTAGGCCACACCAATTTGACACAGGGCTGCAAGTTTAAAAGTTGATTTTTAGGAAAACACCTACATCACCTGCCAATTGGACCCCAGAACAGATAGATAAAAAGCAGCTATCTGACGGTACAAGCGGTTTGGATTGTGGATACAGAGTCGCTTTAAACTATAGACCAGTCTGTTTAAGATTTATGCAACTGGTACTGTTAGAATACAGGTAAACCAGCAAGAGAATTAGAAAAAAAACACCACACTTGTCCCCAGGTTGTGTGTGATATTACAGTTCAGCTGTGGACAGCAGAAGAACGCAAGCTCAGCACCTGTGCAGACTGCTTCGCACGGGCCCCTACTCCAACGGCATGTAAGGAGACTGTAAAGAATCCACTGGGCTTAGCTCCCCAGTAGGTAGTATCCCCCATGTAGTAGGCATGGCCTGTGGGTAGTCCCCCTGCTAGCCCCCAGATAGTAGGTAGTTTTCCCCACATTGTAGATATCTCCCTGCAGTTAATACCCCTGCTAGCCCCCCAGTAGATAGCTTAGCTCCCCAGTAGGTAGTATCCACCATGTAGTAGGCATGGCTTGTGGGTAGTCCCCCTGCTAGCCCCCAGATAGTAGGTAGTTTTCCCCACATAGTAGATATCTCCCTGCAGTTAATACCCCTTCTAGTCCCCCAGTAGATAGCTTAGCTCCCCAGTAAGTAGTATCTCCCATGTAGTAGGCATCCCCTTTGGGTATTTCCCTTGCTAGCCCCCCCTAGTGAGGGATCAGTTTCTTCTGGCAGGGGGAAGAATGCCACCTGGGCCACAAGAGTAATTGACGGGGCTAGGAGCCAATGTCTTTCTGCTCTGCAATCACAACACCATGTTTAACTGCAAGCACTCATAAGGATTACCTGCAGTTAAAGGGAAATATGCAGCACCTGGGAGACCCGGTCGGCCACAGTAATGGTAGCTAAGGACACCACTGGCGCGCCCCTAGCAAACAGCTAGGCCGGTTACCAGGGACACTCCGGCCTGGCTCGTGATACATACTGAATCATGTAAAATTGTGATTCTAATCCAGGTGCTGTATAAGTAAGAGCTAAATAATAAATTACATTTAGGAAAACCATTTCTGCATAATTTATGTGGTTTCTCCACTGACCAAACACTGTTGAAGCTGGAACCCTAAATGCATTTATGCTGTCGCTAACTACTGCTGAGCCAAATACATAGAATAAGTGAGAATAAGAAATATTTTCGCGACATTTTTCTAGAGATGACTCCTGCTCTCTCTATGGTGACAAAAACACTTCATTAGTTACGTATTTGTATGCCATGGAAGAGCCCATTATTTGTGCAACGGCTGAATGATTCAGCAAGATTTATTCCTAATACTAATATATGCAAATGAACACCTTGGAGATGTAATTAATGCCCACTGCTTTGTGCCATTCAGGGAGTTTAAATGTATTCATATATATCTGGAAAGCACAAATAACAAAAATAGTCACTAGTGGCAAGAAGGAATAATTCCCCCTCCCAATGTAAAAGTATTGAAGGAGAAGTCTGGGAAAATTTTTATTAAAGTATTGTATTGCCCCCCAAAAGTTATATAGATCACCAATATACACTTATTACACGAAATGCACATAAAGTACAATACAATACTTTCATAAAAATTTTTGCTGCTCATTTAACTGTTTTGCACAAACAGGAGGACTCTAGACTGCACCCCCAAGATCAATCAGCAGGAGTCCACATGTGACACAGGGTCGAAACCCTGCTGCAACTGCTAGGAAAGGATAACAGTCCAGTCCTGGCAAAAACTGACAGCGTCATATAAGGATATAAGTATATGCACACAGAGTAATTCTCGCGAAATCCACCACTTGTCCCCGTGCTCCTGCTTCCCTCTCTGCCAGCTCCATAAGCTCCATTACATGCTCGGGCGGATTCTGTCGCCCGCCCAAAGAAATGACAGCGGAATCCGCCAGAGCATAGCGAGAATTACTCTGTCTGCATATACCCTAAGGACTAGGCGAGGAATTAAAAAGGAAAGTTTTCAGCTTGAAGTTCCTTGTCTATTGAGCTCTGGCAGAATAGGAGCAGAATTTGGGTGGGCTCACACTACAGAATTCGCGCAGATAAATTAGAGCAGATTCTGTCGCTCGTACCCGCTCACGACCTTGCAGATCTCCGCCCGTGCCATAGACACCATTATATGGCCGGGCGGTATCCTTTCGGCAGAAGACGCGAACGTGAGCGGGTACGAGCAACAGAATCCGCCAGAACTTATCCTCGCGGATTCCATAGTGTGAACCCACCATTTGAATGGAATTTAAGTGGAATGCAAGCAGAATTCAAGCAAAAATCAAGCCCCATTGACTTCTATAGGATTTCTTTAGCAGAATCCACCCATTGACATGTCAATTCTTTGGGCGGAAAGCGGATCTGCGGCGAGAAATTCTGCTAGAAAATTCTGCTGTGTAAACAACAGAGTGGAAATCCCATTGGAGCTATTTCAAGCGGAAATTAAGAGCGGATTCTGCTTCAAATTCCTCACCTATTCCTCAGTGTGCACATACCCTAAAAAGAATTATATTTTTTCCACCAAACAAGAGAATTATATTTAACAGATTTCCTGGAATTTATATGAAGGATAATTTCTATAATTTATTATAGGACTTATGGTGCGTTTACACCATAAGTGCCTTTTTTATTCTGTTGTGCAAATTAACCCTTTCACGACCTGGGGTCATTGATGCATCAATACCCAGGTCGTTTTTGGACATCAACTTATGGGATCATAATGATCCCATTAGCTGATGTCCCTATGTCTGCCCCCTCTCCTCTGTCCCCTGCGGCTGTTACAATCTTGTGACAGCGGCAGGGGAAAGAGGGGAGGGGGCAGAGCGCCTGGCCACGCGCCCTGCTTTCCCTCTTTCCCCCGACGGCCTTCCTAGCCAGGAAACTGGAAGCCTGAGGCTTCCGGTTTCCATGGCTATCAACGGGGCTCTGTGATCACTTCGCAGAGCCCCGATGGACATCGGATAAAGAATTCTCCCTCTGCAGAGGGAGAATTCTCTGTCTGGAAACCTATAGAGGCTGCGGTCGTGCTGAACGCAGTATCAATAGAATTAACTCTCAGCACCGGTGCTGAGAGTTGTGGACCCGCCACAAGCTTCTGCGCCTGTGTTACTCTCGAACATAAATTAACGTTGCTGCAGCATCAGGCATGGGCTGCAGCAACGTTAATTTACAGTGCAGTGGCGGGAGGAGGTTAAGCACTTTAGTGCACTTGGGAGGTTGTTTGTACAGCGCATGAACATAGCCTAAAAAGGTACTGCGCAGTATAAGACCGGGTTCACACTACGTAAGAAACCAGCCGTTCTGTGACCCAGCTGTGTCACAGAACGGCCAGTGTCAATGAAGTTTATCCCGGCTGGTGCAGTCCCGGCCGGGATAAACTTCATTGACACTGGCCGTTCTGCGACGCAGAGAGCACTACAGATGCACATTCGCAGTGCGGGATTGTGTAGTTCGTAGTCTGCACTGCGGATATGTGAATGTAGCCTAAGTTACTCATTCCTTTAAAACTAAACTATACTAAAAGAGAAAAGAAATTAGCTAATTTATTCTTTTAGGTTTTATTGCTGTTTTTATTTCTGTTATCAAGAATATCTCCTTCTCTTACACTTTTTAATTAGATTGGGAATAAAAGTAACCTTTTGTTTATTTGTAGGAGTAAAAAGAGGAGACTCATTGTTCCTCTGGGATTGGAGCCAAGCTAAGTCATTTCTATCACTAATGTTTTATACTTTATTTTAAAAACCATTACCCTATCTCCTATATGTTAACACTCAGACTTTCTAAGGTAATAAATCTTTCATTTATCTTCTAAGTGGCTTGATGCTTTGTGGTTTAATTTTGTTCATTAGGAAGTGCTTCATTTGATTGGCAAGCAGCTTATCCGTTCTGTTCCCTGCTGCACCATTTCCGGTGTTGGGAAAAAGCTGGATCCAGTCCTGGGAAACTGGGAGAAGTTTGCCAGGACTGGATCCAGCTTTTCCCGGCACCCAGGGAGGGACATCAAGGAGCGGAACACAGTTGAAAGGCAGCCAGCTGATAAGCCGCTTGCTGATCAAACAAAGTGGTTCGCTTAAAGGCCCTATTCTACGGAACGATCATCGGCCGTATTCAGCCGATATCGGCCGTTACGGCCGATAATCGTCCCGTGGAATAGAAGGCAACAATCAGCCGACATCGTTCATGTCGGCTGATTGTTGCAGTCGTTTGTTTTTCAATATGCTGAAAAACAAACGACTCATACAGCAATGATATGCTGCCGTCCTTCCGTGGAATAGGAGCAGCGGAAGCAGACTGCTGCTGTATGCTATGGGTTGCCCAGAGATTCTAGCGATCACCCGGGCAACCCCCCCACACACACACACCTCCCCATGGCCCCTTCCGGACTCACCTGCTCGCTGCTGCCGCGTGTAATAGTGGTGGCAGCGAGCGGGGAACAAGAAGCAAACGAGCACTGATAGCGCTCGTTGAGTATGGCTATAAGAAGAGGGATGTCTACATGGAAGGGCTTACTACAGAAGGGATTATATACATGAGTAATACAATTTTTTTTATTGGCTACCAGGGGCACTACTTACAGAGGAGACATCTACAAAGGGGATACTACCTACTGGGCAGGCTACCCCTGGGTGACAGGATGACCATAGGGCTACCCACAGGAAGCATAGCTACATGGGGGATACTACCTTCTAGGAAACTACCTGCTCATAGGCCTAACTACTATATGGATGCAAAAGATGGATATGGGGCAAAAAAGGGACCTAACTACTATATGGAGAGGCAGAGGGACCTAACTACTGCATGGAGACACAGAGGGATCTAACTGCTATTTAGGGGCAATGCAAAGGGGTTTTATCATCTGCCTTTTTCGGGGAGGCTTACTTTCTCTTACTGCTTTCAGGAGGACAGGTTCTTCCTATGTGACTGAGGATTCAGGCACACTGTTCAGAAACAAAAAGAACAGAAAAAAAAAAAGAAAAAGACAGGTCACATTTTCCAATAAATGGAACAAAATGAAACAAAATTCACTAGTTTTTGACTTTTGACTAAATTTTTGTGGCACGGACCACAGCCCCATACACATGTACGGACATGTGAACAGGGTCATTTAAAGGTATTGGTCCTATATTCTATATTCTATTCTATATAACTACGGACATGTAAATGAGGCCTAAGGAGAACATAGTATTTTCATCAGTATTTTATCTCCAAAACTAGTGATTTAGGACCAAAACACAGAAATAAGTGCAAATTTTTACATTATAGTTTTTTTTTTTGTGTCAGTTTCACTTGCTCATGTGGCTAATAATATTGTTCAAAATTTTACATGTGAACCAAGCCTTATACATACATATAGACATTATTAAAGCGTAACTGTAATTTCAGGGTCATTTTTCTGAAAACATTAAATATCAACAGTACAAGCGATTTTAAGAAACTCTGTAATAGGTTTTATGTACTAAAAGAGTTTCCTTCTGGACTGAAAAAGCAATCTCCCAGCCTCCCCCCTCACATCAGATGAAGCAGGATTTCAGTGTCCATTATGTGGCTATGGAGAGGGGAGGAGCTGTTAGGAGTGACTGAGCACGGAGCAGTCCTGCACAGCACAACACCCTGCAATCTTCTCTCAGTAAGTTCATAGATAAGCACTGACCTTTCTGACCCCTGAATCCAGCGTTTTAGGTGCCCAGAGAGTCTACAAACAGCTGACCTTCATGTCACCTCTTCCTGCTCCCTTATCTCCCTCAGCCCCTCCCCCCTCCATAAGGATAGAATGGAGAGAGCAGAGCCCGTCTTCACTGGCTTCTCTGTAATGAAGACGTGTTTGCCTGATAATGCACAGATAAGAAGTCAGGGGGGAGGCTGGGAAATTGCTTCTTGAGAACAGAAGGAGGCTTTTTTGGCTGATGA
Source organism: Dendropsophus ebraccatus (assembly GCF_027789765.1). NCBI lineage: Eukaryota > Metazoa > Chordata > Amphibia > Anura > Hylidae > Dendropsophus > Dendropsophus ebraccatus. The sequence goes on along the minus strand of NC_091460.1, from coordinate 126,243,495 downwards.
AACCTATTACAGAGTTTCTTAAAATTGCTTATACTACTGATTTCTGCAATAAAAAAAAACATGACATTTACGCTTTATCAAGAATAATTAGTTTATTATATACTGTATATGAAATATGCCCATGTGTTAATACTTAAAGGGGAACTATCAGCAGGTGAGACTAATCTAACCTGCTGATAGCCTCCTAATGCGCACAGGGTGCCGAGGAGGAAGCTATGTCTCTTACCTTCCTCCTCGGTGCTGTCCCTTTGCAGTTAAAAGTTGAATCCGCGTCCCGGAGCACCGTTAGGAGCACTACTCTGCCCCCATCGTGCCGACCTGGCCCGCTCCATTGATTATCATTAAAAGAAGCCAGCCACATCACCATGATGGGGACGGGCAGTGCTCCTAACGGTGCTCCGGGCCGCGGATTCAACTATTAACTGCACAGGAACAGCACCGAGGAGGAAGGTAAGAGACATAGCTTCCTCCTCAGTACCCCAGGCACTATAGGGGGCTATAATCAGGTAAGATTAGTCTAACCTGTTCATAGTTCCCCTTCAATGCAAAATAAGATACACTTTTGCTGGGTTTACACGGAACGATTATCGTTCGAATTATATATCGCTATAATGATCGCATTTGAGCGATAATCGTTCTGTGTAAACACAGCAAACGATCAGGCAATGAGCCAAAAATCGTTCATTTTGATCTTTCAACATGTTCTCAAATCGTCGTCCATCGTTCGCTAAATATTCGCAGATTGCTTCATGTAAACAGTCTTTCAAAGATTCACCCTATGTGAAAGTTTAAACGATCTTAAAAACGATCGCAATAACGATTTTTCTTACGAATCTTCTAACGATTTTTCTCCGTCTACATGCTGATCGTTATAAAAATAAAATCGTTGCTTCAAAATCGTTAATCGTTCGATCGGGCAAATTATCGTTCCGTGTAAACCCAGCATTAATCTGTAGACTTGAATTAATAATTTGGAAAAAAAAAATTACTTTTTTGAAGTCTCATCTCACACAAGGCTATGTATGTATGAACTGATAAGTTTCAGCTGGGTAAAGCACTGATAAATATAGTTATGAGTTGCATTTGTTCTATTTTATTGTATACTATTGGAAACATTTGCAGACATTTAAAAATGGTTATGTTCTCATTAGTTTCCATTTAATTTAGATAGACATAAAGTAACAGAAAGGCATTGTATGGACCGTCAAGCACATAGAAGCCATTAGTTGTTGAAGCTTGGCCGCAGGGTTTCAGTCACCCCTTTGGGGAACTTTTCCCTAATGGAATGATGATTTAAAGTGTTTGCTATTAGCAATTCTGAACAGCTATTAAAAGTCCAAATTATGCATGCTGACAATCTGACGGTAACCTATTGTTAATGTACTATGTTCAACATGCCATAGTTTTGAAGCATGGTGCTAACATGATTTCACAGCAGGCAGGTAATGATTATTCTGCTACTTTACATATTGTGTATTCTACAGTCTTTTAATGTTTTACACCACATACAGCACAAGGAGGCCATGTGCCAAAACACATGCCTGGTCTTAAGATGTGTAAAAGTGCTCATTAATTATATTTTATACTCATATTTCATATTTTTATACTCATACTTCCGTCCTGTTATTCATCAACTGCATAAAAAATCCCCTAAGAAATTCCCCCGCATTTAAAAGTATTTAAAGAGACTCTGTCAGCAGGTTTATACTGTCCTATCTAAAAGTAGCATAAACTACTGAGATAGAAACTGAACAGAATGATGTATCACTTACATTGTTCTTACTTTGTTACTCTTTCTGAATAACATGAACAATAAGTAGTCCTCTCCATTATGTGCATGAGCCTAATAGTCCTGGATATTCATGAGAAGCAGAAAACTCCGCCCACCAGCTGCTGATTGGCAGTTAGCAGCTGGAGGGTGGGGGGAGGTTTGTGGCAAGAATCCTATTCTCCTGCATATTAGGAGAACGGCTGAACAGAATGATGTAAGTGATACACCGATCTGTTCAGCATTTCTCTCACTAATTTATGCTGCCCTCATTTAAGGTGGCATAAACCTAGTGACAGATTACCTTTAGGATAGCTTCACACACAGATTTTCTGCTGCGGATATGCAGCAGATTTGATCTAAATAACTGAACACAGCATCAAATCTGCACTAAGGATGGTCCGAACCGGCTGAGGTTCGGGTTCATATGAACCCGAACACTCGGCATCAGATTCCCGCTGTCTGGCTGCTCCGTGCAGCGGGTGGATACAGCGGGAGGAGCGCCTGGAAAACTGGGATACAGCCTATGGCTATGGCTGTATCCCAGTTTTCCAGGCGTTCCTCCCGCTGTATCCGCCCTCTCCATGGAGCGGGCAGAAAGCGGGAATCATTACCGAGAGTTTGGGTTCATACGAAACCGAACCTCGGCAGGTTCGGACCATCCCTAATCTGCACCATCAAATCTGCTGCAGAGAGGCAAAATAAAATGGATACCAGGTGAGATATGTAACAGAAGCAGTTTAGAACATTTTGTACATTGCTCAAAAAGTAACACAATATATGACTAACTGACTGGCAAAATAAGCCCAGTACTAAAGTCTATTGTTAGTTAGTTATAGATTACCACAGTAGGGGTAACCAGTCTATGCCATGGACGATACAAACATACAAGCTCACACAGTAATAAAGCTAACACACAGTATGCATAGGGGCACTTAGAGCTGCCTATACACGTGCCCCCCATGGTGTTGCATTGCCTATTAAAGGTAGAGTGTACAAGTTTTACCTCATGAAATAATTATGTATATCAAGTTAGGTCATTGGATGTGGTACTGTGCTTCTCCTCTCTAATTTTAATAGATACTTACCTGGAATTGGTTAACTGACGTCCAATGGGCATCCAGAGGTACTGGAAGTTGCTGGGCAGTTGCTGAGAAGAGGAAGTATTTGATTGGTAGACAGATTCTGCTCCAGCATGGTAACCGTCTTCTGATTGGTGGAGCTGGCTGAGGAGTTTTGAATATAAAGCGACTCCAGACATTTCTAATAGTCAGTCAACCTAGAGACAAGAAGAAGTGGAAGTGCCCTGCCGCCTAGGGAAAGGTCTGTCACGGTCCTTTTCATCTTATTTTAGCTTGTCACTCATGGTTAAGCTGGGGGGACTTGGTTTCTGTAACTTATAAGGTTTTGAAAAGTAATAAATATGTTGGTTTTAAGATATTATTTTAACTTTAATAAAATGGGCCGTGGCCAAGTTTAAAAAAAAAATGGCAACTACAACACCATGTTCTACAGCTTCTTCAGGTGCTTTCCTGTCTTGGATGCAATAAAGATATTATGGTAGGATTTGAAAAGAGTTAGTGATGAAATTTCCAACATATTTGTTAACTCTCGTTGTCGAAAATCACATGTTGTTTTAGGATTACAAAACCATAAAATGTAAGAAATATCAGGAAGGGGCAAATACTTTTACATTTGGCAGGCGCCATTTCTGAAGATCATGAGTTGGAATCCACCCTTTTAAGATTTTCCACTTAATATGTTTCGCCCTTTAATTGATATGTGAGCAGGCAGGGATTGTGATTTTCATTTACCAGATTATGTCAAACAAGCCGGATACATTTAGATTACCTCACGAACGACTAATATGCAGTAAGATGGGTGTAGGAGAGAACGTGAAACACATTAGCGTTATAATAGGTTGCTTGCATAATCTTATACAGAAGAAATGTGTCCTATCAAAGAAGAAGTAAAAGATACAGATAATTAACCGGAATTCCTGCTGAGTTTTAAGGAAAATTTTTTTTGCAAAAAAACAATCCTAAAACTAAGCCAAATCCTTTGAATGCGTGCCTATGGTTTAATCCCTTTAGATGTGCTCACATTCTTGTGAGGGCGTAATGTAGAAATATCTCCAAGGTTAGGTAAGATTGTTCACACTTCGAAGTTGAACTTTGAACATTTTTAGCTAACTACAAAGAGGTGTTACTTCTCAAAAGTAGCAGGCACTTTAATGAATTAACAATGCATCACCATTATTTAACAGCCATTTTCAAACATGACAGTGTTCCCTATTCTAAGGATTACGCACTTGTTAAGTGGCTCCTCTTCTTGATGCTAATAGGCGGGAATGATAGAGATGTGGGTGTTGAGTGATGTTTCAGTTAAATCTATATTTATGATATGATGGCAGTGTCGGACTGGCCCACCAGACGAACGGAGAATCCTCCGGTGGGCCCCCATCTTTAGAACCTACACTAACACTGACTGACATGTCTTTTCTCACTGGTTCTTCATTGGTTGGCCCCCAGGATCATTTCCTCTGGTGGGCCCCCGATAGTTCAGTCCGACACTGTACGATGGGAAGAGCAGAAAGGGACTTCCTTTGCCATAAGGCCCTATTACGGCTGTACTTGGCCGCTTATGGCCGTTGGTGTAATAGCGCCTGTTAAAAGACCACAATCAGCCCACATGCACAATGTTGGCTGATCGTGGTCTTTCAACAGGTTCAAAAATCACAACCTGATTGTCTGCCATCCGTTGCCCTGTGCAACAGGGGCGGCGGCAGCAGACCACCGCTCACTTTAATAGGCCATCCGGATGATCTAAGGATCGTCCGGGTAGCCCATCCTGCAGCTCCCTGTGGCCCCTCCCTTCTCTGTCTGTGCATGTAATAGAGCGATGAGTAAGTGAGCGTTGAGTTGACAAGTCGGAGCTCACTTCCTACACTAGATCATGTTGTGTAATACAGCCTTTACACTAATGGATCATGGCAACCAAGGCAGTGTGACGCTTTCACATTCCCTATCCATCCCTAACCATTCTAAATTGTGTTTTGTTTGACAAGTAGATGCTACAATAGGGAAATGCATAAAAAAAAATTTCTAGCCTATACGCCACAGCTTTGCCTAGTACCGTTCTACTTTGACTAGGTTCACACACAGTTAAATAAAAGCTAAATACAAATGTAGTTTTGAGTGAAAATGAAACAATGTCTAAACGTATGAAAGTGAAGGCCGTATTTTGTAAAAGAAGGTGGTAAATAATGAACATGTTTATTATTTGGATGGTTGTAATCAATTACGTTTGTGATTCTAGAAAGTGGAGCGCATTATTAAATTGAAAATATAACTGTAATTTTAACCTCTAAATTTTTGTCTATTTTTTGTCTATGTTCAAACAGTATTTTTGCACAGTAGTTTGGTCAGTATTTTTGCACATTAGTTTTCACAGTAGTTTGGTCACACCAAAACCAGAAGTGGATTTGAAACACAGAAAGTTCACACACTTATGAAATTTAGTGGATGGCTGTCATTTAATGGCAAATAATTGCAGATACTTGGAAACAATGGCCGTTTGAAATAATGGATGTAATTTGCCATTAAATAGTGGCAATCCCTAAGTTTCATCAGTTTGTGAACATAGCCTTTCTGAGTTTCCAATCCACTCCTGGTTTTGGTTAAAAAATACTGAGCAAAAATACTGTGTGAACATAGCCTTAATTTTATTTTATTTTATTTTACTGCCGTATTTCTCTTTTTTTATGGCGTGTGAACATAACCTTAACCCCTTAAGGACCCATGCCGTATGGGTACTTCATGGAATCCTGTCACTTAAGGACCCATGCCGTACCCGTACGTCATGGAGTCCGGAGGTGCTTTGAAGTGAGCTCAGGAGCTGAACTCACTTCTAAGCACATGGGGACCAGCTGCCACATGCAGCCAGGTCTTCACTGTTAATGATGGGCCACCATGGCACTTACATCAGTGACAGGAGGCGTGCTCCTGTCACTGACCGGTCGGGACCCCTGCAGTGTGATGCGGGGGTTCCGATAGTTCTATTTGACTGCCGGAGGTCTCTTACCTTCCTCCCGGCAGTCAGATCGGCGATCCATATATAGAGCCTGCACAGGCAGGCTCTATGCAATGATCGCAGATTACACTGATCAATGCTATGCTATGGCATAGCAATGATCAGTGTATGTAATGCAATGTAAAAATGTTAAAGCCCCCTAAGAGGACACAAAAAGTGTAAAAAATAAAATAAAATAAAAAAGTTTTAATAAACACAACATAGCCCCTCCCCCCAAAAAAGTTTAAATCACCCCCCTTTCCCATTTTATAAATAAAACACATAAAAACAAATAAATAAATAAACATATAATATACTGTAGCGTGCGTAATCGTCCGATCTAATAAAATAAATCAATATTGTTCCTGCACGGTAAACAGCATAAACAAAAAGCGGTAAAAAAAATTATATTATATTTTATTTGAAATAAAATGAATAAAAATTAATAATTTATGTCTCATTTACACAAATATGGTACTAATAAAAACTAGAGATCATGGCGCAAAAAATGACACCCCATACAGCCCCGTACTTAATAGACTAAATATAAAAGCAGTAAGAGTCAAAAAAAAGGGCCATTGTAATTACTCCTGATTGCAAAAAAAAAAGTTTTACTGTTGATAAAAATAGTAAAACTTTAGAAAAGCTATGTAAAATGCATATCACTATATTCAGACTGACCTATAGAATAAAGATAATATGTCAGTTTTTCTGTAAAGTGCATTACGTAAACACGGACTCCCCCAAAATTTGCAGAATTGTATTTTTTTACCCAATTTCCGCTTATAAATGATATTTTGGGGGTTCCATCATACATGTTATGGTAGATCAAAAGGTGCCTTTACAAAGTACACCTGTTCCTGAAAAAAACAAGCCCTCACATGCAGGGGCATTTCTAGGATTCATGGGGCCCCATAGCAAAAAACGGTATGGGGCCCCCCTTCCCTACACACTATACAATGTAGAGAGAGAGAGAGAGAGAGAGAAGAGAAAGCCAATGTCTGCTTGCTCTTTCCACTGTATTTAACCATAACAGCCTATTAATAGCCCCATGGTGATATACATAGGTGCAGGAGCAGACTACCTTTTGCTTAACCCCTCATGTACTGCAGTGTGTAAGTGACCCAGTGTTCTCTTACATGGTGCAACACAAAAAAAGGGTTAATAAGCTAAAGACAATTAGCTCTCTCCTTCACTACTCCTGCAGTGATAACCTCTGACCTCTGTTCTCTGAGCTCCTGCAGAGGTCAGGGGTTATCAAAGCAGTGAGGCAGAGAGCTGATTGTCTTTAGCTTATTAACCCTTTTTTGTGTTGCAGCATGTGAGAGAACACTGGGTCACTTACACACTGCAATACATAGAGGGTTAAGCAAAAGGACACAGGAAGCTCTTATCTTCCCTGTGCATCCCCAGACCCCCTTCCCCCATGGGCCCCATAGCAACTGCCTTCCTTGCCTCTATGGTAGCTACGCCACTGCTCACATGGCCCAGTAGCTGAAAAATAAAAGAGTTATTGCAAGGAGGAAAAAATGAAAACGCTAAACTGAAAATTGTTGCGGTCCTTAAGGCCATTTTGGGCTCCGTCCTTAAGGGGTTAATCTACATTCCAAAGCCATATTTCAAGAATGAAGCCATATTTCAAGAAAGAACAGTCATAATCATTTACATATGTAATGACCAACTAGTTTAGTTATATCACTTTGCCAGGGATCTGTCCTTTTGCCACCCGCAGAAAAGAGATGGTTTCCCAATGGCTTTAGGACAAGTATCTTTCTTACTAATTAGCAAATGTATTTATTATCATTTAATTAGTAATGGTAATTATAAAGGAGATTGTACTCCTGGGGAGATAGATCATCTATGCTATACTTACAATTTGTATTCATTCTATAATACATAAGTTCACACTGCGAATGTGCTCGTCTCCTGTCAAAGTAATTGAGAAATAAATTGGGATCGAAGGCCAATTCATTATTTGATAAAGCATGAAGAACAAATTTGATTTCCAAGTCAATGTTGGATCTTTCACTCCTTTATAACCTTTTCATGTTTTTTTTTAGTCTGTAGAATATTGAAAATATAAACTTAATTCAAATTGGTTCAATTTTGCTGAATATTTTTCTTCTTTAGATACACAAGTTGTAACTTGAGTTAAAGTAATGCAAGTTTTTTTTTGTTTTTTTTTAAAGGAAATTAAAGCCAACTTCATAAAAGCCCTCAACCTAAATTATATTTTCATCAACCTTCAAAAAATTAATACGCTGGATTGCAATGCCTTTCATTTCTCCAGATACATACACATGCAATGGATATAAAGACTTTTATGGTTTCTCGATGCCATGGAAGTTGATCAATAGTCCGAACATTTTAACATCCAATAATCACCTAGTAAAAAAGAGGGGCTCCCATAATTTTTATTTCTTTCAGTTGTGTCAGGTCAGAGGGGAGGGGAAATCATCACACTGGGGGCCGGAGGGGAAATCATCACACTGGGGGCCGGAGGGGAAATCATCACACTGGGGGCCAGAGGGCCAGCCCCCAGTGCTTCATGGTGGGCCAGTGCTTAGGTATAAACCAGGTATGGACCACAGTTCGATGAAAGGACTTTGGTACCGGCATCCCCACGCTGACGCTGGTCTATTCATGTAAAAACCCACAAAGAGATATATCTAGTGGTACATTCGCTTTAAACAGTGAGTCAATTTTTCTTTTGGTCAAATAATAAAATGTTGTCCTAGGCCGATTCCAATAACTCTATCCTGAGGAGATCAGTGGAAGGGGGGCTGCATCTAGGGGTTGGTAATATTGATGGATTTTGTATTTTCCTCTGGGGCCAACTCCCTAATACTGTTGTCTGAGGTGATCACAGGGAAACCCTTGGTGTTGACGAGATGCATTAGAAATCGGCTAACAGGAAGACAAGCTAATATCGTTCAACAGTGACTTTACTTGAATATCAGGTACAGTGGTTTACAGTCTGATATCTGTAAAAAATCTTCAAAATGGTAGTCTGACAGAGATTGGTCACGTAAGATGAGTTAATGAGTGCAAACTTCTCTGTCAAATTTAACACATATACAGTGTTACCTCGGTTTAAGAGTAACTTGGACGAAGAGGGTTTTGGTTTAAGAGCTCACGGTTTTTCAAAATTGTGACTTGGTTTAAGAGCATTGCTTTGGTTTAAGAGCTCCTGGTGGGAGCAGGAATGGAAGAGGGGCATGGTCTGCATAGTGTGGTCTACAGCTCTGTACTCTGACCCAGGAAGTCTCCCTCACCTTCCAAATCATAGCAGATCCACTTCAGGCTGGGGCTTACATCAGGGGACAGGACTGTGGAGGTAATCTCTTCATAGCTGTAACCCCTCTCTCCCTGGACAGAGAGTGCTGCTATACTGTGCCCACATCTGCCCCGCTCATTCCTTCCTGCTCCCTGCAGTCTCTGTCTGCCCTTGTGTTTCCCATCCTCTCCATTACTGTACAGTAACTTAAAATATCACATATTCAACTGTTTATTTTTGGGGTGTGGAACCAATTGTTTGCATTTCAATGATTTCTTATGGGAAAATTTGCTTTGCTTTAAGAGTGATTTGGATTACAAGCATGGTCCTGGAACAAATTATGCTCATAATCCAAGGCACCACTGTAATTCATATGCACTATAACAGCAGCATAGGTGAATATCCCCAAAATAGTGCAATGGGCCTAAATATCCAAATAAATAATTCGGATTATGCAAATTTTGGGGTGAATACTCAAAACATGAAGATTAAGAAAAAGTATCATCTAAAAACATATTGAATACTGGTTAATAAATAGAACTTAACAAAAAAGTTTCAAAGCCCTTGATAAATTTCCCCCTATGTGCCAATGCTAGGTCTCTGTTCATGTCAGTCAGCAATGAGTTATTGGTTTCCCTTTGCTTATTTCACACCTCTACAGCATTTTCTTACTGCAAGATGTTACTAGCCAGGATACTCTTGCTGTAAAAAACAGCACATTGAAGTCAACTGGGGGTTAATGTTGTGTTGCTGTGTACGTGCAGGAGTATGATTGCCAGCCACATCCCAATTTCTCAGCCTATCACAAGCCTATTCCAGAAGGCTCTAACCTATGGGATGTCAAGTTTCCTCAGTTATTTCCTCAGTTATTCTCCCACAATTCCTAGCTAGTTCCTCGTCAGGTGGTATCTATATTAGTGATGAGCGAATAGGGAGATATTCGAATATTCGATTCCATTAAAGTCTATGGGGACAGGTATTAGTGAAAAACATCTATTTGACCATTTGGAGGGTAAAACCGGAAGCTGGGGGATTTGAACGCTTATCGAATATTTATCGAATATTCGTGGGATATTCGTACGAATATCGAATATTCGAATATCTCACTATTCGATCGAATATCTATTCGATCGAACAGTATTCGCTCATCACTAATCTATATCCTGATAGTGTGTAAGCTCATGCATGCGAGCAGGGACCTCACTCCTCATGTATGGATAATTATATGTATATCTCTGTAATGTCTATTTTTTGTCTATATTTGTACCCCCAGAATTGTAAAGTGCTGCGGAATCTGTTGGCGCTATATAAATAAAAATTATTCTTAATTATTATTATATCTATAAGTTACCTACCCACAGGGTGTAACTAACCTGTCTCCCCACTGGAGCTAACTAACTACTTAAAGGAGAAGTCTGGTGATTTTTTTTTTTTTTTTATTGTATTGCCCCCCAAAAGTTATACAAATCCCCAATATACACTTATTACGGGAAATGCTTATAAGGTGCTTTTTTCCCCTGCACTTACTACTGCATCAAGACTTCACTTCCTGGATAACATGGTGATGTCACTTCCTGGATAACATGGTGATGTCACTTCCTGGATAAAATAGTGATGTCACGACCCGACTCCCAGAGCTGTGCGGGCTGTGCCTGCTGGAGAGGATGATGGCAGGGGGATGCTCAGTGTCCCTCCAGTGCCCTGTGTCCCTCAGTGTCCCTCTACCATCATGCTCTCCAGCAGCCACAGCCCGCACAGCTCTGGGAGTCGGGTCGTGACATCACCATGTTATCCAGGAAGTGACATCACCATGTTATCCAGGAAGTGACATCACCATGTTATCCAGGAAGTGACATCACCATGTTATCCAGGAAGTGACATCACCATGTTATCCAGGAAGTGAAGCCTTGATGCAGTAGTAAGTGCAGGGGAAAAAGCACTTTATAACAATTTCCCGTAATAAGTGTATATTGGTGATTTGTATAACTTTTGGGGAGCAATACAATACTATAATAAAAATTTTCACCGGACTTCTCCTTTAAGAGAACTACATCTATGATATACTTAGATTTAAACATTATCAAGACTATAGAAGCATACTAATGAAATGGAACACATTGCCTGTGATGCAGAAGCTTTATCGGGCATACATTTAATTCCAGTCTTATGCCAGCCTTGTCAATTGCACTGTTGTAGTTCTTACATCTAAAAGGATCTTAGATCTAAGGCTTTTATTTGTGTCACCTGTAAAAGCCAAATATAGCCATTTCAGTTGGAGGACATCAGGATTTAGTAAGTTTAGTACAATCTGTGAAGCGTGATTACTATTCTCTGCAAAATGAAAGTGCACTTGATATCAGTAGGGGGCAGGAGATCAGGCAGCGCTCGCTGCTATGGTAACACTGCTTTGTCTGAAGGAGGAAATATTTTGATTATGCATCCTTGGTTTAGAATGAGCAAGAAAAGGAAATAACACACAATCCCATAAACAATGCAATTTGTTTTTGACATTAATATATAATTATATATACAAAAGTAATATTCAGTCATTCAACAGTGGTAGGAACTTTAAAGTTGTCGATTCTGGATTTTTAAAATATGAACAAATGACATTTTCAGACTGAAATTAACACTGACGTGAAAATAAAGCTTAATTTTTAATAAATGTATTAGGGCCCATTCACACTGAGCAAAAGTGGCAGAATTTCAAGCAGAGGCCACGCTGTGGACGGCACTTGAAATTCCACCTGTCCCATTGTTTTAATGGGATTTCTTTTGTGCCTCCGCTCTCTGCCCAAAGAATTGACATGTCTAGCGTTCCTGACTAGACTGCACCAGAAAGAATCTACTACAGGGTCTGGCCCTTGTGGCCCAGGTGCCTTCTTTGCCAGAGATTGATTTCCCTTACAAGTGTCTGCCTACAGGATGACATGATGCGTTGCTAAAACCCTACAAGGGGCAACTACCTCCCAAGGGACCTAACCTGTCTACATCTTTGGCCACTAAGTTATACAAAAGTATTCTTCAGGAAGTCCTTTAGCAGTTCAGAGTATCCCCAGTGGGCAGGGGCGTAGCTAATGTCTCCTGGGCCCTGGTGCGAGAGGCCAACTTGGCCCCCCCCCCCTCCTTTCACGACCAAGTGATGCTATTGTTGTGTGTGTGTGTGTGTGTGTGTATATATATATATATATATATATATATATATATATATACACAGCGGTGCCTTGGATTATGAGCATAATTCGTTCCAGGACCGTGCTTGTAATCCAAATCCACTCTTAAACCAAAGCAAATTTTCCTATAAGAAATCATGTAAATGCAGACAATTGGTTCCACACCCCAAATATATTTATTATTCTGTACTGTACAGTAATGGAGAGGATGGGAAACACAAGGGCTGACAGAGACTGCAGGGAGCATGAAGGAATGAGCAGGGCAGATGTGGGCACATACATGCAGCACTCTCTGTCCGGGGAGAGAGGGGTTACAGCTATGGAGAGATTACCCCCCCCCCCACAGTCCTGTCCCCTGATGTAAGCCCCAGCCTGAAGGGGATCTGCAATGATTTGGAAGGTGTTTAGAGTACAGTGCTGTAGACCCCGCTATGCAGGCCATGCCCCTTCTCCACTCGCGCTCCCACCCAATACAGGAAGTTCTTAAACCAAAGCAATGCTCTTAAACCAAGTCACAATTTTGAAAAACTGTGAGCTCTTAAACCAAAACGCTCTTAAACTAAGTTACTCTTAAACCAAGGTACCACTGTATATATATATATATATATATATATATATATATATATACACACACACACACACCAAGACAGATATTACCTATTACCGCCATACTGTTACCGACCAAATCCTGTATACTGAGACCAATATTACCAGTAATACCAGTATATAGGGAGGAAACATTACTGCCCCACCACAACCACTACCATCACCACCATATTGTTACTGACCAAATCCAGTATACTAAATCACCTCATCCAGTCATATAGAGGTGGCCCCAGCTCTACACAGGCTCTATACACCATATACATTACTGTGCAGTTATATCAGGTGACTCACAGGAGTTCTGATCGGAGTTCTTTCCTTTTCATCTTCTTCTCCATCCGTCCTAGGCCGTTATGAGAACTTCTCCGAGCCACGAATCCACAGAATCTGCCAGACAGACATATTAGGCTCCACACTCTGACACCATCTCCATCTCTCTACACACTGCACATCTGTACTGTCCCCTTTACACCCTCATTTAGTGGGTAGCCCTGACTCTATGTGACCTCCTAATAATATATGCCCCCCTCTGTGTATTCCCTCTCCCCCTATGTTGCCCCCCCCAAATAGATGGCCCCCTCTACCCCCTCCCTTATAGATGGCCCCCTCTACCCCCTCCCTTATAGATGGCCCCCTCTACCCCCTCCCTTATAGATGGCCCCTCTCTCCTCACCCTCCCTTATGGATGGTCCCCTCTCCCCCCACCCTCCCTTATAGATGGCCCCCTCTCCCCCCCCCCTCCCTTATAGATGGTCCCCTTCCCCCCACCCTCCCTTATAGATGGTCCCCTTCCCCCCCACCCTCCCTTATAGATGGTCCCCTTCCCCCCCCCCTCCCTTATAGATGGTCCCCTTCCCCCCCTCCCTTATAGATGGTCCCCTTCCCCCCCCTCCCTTATAGATGGTCCCCTTCCCCCCCCTCCCTTATAAATGGTCCCCTTCCCCCCCCTCCCTTATAGATGGTCCCCTTCCCCCCCCCCCCTCCCTTATAGATGGTCCCCTTCCCACCCCCCTCCCTTATAGATGGTCCCCTTCCCCCCCTCCCTTATAGATGGTCCCCTTTCCCCCCCTCCCTTATAGATGGTCCCCTTTCCCCCCCTTTATAGATGGTCCCCTTCCTCCCTCCCTTATAGATGGTCCCCTTCCCCCCCCCCCACCCTCATAGATGGCCCCTCTTTCCCCCCACCCTCATAGATGGCCCCTCTTTCCCCCCACCCTCATAGATGGCTCCTCTTTCCCCCCACCCTCATAGATGGCCCCCTCCTTCCCCCCACCCTCATAGATGGCCCCCCTCTTTCCCCCCACCCTCATAAATGCCCCCCTCCTTCCCCCCCACCCTCATAAATGCCCCCCTCCTTCCCCCCCACCCTCATAGATGCCCCCCTCCCTCCCCCCACCCTCATAGATGCCCCCCTCCTTCCCCCCCACCCTCATAGATGCCCCCCTCCTTTCCCCCCACCCTCATAGATGCCCCCCTCCTTTCCCCCCACCCTCATAGATGCCCCCCTCTTTTCCCCCCACCCGTACAGGCTGATAAAAAAACAAAACTTAACTCACCTGACATCGCGCTCCCACGTTGATCCTCACTCCTTCGATCTGTCCCCGGCTGCTGCGCGGCTGCCGGGGGTGTCGCGTCTTATCCCCGGCAGCACGCGCATCCCAGAACTCCCTGCGTGCCGGAAACCGGAAGTCAGGGCCCAAGGCGCGCAGGGAGTTCTGGGATGCGCGCGCTGCCGGGGGTAAGACGCGACACCCCCGGCAGCCGCGCAGCAGCCGTGGGAAAGACGGAGCCAGACTCTTGTGACCGCAAGCAAAACAATGCTTGCGGTCACAAGAGTGATTGATCGGGGGGCCCCGCGGGCCCCCCCTGTGGCGGGCCCGGCCACGGTGGCTACGCCACTGCCAGTGGGTGCAAAGAGCAGTTAAAGCTGAAGTACCCCACTGAATCTTCACTCAATCTACTTGGTGATGTTGAGGAATTAGCTACACCCAATTTTTAAGATCAGAGGCCCTTTTCCTGAATCTGGCATCCCATGATCTCTTACAGCATGAGGCGGTATTCTCTAAACCATGAGTACAAATTTCTTCTATTAAGTCTCAACTATTAAAGTTGCCCTGACAGAGTTCTTCCCTGCCTAGACAGGTCCCCCTGGTAGTCCCTATCAATGCTACAAAGTCTTCTAACTAAAAACCTACTAAAGAGACTGGTCTTATTCAAGTCTAACTTATCCAACGCTATCACCCAAATCTTTAAAGGGAACTGAACTTCACACTGCAACACAAACCGTTGACTCGTTAAACTTAGCAAAATAAACTGAGCAAAGTTATTAGGCTATGTTGAGACTGCCTAAGAGACCAGATGGCCAGTCTCTGAAAAAAGATCATCCTGGCCAGTACTGCAGTATCGGCCGGATGATCTTTGCAGACGCAGAACTCCCCACAGCACACCTGCTTGCTCCATAGTGTGCACTAACAGGGTTTTCTGCGGCCATTTTTCATGAATAGCGGCCGCAGAAAACTGACATGTCAGTTTTCTACAGCGCCGCGAGAGATCCCGGCCGGAGCATACAGTATATTATTTGTATACGCTCCGGCCGGGATCCCATAGAAGACAAGGCAACGTATCTTTTCGTGAAAAGTCCGGTCGCTGTTGCCGACTGCCACAACGGCCGTATTTTACAAAAAGATATGTTGTGTGAACATAGTGTTAGGCTTTGTTCACACTACATCAGTAGTGGATTATAACAGGGGCGTTTTGGGCGGCAGCCCGGGGCCCTGAGCTCCTGGGGGGCCCATGACCACCCAAAAAGACTTATACTTTCAGTGGTGTACTGTCTCCTGGCTACACTTCCACCATGATTTGCAAAAATCACAGTTTTTTTAATGGCAATTTTGCACAAATCAGGACATCATGACATTATCTGCCCTGTACTATGAACGCCAGGCTAGTGCTGCCATAAATAAAGGGGGGTGGGGGGGCCCAGGCTTGGTGAACAGCCCAGGGCCTATAGTAAAGTTAATCCGCCCCTGCACTACATAAATCTATGACCGTAGTTCTCGCCGCAGAACTACAGCCGTAGATTTGCGGGGTTGAACATAGCATTGTTTGCTATGGGATCCTGGCCGGAGCGTACACACATCGTATACGCTCCGGCCGGTTCCCATGCTGCGCCGCAAACAACTGACAAGGTCCATTATTTGCGGACGGAATTCAATTAATTCCGTCCGCAGAAGGACCTGGCAGTTTACACAGTAAAGCGTGCGGCTCCGGGCGCTTGCTTTACTGTGGGCTATGGGAAGCTCTGATGCGGGCGCGTGCTGATGCACCCGCATCAAAGCTCCACGGAGGAAAGATCATCCGGCCGGTACTTAAGTACCAGCCGTGATGATCCGGGCTGAGACCGGCCATTCCGTGACCTGGCCGTAGTCACGGAACGACTGGTCTCATCCTTAGTGTGAACATAGCCTTAAGCTGTATTGTAACTTTAAGAAAAGTTCCAGTAAAGCATTCAAGTGTTCACATTTATATGGGATCCGTGGTTTCTCTGCAGAGCATCATACACTACAGGAACTAAACCAGGCTAGAATAGAGAAGCAGGGATTCTGACAGAGGTCTGTGTGGTCACATGAAAGCAATGGGGAAGGGGTGTGTGTTTAGCATGGACCAATCAGGAAGGTAGAATCACTGTGCAGGAGGACAGGAACTTGATATACAGTATAGCTGAGTGTGAGTGCAGGCACATAATAGCAGAAATGGAGAGGATGGGAAACACAAGGGCTGACAAATCTGCTGTAATTTGGAAGATGAGGGAGACTTCCTGGGTCAGAGTACAGTGCTGTAGACCCCGCTATGCAGACCATGCCCCTCCCCCAGTCCCCATCCCACCCAGTACAGGGAGCTCTTAAACCAAAGCAATGCTCTTAAACCAAGTCACAATTTTGAAAAACTGTGAGCTCATCTTGAAACACGCTCTTAATCCAACAGACAGACAGCCATCATGCCAGTGCAAAACATTATCACAACACAATAGTAACCTATTCTTTGTTTTCCTATATTGATTACATAAAGAGACATATATGAAAAACAAATCAATGCAGGCTTGAGTTTACAATGAGCACATGTGTAAAGCACCTTTTAGTAATTTAAATACATAATGCAATACACAAACCCGACGAAGACGAAGGACTTAAGTGTGAAACCAAAAAATGGTCATGCATTAAATAAGGACACTGGAAGAGCGCAGTGGTTGAATTTATACATAGTGTTTCAAGAGGCGAGATTTCCACTTTCACATGAATATAGACAAAGGTGAATATTGATGCAGAGAAAAATATAAAATTACAGCAATGGTTATAGTTGTCTATATTAGTCATTTCAAGTAAAAATTAGGTTTAACTGCTCCATGAAAATGATGGAAACAGGTTTTATAAGGATGCGAGCAAAACAGTAAATGTAAAGGTACATGTGCACAGAAGGGCCCTCACTAACAATAAAATAAAGTTATGGCTGCCAGAATATGGCCTGGCAAAAACTGTTTTTTATAGGGTTATCCCAAAATAATGACATATCCAGTTCAATTTTAATATACTGGTGGGGGGGGGTGACTGCTGTGATCCTGACTGATCACAAAAATGAATGTCCTGAATGTCCCTAAGGGAATGGAGTACTAGTATATACACTGGACTGCTCAAGATAGCTGGGTGCTGTATTCAACTACCTTAACTTTTGCCTTTGTCACACCCCTAGAGCACTGGCGGATTAAATGGACCCTGGGCTCTGGGCTATCCACCGATCCTGCCCCCCCCAGTGATGAACTGACGTGGGGCCCTACAGCAATGGGCTCACTCGCTTTCCCCTACAGTTAAAAAGCTCCTTTTAGTTGGTATCCCCCTGTGTAGGTTCCCATATAGAAGATGGCCCTCAGTGAAGTTCTCCCTTTAGAAGATGGCCCCCCGTGAAGTTTTCCTTTAGTAGATGGCCCCCAGCATAGTGCCCCTTTAGTAGATGGCCCCCAGCATAGTCCCCCCCTTAGTAGATGGCCCCTGTGTAGCCTCACTTAAGTAGATGGCCCCCTTTTGTGTAGTCCCCTCTTTAGGTGGGCCCCTCCTGTGCAGTCCCCTTTTGGTAGATGATCCCTTCCTGTGTAGTCCCCCTTTAGTATATGGGCCCCTCGTGTTGTCAGAATACATGGCCACCTCATGCACCCAAAATGGTGCATGAAAAAAATCCTAATAAATAGAAGGCCCTAAAAATTCTACAAGATTCTTAAACTCACTTCTGAAATTATCTGGTCCCCAAAAAAATCAGGTTTGGAAAACTTGATAATGTGCCGTTTAACTTCTAAGCCCTTTACTGTTCTAAAACTTTTTGTATTTTGTTTTGGATTTTAGTGTATCAACCAAAATTTACCACAAACAAAGTACAATGTGTCATGATAAAATAATCTCAGAATCTCATTGCACATTTTTTTTTAATTGGCAGTCGGCCGGGCGCCACTACCCCAGCTGGAAGGCATTTCCCCTCCCCGAGTTCTGATGATGTCATGACGAGCTGATCGATTTCACCCTCAGCCAATCAGTAACTGCAGCGGCATCCTGCCCCAGCCACTGATTGGGTCAGTGGGCAGTCAATCAAATGGGTCGTGACTGGGTCATGAAAGAAGATACTGGAGCCCAGTGGGGGTTCCAGAGCACTGATCCAGCACTGGAGAGGCATGGGGGAGAGGTGAGTTAAGATTGTTTTTTTATGTTCCCCCCTGCCCCTATCTTTTTTTTTTTTTTTTTAAGTCCCCTTGCCAAACTTCTCCTTTAAGGGGTTAAAGGATTACTCAAAAAGTCATTTTTTAATGGTACAATCCCTTTAGAATGGTACTCCCATCTTTTCGCAGGATATGTTATAAATGACTGATCAGTACAGGTTACAACTCTGGGGTGTCATTGGTTACCCAATTCCCATCCATTATACTCAGTTCTATCACTTCCATGGAGAATGAAACTACTACAGTAAGTTCAGCCATAAGCTGTATCCATGTTTTCCAGGCAGCCCTGGGGCTCTATCATCTTCTCCAGCCACCGATCGTTAAAGGGGTTTTCCAGGAAAAGTGAACTTTTGATTGCGGGGGGTCTCACCTCTGTATCGACCCCCGGCTTATATATTATGAATAGAGTCGTTGGTGCAGCATGTGGCTCTGTTCATAATACAGAAGCCTAATACAGAGATCAGCGATATCCTACTTTTCCCCTATCCTGTAGATAGGAGAAAAGTTCATTTTTCCTGGAATACCTCTTTAAATGCTGAGCGTTAAGGGTTCAAGAACCCGAACCTACTTTAATTTCAGTCATTTCTACCTACAAGTATTGGGCATTTATGGCATTTTACGTCGTTACGATGTGATTGAACTTAGGACTAACCAACATATAGGTTTTGACTAAATTGGGATAAGATACAATGTTGTTCAAAAGTACTAATAGGATACAATCCTTTTGGATAGGATAAAATACGAAATACACATTTCATGTACAAGATCCTCATTATTGTTGGTCACTGTTTAGAGCTACAAATTAGACCAGAAGAGCTGGTGGGAGATATTCTATAGAAGTGCTGGTAGGAGATATTCCATAGAAGAGCTGGTAGGAGATATTCCATAGAAGAGCTGGTAGGAGATATTCCATAGAAGTGCTGGTGGGAGATATTCCATAGAAGAGCTGGTAGGAGATATTCCATAGAAGTGCTGGTGGGAGATATTCCATAGAAGAGATGGTAGGAGATATTCCATAGAAGAGATGGTAGAAGATATTCCATAGAAGAGCTGGTGGGAGATATTCCATAGAAGAGCTGGTAGGAGATATTCCATAGAAGAGCTGGTAGGAAATATTCCATAGAAGTGTTGGTAGGAGATATTCCATAGAAGAGATGGTAGGAGATATTCCATAGAAGAGATGGTAGGAGATATTCTATAGAAGAGCTGGTAGGAGATATTCCATAGAAGAGCTGGTAGGAGATATTCTATAGAAGAGCTGGTAGGAGATATTCCATAGAAGTGCTGGTGGGAGATATTCCATAGAAGAGATGGTAGGAGATATTCCATAGAAGAGATGGTAGAAGATATTCCATAGAAGAGATGGTAGGAGATATTCCATAGAAGAGATGGTAGGAGATATTCCATAGAAGAGATGGTAGGAGATATTCTATAGAAGTGCTGGTAGGAGACATTCCATAGAAGAGATGGTAGGAGATATTCCATAGAAGTGCTGGTAGGAGATATTCCATAGAAGAGATGGTAGGAGATATTCCATAGAAGAGATGGTAGGAGATATTCCATAGAAGTGCTGGTAGGAGATATTCCATAGAAGAGCTGGTAGGAGATACTCCATAGAAGTGCTGGTAGGAGATATTCCATAGAAGAGCTGGTAGGAGATATTCCATAGAAGAGCTGGTGGGAGATATTCCATAGAAGTGCTGGTGGGAGATATTCCATAGAAGAGCTGGTAGGAGATATTCCATAGAAGTGTTGGTGGGAGATATTCCATAGAAGAGCTGGTAGGAGATATTCCATAGAAGTGTTGGTGGGAGATATTCCATAGAAGAGCTGGTAGGAGATATTCTATAGAAGAGCTGGTAGGAGATATTCCATAGAAGAGCTGGTAGGAGATATTCCATAGAAGAGCTGGTGGGAGATATTCTATAGAAGAGCTGGTGGGAGATATTCCATAGAAGAGCTGGTGGGAGATATTCCATAGAAGTGCTGGTGGGAGATATTCCATAGAAGAGCTGGTAGGAGATATTCCATAGAAGTGCTGGTGGGAGATATTCCATAGAAGAGCTGGTAGGAGATACTCCATAGAAGTGCTGGTAGGAGATATTCCATAGAAGAGCTGGTAGGAGATATTCCATAGAAGAGCTGGTGGGAGATATTCCATAGAAGTGCTGGTGGGAGATATTCCATAGAAGTGCTGGTAGGAGATATTCCATAGAAGTGTTGGTGGGAGATATTCTATAGAAGAGCTGGTGGGAGATATTCCATAGAAGAGATGGTAGGAGATATTCTATAGAAGAGCTGGTAGGAGATATTCCATAGAAGAGCTGGTAGGAGATATTCCATAGAAGAGCTGGTGGGAGATATTCTATAGAAGTGCTGGTGGGAGATATTCTATAGAAGAGCTGGTGGGAGATATTCCATAGAGCTGGTGGATTATCTTTATGAAGTGCCCTATATGAAGTGATTCCAACAAACATCCTAGATTTCATTCTTCTATTATTATTTCTGTTTGTATAAGGTAAGAGCTCTTAAAGACGCACACACTTAGTCCTGCAAACGCACGCTTACCTACGCTATACCGCATTAGAGCATTTCAAGATTTCCGCTGGAAAATACAGAAAGGTTATTTTAAGAAATACATTATGTGTAGTACCCTCAGTTCTATTCAGCTTCTAAATGGCTAAAAAAGAAAAAAAAACATTTAACATCATTGTGTAAAAGCACTATCTTTTTAATGAAAGTTTTAGGCTCTGCTCACAGGTTGTAGTAATGTGGCACACAGCTAACAAATATGTTGTAAAACCGCATATGTTTTCCTGTCAATCGCCATAGTTTTGCAATACACTTATTAACTACAGAGTTTTCATTTGTGAACTATATTTTTATGACATTTTTTTACTCCGGCCATTAAAAAACTTTTGATATAATGCTGCCCTTATATAAAACATAATAATCATCTTACCCTTAACCCTCCCCATTCCCCTGGTGTTCTCCTGTAGTGTCTAAGGGTCCCGCTGCTGCCTCCACTTCTGAGATGAACTCATCTCGGCAGTGACTGCCCGCTCAACCAATCACTGGCTGAGGAGCTGTCCTGTCCCAGTCAGTGATTGGCTGAGCGAGCTCACACTGCCAAGACGAGCTCGCCCAGGAAATGGCAGCGGGGACAGTCAACGACTATTATGTTTTATATAAGGGCAGCATTATATCAAAAGTTTTTAAGTGCCGGAGTACCTATTTTAATATACCATATTAATTTAAAGCAAATCTGTATCCATTTACCCCCCCCCCTTCACCCCTCCCAAACCCCTGGTACCATCTGTTTGGTGATAAGAAACCCTAGCAAGTCACGAGTTCCAAAATGTGCCTGGTGCAGTATTTTTTGACAGGCTGAATTTTCGAATTAAACAATGCTGCGAAACCAGATAAAAATGATATGTGCAGTGAAATTGAACGCAATTCTTTTTCTTTGGGGGGGGGGGGGCTTCGGTTTTACGCCGTGTGTCCTATGGAAAAACTGACATGTTATATATGTTCCTCAAGTTGTTACGATTAAACCGATATATAACATAACTTTTCTTTTATCTGATGGCTTGCAAAAAATTCAAACCATTGTTAACAAATATATGTTCCTTAAAATCGCTCTATTCCCAGGCTTATAGCGCTTTTATCCTTTGGTCTATGGGGCTGTGTGAGGTGTCATTTTTTGCGCCATGATGTTTACTTTCTATTGGTACATTGATTGCGCATATGCGACTTATTGATCACTGCTGCAGCCAAAAGCAATAGAATGCAGAGCCGGGATCAATGCCATTACGGCGCAGACCCCGGTGGTACAAGACACGGAGATCGCTTCTCCGTGACAACGTCACACGGGGGCAATCTCCCCACTAGATCACCAGGGAGCGGCTGCAGTAAGTCTTCAGATGCAGCTGTCAACTTTGACAGCTGCATCTGAATTTTTAATTAGCGGGCACAGCCATCGGACCGTGCCTGCTAATAGCCGCAGTCCCGGGCTACATGCCGCACCCGGGACCGCGGCGGTTCAGAGCGGGTTCGACGCGCAGCCCTGATCTAAACTCCGTCACCCGCGGGAGGACGTACAGTTACGCCCTCGTGCGGTGGTTGGGGACCCTTATTCTATTATACAAAGTGTCAGTGAGGCTTTTCCAAGCCTGAAGTGCAGCAAGCTGAGCTTGAAACATCTGCTTACTCCCCACCTCTCCCATACCTGACCCTGCTTGGAACTCAGCTTCCAGATGTCAATGAAGCAGGGAGAGGAGAGAGAAGACATTTCAGTCTGCAGAAGGTAAGGAACTTGGAAACTCTTTGTACCAGAGAATCATTCTGGAATTCTGGAAGCACAATCAGATATATGAAAGGCACCATGTGTCTCCTTGACCTAACACCTATCAAACAGTGTCAATAGATGGAATATGAACTACATAAATCAATAGTACAGGTGATTTTAAGAATCTTTGTAACTGGGTTTATTAGCCAAAAAATGCATTTTTATCATGAAAAAGCAGTTTGAAGCTCTCCCACCTGTCTTCATGGTTCTCTATGGAGAGGGGAGGGGTGGAGGGAAATGAGGCATCAAAACAGGACAACAAAGAGTTAATTCACAGCTACATCCCCGGACTATCTCCTGTGAAGTCAGCACTGACCTGTCTGACCTCTGAATACCAGCTTTCAAACAGGTCCCACTGTGTAATCCTTTGTCCTCTGCTCTTTGCTGGTGACTAATCTGCCTCCTCCCTTCTCCCCTCTACATAGGTTAGACAGGACCCGACTGATGTAAAAGAGTCGAGATTTCCTGATAATGAGCAGTGAATGACAGAGAGGAGAGGGGGGGGGGGACCTGGGGAAAGTCTTTTTGAATGCAGATAATGGCATATTTGCCTAATAAACCCAATTACAAAGTTTCTTAAAATCGCCTGGACTATTGATTTCTGCAAAAAAAATAAAATAAAACAACAGTGATAAATAGAATATTACCATTGTCCAGGCAGTAGCACTAGTCCGATACAGGACTCCATGCTGGTAACGGGCGTGTTGCATAGTGTCGCACTGACGTTGCCCCAACCAACTTGGCCACAAAAGTGCTGAGCGCCTGCGGTCAGTGAACTGTTATATCGATACTCATATGAGTGTGGGAGAGCTGTACTTACAGGGAGAAAGGGAGCAAAAGCTACCGGCAGATCTCTGCTATCTAATTTAGTTCCCATAGCAAAATATCAGATCCAAAGATATTCAGTAAAAAAAAAAATATATATACATATAGTATACAAAAATACACAAAAATAGTGTGCAGTAAAGGACCAAAATCGCCATATAGGCCTAAGGTGTTCACGGGGCATAGCATAGAATTATATAGCCATAGTGATGTGACCAAAGAAGTGTGAAATCATTGCTCCAGTGTGAACAAAGAAAACAGATGTGATAGGATGTAAGTGATGTTAGTGATGTGCTGTGTAGTGATGAGATGACAACATGAGCCTCAAAAAATTTCCATATGAAACAATCCCAGTATGGAATCATGTGGTGTGAAAAATAGTGATATGAATAAGGCTATGTTCACACTACGTATTTGACCGGCCGTTCCGTGACACGGTACACGGCCGCTAAATTTAGCGGTTTTCATACCTTATTTTATATCATACGTCACGGTGCTTGTACAAGTAAAAAGTCATCTTTTATCAACTGCAGATTGTGTTAAGTGGGCGGGGCCTCACGGCATTAGCGACACTTAGCCCAGCCCACAATGTCACCGTTGGCCCCGCCCCCTAGCCGGGCATTAGAACAGACTGGCTGAAAGGTCTATGCCCCACCCCCTTTTCGCCGGTGCCCCACCCACTTAACACAATCTGCAGTTGATAAAAGATGACTTTTTACTTGAACAAACACCATGACGTATGATATGAAATAAGGTATGAAAAACGCTAAATTTACCTTTTACACCTGTGTAGAGATGTCAGAATGTACAAAAGGGGGTGACAGTATCACTTTAAGTACCGGCCGGATGATCTTTCCTCCGTGGAGCTCTGATGCGGGCGCATCAGCACGCGCCCGCATCAGAGCTTCCCATAGCACAGAGTGAAGCAAGCGGCCGGAGCCGCTCGCTTCACTGTGTGAACTGACAGGTCCTTCTGCGGGCGGAATTCATTGAATTCCGTCCGCAAATAATGGACCTCTCAGTTGTTTGCGGCGCCGTATGGGAACCGGCCGGAGCGTATACGATGTGTGTACGCTCCGGCCGGGATCCCATAGCAAATAATGCTATGTTCCACCCCGCAAATTTATGGCTGTAGTTCTGCGGCGAGAACTACGGCCGTAGATTTACGTAGTGTTAACATAGCCTAAAAGTGAGAGAAGTGATGCACAAACAATGCAATGGTAAAGTGGACACAATTGCCACCTAGTGTCAGAAATAGGGAACTACAATTCATTTATTTTTTATTTTTTTTTAAACTGCCACTGTAGTTTTTGTGCCAGAACCAGAAGTGGATTCAAATGGGAAGGAAAATATAAAGGGACGACTTGTACTTTCTTTTTCTGTTGGATACTCTTCTGGGGTGTATTTCCAGCCTGACTGGTATTAGTATTTTGCTGTTCCGTCCAGTCCTGCTTCACAGTCTGTGTTCTTTATGCACAGTCTTCCTTCCTGCTATGCCACATCCAGTGTCCAAGTTCCTGGTGAACTTGCTGTGCCATCTTGGTGTCCAAGTTCCTGCTGTGCTTCTATCCTGTCTTGTCCAGTCAAGATGTGCTTGCAACCTGGGTATACTCTTTATTCCCTTAAACTTTGCATCCCAACTTGGCCAGTACCAAACCAGTATCAGCTGAGAGGGTCCAAACACCCACTGTCCAGTGACTCTTCTACAGTATATTTAACATTTGCTCCCATTGAGAAATATCTCACAGAGCAAATGGGTCACTTTGTATTTGATAATATACAGGATTGCTGCACGGGCACACATCTATGGAATCAACACTGTCCCACCTTCTAGGACTTGATTTTATGGTTTTTCTTTTTGTGATGGAATAAATAAAGCTTGGTTAATTATGTTGAATCTTGAGTCATTCATGATTGTGATTGAGGATACACAGTACTATATAGGTGTTATCAACAGTAAATCAGTTGGAAGGTAAAGAATAATAAAATAAGATAAAGAACTGCAGGAAGTACTATTTTACACGGATGACATCGTTTTTGATAGATTGTAGGCATAAAACCCGAAAACTTGGAACAAAGATAAAACATCTCTCACCAGTAATTTGCAGAAAAGTCATCGTACTGGTGGAATCAGAAAGGGTAGAGCAGTAAATTCATCTGTAGCTGTCACTGTATAACTGTAGTGGGTGAGAACAAAGGGCTTTGCAAGAATGGCATACAGCAGGGGTAGGGAACCTTGGCTCTCCAGCTGTTGCAAAACTACAACTCCCATCTGAACTAACACCTGTCACTTTGGGTCATCAGACCCACAGGTGATATGGAAATTGCATCCATTTAGGCAAGTTAAAGGCTAAAATGCCTTTTTAGTAAGAGGCTGTTCTGTAACCCGGCCATGTCACAGAACGTGAAGTACTGCAGTACCAGCAGGACAAACTTTATTTCTGTTGAATTAGGATGCGGGCACATTCGGGTGGGTCCGCTTCCCAATTCACCATAACACACAATGGAAAGTGCGGCCAGAGCCGCACTCTCCATTGTGTGAGCTGTCAGTGTTGTGCGGCTGCTATTCAATGAATAGCGGCCACACAAAACTGACATTTTTTCCTGCGGCCGCTATGAATGCCAGCCGGATGTGTCTACACTCCAGCCGGGATTCCTCTGACTTGAATGCAGCATACATTTTCTATGAATCACGGACGGTGTTGCAATTTGCAACAACGGCCATGATCAGTTGTGTGAACATAGCCTTATGGTGCAGATAGGTCAGATGCACGTAAATATTTTTGCACATGCTAGTTTTGAGAATATTTTATTTGCATTGGGTCCCTCTGTACCGCTTGTGCCAGAGGGGTGGGGAGAAGGCAGAAGGGTGCGGCACGGCATTGAAACTTATGCCAGTTCTGAGCCTGCATTGAAACCTATGCCAGCTCTGCCTGCTCCTACAGTACACTGGGCCCCCTGAGCCATCACCATCTACAGCAAGTGATGGCCGAGTGGGCCTTCAGGGTGCTGCAAATGTCCCTTTAACTGCAAGCGCTCCTGACAAGCACTCGCAGTTAAATGTTAAAGATTATGACTACACTTGATGGGTTTGTGGTCAGTCGGGGGGTGGGGGGATCAATAGTTTTCTATGGAGCCCAGCCAATTTTAGTTATGTCGATAGATAGATAGATAGATAGATAGATAGATAGATAGATAGATAGATAGAATCCTGATGTATTATCTAATCTAGAGAAGTGTCCCACTATGGGTGGTTTTCTTGTCTTTACACACCCAAGTAAAACATTGTAGATGTAGGTGCAAGTGCGGCAGTAGAGATGACAGACTCCCACTTTAAGCAACTTTCAAACTTTAAGGCCCTAAAACACCAACATATTATTTTTAGCCAAAGCCAGGAACAGTTTATAAACAGAGAACAAGTCATAAAGGAAAGACTGAGATTCCTCCTCTTTTCAAATCCAATCCTGGCTTTAAAAAAATCTGTCAGGTAATCTGTTCGTGTAATAGGGCTCTTTAAAGGTCAAATACAGTCACGGTGTTCAGGTACTTAGAGCAAACAGTGGCAAAAAGTGCTCAGGAACTTAGTAATACTGATCCAACAGGAAGATAGGCGAGTTTATAGAAGAGACAGTAACAGGAGATAGGACCAGATAGGAGGGCCCTTGCCTAATGTACCAAGTACTCTGCTGAGATGTGATGAAGTGTTTCTGTAGTGTTGAAGCATATCCTGGTACTCACATATGGATGAGTCCCAGTTATCTCTCCTAACCGCCTTCTGCCCCCCAGTGTCGGGTTTTCCGTCCTACTGGGGTAGTACAAGTCCCAGGTCTCTGTTCTGGGTGGAGCTGGCTTGTAGTATCCTTCCTACAAAGCTGAGCGTCTTGTCAGTAGAGAGCGGCTTTCTAGCACTGTGCTCTACTGCAGGTCCAGTCTTGAGGTATCCGTCCCTTTCTCTAAGGTGATCGACTGTACTGTTTTATAGTAGTAAATCCTCAGCGTAGGCAAGGGTGAAGACTCCCTTGTCTCTGGGTTCCTTAGGGGTCTAATCTAGTGACCCATAGTGGCCAGGTAACTAGCTATAGAAAATAAGTCTGCTCTCTTCGATCTCTGAAACCAGAATAAATACCTCAAGGAAGTGCAGACTAAAGTGCCTAGGGAGTGAGTGTAGCTAGACCTAGTGTCATTTGTAGCTGTGCTATGAGACAGTGACATCCAGTGGTTGGAGTAAGGAACAGCAGCCTCCTGTCCTAACCTGTTACACTAGACTAGAGTAAGACACTTTTATCAAGGTGTAAGAAGAAAAAAAAATTACGTAGTAGGACACTACACTGGGCTACGGCACAAGAGGTTTTTTGCCCCATTTTTAGCTACTTTAAAGGTCTCAATATTGTTAATGGAATTTTATTTTTAATGCTCAATAAACCTAGTTCTATAATAAAATGCAGTAGAATAATGTTGCTCCATACCAAAGACGTTGTTTTAGTATAACAACAATGTATTATGATAATGCTGCCAATTCTGCTTATAAATAAGGTTCTTAAATCATGGAGCATCACCCGTTTCATATTTCACAGTTTTCAGTAACACTCCAGATTTCCCAGATAATAAGTCGCATTTAATTGAGAGCCTTGCTTACACGAAATTTTCCTTAGGGTGAAATTCAGATCATAAAAGAAATTGCAGATAATTTATGGCATAATCCAGCGATATGCTTTATACAAGTGCGTGTCTCAAAAAGTATCCTTTAAAACGGTATTTTATATGCCGACCATACTCTTGTAAAGCTCCGCAGCTAGAGAATGTAATCACAGTGGTTACAGCGGAGAACACAGATGGACTATCTTGTCTTACTCTGCTCTGTAATTTTCTATCCTGGATGCCCTTCAGCAAACATTTAGGAACCATGAACTTTGTTTTTATTATATTAAATAAATATGGGATATTGATTACTGTACTTACATGGGCACCGAAGGTGCTGAAATATCTTACATTGCTGTCCAAGGTAATTACCTGGATTTATCAGCTGGACAACATTACAGGCATTACTTATAGGGGTACTCCGGTGGAAAAAAAAAAAAAAAAAATATATATATATATATATATATATATATATATATATATATATTTATTTTATTTTTTTTTTCAAATCAATTGGTGTCAGAAAGTTATATAGATTTGTAATTTACTTCTATTAAAAAAATTTTTCAGTCTGACACGGTGCTCTCTGCAGACATCTATGTCCATCTCAGGAACTGTCCAGAGCAGGAGGGGATTTCCTACTGCTCTGAACAGTTCCTGACACTGACAGAGGTGGCGGTAGAGAGCACCGAGTCAGACTGGATAGAATACACATTGGCACCAATTAGTGGAAAAATGCATATTTTTTACCGCGATCTGTATGTTACTACGTCACTATCATCAAAACACATATGGTGCCCTGATTACACACCTTTTCACATTTTCTTGATACATCCTTGTGTTCAAGAGATACAGTAGTTACTTTGACAATTCATTTAAAGGAGATGTTCAGCCAGACCCATTTTTTTAGCAAGTGCTGGGGAGGGAGAGGATAGAAGAAATAACATGCTCTTACCTCCCCCGCTCCAGCTTTGGTGGCCGCTTCCTGATCTGAGTGGGGACCCAGGTCGTCACTTGCGAGGTCTGCTCAGCCAGTCAGCGGCCGAAGTGTGTTCCCACCTCAGCCGCTGACTGGCTGCGCCGACCTCACACGTCACAACCTGGGTCCCCACTCAGATCAGGAAGTGGCTGGGGATCCGGAGACCAGAGTGCGGTCACCAGAGCTGGAGTGGGGGAGGTAAGAGCATGTTACATTTTATTATCCTCCTCAGCACTTGCTAAAAAAAAAAGTGGGTCTGGCCGGACTTCTCCTTTAAATGAATTGTCAAATAAACTATGGGGGGAGATTTATCGAACATGGTGTAAAGTGAAACTGGCTCAGTTGCCCCTAGCAACCAATCAGATTCCACATTTTATTCCTCACAGACTCTTTGGAAAATGAAAGGTGGAATCTGATTGGTTGCTAGGGGCAACTGAGCCAGTTTCACTTTATATCATGTTTGATAAATCTCTCCCTACATACCCACACATCTCTGGAACACAAGGATGTATTGATGACAGTGACGTAGTAACATACAGATGGCGGTAAAAATTATGCATTTTTTTCATAAATTGGTTCAAATGTTTTTAAAATTGCACAATTTTTAACGAAAAATTAGCAGTAAAAATTACACTTATTTTGTGGTTGGTATACATTTTTTTACAAAATTGTGCAATTTTTACCCTAAATCCAGCTAAAACAGTGCCATTTTTTATCGCAAATTTGCAGGAAAAATTGTTTAATTTTATATTTATTACAAATGCAGAAAAATAGATTTTTTTGGCCATGATTTGCTATAATTTCACAATGATTTTTTACCACAAATTTACACTAAGGGCCCTATTCCACGGGCCAAGCAACTATGTAAATCTGCTAGATCGGCGCTCGTTTACTGGGCCTATTCCACGGCCCCGATGACCGTGAAACAAGGGCTTACCGATGTCCTTGCAGCACTTGTTTCATACATTACCTGTCCGGGCTGCAGGTCTTCTTCTCTCGATCCCGCGCGGCAGCATCAGCTTCAGAGCGGAGCTGTCTGAACTGACAGACCGCTCAGCCAATCACTGGCCGTGGTGTTTCCGGCCAGTGATTGGCTGAGCGGTCTGTAAGTTCAGACAGCCCTGCTCCGAAGCCGATGCTGCCACGAGGGATCGGGAGAAGAAGACCTGCAGCCCGGACAGGTAGTGTATGGTTTGGCTGAAATTGTCGGTCGCCGCCACGCACCGCTATTCAACCATAGCGATGCGCTGGTGGCGAACGACAATTTTAGGTCTGAACCTAAATGAACGATCAGCCGATGACACGATCATCGGCTGATCATTCTCTCTATTCCACAGAGCGAAAATCGGCCGAATGGGGCCGATTCAGCCGATTACCGCTCCTGTGGAATAGGGCCCTAAATTTTAGAATTTTAAAAAACATTGCGCCAATAGGAGAAAAATTGCATAATTTTTTTTACAACTAATTTACTGTTAAAAATTGAAATGATAGAGGTCCCACTCATATACACAAAGTATATAGGATTAGTGTGCCTCTCTGTCTCTCTGATGTCTCTCCCTGCACTGTGATTGACAACATAGTAGCAGAGCTTTGAATCTCCCTCCCTCACTTCCTAGTAACCATCTAAATTACTATAAATTCTTGATGTCATGTCTCTGACAACAGACAGAGGAGCTCAAAATAGTGACACCTGGTGTTCGATGTTAGAATTTGACACAGACAATTATATATTTTTAAAAAATGTAAGTGAACTACAAATGTTAGCTATTGATGCCTCTGTTAGAATATGCAAATTAGCTTTTAATGGGAGGTACTCTTTAACCCCTTCATGACCGAGGTCATTGATGCCTGGATATCCAGGTCAAATTAAAGGGGTAGTGCGGCGGTAAACAATTATTCACAGAATAACACACATTACAAAGTTATACAACTTTGTACTGTATGTTACGTCTGTGAATGGCCCCCTTCCCCGTGTCCCACCACCCCCACCCGTGTACCCAGAAGTGTGGTGCGCTATACATACCTGTCACGTGCCGACTCGTCTCCGATCTTCAGTCAGCGATGTCTCCTTCGGACGGCCGGGCCGAATCCCTCCGAGTGCCGGCCGCCCTCTTCAGCGTCATCAGATGCTCAGCCGCAATTGGCTGAGCACAGTTATGCTCAGCCAATCGCGGCTGAGCAGCCGATGACGCAGCAGAAGGCAGCCGGCACTCAGGACGGACGGAGGGATTCGGCCGAAGATGACATCGCTGACTGAAGATCGGAGACGGGGGTCGGCACGTGGCAGGTATGTATAGCGCACCACACTTCCGGGTACACGGGTGGGGGTGGTGGGACACGGGGAAGGGGCGCCATTCACAGACATAACATACATTACAAAGTTGTATAACTTTGTAAAGTGTGTTATTCTGTGAATAATTGTTTACCGCCGCACTACCCCTTTAATGGTATGTTCCTTCCCGCCTTCTAAGAGCCATAGCGCTTTTATTTTTCCACCTATAGGGCTGGTTGGGGTGTCATTTTTTTTGCCGTGACCTCTAGTTTTTATTATTATATTGGTGTAAAAGAAAAATTTTGAGTTTTTTTTTTTACTTTTTTCTAATATATTATTTTTTAAAAATTATCAATCCTGGTGTGTGTGTTTTTTTTTTTCTTTTTTCGTTTAAGCCGTTCACTGTGCAGGTACTTTAATAGATTAGACAATTCCGCACGCTATGATATGTAATATGTTTACTTTATTTTTTTTTACTCTCAGGGCAGACTCTATGTACAGATTGCCGATACGACAAGACGGAGGTAAGTGTCTCACCGCCGCCCTTTGGTACAAGCATGGCTGCAGGGGTCCCAATCAGTCAGTGACAGGTGCTTGTCATGTCACTGACCACCTTAAACGCCGCAATCGCTATAGATTGTGGCATTAAAGGGCTTAATGACAGACATCTGCAGGATCGCAGCTGCCTGTCATTATCTCCATCCCCGGACACACTGATATGTGCAGGACCGTTCTCACTGCAAAAGCTCCTAAAGTCAGGAACATATATATATATATATATATATATATATATCATATATGTGAGTGTGTGAAGGGGTTAAACGAGTAAAACTGAAAGAGAAAAGCCATAGTATGTACCTTTTCCTGTATTTTTGACCTACTTCTGGTTTGCTGATCAAAATAGTACACCGGAACCCAGTCTCAAAGTTTCTTATTTAAACAACCTAAATACTAGGAAGTAAATGATATGAATGGGATTCGCCTAGAGTGTGTAACAGAAAGAAACTGTTACAGCGCTGTTAGGCCACTAACAGAGCTCTCATCTGTGAGCTCAGGCGGAAAAGGGTTTCACAGAAATCCATGTTATTTGCCTTCCAACTGTAGAAAATGAGCAACAAAACAGCGTAAAGCTTTTCAAGCGGTGTATAGCCTGCTGGCAGAAAAATGCTGTATACACATCACCTTTTAGTACCTCCGCCTCCATAGGTTCAAGAGGTAAAAATGTGGGCCTGGATTTATCATTTTGCATTAGGTGTATTTTCAGGGCCGGCTCCAGGTTTTTGCGCGCCCTCGAGTGACAGAGTTTGAGCGGGCCCCTCATCATCAACACAATATGCACAATCACTTGAGACACCACTAACATACACAAACACACAATATTGACACTGACATTGACTGGCTGACACATTCCCTGACAGACTGACACAGACACTGACAGACAGACTGGCAAAGACTGACACTGACACACTCAGACACTGATACACAGCACTTACAGCCCAGTTTTCTCCGTCTTACTCTCTTCTGGCTGCTCTCCACACTGTAATGCTGAGGACCTTTGTGTCATGTGATCAGGTCCTTCACCCTTTTCTCTTACCATGCAGGTTCTGCTCCGTCTCCTGTGTCTCCTGATGTTCGGCACCCACCCTGCATTACAGTGAGCGGGCTGAACATTAGAACACCGGGCCGCTCTCCCTGTGTATTTTTCCTACAGCTACCAATCAGAGCTCAGCTTTCATTTTACCTCAGCATGTTAAAATATGAAAGCTGAGCTGTGATTGGCTGCTATGGAGGAATGACAGCAGTTTTTGTTTCCGACAGTACTCGCCACCTTGACAACTTTAATAACCATTAATCCCAGAGTAGGGGCATACCCACTTACTTATATTGTAACCAAGTATCATAAATGGGTGATCACGTTTATTATTTTTCCTCCGTTCGGGTTTTGTTTTCTATCTATTTATCTTGTTCCGGTTGCATTTCTGAATGTAGTGTACAAACTCGCTCAGTTGTTCCCCATAACAAATTCTTAAACATACCAGTCCTCAAAGCAAAATCTGATAATATGTGTCAATTTATTGTAATAAAATGTAAAAAATGTATATAAATATATAATAATAAAAAAAAAAAATCTTAAACCTGAAATGTCTTTCTGTCTAGTCCAGGATAAAATACTCATAAACACATTAAAAGCATAAACCATACAAATACATAAGCCCCGGGGCCCTTATAGTACAATACATCAACACAGAGGGTTAGGGAGTGCGGTACAAAAGCATATGAAAACAAAAGAAAAAATGGAAGAAAAAAGAAAACAAAACAAAACATAAAAGGTGTAAAAGGTGTAAAACAACTAAATACTCATATAAATAGCCATATAGTTGTTGTACTGCAATGCTTCAAATATATAATCAGCACAAAAAGTGGTAGAACTGGTCTTTTGGTTCAGACCAAGAGGGGGATTCCCATCATCCTCTCACTGACTTGCAGTAGAATCACACAGTGAAAGCAGGCAGATGGGGGTAGTAGTCCTGGCTCACTGGACTGATCCCACTTTGTTGTTAAAATTCAAAAGTCAGTTCGTTTGTAGATTACGATCCAAAGTAAATGAACTCCTTGTGTGGAGTGTATAGTTATTAGACCAGTATAATAGATCTCACTGATCCCTGGTGTTCTGTCTGAGATGTACTGCAAGCACTGGATCTGAGATGTACTGCAAGCACTGGATCTCTCTGGCTCTATCACTGTTTGTTGTCATAGGGGAGGATTTATACACATTCACATAGTTTGGTGCATGTGCACCGCTCACCCATACAGGATCTGCGTCTTCTCCGGGGTCACCGGCGTCCCGGTCTGCCCACGGTGAATACGGTGACGTCACCAGTCTTGTTCCTGGTCTGTGTCAAAGCGTGGCTCTGCTGCCAGTAGTGCAGTAGACAAAGTCACTGTTGAGCCAGCTCCTCCCAAACTTGGAGAGATGGGGAATAGATCCAGGGGTATGTTCAGGAGACTGTTGAGGGGTGTAGGCCAATGTTAGGTGGCTTCCAGACGCGTTTCGAAGCTGCTAGCTTCTTCCTCAGTGGCTGTGAAATGGTGTGAGCTATTGCATTAGTCTCAGCTCTCTCTTAAAAAGTCTTGTGGAATGCTGGGTAGCCTCCGGATTGGCAGCAGTGGCTACACAATTGTTAACTCCTTCCCTGCTGGGCAAATCTGTTACACCCTGCATAAAGGTGTTGTACCTCTCTATTCCATAGGTTGGTGGGGTACTTTTAACGTACTGAAAGTTCAACGTAAATGTCTTAATAAATATAAATACAAGTGAGTGGATATCAACCAATAATAGTGTGTGGATAAATGAAATGGATACATAAATAGTAACAGTCTTGCAACAAAAATACACTGACAGAGGATGGCTATATGGTATAATAAATAATTCACAGTATAGCAAGTGTGGCTGCACGTGGTGGCCGCCAGACTCGGTTCTGGCGCTGATAATCAGCCAGGCACAGAACCGCCTGTGGATGCCAGCAGGGCCGCCCATGGTCAAATAAACCCAAAAAGTTATACCTCAGCATTTAGGCCTCTGGGTTGTAGACTCCCGAATTCAAAAATGTTCTGGGTCTCAGCTCTGGACATGGTAGCGATGTGATCTCCCCCTCTCCAATTCTTGTGTATTTTCTGTAGTGCTGTAAATGTGAGTCCTGATGGGTCCCTATTGTGGTGTTCTGCAAACTCCATGCTACCTCAAGGACACTACCCAGATAGTAGAAATCCTGGAAGATTTCACCTGGTCCCCAGAGTATACCCTAGTAACACTGGACGTAAGCTCATTGTACACAGTCATCAACCACCAACAAGGAATTCAGGCAGTAAGCCACTTTCTCACCAGAGGCGACATAAAACCAGAACAGCGAGAATTCATCTTAGACACAATTAGGTTCATACTGACACATAACCATTTTTATTTTGGGGGTACACACTACCTGCAGCGGGTCGGGACCGCTATGGGCACCAGGTTCGCGCCCAGTTTCGCTAATCTCTTCATGGCGGCCTGGGAGGAGACCACCGTACTTCCCAGGTTGGGCGCGGGCCTGGTGCTCTGGAAGAGGTACATTGATGATATCATCATGATATGGGACAGATCCCGAACAGAACTTGACCAGTTTCTAGAACATCTTAACACAAATAATTGCAATCTACGCTTCACCCCAAATATCAGTACCCATAACATAGAATTTCTGGATTTATGTATCACAGCCTCCACAACCTCACTCATATGTAAGACCTACCACAAACCGACTTCCCGTAACAGCTATATACTATACACGAGCTGCCACCTACCAAGATGGTTATTGAATGTTCCCACTGGACAATATAGAAGACTGAAACGTAATTGTACCTACAATGAACAGTTTGAGGTAGAAGCTGAGGCCCTCACTAAGAAATTCCAAGAAAAACTTTACCCCATAGACAATTTACAGTCTTCATTAGAGAAAGTACGCCAACTTGATAGGAATACCTTTTTTGAACCCACCCAGTCAGCTAACAGAGAGAACTCTGACTCCAAAATCATTCTCCCATATAACCGAGAATACAAAAGGGTAGAAAAAATCATACAAAAGCATTGGCATCTAATAAAGGAAGACAAACTGCTAGGTGCTCAACTCCTCGAGAGACCCCCTATTGTGTATTCCAAAGCGCCAAATCTGGGTATCAAAGTAGCCCCTTCAGTCAAAAATCTGACTAATATTCCACCATCTACATGGCTACAAAGTTGTGGTTTTTATCGTTGTGGCACATGCATCAGCTGCAAGAGTACCAACTTCCCAAGAAAAATTACTCATGTCAACTCTACATGTACCGATTTCAAATGGGAGATAAAAAACCTCCTGACCTGCAACACCAACAGCGTCATCTATATTTTACAGTGTAAATGCGACAAACAATATATAGGCAGGACAAAGCGACAGTTAAAGGTCCGAGTCGCAGAACATTTGAACAACATCAGGAAAGGGAACCTGTCACATCCTCTGTCAGCGCATTTTGCCACAATAGGGACCCATCAGGACTCACATTTACAGCACTACAGAAAATACACAAGAATTGGAGAGGGGGAGATCACATCGCTACCATGTCCAGAGCTGAGACCCAGAACATTTTTGAATTCGGGAGTCTACAACCCAGAGGCCTAAATGCTGAGGTTGAACTTTTTGGGTTTATTTGACCATGGGCGGCCCTGCTGGCATCCACAGGCGGTTCTGTGCCTGGCTGATTATCAGCGCCAGAACCGAGTCTGGCGGCCACCACGTGCAGCCACACTTGCTATACTGTGAATTATTTATTATACCATATAGCCATCCTCTGTCAGTGTATTTTTGTTGCAAGACTGTTACTATTTATGTATCCATTTCATTTATCCACACACTATTATTGGTTGATATCCACTCACTTGTATTTATATTTATTAAGACATTTACGTTGAACTTTCAGTACGTTAAAAGTACCCCACCAACCTATGGAATAGAGAGGTACAACACCTTTATGCAGGGTGTAACAGATTTGCCCAGCAGGGAAGGAGTTAACAATTGTGTAGCCACTGCTGTTAGCCAATCCGGAGGCTACCCAGCATTCCACAAGACTTTTTAAGAGAGAGCTGAGACTAATGCAATAGCTCACACCATTTCACAGCCACTGAGGAAGAAGCTAGCAGCTTCGAAACGCGTCTGGAAGCCACCTAACATTAGCCTACACCCCTCAACAGTCTCCTGAACATACCCCTGGATCTATTCCCCATCTCTCCAAGTTTGGGAGGAGCTGGCTCAACAGTGACTTTGTCTACTGCACTACTGGCAGCAGAGCCACGCTTTGACACAGACCAGGAACAAGACTGGTGACGTCACCGTATTCACCGTGGGCAGACCGGGACGCCGGTGACCCCGGAGAAGACGCAGATCCTGTATGGGTGAGCGGTGCACATGCACCAAACTATGTGAATGTGTATAAATCCTCCCCTATGACAACAAACAGTGATAGAGCCAGAGAGATCCAGTGCTTGCAGTACATCTCAGATCCAGTGCTTGCAGTACATCTCAGACAGAACACCAGGGATCAGTGAGATCTATTATACTGGTCTAATAACTATACACTCCACACAAGGAGTTCATTTACTTTGGATCGTAATCTACAAACGAACTGACTTTTGAATTTTAACAACA
Source organism: Dendropsophus ebraccatus (assembly GCF_027789765.1). Classification (NCBI taxonomy): domain Eukaryota; kingdom Metazoa; phylum Chordata; class Amphibia; order Anura; family Hylidae; genus Dendropsophus; species Dendropsophus ebraccatus. The sequence goes on along the minus strand of NC_091460.1, from coordinate 126,205,571 downwards.
AAGTGGGATCAGTCCAGTGAGCCAGGACTACTACCCCCATCTGCCTGCTTTCACTGTGTGATTCTACTGCAAGTCAGTGAGAGGATGATGGGAATCCCCCTCTTGGTCTGAACCAAAAGACCAGTTCTACCACTTTTTGTGCTGATTATATATTTGAAGCACTGCAGTACAACGACTATATGGCTATTTATATGAGTATTTAGTTGTTTTATACACTTTTACACCTTTTATGTTTTGTTTTGTTTTCTTTTTTCTTCCATTTTTTCTTTTGTTTTCATATGCTTTTGTACCGCACTCCCTAACCCTCTGTGTTGATGTATTGTACTATAAGGGCCCCGGGGCTTATGTATTTGTATAGTTTATGCTTTTAATGTGTTTATGAGTATTTTATCCTGGACTAGACAGAAAGACATTTCAGGTTTAAGATTTTTTTTTTTTTTTTTTTTTTTTTATTATATATTTATATACATTTTTTACATTTTATTACAATAAATTGACACATATTATCAGATTTTGCTTTGAGGACTGGTATGTTTAAGAATTTTTTAGTTACTGTGTACATTGGATGGTGTATTCCAAATCAGATACAGGTGAGCTGCACCTTAGATCGTTACTGTTTCCCATAACAGCCTTTGTGCAGCCACGTGGTAACCTCCCCCCCTTTCCTGTATACTGAGCTGGTCGCTGAGTGACAGGCTGCACAGCCAATCACTGGCTGAGACAGGAAAATGCCACAGCCAGTGATTGGCTGAGCAGCCTGTCACTTCAGAGACTGGCTCTGAAGTTCCAGCTGAGACTGAGGGCAGAAGTGAGAAAGGCACCAAGAGGGCGCGGATGATTTTTAGGCTAGAATAACCTACAACAATCAGTGGAATATTGTTTCATCAGCTGATGGTTGGCTTTAGTACATGGAGCAACAATCTGTCAAATTGGCCTGATATGGCAGATTATCGCTCTGTGGAACAGAGCAAGCGGTGATAGCAATTACTGTTCACTGTCGGACACAGTGATTGTGCCAGGAAACTCCCCCCCCCCCCCCCCCCCCCCACACACACACACACACACAAGCTGAGCTTCCGTTTCTGGTGGGAGCAGCACATTATCGGGTGTTATGAAAACAATGACAGTGGCGCAGAGGGGGTGGCCTGGGATCTGGCAATGGCAGGGGAGTGGGACAGGTTAGTATAGATTACTGACATGTCCCCCACAGTCCCAGCAGCATGGCTAGGTATGAATTCCCCAGATAACTCTTGAAACCCTCATGAAACATTAAAGGGGTAGTGCGGCGTTAAACATTTATTCACTTAATAACACACATAACAAAGTTATACAACTTTGTAATGTGTGTTATTTAAGTGAATGGCCCCCTTCCCCGTGTTCCCCCCATTTCGGAAGTGTAGTGAATTATACTCACCGCATTGCTGTCGACGCCGACCGCCATCTTGAGTCGATGACCTCATCTTGGGTCGATGACGTCATCTCCAGCCGTCCCTCATGCCGCGTCATCAGCTGCTCATCCGCGATTGGCTGAGCACAGTTAAGTAGGGAGGGAGGGATATTAGTCGCCAGCAGAGAGCAGAGAACAAAGGATTACACAGCAGGACCTGTGTGAAAGCCATATTCAGAGGTCAGAGAGGTCAGTGCTAACTGTCAGAGGAGATAGCCAGTGATGTAGCTGTAAATTAACTCTTTGTTGTCCTGTTTTGGTGCCTCTTCTCCCTCCTACCCTTCCCTCTCCATAGAGAACCATGAAGACAGGGGGGAGAGCTTTAAACTGCTTTTTCATGATAAAAATGCATTTTTTTTGGCTAATAAACCCAATTACAAAGTTTCTTAAAATCGCCTGCATATTACGCCTAGAAAGTGGTACGCTGGAGTACAAGATCTGCCATGGCAATACCCTCTATCCGGGATGTCCAAGGTTGGTCTGGGACAATAAGGGACTGCAAAAGCTGACGAACCAAAGACTGGACACTCCCAAATCGGGGCCTGTAACAGCAATGAACATAAGTCATAAGTTGTGCTATGTAGAATAAAGCTATTTTTATCCTTACTCCATTCTTTTGGTCGCACTTTTTGGGACAGCAGTGACTACTGCAAGTAGAGATAGTAGTAATTATGAAGCAAAGTGCTTAGTTTTCTCTGCAACCCTCTGCCTTTTAACTGACTGTCACTCCATGCTGCTCCTTCCCGGGTGATGGGAAAAGTTGGATCCAGTCCTGGGAAACTGGGGATGGATCGCACTGCTGCCGTGCTCTCTCCGACTATATCTCCTGATCACAACTCGCTGTGCTCGATAATGTCATACAAAAGTTTTCATCGGTCCAGGTTTTAGTGTTCAGACCCATACCGATCAGGAGATTGCACTGCATTGAGCACTTTCACTAGCAGCCGGCAGTGTTATCGTTTGGCTGGTCTCCCTGAGATCAGCGATCTGTTTCTCTTATGGCTCTACTAGGCATTGCTCCCACCTAGCCAGAATCCTGCTCCACACTGATGAGGGGCAACACCCCGAAACAGCTGTCTGTGGATGGATACCTGGCCTTGGTTTTTCCCTTGCCATTACATTGACTTATAGGGCCACTTAATATGGTGGTTTTGGTGGCTTCCCTACAGTAGCTGCCCCTTGGCGGAGTCCTTCCTGGAGGGATATCTGGCTAGTCCTGTGTTTTTGAGACTCTTCAGTGAGGCTCCACGGGCTCCTCTTTTGCTCATTCATGTTTCCCAGCAGGCAATGCACCTAGGATTTCACTGCATTGAGGGCTTTCACTAGCAGCCGGCAGTGTTATCATTTGGCTGATCTCCCTGAGATCAGCGATCTGTTTCTCTTATCATCAGGAGATAGAGGCGGGAGAAGATGCGCTGTAGACCGTCCTCTCCCGACTCCGAGTCACGTAATCAGTCAAACTGATCACTCGGGCGCCATAGAGCTCCATTATGTCTGACTGATCACGTGACTGATCGCAGGCTCTATCTCCCAATTGGTTCGGGTCTGAGACTGATCAAAACTTTTGACATGTCAAGAAGTGACAGTGACACTTTAAGGACAAACTTTGCCTCATCCTGAAGGGGTTAATAACAAATCAATAACAAGTATAAGAGAATGTACATTTGTGGATATACAAGGGAATGCACAGGAGCTGATCCAGGGACTATGCTACAAAGATGTCCATAATCATCTGCCTACAAAAGCTACATACAGTACAGTATACAATTCTACCAATAGTACATCGCATTTCTACACGTCCATAGATGGAGAATAATTTAGTGCTGCACTGCCCCCTACAGACAGAGAGCGACCTTATCTACTGTACAATACACAAGTCGCCGTAGGAAGTTTGTCCCTTGCAGCATTCCGTACATAGCAATAACAGAACGTACCATTTATTTATTTTTTTCAAACAAGTATAGCGTAACCCGGAATGTAAAAAACGGACACTATTGAATCCTGTCACCTGTCGCATGTCTGGCACTGTAGCTATAAATCTAATATATTTTATCTATCATCTAACTCTAACCACGCGGAATGGTATCGTCCGGCCGGGAGGGGCTTCATCATGACGTCACAGAGTTTTGACCAATCACGTTTCGGAGCGAGGGAGATTCGAATTTGTAGGAGAAGCAGTTACCGTGACGGGAGAAGGAGACGGAGAGCGCAGCGACATGGAGGAGGAAGATGCAGTCAAAGTGTGCCTGAGGGTCCGGCCGCTTATTCATAGGTAACGGGGGATGCATCCTGTATGACTGGCGCCCGGTCGGCATAGATAGGAGATGGTGTGGGGCTGTGGCCAGTGACTGGGGACACAGCCATAAGACGTGTACGATGTGCGGCTTATTATGTGGTCTGAACAGCTGCCTACATAACTGACAGCCAACCCTGTGCTCAGGGGCACCACACATAGAAGCACTTACCTATATAGCAAGCCATAGGGCACATAGTGGAAGGGACATATATATATATATATATATATATATATATATATATATATATATATATATATATATAGGTGTGTGTGTGTGTATGTATATATATATATATATATATATATATATATATATATATATATCTCAGTGTCTGAACTAAATTTCCCCCTGAAGTTTTGCTCGCTTCTCCTCCCCAGTACACGGAGCGATAATTAGCCAAATCGGGCTGATTATTGCCCCATGTAATAGAGACAATGATCAGCTGATCGTTTGTTTAGGTGCGAACCTAAAATTGTCTGGACTACGTGTAATAGCGATGGGTGGCCGACGGCTGACGATTCCCCAAACACCAGAAGGCTTACCTCTCCCCGCTCTCCTGTGCTCCACCGCTGCAGTGCCCAAACGGCCTGTCAGCCCGCTCAGCCAATGACAGAACGTGGCGGGCCCGGCCTGTGATTGGTTGAGCGGCTGGGACCGGAAAGTTGTGAAGCACAGGATAGAAGAGCTGGGAGAGGTGAGGTGTTTGGGCAAGGGCTGCATGGACATCGCTATTGATGTCCACACAGCCCTTACTGCCCAATTATTGGGCCATCTAATACGATCTAGCAGATCAGCGCTCACTTACCGAAGTGGTTGGGCCAGCCCGTGTAATAGGACTCTAAGGGTCTTTACACAGAGATTTATCTGGCATATTTTTTTAAAGTGACTGTACCACCAGGCCCTGTCTGTAGCACTGGAGGCAGCCGACCCACCCTTAGTGGGAAGAAACTCCAGCCCCTCCATGATGTGACTCCATTAGAATCAATGGAACCCTATCATAGAGGGGTTTCCTACCACTAAGGGTGGGTCGGCCGCCTCCAGTGCTTCTGCCTGGGCCTTGTGGTACAGTCACTTTAAGCCAAAGCCAGGAACAGACTATAAACAGGGAACAGTTCATAAAGGAAAGACTGCGATTTCTCCTCTTTTCAAATCCATTCCTGGCTTTGGCTTAAAAAATCTGCCAGATAAATCTCTGTGTAAAGGCACCCTAACATTGCTCGGTATCTGAACAAAATCAGGGGGGTAATAACTATCAGCTGAACTATTATTCAGCTAACAGTTAGAGGTGTTCAGGAACAGGAGTGGGGACATCATAATGGTGGGAATCCCTGCTTCACGTTCCCAGACACCTCTGTCAGCCGAATAGGCCCGCAGCAGCTGTTGCGCCGGCCCCCCTCTCACCGACTCCTCAGCTTTGGGGGCAGTGGTAGCAAGCGGCTAAGGAGTTGGTGAGCAGGGGCACCGACACAGCAGCACAGGCATTGGAGGTGAGCAGGGCCTGCGGGGGAAATCCGGGGATAGAGGTCACTGCTGCTGGGAGGATGGTAGGAGGGCAATGGGGCCAGCAGCGCAGAGGATTCCCATCAATATGACAGGGGGTTCCCCAGAGAAAGGCAGGAGCGGGCAGCTATTTAAACTGCTCCTGCTTCTCTCAGCTGCGGGGAACACCCTGTAAGGGAGGGATTCCCATCATAATGAGATTTGCTCTTTAGAAGAATTGCATGAGAATTGTCATTCGTGGTACTATGAGATGGCCTCTTGCAACAGCTGATCGCAACCGTATAATCCTGCATAAAAATCACTGGCCCCCGGGCGCACATCGCTTATGTGTAATAGCGATGGGTGGCTGACAGCTGCTGAATGTGTAAAAAAAAAAAAAAAAAAAACTATACCTGTCCTTGCTCCCCGGTGTTCTCCTAGCTTCTGCTGGATCTTCTAAGTGGCCTGTCACTTTAGAGATCTGTGGGAAGTGGGCAGAAGTTAGAAGAACATGGAGTGTGGGCAGGTGTGTGTAGTGACAAGGGCTGCCACGGTAGTTTCAAAAAAACCTTTCAAGTGTCAGTCATGTCAGAAAAATTCTATCGGTCTGAGTGTTCAGACCCTGACCGATCGTTCCGTACCCGCGGCTTTATACAGAAGCCAGGGGTTCAATACAGAGATCAGCAGGGGGGTACAAATGTTGGACCCTCAGCTCGGCCCTCCATTCACTTCCTAGTTCGACATGGGGCAGTGAGGAAGGGGTGCCAAGCTGAATGAGCTCGGCATTGTTGTCTCCCTCTGACATTACCCATGCCTCCAGGGACAATCCAAACCCTGTTAAAACAAGTAAGAACATACTTACCAACTCCTGTCTACCCATGTCCCATTCTAACTGAGAGCAATGGTTGGTATCCTAGGCAACCACTTTTAACATGACAGCAAGAGAAAGGGGCCAAACTTCAAAGGAAAGCAATTTTTCTAATACAAAACATTTTCAAAATTGTTTTCTTTTGCATTTTCCATGAAAACAAAAGTTTAGGTGATACCCTTTTAGGTGGCATGCATCATAGGTATACACAGAGTACAAACCACTGGACACTGAGGTGCAATATAAGAGCTGTATGATGTCCACCTTGCTGCTCTTTGTGAGGGTGTACCATAGACATATAGTAAAGCAGCACCCCATCCTCTGTATGGGAGACCTCATAGCAGCCAGTCTCTGTCCACTAGCCCAGGAATAACGCGTAACTGAATACTGAAGATGGAGCCTGCAGGGGGTAAATTGGTGAGCGTTGGATACTTAGTAATGGCAAGAAATAGTGCTGCTCCCCATTGCCTTACATAGCAGGCTATCCTGAAATGTTTGAAAGGTTAGTGACCTTTCAAATGTATGGTGGTCCTTTAGACCCCTAGGTCATCTACTGGCTTTATAACTAGATGCTAATTGCTGAAATATGGATACGCTAAAGCCTAATATTCTCTATTCTGCAGAGAACAAGGGGAACAGGTAAACCTGTTATGGAAGGCGGAGAACAACACCATATCGCAGGTTGACGGGACACGGTCTTTTCATTTTGGTAAGCATTTATCCTTCTTTATCTGATTATTTGGTGCTACTAAAGGCGAAACAAGTGAAGATGGGCCCTAGGCTGTATCCATGTTATCCAGGACTCACTAGAGCCACGTACAACTTCAGCAGCCATCGGTAATCAATTGTGCTCGCTCGAGGTTTGCTCAACTTTAATCGGAACGTAATACGGAGAAACACTCCAAAAGGTTCTTTCAAAAATGGAGAATTTTCTTACTAACTTACTATACATCACAGAAGGTGCTCATACAAGCATTCCACCTGATATCTAATAGAGGTATTGAGCAGAAAGCTAAGGAGCCTTAGGCTTCCCCCTTGAGCAAATGATGACCACTCAGATAAGCAGAAAATCTGCTGGTGCCATTCCATGAGACCCCTTCAGTAATCCTTCCTCTCCTCTCTCCCTCCCTTCATCTCCCTTTTCTTTCTATCTTCCTACCTCTGGTATCTTGTCTCATGCATTCCTTTCACTTCTGGTACTCTTAAGAAATAAACAGTACTCCTCGTTTCATTCAAAAGGGTTGGCTACTTCATAGTAAAATTGTTCAGTGTACAGTATTAGTAACTGTAGTCACTGTATATACTGACATCAGCTCCCTGTGTACCTCATAGAGCTAAAATCAGATTCCCCTCCTCCAGGCTGTGCTGTCCTGCTCTGTAGTGAGTCTGTCTATAAGATGGCTGACATGGAGGAGCATGTGACCCTGCCCCACCTTCAGTGTCCTCCATAGGCATATATAGGTTCAGTGGTGGACACTGGGGGGCGGGGCATGGGCACAGGCACATGCTCCTCCATGTCGGCCATCTTATGGACAGAATCACCACAGAGCAGGACAGCAAAGCCTGGAGGAGGGGGATTTGATTTTAGCTCTATGAGGTACACAGGGAGCTGCTGTCAATATATACAGTGAGTACACTTATTAATACTGTACACTGAGCAATTTTACTATAAAGTGGCCAACCCCTTTAAATTGCCAGTTGGAATAACTGGTTATGTGAGTTGTGATGTCTGACTTTTGTTTTTAAAATATAAAATGGGCGGTGCGATGCTGAAATGGTTTACTGTTTGTTGAATAATATATTAAAGGGGTAGTCCACCCCAAAAAAATTTCTTTCAAATCAACTGGTGCCATAAAGTGCCAGAGATTTGTAATTCACTTCTATTAAAAAATCTTAAATCTTCCAGTACTTATTAGCTGCTGTATGTCCAGCAGGAAGTGGTGTTTTCTTTCCTGTCTGACCCAGTGCTCTCTGTTGCCTCCTCTGTCCATGTCAGGAACTGTCCAAAGCAGGAGCAAATCCCCATAGAAAACCCCTCCTGCTCTCCAGACTGGAAATAATACAACTTCCTGTTGGGCATACAGCAGCTGATAAGTACTGGAAGGCTTGAGATTTTTTAATAGAAGTAAATTACAAATCTCTGTCACTTCATGGCAGCAGTTGATTTGAAAGAAAAAAATTTTGGGTGGACTACCCCTTTAAATATGTTAAATACAGTGGTAACTTGGATTAAGAGCGTTTTTGGTTTAAGAGCTCACAGTTTTTCAAAAATTTGACTTAGTTTAAAGCATTGCTTCAGTTTAAGAGCTCCCTGTACTGGGTGGGAGGGGGAGTGGGGGAGGGGCATGGTCTGCATAGCGGGGTCTACAGCACTGTACTCTGACCCAGGAAGTCTCCCTCACCTTCCAAATCATAGCAGATCCACTTCAGGCTGGGGCTTACATCAGGGGACAGGACTGTGGGATTATTCTCTTCATAGCTGTAACCCCTCTCTCCCGGACAGAGTGCTGCATGCATGTGCCCACATCTGTCCTGCTCATTCCTTCATGCTCCCTGCAGTCTCTGTCAGTCCTGATTGGTCCATGGGGTGTGGAACCAATTGTCTGAATTTCAATAATTTCTTAAGGGAAAATTTGCTTTGGTTTAAGAGTGGATTTGGATTACAAGCACCGTCCCGAAACGAATTATGCTCGTAATCCACCAGTCTAAATTTTACACCCTTTGATAATTTGCTCCCATTGTGTTTTTATACAACTTTTATTTATTTTGTCACCCTTATGAGGCGTATAACATTTTATTTTCCTTGACCCATTTTGTAGACCGTGTCTTTCATTCACATGAAACAACATCGCAGGTATACCAGGAGGTTGCAGTGCCTATTATTCATTCAGCCTTGGAAGGATACAATGGTAAGTAATGGAACGCTTTGATACTTCAGTAATGTAGCATGTTACACTTCAATATTTGAAACATTGAGCTGTTTTTTTTTTTTTTTTGTTGTTTTTTCTTGGTTTTGTTTTATCTTTTCACTATTAGGCACAATTTTTGCCTATGGCCAGACCTCATCCGGAAAAACGTACACTATGATGGGCACCCCAGTAAATCTGGGGATAATTCCTCAAGCCGTTGACGAAATTTTTAGAATCATTCAGGAGGTAAGTTTATGAACCTGTTCACACAATACATCAAGTGCTTCTAATAATGAGATTATATTTAATGTTACGGCTATCAGACCCATCTATTTCGTCCATATCTTCCATTACAGTATTTGGCTAGTCTTGACTGTCCTAGACTAGTAACTAGAGATGAGCGAAGCTCGAGCATGCTCGAGTCCATCCGAACCCGAACTTTCGGCATTTGATTAGCGGTGGCTGCTGAAGTTGGATAAAGCCCTAAGGCTATGTGGAAAACATGGATATAGTCATTGGCTGTATCCATGTTTTCCAGACAACCTTAGAGCTTTATCCAAGTTCAGCAGCCCCAGCTAATCAAATACCGAACGTTCGTGTTCCGATGGACCCGAACCCGGTTCGCTCATCTCTACTAGTAACCCTTTTGAACGGAATCTGCCAGCTGTAATTCACAATCTAAACTACTGACACTGTTAGGGCAAGGAGACTACATGGTACCTTTCATGTCTGTGTACCAGAGAATAAAATCATTTTTCTACATTCTGGAAGCAAAGAGTCAGAGAGGCTTTCCCAAGCTTCTGAAATGCCGGAAGCTTCCACACTCCCTGCTTGATTGACACCTGGAAGCAGAGTCCCAAGCAGGGTCGGGTACAGGGGGGAGGTAGTAAGATGGTGTCCTCTTAGACTCTTTGTCCTATAAAAGCATTTTTCTACGTTCTAAAGCACAGGTGTATATATAAAAGGTAATGGGTCTTTCTGACCTAAGTGTCAAAGAGTTTGAAATGTGACTTGCAGGTACCCTTTAGTAAGGACCAGATTAGAATCAAGTCCTTTAAGCACATGAGAATTGAGTGGTGTAATCAAATAGATGGGACGGTATTTATCTATTTGTTGCTTTATATTTTAGATTCCGAACAGGGAGTTTTTGTTACGCGTTTCCTACATGGAAATTTATAATGAAACAGTCACGGATCTCCTTTGTGATGGAAAGAAAAAGAAGCCTTTAGAAATACGGGAAGATATCAATGTAAGTGGAAGCTAAATTTTTTTTTTTTTTTTTTTTTACTTTGTCACATTGTGAAAGCTACAAACCTGGACCATACCTAAAGGGGTATTCCCATACGGGACAGGGCATGATGAAGCTGCACTTTGGCAGCTTCTATCTTTGGCAGCTCCATAGAGAATAAAGTAGTAGCTCTCATGCATGCCCCCATTGCTCCATCCAGTAGAAATGTGGGGGGTTTTGAGATTACCAGCAACCCAAGCAGTTGGACCCCACAGTCTAAGTTTTATACCCTGTCCTGTGGCTATGCTATAACGATGGAAAAACGCCTTTTTATTTAGGGTGCGTTCACACCTACAGGATCCGCAGCAGATTTGATCGTGCAGATTTGGTGCTGTGTTCAGTTAAATGAAATCTGCTGGGGATCTGCAGCGGAAAATATGTTGCGGATCCGATAAGTGTGAACGTACCCTTAGAATAAGAATATTTCTAAAAAAAACTGCCAAACTAACTTTTTTTTTCTCTCTCTCTCTATCTCTACTTTCCCCCCACTTTGCAGCGTAATGTGTATGTTGCAGACTTAACTGAAGAGCTTGTAATGGTCCCCGAGCATGTTCTGAAATGGATCCAAAAAGGGGAGAGTAAGTATCTTTTGTTACCGGTTACAGTCATTGCTGGGCATAGATATACACATTATTACAAAAATTCTGACACAAGGTCAAATGAAACGCGCAGATTCTTGTTCCTGCCACGGAACACCTTAGTGAAATTTGCAGGCAGCATGAAATTGCGTACCCCATAATTTTTCAATTAACCATTTTTTTTTTCTCCTAACCACCTGTATATGACTTTTCAAGCCTCTATGTTTCAGACTAATCATTGCTGCCTTCTGTGTTGCAGAAAACCGGCATTATGGCGAAACAAAAATGAATGACCACAGCAGCCGCTCTCATACCATATTTAGAATGGTGAGCTCTTTTTTTTATAAGTGCCAAATGTTGTTGTTGTTGTGTGTTTTTTTTTTTTTTTTTTAATATAACAAAAGCAAAATTTCCTATATAGATTGTTGAAAGCCGTGAGAGGAGTGATCCCGGAAATTCTGAAAATTGTGATGGCGCGGTTATGGTATCTCATCTGGTAAGTAAGATGTTTGAAATTTTTATTTTATTTTTTTCAATATATATAAGGGCATTTTTGGAATAATTTTCGTCTAGACCGAACTCTAGATTACAAGCACACATGTAGTAGCAAATGGGTTCTCTTTAGAGATGAGCGAACCTCGAGCATGCTCCAGTCCATCCGAACCCGGACGTTCGGAATTTGATTTAGCGGTGGCTGCTGAAGTTGGATAAAGCCCTAAGGCTATGTGGAAAACATGGCTATAGTCATTGGCTGTATCTATGTTTTCCAGACAACCTTAGAGCTTTATCCAACTTCAGCAGCCCCAGCTAATCAAATACCGAACTATCAGGTTCGGATGGACTCGAGCATGCTCGAGGTTCGCTCATCTCTAGTTCTCTTCCTTAGCATTTCATGCAGAGTTCTGTTTTTTTCTCTCCTTATAAGAATCTTGTTGATTTGGCTGGAAGTGAACGAGCAAGTCAGACTGGTGCAGAAGGTGTGAGATTTAAAGAGGGATGTAACATCAACCGAAGCTTATTTATTCTTGGACAAGTTATTAAAAAACTTAGTGATGGTCAAGTCGGGTAAGTGTGTGTGTGTTTTTTTTTTTTTTTTTTTTTTTTTCTTTTTAGTGAATGGTTTTGTCATAATTGCATTTGTGTAATTATCCTTACAAAGGAAAGGTGTTGTGTTGTTTTTGTTTTTTTTGTTTTTTTTGTCTCCACCCCCACCCTCTGATTTTTATACATGAAGGGAATGTATCTTTCTACATTCTTTTACTGATTTATATACTTTTACTGATTTTACTGAGTCATATAATAAAAAATGTTCTCTTATTCTAATCTGTTTCTATTTTCTGACTAACTTTATTGCACTTTTTGTACATTGTTATGGGGGCGGCCATCTTGCCTGATCTATTTTTAACAGCATTTAGTAACATGCTTTACAGCAAGACTCATGGACATAGATGGCAACACAGAGTCTGTCCCTTTGAGATGAATGTATAACATTACTGAGCGCGCTCTGTGACCTTTGAAGCGGTCATTCCACAGGGAGCTGCTATTATGTTATATTGATGCTATCTACTGATGTCACCTGTCACCGAAATGCTGTATAAATCACTTTACAGCAGCCTCCTCTTATCACCAGAGACAGAACAGAAAGTTTTAGCCCCAGTGGTGAGAATGAAAACTGCAAGATTTCAGGATTATTTTATATCCTAGATAGAACAATGGAAAATTAGAAAAAATATCACATTCTTAAAAAATATGTTTAAGACCAGTCATTTTCTGATGACACATTCACTTTAAGCAGTCAACTTTTTTTTCCCCTCTCTAAACAGTGGATTTATAAATTACCGAGATAGTAAGCTGACAAGAATTCTTCAGAACTCATTGGGTGGAAATACAAAAACTGTGATTATTTGTACAATTACACCAGTTTCATTTGATGAGACCCTCAGCACTCTGCAGGTAACTAGTAAGGGTGTTTGTTCTTAACATGTAACCCTTGGGGTATAGAGATTAATACCAAACTTAATAACTCTTGACTCCTATTTGAATAATTTTATTAAGGGTAGCTTCACACATACCGGATCCGCAGCAGATTTCACGCTGCGAGTTTGCAGCGAAATCTGCTGCAAATCCTGGTATAGTGAAGTTCTATGGGATCACATACTCGTAGCGGAATTTTCAACCCGCTGCGGATATGTGACCCGGCCCCTTTAACCCCCGGCCACCTGCAGCCCCGGCCCGCAGCATACATTACCTGCTCGGTGCTGCGGCTGTGTGAAGCTCCCGGCTCCCCATCAGCCAATCAGTGCATGCTTGCCAATCAGTCCGCTGCGGCAGGGCAGCACACCGATTGGCTGACCGCTGAGAGGCCCGAAGCAAGCAGGAGCCTTGAGCAGGTAAGGTATGCTCTGGGCCAGGGCTGCGGCGGCAGGGGTTAAAGGGGTTATCCAGAGCTACAAAAACATGGCCACTCTTCCCCCTACTCTTGTCTCCAGTTCAGGTGCGGTTTGCAATTAAGCTCCATTTACTTCAATGGAACTGAGTTTCAAAACTCCACCCAAACTGGAGACAACAGTAGGGGGAAAGTGGCCATGTTTTTGTAGCGCTGGATAACCCCTTTATAGGGGCCAGGTTACATATCCGCAGCGGAATGAAAATTCCGCTGCGGTTATGTAACCCCATAGACCTTCACAGTACCAGGATTTCGCTGCAAACCCGCAGTGTGAAATCTGATGTGGATCCTGTGGGTGTGAAGGCACCCTAAAGGAGTAGTTCACCCTAAATTCTTTCAAATAAACTGTCGCCAGACATTTTTCAATTTACTTTTATTAAGTCAAGTTAATTGTATTGTGCGCTATACTGATTTAGTCACATCCAACATTCATTCGCTCTTTTATCTTTTCCATTACGCAGTTTGCAAGCACAGCCAAACATGTAAGAAACACTCCGCATGTTAATGAGGTGTTGGATGACCAGGCTTTGCTTAAGAGATATAGAAAGGAAATCTTGGATTTGAAGAAGCAGCTTGAAGAACTAGAGGTAAGAGTATGTCCCTGAACTGTGTTCCCAATGCTTCTGCACTGTAGAATGTACATGTGTGTATCTCTACATAATACTGTCATACCTTGTTTTTGTCTTTTATGTAGGCCTCCTCTGAGATAAAGACCCACGCCATGGCTAAAGAAGAACATTCCCAATTGCTGGCAGAAATCAAACAACTTCAAAAAGAAAGGGAAGACAGGATATCGAACTTAACTAACATAGTTGTTGCATCTTCACAACAGGTCAATGAGGACCCAAGGGTATGTTTTTGTTTTTTTTTTCTTTTTATTTAAAACGTAATAATTTAACTTTTTTTATTTTTTCCCCCAAGAATTATTTCCACATCTGATTGACTCTAATATGGCACAATTTATTTTCTTAAATTTTAAAGGGTAAACGAAAAAGGAGGGTCACATGGGCTCCAGGAAAGCTCCAAGATAGCTTGTGTGCAGCTGGGGTTGGCACCT